>NC_071350.1:2911666-4367500 GCF_027744825.2 Synchiropus splendidus
GTTCGAAAAAAAGCAGACATGTTGTTCACTGCTTAATTTTCACTGTCTTTATCTAACTTTTAGTGGTTAGTGATGAGACAGATTCTCAATAAATGTTTGGTTTGTGGTATCCGTTATGCATGTACGGTTCCAATGAAGAACATTTGTTAATGCAGTATATGTTATGTTCACTGACCGTTTTAGTGCAGGATTTTCTATAAGCATTGCCGCAGATGTCGATCTTATTAACTTAGGAAAGTAGAAGTATCAGATTGAAGTCAAACTGTTCCATTTCTGATCAGCAATTTAGGTATATATAAATCTCCTTTATCCTTTTGTTTAATAATTTGAGGGTGGTTTTGTCAAACCATCTCATTTTGCTAACATGCTAGTTCCAATGGATGAATAACAACTGTATATGTTGGCTTTAATTGTAAGTGCAAAAAACAGTTTCAGTTGCTCTTATGGCTGTTATTTGTTTGAGATAGTTGCACGTTTTTTTTTTTACACCCACGTGTGTGTGTGTGTACTTTTCTAACTATACTTGTGGAGACAAATTTTTGGAAATACAGATACTTGTGGCGACCGTACGCATTTACGCCGGTCCCCATAAGGATAAGCTTCATATTTGAGGAGAACTCAAGTTTAAGTTTGGTTAAGCTCCTGGTTTAGGTTTGTTTTGGATGGTAAGGTTTATGGAGAGGGGCTGGGGAAAGCATGAAAGTCAATGAAATGTCCCCACATATGTGTCTAGCAGCGATAGTAGTCAATTTACATTTTCTCTATACTGTAGTTAAATGAAACATTTATGAGAAGAGCCTTTTTAAAAAACATTTTACGGTGTGTAGCTGTGATAAAACTTCTAAATCAACTTACCGTTACCATATTAACTACGGTAAAGATCTGGGCAGCCAGCTGTACGGTGAATGCACACAGATTGGGGTCAACAATGAAGTCTTAAAAGGTTTGATGTACTGAAATGAAAGTTTCAGGAAACGTTGATCATGGAACCATCAACAGATAATTGGATTTTGGTGGTGCTCTGGAGTTCCAGAAATTTCTAGTTTATAAAACCCCAGAAAACATGGCTTTGTAAAACGCAACTTACAATCAAATCACTAAACAAACTTAATTCACCATTCATATGACTGTATGGTGTTGGGACACGTTCAAGCCCTTGTTGGTGGAAGAGGAGCACATCGTGAGCAAACTTCTGAATGTTTTGTTTACATTTTTGTGTATGTATCATCAGTTTTGACAGATGGGTGGTGCCGTTTTTTGACTGTAAATGGGGAAAAATAAAGATGTCATCAGTCATCGGCAGAAATGCCCAGGAGCTTCTCGCCGAGAAAATATTTTATCTACTCCAGTACTTTCTTTTTGCCATGAACCAAAATAATTCATAGGGACTGTTTTGGTCACTTAATTGTGTAGTTGTTTTTATTTTCACAAGTCATGTATCAGTGCTTTTCTAGTGTAACATTGTTATCATCTTGCAGGTCGAAATATTATTCAATATTCCTAATATTCTAATATCCTTTGCCCCGACAAAAAATGCTGCATGACTCACTGAGGGGCTGACATGTACACGAGCTGTTACACGAAGACAGATGTTGGGCCCTGCTTGTGAGCTTGCTTGTGTAGAGGTTTGATCTTTTCATCCTCATTTGCATGCATTTGTTTTGAATCGTCCGTGACCTTTTACTGTATGTGCTGCTAAACAACAGCTAGTCATTCCACCAAAACACTTAAATGTTAGGCTTCTGAAAAATCTATGTACGCAATATTTCCGAATGCCTTTGTGTTGACGTAAATTGTATGGTTACTACATCCTGTTGACATTTACTTGACAGACAGAACTCTCAAGCCAAAATCACTGCTTCACCATACCTGCATCATCCAGGCTCCCAAACCGACAAATTTGACTAATGCTGCTGATCCAGCTGTGCATCTCCTCCTCCGTCTTGGCGACCAGATAAAAGATCCGAGCCGAGGTCTTCACCACGAAGAGGTGCTTCTCGCTGAAGTCATGCCGGATTCTGAGCTGGCCGTTCAGCATCTCCACCTCACACTCCTTCAGGTCGATGGTGCGGATGGGCTTCTTGGAGTTGTTGTTTTGGTAGTACTCCAGAACGTCTGGGTTTCCGCTCATACGACCTCGGCGGAGAACAAACCAACGCTTTCTCCAAGCCTAGGAGACGAAAAACAGACAGTATATTCCAGCCTTATCTTAACATATCAGCCCTATTAACCTGCAATGAAATGATCTATTTTTGTTCAACTGGTTAGTAAGATTTTTTTCTATACTACATTTAATAACCCGGGTTACGATGGCTGGCAGAATTTCTGTGTGGTGGGGACAAAATGGCAAAAAGTGACACCTGAACACCTAAACTTTTGACACTTCATTGACATAGTATTCACTCCATCAAGGAGAGAATGTTGCAGTGCTGTATCTGCTGTTAGTTGATTAATAATAACCTTCTACTAGCTGCCATAAATATAATATTTCTAAGGCCTTGAGTTTGACATGGTGCACATCAATGAACTGCTTTTTATTTTTATGTTTAACCCCTTCATGTATGGCTGCCTACTACAGTACGCACTAGTCATCTAAATATAATTCTTAGAATTGACTGCTATTGTTTTGGAATCCAAGCTGCATATCAATGTTATCTTCTTAAAAAAAAGAGGCTGTGCTGGGTGAAATTCCTAAAACATCACATGTGAGGAGGCATTTTTAAATACAAAACCTTTACAATTTAGAAAATCTTGAAATATAAAACTCATATTTAAGCTAAGATGAGAAACAAACTATTTAACAATCATTCTTACTTTGAAAGTGCTTCAATACCATTCAGTCCGACAAGTGTGTAGACAATTCAACCACAAGCTAAGGATGTGCAGATGTGGGCTTCGCTTGAGGCAAGTGAGGAGTAAAACCGAAAAATTCACTTGTATTTTCCTTGCGGCTTCGCAGCAGAGCAAAGTTTTTTGTAAAAAAAAAAAAAAAAACCTCAATGGGACAAATAACTTTTGCTTGTCATATAAAAATGTTTTTTTTTTGTCAGCCAGTCACTGCTTCCCAGAATACAAGACTAATTCTTTGTTTTTGCTTTTATCTGTCCATTAAAGGGGAACCTTATCGAAATTTCCCAGAAGCACAAAGAGGAAGTTGTGCACTTAACAGAAATTGTCAGACATGTATTTTTAAACCAAAATGTTTAAACCAAACTGGTTGGGTCCGTCTGAAAGGGGCTTGTGATGGGTTTATTTTGGAAAATTATTCATCGTCAGAGCTGTGGTTTAATGGGACTGTAGCCTGGCTGCGGGTGTTCTGACACGTTTTACAAGGAAGCAGCGAGACACGCCACAATTACGGTCACCAGCACGGCCCAGCTTAGAGGAAATCATAACGATGCGATTTCTTGTCACCAGTGTCTAATGCTGGAGGTTTTGGTTTCAGGTTCATGACACAGTGAGACTACAAACTCTTTGGCAGCTCATCCATCAAGTCAACAGCTGCCCACACCCAAGTTACATCTTACCTATCAGTGACAAATGATAAGGTAGTGAGAAGCAACATCACAAGGGCCAAAACATTTTGAATTTTCTCATGTGGAATCACAACTATTGGAGCGCTTCATCTGTTGCACCACATTGAGGGGATGTTGGTGTCCAGACGGTGCAGATTTTCAGCATTTAAAAAATGATCTTAAACTGACTCAAAAGAGTCCACTGACCCATTCTCAGAACCTGCCTCCAGCTACTTGTGGGATCAACTTCCAGACCACATCAGAACATGTCAAACAGTCCCAAACTCTGGAGTAAAAACAGACCTGTTCCCATGAGCAGTTCTCATCTGATTTGTTATTTTAATCTGCAATGTTCCCCTTCTTCCCTTTGCCTCCTGCTGCCTGACTGGATGATAAGTGGACACCTTCCCTGCGGTGTGCGCTCCAGCACCTGCCTTTTGTGCATGGCTCCATGGTCACCATGAGCACTATGAATTTTGCCAATAAAAAAGCAACCGTCATTTCTGTAACCAGCCAAGTCGAAGGCAGATGGTTGATTCTTTTAAAAAGTCTTTGAAAGCACTTCAGTCACCTCCAATGTGACGAAGAGACCTTGACTTTTTTTTCTCTGGTGCAGCGGAGCATTGATTTTTTTCACAGTAGACACCACAACATCTTCTCCAGCACACACAAGTATCTCTCATAGACTAAAGTGGTATTGTATCCAAATACATAAATAGCATGAACTGTATTTAAGACAAATTAAAAACGAAACGAAAGAGTCAAGGCAGAGGTCTGTTTTCTTTTCAGTTGATGTTTGTTTTGTCAACAAAAGTTTCACAAGTCACTTATTACCAACTTAACATGCACAGTCTCCCATGGAAAGAAAGACGTGTATTTATAAATTATTTTCTCACTCTGTTTCTTCCAGTTGTTGTGATGCTTGTAGACAGCCAAGAATCGCCAAGTGAATTATGACAAATTGTGGTACCCTTTGAGGCTGTTTTGAGGGCAAACGATATGACTTAGCTCAGATCTACTGTGCGGCTGCTTTTGGAGCTTTTTGCTGTGTTTCTAGGCCAAAGTTTGGGGGAGCCGTTAGTAAAGGCAAATATCTGAAGTGGTGAATCCTCTTCCCATTCATTGCACTCGAGTTCATTCACAATATTGTTATTATTGTATTCATAGTTTGAAATTACTACATTTCCAGTTTATATCAGACTGCGAAGCCTGCTACATGTTAAGTTACAAAAGAAGTCCTATTAACTTAACTCCACTTGGTGTCGATCAATTTAAACGTCATGATTCAAATTGTCTGGAGCTCAGGTGTTCCACAGGGTACGATTCTTGCTCCATTTTGTTTGTTCATTCACAACAATAGCATCTTCTAGCATACTTCTGCTGACGACAAAGTCACAGTCAGGACATGACGTCGCACCCCAAGCGTCTCAGTCAGTGCGTCACTCAGATATGCGAACCAGTCCTACAGTAGAAAAGACAAACATTAATTAGAAGTTGTTGATCCAGTTTTAAAGATCAAGATTTGGATGGGTCGCTGAGGTCAAGCCCAAAGGGATTTTCATGGAGATAAAGTGCTGGTGCTCAATGACGAATCCAGAATTTAAGTTGATGTTATTATTATTTTTAATTCCTAGTCACATCTGACGGCCTAAACACAGAGGTGAACCCCAGACGAAGCTTTCTGAGTCTAGTCTTTATCTGCAAGAGAGCCAAAACTGTTAGCTTAAGGCTGGTTGCTGTATCTCTATATGAAGCTCATCTGCAGGTCTGTAACAACCCTGTTGGGTTCATTGGGCGCAAACACCTCTGAGCAGCAGGAGTGCGAGTCAGTTAGGCTTCTGAGCTCACTCTTCCTACATGGTCACAAATTCTGACGAAAGTTAGTCGATGTTAGAGAATATGCTTTTGTTGGGAAGAATCTGTCAGAACATAAGCAAAATAAGTCCAAAAGTTATAACGGATTTAAGTGACGTTGTTAGTAAATGGTGCTTTAGTGCCTGGATTCTGTCCAGTGCAAGCAAGACAGAGGTCTTTGCTCGGCTTCTACGGAATATATTCACTGCCCATTCTTACATGCTTCCAGGAGAAGACTTTAAAACAGACAGATAGATAGATTTATAGATCATTCTTTTATTTCTAGGTCATTCGCTTTGCTTTAAACCACAAATAAAAATTTAATATTTACACTTATAAGCCTGAAATGATGAAGTGGCTGCTTAACGTAAAGATATATGTTCCTCTCAGAAGGTACTCATCAACTTCAACAAAACTTCCTGATATCTTGGAACTTCTACTCTGAGTCGACTGCTGATGGATCACAATCGTTTCGCCAAGATTGTTTTTGCTCTTTATCTGCACTGCTGTGCCACATTCCAGAGTCCGGTGAAGGTTCATCTCATGTCATTAGCCCACGTTTGCCTCCGCTGAAGTGAACACACACACACATACACATGATCGCTCGAAAAGACTAGTCATCAAAACATCTGATGGGAAATCTGCTGACACATCTTCAAATCCATCGAAAGCGCAGTATTCCGCTGATGTTTTCTCTTTGTTTTTGAGAGTGACTTTTCCTGCTGTTACAGGCTGTTGGTTTCATTTGCCATCTCAGCACAGATTTGATTACCAACATTATCACAGCGGTGAACATTTGCATAATGAGCCTCCACCTGCCTCAAAACACACGTCGTAAACACCAGGCTGGACAATCTTCTCAATTGTCTGGCTGCTGCTGACATTACTTCCCATGTTTCACAATCACACATTTGTCCCCAAAACACACACAGCAAGTGTCCAGTCAATCACATGACCCCTACAGCAAGCACGCAACTGTGAAGGTGAAATGTGTCCAGTATCAGTCTATCTGTGCTTGGCATTTCAGCCCCCAGTGTGTGACCACAGTCACAACACACAGTTGTAATGAGTGACTACACAAGCGTGCTGTTATTAAAGGAATGAGGAAGGTGAAATGAATTTTAAAGAGCAGTCCAGTGTAGCAGAGTGGTTACTCTGAAGTCTCTAAATTCCTATCACACACACACACACATACGAAGATAAACATCCTGCTATTTCCAGCCGAGGACATAAACATGTGTCCAGCGTCTGCTTCTACTCACAAATCTCTTTAGTTTCTTCTCTGGTGGGGATTTGATGAGCCAGCCGGTGCAGACAACATCCCCAGCACTCATCTTGACTGCAGAGTGCGTGCGGTGTCGTCCTCTCTGCTGCTGCTGCTGCTGCTGCTGCTGCTATGAAACTGAGCGCGGCACAAAGCACATCCTGTCTTCTGCTGCTCTGCCCAGCCGCTCTTAAAGGAGGAAGTGGAGAAATTGATCAGCAGAGAGAGGGAGGTTGACTCCACGCCGCAGCCCTGAGCCAGTGGACGCAGCTGTGTGGGAGTCTGGTAAAAAATAGCAGGGAATTAAAGGTTGAACTTGTGCTGACTGGAAGAAGTGTGTTGAGTGAACATGAAAGAGTAATGAGCGCCACTAGACAGGTTTGTCGAATGTGAAATCTTGCTCAAATATTAGATTTGAGTCGACAAACATGGGATGAGCAGAGGAGGTGATTGGATGTGGGTGACGTGCCTCCAGGACCTTGAGGCGTGCTGAAGAGAATGTGGATGTGGCCCCTCCCCAGCCCCAGTCCAGAGGCTGCACCTATTCTGCTCGCTGTTCTCAAGAACACACCCACTGAACAATGCAGTCTTTCTACCTGTTGTTATTTGTTGTTTAGAACATTACTATTGCCTCACCGTGAGGCGTTCAGATTTAAAACTGAAAGCCAATGTATTATTTTAAACAACAATTGAACTGTTATATTATTATGTGTGATGTTTGAAGAATATATTTTCTTCTTAAATACACATCTAGTTCAATAAACAGCCATTTTATTTTCTTATATATTTGGGTGATGGCCTGCTATTGAGGGGTGATGTTGTGGGTCCCACAGCAAGTCCAATTGAGACATATGGACGTGAAGTGGCAGAGTTGAAGATGCTCATTGGAGAGTAAAGATACAAGTTTCACCAAACGTCACCTGAGGAAGTTTGAAGATAAAGTTAAGGAGGCCAAGAGGATGGAAACCAATGAAGTACCTGGTTGTGGATGTGAGGACATTAAGAGGAAAGATAGGACAAGAGAGGATGATGAAGAAAGGGAATTGAATTGTTAAATATAATATAATTTTAATTAAAGTAGTGTTTGGTTTCTTGAGGATCCTGTGAGTCTCTGTCAGTACATTACTGGACGTGTGAAATAGTTTTGCTGGTCTCAATTTAGCTTTTATAGAAGTTACATAACTTTTTTGTGAAAAACAAACATGGCCTCTACAGCACTATTTATATTAGCTCATAATGACACTGTCAACGCAGATGAATGTCGGCTGTGTTTGCTATTTTACACTGCTAATTGATTCTGTGTTCATAACGTTTGAGCCAACAATAGCTTGAGGCCTTATGGAATCACATGTGATTACTTTTAGAGTGAATAAACAGTTGTAGCGCGAGTGTAAACCGTAGTACATTAAAGTCAAAGCAATGTTCTGATGCTAGTGACAAACTTGGTGATAGGGTTTCACAGCTCAACTACTTCATTCAATTGGTTAAGGGACATAGACGCAAGTGATTGGGAGGGACATTATCATATTGGCACGGTTATTCCATTACTAAAGATCTATTTTTAATCAGGGTTTACAGAGCAATTCTGTATTTGCAAGCGGCCAGTGAAATGCCTGCATTTATAAGTATTACCAGTAGATGGCAGTAATTTTCGGGATCACACGATAAATAGACTCGTGAAGAAGAATACAAGCATCAGATACTTTAAAAATAAAGAGTAACATTTATAGCTGTTGTTAGACACAAACATATTTTCCAAGGTAAAACCATAGCTTTAAATTACTAACCTCCACAGTAGTCAGTAGCACGTTATACAAAAGAATTCCACGTCTTACCTCAGAAGAAAAAGCGAAATAGTAAGGCGCCATGTCTTTCACAGGGCATCTTCTTCCTAGTGGATCTTTGAAATTACCCACAATTCCACTCGGACGAATGACCTGTCTCTGGCCTTGGCGTGCAGCGCGGAACAGCAGTGTGTGAGCTGTCAGGATCAGAATAACGTTAACTTGCACCCGTGTTCCTGTCTGACAGATCTGCCGATCAACTCGTAACATAGCCAGCGGAACACAGCCAGCATGCTGACTTGCAGAAATGTTCTGAGAAGACTTGCCCCTCTCACCCGAGCCTCGTCTTCAGTGTGCCGGCAGAATGTGAGGCGAGCAGGTCTGGTACTAGTTCCACTAACTTGCTGTAAAGCCTCGAACACCGCATCTGTTTTTGCCCCTTAAAACACACTCGTACACCGAGTCGGTCGTGCGTATGCTCCCACAGAAGGTCCATGACCTTCGTCTGACTGTTGTGAAGGAACGATTGCTAATTTAATGCGCGAAGAATCCTCAAATTAGTTAAGATAAATCATCAAGTAATTGGCGATTGGCATGTAGCATACGGTGTTCCTTCATTTTATTATGGATGCTTACATTTTAGTTTGTACTCATGGTTTATGTATTTCCATTGGTCATTTATTATTAATGTATTTATTGCTTGAATTTGTTTTCCTATTGCTCTTTTAAACTAATTTCTGTCTCAGCATTCAATTCATCTTTTATTGTAAGACAGGTGTAGGTCCATATTGTTTCTCAAATAGTTCTTTGTACGATCACTTGAGTATTCAAGGCACATACCCCAAAACACGTTTCTAACGAGGACTTCCTCAGAGGAGAACTTGACAGACCTCTAATAAGAATAAGTGCCAATAAGCAACGACTGCGTCAATCTACATGGACCAATGAAGTTATTAAATATAAATGCTGTAGTTGTACTTTTTCCAATCAGTTGCTACATCTTCAGCCTTTATTGGTCTTTTCGATTAGATTCCATGTTTGATTATATTTCCATGTGAGCAAATGAATATGCTTCCATGCCTGTTCATAACTCCTGAAGATTAGAAGAATATACAGTACAGTACAGAGTTTCTCTGATGGTAGGTGTCGGTTTACAGGTAGCCACCGCTAATCAAAGCTTAAACCCTGAAAGTACTTGTTGTGTCACCATAATTCCATGTTGTTTTGTACGGTCAAGAGCTTTTCTAAAATGAAGGATTACACTAATCTATGATATTCTATAATTCCTCTACTCCGTTTCCAGGGTTGAGCCGAGGCCGAACTCCTTCACATGTACCTGTTGCCCACATGTCCGGGGGTCCAGGAGCAGCAGGAGGAGAAAATCGTCTTTATGTCCTTCTTGTTGGTGCCGCAGCTTTGGGAGGTGGTGTTTATGTGAGTTAGCCTGATCCCTTATAGTTTACGATTAGAAGTGTTTTCATGACACCTGTGGTGACTCTAAAGGCTTGCGCTTTGTTTTTAGTTTTTTTCTGATTTTCCAATGTAAAAAACCACATTAATATGTTCCACATCTCCCCAAATATTCACTTTTGACTACTTCCATTTGAATTGTTGCTGACATTTTTTTTACTTTTCATTATTTTAAGTTTTAGCTCCAGCGTTAAATATGTGTCCAATATGTGCAATGATGGATGTGTGTGCCTCATCTGATGGGCAGTTTCTTGAGCAGGATCTGTATCTAACAGTCAATTGTATTACTATGTCTGTTGCAATATCAGCACTAGATAAATATGACTTCATTATAGCCATGGTAAAGTCTGCAAAGTGTACTCGAACTCTTTTGCCTCATTCAAGATCTGTAGTTTTCTGTTTCACAACTGTTGGCTTCTGTGGTCACCTTTTCTTTTAATAAATTATTCCTATCGTATTTGTCTCTTTTCAGACATACCAAACACTCAAGGGAGACCATAAAAGATACCAAGAACGTCTTGAGGAAATCGCTTCAAGGCCACACAGACGAGCAGCATCCGTCCTCTCCGAACAATCTGGTAAATAAAAAGTAAAACTAGTGAAAACATATTGTTAATGTCAACAGCTGAAGATAAAAGTGTGTGTTATCTTACATCAATGTTTATATTTGACATGCAGAATTGGCACACAGACACAAAATAAGATATAGAAAAAGGGTATTTTACGGAATAAAAGCTCTATTTGTGATGTCATGGTCACTGCATATGGTATCCAATCATGCCTGTCTTCCCAGCAGGGTCTCCTGAGGCGGAACCTCAAGCCGAACCGTCAGCACAGGAAACTGCTGAAACAGCGCCACCCAGTGAAACAACAGAAGTACCGGCAGGTTGTTTGAATATACTGTACCTATGAAATATAATACCTTCATGCTTCAAATCAAATAGCCACTTCAGTAAGAAATGGTATCATTGTTTGTCATTGCAATGCATTATGACAAATACTTCATTTTTTTTGCAAAAAGGCAAATAAAAAATGGCAAACTAAAATTTGAAGATGCACAAAAATAATATTTTCTTCTGTATATTGTGAGCTGCTGCTTGTTTCATTTTAGAAATTCTGACCTGGATTGATTATCAAATGATCGATCAAAGGTTATCCGGTTTGATCTTAAGCTCTGTCAAACAAAACGTACTTGAAAATGATTCTGCTTTGCTCCTAGAACCTGAGCCATCTCCAACAGAGCCGCCCACTTCTGCGCCTCAGAGTGGTACGCACTGTTCTGCGTGACTCTCAAAATGTCATGGCTGGTTATTGTCTAAGTGTTTCTCTTTCTGGGTTGACTCACAGAACCTGCAGCAGAGGAGAGTCCAACAGTAGCTCAAGAAAGTGGTAAGACCCCTGATCTGAGCCATGTGTTCTCTTCTACGTTGATATTTGTGTTTCAAAATCACAGAGATATTGAACACATTTATGGTTAGTCATCACTTTTTCTTTGCTGGATTCAGGAGCGGACCCAACTGCCGTCTCATCCCAGCTCCCCCCACACGCCCCCTATCTTCTCATTGGGGGCGGGACAGCATCCTTTGCAGCTGCCCGCTCCATCCGAGCGCGAGACCCTGGAGCCAAGGTCAGTAAAGTCTCTGGCCCAGTTTAAGTCATGACCCATGCTAACCTTCCTCTGAACAGGTTCTGATTGTGACCGACGAGCCCGATCTTCCCTACATGAGACCACCGCTCTCCAAAGAGCTGTGGTTCTCGGACGACCCCACTGTGACTGACACTCTGCGTTTCAAACAGTGGAACGGCAAAGAGAGAAGGTGTGTACTCTATTCTTCTTGTGGCTGCTTTGAAATCCCAGTTCAGATTTTAGATCCTGGACATTGACCTCACATGACAGGATGGATTGTAAACATCAGAGAGACTGGTTATTAAGCAGCGTATAAGCATAATAATGTTTCGTCTTAATTCCTCTCTGCTTCCTTGTTATGTTAAATTAGCTAACAAACTCATCTACATTTCAGTTAGCCGTCATAATGAGGGACATCTTATTTTACAGCATCTACTTCCAACCTCCATCGTTCTACATAAACCCAGAGGAGCTGGCAGCTGCAGAAAATGGCGGAGTGGCTGTTCTCACTGGCAAAAAGGTTCTTTTATTGCCAAGTATTTCATTTGGAATTGCTTTTGTTGGTTACATTCAGTGTCTTCAGATACGTTTTGGGGATGATGGAAATTTCACTGAGAATCCAGAATTCTCAGTGTCGTTTTGTGTCCATCTGGTCTGTGCTGACAGAAGGAAAACTGTGCTTCAGATTTTTTCCATATAGAACCATAAATTACATTGTGATGCAGACAAGTGCGCTGGTGCCACCTGGTGACGTAAGTGGAGTGCACAGAAGCGGAGGAAGTTAAGAGCATTATCAGTGAAGATGTGAGCGATTTGTGGACCGTCTATGAGGTAGTGGAGCAAGTTCATGCTAGTGAAGGACTGCAGCCCACATTGTTCTGGAAGTGATGACTCTCGCGCTTGTCAGAGGAACAAAGGTCTTGCGGTGAATTATTAGAAGTGGATGTTGGTCAGTTGGGAAACACTGATGCTATTGAAGAAATATTAGAAATATTGTGAATAAATTATTTAGTTATGTTCTATTCTCAAAATCATTAGACAAACCGTCAGTCCTTTATTTAGTGTGATGAAACACCTTTTTCACAATTCTCTCTCTTAAAATGGTTGATTCAGATTCAGATCCAGACTTTAACTGGGCCACTCCAAAGTCTACACTTTGTTTTGGGAGATGCAAACAGGTTACTCTTGATTCCTACCATCTGTCAGTCAGTCTTTCATGTGTCTCCTTGATGGAGTAAAATATGCCCATTCTGCCCTTAAGTAAATAGAATGTTCAATATTGTTTTTTAAATAAAAATGGGGAGTGGTACAGCCAGATATTAAAATAATTACCCAGTAATATATGCAGGGGAAATCAGAAATAAACAGATTTTACCAAAGAAAAAAGGTTGAAGAAAAAAGGGCAACAATTGAAAACAAAGCATATCAGAGGTGGCAGCACAAGACACACACACGCACACTCATATTCATATATATATATTACATTATAGCCGTGCTTTCTTTTGCAATTGTTCATAATACTGTAACGTTTCTGTAATTCATCGAGATACCGCCTTTACTGTGATTCTATTTTTACAGATGAGGGAAGAGGCTAGAAGTGAAGGAGAGCATAGTGCCTTCACTGGTATGGGCATCGGATGAGGGTAAGGAAGACAGTAGAAAGATGAGAAGATAGAGAAGCGGGACCAAGACTTCTTTTTTTCACCTGGGATCTCCTTTTCAGTCTTTGTCCAGTATATCAGTTTTCCTTTATATTTAAGCCGCTGTGCACTTTCTTTTGCGGAGTCAAGGTAGTGAGAATAGTCATTTTGTAAGAGAGATCATTTCTGTTGCGCTATAGTGGAAGCAGGCAATACAAAGCACTAGTTTTCGGATAGGAAGGCGGGACTGGAACACGGATGGGAACCTTGACACACAGATGAATGAGGTCAGACAAGTCCCTATAGATCATAATTCACTG
Source organism: Synchiropus splendidus (assembly GCF_027744825.2). Classification (NCBI taxonomy): domain Eukaryota; kingdom Metazoa; phylum Chordata; class Actinopteri; order Syngnathiformes; family Callionymidae; genus Synchiropus; species Synchiropus splendidus. Next base: position 2,925,141 of record NC_071350.1, read on the forward strand.
GAGAGAAACAGATTTATAGACGGAGCATGCGTGATTGAGTCAGCAGATGACTCCTGAAGATTCCAGAGTTGTTGTTGTGATGAACTAATAGTAAAGGTTTTACACAACATTATAGAATCTAGAGCCCAAACTTGTGTGCTATGATATATGATTGTGGCTCCATAGTGGCCCCTTATGATGTGATTTGTCATAGATAATAGTCGGTGGACGGCAGGCGTCACTGGTGATGGGTAGATAAGGACTCACGAGACGGTATTTCAGGGTTGGTGAAACGGTGTCCTCATTTTCAGCAGCCACGAGATGGCGCTATTGGTTTAGAAATGATGTGAGGCTTATTGAATCAGTTGTTCAAGTCCAAACATTTTACAGCCGACAGCGCCATCTGGTGGTGAATTGGGACACTGTTTCATGAAACCTCATCTACCCATCTCTTTTGGAAGCTTAGTTCCATCAGTGTGATGCTTTTCCAGGTGGTTCACATGGACGTGAGAGGGAACAAAGTAAGGCTGGACGACGACACCGAGATTTCGTATGACAAGTGTTTGATCGCGACAGGTGAGTCCGTTCTGTGTTTTGTACCTGAAGAATTATTGCTGAGCAGAGGCTGATGGAGCTGTCTTTCAGGGGGAGTGCCCAGAAACCTGCAGGTCATTGAAAGAGCCGGAGAAGAAGTGGCCAAGAGGACCACTCTGTTCCGCAAGGTCAGGCGTCATGTGTGTTTGGTGAATGCCACCCCGACAAACTTTTTTTTTTCCCTCTACAGATTGAGGATTTCAAGTGGCTGGATAAGGTCTCCAGGAACATCCAGTCTATTACCATCATTGGAGGAGGCTTCCTTGGCAGTGAGCTGGCCTGTGCCCTTGGAAGGAGATGTAAGGAGGCCGCTAAATGAAGGAGAGTGGCGCAGTTGACTTGTGTAATCACCTGCTGTTCTTGCTTGTCAGCCGGTGAGACTGGACTGGAGGTGGTGCAGATGTACCCGGAGAAGGGCAACATGGGGAAAGTGCTGCCCGAGTATCTGAGTAACTGGACCACAGAAAAAGTCAAGAAAGGTTTGCTAATTTTTTTCAGTACTACGTGCTGCTTCAGTGCTTCTTTATGTTGTGCATGTTTTTTTATGAGACCAGTTGTAGAAAATAAGAGCTGTAACTACTTGATTTCAAAATTGTTAATTCATTTTCCTCGTGCTTTCTAGAGGGTGTCAAAGTGCTGTCCGAAGCGTTGGTGAAGTCTGTTGCCTTCAATGATGACAAACTCGAAATCCAACTGAGGGATGGTCGCGTGGTACGTCCACAGTCAGCGTTTGAGACGCTCAGACACTCACTCACTCACTCGCTCCTCACTCCTAGGTGAGAACGGATCACATTGTTGCAGCTGTCGGCCTGGAGCCTAACGTGGACCTCGCCAAGTCAGCAGGTCTGGAGGTGGACTCTGATTTTGGAGGCTTTCGGGTCAATGCAGAACTGCAGGCCAGGTCCAACATTTGGGTGGTAAGTTCATTATTTCAGCTACACTTTTATTTACCATCATTAAACTTTCTTGCTTTTTTGCTTAATGATCAGTAATATTGGTGAACTTTCTGTGACAATAACATTATAATAAAATATAGTGATGCTTAACAAGACTCTAATCAGTGCTTTATTATGATCAGTTACTTATACCACATAAACAAGTACCATAATTTCCGTACTATAAGCCGCTTCTTTTTTCTCGCGGTCTGACCGCGCTCAAAATGTGCTGTTTTCGCCCGCGTGTCCACAGCTCCGTCAACAGAATCGATCTCCTGGAGGTCTGGAATCGAGAAGCATCCGCTGAGACCGGCAGTGGTGTCGGAACTTTGGGCACGCGGGCGAAAACAGCACATTTTGAGAGCTTTAATATGAATCAAAGATGTGAGGGGCTGTCTCGAGACAAAGTGTATTCGGCTCAAAAGTCCGACTTGAACACAACAAGTCGGGTTTTGCCCGCTGACTTGATCCGGACTGGAGAGCTGCTCCTCATCTATTGTGAGAACAGTGTGGATAAATCAAGACACAGCTTCTTCCCACCATTTCCTCACTCTAGATGCTGGACCCCGTTTTCAAAACTAGTGTTTTTAAGCCCGCGCACCACTGAACCTGCCACTTATAGACCGGTGCGGCTTATGAATTAACAAGATCTATTTTCCTTCTTCAATTTAGTGGGTGCGGCTTATATTCCGGTGCGCTCTATAGTGTGGAAATTACGGTAGTGTATTAATGGTTATCAGTGTTCCATAATCTATTTCAAAACAAACCTCATTGTTTTTCATGTTTTTCATAAAAATACTTTTCGTTGCTTCTCATCTTGTTTACCTCTTGTAATATGTCATTCATGAAGGCAGCACTGATTTCATCACTGGATTTTCTGGGTGATTCTGGTGGAACGTGTTATTCCATTCTTTTGATCTCATTTTACTTTAAGCTCTCTTCTATAATACATTAATAGTACATTCATTATAATACATGATAATATAATGCAAGCCTCTTGGTTTATATAGTAGAAGTGGATTTATCTTAATCTCCTTACTGACCATAAGCCACGACCCTTAACACAGCCACCGTCTAATGTTCATACACTGTTATCTCAAACTTAACACCTTATAATACTTCATAAACCTTGCTATAAGTTGCCATACATGATTAAGAACGTTCATAACATCTTTCGACCTACAGAAGACCAAGTCTCCTGTGACCCCTGTTTCCATCGGGGGGGTCAATGTGGATATGGTCGAGGACCATAAATATTTTGGGGTCCACATAGACAACAAACTGGACTGGGCTCGGAACGCTGAAGCTCTTTACAAAAAAGGCGGGACAATGCTGAGGATGTTTTATGAGGCGGTGGTGTCCAGTTCAATTCTGTTCGCTGTGGTTTGCTTGGGCAGCAGATTAACGGTGGCGGTCACTAACAGACTCATCCCAAAAGCTGGTGATGGTGGGGGTGAAACTGGACTCCTTAGAGACGGTTATGGAGAGAAGGATGCTCCTGAAACTACGGAGCATCCTGGACAACCCCTCCATCAGCTCCTGGTCCAATACAAAAGCACATGGACCGATAGACTGAGAATACCCATCTCAAAGACCGAGTGCCACAGGAGGTTGTTTGACAATGACAATGGAGGATTCTTTGGCACGTTTTTCTGTTCTTGAACTGCATTTTCTTGCACATTGTTTTCTACAAATTACTCTCTAATGTGTCCTAACCATGGAAGTCATAGTAGCAATGTGATGAATATCACATGGGATCTTGCAATGCTTGTGTCTGCGCAGGCAGGAGATGCTGCCTGCTTCTATGACATCCGACTTGGCCGCAGGCGGGTGGAGCACCACGATCACGCCGTTGTGAGCGGCCGACTCGCCGGAGAAAACATGACGGGAGCAAGCAAGCCTTACTGGCATCAGTCCATGTTCTGGTGGGTACCAGACTGCACATATTTTTGGTGTCAGAACTTCCGACTTCAGAGAGGAAGTCAAGCTTTTAACGGCAGTGAGAACTGCTTGGGTGCGGGGTGATTAGAAGACTGCAGCTCAGGGCCCCATGCACAACTCTGACATTTAATCCTTTTGGAAGTCAGACCCGCATGCCTGACTGCTCTGAAGTATCTGATATTATTTAGACCTGACATATTAGATCTGGGACTCTGAGTCAGACACTTTTTCTTACCCTGCACTTTAGCCCTTTCATTTTAGAATGTAGCTATTGATCGATGCAGGCAGTGACTTCATTTTTTTTCCTTTTTTTTTTTAATGGCTTGCTCATCAAAATGCAAAGGAACAAAACAAGTCAGATTTTCGCTGAGTAAATTTTCACATTGTCAACAGTCGGATGCACATTAGCATGGGATGATTGTCTCATTGAGCTTGCAGCATGTTTCAACCATTCAAATTTCTGTGTGAAAAAAACTGGCACTTGATTTACTTTAAGAGATGATACTTGATTGGTACTCTTTTTTTTTTTTAAAAAGAGCCTTGTCCATATTTAAAGAAACATAAATGTATTGCCAAAAGAAATGAGGTCAAATGTAATATTTACACAAGTACACTGTTTTTGCCATGAAAGATGAAAAGATGTAGACCGAACTTGGTCTTTGGTAAACAGCATCTATAATGCAACACTCTGAGCACTGGGTGGCGGATGCACCCTGTGAAGATCTCCACCGTCACTTTTCTTTAAATCTCACCCAGGAGTGACCTTGGACCGGATGTGGGCTACGAGGCCATTGGGATTGTGGACAGCAGCTTGCCGACAGTGGGAGTGTTCGCCAAAGCCACGGCCAAGGACACACCACGAGCAGCAACCGAGGAGTCTGGTAGGTGGGACTGACTGTTAGCTACGATAGACTTCAGGGTTTTAAGTGGTTACACACTGCAGGAACTGGAATCCGCTCTGAGAGTGAAACCGAGGATGTTGCTACAAGTCCGGTGGCCTCCTCAACTCCATCCCCGTCAGCAGGCCAAGCCAAAGATGACTACGGCAAAGGAGTCATCTTCTACCTGAGAGACAAAGTGGTGGTGGGCATCATCCTGTGGAACGTCTTCAACCGAATGCCTGTCGCACGAAAAGTAAGATCAATTTCCGTAACCACTGTAAAGATGTGAGGATTAGCCAAACTGCCCCCTCAATTGGTCAAGAGATTCATCCGGACCTTGCACATCTCTAAAAGCTGAAAAGTTACCCAGAGAGTGCAGACCTTTGCCACGCTGCGCCCCAACACTGTTGTCTTACGTGTACTGTATATTTTGGACTACAAGTCTCACAGGCCAAAAAATGCATTGTGAAGAAGAAAAAAACATATCGAAGTCGGTGGTAATTATTTTCTCAATATCCACAACACTGACACCTAAGTAATAATAATAATAATAATAATAATAATTAGGGATGCTCCGATCAGGGTTTTTGTTGCCGATCACTGATACCGATCACATGGATTGACAATGAATTTGTAATCAAAATGATGAGACCTTCTGTGTACATGATGTGAAAAAATAAATCAATAATTAAATCATTTTAATTCAGACATGTTTTAATATACCTCTTCAAGAGGCAAAAAATAGAAAATAAAACCTTGCGGAAAGCAGCAACTATTCTGTCAAAAGGACAACTGTAAAACATTTAATTTGATGTGAGACGTCGCAGTTTTGGTGAATCTCTAGAGACTGTGCTATGTCTGAGAAATATTTACATACTATAGCGGGACTGAGACAGAGAGCACTCAATTTATGAAAGTTTCTACTCCGGAAGTTTCAGATTCAGGTGGCTGATGACGCTGCACCGGACTCCAAAGTGGCGACGGATCTGGTCGTTTCCGTCTCTGCATAAACAACACGAAAAGCTGATCATCTAGCTCAGTGAAATTAATGATTATTTGTTATTCTGAATGTTATGCTCAGACCAGCGGGTGTTGCTAAGCGTCAGCTGCGCTAACAGCCTGCTGCGCTAACAGCCTGCTGCTGAGGAACCAGCTGTCTCACTTTCATGAGTACAGCACAGCATTTTCCCGTGCATGTCCTGCAGGATGCAAACTTTACATGACAGATTGAAAAGAACCTCCACAGCAGACATGCTGCTGCTGAGTGAGCAGTGAGTCGGGAGGAGCGAACGCATCACAACCTGCAGTGCTTGATCAGCGCGCCGGCTGTCATGTGACAGGTTGTTGTGATCAGCAGTGACAGGTAGTGATTGGCATTCACTGATCAAGCTGAAATAGCCAGCTCATAATCGGAGACCGGTCGATCGGAGCATCCCTAGTCATAATAATAGAAGGACAGCAGGCTGACTAGGTGTGTGATATAATGTGACACATTAATGGTTGTTTAGGTAGGCAAAGTTTATGTGTTAACACATGTTTAAACTATAGTATACAGGGCATACTGAAGCTACAGAACATACAGCTACATACAGAAGCTAGGACAAGGACAGTCTGACGTAAAATTTCGGACCTGAGGACCACACTGTCACCATCCCACTTTTCAAGGCCATGGCAGATTAACCCGGGGTGTAAAGGGTGGGAATGTAGTACTGCAGCCATTTTTACCATTAAAAATATCATTCATGACAATGCACTCTGTGGGACAGCAGGTGGCAGTAGATAGAGTGCTGTCGAAGCTTCAAAGAAAGCACTGCTGCTCTTTATCAGAGGTTACCAATCCTTCAAAGGGTTGTGGAACCAGATAATCATCTTAACTCCACCAAAAGTAATGATCTGTAATAACCCCCCAAATGATCAGCTCCAGAAGAGAAACTCACCTTAAAAAGCAGCTCCCCAGCTGAGTGTTCTTGATGCTTGTCTGGTCATATGAAGAACAAAACAAACTCTTTATGCCTTGGATTTTCAGATCATCAAGGACGGAGAGGAACACGCTGATCTGAACGAAGTGGCCAAGTTGTTCAACATCCACGAGGACTGAGACGCTTCACGAACTCTGACAGCCATTGTCTCACTCCCTCACACGAATGAATGGGAAGCTGCTTGTAATTTATGGCATGTTGATGAATTATTTTCGTATGTGAACATTTCTATTGGATCCCTCCTCCCACTCTCTCATGCTTCCTGCAGTGACGACACCTCTGGTCCAGTCAGTAGTCCAAGTCAATGGCCTGTGTTCTTCTGTGTGATGGGAGCAGATTGACATGAGAGGAGACGTAATAAAAGCTATTTTTAAATGGAGTGATGCCACTATTTTCTGTGTTGAGCTGTGACCAATGAATGGGTGTTAAAAACTCTGCCTTCATAGATAGAATATTTACAGTGTTCCTACACACATGGGCATCGAGCCGTGAAACAGGCAGGATGTTACTTGCTGCACGGCTAAATGCAGATATGGTGTCAGTCCAAATGGATACAGGCTTGTATATTAAACGCACCTGACAAGTGCAATTAGTACGTGGGAGACGCTCCGGTCGGCTGCAGATCCACCACATCATCAAAATCTGCATTATACTGAAAGTTGGCCTACTTACCCTGTCTGGAGGTGAAAATGCTCACACATGCAGAAACCTTGGTTTATTTCTTCCTGCTATGGACTTCTTGTTATTAGTAGTGCATTCATCTCACACATTTCTTATCCTATTTGACACAGAGGCTCCCAAGCGGAGGGAAGAATGGCCTTTCAAGTGAAGCAAACATGTGCAGCCGCAGCAGCCCTTCTCATTCAGAGCTATTAATCTTACATGAGCAAATGGCTCAACTGGCTTCACTCTGCATGTCTGTGTACAAACCAATGTGATTTTCAAGGATCATACCACTAATTCGCCTGCTGATGCCAATGTTGCTTTGTGTTTTTTACAATTAACTTAGGCCTTATTTATTACTGTTTGCATCTTTTGAATTTTTGTTTTCATCCATCTGAAATCAGTTGTGCTTGATTTGTTAAATTCATGCAGTTGGGCTTATCGGATTTTGATTAAAATATATTTTAATGAAATCAATGGGGTGACTTTTCATTCTCTGCTTGTGACTGGACAAAAATCACAGTCAGCACAGCACACATTTCAGATTGTTCAGTCGATCAAAGACTTTTCCTCGCTCTTTTTTTTCAGCACCCTTGTACTGTATACAGTGGTGGTATGTTTTTTTGAATAATTCTACATAACACATATATTCATAACAGATTAATTTTATGTTTTTGTCATATTTCTTGACTGACAAAACGAAGAAGAGACAGTAGAGTTGTTATCAGGCTAATGTGTATTATTCTGTCTCTCAGGCAGGCCGGACACTATTGAACAAATTAACCACTATTACCACATTGTCCCGGTTTTCCTTATCTGTCCTGTACTTCCCTCTATAGACAACTTATGGTATTGTTTTGTGCAACCACTACTACATTCCTCCCCCCTTAAGCTGTTATTTCTTCTGCAGTTGACATAGTTGCCCCTGAACATATTTTCTGAAACTGTAGCTGCTCCAGAACATTCTTCTGGTTGTATCAGAGGATCAAGTGACTTGGTCTCCACAAAATCTTTTTCTTGCCAGCGACTGGTCCACATGTCTTCGCACCTCATAACCATCACCCAAGACAACCTTGTAAGAGAGAGGACCAGTCATTTTTAACATCACACCGGGAACCCACTTCTGTCCATGACTGAAGTTTCATGTCATCAATGTATCTCCTTCCTGGAAACTTCTTCCAACCAGTTTCTTATCATGATGCTTCTTTTCATCTCTCTGTTTTCTTATTATCTTGGCTTTGCGGTCTGGATGAATCTGATCCCAAATAGATCTCAGTTTCCATCCTTGTAGCATTTCAGATGGAGGACATACCGTAGTGGACTGGGGAGTGAAGCGGTAACTGAACAAAACTCTTGCCACTTTTGCGGAGATACTTCCTTCACCAGCCTTCCTCATCATTGACTTGAAAGTCTGGACCGCTCGTTCAGCACAACCACGAGATGAAGGATGATAAGCAGCAGAAGTGATATGTTCAATCCCGTTCTTCTGTAAATGCCACAATCATAAAACATGACCCATTTTTCAGACACAATGGTCTCTGGGATTCCTTGGTTACTGAAACTTTTCTGGAGACACTCAATGGTCACAATGACAATGGACAATGTTAATGGATAAGCATCCAACCACTTAGAATGAGCATCCATGATGATCAAAAACACGTGTCCCAAGAACGGTCTGGCATAATCCACATGCAACCTCTGCCATGGCTTACTCGGCCTCTCCCATGGATGAAGTGGTGCTGGGGATGGCAAGTTGCGCCGTTCTTGGCATTTCAAACAAGTTTGAACCAGAGATTCAATGCTTGCATCTAACTTTGGCCACCAGAAGTAACTCCGGGCTAAAGCTTTCATTCTTGTTACATCCACATGACCATGATGCAACTGGTGCAGCAATGTTGCTCGCCCTGGAGAAGGTACCACTACCCGGGCACCCCACAGCAAACAGCCATCTTGTTCACTTAACTCTGTCTTGTGCACAACATAAGACTGGAATGGAGTGTCTAACTCTTGTGCTGGCCAACCATGTAGCAACAAAATGAACCACTCTGGACAAAACAGGGTCCTTCTGTGCCCACTTGCTTATGCCATCACAATCTCCATCATCGACACTCTTTCCTCTGGTTGTCCATGCGTGGCCAGTTGTGGTAGTGGGAGTCGACTTAAAGCATCCACATTACCATGGTGTTTTCCAGGTTTGAAAATGATCTGGTATTCGTACGCACTCAGTTTAACAGCCCATTTCTGAATACGTGGTGAGGCCAATTGTGGCACATAAGGAGATGCATCACAGGATCAAATCTTTCAGGCTGTCAAAATATACTAACACCTCTGAAGATTGCATGAGACGTTTTGAGTCTTCAAAAGCGCTCTCTTGTTCCGCCTCCCACTTCCATGGTTTCTGCTTCTTCAACAGTTCATGTAAAGGAGATAGAAGAGCTGACAGGTTTGGTAAGAACCTGTTGTAGTAGTTAAGCAGTCTAAGGTACGCCCTCATTTCTGTGACACTGGTTGGAGCTGGTGCCTTCTGAATAAACTTTATATCCAAGAAACTCTGCTTCTGACTCCATGAAAGCACACTTCTTCCATTTGTGTAAGTGTCTCAACATCTGTTGCAGAGTCTGCAGATGGTCTTGCTCAGTCTTGCCTGACAATAAGATGTCATCCAAGTATACAGCCACACTCGGAAGATCAGCCATCAGACTTTCCATCATTCGCTGAAAAATAGCCTTGGAATTGGGTACTGTTCCGTGATGCCAGATTTACAGTGACTTTATAATCCCCACAGATGCGCACCAAATTATCTGGTTTCAACACCGGTACGATTGGAGCTGCCCACTCTGAAAATTTCACTGGCTCAGTGATTCTCTCCTTTGTCAGTCTCTCCAACTCCCCCTCGACTTTCTTACGCATGGCGTTTGGCACTGGTCTGGGTTAGAAAATTTTTAGAAAATTTATATATATTTTGGCAGTGTATGTTTTTAAGGTTAGTGAGCACTTCTGAAGCTGTTGAGTTCTTCCCGCAGCCCATAACTTCCCATATTCAGACTTAGACAAAATTGTCGCACGACAGCCAGTATCCACCTCAAACTCAAGCTTCATTCCATTTATGCCCAGATGTGCAGTGATGGGGGCTACTTTTGATATTTTTGTCTCCTTAAGACGATGTTAAAAAAAAAGGCAAAAAAATAAAATAATAGAAATAATGGGGCATTCCCTACATTTCCCTATGTAAATGGCAATATATCACTTTGTTTTGTTTTTCATACTTGTTGCTTTTTTGTGAGTGGTTTTCGCTGCAATGGGTTGGAGTGTGTCAAAGTAAAGCATTGACTGTACATTCATATAACTGAGATTGTGCTAAAAAAAAAAAATGACCCCAAACATGGAAAAACGCTGGACCCCAAGAACTCCAACCTCAAAATTGAAATAAAATATATTGTTCAAGCAATGAGAGTTGTGGTCGGCTACCAAATGTAACTTGACAAGTAACTTGTAATATAACTTAGTTACTTTTAAATTCAAGTAATCAGTAAAGGGGGATGTAATGTAATAGGAATTGAACCTTTCAGGTACCGGTAGTGAATCATGTCACATACAGATCTGTAGTTGTACTGACTATTGTTGGAATACCTGACTGAATAAAGACGTATTCAAACGGAGCCTGGTGTTCACGACTCATCAATGTTACATGGTGTCAGAAGATAAAACAGAGGAAGAAAATGGCGCAATTTCAACCCCCACCGCATTTAAGTCTCGAAGGCAATCTTGCGGAGAATTGGAGAAGCTGGATACAGCGCTATGAGCTGTTTTGCACCGCGAGCGGCATCGAGGAGAAATCCGAGGAGGTGCAGTGTGCAACTTTTCTTCATGCCGCGGGAGAGGAGGCAATTAAAGTGTGCAATACTTTCGTCTTTGGGAATGACGAAAGGGACAACATCGCCGTGCTCAAGAGGAAGTTTCAGGACTATTGTGAGCCCAGAAAAAACTTACCCCATGTACGGCACATGTTTTTCACACAAGCTCAGAAGCAGAGTCCATTGATTCATATGTCACAGATTTAAAGAATAAAGCCAAAGACTGTGAATTTGGAGATCTACATGATTCCCTGGTACGTGACAGAATAGTTTGTGGCTTAACTAATGACCAACTTAGAGGCAGACTCCTGAGAGAGGCAGATCTGACCCTTGAAAAAGCTATTGATATCTGCCGTGCGAGTGATATCACCAATACTCAAGTCAAAGCTCTGACAGAGGAATTGGAAATGAACAGAATCGAACAGTCAGACCAAAAGACATCAAAGCTAAAACCAGCACCGGAAGACATGAACAAGATGAGTCCAGCTGCAACATATGTGGCCTTAAACATGGAACCAAGAAATGTCCAGCAATTGGCCAAACGTGTAAAACATGCAACAAGAAAAATCATTTTGCCAAGATGTGTAAATCGCAGAGTAAGCAGCATCAATATGGGAAGAGGGTGCATGCAATTGAGCAAAGTGAATGTGAAACTGACATGTTTATTGGCACAGTCAGTGTGGAGCATGAAACACACATCGGCATAATGAAGTCAGCAGAGACTGAACAGGAGAAAGAAAACTGGACTGAGAAACTAAGAATAAACAAACAAATGGTGACTTTTAAACTGGACACAGGCGCAGACAGCAATGCGATGTCTGTTCAAACACTCAAGGCACTGGATGTTAAAGGCAGGCTTAGAGTGAGTAAAAGCAAACTAGTTGCATTTTTTGGACAAAAGATAATGCCACAGGGCAAGAGAGTGCTAACATGTGAGCACAAAGGCCAGAACCATCAAACTGAGTTTGAAATCATACAACAAGATGTCCCAGCTGTTTTAGGAGGAGACACTTGTTTAAAACTTGGCCTAGTACAAAGAGTGCATGGAGTTGGAAAGGAGCATGATATCCTCAAAGAATACGAGGAGCTCTTTAACGGACTAGGTTGCTTACCAGGTCAGCACCATATACAGATAGATCTCACTGTCACACCAGTTGTGCATGCTCCCAGGAGGATAACTTTCGCACTCAGGGACAGAGTTGTTGCAGAGTTACAACGCATGGAGAAACTGGGTGTAATAGCAAGACAGACTGAGCCGACAGAATGGGTCAATAGTATGGTAACTGTCGTCACGCCCAAGAAAATGCGTATCTGCATGGTCCCAAAGGACCTGAACCAAGCTATAAAACAAGAACACTACCCATTACTCACAGTGGAGGAAGTGGTGTCCCGCATGCCAAATGCCAAATACTTTTCTGTGCTTGATGCTAATCAAGGTTTTTGGCAGACCAAACTTGATAAGGAGAGCTCAAGGTTATGCACATTCAACTCCCCTGTAGGACGATACAGATTCCTGCGTTGTTTGCCGTTTGGCATATCATCAACTCCAGAGGTGTTCCAGAGGGCTATCGCACAGATGATAGAAGGACTAGAAGGAGTTGTGAACATCATTGATGACTCGCTTGTTTGGGGGGACTCCATAGAAGAGCATGACCACAGACTGAGAAAACTGTTAGACAGAGCCAAAGAAAACAATCTGAAGCTTCACAAAAACAAATGCTTCATCAGGACAAAAGAAATCAAGTATATTGGACACACTCTAAGCGACATTGGACTCAGGCCTGATGAGGAAAAAGTGAGAGCAGTGACACAGCTACCGGAGCCACAGAACAAGCAGGAGCTATTGAGATTCATGGGGATGATTCAATATCTCAGCAAGTTTATACCCAACTTGTCAGACATTAGTGCCCCCTTGAGGAAGCTGGTTGAAGGTGGCACAGAGTGGCACTGGGAAGAAACACAGAAGAGGAGTTTTGAACACCTTAAAAAAATGGTCACCGATGCTCCCACGCTGAAATACTATGATGTCAACAAGCCCATCACACTGTCAGTGGATGCCAGCTCAGAAGGTATTGGAGCAGTTATCCTTCAGGATGGACAACCAGTAGCCTATGGATCACGGGCACTCACTGAAGTTCAGCGCAGGTATGCGCAAATCGAGAAAGAGTTACTTGCCATTGTATACGGATGTGAGGAATTCCATCAGTACCTATATGGAAAAGTAATTCAGGTTGAGAGTGACCACAAGCCGCTGGAAAGCATCTTTAAGAAGTTGTTACACCAAACTCTGTTGAGACTTCAAAGGATGTTGCTGAGGCTGCAGAGATACAGCCTTAAAGTCACCTACCGGCCAGGCAAGGAACTTCACATTGCAGACGCTCTGAGTCGTGCATTTCTCAAGGAGCAGAGAGAAGACCTGCTGGGAAAAGATTTAGATGTGAACATGATAACGTCTCAGCTGCCCGTGTCAGATGAAAAGCTGCAAAAGTTCAGAACAGCCACTGCAGAGGATCCTGAAATGCAGCTACTGAAGAACATCACACTGAGTGGATGGCCGGATCAAAAGAGTGCAGTGCCAAAAGACATACAGTCCTACTGGACATTTAGGGATGAAATAACACACTCATCCGGGCTGATGTTCAAAGCGGCGAAGCTTATTGTCCCACAACAGCTGAGACAGGAAATGTTAAACAAAATCCATGAGTCACACCTAGGAATGGTCAAGTGTAAGGAAAGAGCCAGAGATGTTCTATATTGGCCACACATGTCCACACACATTGAGGAGATGGTTTCACGATGTGCAATATGCAATGAGAATAGGCACCTTAATCCGAGAGAGCCATTACTGTCGCACCCACTACCAAGTAGACCATGGGAGAAAGTAGGGACTGATCTCTTTCACTACAAAGGATCTGAGTTTTTGCTATGTGTGGACTATTACTCCAAGTTTCCTGAAATCGCAAAGCTGAAAGACACTACTAGTGCTCGTGTTGTAGTTGCACTGAAATCGCAAGACATGGAGTTCTGGATGTTGTCATATCAGATAATGGTCCTCAGTATGCCAGTGCTGAGTTTAGAGAGTTTGCAGAAAGCTGGGATTTCAAGCACACCTCATCCAGCCCTGGTTATGCCCAGTCAAATGGTCAGGCGGAAAGGACTGTACAGACTATAAAGAATCTCCTGAAGAAATCAGAATGTGGTGGTGACCCCTACATCTCACTGTTAGAGTATCGCAACACTCCACTGGAGGGTGTTGGAATGTCACCGGCACAGCTGCTAATGGGACGGCGACTAAAAAGTAAATTGCCAACCACAACAGCATTGCTTAGTCCAGAGGGAACGGTTAAGGTACGCAGACAGCTGAGTGAAAGACAGGCAAAACAAAAGTTCTACTATGACAGGCAAACAAGGCCGCTGTCTGATCAGCAACCAGGGGAAAAGGTCTGGGTACAAAGTGGAGCAACATGGCAGCCGGCTGTAGTCCTACACAAACATGAGCAACCACGTTCGTTTGTGATTCAAACACCAGATGGAAGGCAGTATAGAAGGAACCAAAAGCATCTGAGGAAAACAGATGAGAAAACCTTTCCTATGACAATGGAAGACGTATACCTGAACCAGGACACAACAGATGACCACACCGTTGTGTCAGACTAAAAAGAAACACCTGATGAACACTCTGAGACACACTCATACCGAACCAGATCGGGTAGACAAGTTAAACTACCTGTTAGATATCGAGATTAGTTTTATTCTTTTGTTGATTATGTATATGGTTAACAGTTTGAAGTTACATTGTCATATTGGACAAGATGGCATATACAGTTGTAAAAAAAAAAACAGTGCAGAGTACATTTGTGTTTCGAAATGTTTATATGTGAAATGAGACTTTCATTTAAGGAGATGGGGAACCCTTATTTACACCTATCTGAATGTCGTGCAGTCTTGGGTCTGGTCAGTCTCCTACAGATCGGCGCGTGCCATCCTCAGAGCAGGTGCTCCCACTCTCTCTGTCATAACACTCCTGGCACACATTGCAGTGGCCCACGCCGGTCAATCGCAGCATCTGTCTCAAAGTATCTTCTGCTTTTTAAACAATTTGTATTTCCAGATGCAATCATAAACCATGTCAACCATTATGAATGTGGTCACCTACTTGCCACACACACAGTGTGTCAAAAGAAACATCATATCCTAACAGTAGACGGTAGTGTCTATCCCATTACTGAGTTTGGAGACTACATTATAGATACCGTGGTGGGCACTCAGGAGGTCTGGCCTCTCACCCAGAGGTATGCTGGGTAGGGACCTGACCGAGGGGATATATAGAGGCTGTTATTACACAATAAAAATAAAGTAAATAGAAGAACATAGGAGCGACCATAAAAAGGTTTCATTCCATCCATTTATTCAGAGTTGCGGACTTCCTGACATTTCTTCCACTGTTAGCGTAATGATCCATCTTAAAGGCGCATTACATTTTTTCCTATGCACCATATACGCAGTGCTATGACGGCGGTTTGCGTGATGAAGTACAGCTGTACATTATCACAGCGCCCAGGCTATATAAAATGACATCTACCAGAAAATACTACCTCAAATTACCAATGACTTCTGCATGAAAAGCCAAAGAAGGCTTTGTCACTCATGTTGCTCTTGTGATCACACTTCCAATTAATATTTTAAGTTCTTCTGAGTTCTTCAGTCTCTTCTCCTGTTTCAGACCCTCCAGATGCTCCTGCAGCTCATCTCTCTCCTCAGTCAGGGACGTAAGCCTGTTCTTGAGGTTCTCAGTCTCTCCTTTCAAAGCCTCAATGGTCCCCTCCATTTGCATGGAGTCTCTTTCACCTCTCATATGAGGAGGCGTTATGTCTATGGACAACAAAAGTAATCAAAAAAGGTTTAGATGCCACTACTACAAACATACTAGTCTGATGTCCTCTTGAGCCAGGCTGGTAATATTCTGAATCGTCTGCGACATAAATATATAATGTACATATAAAGCAGCATATGCCATGTTACGCTGTGTACATGCTGCTCCCAATGAGCTCTCCTCTCTTCTGCCATCTCCAACTCAGTATTCCTTTGAAGCTGTTCTTGTACCCACTGAAAAAAATCTTTGAAGCTTGCAAAGAAATGAATCGTCGTGACAACAATATCCGAAGGAAATATACATCTTTATAAGGTTGTCCGAATCCTTCTCTTACTTGGTTTTGTAGTTCAGTTTCCAGTTGGCTCTTCTGCTCACTGACCTCTTGTACTGTTGTAGGCAGCACTGCCATCTGAGGAGCAAACCAACCATAAATTAATGCATGTTTAAAACACAAATCGAGCACAGAATTGTTTCAATCCTGACTTGTTCTGATCACTTCGAACTAGGGTAGCGTTACCTTACATAAAAAAATTAAAAGTGCATTGTCATGGTCTGAAACCATCTAGTCATTACGTGAAACTCTTTGCATCTCTTCAAACCCTCACGGTACTGTGGTTGAGGGGTTCGAGTGACTTGGTAGTAGTGATCTGGTAGAACCTGAGTAGAGAATGTGATTCAGTCACCTTGTGGGTGAAAGAGGGGTCATATAGGTGGAGGGGACGCAGAGAGTGTGTGAGTGAGGGAGTGATGAAGGCTAGATAGAAGGAGAGACAGTCATTTCCTCCCCAGAAGCATTTTGAGCACTTCCTCATTTAGATGGGTCCTATGTTCACTTGAAATTTTGGCTGATACATTGCCATATACAGAATTAACACATAATATGGTACACATCACGATACAATAGTATCACAATACAGTGCAATATTCTACATAACAATGGGCGAAAAAAAAAAAAAATCCACGAAAAGGTTAAAGTCACGATGACCACATTTTCACACACACACAACAGTCCTTGAAAGTCCGACCACTTTGTGAAGGAACATGTTGTTGGAATTTGTCTCCAACATCATCATTTTTTTATCTTTCAGTGTAATAGTTAACTAAGTGTAGCGATGAGAAATTTAATGTTTCAATGTTTCACATATAAAAGAAGTCGACTGTAAATCATGTATCCCCAATGGCTAATTCTACATAGTTCACTTAAAAGAAATGACTCAATATTACTCTAAATTAAATAATAAATAAGAAAATAAGAAGACTAATGAAGTAATATCCATAATCTTAACTTAAAAACACTGTGCATCAACTTTGTGACATTAAATACATTGAACAATCAAGAGTTTGTCCTTGAATTTCAAATAAAGTGCTAGAAAGTGGTGGACACCGTAATTATATTTCACTGATGATGATGATGATGCTTTCTCACCAAGTGGTTTATTGTGTTTTCATTTTGAAATGCTGCTCCGCATCACGCACACTGTGTCTCACTGGCACCTGTAAGTGTTGTTTGTCCCACCCCACTTCAGAAGAAGGTGGTTGGAGAACATGTGGAGATTATCCATTAGCATGATAGTTATGTGTTTTGAATATATTACATTATCTTTTTGTTAAATCTGTACTTCTAACTCTTCAATTGGGTGTAATGTTAATGTAATTTTATTGATTCTCCGATATAAATCCCCCACGTCCTGCACAGTAGGTGGTCGACTGTAACAGTATATTTCAGTGACTATGTAACCCAGCTGTCAATGTCATAGATTTGTTTTGTTTTGGATTAATTATTGTGTAAATAAAATATGACTTTAATAGTGTAGTACACTGTAGATTATTGTGTTGCTCTCTCTTTAAGACAGCCATTGTTGTTGTCACCAATGATCTACTGGGGAGGCAAGGTACTCAGAGGCTACAGCAACGATGATGGAGAGTCATGACAATGGTGCTCTGAACTTCATTTATTGTCTGTTCAATGTTTTTCACAGCTCCCTCAGAGACGGACATTGGACATCTAAGAGGAGGTGTGGATATTTCCAGATGGTCACAGAGGACGAGTTCTTAATTTTTCCTCAGAATCCTCCTCATAAACACCAAGACATCTTCTGACCTATTTTTATTAAGCTGCTCACCAAAACATATTCATACATACATTTTATATTAATCTCTTTCAAAGAAAACCCAAACTCCTTAAATAGCAGGACAGTTTGTTTAAGGATTTAAAAGTTTCATTGGAGAAAAGTACTTCTGTCCTTTCTTTGGGGATGCAATTTATTTTATTGTAACAATATTATTTTTTTTTTGTTTTGTATTCTAATAAATATTGTATATCATTGTATGATGTGTGATATGATGTCTTGCTATTTTAGAAGTTTTATAATCTCGAATAAATAGTATGCTGCTATCAGACCCGAATGAAGATCTTCTCATTGTCGACATAAAGAAGAAGAAAAATTGGCGCCCAAATAGGGACTTGGCGTGCATCCACCATCATCAGAACTGAAACCATTTTGCCTTATCAGTATTATACTGTAGTATCCTGCCGAAGTCTAAGATGGAGGTCTGTGCGGTGTTGGAAATACACCTCTCGTATACCTCCGCGCGTCCGTTTAATCGTGAGAATGACTACCAAGAATCCAACAAATTATATCCAGGATTTATTCCCTGACAGAGGAGTCTAATACAATAGCAGAATTCTGGGTCAGCAACTACGCCTGGCTTAGCCTTAGCAGAAGTCTGGGAGGGCGACAAAAAACTATCTTAGGTCTTGACCCTTTATACACAAAAGTTTCTCTACGTGGGCTCCGTCCTCATCCGATTGTTCCTCCGCTGTTGACGCCAGAACTGGTCGCTGGCTCCCTCGTAACCATGGCAACGAACACAACGCATGCGCCTCCATTCCGGACCCAGGTGGCTCTTATCAGGACCAGCTCCTTCCAGCTCTGGAGAGGATGGTACTCCCCAGCCTCCTCCGTCTGACCTTGGACTCTCTGAGTTCCAATGTTTGTTCCTCCAGTGTGGTTCACTCCTGTCTTTGGACTCCACCTGCAACTTCAAATTCTCACACACACTCAGCCACACTGCCTCATTCATCATTCCTGTATCTGTAAATAACTTCTTTATTAGTAGCACAAACAATGAATAATATTAATACTGTAGAATAAATGCACTATTCCCATTAATGGTTTATGGTTTGGAGCCAGAGTGCACTGTTGTACTGAAGGGAGTTCAAACTGAGGCTGAACTAGATGATGTGAGATCAGCTTTTGCCTTGCTAAATGACATCGCTACATGAAAATCAAGCAAATAGAAAGGGATACTATATTGTGTGAATTCAATGAATCGATTACTCCAATACTGTTAGATCAGGAGCATTTAGTAGGTCCATCCACCAGCTACTAATAGTGCTGTGCCCCTTGTGCGGGTTGTTGACACGACTGCCCGTTTTAGGGAGCAAGTCAATGAAATAGCACTAACCTACAATGTCAGTCCCACTATTTTGAGTCAGGTGGCTGCAAATCAGATTTCTGGGGAAAAAAAATCTAGTAGCAATGGTACAGTGAGTTCATCCCCTGCCTTTATACAGGGATATACGTACATATACTGGGAAACAACATGGCTGTCATGACTCCGCTTCCTGGATTAGTGTCCTGGTTTTGCTTTTTTCCCCTCTGTTCCTTTGGCACACGGCTGGAGCCGATTAACCTGATGACTTGACTTCAAAAACACCTGGGCTCCAGCAACGTGTGCCAGACCGTTATATTATATTCCCATGGTTTGTTCCCAGTGTTGTTCTTCGTTTTCCATGTTCCCAGTGATGTGTCCACTTGCTCCTGTGCTTTTTGGACTTCTCGTTTCCCTTGGTAACTAGCTGGTTCTTGTGTCTCTCCCTCTCTGTTCAGCTTCTTGTTTTGTGTGCTAGCTAGCTCATTTAACTCCCGGTTCTCATTGTTTCCCAGTTCGGTGACGCTTTCAGTTGTTTTCTTGTTTGTTTAATTATTAAATATTATTTATAATTCCCTCCTGCCTCCTGTGCCTATAACCACTCGCACTTGGGTCCTACACCACGTCCCCTATACGTGGCTTTAGCTCCCTCGTCCATTCGTACCCTGACAATGGTAGCACTGTCTGCACAAGATAGACAACAGGTTTGAGTTGACTGAAAGCAAATTATATTAATTGAAGACTCTTTAAAGACAGTAGTCTGCCAAAAATGTGTTCCTCAGGTAGCTCAGCCAGTGTCTTTGGTAGCTGGGAACTTGTCACTGAGCTGTATACAACATCAGAATAGCAAAATTAACTTTAAGTAAATGTCCACATTATGAGATTAAAAAAACAAAACAGAAAAACACGCTGTTTTGTAGCATTGTTTTGATAGAATGAATAGAATTATAGAATTTTGATAGAAAATTTTTTACTTCATGGTTTTCATAATAGCATAAAAAATAATTTTGATTTTGTGTCTTGTGATCAATTATGGAAAAAATACACCTGAACACAGCAAATATTCACACATTATGTTGATGCTCAAATATGTTTTTGATAGGCTGCACAACACTTTTTTTTTATGTTATTTGGTCTGGGATCCAAATGTCCCCTTTGCTCCGGAATATGGCATCTCCGTCACACAGCCAGCATCTGAGCACTCTCCCATGGTTAAGAATGGTACTACCGACTAACACCGAGCAGATTTAAAAGCCTACTAACAAGAATGAAAAAGATTCATTTCTTTCTGAGGAAATATAACTTGAATGTGGAAAGAACTTTTAAGTTGAGAACTGTGAAAGTTTTGTGAAAGTAGCGTGATGGAGAAGGTGGATGGAGGACACTGGGCAAAGTAAGAAGCTCAACAAAACCTAACCACACAGCCTCTGTTGTCTTAATGGAAGTATCCACTTAGTGCAGTTCCAACTGGACGTGGGTGAGGGTGAGCAGTGTGTTAATTTGTTTCTTGTCAGGAGGTCAGACTGAACTGGAGGAAGTGCAGATGCACCCAGACAACATGGCGAAAGCGCTGTCCGAGTATTTGGACCACAGAAAAAGTCAAGAAAGTTTTTTTTTTTTTTTTTTTTTTTTTTTCTCAGTACTTGAACATCCCCTGAGACTCAGAACTACCTTGTGTGTAATATACATTTCACATAAAAGCCGACTGAGCTCTGCCTCTGTTTCTCACTGTCACATAATTCCATGAAAATTCACACGTCATAATCACGAGGAAAGGATGGAACTGATGAAATTAACGTCTCGCCTCATTCAGGTCATGAAGGTTGTTTTGTGACAGTTTTTATTTTCTGAACTACATAGTGCCTTTTTCCTCTTGTGATAGAGGTACATTCATGACAAATCTGGTCAAGGTTTTTGTTGATAAAATCATACATTCCACTGCAGAATTTGCTGGCTGATTCTTTTTTTTGTTTTTGTTGTTGGATTCCTCTGCTGTGTATTCAGCTTCTTGAACAGATTCATTACTAATGTTTTGGTTCAATTCAAGACAGCAATACAGTGTCAACAACCAAACAATGACAGCTCTGGAGTTTAAGCAGGGAATATAACTACTCTCTAATGTGTCCTAACCATGGAAGTCATAGTAGCAATGTGATGAATATCACATGGGATCTTGCAATGCTTGTGTTTGCGCAGGCAGGAGATGCTGCCTGCTTCTATGACATCCGACTTGGCCGCAGGCGGGTGGAGCACCACGATCACGCTGTTGTGAGCGGCCGACTCGCCGGAGAAAACATGACGGGAGCAAGCAAGCCTTACTGGCATCAGTCCATGTTCTGGTGGGTACCAGACTGCACATATTTTTGGGGTCAGAACATCCGACTTCAGAGAGGAAGTCAAGCTTCTAAAGGCAGTGAGAACTGCTTGAATGGATGGTGCTTGGAAGACTGCAGCTCAGGGCCCCATGCACAACTCTGACATTTAATCCTTTTGGAAGTCAGACCCGCATGCCTGACTGCTCTGAAGTATCTGATATTATTTAGACCTGACATATTAGATCTGGGACTCTGAGTCAGACACTTTTTCTTCCCCAAACTCATTACACATTTACCACAGCTCTTCAAAACATTCCAGGAGTTCCCGTCAGACCTGCACTTTAGCCCTTTCGTTTTAGAATGTAGCTTTTGATAGATGCAGGCAGTGACTTCATTTTTTTCTTTTTTTTCATGGCTTGCTCATCAAAGTGCAAATGAACGAAGCAAGTCAGATTTTTGCTCAGTATATTGTCACATTGTCTACAGTCGGATGCACATTAACATGTGATGATTGTCTCATACGGTTTAACATATTTTTGTGAAATGGCTTGAAAACTCGAGTGTTTTTCAAACATATGTAGGTAATGTTGCCAGTATGAGAAACGCTGCAAATATGCTCCAGCTGTATTTCATTTCACTCAACTACAAAATTGTTCAACTTCAAGTGTAAAAAATGTACCTTTTTAAGATTTAAAGTTGGTTTCTAGGAAGAAAAAAACATAATGGTGGAAGAAAGAAGGGTTAATGGTCAGCTGATCCCAATTATGATCACATGATGCTTAGGATGTCTCTTTGTCATGTGACAACTTCTTCCTTTGAGCTTCAGGATTGGCACGATGGCTCTGAAACATGTTTCGCTTCTAGTTCTTCTGCCCTTTGTAGAATGTTGATTCATTTAAATTTTGCATGACGGAACACTTTGTATTTGAAAATAGCGGAAGGTTGCCGCATACTCTTGTGCTGAAGTGTAAGTGAAGTGGGTGACTGGTGATAGCGATGTATGTCTCTCAATATGATTGTTGATTGATTCTTTTGTGCTTTTTGCTGGTTTATCCCCTTCCCAGCCTGAGCCTGAACGGTTTGGGACAAAGCCCACATGTTCTGGTGGCTAAACATGTCCGACTGTATGAATGCTAACTCTGTGCGCTTTCCTTTGGTTATGTCGGTTATCTGCTGGTCTTTGGAACTTCATCCGTTCAGGCGTTGGTTGCATTACCTTACGTTTTGCTGATATTTCATCTTCACGAAAGTAGGTCATAAGAACACCCAAAGTAATGTAACTGGAACCACAGCACATCTGAGTGACAATGAAGACATACAGACACAACACACAATAAGTGCGCTGCTTTTCTGGGGTCGACTAGTCCTAAAAATCTTTCTCTTTGTGTCTCTAGGGTGGACCTGGGGGATCTGGAACTGTATTTGGGACTTTTGAGGAGATTGGACCACTGGATACGAATCTTCTGCCTAGTAGTAACAACTGCCTAAGAGGTTACTTCATTGTAACGTATGCTATACAAAAGAGAAACGCTAGACGGCAATAGAAAAGCACATGTCGAAAGTTCATTATACACCCTGTGTAATATGTATTTATACATTATGCATTGTGAAATCGCAGCATGTTTCAATCATTCAAATTTCTGTGTGAGAAAACTGGGACTTGATTTACTTTAATTGATGATACCTGACTGATACTTAAATTGAGGTCATTTTTGAAAGACTCTTGTCCATATTTATAAGAAACATAAATGTAGGGCTCCAACTAACAATTATTTTTATTGTCGACTTATCTATTCATTGTTTTATTAGTTATTTATTAGTCGTAGTAGTTTATTCGTAGTTTAGTAGTAGTTTATTAGTCCTTTGTTGGGACCTATTTTGAATTTCTGTTTAACCGAAAGTTGCTTATATCATCTCACTGTGCTACTCAGACACCATACATTATTAAACAAGTATATTAGAAATAATGACACATAATCCAGGAACATGTATTAACCCTGTGAAGCAAGAAGCATCAAGTTATCTGACATTGAATAAGCTGCTTTATAATGCTTTGTCTAGTGAAAGATTGAATCCGACAGACACAGTGATAATGGGTGAGGAAGGTGTGCATGATGAGGATAGTGTGGTAAAGATGCGTGGATGGAACAGTGACTTATGAGGGGCAGGAACCACCTGGCACCTGGACCAAGGAGGAAAACATCCAACCCACAACCGGTCCATACAGCCTGATTTGAGTGTGAGTTTGTGGGGGAAAAACATCTACCTTCCCCCAAGTGAAGGAATGTGGAAGATAAGGAACCTCTGGGACAGCCATGGGTGAGGAGGATGAATTATGGAGCCAGGCAAAGATGACACGACCCAGTCCACCAGCAGAAGCTAGCCAATCAGAGGAGAGGACCGGATTATCTGCTCACTGCTTTCCACCCAAAAAAGGCCAGAAAATGGGCAGCAACAAGAGGATTCGTCAAGATCGCTCCAACCCAGGAGTCGACACAGGATCAGGAATTCGGCACCATGGAAACCAAGAGACCAGGACCAGACCAGGATCAGTGGAGACAGCACGCCAAGATGAAGGGTCACGAACAGAGATAGTCTCAGACACTTTACACCACTTGAGCTCAGGCTAAGTCAGGTAAACAAACACGCGGAAGATACATTAAAGGTGTATATTCCTACATAGCGCAGATGTGACGTGTGTGACATCATTAAAAACAAATCAATCTCCTCTTACAAGTTATCTCCGTGCTAACCGAAGAGAACACTCTTTCATCATTCTCCCATGGTGTTGAAGGTGTTTGATCATCCTTAACACGCATTATCTTCCCAAACAACACAAAGCCGCACTTTTGAACACTACGACCCATCGCCGCTCGAACTCATCCATGACTGGGACTGAGGCGATCAGTCGGAGGTGGCGATGCTGAGCCTGGGGCGTGCAGCAATGGTGGCCAGTTGGAGTCTGACCTCAGTCAGGAACCAATTAAAGGAACAGAAATTAACGTATCTTAATGATTCCAGAGAATGTGATCATTTCTCACTGCTTCTGAATAACTTGCCCGTTCTGCGGCCCATGTGTTGTGTCGACGTTATCAATGACGTCAACTAATCGTTGCAGCTCTACATAAATGTATTGCCAAAAGAAATGAGGTCAAATGACTTGTAATATTTACACACAAGTACAAGAAAAGTTTAAGCTGATCATTGAACTAATAACTTTTTTTTTTTGGATCCGTTGTGCGGCAGTGACGGCAGGTCAGTGAAGAGTCATGAATGGACGATATCATTTTAATCTGTATTGTCAAGTCACTGTTTTGTAGCATTAAATGTAGAGTGGAAAGCTTCAAAGTCTTTGATCAGTACACAAACATCTGGCCAAGTGATGCTTTAATGTTTCCCAGTTCAACATGTGTTTTATAACTACCGGAGACGTTTTGACTTTCTTACAAAAGCCTTTGCTGTGCTGTGATTGTGGACAGCAACTTGCCAACAGTGGGAGTGTTCACCAAAGCCACAGCCAAGGACACACCACGAGCAGCAACTGAGGAGTCTGGTGACTGTTAGCTTTACGATAGACTTCAGGGTTTTAGCTGGTCACACACTGCAAGAACTGGAATCCGCTCTGAGAGTGAAACCGAGGATGTTGCTACAAGTCCAGGGGCCAAGCCAAAGATGACTACAGCAAAGGAGTCATCATCTACCTGAGAGACAAAGTGTACAGACCAGCCAATCTGCAATCACTCGGTGACCATGGTGACAACAGATTCCTCTTATGGGCTGCTATTGACGCTAACAATGTCAGCAGGATCCCTTTACCATCACATTTAAAGTTGTAACCGCCCTACTCTTTTACTTTAAGGGCAATGGCTATAAATAGTTAAAATAATTATGAGAAAACTATCTGATATGTTCCGATGAGGGGTAAAAGGGTCTTTGTTATATAGCAGTTACAATTTGTTTTTACTACCTTGAGAAACAGTCTTTGTTTCATGGAGATGTTACATCATTTTCAGAGGAAAACATACAAACAAGAAAATAAAAATGAAAATATAATTTATGCCAATGAGCACAGTGGGACAGCAGGTGGCAATAGATCAAGTGCCGTAGAAGGTAATGAGGACATAAGTCGCCCATCTCATTCTGCCGTATGGGAACTAAGTGAAAAAAATAATAATAATAAAACAATCAAAGGGTGTCAATGGGGAGATGAAAGTTATTTTCTGATCTAGCTTGAAATATTCCACTGATGTCATATTTGAGATCTGTGAATTTAAAAGATACATTCTAAGAGCGAGAGCACTGCTTATTGACCAGCACTCCGGTTTCCTCCCACAACCCAAAGACAGGCTCACTGGTTTAATTGGGCACTCTAAAATTGCCCCTAGGTGTGTGTGCGTGTCCCCACAATGATAGCAATACAAACGTGCGTGTGTGTGTTCTTGTACTTGAACCTGCATGAGTTTTTAATCAACAGAGTGAGGACATTTTTGCAAAGTGGGGACATTTTGGCCAGTGCTCACTTTGTCAAGCCTCACTTTGAGGGTTAAAACAAAAAACAAAATAGCTGGGTTATTATCATTGGGTTTTAGTTTGGTTCAGAGTAAAGGTTAAGTTTAGCCATTTGTTTTAGACGGTTAGGTTTAGGGGGAGATGCTGGGGAAAGCGTTATGTTAATATGTGTCAATGACAGTCCTCACTAAGATAGGAAGACAAATGTGTGTCTGTGCGTGTGTGTGAATGGCTTGTGTACCTTGTGATGGACTGGCGACCTGTCCAGGGTGTATTCCTGCCTCTCGCCCAATGCCTGCTGGGATAGGCTCCATTATTCCACCACCCTGAGCAGGACTAAGCACTGGTTAACTGTTAATATGTGTGTATGTATGTATGTACAGTCATATGCAAAAGTTTGGGCACCACTGATCATTTTCAAGATTTTCCTTTATAAATCATTGGTTGTTCGGATCAGCAATTTCAGTTAAATATATCATATAGCAGACAAACACAGTGATATTTGAGAAGTGAAATGAAGTTTATAGAATTTACAGAAAGTGTGCAATAATTACTTAAACAAAAGTAGGCAGGTGCATAAGTTTGGGCACCCCAACAGAAAAATTACTTCAATATTTAGTCGATCCTCCGTTTGCAGAAATAACAGCCTCTAAACACTTCCTATAGCTTCCAATGAGGGTCTGGATTCTGGTTGAATGTATGTGTACAAAATATCTCCAGTTCAGTCAGGTTTGATGGTTTCCGAGCATGGACAGATTTTCAATAATATTCAGGTCTGGGGACTGAGATGGCCATTCCAGAACGTTGTACTTGTTGCTCTGCATGAATGCCTTAGTAGAATTTGAGCAATGTTTAGGCTCGTTGTCTTGTTGAAGTATCCAGCCCTGACGCAACCTCAACTTTGTCACTGATTCTTGACCATTGTTCCTAAGTATCCTCTGATACTGACTGGAATCCATGCAACCTTCAACTTTAACAAGATTGCCAGTACCTGCACTGGCCACACAGCCCCACACCACCAAATTTTACTGTGGGCAGCAAGTGTTTGTCTTGGAATGCTGTGTTCTTCTTCTGCCATGCATACCGCCCCTTGTCATGTCCAAATAACAGCACCTTATTCCAAAATGAAGCTGGCTTGTCCAAATGTGCTTTAGCATACCTTTAGCGACGCTGTTTGTGGCATGTGCGCAGAAAAGGTTTCTGCCGCATGATTCTCCCATACAGCATCTCCTTGTGCAAAGTGCGCTGAATAGTTGGGTGATGCATAGTGACACCATCTGCAGCAAGATCATGTTGTAGGTCTTTGGAGATGGTCTGTGGGTTGAGTTTGACTGTTCTCACCATCCTTGGCCTCTGCTTATCTGAGATCTTTCTTGGCCTGCCACTCCGGGCCTTAACTAGAACTGCACTGGTGATCTTCCATTTCCTCACTATGTTTCTCACAGTGGAAAGTGACAGCTGAAGTCTCTGAGCTAGCTTTTTGTATCCTTCCCTAAACCATGATGTTGAACAATCTTGGATTTCAGGTCATTTGACAGTTGTTTTGAGGCTCCCATGTTGCCACTCTTGCAAAGAGGAGAACAACTTGCAACTGGCCACCTTAAACACCCTTTCTCATGTTTGGCTTCACCTTTGTATGTAGGTCAAGGGTCAATGAGCTTCCATCCATCCATCCATTGTCGTCCGCTTATCCGTTACCGGGTCGCGGGGGCAGCACCTTCAGGAGGTCGCGCGAAAGCCCTTCTCCCGAGCGACATCCACCAGCTCCGACTGAGGGATCCCGAGACGCTCCCAGGCCAGCGTAGAGATATAATCTCTCCACCTGGTCCTGGGTCGACCCCTCGGTCTCCTCCCAGCTGGACGTGTCTGGAACACCTCCAAAGGGAGGCGTCCAGAGGGCATCCTGATGAGATGTCCGAACCACCTCAACTGACTCCTCTCAATGTGGAGAAGCAGCTGCTCTACTCTGAGCCTCTCCCGAGTGACAGAACTTCTCACCCTATCTCTAAGGGAGACCACTGCCACCCTTCGGAGAAAACCCATTTCAGCCGCTTGTATCCGGGACCTTGCTCTCTCGGTCATGACCCAAAGCTCATGACTGTAGGTGAGGACGAAGATTGATCGGTATATAGAGAGCTTTGCCTTCTGGCTCAGCTCTCTCTTATGAACAACAGTGCGGCAAAGGGATTGCAATACCGCCCCTGCTGCCCCAATTCGCCGACCAATCTCCAAATCCCTAATCCCCTCACATGAGAACAACACCCCGAGATACTTAAACTTCTCCACTTGAGGCAAGATCTCAGGCCCTACCTGGAGAGAGAGCAATTCATCTTTCGTTTCCAGTTGAGAACCATGGTCTCGGACTTAGAGGTGCTGATCCTCATCTAAGCCGCTTCACACTCAGACGCAAACCGATCCAGCATGAGCTGTAGGTCAATGGGCTTACCAAACAAATTTTGTGTTCCAATAATGTATGTATGTATGTATGTATGTATGTATGTATGTATGTATGTATGTATGTATGTATGTGTGTATGTATGTATGTGTGTATGTATGTATGTGTGAATGTATGTATGTGTGTATGTATGTATGTATTTATGATTTAATAAAACCTCCCTCTCCTTTATGTTTTAAGAATAGCGGCAGTTTTCATATTTTAGCAACCAGCCAAAATTATTGTGGGTCTTGGGGGGAGCGTTGTGTGTTACGCTGCCCGTGGAATGTGTTTCATTCACTGAAGCATCCGATTTCTTGTGATGCATGAAAGTTAGAGGTTCAGTGCACCACAGGCTTCCAGAAGAGACTGAGAGCAGATCTTTCAAAACCAAGTTTAAAGATGTCGGTAACAGTTCTGCAGATAAAGCTGGACACAATGAGAGTCTTAAAATTTCAGTTACACCTTTAAAATCAACTCCCCTCCTGTTCTTGATGCTTGTCTGGTCATATGCAGCAAACAAACCCAACGATCAGTCATCCAAGTCAATGGCCTGTGTTCTTCTGGGTGATGGGAGCAGCTTGACATGAAAGGAGACGTAATAAAAGCTATTTTTAAATGGAGTGATGCCACTATTTTCTGTGTTGAGCTGTGACCAATGAATGGGTGTGAAACTCTGCGTTCATCTGTCCTGAGGCATCTTGATCAATAGAATATTTACAGCGTTCCAACACACATGGGCATCGAGCCGTGAAACAGGCAGGATGTTACTTGCTGCACGGCTAAATGCAGATATGGTGTCAGTCCAAATGGATACAGGCTTGTATATTAAACGCACCTGACAAGTGCAATTAGTACGTGGGAGACGCTCCGGTCGGCTGCAGATCCACCACATCATCAAAATCTGCATTATACTGAAAGTTGGCCTACTTACCCTGTCTGGAGGTGAAAATGCTCACACATGCAGAAACCTTGGTTTATTTCTTCCTGCTATGGACTTCTTGTTATTAGTAGTGCATTCATCTCACACATTTCTTATCCTATTTGACACAGAGGCTCCCAAGCGGAGGGAAGAATGGCCTTTCAAGTGAAGCAAACATGTGCAGCCGCAGCAGCCCTTCTCATTCAGAGCTATTAATCTTACATGAGCAAATGGCTCAACTGGCTTCACTCTGCATGTCTGTGTACAAACCAATGTGATTTTCAAGGATCATACCACTAGTTCGCCTGCTGATGCCAATGTTGCCTACTTTCTTTACCTATTTGACAATTCAGTGAGGCCATATTTATTACAGTTTGTGTGTGAGGAATTTAAAAGGGTATTTTGTATCCCAACACTTTGAATATTACCGTGTGGACATTTTGCCAAAATGTCTGAATTTCGGGACAGTTGCAAAAGATATGTGTATGGTTGGGATTAAGATCCTCGCATTTTCTCCAACAATTTTGTCTTTAGTTTACCTCGTTTACTTTTAATATGGTGAGTAATAAAGTATCGTATTTGATTCTTCCATGAACATTCTCTCCATCCATGGGATTGAGTTGTTGTTTGCTGACTTTTCCACATTTTGTTCCACAATTTTTTTTTTTATCATCATAGTCTCTTATTTGTAAATATCTAAAGAAATCATGGTTGTTTAATTGAAACGTATTCTTTAAAGTTTGGAAAGATTTTATGATACCGCTCTTGGTTATTTTATAGAACGCAGTAGTCCCTTTAGACATCCATTGTTTGAATGGATTATCCAGCTTATTAGGTTCACAGTCCTTATCAAAGGCAATCCATTTCAGGAGGCCCAGTTCGTTTACTATTTTTTGTTTCTTAATTGTTGATGACGTAGTTATCAAGTTTTCCTCAACATTGTTTAACTGAATTGGTTCCTTTTCTCCAAGTAGTGTTTGAATGGGAACTCCTGTTCTATGTCATATGTGCTCCGCCCTCTAACGGCCTTCGCTATTGGTTAATCCACATCAAGGCACTGGCCTCGGCCTGAGACTTCGATTGATTGGCTCTCCGCCCAGGAAGGCACCACCCACCACATATAACACTCCCCTGCTCCCGCCGCTCTGCTCCTTTTCCACTCAGTCCTGCACCGATACTCTCGGTGAGTCGGACAGGCATGACGTCTTCGTCGTCTGCTTAGGCAGTGATCGCCTGAAATTGCTAGACTCCTGCGGGCCTAGCACACTGGAGGAGAGCCGACCAGGAGTCGGCCTCCCTTCCAGCGACCCAGCCTCGTCAACCCGCTCCCTAACCAGCTCCAGCAAAGCTGGTTTGGGCGGATGCCATGGAAGACGACGGCCGTCGGTCTTATGAGGAGGAGGTCCACTTGAAGATTTTTCCAGAGGACGACAACGACGATCTGGGTGTGGTGGATGAGGGCTCCAGCGGGGCCTAGCCAGAGCAGGTACCCCATGGATGAAAAGCCCCAACCTTTCAGCGAGGCAGCGGAGACACAAGGAGTGTCCCTCCCAGTCCAGGTGGAACTGGAGGAGGAGGACTTCTCAGTGCCCCTGTATGCAAGGGCCTCGAAGAAGACGACAAGACCCTTGGCCTCGGTCCCCAAGATGAGTAGGTTTTGGGCCCACTCTGTGACGGACCTCCCACGTTGGAGTTTGCAAGTGGTCCTGGAAGGGCTTTGTAAAGCTCCGTTCAAACCACTGGTGGTCGCTTCATTGGACATGTTGTCTTTGAAGACGGCTCTTCTCCTGGCCTTAGCTTCCACTAAGAGAGTGAGTGATCTGACAGCTTCGTCAGTGAGCACAAGGTGTATGTCATTTGGTGAAGGCTTCTGTGACCCTTCATCCAAACCCTGTTTTCAGACCGAAGGGCATTACTGCCTCTTATTGGTCGCAGGTCCTGATGCTGAGGGCGTTTCATTCCCCGCCTCAATAGACTGACCAGGAGGCTAGGATGCACCGGCTGGGCTCCCTGAGGAGAAAGACAGCATGACCACTACCTTCCTGGACTGAGCTTACGCGTGCGGCATGCACGTCTGCTCCCTCGCCAATAACATGATGTTCCTGGCCGCGGCCATGGACAGGCTCATGTTCGACAAGGACAAGCTGGAAGGGGACGAGCCTGTACGTGCGCTCTCTCCCAGATGGCAGCTTGAAACCTGTGGCTGGCCAAGACGGGACTCAAGGAGCTGGAGAAGCGGAACATAATAGGCTACCCCTGCTGCTGTCGTCACCGGCGGCCATTTTTCTCCGCCTCTGTCGAGTAGACCCAGTGCGGCGAGAAGTGCCCAGAAATTGAGGGTGAGCGAGGTTATGACCTTACTAGGTCTCATGTCGGCAGCACACTCTGTGGTCAAGCTGGGTCTGTTACACATGAGACGTCTTCAATGCTGGGTTGCGCCTCTCAAGCTCGACCCGGTCTGGGACAGATCGAAGTGGTTGGTCCTCCCGGCCCAAGTTCGACTAGATCTGATCTTCTGGGCCTCCAGCAGTCATCTCCACGAAGGGGTCCGTATGGGCTGCGTCCAGCGATATGTGCATGTATTCACGGATGCATCTCTGTTGGGATGGGTAGTCGCGCTAGGAGAGGAGCGCTAGGGAGGACGATGGTCGGATCCCATGCCGCATATAAACCAGTTGGAGTTGATGGCGGTGGAGAAAGTGCTGAAGCACTTTGCGTTGCGTCTGGAGGGCCATCACGTGATGGTCAGGTCGGACAACTCCACGACGGTTGCTTACATCAACCGTCAGAGGGGAGTAAGAGCTCCTTATGTGCACAGAGTGGCAGCTCGCATACTGACGTGGGCGTCCTCTCATCTACTGTCTCTGAGAGCGCGTCACGTTCCAGGAGTGCTAAATGTGGAAGCAGACAGAATGTCCAGAGGAAGCGTGTTGGCGGATGAGTGGGGTCGCGCGCCACACGTGGCAGAGGCGGTTTGGGCTCACTTTGGGGTTCCGGTAGCGGACCTGTTTGCATCAAAGGAGAACAACAAAGCCCCCCTGTGGTTCTCTTTGAGAGTGTCGGACAATCCCACCCTCGGGGTGGATGCTCTAGCCCACGCAACATGGCCGCAGGGACTTCTGTATGCGTTTCTTCCAATGAAACTGTTAATGCTGTTCCTTCTACGTGTAAGGATACAGTTAATGGTGATCACGGTGGCCCCCGACAGTCCCGGGACCAGATGATTTCCGGACCTGGTCAGCATGGTGACGGGTCCACCCTGGTTTATTCCGGACTTTCATGGGGCTCTGGTACAGGATCAGGGTCAGGTTCGTTCCCGACCAATAGTGGGCTGCCCCCTCAAGGTCTGGTTGCTGAAAGGATGAGACCGCTGGACATGGGACTGTCAGACGCAGTTATTCATACAGTGCGAAGTGCCCGTGCACCAACAACTAACAATCTCTACACCTCAAAGTGGGGTGTGTTTGCTAACTAGTGTGTAGCAAAACAGCTTTCGCCGTCCAGCTGCTTTGTGGCAGAGGTCCTGTTCTTCCAGGAGGAGCTTCTACACAAAGGCCAGGCGGCCTCCACACTGATTGTGTTTGCGGCTGCCATTTCTGTGGGACACCAAGGCTTTGGCCGGGTCTCTGTGAGGATCCACCCGGTCATTAAAAGGTTTCTCCTTGGTGCTTGACGCATTAGGCCTCCGGTCAGGAGCCTATTCCCCCGTTCCCACTTCATTGGACATGTTGTCAGTGAGCTCATGGTGTATGTTGTTTGGTGAAGGTCAGACTTCTGACCCTTCATCCAAACCCTGTTTTCAGACCGAATGTCATTACTGCCTCTTTTCGGTCGCAGGTCCTGATGCTGTGGGCGTATTATTCCCTGCCTCATCAGACTGACCAGGAGGCTTGGATACACTGGCTGTGCCCGGTGCGGGCCCTAGCTTGTTATGTTGACAGGACGAAAGACTTTCGCCTGACTGTTTGTCTGTTATGGAGGAAATATGAAGGGCAGAGCTGTCACGTCACTATGTCTTGCTCACTGGTTTTGTATGGCCATTTCAAGGCTGAGAGCTCTGTGGCTCTGGAGGGCCTCAGAGCTCATTCGACAAGGGCCATCTCTTCATCTGCTGCTCTCTTCAGGGGTGCTTCCATGGTAGAAATCTGCCAAGCAGCTTCTTGGTCATCTGCTTCGACCTTTGCTCAGAGCTATCTGAGAGACATGACGGACACTTCAGTGGCTCACACTGTTTTGTCTAGATGGGGGTCTTTGACCATGGCTGGACCCTCTGGTCGTTGATCTTGGTTTCCGTGGTCTGGTCTTCTGCAAGGCCTTCCCCCAATCCCTATGGCCTTCACCGTGGTTTTTAACCAATAGCGAAGGCTGTTAGAGGGCGGAGCACATATGACGTAGAAATGATACGAGATACGGGCGTACCCTCTAACTGGCTGCCGAGCAGGCCTGCTTCCGCTGAGTTCCAGCGGAAGCAGGAGCAGAGCGGCAGGAGGAGGGGAGTCTTATATGTGGTGGGTGGTGCCTTCCTGGGCAGAGAGCCAATCAGCGTCCAGTGGTCATGAAAGCAGAGCACTTTTCCTTGCTGTTTTTTTTTGTTTATCACAGAGTTATTTTAAATGAAACGCCTGCTTTGCAGGCGGGACCAGCTCTACAAGGTCACTGTAAGTGTTTAACAATGTCAGCTAATAGCTCTCTTCTACCTTTGATAGTTTGGTACCTTTAGCATCTGCCTTTGTGCTGCAGCAGTGAGATTCTGCTGTGACGTCATATATGCGACGTTTGATTTGTTCTCATAATGACATGTATTCTTAAGCAAACCAGTCACAGATAACCCAACAAATGTAGTTGAAACTCACATCATTATTTACCATTTAAATTGAGGTACAATACACGTGTGAACTGGGGCATCGGACAAAGTGGACCAGAAAATAACTTTTATCTCCCAATAGACTTCCATTAATTTTTAAATTTTTTTAACTTCGGTCCCAATATCTTCTTTCTAATAACACCTGTGTTGCCATAAAATTAGTGACTAATAGGCCAAAATTGGGACCTTTATTCCAGGTTTTATGTGTCTTATGTAAATTTTATACACAGTGATTGGTCATACATGATTTTTTAAAATGCAAAATGAATAAAAGTAAATCTGTTTCAGTATCAGGTGAGATGAGCAGGAACAGGCTCCTGCTGAAAGGGAATTCCTGATCTCTTGGTTGTGACTTCATCGTGTTGCAGCCTTGCTCCTCCTCAGGTCTGTTTACTCATACTTAGAAGTGCTGACCCACCAAACTGCTCCTGATGTATCATTCTTCCATTCACTCCCATACCTGTGATGACCACTCCAGCGATCCCCAGACCTCCAGAATGGTTGTCACTGGAAAAAGTTTGTCCACTGAACCGTGAACAAACAACTTGAACTGGGGCTGTTTGGAGGCAGAAAAATGACCAGAACTTACTTTCCCGACCTTGTTGACCTTGTTATGATGATTGACAGAACAATGACATCATGAGTGTCACAACAGCTATGAATAGAAACCATGTCAAAGAGTCACCTGAAGCTATGATCCAAGCCTGACCGAACAATGACTCAGTGCTAGTGCCTCAAACAAAGTACTGTCCATTTTACACATTTTATTCAATGATCTTTTGTTGTTCACGTTAGAGGCATGTCGAGGTAGAGACACTCCCAAAAGATCTGGAAGCCACAAGTTTTTTTCATCGTCACACAGGATGTGTATTCAATCAGTCAATTTAATCAGCCATGCTCATACACACCAGACGCAATGTTAAAAAAGAAAACCAATGTACAAAGCAGCACTTTGACTTGAATGTCTATTTTTTGTTTCGTACTTATACATGTTTTAAGCCCAATCCACTTTCACTATTGGTAGTCGAGAAATCAAATCGAAAAAATAAATATAGATTGATTTATAATTTATTTGTTAAAAAGGACACATTTATTGATGTATGTAACAAATTAATCTGAAACTTGATATATATAAGTTATATATAGTAGTAACGTACTGATGGTTTATCAAAAATAAATCGGGAGGTCATTTTCCCTGTGAGTCCGCTTTGATGCCACATGCATCCCGCTGGACGTATGTCGGCCGCGCAGCGGAGAAAGAGGTCGCTGTCTCTTTAAATGCTGTGGCGGTTCTTCCTTCACTTGCCATGAAAAAGAGATAAAGCTCTCAGTCTCCCACACAAACTGGCAGGATTTAAACTTCCCCTAGATTCTGAATTATACAGGAGCATCCTGTTAAACTTTACCCCAGCTGAGGCGAGGTGCAGAGAACTGGACGAGCTGGAGGAGTAACAAGTTCCACTTTTACTCTTTTTATTTCATGATCTGGGTCACTTAACCCTTTGTTTTTTCGGGCTGAGGATGCGACTGCACATCCTGTGTATGACCTGGGCTTCATCTCTCGTCTTTCTACAAGGCAGGTACTGTAACCCCGTTTCTTCTGTCTTACTGTCAGTAAACCAGTGACAAATAACTGCGCTCACCGTGTCAACAATGTAAAGCATGTTAATGTTGTACATTAATGGTAAAAGGGAGAGTTGCGTGAGGATACGACAGCTATAGTTTAGGGCAGCAAACCAACCCGAAAACAACCAACTGTTGAAATGTCACCATGTATGTGGGCCAAGTTGTCTTTTCTCCTTAAGTAAGATGTCAGACCTCCAACGAGTTTGTACTCATTTGCAGTTTATTCACGTTTTTGTTGCCAACTCGAATTAATGTGTTGCTATTTCTGTTGCTGAGTCTCCTGTGTTTTGAGAAAGCTTTAAATCATCATGTTGTTGCGTATTACAACAACGGTAACTCATTTAAATAACTGTATGAATGTTTTCATGTGAATTTGCCAATCAAAATTGAATAATTTGTGTTTATTTTATGTATAAAAAAGGTGTATTACAAGGATTTGTATCATTAAATTCATTAAAATGAGTATATTTATATCTAAAGCTATAATTAAGGTGGCATATATTAAAGGTGTTTCCATTGTCATGTTACGCATTGAAGACAAGACACACTTCTTTGTCACCTTCCCTGTATAAATATACATATTTCTTGTGTTTCTTTTTTTAAAAAATAAAAAATGTGTTTGTGGCGCTCAGTCGAGTCGCTGGCCTTTTCCCTCATTTGCTGATTGAGAAGTATAAAAATAGGTCAAGCGCTTCAGTGCGCTGACTGTTGATTCATCTCATGGTGTGTAACAAACAGAGGGAAGGTGTATAAGCTAATAGGAACGTGTATGAGCTCAGGGTCATTTAAAATCAATGGGTCGGGCAATAGCAAAGTGGAAAATTGGATTAACTTCTGACTGGAACAAGGCACACTTTCATACATACTGTGCATCAACAAATATGCAAGGGCTAGCAAAATTCCTGCCTTACTCATCGACAAATGGGTAAAAACATGGGCAGCGCCTCGGGTATTGATTCTTTATACTGATAAAGTACTCTGTTGTTTCTTTCTCAATGAAGAGACGATTTTCATTTGACATTTATTATATCTTATGTCAGCCGTCTTGTATTGCTACAATTGGATTCACCTTCAACATACACTACACATACCGACTTCTTCTGTTCTGCATGTCTCATTTCTAGTTTGGGTGATTCTGAGCATCGACAGTAGAAGTTTGTGGCCATCCAAAAAGCCTCTTTTGAGGATTATAGATTATTATTTGCTACGAATGAAGGTAGGATTGAGGAACACGTGACTTGTGAACTGTTTTGTTATGCTATGGCCGAATTCCATATGTATTTAGGATTTCTTTGATTGATAAAAGTGGCCCAACGTTCAGAGTTAGTTCCCTGCAGTTCTTTGGCTCAAGTCCAACTTAGTATTTTTGATGTTGTCTGTGGGAGTTTATCTCTCTCTGCGGTAACCTGTCGGGGCATCTCCTTGCTCTTGGCTCTTACCTACAAAAAGATCCACCCGCCTTGACCTTGTACCTGCTCCTTTGCAGACTTATGTGAACCAATGGCTTTTTTAAATACATTTTTTCCAAAATCTGTGTCAGTGTGTGTCTAAGTATTACTACTCTACCAAGCTCTACCTGTTACTTTTCTACTCTACCAAGCTCTACCTAGCATTAAAAGCCTTTAAAAAAATGAAATTCCGTAGATAAAGTCATAAGATGAAGTAATCAAATAAGATAAGGATAAAGGAATCAAATTCAATCCATTAGTGTCGCTAAAAGCATACCGACAATGAAAAGAAAAGCTAATATTAAATTTAAAAAAATGTCTATAATTTAGTGTGCCTTAAATATAACATCAAAAAAAGCAAAAACAAAATGTTCTACATGAAGAATTGCCTCTTTTTCTGGGCTAAATTATAACACATTTTTTTTTACCCATCGAGACTCACGAGACTGAAACTGCCTTTTTTTGGATTTGCTGTGTGAGCAGATCCAATCTGGCCTATAACGTGCATGCTACTGACTCCCTGATGATTCTTATATCACTGGCGCTACAGTTCTCTCTTTATCAACCAAAAATAAATCAGGAATGATGTTAACAATGTGACATTTTTTGTACTTTGATTATAACTTTATTCTCTCATCTGTCAACAGGTCTGTTCAGTGTAAAGAGATGAAGATACCGACGCGGTCAGTGAAGCCTCCATCACCCTCAGACTTCCTGGACAAGCTGATGGGTCGTACGTCTGGCTACGACGCTCGCATCAGGCCGAACTTTAAAGGTAAGTGCGAGGTGCTGTTTGCTGAATGCTTGATCCACAGATGGGTCAGAAGTGAGAGTTGTGCTGCAGGCTGCCACATACTCTCACATAACCCTCCTTTTTTTCTCCTTCCGCCATGACCCACAGCCTGAGGTCACGAGATATTTTTTTTTTTACCCACACTTCATTGAGATCTTTTTTTCTCTTGTCAGAACAGTGCAGTAACCCGGCTTTGTTACCCCACAGGCCTGTTTAAGTCTTGATCTCCAGTTGAGAGTGAAGTTGGCAGATTCTCTCTGACATACTTCCCCCGAGTCTCTGGGGTTGAGTTTCATATATATTTCATACTTGCTCCACATCATTGTCAGTGCATGCTGGATAAATCCCTGCTGATTAGCTATAAATAAACTAATGTAACTTAAGGAGAATCAATAAATAATGTTTTCGTGTGCCAATGAAATATTCAGTCTCGATGGTCGACAGATGGGATGCCCTAACATGAGCATGCTGGAAATTGGACTTTACCAGAAAGAACGAGCATGTTCTCTTTTCTCCATGAACTTCACCTGTTTCAATTGTTAATGTGAAAACATCAGTGGTGGTATTTCAAGAAAGAGGCGGAAGTCATGTGCACTGACTGACTGCTCTCCTTCAGGTCCTCCAGTCAACGTCACATGCAACATCTTCATTAACAGCTTCGGCTCCATCACTGAAACAACCATGGTGAGATTATTTTTTTAGACCTCATGTCCATTGTTTCGGAAAAAGAAATCATATGAAACATCTTCCTTTTTTCCTTTTGACACAGCGTTATTTTCACTGCACTTGTCACCTATTTTATGTTACATTTCTTTTTTATTTGATTCCATAATCACAATCACCAATAATTTTTCCTCCAATTTTCTTGCTTTAACAAATAATTTTCATTATTTTTTTCTTAAAAATAATTACTCTCGATACAATGTAATTTACTCACTTTCACATTATATTGCTGCTTTTTGCTTTTGTTGCATATGTACAGTCAAAGGGCCGCATGTATGGCATAGTCATACTTCACACTGAGCCTTAAAGATAATAATAATAATAATAATAATAATAATAATAATAATAATAATGTCCAATAAAATGATGAGTTTGAGGTTGCGTGACTTTGAGGGGTGTGAGGTGCCTGGTAATATATATATGTTATTATTGACATGTTATTAGCAACCCCAAAGGTCCCCCAAAATTAATAAATACTAAAGTAATACAGTTACAGATTAAAATAATACTGTTGTATGTTGTCCGCAAAAGAGCATTTTTTTCCATTTATTCTAATATATTTTTAACTTTTCTTTTTTTTAACGTCAGATTGAAAATATGTATTCACATCCCTTCAATATTCTTAACGATTGTAATCATTGTTAATTGCCGTAATTTTTTTCTCCAACTTTTTTATCTTCTATTCTTGACTATTGCCTATTTTAGTTTCTTTTTTGACAATCATTTTGCTTTCATTTTATCCTAGTTTCTTCCTGTAATATTTGTTGCTCTTATTTTTTTTTCAGTTTTAAGCTATTAGGAAGCGTAACTTTTCTTTTAACATCACAGAAATGTCAAACTTGCAAATACTGTTAAATTTAACACACTGTTGTATATGTATGTATAAAACATTTTCTCAATAATGTGATCAATTATTCATTCAGTAAGTATAGATGTCAGAAAGATTAATATTTTCACCTTCTGCAGCTATTTCTAGCCAGTTCATCTCTGGTGCACTTCCATTGCTTTTCTTTAAAAATACGATAAGATTTCTGTACATGCTATACACACAAACATGGTGGCACCATTTGAGGCATGCTCTGTAGCACTCCTTGAGAGCGCTACATGCTTCATACATTAATTTAACCCCAGTGGACACTCAAAATTTAGCCTCTTAAGTGATAATATTCCTCCGATTAGAAAGCAATGAGTTAGTTTTGTGAAAGATTGTTTAAAGTTTGGAACTTATCTGTGGTTTCCTCTTGTCATCAGTGTCAGACATGCCATCCATAGCAGCGCGCTTCCATGCTGCAATATGGATCACTGTGAGATTATGCCGCTAAACAAATATGCCGACTGTGATGGCCAAAGTATGGTTGCGAAAGGTTCGAGAATCTGCTAATTTGGATCATATTTGCCGAAATTACCGGGCGGAAACACAATTTACTGTAAACCAGAGAGATGACACCACGAGTTGGGTGTTATACAGGCACTAATAATACATTTAGGGTGTCCTGCTGAGGAAACAGGGTGTTACGGTTTTGGGTGCCAAGACGCCCTATAGCTAAAAGCCTGATCACAAGATTTTTATGGAAGGTTAACTGCGTTGATCTGCCTGGATGTAGGAAACATTTTGGTTTTATTGGGCAGCTCAAGTGAGTGACTTTGAGAGAGAAGTATGAGAGTTAGCACTGAGATGGGTAAAGACAGCTAAGGGATAGGGAATATATTAGGAGGAAGCAATCACATTAGAGTCCACGCAAGTCTCCTTCTTAAATGTATTTTATGCATCAGTGCCACAAGTAGTATTTTGGGATGGCCACTTTTCCTCATTTCACCGTAACTCATCAATTATATAAAACACCTAAATGGATTCAAGTGAAAAATTCATGTCATTAATTCTAAGTGGATGTTTTGTTAAGATTTTCAGGACCTGATTCTCTAATTGGTACTTTGGTTTGCTGACTGCTATGCGATTTTTCTGACATCGTCATTTAATAAATGATGTCTTTGAATCAAAACTAGGGTTCTTTCTCTTTCATCCTGCAATACCACTGTACTGTATATATATAATACATATGTTCCGCTAATTTGTTTGTTACAAATTTGTCAGCCGTGCTGAAAAGCTGTGAAATTGTGCCACGGGGCAATGATGAGTCGGCTGTTATTTTAAGAGACGTTCGCTCCTACTGACCCTGATATGCCTCTGTCTTCAGGCAAGAAAGAAATAAATTGTTTTTGTGGATGCTAAAACTTCATTGTCTCGGCATGGTCTGGCACCTGCCTGATTCCACAGTATGTTTGTGTGTGAGTGGGTCAAGGTGGTGGAGTCCTTTTGTGATGAGTAAACCTAGCCTCCACTTCGCATCAAGCATCAATGCATCCGTACAACATACACCTTCTCAAACTCCCTGAACACTGAGGTGAGCAGCTGGGACCTGCAGGAGACTGGTGCTGGGGAACTGGAGCGCTGCGGTCGGGGACTCGCGATGTGTACGGGTGATTAATAAGTCACATGTTTTTCGACTTTATTAGGCTGATAAATATCTGATTTTATTGACGGACAGATTTGCTCTATTGAATAATGCTGCGCTCTACAGTAACTTTTCAATATTCATTGATCATTTCTGATATCGGGATCTGAACTTCACTGACTAAAATCTTCTCGATCGTCAGTAATTACGCAGCGTACGTATTACGCAGCTTGTTTCCGCTATTTCCTTGTAAAATAAACATGACAACACTCTTTCATGTTTAGTTTTGGCTGTGAAATGCCACGTTCTGTTACAGCCATGACGGACGTCCGTCACCAGTTAATATCTGAGGTGATGATGACTCGTAGTGCTAAGATTTGGCATAGAAATAAGGTGGTCAAGCTGATGGTGCTAAATAGGTTGTCGCCTGGCTGATGCTTCGTCGTGGGTCACAAACCACCTGAGGAGAAAAAAAGGACATCGCCTAAGGCGCAGAGGTATGAGGCTGCACAGTAGGGGGCGAATCGAACTCAGGCCACCCGAGACAGAACCCGCAGTGAGAAACCACCCTTAGTCTGTTAGTCCGTATGCTTCTGTGTTGGACCAGGAGCAGATGAAAGGGGTAGGTGATGTTGTCCAGGATGCTCCGTAGTTTCAAGGAGCGTCCTTCTCTCCATAGCTGTCTCAAAGGAGTCCAGTTTCACCCCCACCATCACCAGCTTTGAGTCTGTTACGTCTGTTACTGTCTGCAACCATTAATCTGCTGCCCCAGCAAACCACAGCAAACAGAATTGTGCTGGACACCACCGCCTCAT
This sequence comes from Synchiropus splendidus, assembly GCF_027744825.2. NCBI lineage: Eukaryota > Metazoa > Chordata > Actinopteri > Syngnathiformes > Callionymidae > Synchiropus > Synchiropus splendidus. The sequence goes on from NC_071350.1 coordinate 2,967,177, forward strand.
AAAACATCCTCAGCAGTCTCCCACAGATGTTGAATGACCTCAGCCTCCTCAGGAAGTAGAGACGGCTCTGCCTTTTTTGTAAAGGGCCTGAGTTTTCCGAGCCCAGTCTAGTGTATCGTCTATGTGGACCAAGATATTTATAGTCCTCAACCATTTCCACATTGACCTGGATGGAAACAGGGGTCACAGGACACTCGGTCCTCCTCAGGTCCTCCACCAGTTCTTTGGACTTTGCCACATTGAGCTGCAGATGGTTCTGCTCACCACCACAGCCCCGTACTCAGTCACCAACTATGGCCGAGTCATCAGAGAACTGTTGAAGGTGGCAAGACTCTGACCGATAGCTGAGGTCCATGGTGTAAATACTGAAGAGTAAGGGAGAGAGAAATGTTTCCTCAGGTGCCCCAGTATTACTAACTACTAAGTCTGACACACAGCCCTGCAGGCACACATACTGTGGTCAATAATCCAGGACACAAGAGTCAGTTCCAGCAGAGCTGACATGATGGTGTGAAAGACACTGGAGAAATAAAAAAACATGAGCCTCACATGTGGTCTCAATCATTAGCAAGTGGTGAGAGATCAAGTTTATGTTCACCCACGAAGAGATTTTCTTTCTATATCGTCGAATTATCTTGTGTTCGGCTCATACAACTACCTTCCAACTCTGTAGACTTTCCTCATGATAGAGTAGCCGCTGCTCTTAGAACCTCTTAAAACCTAACCTTGGATAAAAAACACAAATCTTAGATGTGGATTAAAACAAACAAAAAAACCCAACAGTATACAATATCTTTTTCTTTAATTGAAGTTTCTTTCTTTCTCTAGTTTCTCACCACAAGCACAGCAGTCAGGTGTGCAACAAAACACTGAGACTCTTGCATACTCTACTGTGTCACTTTTATTTTACGGTTCAACTGTGGGTAGATGACACAGTGAGTGAGTGCCTGTTTGATGTTTGCGCTTTTTGTCAGCTTTCTCATAATTAGCAGAAGGTGCTACTAGTGTGAGGATATGAGGATAAATCAAGATGCTGTTCAAGCTGTTCGTATTCAATTAAAGCTTTTTTTCTGGGGATGTAGTCAAGGTGGCTGTCTTTAGCGCTGTGGTAAATGTCTGCGATTGCACCCGGTGAATACATGATTGATTTGTGTTTTCTTCTCACTGTAATGTATGTGTGCCCCACACTGTAAATTCACTGCAGCATCAGTACAGACAGTGCTTTAGTGCTTGAAAGACTTTAGTAAATCTGTAAATCTTTAGTAAAGCTTGTGTTCATTTATTCAGTTGCCTCACGTGTCAGAAGAAACATACTGCCTTAGTCATTCAGAATTTCACACGGAGGTCACTGTGGTAATCCATTTTTGCAAGATCAATTTCCCAGCAATGTTGTGTTCAATTAGATTTACTTACCCGCTGTGAAGTTTTGGTGAAGATAAAAATCCTTTTCCTCTGCAATAATACTTGCATATATCTGATTTTTCTCAATATTTTAAGTGTTCATTGTACTGACGGTTTACCAAAAGAAATCTTTTTCACTATGTGAAAATGGCCATGGATTCTGGGATCTTCAGAGATTGCGATTTGTGATTTCAGAAATAGAGAAACATTAGCATCCAATGTGACCCTTTGCTCGGTCTTCTTGGTATGTACCTCGACAATCATTAGAGTATTGTTATATTCATCAATTATTGTACTTTACAAGCCAAAATTTTATTCTCTTGGCACGGAAGTAGTCATGTAGTGTGAAATTGAATGACGTGTTGCTCATATTTCAAAACTTTCAAATCTTGCTATATTTGGACTGGTCTACTTTGAAATGTCCTGCATTGCCAAAGATTGGCGCTGGCATCTAGATGCCCTATTTTACCACTACACAATATTTGTGTCATTAATGAATGCAGCGCATTGGAGTGAAGCATCAACCCCCACATTATATCTCCATGTTTGTGTGCACTGAAAATAAGTCTCTTATGCCTGCAGGATTATCGCCTTAATGTGTTTCTGAGGCAGCAGTGGAATGACCCCAGACTGGCCTATAAGGAGTATCCTGATGACTCATTGGACCTTGACCCCTCAATGTTGGACTCTATCTGGAAGCCAGACTTGTTCTTTGCCAATGAAAAGGGAGCGAACTTCCATGAAGTTACCACAGACAACAAGCTGCTGAGGATATTCCAGAATGGCAACGTTCTCTACAGCATCAGGTGATAGAGGGAGCTTTGTCGCTGGCGGATACAAAATACTGAGATTCAGGGATGTGTTGATATGACATTGCTACCATAGGTTGCTGAATACATCTTTTAATTTCCATCATTTCTTTCACTTCACTTGAGTTCAGATGTAATTGAATTGTCCAGTTCACAGTGTGTACAAGTTCATGCTCACAATAACTGCAGGCTAAGATGAAATCAAATCAGTAAAGTGGCACTAAAGCTCTGGTGAACTGTAGCGTAATAATAACAAGTTATAATTAGACACAAGAAGATAAAAATGTTTCTTGATGAGCAGAAATCAAATCATCTATTGCCACTGAATTAAAAAAACACAGGATAACCTCCTTTTTGTTTTTTTTAAGACCAAATATTAATGTAAGCCTCAGTCATATTGATGTTTTTGTTGTGCAACCATGTGGCTCAGCTTAAATTGTTGTTGAGTGGATTCCTATCATTTTTCATGAAAAAGCTAAAATAAGTCACAAGAAATCCAATTCCAAGGCCCTGGAATGAGTATGTTATGAACGTGATTAGAGTAGGGTGTAGCATTGTCTAGAGCGTATGCAGTATAATATATGTATATTCAAAAATCCTAAATGTCACTAAGTTATTGGAGTTGGGTTTATGCAGAGATTTCTTTTGTTGAACCAGCTTGCTACAGAAGAGAAATGATTATCATTTTCCCTTACCTACAAGTTGCTTGTATTCTCTGTCTTTAGAGTTTAAAATATCATCTGTGAAACTGACACTGACACTGCATTTAGTTAGTCTTTCTATTCCAGGTCACTTATTTATGTCCACATTTTTTCTGGCTGTTTTCCAGACTCACACTCACCCTGTCCTGCCCGATGGACCTGAAGAACTTCCCCATGGACAGCCAGATATGTATAATGCAGCTAGAGAGCTGTGAGTCCATCTAGGAAGACGCATCCGATGAGTTTAATGTGTCATTAAAATTCATGTACTGTTTCTGTTCATCTTTGTGAACTGCAGTTGGCTACACAATGAATGATCTGATATTTGAGTGGCTTGATGTGGGGGCGGTTCAGGTGGCCGATGATCTTGTTCTGCCTCAGTTCCTGCTGAAGGAGGAGAAGGGCCTGGGCTATTGCACCAAACACTACAACACAGGTAGGAGCCAAAAATGACCCTACATCCTAGCTAAATTGATGTTTCAATCAACATCTAATGAGACTGTTAGTTTGTACTTGTATCTCCTCTTCCCATCAGGCAAATTCACCTGCATCGAAGTGAAGTTCTACCTGGAGCGCCAGATGGGTTATTACTTGATTCAGATGTACATCCCGAGCCTGCTGACAGTCATCTTGTCCTGGGTGTCCTTCTGGATCAATATGGATGCAGCCCCGGCGAGAGTCGGCCTTGGCATCACAACGGTTCTCACCATGACGACACAGAGCTCGGGCTCAAGAGCATCTTTACCAAAGGTAGATTTTTACTTTTTTTACATTTTAAACTGGCAAGAATGAATTATATTATTCTGCGCATGGTTCCTCATTAAAGGTAAAAGATGGGCAATATTCTTTGCTGGTGAGGGCTCAGCACAAAGGTCAGTTATAGCTGCAGACACATTAAAATATGGACACGAAGTTCAGCGTTAAGAGGAGCTTCTAAAAAATACTTCCCAGTGATGCAGGGATGCTGGAGCTGTTGCCAGCATCATTTGGCAAAGGGCAGGGACAGGATGCCAGTTTGAGTCAAGAATATTGAGACAGACAACCACACACACAGTGTCTGTATGTTCTGGACTGTGAGAGGAAACTGGAGTGGCCAGAAATGACCCAGATGCACCCATGACTCTGGGAGGTTGCACCTGGGTGCACAACTGTGACTGAGACATGTTGAGAAAAACTGTGTCCATTCATTTTCTATTGTTAATGATGTTTTGCGACATAAACCTTGATATGAATATTTTGCATGTTTTCAAAGAAAAGACCCAAATTCAGAGTTTCCTCATGTGAGCTGGATAGGTACCCATACCCCTCTGGCTATGGTGCTGTCCAGTGTTCCACTTTGAGGCCACAAAAACAACTAATGAAGATGCAGAAGCAGGCAGTTTCAAGAGAGATGTGAATTTTACAATTTCATCCACATCTGTGCCAGACACTGTCCTCGGGTGTTGGGGACTTCATCTTCACATTAAAGACTTCTGAACAGAATAATGCATGTATTATTAGGGCTGGGACTTTGACACATGAATTGTGATTAAACAAAAGTAAGAAAATTGATGTAAATAACAGATGAATTGCACATGAACTGTGTTTTGTATGGAACATGACCAGGTGCTCCACATTAGACAAAGTGATGTCATAACCAAAACATCCATGATGAAGATTTGTAAATGAGATTGCACCGATGGACGGAAAGTTAGAAAAGGATAGAAACAAAAAAAAATCTTCCATTCATCTTTGCAGCAAACAAATTACGGATTCACCCTAAATTTGATTAGTCTGCTGTCAAGTCTTACAATGTGAGGAACTGCGGTTAATTCATTATAATCTCAAATGAATTGGATACTTTTTTTAACTTTTAAAAACATAAACCCAAGAGATTCTGAAATCTCAACAGCATGACAAAATGCACTTCCAGTCTGTCAAGTTAAAGTTACTATTTTCACAGTTGCCTATTGACTGATGATTCTGTTTTTCCCCTAAAAGTAGAACACAGACTCTGCGTTAAATGAAGCAAAGAGCAGTTTTATGAATATTTCACGGAGGCAGGTGACTGGCTGACACAAGGGTAGAACATGGCAAGATTTAGACCAGGGGGCTGGCACCAAGACTGAGAGTGATGTGGTCTCATCAAGGGTCACCGTTAGTCATCATTAGCTGCATTAGCTGCATCAGCGAAAGAACATACCAGAAACAAGCGCATATGCATGATACACATCAGCACGGAACACTGAGGGATGGATTGACAAGTGGGTTAGATGGGCGGGAGGTAGATGTGTGCATTCTCGATGTGAACCAGTCAGAGGTAAGTTTTGAATGGGGGGGAGGGTGCCACAGCGGATCATGTTCCTTCAACTCACCCTGTCATCTGCTTCCTCAGTTCCAGCCTCAATGTCTTCCTACCAATGTACTGGCTATCACTCCTCTGTACATGTCCAAACCATCTCACTCTAGCCTCCCTGACTTTGTCTCCTAAACACCTGACATGTGCTGTCCCTCTGATATACTGCTTCCTGATCCTATCCATCCTTGTCACTCCCACAGAGAACCTCAGCATCTTCATCTCTGCTACCTCCAGCTCTGCCTCCTGTCTTTTCCTCAGTTCAACATTGCTGACCTGACCACCGTTTTGTACACATCACACCTGACACTTTTCTCCAATTATTCCATCCTGCCTGCACCCGCTTCTTCACCACTTTTTCACATTCTCCATTGGCCCTGGACAGCTGAGCCTATGTACTTAAAATCCACCACCTACTTTATCTCTATATCCTAACTTCCACTAGGGTCCCTCTAATTTGCTCACATGTATTCGGTCTTACTGCAGCTAACCTTCAATCCTGTACAAATTACTCTCACCCTCCTAACTGTCCAACCTCCCCAAGTCCTCGTAGGCCCTCTGTTTGGCCATTGACACCACTACCTTTGTCTTTTGCTGGGCCTAAGTGTACTGTCTACTCACTTCTGTTCTGTCAACATACCACTTTTTCTTAGCTAACCTCTTCCTTTGTACACACTTCTGCAGTTCTTCGTTCACTTCACTCTTCTACCTGTCTCCCTGATCACCTCAGCCGTAGTTGTCCAGTTATCTGGAAGTCTTTCTTTACCAGCCAAAGCCAGCTTCAATCCCTCCCTGAAGGCAACACAAGACTCTTTCTCTCTCAGCTTCCACCACTTTGTCTTCTTCTCTGCCTTTACCCTCTTCACCTTCCTCACCACCATGGTCATCCTGCACACCACCATTCTATGTTGACTGGCCACACTCTCACCCACTACTACTTTACAATCACAAATCTCCTTCAAGTGACATTGTCTATACAGGATGTAATCCACCTGTGTGCTCCTACCTTCACTTCTGTTAGTCATCCTATGCTCCTCTCTCTTCTGGAAGAAAGTATTGACCACATCCATTTCCATTCCTTTTGCAAAGTCCACACTCCTGCAGTTCATCCAATTCACTCCAGAAGGTCTCCTTTTCCTCAAGGTCACACCCCTGTGGGGCATACGCACTAACTACATTGAAGATGACCCCTTCAATTTCTAACTTGAGATAAATCACTTTGTCCGATACTCGTTTCACTTCTAGATGAATCTAGAGGAATATAGATCTAATCATGACAAACTCCTCCTTCAAGATGACACCCACTCCATTCCTCTTGCCATCTACACCATGATAAAATGGTTTAAACACTGCTCCTAAGCTTCTAGCCTTGTTACCTTTCCACTTGGTCTCCTGAACACATAGAATATCCACCTTCCTCCTCTGCATCATGTCAACTCTGTAGCCTTCCCTGTCGTAGTTCCTACATTCAGAGTCCCTAGTCTCAATCCTATTCTCTTGTCTTTCCTCGTCTCCTCTGTCTATTGGCACGCCTCCCCCCTCTCATTCTCTGTCTTTTTTTATCCGGGCTTGGGACCGGCATAAGAAGAAAACTGGCTTGCCCCCCCTCACGGCTGCATTGTGTGCACACAAGCTCGAAATGACTAAATTGATTGATTCCTGCACGAATTTCGGATGGATGGATATGGTAGGATTCATTTGAGATCATTTTGGTCAGACAACTGAAAGGATCCAGGGATGGATAAAATGACAGAGGTCTCTGTGGTTAAATAAGACTTTTTGACAGAAGGATAGGTGAGTTGCTATGATGGAATTGTTGACATTATAAATGTGCTAGAGATGGAATTTTTTTGTGTAGAAATATATATGGATATTGCGTGGAAAAATGATTCAACTACGTTGGTAATATGAATTTAGGGAATGTTGGGTGTTTGAACATACAGAACTTGTGTGACATGTAGCTGTGCATTGGACCCAAATAGCAGATGCGGAGTCACTGACTCAAGTTCAAGAGTTTATTGTTTATGCACAAATATATCCAAAGGGGGGAAAATAACACCGAAGATGCGACTCCAAAACAAGTGTCCAAGAACAAACACGAGAGGCTGACGCAGGCTGGTCACACGCCGGTGGCACTGAATGAACAAAAACGCAACTCATAACAAAAAGCGCTGGCAACACAAGGAGCTTCAGTTTCTCAGGAGCAAACCTTCACTATGACAAGCGACCGGAATAGTACAGCCGATACTGGTCAAGAGACGTGAGCTTCTGGCAATGTTCAGGGACGCCTCGATTTTTTTGAGCACTGGAGTGAGTTTCATTCGGAGCACCAGCCATGTGAGGGAAAAAAAAAATGAAAAGACAACTGCCAAAATAAAAATAAAATAAACCGAACAATAACATCTTGCTTATAATTATGAGATGATGTCTGTCGATAGATTATTTAATGACAATGGCAACTGGACAAGCAGGCACTCTGCCAGTTGTTCTGCCACATCGTAGTACTGTCAGTTTCCTGATGATTAAATGGAATTAAATGTTCAATTTTTGCAGCGAGATTTTTTGTCTGTATTCAAAATACCCATTTCACACACCTGAGATGTGTGAAATTCAGTACATCGTTCACATCAGAATGGAGCTTGACAACATGATGCTTTTGAAAACAGGAATGACACTGTTTCTCTCACGATGTCTCGACCTGAATCCACAGGTGTCTTACGTGAAAGCGATAGACATCTGGATGGCCGTTTGTCTTCTGTTCGTGTTTGCTGCACTGTTGGAGTACGCTGCCGTTAATTTCGTTTCACGACAGCACAAGGAGTTTTTCAGACTTCGGAAGAAGCTGAAGGAGCAACAGCGTCAGAGAACCGTGAGTATTAAACACCCACTCAGCCCCTACGGCAACTGTCACCTGCTATTCTCTTTGCCCATCTCTGCACGTGCTGCAGTCCTCAGCTGCATGCTGCGCTTCAGTTGGAAAGTGCGGAGGCCACTGACCTGTGATTAATTCAAGCCATCACCTCCTTCCAATCTTGGCTTTGTATTCCTAACATCTTACTCAAGTACTTTTAATATTTAGATATGAAGAAGGAAACAGGCTGTTCCACCTCTCTTAAGTGTGTAATGTTTGATCAGAACAGGAGCAGAGCTGCAGTATTCATTAATAGACATGCAATTTTAATGGCACAACACACTAAACAGTGGTTGGGGCACTAACTTGGTAGCGCTGACCCACTTAATGCCAAAATGCCAACAGATGAGTCTGTTTGTTGACTGTAGTTGTGTGCATGTGTGTTTGACTCATCAGCAGGGAAGCGGTGACAGTAAGGTGAAGGGAAACAACACGTCAGGCAACAGTGCGACTCACGGGACCGTAACCCCCCAGTGCAGCGTCTGTGCCAGGGTATGTTGCCTTCACGCCACTGTTTTTTAAACTGTGTCCATGGAGAACGCAGAGTGAGAAAATATTTTCTCAGATATCCCAAATTTGCTACATAATAGTACTGAATTTTGGGCCCTAAATTTCTACTTTCAGAAGAAACACTCTTTATTTGGGTGATTGGATCTTAGAAGTTTCATGGAAATGTTTACTATTTGGTTGGTCTACTGCATGGGTCTCACACTTGATTGACCAAGGGGGCCCACCAGAGATGAAGTCTAGGTGAGGCAGAGCCGCAGAGCAGGTGACTAGACCGATTATAAGTCTTGATGCACTTTCTGCTAACATTTCCTAAGAAAAGCAGCAACCAAGTACTACAAGTGCTACATCTGCATTGGCACTAAGAAATTATTGAGAAGCTCCATCTTCAGGCCTTTATTTATACGTTGTTTAATCGTGACTTTACATTGAACAGAAAGGGGCACATTGGGGGCCTCTAAAGTTGTACATGCAGTGGCGGGCCACAAAACTGCTTACTATGGCACACGAATGGCCCACTGGCCACGAGTTTGAGACCAATGGTCTACCGTCAATCTAAAGGTTTGCACTCCATTTGAGATGAGGTGAGTATAAGGACTCCATCTTACTTAATTTCTTACTGAATTTGTGGGGGAACGTGATCCGGGCAACAGATTCTAGAGTGCTGATTGGATGAATTGCTGGTGTCATGTGCCTGTACAGCTGTGGTGAAGTGGCACTTTTTCTAGTACTTGATGAACTGGAAGCTGTTTCCCCCAAAATTAAATATTTATATAGATTTTATGGGTGACATGTAACGGACACTCTCTTACTCTAAACTGTAATAATGAATGATTATTAGTTTTAGAAAGTCTGAATGCACTGTTGCTTTAAAAAAATAATGAGGATGGAGGCAGTGCCCCAGCGCCCCCTACTGACCAGCCGCCACTGAATGAGGGTCAAAGTGAATTTAATAAATTGCTGTTCAATGCCAGATGGTGCACAGATGAAAGCATAGCACATGTTCTTGATGATATATGAGGGAAATGCTGCCGCGCAATGCCTTGAGTTGAATATGTGGATCTAATAAGTTGGAAGGGTTGAGGGCAGATGCGGTAGGTCACTGATTTGTGCAGAGTGAGTGGGTTGCCACATGGGCATGGGTCAATGCTTGAAAGGATTCATTAAATTGATATGTCTTGTATGCACGCTTTGATATATACTACTGTAATAGGGCTCAAACAAGATTTGCTGGAGCTGGGAAACGTCATCACTGGGCTGATTTTGTGTTGGTCAGAGGAATGTAGAGCGGCTGGAAGAAACACTCTCCATCAGAGGGAGACAACTCTGCACTGAAACATGCTCCATGTCCTTTTGACCCAGTTTGTGTGTCAGTAACACTCAAGTGTTTTTTTATGGGATAATGAGAGATAGAAATATTCTGCCCCGTCTAATAAATGGAACGTATATGCTTAAAAAAAAAACTCTCTGGAGACAGCAGAGAAACATGGTGATCTCCAATCTGTAGCTCAGAAACAGTGATCCGGTGCAACACGACTGACTCGACGTCCAGGGCAGAAGAAACAGCATTAACAAAATTGGATATTATTCCTTTGTTTATTACATTATTATTATTATTTATATCACAATTATTCTACTATATTGGTATATTATTTGAGACAGTAAGAGCAAAATGTTATTGGTATTTAAAGTATTCATCATGCTCTTATTACTCAGAGAGATTGTTTCAGTATCGATATCCAGGGATATATTCTATACTCAACGAATTTTAGAAAAAAACAAAAATATATATGTATATATATTTGATTAAAAATGGCATTAAAACGTTTTTATTAGCATGAAAACTAGAACAAGAAGATCAGTCAAATACATGCATTTAATAAACAAATATAATACTTAAATGATGAGAAAATGAAAGAAAAAAACAAAGACAGTCACATCTTCACTTATTACAAACTAAGAAAATACGAGTGTCACTCGTAATACGACTTTTCGGAAGATCTACATTTTTGACTACCTTAATAGCACAGTATGTTAGCAATGCGCTTCACTCATGGTGGCAATAACTACACACTGAGTGAAGCGCATGATCATGTGAGGTGCTAAGAGAGGGCTGATGAGGTTTTATGAAACAGCGTCTTCATTATTGGAGCTCAATAGGTGGCGTTTAAAAGTGAAACTGAGGTTTCATAGAATTAATTGTTCAAGTCCAAAAATTTGACATTAGACAGTGCCATTTGGTGGCCTTTGAAAACCAGGACACTGTTTCATGAAGTCTTACGTGTCCATCATTAATACTGTATACAGAACCAAGTGAATGAAATCAAATATCCAGAGTGAAAGGAGCGCTACTCCCTTGCTTGCCCTGACCCCAACCTCCGTCTTCCTTAAATGGGACTTCTTTGTTCCTGTTGGAGGCAAAAATCCACTTGAGACTAGAGGATATCTTGTGCCTTAGGACTGAGAATATGTTGCAATATAAGAATGTATTCATTGTGTTGAATGAATTAATCCATATTTGTAATGGAATATATGTTCTCTGACTGACACAACACACAAGTTACACTTTTCCATCAGGAACTGTATAAAAGTTTCAGGCAACCACAGGTAAAGTAGCTCCTGTCAGGAGCAGACAGCCCAACCTTTGCTCCCCTGGAGCATCAGTGACTCATCAGTCTGTCACTGCTCCGCTGCTCTTCCAACCTGGGACTGTCTCTGATCAGTACTGACAGCTGCAAGGGCTGCACTTTTGGTAGGGAAACAAACAATGTAGCCAGATGGACAAATGACATTGTTTGATAGACTAAAATACTGCATGAATATAGTCGATACTTCGCAGTCGAGTGTTTGGTTAAAGTTACAAGTCGACAAATCCAGTGTTGGGTTTTTGATGCTAGAAATCTGGTGTCGACAAACCACTTCAATTTACTGAGTCAAAGTATTAAGAAAAATGTCAATCTCCCTTAATGTGTGTTCATGGACTGGAAAAGAAACTACAGTGACTGGAGGAAACCCAGAAAAGCTCAGAGGGGGACGTGCATATATCTAGGTTGCATTTTAAGGTAGCAGGTGAACTTGCACTCAAGTTGTAAGTCACTTTCCCAACAAGGTTTTTAGATTTCCTGAGTGCATGAATGCTCCAACGAACATGTCCTGTCTCTTCCAGGAAGAGGAGCTGGCACAGCAGGGTTTACTCATCCAGAGTTATGGACTTGCACTGACAGCAGGAGGCGCCCCTGAGATGGACGCAACACCAGTGTTCGCTGACCTGCCTCCAGGTTTAGGCTACTACGAGATACGGAAGCGCTTTGTGGACCGGGCCAAACGGATTGACACTATCTCTCGAGCGGTGTTCCCCATGAGCTTCCTGATGTTTAATGTCCTCTACTGGCTCACCTACAAAGTCCTGCGACACGAGGAGGTCCAGTCCACTCTGTGAGCGTGCTGTGACTTCAGTTTGCTCACTGAAACATTTACAGACTGCCGAGAGTTGCCAGCTGAGGCAGATGTGGTGTGACTGCGAGTCCAGTGCCACAGGGAAAGTCCAAAACATGGAGGAAGTCCATGGGTTCTTTTGAATATTTAATTCATCTGAAGAAATCCACTTTTGATTTATTCTGATGTTTTATACATGACACATCAGAGCATGTTTGTACACTGGGCATCTTGGCTATCAAGTTCAGTTTTGTAAACAGCAGCGCAGTTTGTTGTTTCACACAGTTCTCGAGCTGCCTGCCACAACTTTATCAGTATTGTGACTGGACAACCAAGCCACATTTGACATGAACAGATCAGCTAAACATTAAAACCCAAGAAGAATTAACATCTGCAGCAGCTGCATGTTGTGCTTCTCTGCGACGCCATGATGCAATCCATCGTCCATATGGTTATTTTCATTCAAAAAACATAAATTATTGATCTATTACCACTTCCACTTGCTTATCTTGAGACAAACTTTTCATGTTTTTTTTTTCATAGTTTCATGTGAACGTCGACTTTTTAAATGCTATGGGTGGCTTTTTTTCTTTTGGTGATAGTTCACTCACAATCTTCTGCACGTTGCTGGATATTGTGAAAATATTAGTTAATTTCTTTTCTGGCGTGCTGACTTTTGTAGCAGCCTGCCTTTTAATGAGGTCATACTGGGGGATGCAGTTGATGTCAAGTCATGCGCAGGCTGCTCTTATTGGATGAGTCATCATCTGCTGGGTGTGACAAGTTTACCCATCATTTGAAAGTAACGTGCTATTGTTGAGTTGACTGTCAAATATTATTTTAATAGGATGCAGTAAGGTTTCACTGCTATCATGTTTCTGTTCTCTTTGGATGACAGGTTTATAGCAATAATACACAAATATAAACAACAGATGAGAAGGAAGAACCAAGGGAGTCAACAAACCGGGTGGAATCAGAAAACTAGGCACAGTAAGGAAAAGCACAAAGAGGTTCAGAAGCACACACTCAGGATAGAAGAACAACAAAAAGCTCATGCACCAGAGAATATATGAGAAAATGCCAAGGACCAATGGAGAGGTCAAACTAAAGGGGGCCACGCACATAACGATATTCATGGAGCGCTCAGAAGGAGACGCATCTTGGTATATTTAACTTGACTTGATGAGAGCAAAACACTATTTTTTAGTAAAGCACTGCAATATGCCTCTCCCGGTCTGTTCCTTCAGGTGTCCAGGCGGCATCTGTTCCTTTCCTTTAGTTATTATGATGTTTCTATTCGGAGTTATTCTGTTTTTTTAAAAAAGGCATATGAAAACCACCATCATGGTGCGTCTTGTGTTTTTCGGTTGTTGTGATGCTTCCACTCGGTATCATCACGTATGATCGCATGAGAGTTCTGGCTTCGAGGACAGGCTTCTCAGTGCTAAGAGTTGGGGAGGTGCAATCTTTTTGTGTGTGGTGTGCTGCGATGAGATTATTGGGGCGCACTACAGACTGCATCATTTTTTTAACTTCATGTGCAAGGCCTCTGACAGATGAAAAAAAAAGATCGATTAGAAGATATTGTGAAACATGTAGCCCCCGCACACATGTGTGACACCTCAGGCAGTTCTCTCATAATCGATTCACCAGATTGGAGAACATGGATCTGTTGACTGTAACAGAATGGCCTTTTATTTTTCTTGCTGAGTTGACTCAAATATTTCAAATGCACTTTATAAGTTGATAGTCTGCTTTAAATGCATATTATTTTTACACGTACATTTATAATAATAATAATAATAATGATTATTATTATTTAAATTCATTACAGCAACTGTTTGTAAATTCATGTTTTCTATGTGTTGAGGAAAAAGATTGACCTGCATAAATGTGAACATCTCTTTTTTTTATTCCTGAAGTTGTGAACACTTTACTTTGAAAAAAAAAAACCCAAAACATAAAAAAGCCCCATCAGGATGGTAACTTAATTTTGCACTAAGCACAGCAAAGAACATACATCAATTAAAATAATTTTAACTTATTAGTGTCATTCATTTATTTTAACTTCTTAAGATGCAGTATTGTTGGTAGAACGTATTGTATCTCTTGTTTTTAAAAGTTTGCCCTCCTACCACTAAATGGCACTATTTCCACAACCAGGTACAGTACTTGAATTTTAAGATATGCAACTTCTGATCGTTCCTTCTTGTTAGTCTGATGCTTATGAAGCACTTTTGTGTTTCCTTTTCTATTTATTTTTATGGGGAAGGAACCAAGCTTCGTGCTTTTAGGGCTTCAACCCTTGAGCCACGTGTAATGACTGATGATGCAGTGACTTAATGTGGTCCTTGGTTGTGTGTTTCTGTGTTCACATCGCTGAAGATTTTAATTATTTCCAAGTCCATTTTCAATGGAAAATAAACCTGGACATGAAGCGCAGTTGTGGTGAATATTTTATTTAAACGGACACATGCAGAACATACAGAACACAGAACTGCTCTTTGCCTGTGTGTGGGTCTGATATGTCTTGTGTTATAAGAGCATTGTGTATTATATACATAGCGGTCTGTGTATATATTATTTATCTCATTTTTTTCATTTAACATCGTTTCAAAGAATTGGGGAATTTTCAGATAGTGATGTTTTTTTACCTTTATTTGTTTTTTACCTGTCGATTGATTTAAGACACACACTGTACATGACTCCTAAATAAACATGAAAAACCCACACATCGTTTGCAGAAACACACAGAGATAATTCTTGAAGACACCCTAAGAGAGTTTATTTATTTTTCTTGAATTTTTAATTTACATATATGGCTTGTTCAGTTTCTGTTAGCATATTTTGTTCTTCATATTGATATTGATATACAATGTTCCTAAACGATTGCACAAGTTAAGAGATTTATTGCTTCATCTGTGTATTTCCATTTACATACAATTGTTTTATGCAATCATTCTGTTCTGAGTATTTGCAAACATTAATTCTCATTTTTACCTTGTTTTTATGTTGTGTCCTTTCACTTCCTCACTTCAGTTTCATTCTGACATTATTCAGCTTTTCCTAGTTATTATTTTTCTACGTGCCCTACACAGCATGCCTTTTCACTCATGACTTTAAGATGTCCTTAAAATGTCTATTTCAGGTGGCGGCTTTGATGCTAGTTTATCATTTATTCAGGACCTGTCTTGGTTACAGTAGGTCAACATTTATATTTTACAAGAAGCATAATGGAGGTAGTGATCTTTACAGCAGCTTTACGCTGTTGTTACCTGCAAAGGTTCACTCACCTTTATCAGTTGATACTAACTGAACACGATAATGTCATTCTGAATGTATAATGGAAATCACCTGTTATCCTAGAATATCGAATTGTCAAAGCAAAATTTCAAAAGTAAAAAAGGGCAGTGTGCAGTGTCCAGCAGGTTGTGAGCAGAACTATTTGCTGATGTCAGAGGTCAGAGGATCAGAGGTCCAGATGACTGCAGCTGTAACTCAAAATATCATGTTACTGCCATGCCATACTAAATACTGTGTCCTGACTACTGACAACCTGAGATAAAATATTTGTAGTTTGGTGATGTGTAATGATAAAATAATGCTTATTTGTAATACATCCTATCACACACATGTGTCAGTCATGGTTTTCCTTTCATACACCAGACGTTGATCGCTTTAATCCCGTCAGTCATTGTAATTGGCTTTTGGTTGCATTAAAGTACCCTAAATGCAATTGTGTATTTCCTTTGATCTGTGACGTCTGTCATTTCACTCTTAATAAACGCAAAAAAATAGTGCCAGGGTCTTGCGTGGCCTTTTGTTT
This sequence comes from Synchiropus splendidus, assembly GCF_027744825.2. Lineage (NCBI taxonomy): Eukaryota > Metazoa > Chordata > Actinopteri > Syngnathiformes > Callionymidae > Synchiropus > Synchiropus splendidus. The sequence continues at coordinate 2,983,102 of NC_071350.1, forward strand.
GTCTCTTTTCAAGCAGCTTTTGAAGCATCAGGAGTGGTTGCACATCCGTCTCGCTCGACAAGGTGTGTTTCAATACCATGCGATCGAACAATAGTTTAAACTATTTCCCCTAAAATTAACCAACGACAACTTGTATTTTAAGACGTTGTTAACAATATATTTCAGGCAACACATGTTAACGCTGCAAAAGTTTTCACCGAGTGCTAATGCGAGTGACTGGTTTCATAGGTGCCGTTGGGACCCTCCGCCAGTGAGCGTCCACTGGCTGAAGACGTGGCAGCGCCTGCGGTCATATGAGTCCACCCTTCCCCGAACGTGCGTGAAATGTCACCAAAGCTGAGTTGCATTGTGAAAAGTCGTCACTAATCTCTGTCACACAGGCAAAGCATGTTGTGACATACTCTGTGAACAGCCCCGGAGTTGGAATAGAGACGGTGACCACCCAAAAAAGTGTGCCATTTTTAGACGTGTTCTGCTGACGTCTACGTAGCTGAGAATAGCTTCCGCTGTGATTGGACTGTCCTGCACTCACTAGTCCCACATTCTCCACTTCAATGGAGGATCAGCCCAGGGGTCGGGCTCCAGACACAAAATACCACCAGGGCGAGGAAGACAGGGACTCTGCTCAACATAAAACGTGTTCAAAACATGATCAGAGCCACTTCAAGCGCAAGCATCAGAAAGCGCCGAAGAAGAAAAGAGGTACGGAAAAAGTTAGCTCACACGAGCTAGCCTCACTAGGCTAATGTCAACCAGACGATAAGAATTTGCTAACACGACATGGTAAATCGCAAATCCCTACTACTGGTCAGTGATGCAGTTATCGGACAATAAAAACGCATTTACAGTTTGGTATTTAATACGTCCAACTTGGGTTATTCTTGTCGACAGTTATTGATGGTGGGGATTGACCTTGTGCGCCGGCTTTAATGTCCACTTTTCACCTGTCCCGACGCGACGACACGTACTGAAATACCTGCACTGTGAAAACATTTGTCGCGTTGTTTTCTTGGTATGATAATTTCAGCGTTATACATGCTCCACAACGTCCAGTTCGGGAATACGAGCCGGCTCCAGTGGAATGTCCAGAGCTGCCATTTCCTGTCGGCCATGTTAGAGCAGCAGCAGAAGCTAACGCTGACACGTCCGATGTTTTCCTCGGAGTATTTACATGTTTTAAGTAATCGCTGTTCATCTGCGGTATATTGCTTTCTTAATATTGGGATGGAGTGACAGGGATAACTGTGACAGGCATGTGAATGTTGGTACGAGCGGCCGCTGCTGTTAGCATGCTTGGCAGGCCTGTAGCCTGATGACCAGCAGCGGGGCTCAAACATACACCAGAAATCACGCGAAATATGTACATGCAGTTGGTCATTTGTATTGGATGAGAATTGCATTGAGTGATAGGACACTGGATTTTGATGCCTACACTGTCAGCAGATGAAATATAGGGTAATAATCCAACTGTTTTCATCTGACTTGCTGTGTGGCTTGCAAACAAGTGGACATCAAAACACACATTGAAGGGATGTGAGGTTGAGACAGTGGGTGTCAGGTTAAGTGAGAGGTGTCTCCAAGGTTTGTCCAAGTTCCTTGTGCTCGAGAATATTTTGTGTGTGCGCACTGGTTTATTAACATGATGCAAGCTGGTATTCACCAGAGCTGCTGCTTCTGTCATGGATTGAACATCCATGCTGACTCTTGGAGAAGAGTGTTAGGGATGAGGTGGCCTACCTTGTATTTGACAGTGCGTTCTGATGTGATTCTTGCTTCCTGAGATCGCTTTGACCTCACTCTCAGTGTATGGATGCAAAGGCCCTTCGCTCACTCCACTTAGAAAATGTTATCTATATGAAGGTTGGTAAGAAGGAAAAGACATTTTTTTTGTTTGTTATGATATGGCTGTGACCTCTGATTCATATTCATACAATTTACATGAAACTTGACTTTGAAACAGGATTAACAGCAAAAACATTGAGGTGAAGGAATGCCGTTTGTTGTTATCAGAAACGTTTAGGGCTGCTGCAGTCACAGACTATCTTAATGATTAGTGAACTTGTAGTCACGCAATATGGACAGCCTGTCGTACACACATACAGACTTGTGTGATCATGCAGTTATAAGAAAACAGAAAAATTAAAACTCCAACTTTATAACTGTCGTAGTCACGACTATCTTAATGATTAGCCGACTTGTCATACGTGTACAACGTCCCATGATGAACATGCGGGTCATCTAATTGTACTGCTTTCAATAGTAAACACTTCTATAGTATTAAGTGCTGTTTAGAAACTCAATAGCCTCAGCAGTTGGCAACTTATCGATTAGTTGGCGACTTAGTTGATTTATAGTTGACAATGCTGACTGGTTGTAACCCTGGCTCACTTTCGATGTGCTATTATTTTAAGTGTGTGATGAGAACCATATAATAGAAAGTTGTTTTAAAAATGACCTTGTTGCCACACAAATTGACATAATATATCTTTTCAGGCAGTAAAGAACTGATCCTCAACAAAGACGAGGAAGAGACTTCACACTTGCCCGACACCACTGGTGTTCCTCTCAACAGCAGTTTTAATGGATGCATTAGTGATACCAATGTGAAGTCCAAGTCTCAGACGCTGGTCACTGCGGTTTCAAAAACTACCACCAAAAGGCTGGAGTTCAAAAAGAATATGGACCTTAAACATGACAAGGAAAAGGCCCTGGATGTCATTCATCATGAGGGTCAACCTTTGGACAAGAAAGACTCTGTTTTGCAAAATGGCATCGCTCACTGTGGCTTAATTACTAATGGCTATTCAAGTAAGGACAACGATGGCAGCGGCTCTGAAGGTGGATATACTACTCCAAAGAAACGCAAGGCCAGATGCAACAACAAAAGCTCAGATAATGTGAATAGAGAGAAGAAGAAAGACATGCACCGGAGCAACACAGCAGAGGCTTTGGAGAACACTGAGAAGGGAGTGACTTCTAGACTTGATGGCCACAAAGCAACCCATAAACTAGAGTCCCAGCCAGCAGCGAAACGGGCTGTTGCTTCAGAGGCTTCAGCTGGAGATTCTCAGAGGAAGAACTCTGACAGCAAAGCTGTTGGCACCTTTTCTAAAAAGACTGAAGAGCGGCAAAAGGCCAAGCTGTGTTCCCCTTCTAATGAGGACTCCTGGACTTTATTCAAGCCCCCTCCTGTATTTCCTGTGGACAATAGCAGTGCTAAAATAGTTCCCAAGATAAGTTATGCAAGTAAAGTAAAAGAAAACCTCAATAAAGTAGTTCAAAGTGGAGGAGAGGCACCTCCTCCCACCGTGAGACCGTCACAGGTCCCCATGTCTGCTATGAAAACTATCACCTCAGCTAGCTTTACTAATGGTCCCGTTTCTGGAAATGGAACTGGCTGCCCATCTGTGGGAACTTTCTTTGCCCATGCGGCTGGTAGTGTTCCACAAGACCAAGCTCTCCCATGTGGCGAGAATGTAGCATCTCCATTGGAAAGCAACTGTAGCTTTACAAACAGTCCTGTAGATGGAGACGCATACGAGTTGAGGAAGTGTACTCTTTTAATTTACCCTTTAAATATGCAACCTGTGCTCCCTAGTGCTCGTCATCTCGACCCACCAGACGCCCAGACAAATCACAAAACCCTGGGCGATATCTTCCAGAATCAGTGGGGGCTTTCTTTCATAAATGAGCCAAACCTGACTACAGAAGAGGGGAGCGGTCCAGCACCCGCAGAGGACAAGTCTACCATGGTCAAGCCTCAGTGTCAGCTTGTCAGCGCCCCATCCTTTCTAGAGCCAGGCATGTTCATAAAAGACTCGGAGAGAAGGACTTGCAGCCCTCTGCTGGATGTTTGCTCTTCAGTTTGTGATGAGGAAAACAAGCTGCAATTGTGTGGTCAGGATGGAGTCAAAGTGGAGGGCAAGAGTTCAGGGTCTGCTGTGTCCTGTCCTAGCAAGGACCATGGTGCTATGCCTGCACAGGGCCACACAACCACTGTGTTGTTTGGCTCTTCTAAAGAGCAGGTCTTCTCTAAAGACATTGGCAGAAGGCGTAGCTGGGGCTCATTTGATGTTAAAGCTGCTGTTGCTTATCACACTAAAGGTGATTTTCCTTCTTTTTATTGTTATAACATCAAGAAATTCCAGTATTTACCAAGCACTATTCAAAGGATGAACTAATTTGTGTTTTTCCTGTGCAGAAATGGAATTCCTGTTCAACTTGCAAAAACGAGGTAACTTCCATTTTTTTTTTTGTGTTGAGACTATTTTCTATCATTTAATGTGTCTATCGCTTCACTTTCAATGAGAGCCAGAACCAGCTGTGCCATTTCATTTAAGATATTGATAAATGAAGTTTTTGGTGCCCATATTCGTGTGCATCTGGAAGGTGGTTATCAAATCATGTAAAAAAAAATATGACTGTAGAATTCGCTTTTTGGCTGTACGAGTACTGACAATTGAGTACTTGCCCAGTACTTAACAATACCATTACAACCATTTTAAATGATGCTTATATATATAAAAAAGGACAAACATGACACCACTGATTTCACTTTGATTTCAACTTCAGCCTGGGCAATCTATGCATATGTTGATGTAATCTATGCATATGCTGGTACTGCTTACTGGTTTAGTTATACAGTGTTCCCTCGTTGGTTGCGGGGGTTACATTCTAGGACCACATGTGATAGTTGAAGCAACGTAATGGTAGCAACACCATAATGTAGCATGAGTTAGTGTGGTGTGGCGTAGATAATCAGAGTCTCTGTAACTACGAATAACTACTACTAAATCTTAATTGAGCGTTTCTTGAATGAACTACGTTCACCTATCCGAGTTGTTTGTCTCATGGCAGAGCTGGTGCGAGTCACGAAAAAAAACCTGTGACTGTCACTAAATCCACTGAATATAGCGAACATTCTAGTAGGTATCGGGTGCTGTCATGAGCGAGTACTTGACAAGTATGACTACAGCGAATAGGCCAGTGTTGGGACATCTCTGTCCAAATGTGGTTGACAACTGAATACATGTAAGCTTTGTTTTATCTTACAATGCAGCATTGCATGTTTTACATACCCTTGTGTGTATATTATATTCTTACTCTCTTTTTATTCCTGTCTTTTTGTTGCAGATCCCAAAAAAGTAGTGATTTATGACCTGACCGTGGACGGACCTGCTCAGTGACATCAGTCCTGGGCACCACGGTGAATCTCCTTGGACATCCTAAACCTTGTTGGAGTGACAACTGTGAAAACATTGATTAGTTTGGCATGCTGGATTTCTTTCAGTATCTCTGGTGGAATAGCAGACTTCTTTCTGGGGAACCATACAGACACACACACACACACACACACACACACACACACACACACACACACACATACATACACACATACACACACACACACGGACATGCTCACACTTGGGACAGATGTTAAAGGCGTTGATCGGTGCCTCTTCTCTACGACGGACACGTGTGAGTGTGTGCTGATGGTTTGTCCCTTCGATTCGAATGAACGACGTTGAGCAACAGCGGGTGTTACTGTCGCACCTCCGAAGCCTTTAACTTGTCGAACTGTTGCAGCCGCCAGTCAAGATGGCGATCACGCCTCAGCCGTTTCATTTTTTTAGTTCAATGATTTTTTTCTGTGTTTTTTTTTTCTCCATGTGCAGGTTTGAGAAATCAGACTGTAAATGAAGTGGGCAGGAAGTGAGAACCTTGTCTTATGATGGAATCAGAGCCCCCAAATTAATGAAAAGCTTGATTTTTATTTTTCTCTTTTCATGTTATGTGACTGAAGATGAGTGTTATGTGCACTGCAGTAGCCCCCCCTCCACCCTGCAGAACAGGTACATCAAGTGCTCATTTTGAAGGAGAATCCCACCCCTTCACAACTTAAGATTCACTAGATATCGGAGTATGAAACAAGTCTTCTCATTCACAACCTGTTAAAATGCTTTTTTATGATGTTGGTGGCCATGCCACAGCTCACCCTGTCCCCGTCCATGCAGCTGCGTTCGTACATGCTCAGAGATGAAGCCCCACAGTTAAACAAAAGATAAAATGAAAGTATTGTTTTTGTTTAAAAGGGACAAACATCTTGACCAATCTGGTGCCGAATCTGTTTCTTTGTGTGATTCTCTATGTGAAAGCAATACCTAGTTTTAGGTATTCAGAATGTACGTATGAGGAGCTTTTTGTTTTTATTTTCCCATCGAAAGGGGACTGATATTAGTGTGTGTGCTCAAATGACCTAATTGTGTGTTTTTGTAAATGTGTTCCTAATTTGCTTCTTGTTTCTTTTAACAGTTAATCATCCATTGTCGCTTCCTAGCTTAACATTTGTAAGTCTGTTGACTGTAAGGAGTGATTGTGGTGGTAGGGCTGCACAATATCAGAAGAGCGTGCTACTCACGGTTCACTACATTTTTGTTCATTTCAAATGTTCTGGACATTTTCTGCACCGGTTTACTCCTTTTCAACTGCCTAAACATTGGCACGAGGTCTGTGGTGTTCAAGCAATAGCTGTTGGTAGTGCTGTGGATCAAAGACCAATAATCAACCTGTGGCTCGATGTTTACACTCATCCTATCTGCTAGATTAGCACTACTGCTTTGTAAGATGCTTGAGCAAAGTGACATTCTACAATCAAGTGCAAGAAAAACACTGTGTGTTAACGCATGCTGGTCTCACTGGACGCCACTGCAGGCTTCACTTTTGAATATGAAGCGCCATTGTGTGGGAGACAAGCAGACTGATAGGTTTTGATATATTGTGCAGCCCTCATTTGCCGGAAGATTATCTGACAATTGCAATACTTAAAGAAAAGGCCCGATTTGCCACTTTGTCAAAACTATGCTGAAATGTGAAGCTGAGTTTGTGGTGTTTAATGTAATCTTTAAAAAGTCAGTGTGCAATAATGGAAGAGCAAGACTTTCAGTGTTTAGTAGTTAAGCTCCGTTTTCGGTTCCGCAAAAGTGGTCAAAGGGGGTTGTAGTTTGCCAACTTGTGACATCATCCTTGTCACTGTCTCCAAGTCAGTATTCAGCGCTTTCTTTTGCTTGCGAGGATTTGGTTCACATGTAGATGATGAAGCACTTTATGTAGACTTCTACCTTTGAGTTGCTCTAGAGATCTATACGTACTCATGCTCCCTAAAAGATGGCTCTGGGCTGTTACTTCTAGAATATTAAATACATGATAATTCCATGTATCTCAGGTAGTGTTGCTAAAGCCATGTCGAGTAGTCTTGCGTTCTCCCAACCGACCCCAGTCTTGTAATGTTGGTGGGATTGGATGGTGAGTCATGATCTTGCTCAGTTCGGGCTCTAAATCTCTGATGTTGACTCCCCCATTCAAACGTAAGGAGAAGCACATTGTTTTGTCTCCATTAAGTCCTTTAATTTGTTTTGAAACAGTCGATGGTCTTCATGGGGAGTCCAGTTGAGCATTAGACGCCCGTGTGTGTAAAAGAGCGTTAAAGTCAGAGTTGGAGCGTTTTCCAAGTATGCTATTTCCATGTGTCCTGATTAGTTTTTCCCACTGGGACCCTCGCACTCATCCAAGCCAAGAGTTCAGCTGCTCCTTTCTGCTTAATTAAAACAGTTTTATTCGGACAACGGACGTCCGCCACGTGCTAATGAACGAGTGTTCAGTTGGATGAGTGGAGAATCGACGTCGTCTTGGCTGAATTTCTTGGTTTCAAACGCACCAGCTTCACGATTGGGGTTTTGGAGTAGATGAGAGAAACCATTACCTTGTTTATGTGTGTTTGTTTCCTCCTTTAATGGTCGACTATTGTGTGTTAAAAAATCCACCCCAAATCCAAATTTGTTAGAAAATGAAACGAATTTTTTCGTGACAAAAATAACTTCCGTCTGTGCTTTTGCTTTCTCATTGACATGAGGGGGGATGGTACATTAATATACTGGTTACCTTGTACACATCCTCAATTCTAATGATGGTTTCTAATGGACCTCAAACCCCCAATTGTGCTAAAGGTGTGTGTGAATTGTCCATGTGGTGCTTAACTGTCCCGGATGTGTGTGGACATTGACACTAACATGGTGATGTATTTGTCACAGACTGTCTTAACTCTTATCAACATGGACACTTGTTGCGACTACAGAAATTGTGCTTGTGTGCTGTGGTCTGAAACACAGTATTGGGGCCTGAGTGGTGTTTTTGGCTTGCAAAATATGAAGCGGTTTTGATTTTAGATCTAGCTCAGCTCTCACTTTACGTGGAGCTGGTTTGCTCTGTAGAAGATCTGAGAGAGTTAAGACTGTCATTGATGGTGAGCAAATGGCCGTTTTCACTGATTTACTACTGTTGTTCTGACATATCCTTGCTTTTTTTTCATGCCTTAGTTTGAAATCCCATGCTTCCTTGTGTCTAGTGTGCTAACTCAAGTTTCCTCTCACTATGTCCCACGAGTTGTAAGAAGGCTTGCTAGCATCCGTTCCAGCAGCCTACAATGTGTGGTTCTAGTAATCCAAGCCTTTATTTTGACATTGAGCATGTGAAGATGTCACATCTGCACAGTGGCACGACAGTTTACGTGATAACATTGTTTGTTCTCCAGCTTCCTCCCATGATCTCAAAATATTATGTGGATTGTGGAAGATACTTATTTCATGACTGGAGTTGCATCTTTTGCTTGGCTGAAGTTTAGCTATATGTTTATGTCAACTTGGGTTTTAAAGGTGGTATACGTTACTGACTCATTTGAAATTGCTTTTTGTCACCGTTGTTCAATATCACATCATTATTTGAGTGAAGTTGCAATCCGATGCTTTAGACTCTCAGTGGTCTCAGTGGTGCTTAACTGTCAGGCATATGGCAAAACGTCTGCCGTCTTCTGTCACAGCCTTCTGTTTTGTTGGTATCATGCATTTTTAAGACACTTCCACATGCAGCAGGTTTCCTCAAAATGTGTGGAGTATAGCAAGGATGGTGCTAAACATCAGTGAAAACGTGTCATTTGCGCCATCGTCCAATGGTGTCAAAGCCCCGAATTCGGCTTCCGAGTAAATGTGTGTCCTGATGAGCGTTTCATAATCAAGTGGTCAAAACGCCAGAATCTTAAAAGGCTTGAATTTTGAAGAGTTGCATGAATGTTTGATGTACTGCACAGAGCTGCTTCATCCATGTCCCCGTGGCATTGGCTGAGCCGTGTTGGCTGTACAGAGGTTGGGCACTGCTTGTATCTGTAGACGAAACAGGGTGGGGGAAGGGTCCAAGTGGAGTCCCGCCATCCTTTTCTAAAATCAACCCCTCTTCAAGCACTTAGTCCAGCACAAGGCTGTGTTGATTATGCATCAGAGTGAGACGCTGTGTTGTCGTCGCTGGCAAACCAAATAAAACTAGAGCGATGAATCACTGGCTCCAGGTCTCACTCACCTCAAGGCCGCTCCCAAGCTTTCCCAGTTTGTCCGCTCTGGCCTTTTTCTAATTCTTTTGTGAAGTGTGCGCACAAAGCAAGTTCTTCCTGTTATATGCAAGTTGCTGATACTTCAGTGTCCCCACCTCCACATGCAGGGGCGCGTGGGAGCGTGCGTTGTGTTACTCTTTTTTTTTTTTTTCATCTGCTTTTCAGTGCCATTTCTTCACATCTTTCTTTGCAGTGTTTCGATATCTGGAAGTGACGTGACATGAACGGCTGGAAGTGTTCTTGTTCTGTGTGTAGATGTTCGGCTTGTGTTCAAGTTCATTCGAGCTAAAGCCAAAATCAGTTTGAATGGGACGACGTTCTGTCGTGAAGTCGATGTCTGAAGTAGCACATAATGAAACTGAACAAATTTAACATGCTTTTTATTTTTAAGTTTCTTTTGTAATTATAGCATAATTTATATATAGACTTACAAATGAGGGCCGGGGGGCGAAAAAAGATTAAGCTTAAAGATGTTTTTGTTTTAGATGATCTAGTTGTTGATTAATGCTGATGTAGATCTTTCCTCTTTAACATCAGTGTTAATGTATTTAAAAAAAATAATTCCAACTGATTTTATTGTAAAGTTGTTTGAAAAGGCTATAAATCCTTAATTTCTGTAACGCAAAGATCTATCGCTATATATATATTTAAAATGGTCGTGTTTCTCGCGTGAGAAATTAATATGCAGGTGCTTTCGCCAAAGGAACACTACAGTAAGAGCAGCACAAACCATGGTAGATGATGACGGTGAGAGAGGAGACAGAGTCAAACAAACTGCTGCTTCTTTATCCAGTTATCGTTTCCAAATCCTGTTTCACTGACATTGTTCTAGACGATCTAAATACAGAGGGCTCTTTCTCTTGTTTCTGGACTGATTCAACAGTCAAACGTGTCTTAACTGTTTGAGCGCAGAGGTGACGGCGTGTTCCGAAATGTTTGTCATCCTAAAGCTTTTATTTTGTTTACCACTTGAGTCCTCCAGAGGAAGAACGTGAAGAAGCTCCGGGACAGCGTTGCTCTCTGTAATGGTTGGCAGTAGTTTCATGATGTTAAGTGGGCTGTCTGATTTGTTTAATTTTATTTTTTTTGTTGTTGAAATTTTAACAAATCTCACGTTACAATGTTTGTTTTTGTTTTTTTTTGGAAGCATGATAATACCCTCAAAATCCAAAAGATGTAATAGACTCAACGAATTAAAAAAAATCCAGTGTTCACAATTTTAGTTACCATTAAAATTTTAAATTTTATGAAGAATTCAGTGTTTGTCCTTTTTTTAAACTGACCAATGGACCTGAATTATATCACAATGTTCAACAAAGTTCTGTAGCAGCACGTTTGACCGTAACGTTGATGACAAAAGCTTCCTATGCAAACTTGTCTTGTTTGACTAATACACACAAATATCAAACTAAGCTAATGTGCAGCTAATATTTCAGTTACATTTGCAAATGTAACAATTTGTTCATCACAAAACAAAAAACTCACTGTGAACCAGCCACAGACTTGGACACACCCACTCTAGCAACCTGCATATTCACAGGACTTCAGGAAGCACTGCGGAGCCAGATTTAAGGCCCATGTCTGACTTGGATAACAGATGAGCAAACACAGCCACCAGGTGGCGACACAGAGCACATGTCGCCCGAGTGCCACACATCCACGGCCCAAGATAAAAAAAAAAACAAAACCGAATGACTATAAATGTTACACACACTATACGATTCTTATAAAGGGAAGTGTGTGTGTGTGTGTGTGTGTGTGTGTGTGTGTGTGTGTGTGTGTGTGTGTGTGTGTGTGTGTGTGTGTGTGTGTGTGTGTGTGTGTGTGTGTGTGTGTGTGTGTGTGTGACATACATCCTCCACTCAACCTGCTCGGTCTCGCCATCCAGTTATACGTTGCCATCTAGTGGTCAACAGAGCTCATTACCATTGTAAGCGCGTCAATGATGTTGATGTTCTGGGGGCGCTTCAATGATCTTTTAAATCTAGCCTCTCAATACACATCACTGTGCGCGAATAACAATGTCTAGTTGCCGGTGAAAGTGTGTCACGTTTGCACACACTTAGCTACAATAACCAGAATAGTTGTGTCTTCAACGTTAACGGACACTAATTTTGACTGGGCATAATATCCGGTATGACATTGTTCTGCAAGCATTGAACTGCATTCAGAGTAAAGAGTGGAGTCTCCTGACAATGGGCCCGTCGGGCTTTCTGGGTTTGAATACATCATACAATGACATTTAGTGTCTGCAATAATCAGCTGCAACCTTGACTCAGGAAATGTCAGACTGAAGCAAATGGTAGCAGCTGCAGCTCTCTGACTGACACCAGAGTTCAAGGCGGAGCACAGCAGGACCCATGACACTGGGAGAAGAGGGTGCGTGTGTCAGCATGTGTGAGATGGTGGAGGAGACTGGCCGGATTTAACTTCAGTCTCATCACCAATGATAGAAATTGCAAGTTCAACACTGCACGCAGACTTTGGGCTTGCACACAGAAGGGAACTCATGGGCCTTGCACATGAAAAATCACTGAAAAATGCCAGGAGAAAATGTTGAATAAGGATATTCTCAAGTGTTATTATGCCACAATGTGAAATCGTAAATGTCTCGCCTTTTTCTTTCAGTTTATATGCTTTTATTTAAATATAAAGCACAGGAGAATAGCAAAATAATACAGTTGTTAGTAAGCTAGAGCAGCTTTTTTCAACCGGGCTGCCGCAGAGTGAGAGAGTGTGAGGTGTGCCGTGGGAAAATGATCCAGTTTCACCTCATGTGTCCAGGGACAGAGGTGGGTGATATGATGACATTAAGTCATGACAATTAGAACGTGTTGATGATCAACCAAGGTGAGCAGATCACATGGATTCGCTGACATTCTTTCTCGCCACTCTACTGTAGAGCTCCAGTGTGTTGATGCGCTGATCAGTCCATCAGTCAAAGCAGCGCTGCTGTGGTGCGCGGCGCTCCTCTTCCCACACAATCACAGACAAGAAGCCGCTCTCATGCGCAACTTCCAGCTGTTTTTAAACCTGATGCTCCTCAAACTTGACCACACACTTTCACCACAGAACCATGGAGGGAGTGATCCTTGTCAGACCCGCGACGCCAAAGACTGTCTGCACTGCAGAGCTAACAGAGCTAATGGCTAACATGATGTCTCGCTTCAAAACTTTATTGATACTCATGGACTGGCTTTGTGGTTTAAACGTTGGCGAAAAACTAAATGCACCAAAAAGTAAATATGCTCCAAAATGTGAAGAGAGAAAGAATAATTGTTTTTATGAAGCAAGTTAATGATTTGTCTGGAAACTCAAAACTACAATAAAATCATGCAAAAGAAAAGTGATAAAATCGAATCAGTTATTTAAAGTAAGTGAATTAAAAATTAAATCAAATTATGTATTTTGCTGTATTCCCCGCCCCTTTCTGGACACATTTGAAAGAAACACATTTTCAGCAATTTGTTTCTGCAGTCTGGCAAAATAACAACAGAGTGTCAGTAGCTACAGTTTTTCACAAATGAATAGGGATTTTCTATAGGGCTTTAAACACAAGTGCGCTTTGGCCGAGGTTCCTTTGGTGGTGGGCCTCAGGATTTTTTCAATGAACCAAGGCTGCCATGGCTAGAAAAAGGTTGGAAAATACTGAGCTTGATGATCTGTTTGAGGGCCGCATAAATAGGGTTGGCCCCTGGCTGCGCTGCGAGTACACGCTGAAACATACGGAGAAAATCTAGATCTAAACACACACATCAGAAAATACGGATTACTACTGGCACACAGAGACACAAAAGCCACTGATACACTCACTGCCAAATAATAATCACAATAAAGCTTTGTATCTCAATGGTCTGTGGGAGGAAACTGGAGTGCCTTTCATTCCAAATTAAACATCAACCACTGTATTGTCTGTGTCTACTGCTTCTTATTTTCAACATAAAAACCACACTTCACACAGTGTGCGCCGCTAATATTGTGTATCAAAATATGTCTTTGATTGTAAAATCCTTCAACTGAACGTTTCTGCAACCACTGAAGTGAAACCCACAGCGTGTTTGCTGGGCTCCTCTCCAGAGACACTGACACGGTGCTTCCACAGGCAGCCGCCAGCTCCGCGCTCTTCCATTCCCACAAGGTCATTTGGTTAATGCACATTTAAGTTTTCATGGACTCTTAACTAGTTTTTAATCAGCAATTATTAGTGAATTGGAAGGCAGTGCAGGCGCGCGGCTGTGCCTGCAGGAGAGTGCCCATCAATGTCACGTCAATTTCCATGCCAAAGGCTGCATTAGCCTGGAGCCGGGGAGGAAAGCGCCACCTGAGTGCCTCATTCCCCCATCCGCAGCAGTCGCCCATCAACTATTGACTCTATTATGCAGCTCTGTCAAAAAAATGTTCCGCCTGGTGAGAGGGACAAGCATTACATGGCTGTGCCGGGAGATAATTTAGTGACGCACATGAAATTAAGTGCATATCCATTGAACGCTGCTCATTATACTTGGATTCCTGCGACAGAATCCTGGACGCCTCCCAACCTTTCACTCCAATTTCTCATTCTCCAGCTGTAAACACAGCGTGATGATATACGTTGCTATGCTGCATAAGTAACTGCCATTCCCGTCGATGGCTAACTTACCTGTAATTGGCAATTAAACATGGCGCCGTCTCAGATGAGCTTTTAATTATTGGTCATAAAAGCCGAGGAGGGCTGGTGTTGGCAACGCAGGGGAGGGAGAACTCAAAGAGGAAACAGCCTTCACTGCAGCCTCAGTCCACATGACGCTATGATAATATCCGAGCACATGCAGAAGCTGGAGCACAACACGCTCCATGTCATGGATTGGTTTAACGTTTCACCGACACACTTCTGGAACATCCTCTTGATTTATCATTACTGTGAATTCAATATGTGTATTACTCGTGACTTCACAACTTCACAACCTTTTAAAAAATTAAAAAGCAGAGTCCATAATACACATTACAAGCTTCCGTAGTGGATGTGAAGCCCACATGAGTCACGTGACGCAGCGCCGGGCCTGTTGAAAAAAGTGATGGATGGAATCGATGACGGTCCAATATTCTCATTATTTTTCCTTTTTAGCTGTATAAGACCAGAGGAATATTGCAGTGGCGTGCAATCTGGAGAACCTCTTCAGGACCAAGCTGGTAGAAAAAGAGCCCGAAACAGACACTGCTAAGGTTCACTGGTCTGACGCCACAGTAGAGAAGCCACTGCAGCCAAACAGCAGAAGCTTGACTTCAGAACGCCTGTTGCACAGCCTTGATCTCAGAAGCAGTTGAACATACCAGTAGTGAGGTATGTTGTGGAAGACATGCTGCCTATCGCAGCTGTGCAGTTGTCACTGCAGTTGATGTTTCCAGTTGCTATAGTTGTGTTGCTGTTGAAATGATCATCGCCATTCGGTTTTGTTTGTTCCTGATACTACGAAGGGTTCTGTAAAAAGAATTGATTTTTTTCGCGCAGCTAAAAGTATAGTTTGTAACCTAAATGATTACAATAAATGTGGCCATCAAAAGTTTCAATATTGTCATTCATTCACTTGCAGTCACACCATTCCACCTGTAGGTCACAAATTGGCGACTTTGTAATAGGATTGCACTTGAAGTGGGTGAGTGCTTATAGAACGATAGACAGCCTTTATTACCTGACTGTCTAGTTTTGCAGGCCACACAAATGACATTGGGGCCGATTCTGTCCCAATGTTACCTGTTCCTGACCCAGCCCGATCACCGGGACTGTTCTAAGATGATTATGTTTGAGCTCCGCTATAATATACAGTTTTAAAAAAGATAACTGCTAATAACTTACTCATTACTTTGGAAAGTAATGAGTAACTTGAAGTAACCAAGTACTTACTTTTGAACAAGGTCACTAGTAACTGTAAGTTACTAATGTAAAGTAACTTGCCAAACACCGTTTATGTCCACTACAGGCTTCTGTAGTCAGAGATGGCTCAGTTGCGTGCTGAAGACTATTAACACGTGCTTTCAAGATGATGCATGCATTGCATGCTTTGTGGGAAGTTGGGATTTCCTGAACCGTGCAGTATAGTTCTGACGTAAACTTGGACACGGTCATCCAAATCTTGCGACGAGAGCCTGGCTCCTGGTGCATGCTGGCATACAGTGGAGAGACACATTGCAATAAACTGTTTCTCTCGGCAGCCATGAAAACAGTCAGTGACATAAAAGAGGACAATGGGAACATGGGAAAATATTCTGCTTCTTCAAAGATGAAAGCAAGTTTCCGTATCTTCTAGTTAGCATCACAAAATACTACGACAGAAATGGACCTTCATCTACTGTGTAACCATATAACAACGTCCAGACCTGGGCGTCCCGAGGGCCTCATGCGGCCCTTTTATTATGTGGCCCTCCCAGAGTCAGTGTAAAACTATAAAGCTGATCACTGACCATTTTATGATATGTTTCTGCCTTTTCATTTGACTGTTTTATGCATATTTTCTGTCCCTTAAAATACCTTGGCATTGTTGAAAATGGATTTTGAAATGTCTGAGACACATCCAGAATCTTCATTGTGGAATGTATTTTACATGAAATAAAAGCCACTTTTTGTGGCTTTTAGACAAGACATAGTTTAGTCACCGTTCAGTCGAGGATTTTTCTCAATGGTTGCTTGATGGCCCCTCACTACAGTCACAGTACATCACGTGGCCCCTCAGGAAATTGAATTGCCCACCCCTGGTCTGGACAGTCTTCATGTTCTCTGCACAGACCGTTGCCTTCTGGCTCAGCTCTTTATGTCCCAGCTGCGCCTAAGAAGTTTAGAGCTTCCATGGAGTGATGCCAAGCGAAGATGGTAAAGTCTCAGACAAGCTCTTAGCTATTGTTGACAAAAGCTGCCAGGGACGTGATTGGTTCCTCTTCACACTGATATCTGATAAGTCTTTTGACCTCACGTTTCCCTTCATCTCTCCATCACACGTCAGCGCCGTTGGTGCCATGCCGATCCCAACGGTGGAATTTCAGCGACATGTTTGCGTTTGCCAGACGCTGTCATGTTCAGCCTGTTAGCAGAGGCCCATGGGAAATAGAGAGGGAGCGGCTGACAAGTCTGCTCGCAGAAATCTGGCCAAAGTTGCGTCTTTGTCTGACGGCACTCGACTGTCTCAATTTCTGGTCCTGATCAAAGTGTGGGCGACGCTTGTCTGGGCCGTGAGCCGACGCCTAATGAGCGCCGAAGATCCTTGTGTTTAAAGAGTGATGAGTGTCGCGCTCTCTGATCGCCGTGGCTCTTCTAATTAGCACGTAGCTAATGGCAGACGGAGCAGAAAGGTCAAGCAGTTGAGGCCTGGACGTTAAAGGCAAATGCAGCGGGATGTGCTCAAACCCCTGCTGCACATCTCTTTTGTTACTTCTCTTATGAAAAGATGTAGAAGCTGTGGAAAAAATGAATCCAGGGGTTCATCACCTTTCTGATCTTGGGGCCCACCTTTTCCAGAACAAATGGGACCGGGGCCCATTTAAGCCCATTTTTGAGATCATATTTATCTCGTGATGATTTGCATCTCAAGATAATAGTTGGCTTGAGATCATTTTCATCTTGAGATAACTTTTGTCTTGTGATAATTCGTATCTCGAGACAATAATTAGCTTGAGATAATTCGTATCTTGAGATAACTTTTATCTCATGATAATTCATATCTTGAGATAATAGTTATCTTGAGATCATTTTTATCTTGAGATAACTTTTATCTCGTGATAATTCGTATCTCGAGATAATAGTTATATTGAGATCATTCGTATCTTGAGATAACTTTTATCTTGAGATAACTTTTGTCTTGTGATAATCCGTATCTCGAGACAACTTTTATCTTGTGATAATTCATATCTTGAGATAACTATTATCTTGTGATAATTCGTATCTTGAGATAATAATTAGCTTGAGATCATTCGTATCTTGAGATAACTTTTGTCTTGTGATAATTCAAATCTTGAGATAACTTTTATCTCATGATAATTCGTATCTTGAAATAACTTTTATCTCGTGATAATTCGTATCTCGAGATAATAGTTATCTTGAGATTATTTTTATCTTGAGATAACCTTTGTCTTGGCATAATTTGTATCTTGATATAACTTTTATTTTGTGATAATTCGCATCTTGAAATAACTCTTATCTTGTGTTAATTTGTATCTTGAGATAATAGTTATCGTGAGATCATTTTTATCTTGAGATAACTTTTGTCTTGTGATAATCCGTATCTCGAGACAACTTTATCTCGTAATAATTCATATCTTGAGATAACTTTTATCTTGTGATAATTTGTATCTTGAAATAACATTTATCTTGTATTAATTCGTATCTTGAGATAATAGTTATCGTGAGATCATTTTTATCTTGAGATAACTTTTGTCTTGTGATAATCCGTATCTCGAGACAACTTTATCTCATAATAATTCATATCTTGAGATAACTATTATCTTG
The DNA here is from genome assembly GCF_027744825.2 of Synchiropus splendidus. Lineage (NCBI taxonomy): Eukaryota > Metazoa > Chordata > Actinopteri > Syngnathiformes > Callionymidae > Synchiropus > Synchiropus splendidus. Next base: position 3,001,011 of record NC_071350.1, read on the forward strand.
TAATAATTTGTATCTTGAAATAACATTTATCTCGTGATAATTCGTAACTTGAAATAACTTTTATCTTGTGATAATTTGTATCTCAAGATAATAGTTATCTTGACATCATTTTTATCTCGAGATAACTTTCATCTTATGATAATTTGTATCTCAAGATAATAGTTATCTTGAGATCAAAATGACCTCGAGACACAATGGTAAATGTCAGCGTAACTGCCTCTCTGGCAAAGCATTTTGTATACATCCACCTGTAACCACGACGTTTCCCATGGCTTGGTATCTGTTTGTCAATGTTGTCAATCACTGTCTGCTAGTCAGAATATAGAATAAGTCGCTGCCCTTTAAGTATCAGAGCAAGGGCCTTCTGCTCAAAATAATACCATGTGTGGCATGTCATGTAGACTCTCTGTGTGAGTCTTACCTAAATGAACAAAAAGCTGATCAGCTCTCAGTCCTTTGCGCTTGTCCTCCCACAACCGACTGTATATAGAGATTTATTCAAATAATCTGGTAATGACGAGATATACTAATTATCACCAGATAAAAGTTATCTGGAGATAAAAAAGTGAAGTTATGCATGCCACATCCAAAAAACTTACCATACCGTACCTCCGTACTACGAAGGCTGCGAAATCCGTATAGCTTAGTGAAGCTGGGTCCTTTATGTGAGGAGGTTTGGTTGTGACCCTCAAGGTCATCGTCCAGTCCACAAAATGTCCACTCATACCCTCTGACTTTAGAAACTCTGTTGTCAGATTCAGCGTGAGTGTTGCTTCATTCATTTCAGCATCAATCTTTGCATGGCACTTCACTCTCTGGCGATCCAGTTCAAGCAAAAAGCAAAAAGGCATGTCACACGCAGAAGCTACAGTGTTTGCGACGGGCAGGAGAGGACGAAACTGGGCCTTCTGTGAGCTTGCTGCAGCTACCTTGTAAACCCAAGCCTTTTAAACAGCCTGGTTTGATTGTGCACCATCTTGTTTTTTGCCCGAGCCAACGTGTGACCAAAACCTCATCTGGGGTCCAGAACGTCCCCTTGAGGTCATATCGTTATTAAAGGGATTTGTCCTAGACAGGCGATTCTTAACCGTAGGGCTGAGGGCCATAAAGTGTTTAGTTTTACACTTCTGGGCTGCGAGATGCTCATTTTTATTACATTAGCCACATGTGCTGGCAGTAGTGATTGACTGTATTGACTTGACCGCTGCAAATCTGTGATAGTTACCAACTATGGAGAAGTTCTTGAAAAGAAAAAATGACAAAGAAAGTGATGGCGCCCCCAACAGTAGAAACTGTTCATGAAAGCACCTGTTGAAACAGTTTTGAAAATCAAAATTAATTGGAAAATATTAAGGCGAAACTTTTATTTACACTTCACGTATCTTCATGGGGTTTGAGATTATTTCAGAAAAAGAATATTTTATTATATTTATACATTGTTTTATTATATTTGTTTGAGTAAGAATTTTATTCATACCATACTGTTTTCTCAACAATTTGCATCAAGGGTATTTTTTTCTTCTTTTTTTCTTTAGTACATTTGGTGAACATGACATGCACCTGCTGGACTTTTGTATGACAAATATCGTGGAGCTGATCACATGGTTTAATGTCATTTCACAAGGTTTGGGTTTGTTTACATGTATGGTAATTGAACACAAATGAAATCAGTAATTCTCAGATCAGTAATGAATTGGTGCTACTCCTTGAATGGGCCCCGGTTGAGAACCCCTGATCTGGACCATATACAATGTGCTGCCCCGTCAACTTCCTTCATTGGCTGAGAGAAGTTCCTCCCTGTTCCTAGCGCGCCGCCCCCTAACCCTAACCCTAACACACCTTCCCCCCGGCATGGCAGCAACCCATGTGTGCCCGGGCCTGGTCCACTGAGCCAAATCATGTTGAAAAGTTTTCACTGTAAGCTTGACAACCCCGTGAGAAGAAGCTTTTGTTCGGAAAAAACTAAGATGTTCAGGTCCGACTGCTGCTTTGTGTGATACGTAGAGGTGCAGAGGCTTTGTAGATCGCTGTTAGGCTACTGGAGGAAGACAGGCCCAGTGGAAACTCAGCAGGTACTTCAGAAGGAAGCAGCCATTGGCTGCGCCTGAGGCAGAAAGACACCGGAAGGGCTGCTCCAGGAACCATACAGTGCGACGCTCATCCAGCTCCGATCAGTCGGCGGTGGATTAGCCAAGGGTGTAAAATATGATAAAAAGCAAAGACATCTCTTGAACCTGGGGTGCACAACTACACACAGTGGGACCAGCCTTATGAGGAGGGCGCCTCCAAACCAAAATGATCACTCCAATTTGCCACTTGGCTCTTGGTAAACTGAGCCACTGGGGGAAACCCATGTACACTTTCTTCTTCTTCTTTTCCTTTCGGCTTCTCCCTTCAGGGGTGGCCACAGCGGATCATCCTCCTCCATCTCACCATCTGCTTCCTCTTCTCTCAAACCTACAAACTTCATGTACATGTCCAAACCATCTCACTCTAGCCTCCCTGACTTTGTCTCCTAAACACCTGAGATGTGCTGTCCCTCTGATACACTGCTTCCTGATCCTATTTCCAAACCATACAACATTGAGCAACCCAATGCTCCAAATATGACTGTGTAAGTGGGAATGGAAATAAGCAGACAGAAGATAAAGTTAGCTTGTGGCTACGTTTCAAATTCAAATCTGGATTTTTTTTTTTTCTCATGAAACGACTTGAAAAAAACTTGGGGACTCTATGGTGTGTACAAGAGTATCAACAACTGGAACCCTCTATGTAGCGCATAAGTACAACTAAGGTAGAACTGGTGAAGGTTTCACACAGACACGTTTGTCTTCCTATCTTCCTATCATTGACATACATAATCCTTTCCCCAGCCTCTCCCCCTAAACCTAACCATCTAAAACAAATGGCTAAACTTAACCTTTACTCTTAACCACACTGAAACCCAACTACAACAACCGAGATAAAAGTATAAGAACACACACACACACACACACACACACACACACACACACACACACACAGATATTTGTATTGCTATCCTTGTGAGGTTTCTCATTGACATAATGCTTTCATGGATAAAAAACAACGCTTTTGAGGGAAAACGCATCTTGGAGCGGTATTGATCTGTGGAAGACTTATAGATCAGCGTGTCGCCATGAGTGATGAAGCTGTCGCTTTGCTGGTCTCACCTGATAAGCATCCACATTAAAAATCCTCATCCTGGAATTTCAATGCAAAAGTAACATGTTAGACAATCGATCCTCAAAAACAAATAGTGAGAATCAGCAGCAGAATTATAATGATACCTGGAACACTGGACAGCGCTGTGAAAATGCTTTGAACCACAGACAGTAGAACGGTGAACTCTCTTCAGATGATGTATATATATATATATATTTTAACTTTGTCATGGTAATATCTACTTTTTTAGCACAGAATAGGACTGTACTTTGTAATGTTCACTGTCATCCTTGAGAGTGCAAAGGGTGAAAACACATTTTGGACGCACATTTACAACCACAAACTCACTCGTATAAAAGTATCGATCTACAGTGAAATACACTGTCCAGTCCTTTCACACCAAGTTTACGGTCTCATGTTTCCCCATCTATGACGATGAAGGTGACCATAGTTGGTGACTTTCCAAAATGTATCAGCCAAGATCACGAGCTACTGCTCACATTTCTCGCTGCATGTGACCCTCATCGTTTCACAGTGAAGAGCACAAGTGACTTGTCATGTGGCTGGTGAGATTTAGATTTGAAACAGTGTCCTAATTTTTAGCGGCCACTAGATGGCGCTCTCTGCTCTATAGGCTTTCATTACAATGAAACCTCTCAAACCTCGTGAATTGACGGTGAGATTTCAATAACATAGAAAACAAAAAACACGGCAGATAGCGCCACCTAGCGGGCTCTCAAATACATATTACATGAAACCTCATCAGCCCGTCATGAAGGTTCTTCATGGATCCAATCATAATAATAATAAACAAAACTAAATAAATAAAAAAGACAAGCGACACTTTCTGTCGCTCAGTGAGTGATTCCTCATGAATGTTATTCAAACAGAAACTGCTGGTTTTCTCCTCCGCAGCAGATCCACATGGTGACCACTGAGAGGCAGCAGAAGAACAGGGCAGGCGCCAGGCTCGCTCCCTGAATGCATCTTAGTCCTGAAGACCCCATTAATCCTGCTGACAGACGAGCGACCTCGAAGGATCACGGTGTGTGGTCGAGCGAAAATGTGCTGTTTATTTCCATTAAACATAAAGTACACACCGGGGTCCTCTCCAGTGTCCGTTTACGGGATGTCAGCAGATATTTAACAATGAATGTCTTCACCGCATTATGAACGCATGCATTGGCCAAGTATTAAAAGGCCACTAATCACGTGTCGCAGGAGGAAATAACGCACGCAAACTGTGAGAAGAAGTCGTATAACAAGTCAGTTTATTTTCTTATTTTCCAGACAGACACATCAATTTTTCTGGACCACAGTAGAGGATGGAAACCTTTCACAGACATTTTTTTTTGTCAATATTATTATTTGAAAATACAAATATAAAATTAGACTTTCCACATTTGATATGTGAGAGACCCCCATCCATTATTGTTTATTATAATTATTATTATTATTTTAGTATATTTTACAACAGGGCTTAAGCAAGCCATATGATAACCTGAAAGATGCTTTCAGATGTCAGTCAAGTCCGTCTGTCTCTCGCCATAAAAAGTAGGTCAACATAAAAAAAAAACAAAAAAAAAAACAGGGCAAGTGTTAGGAATGGCCAGAGCTGGGAGCGGTGTGACGCAGCTCCCGGCTTTGCCTGCAGGCCCGGCCGTCTGCTCCGCCCTGACGACACGCCACAGGCCTCGTGTCAACTCTTGTGTCGGCGCTTCTAAAAATGGCGACTGGACTCATGATTCTGGCGTGTGATTGGTGAAGGGTTTACAGCTGAGGTCTCCAGTCTAACAATAGTCACGTATAAATGAGGAAGTATATATTTATCACACACAGGACACACACACATGAAGATATATTGCAATTTACATGGAAGTCTGACAAATGGAGGTGGGTCTGAAGTGACGACAAAGTTCACCCCTCAACACAAAAACAGGAAATAAAGACACGTTTGCCTCCTCTTCCTCTGTCATCGCCGGTAGTAACGCTCAGTTCAGGCGACCATGAGTAACTGTTTTTTTTTAACCACTGTGATCAAGGGAGGTGGTGGAGGGGGAGATACAGATTTTGGCCATTGCCTAACACTTGCCTGAAGATTCAAGTTTAAATGGATACGGTAGTACACTACAAACGCCGGCCCTGTTCGGGCGGACTGCTTTTTTTGTCTTTTGTTATCGTTGTTGTTACCGTGTTGTTGTTTTCTGAAACCAAAGACCCCTTGCCCTCGCCCCGAATGGATTGGCTAGTCTACGAAAATGTGTAACATTCATCAGCTGTAAACTGCTGTCAGTTTGGAGAGGAAAAACAAAAGGACAGCAACAGAGCCATGCTACCTTAAAGTCTAAGCTACAGCAACACAGGTGGGATTCAAGTTTGTCTTTTTAAGAATACTTCTGCACCAGTTTTGTGATGAGCGTCGGCATGAACACATGGGAATTCTGATGGAACTAAAAAGAACACCAGCAGCATCTGTTTAAACACTCGACTGTGTTGGTTATGGTTGTTATTGCCGGACTAATGCCTTGGAATGGTTGTAAATGTATAGAAGTCAATTCACACAGATCAACTTTAAACGTTGAAGCTAACATGAGGCTGTCATTCAAGCTTGTTGTTCACAAATCAGCCATAACATACTGCTGCCAAGACGAATTGAGGCAGCTGTGACTCATTCAGACTCTTGAAAAGTCTGTGAACCCTTTAAGGCCCAGTTGGCACTTAACTGCTGCCATTTTGGCCCAGATAGCAGAGCGAAAGGTTTCATGAAACAGTATCCTCATTTGCTGAGCTCAGTGGGTGGCGCTCATGAGTTAGTTGAAACAGTGGTGCAAAGCCAAACGTCTAGCGGAGTCTGAAAATGAGGACACTGTTTCATGAAGCTTTATCTACTCATCAGTGGAAAATCTATTTCTAACATGACTGTATGAGCTAAGTGAATTTACTTTCGGAGCCTTCTCAGGTGGAGCTGTGAGACAGGAACTCATACCGCTCAAGATGGTCACCTAATATGAAGAATTGAAATTCAAATGCATTCTGTTAGTTCAGTGTTTTTCAACCTTTTTCTAGCCAGGGCAGCCTTGGTTCAATTAAAAAATCCACAGGCACACTCTCAAAGGAACCTTGGCCAAAGCGCACTTGTGCTTAAAGTCCTATAGAAAATCCCTCTTCATTTATGAAAAACTGTAGCTACTGACACTCTGTTGTTATTTTGCCAGACTGCAGAAGCAAATTGCTGGAAATGTATTTGTTTCAAATGTGTCCAGAAAGGGGCGGGGAATACAGCAAAATACATAATTTGATTTAATTTTTAATTCACTTACTTTAAATAACTGTTTTGATTGATTTTGATGTTTCGATCACTTCTCTTTTGCATGATTGTATTGTATTTTTGAGTTTCCAGCCAAATCTTTAGCGTTCTTCGCCTGAACTTGCTTATTATTCTTTGACATTTTGGAGCGCATTTATTTTGTTGTGCATGCCAACGTTTAAACCACAAAGCAAACTTTGACAGTCCATGTACTGGTATCAATAGTTTTGAAGTGAGACGTCACATTAGCCGTTAGCTCTGTTAGCTTAAAAACAGCTAGAAGTTGCGCATGAGAGCGGCTTCTTGTCTGTGAGTGTGTGGGAAGAGGAGCGCCGCGCACCACAGCAGCGCTGCTTTGACTGACGGACAGATCAGCGCATCAACACACTGGAGCTCTACAGTAGAGTGGAGAGAAAGAATGTCAGCGAATCCATGTGATCTGCTCACCTTGGTTGATCATCAACACGCTCAAATTGTCATGACTTAATGTCATCGTATCACCCACCTCTGTCTCTGGACACGAGGTGAAACTGGATCATTTTCCCACGGCACACCTGGCACTCTCTCACGCGGCACCTCAGTTGAAAAAACACTGACTAAAAAAAAGTCATTCAGCAGTGACGGCCTGAGGTTTCATGAAACTGTGACCTCATTTTCAGTAGGTGGCGCTCTCAGTTCAAAAGCATCATGAGGTTACAGCAGTGAGCGGCAAAATGAGGACGCTGTTTCATGACACCTCACCACATGCAACAAAGCCATTCCCAACCAGTGGGCCTGAACCATTCTCATGTGCGCAGCCACTTTACGGTCCAGTTGTGACGCTCACATTCACCCTGATGGTGTAAAGGGGTCAGCATGGTCACCCTGGCTGGACACAGGAACCATTCATAAGCGCAGGTTCCACCAGTGAGAGCTAATCTCTGTGTGGTCGCAATGTTGTGGCTGATTGGTGAACTCTCAGTAAAGCTGTCAAGGACAAGGTCAGACTCTTAATAAACACATAAGATTGTGTACTGTCATACTGGCTGTCCACTTCAAAAGGGCACTTTCACCTCCTGATGGATTCTCCAGCGACGTGTTAACAATATCTCAATAAATTCAGGACGCAGTGTTACGCGTGTAAGAACACCCGCCTTACGTGCTTTCCTGTCACATTTTGCTATATAAAAAACAACCCTCTGAAAAGAGCATGCACCGACGTGTGTGCTTTTGCGCAAGCATTTCTCATCTGGTCGGACGGTGCTTCAGATTCTTCCAAAACACTGAGATCTATCTACTGTTTTCCTCTTGAGGAACTTCATCATCATCATGTGTATAATGTGTGTAAACAGTGCAGCCGCTGTCACTCCAGACTGCGGTGTCTGTGAAAAGAGAGAGGCTCCTGACATATTGCTTCTGGGTTATTATAACAAAATGCGACAGATCATTACATAATGTGGGTGTAATTACATTCATCAGTTAAAAAAAAAAAAAAAGCAGTCGACGTCGCGTGACCGCAGACGAAGCGCCGCCATTACCGTTGGCTCGCCATGGAAGTTGACAACCGACGGGATGAAACAGACTATTTCATTGGCCGACCCCACGCCGTGATGTAAATGCAACATCCAGTGTAAAAATGAGGTTGAACCATCCTCCCAAACCATCAGCTGGAGTGGGCTCGCAGCGTGAACAGCTTTGTTTTTGCCAGCAACGCTGCGTCTGCTGTAAACAGGAGGCCGCTGCGCTACCTGCACTTCAATCATCCCCGTCCCGAGTGGTGATGCGGCCTGGAAACCTCTCCTGCTCTGATTTGTCCCAGCACTCCTCGGCGTTGGGGTCCCGCTCTGACATCGGGGACCCGACTCTAAAGCACCTCCTAATCAGCCTCGCTCTGATTTCAAAGTAGCAGGTGGACTCTTCAAAAAAAAAAAAAAAAAAAAAAGTCTATTTTTGGAACTGTCCTGACAATCAGTGGTGTGAAAGTGTATTTTTTTGAATAAAAGATGAATCAAAGAGCACTTGAACTATTAGAACAGCTTGTGTTCTTGATGAAAACTCCGTTTTGCATATCGAGCCTTAGCATTTAAGGTAGTATGGCGCACCCCTCTTTTTTTAAAAAAACATTCAAGGGTGGGGGTCTGATTAATGCCTTGTGTACACTTCCCATCTGACAGCCACTGTTCCTCAACGAGAGCTTTGGTTCGCTGACACCATGTGAGCAACGGAAAACACACACGGGGATAGAAATCACAAGCAAAAGAATCTTGGGTGAGAAGAACGTCTATCTTGACTGAGCCTAAAAACCCACTAGTCACTACGAGTATCATATTAATGAGTCCTATAGAACATCTAAATACAGGAGATAGAAAAAGAGTGCGAGGGGAGCGGGGGAGGCAGGGTGGGGGGGGTAAGTATGAGGGAGGGGGGAGGGGGGAGAGGTAGAGCGAGGGAGAACAACAAAGAGCACTACACTGGTATCAAAGACAGCACTCTGTTTACAAGGAGTTCTTCACACACTGATGGAACACGGGATGATCAACAGAAGATGGGGATGGAGAGAGAGAAAGCAATGGATGCACAGTACAGTTTAATACTATATTACAAGTATTCATATAGAAACCACAAAGTATCAATAAAATTTGGATTAGACTTGATATCTGCAAAGAAACATCTTTTTTATAGTTTTTTTTTCCACACTTTTATATTTTCTTCAACATTTGAACATTACAGTTTTTTTTGTCGTTTTTTTTTTTAAAGTTATTACTTGAACATACCTCCATATAATCCAGCATATTTCTTTCACCTGGTCGTTTTTGAAATGATACAGAAAAATAAAACAGAAATCAACAGTGTTTTTTTTCAGAATACACACCATTCGCGCCATCAGTGACTTTCGTTTAAAAAAAAAAAAAAAGCAGTTCCTATTATTCCATCTTTTGTTTTGTTTTTTTATGAAGTGAAATCATGAACCAGGTGCTGCGGCACTGAGGCTACGTTCACACAACTCCTTTGAGAGTTTGCGTTGTGAAATGCTGTCCATCAAACTGACAGAACACAGAAGTCATAACACTGATTCCACTTCAATGGATATATATATATATATATATGTGTGTGTGTGTGTGTGTATGTGTGTGTGCGCGAGCGCGCGTGTGTGTGTTTATTGACCCTGTCAAGTCCAGGATAAATATTGGACAATAAATAAGATATTATTTTACAAAACTCACTGTTGCCGTTATATAAATTAAGAAACAAGTCTAGTATGAATTTACTGGACAAGCTTTGGAAAAACAACCTCAAACTTACAAACGAGTCCATAAATAAATGTGCAGAAGTCTATCGTCATATTTTGTCGAAAAGGTTCCGTACAACAAGGCGATTGATTTGCTTTCAAAGTAGAAAAGAAAGGGAGCACGGTATTAATGCTCACTTGACAGCCGAGCCCAAAATCAAATGGTAACGTGAACGTAGCCAGAGTGAAGTTCAATGTCTCCATAAATAGTCTCTTCTATTTCCAAAGTTTCAGAATATCATCCAAAAAAGGAAAACCTTCATGTTATCCCAAAGCACAGGGCCGTTTCTTACAAAAGCCAACATGTACATGTGCAAATAGGAAGTGGCCTGTACTCGACTACTCACAGTGCAATGATAAACCGCTGCGTTACCGTTCAGTGTTTTTTTTTTCTTTTTTTTTTTCCTTTTTTTCATCGTTGTTGAATAAATTAAACCTGCCGTCGATTCCAACAATCTGGCGGCTGAGGTATGATATCAAAACTTTCCTTATTTGAATCCGAGGAACAAGCAGTACATCAAGACTGGATCAGGAACAAGCAGGATGAAACAAACCATAAAAAAAACCAAAACAAACAAGATCCTCTGGAGTAGAAAAGTGTCAGGATGCACCGGAAAACTGCTGTTTACATCTAAGTACAGTGTGCTTTGGATTCATTTTTTTTTTATCTCTGCTTTGAAATGATAGCGATACTTGAACAGTTAGACAAAAGATACCAATTTCAACTTGCGTTTTTTTGTAATATATATATATATTTTTTTCTTCTTAAAACAGTGTTGACTGCAAATTTGCTGGTATGACACTTGTAAAATTATTCAGCTTGAGTATTTACAGAGCGCGTTTTGTGTGTGATGTTTCCAGCAGGAAAAGTAGAATAATAAGTGTTTACAGCTTTTTTTTTTCTTCGTCTATTCACACGCTAGTTCTTTGACACACCACCACAAAAATATGCTATTCTCTCACTGAGTGGGTTATATGCAGTGACTGGAATAATATGTACAGCTACATTTCTTTTTCTCAAGTTTCAATTCACAATGTAGTAATATGAAATTTTGTTATAGCATATATTTATATATATTTATATACTTCTAAACAACAAATAAAATGACACTTATAAAAAAGGACCATAAAAATATTGAAGTCCTCTTCGTATTGCCCAAAAATAGGTCATTATGGTTAACAATGAGACATCACAAGAAATAAAACCGCTACTAAGATTTATTACTTTTATACCTTCAAATTTTTCCTTAAAACTTGAGTATTTTTCAGCAAATCGTCCCAAGATGGATTTTTTTTTTCTTTATCTGAGATTTTTCTCAATTCCGAAAACCATATGCACGAAACATCATCCAAGGGAAGGACTGATCATCGACAGAGGAAAAAAAAAAAAAAAAGAAAGCTGACGGGGGAAAGAATCGGTGGTGATACTGGAACCAAACCAGGTAAAGGGAGTAATAGGAGGTTTGGAATATAGTACAGCAGTTATTTTCTGAGATGACTTAACGTGTTCTTTTCTCGGTCGGCCGGCTCCGACTGTCTCTCCATTTGCCCCGGTGACGCTGTAGTGCTTGAAGGTTGAAAAGCGTCACCTGCACACAAAGCCAATTAGAAACTCCGCCCTGATTTCCCCGGACCACCAGACAGACTCTGCTGGAGGACAAACAGACAGAAAAGGAGGGGTGCAGGTGTTAGAGGCGGCAGTGGAGTCCCACAAACATACTTCAGAAACGACAACCGCTCATTGAGTTTGGCTGCGACAGGCCGGCTGAATCACGACAGAGGTGTCATACCAACATGCTTCTCTGTGTGTACCACTGCACAATATCACCTGCTGCAATATCACTATAAAGCCAAACAATTTAAAACAATTTCAATTCATACTTAGGTAGCACTTTAGCTTATACTATTCTACAGTGGTACCTCGGTTCTCGACCACAATCCGTTCCAGACGGCCGTTCGAGAAGTGATTTGTTCGAAATCTGAATCGATTTTTCCCTTTCCAATTAATGGAAAAAGAAACAATGTGTTCCAAGCCTTAAAATAGGCTTTTGTAGGAGTGAATGTAGAGCGTCTGCTGCAGGTGCGCTGTTCCTCTATGTGTGTGGCCGCTGCATGTGGGAGGGGTTGCAGAGTGAGTGACGTCTCTCCAGAAGTGAAGAGGTGCCCGGTGCGTGTCCAGCTCTGAATGTGCGCTTCTGTGCAGTTTGGCTGTGACAAAGTCATAAACCAAGTAACGCTCTGTCCCAGACTCGCCTCATCCCTGTCCCAGCTCCAGCTGACAACAGGAAATCAAACCCTGGAGTGTGCGCTCCAGCCTCGGAGGTGAGGAGAGCGAGCACCTCCCCTGTGACACTCTACCACGGTCCAGTGAGGAGACAGGAAAGGTTTTACACCTCAATATGAAGAAAAGCAGTCAGTAAATGTAGCTAACGGGACACGACTGCATTCAGAGGCACAATAACAAAGCGCGTTGTGGGTCAGCTGATCGGTCTGCGCACGTTATGATGTTTTAAGGCTTTTTTCAGGGGCGTTCAAGTTCTGGAATTTCGTTCGAAATACAAAGCAAAAAAATCTCGAAATTTTTGTTCGAACTCCGATTTGTTCAAAGTCCGGGACGTTCAAAAACCGAGGTACCACTGTACTTATATGGCAATAGAGCGCACCACAAAATGCTAATAAAGCTACACTCGCTAAACATAAGAAGGAACTTACATCCTATTCACACATAAGCCTCATCGATCTATAAGCTGCAGGTGCACAGTGGTGCTAGGTGGTAACATGATTACTATTTTTTCCATTTATTTCTATCTATAAATAATTAGTTAAATTTTTTTAATTGATATTTGTTTACCCACAGATTTATTGATTTATTGATTGATTTTTGATTTATTGATTGATACCTTAATAATTACAAAACAACTATGGATAACTGCCGCAATTCAATTAATCTACGAAACTGCACAACACAGCCAGTGGGAATCAAAGTGCCCACCACTGGTGCTCGTACAGACACGACTTTGAAAAAAGGACTTCTTTATCTTGTGCAGCAGCAACAGAAATACAGGATTCACACCGGCCTGTCACACAATGTATGAAACTTCAAGAAAAAGAACATGAAGAAACGTGACGGAGCCGGCAGCAGGTGTGAGGTTGCGACCGCCACACAGTGGGGTTCAATGAATCCCGCTTGATCGAGGTGTCGCCTTTTGTTCCCGCTCACACTTTTACTACCAGCTCCGTCACTGGACTGAGGGCCAATGGACAACAAATCATGCGGCGGGACACACAGATTAGACAAAGAGTGACAGAAATGCACAGTAAATAAAATGCAATACCTCTGACGAGATGGCAACCAGCCACCTGCTCAATGGTATCCATTTGTAAAAGCTGTCGCAATCAACGGGCCCTAAAAGTGTAGAGTTAGTGCCTTGGTCAGTATATGCAATTCAAGGACAGAAAAGTGAGTATCACATCAACCCTTGTCAACCAAAATCAACCCAGATCATCTTGGATCGGGAGCAGCGGAGCTTGTCGCACCCGTGATTTATTGCGCTGGCGATAATGCTGGGAAACAATTTAGCAAGAACTTATGCAGCTTTTGTTGTTTCTGCAGCTCTGGCTAAAGGTCAAATGTGTAATCTTTCATCTGGAAGTGCATCCTCAGCATTGGTCATGGTGTCTCGAGCTGGAGTTCACAACTACCCTGCGGATCAACTCCTGGGTAATGGCTCTTTTAATGGACTTTATGGACCAAAAATGTTCACATTCTCAAGTCAATGCGAAAAAGCAGAGAGGCCTAGTAAATGAGATGACTCAACACATGTGCATCGCATTTGGTGTACCAGCATCGAAGGAGCTGGTAGTGATGAGGCTTCATGAAACAGTGTCCTTATTTTTAAAGCTCAGAGGGTGGCGCGCTTGGTGGTGTTAATGTCAGGCTGAAATTGTTGTTGAAAGCCAAATATTATAGATCAGCGAGTGCCACCTCGTGGGAACTCAGTCTTGAGCTATAATTTCACTTGAGGATAGAATTAGAGCACAAAATAGGATTAGCCCTTAGACTAAAGATGTGTGAGTGCTAAAGATGTAGCTGCCCATTTTGGTAAATGATCTATGGACATTAAAGAATTTCGAGATAGAGGAATAAAAGAAATACACCAGCGAATCATGCAGCAGCCGATGACATGAATGGTGCTCTTCCAACTGTGAAGAGGCGCAGACGCTCTCCCATTAAAGCTGAAATGCCTGGCACATAGGAGCGACCTCTTCACGATCGAGACCATTAAGACACGCGACTCAACATTCAGGGGAGTGTGACGGCAGCCGTCAAGTCTGTGAACTTAAAAACCGCGTACAAAAGCACTTTGACCAGCGATGATCTGTCCTTTATCACTTCCATCAACTAATCGCTCCGTAATTGACTGTCATGTGAAAACATTAGCGCTTCCTCGCAGCGGCTGTTTTGATATTGGGATTAATAAAAGCAGCGAAGCGTCGCGGTGAGGGACAAAAGCAGTCAATCTGAAGTCGTGACACGCGGCGATCTGCCATGAGCTTGGCTCTCCCTGTACGAGGTGAATTCTAAAGTGCATTTTAGTTCTGATTCATTTGCTATTTTAATGTAGTGAATAGAGAGATCATCTCGCCGAGAGCAGTGTCAGAGGGCCCATCACCTCGCTGCTTTACAGCACGCCGTTTGATTCACTGGGTAATTCTGAAGAGGCAATTTAGCTCACAGTACCACTGGCACCGTTTGACATTCCACCGAAGAATCACAGGACTTGAATGATATCAGGTAAAACAAATTGGTGTGGCTCATGAATTCGCTTCCTCTTTCAACCCCTGGAAAGATGAAATCAAACAGACAGAGAAATACATGACGCGTTGACTGAGGTGGACCGCAGCAACAAGTGAGAAAACAAATTGTTTCAGTCAACTATCCGGTGGTAAATCTGCTTTGAAAGAGAGCCAGTCGGGTCTTTCAGACTAAATATTTGCTTTCCTACACTGAGCACAGCAGATTAATGGCGGCCGGCCAGTGACTCCAAAACAATTAATGAGTAAGGCTTTGTGAGCAAGTGAAAAGGCACAAATGCTTTTTCCACTCCGAAAGCATAAATCAATTAGACACAGATCGTACAGAAGCATCACATTAAAATGGTGAGTGACTTTGCATATTTGCTGTGAAGAGTGAGCCCATGAATGTTCCACCGACTCCCACGGACTGTATGGCTGTTGCTCTATGGGAAATGGATGCTGGACCAAAGCACTAAACCAATAGTAAAAATATCAGCTGTAGAATTTTAGTTTGACCAGAGATGGTGGGGCTTAAATACCCTGCTTTCTTGGTGCATGTGGAGAGCTTTGTACAAAACCCAGACTTAAGTTCCTTCAGGACGCCGACAATCTCATTTCATGTTTGCATTTTTGCTATACAAGTAACATCCGACTTACGACCGGGATCAATTCCGACCAACCGGTTGTAAGTCAGATTGGACGTAAGTCGAATGCTGTTCAAAATAGCCGCCGCGAGGGTTATAGGTACGACTGTAGTGGTAGATGGCTGTGTGAGAGTGAGGTGCTGGGATACTGTGCTGTAAGAGTTGTATGCGTTGCTGGGCTGCTACGTGCTGCGGTGCCAGGCATTGAATAAATAAAAAATGAGCATCTGCTGGCTGTGGTCGTAAGTACGGGTGGACGGAAGTCCAGAAGGTTGTAAGCGGATGTTACTTGTACTAATACTGGTGATGATGATCCTACTCCTTAACTGTTTAGGACGTTTGTTAGGGCAGAAAAGTGATGTGAATTTGTTGATTTTTTCAGTACTCAGTTTCCAAAACATTCATAAGATTAGTTTGACATATTTGTGCGATGACTTTGTTTTGCCCTCACACTATTGAAGTTCTCCCACAGGGGGCAGCACAGAGTAACATGTAGTCAAAGATGGCTTGCAAACAAGCAGCGCTATCAACTATAAAATACTGTATAGAGAATGGACAGGATATAAGAGGCGATTATCGACTGCAAACGGATGTGGGGGAGAAGTCTGATTCATTTCTGAATGGAATTATCCATAAACTTTGAATCAACATCAACATTTCATGAAACACATTTTCCTCATTTTCAGATGGTGCTCCTGGTTAAAAAATAATGTGAGGTTTGGTTGAAATAATTATTGAAAGCCAAAGATTATAGATTGCAAGTAAAGGCCCCAATATTTTTCACACTGTGGCATTCTTCATTATGTAAAAAAACTGCATAATAATAAAGCCTGCAGACCCAAAAGAAAAAAACCCAACCAAAAAACAGTATTTGGTCAAATTATTTATTTGAGAAATTTCTGCTGTCAGCGAGCACAGTCGGCTGACTCATTAAAATGACTTGTAATTTTGTGAAAACAAACAGCTGTAAAATTACATCACCCCACTTGTAGCATTGGACACCTAGTTTGTCACCTCTTTAAAAGAAAAATAAATGTATAGATGAGGTCAAACATCTCGAGGATCATAACACAAAATGGCTTCCACAAATGTGCCTAAAGAAACGTGCTGTTACTCATATCACGAGTCACATATTTGCTGACTCGAGATGCGTTTACAGTCCAGCAGAAGTTGCACATCAGAGGACGTGGTTGTGGACTTTGGCAGCAGTTCCACTGCTGGCTACGTAGCTTCTGCTACTTAAACTGCTTTGTGATTCACATTTTCTGCTCCAAGTATCGTTGGTAACATGCTGCACAGCTATTATGGCAGCCGTGCTAAATGAGCCGCCTGTTCATTTTAATTGGGCGGCACATTATTTTAAGGGTGGCATCAAGCTTCAGGCATTTTCACACACAAATCCGAGGCCTTCAGCGAGACTCGGTTCAAAATGTGCTTGTTTTCTCTCTGTACTGGGGCGAGGAAGCGAAGTTGGCGTGGAGCATAAAAGTTGGTCATCGTGGTTCTAACTTGCGGCGCAAACAGCCTCTTCATTATCCCTCCTCCAGCCTCATGCATTAATTACAGTTTCCAGTCAGCAGGTGTTATTTTTCATAACCTACGACACGTCGATCAGTTCAGTCATGTGAGAGAACGCGGGGCAACGCGGTGAGTCAGTTTAGCCCGGCTCACACGCTGCCAGGAGTCACGAAATTCCATTTTTAACAAGGCTTATGTTGTCAGAGGAGTTCATCCCCGAAATGCCCAGAACCTCCTGCACACTTTTTTTCATTCACCCAAATTCTGAATTCTCATGTCCTCTACTGTGAGTCCGTATGGGTTTGAATGCAGCAAAACTAAAACTCTGGCCAGGACAAGCCTCATAACACAATACAAATTATGAGCCATATGACATCATGCAAGGGCTTTGATTCGGGAAGTACACAATAGAATGCTATAGAACCTCCTGTGTGTCTTCATCAGGTCCTCTACTGTGAGTGTATATGAGTTTGACTGCAGCCAAACTATTTGCAAAAGGACGGAATTGTACTTTAAAATCCATTATAGTGCCTTTATTTTGAAGTTTTCTGCGAGGATGCTGCTTTACCGTAACTACCAGCATATACGCGCAAGATTGAATTCTGGCACGGCTGGGTGTGGGCTTGACCGCGGTGACACCAAAGGGTTAACAGAGCTGTCAATCAAGCCAGTGCATCTGCTTGTAATAAAAGTGGAGTGCCAGCTTTCATTCACTCTCATCAATCCATTCCAAAGCAGGATTGTCAGAAGGGAAGCACTTGAAAATGAACCCAGGTTCTTAGCTGCTGTTCTCACGTCTTTTTTTCTCTTTCACCCACAATATCCCCCCTCGAATGCAGATTTGGTCTCAATGCTGACGGACGTCCAGAACCTCTAACATGGTTGAGTTTAGTGGCTTACCTATAATGTGTATAATATATAATGATGTGACACCCTTAAAAAAAAAAAGAATTCTCTGTGCACTGGTAACACAGTGATCAACTATCCTAAGAAACATTAGTTAAACCTTTGTTTCCCAGCGCTCGCGCACCTACTTTAAACAAATAATAAAATAGCGATGTGAACATTTGTTTTGGAGCAGTGTTTGGTTTCAAATGGTTTGAATTGAATCAAATTATTCTCGAATAATGAATGGAAGCACAAACGCATTCGCAGTTCAATAACAGCCTGCAGCGTTTTCTTTTTTGTTGAAGCAACGCTCTTAACCAAGCTGCTCATTTGTCACCACCAAGTTTAGGGCGTACACGGCTTGGGTGCGACGCTGCTCTCCAGAGATCTGCAGCAGTAAATCTTTGTGAGGTATTAAAAGCTTCTCCTGCTTCTGAATCAAGTCGAAAATCACTATGAGCGGATTGGCTTAGTGGCTGGTTTTAGTAACCGCGAGGAGGCGTCGACAGCTCTGCGAGGCAGACTACGGTACTCACAGTGATGCTGGGTCCAAAACCAGATCCGGGCTGGGGGCTAGCAGCACTGATGTAGTTGCCCACAGCCGAGTCCTGGCTGCTAGGTCCGTACAGATCTGCCACAGGCCCGGGACTGTTGGCACCGGGGAACCCACCGGGCCTTGAAGGGTTGGTGCCTGTACGGGAACACAGAACACAGCGGCTTAGGACCAGCCATCAAGGACATGATGAGCAAGTGTCAGGAGGCCACATGACTGGATTCAACAAGCAACTTTCTCCACTTAAGGTGGAGCAGATTAGTGAATCCAGTATGAGGTCCTCTCCTCATGCTCCACAGTGCCATCCAGTTCAGCCATGCACACAACAAACAAGCACGTCGCTACAGACACCATGCTAACAAAACAATGCCATGCAGAAGAAGAGGACGAGAGCATCGGTGAGTCAGACTAACGCTTCTTCTGTTTCTTGCATCGGCAAGCAAGACTTAAATCCTTCAATACTACGTATTCAAGTCGACTTTGGAGTGCACCTCAGGCAGGAAGCAAAAGAATAGCTTTGTGAAACAAGAGGAGGCAGTAAGGGGAAATATAAAAGCTTGACCTGAGTTCTTCAGCAGGTTGGAACTCAGGAGGATAAAATGAAACACTGTACATGACTTACCACCTTTGCTCCGTGAGTAAGAGCAACCCAGACTAATAAAATGTCCTAACAAATACAGATACTTACTAAAGGCCAATAACACCGGCAATAGAGAGGAAAAACAGTCAGGGGAGAAAGAAAAATGTGAATATCTGAGCAGCAATCTCGTCTGCTGTCAGCCTGGCGTAACCCTCGCTCTCACCCTCGCTCGCAGACAGATGGTGCAGGAATAAAACCTGTACAGCTGCATTAAGAAGACAAAGCGGCAAAAGGAAATGCTTGATCTTGTGTGGGTATGAGCTCATGATGCCTGAGAGGGAATCTTTGCGTAAATTACATCCGCCGTGCTAATGCTCACACATGGATCAGAGCCATGACGCCTCTATCAGCTCAGATCACCTACGAACATCAGTAAAACACCATTTAAATACAAAAAAAAAAAACTTCCAACTACTGGACTAGAAGCAGCTGAACAGCCAGCAGCTCCTGCTCTTATCTCTATGCCACAGACTCCACTAGACTGCCTTATTATGTAATTACAGACTTTTCAAACAGCCCTGTGATGGCTAATTCTTCAGTAAAAGTGGGGAACCTTTCACCAGCCAAAGTATTTTGCTCAATGAAGGGCCCATATTTGTTTTCTGCTGTATCGCTGACGACCCCTCTACTCTTCATTTAGTGATTTAAAAGAGAGAAAAAAAGAATGACACCGCAGAACACTGTGATACATGGCTGGTACTCGAGGGAAAGACAGATTTGATTCAGCGACTAAACAAGTCGAGAGGAATTCAAGGATACGCCACTGCGGCATGTGAAACTGCAGAAAATGAGTAATAGAAATGAATAGTGTCGAGGTCGAATGAAACGTCGCTTCATTCTAGTTCACATTTTCAATACTCCGGCGCCACGGCTAGCTGACTGACTCGCCGACTGAGTAGCAGCTGGACCAACTGGCAAGGGTGAGATGATATGCTCAGTCTCAAGACGCTGGGTTCACGAGAGAGGCATGAGAATTTCCGTGTTTTAAGAAAATCTAAAATGAAGAAATTTAAAAATTAAAAATAAATATTGACACGCCAGTCAAAATGATAACACTTGAATGCTTCCAGTCAGTTTTTGACATTGTCCAGAACAGAAATGGATGTTTCATAGTGAGGGGTAGATGAGGTTTCATGAAACAGTGTCCTGAAATTCAGAGGCCACCAGCTGCTGTAGAATGTTTTGACTTGAACAACTAGGTCAGTGAAACCTCATATCATTGCTAAACCAAGAGCGCCATCTAGTGGCCTCTGAAAATGAGGACTCAGTTTCATCAACCCCGCAATACTGTTTCATGATACCTCGTCGACCCATTACAAATGTTTTGATAGCTTTTTCCTCAACTTGAATTCCACCTTATCTCAGAGCACAAGATCTTGTCACGCACCAACTAATAAGTCTAATGTGGATACAAACTTACATTTTTAAAGCTAATGTTGCTCTTCCTGTGTTATATTAGTCAACGGACAGAGAAATAAACTACTATAATGGCCCGTGATGGACTTAGCTGAAGTGACGAAACAAAAAAAAAATAAAAATTTAGACCGTAATGAAGTGTAACGTCCAACATTTCTGAAGTAAACTGTCACGATTCATAACACGATGCACTTTCCCACTTACTTCACATCACTTCAAGCTCCTTACATTTCTCATTGACTAGCTGCTTACATTGTAACAAAGCAGAGGTGACGGATTATTTAACTGCCTCCATTTCTTTGCAGCTTTTTATGTGTAGCCTAAACTGCTTGTAAATGTATGTGTAAATCATGTGTTCTGAACATAATACCATATGTGTTCATTCATAGCTTTGATGCCTTCAGTGAGAATCTTTCATGTAAACAGCCATGAAATCTTGAAAATAAAAAACTTTTGACTAGTGGTCTAAATTCCGTTTATATGCCATGCATCCACCCTTCATCACGCTAGGCCTCACATTTGTTTCTCAGAGGAAGCTACTGTGTCTTTTGTCTTGATTTTGACAGGAAGAAACAAGAAAGAGAACTTTGATAATAGAGGAGTGAAAATGTATAATCTTTAAGAGGCGTGGTTTAAATCCAATTCTAGCAACCTTATATAACTTAAAGCCAGTTATTCAAGATACATTAAATGCAATTTAGCATTCACAGCCATTTATCAGCCCTTCAGACGCACCGATCAAACGCACATCTTGGCAGGTGCAAGTATCTGAATCTGCAACCATAACTTATGATAATGTAGCAGCAGTCGACCACTCTCTTCTGGCATTGCTAAATTAGAAGCGTTTTGACAAGCCAGCGTTTCAAACCATCATAAATTCACAAGAAATTCTCAGAGGCGGCGCTGCTTCTAAACATGAAGGTGAGCTCCCTCTGAGGAAGCAACAAAAAGACTCTTCTTGCCTTGTCAGCGCCTTTTTTTCATGCTACAATCATCAAATCTTAAGACAACTGTGCTGATTTATGCATCCAATGATGTTAAGAAGTGAGTAATCCCACTGCTGCCATGTTGGTGTCTATGAAGCAACTGTTTATTAGATCTAGAGGGAAAATATGGCGGAATGCCTGGGGGGAAATCCGAGGGAGGGGGTGTCACACTTCTACACCAATAAAAAACAACAGGCCTTGGGAAAAAAAGAAAAAAAAAAACACCCTTCACATGCCATCTGCGTCTCTGTCGGTGTGTTTTTGCTGTTTGCTGCAGAATTTTTTGCTCAGACAAGGCTTTAGAAAATGCCAACATCTGCCTGGAGCAGTCGACCAACGCTCTGACCATCCGGACGGCCTGCTAGGTCCACTGCACACTCACTCATGTGAGTGCCGGCAGAGTGCCGCGTCACAGGCAGTGATGTCACAGGATCGTCAGACGAAACAGCACAACACCCAAGTCTCCAGTCTGATGTGGCGGAGACGCGGTCTGCAGGCTTGAGGATGACGTGGAAGGCTTGTTTATCTTCTGAAGAATGCCTGCTGCATTGGCGACCAACGGTGCTATGTATTCTAAGTATTGGATTGTAAGAAGTGAATCGGCAGCATGATAACTTGCACCTGCTGCGAGACCATAAGATGACTTGGGCTAATATAAAAAAAAAAAGCAAGCGAGTCATTAGAATTCAGGTGACTTTGGGTTTTTGTCTTTTTATTTGTTGTTTTTTTTCCCCATTTATTTTTATTTTCATTTTTTCGACTTTGTGTGACTTGGACAGGATTTGAGGTAAGTGATGCAATGCAGTAGCCTAGCGCAGTGAATTTTAACCATAAGGTCAGGGACCAATGGTTGGATTGCGACCCCTTCCTAGAGGGCCGCCAATGGTTTTTTATTTGACCCCTTTGGGCTGTGAGGGCTGCGAGATGCTCAGTTTTAATAATTAAATTAGCCACATGTGGTGGCAGTAGTGTGTCACTGAATTGACTTGACAGCTGCAAATCTATGATAGTCAACAACTATGGAGAACTTCTTGAAAAGAAAAAATGATAAGAAAGTGATCCTGCCCCCAACAGCAAAAGCTGTTCATGAAAGCACCTGTTGAAGCAGTTTCGAAAATATTTTTTTTATTTATTTTATTATTATTTTATGGCGATACTTTTATTTACACCTTACTTGTATCTTCTTTGGAGTTTAAATAAAACATTATTTTATTTATTTTATTATATTTAGACATGGTTTTATCATATTTATTTTATTCAGAATTTCATTCAGTTTTCTCAACAGTTTGCATCAAGTGTGTTTTTTTTTTCTTTTGTAAATTTGCTGAATATGACACATTCATATGAATATGAATATTGCACCTGCTTCTGCTGCTGGTTGGACTTTTTGATGACAAATAAATATTTTGTGATGATCACATGGTTTCATGTCATTTCACAAGGTTTTGGTTTGTTTACGTGTAAGTAGATGATCGTACCATTATTTATTACAAATGAAAGCGAGAGTGTATCACTTGAATGGGCCCATTTGTTCTGGGAAAAGCGGTCCCCGAGAACAAAAAAAGGTTAAGAATCCCTGGCCTAGCGCATAAGATGGCTGTCCGCATGAGGATGACATAGATGAGGTGCTTCACTTGCTAATGTGCGGCTGTAGCTGTGTCGCCGAGTGAAATCATTGAGCACGTAAACTTGATCCCTGACGATTAGCTGGTCACTGTTATGACTCTCTAATGGACGTCACTTGGTTTAGAACGGGTCCTGACATAAATACGGCCAAGGGGTTCCACATGTCTGTAAAATGACGCCTCATTATGTTGCAAAATGTCCCAGTGTCTGCCACGATTAACACAATCACATAGTCCACGTTCTTCTTTCGGAGACTGTTCCGCACTAATTCATGCTATTTCCGAGCGTCGTAGTGTGACATGTCGGGAGGAGAAGACGGGCCGTGTCTGTTTAGCATTCAACGTTGCAAAGCACTCGCACTGATTTGCTAGTTAGACTTTCACACTTTAATAGGAGAGTAATTATTCATACACTTAAAACACTTCAAGGGCTGGAATAAAAATGACATTGGCTCTCATGCTCATTTCTTTGTTTATCATAATTCAGATGAACCCGAGGAGGCAGTGCACTCTCTGACATCATCAGCACTTGTTTTGCTCGCATGCAAACGAAGGATCACATTCTCTGAGCCCCGAATGTGCAGGCGAGGGGCTGCAACAGAACTTGTCAAGGAAACAAGAGATGTGCATAAATTAAATCAGAAAGGAAGGGAGAACATGCACTCAGGTTTTAATGTTTCAAGATGCTTCTTTTGTTTGTTTGGCAGAGGGGCCTTCTTTCTTTCATTGACAAGAGAATGGAAACAGCAAAACACTCTGCATGGAAGAAAAGTTAAACAAACGGAAAGATTCCAAGAAGGTGCATGAGAAAGATGCGCATATACAAACCTTGGTTCTTAAATTGATCCGGGCTGTGTAGGTGCTGGAGGGGGGAGTTGCAGGCGGAGGTGGCATGCTCACTGTGCAGCATCTGAGCCGCTTGGGGCCCCAGCGAACCATAGTCAGCAAAGGAGCAGGGCCCCCCCCTCTGGTCACTGGGCGCAGAGTAAAACCCATAATCGGGGAGGCCTGGGAGATACAGTATAGAGTGGGGAAGGGGGAGGGGACTCCATCATTGTGGAAATCAACTTGTTCATTGTCAAAAATGTTTGCATGCTACTGGTGTGTTACATGGTTTCCACTGACACATCAGTGTGGATGTCTTCGTGGCCGTCCCTGTCTGCTGCTGTCATGTGACTGAGCCCCCTCCCCTCCCAGCTCATGTATTTATAATGCACAGATAATATACACTACAAATTTCCACATGCTCCCCATACACTTGCAGTGGGTGGACACTAGGTGACGTATTGAGAATTACTTCAACAAACCATCTTGAGAATTGCTCATCGATCATGTGCAGCAGGAGTGAAAAGTGAATTATGATCATGGTTCAACAGCTTTTCTCGTCATACTTCATGAATACCAGTCAGTGTGACCTCATAAAAACAGTTTTGAAAGTAATAAAGGTTACAAACATATAGAAAGCTTAGCTGGTTAATACAGGTACACCGTAACATATGTAAATATTGAAACTATATTTTATTTGTTAGGAAAAAATTGTCAGTTCTACAACTTTGGAGGAGAAGCTGATGATAGTAGACAGCTGAGTGAGTGAAGCAGGGTTCTTCAGCTCTGGAAATGCCTTTGCCAATGAGGTACCCCCTTGTTACTCCTAGGAGCCTAACAGAGCAAAGTCCACTACACCCGGTTAAAAACACACCGACTGGACTACAATCCACTTACCCAAAACATTCTCACCACTAAGATGCCACATAATGACGATAGTCAAGTGGACTTCAGCGTTTATCCCAGGAGTCAAACAGAAGTCTGAACTGACCTGCGACATTTTCTGACATTCCAGCCAAATGGTTGGGTTTCAAATGAGGATTTGAGGCTTCATATGCCCCTATAGTTACTCCACTACTGACGGTTCTTGGTATGTATACAGTACCTTATACAGCAACAAATGACCACATGCTTGAGAGTGCAAAGTGAGCACTGCAGGTCAAGCTCAGGATCACGAGGTACTACATGTATAAACTGACAAGAAATAAACTTTCAAGTGCTTCATCCTGCAGCTCCACTCTTATCCCAGCCACTTTTGTGCGAGACGTTCCGGTGACTGCCAGCACCGTCAGGGAGGGCAAACCTGATTTAATTGAAGGCCTAATGCATCAACATGCAATGCAGAGGGCTGACTTCAGACACTCCGGGATGCAAAAATCCAAAAACACGATCGTCAATGTGGGACACCTCAGGAGTGAGAATGTGGATCCCTCGGTGGTGAACCCCTGACAGAATCCATGTTTTGCATTTCCCATCAGGGGGTTACCACAACAGGTCAGCAATGTCCACTTAAACCATCATGTTCTCTACAACACCTGTGACCTGGGATGGCCATTGGAAACCGATTCCTATTCAGAACCGGTTCGAAATTGTCGTATTCTCTGGAATTGTTAAGAAATGGTAATTCTGCTTCCTTTCATCGATTCCCGACTGTGATGCCTGATGCTACATGCTGCCGTCGATCCGTGTCCACGGAGCCACGTCACCGCTGTCAGCTGCAGCTAATCACCGTTACAGAGGAGTCTTAGCGGTGACGGATGGTAAGGCGTTCATAAAAGGCTTGGTTTCGTTGGCAGAGATGACGCCGCTTTAGGACAATAATACCCCTTTGACATCATGGTATGAGGTTGAAAGAGTACTCTGTGTTAGACCAGTGACAGTGGACAACTCTGAGCTAACGTCGGCAGTTAGCATGGCGCTGTTGTTATTGTCAGAGGAAATTTATTAGTTTTTAATAATCTCACACACACGTCTGATTTGTGCTATTGTCTTGCTTGGGGACTGGAAAAACTCCCTTCAGAAGCTCCCTTCAATGGATTACAGTGGATGTCACACTGGGTACATACAGGCCCTTATGTGGTGCTACCCATTCCTGATGGTACCTTTGTCACCACACTGAACGCATGGTTGTTTAAGAGGCTTTACATACCGAGTGACACATTATTACATGGAGAGCGAAAGGCGCCCCCATTGAAAGCCCTTTATTCAGCACTGAAGGTTGGCTTCTGTGTTAGCACAGGACAATCATGTCCACTTTCCCCATGTCAACATACTGTATTATGCCATGTTCCTTGTGTCTCCTCTCGATGTGCTCAAACCTGCAGAGTTGTCTTCCCTAACTCTGTTTGTAAACTTCTCCACATGAGCTTCATGGTGACCATGGCAAGCAATGTAAGAGCTCCTGAGTGTCCCTAGTTCTGTCTAGTCGTCTCTTCTAAGCAAAGAATACGGTGCAAAGTCAACCCTGCTTAGTAAATCGGCAAAGTACACAAAGATATGCCACCCAGAAAAAGCACAGACAGAATCCAACTAGCACCATCTAACAGAATACGCATACTGCCACTAGCTGCATCGTAATACCCTGCTAGCAGAGTACACTTGAGAGTACCCAAGAGTTTGCTCAGTCGAAACTGCCTGGCCAAGTATGTTTTGCAGCGTATATCAAGCTGAGTGCACACAGGAGAGTATGTCCGGCAGACTCTACCCTGCAGGAAACACAGAGCGAACGCCAGATGGAAGAGGAGCAGCAGAACTGAGGCGTCTCTGTAAAAGGCCCGGCTGCTTGTACCTGCCACAAAAAGGAAGGGTTTCTGGTAAGTTCTCGGCTTACTTGCGATGCTACATATTAAAACATACAGCGGTAAATGTCTAAAGACAACTCATGATTCGAAGCATTTTAAATAGTTTGGACGGTTTTAGCACAATCATTAATGAGCCAGATAAAAAGTTCATTAAACACTGATCAATAAACGCCCACTTCAAACCAACAATTCTGCGTTGACATACCTGAAGGAAGCTTGAAAGAGGGAAACACAAAGCACAGTGGTCGATAATTAATTTAGGGCCTCTTTCTCTTCGGACCAACAGCAATAGATGATAAGGGTTCTCTTCACGTGAATGAGATACAGATCCATTCATGTTTATTGATGCTAGATATTCCAAAGGGCTCTGAGAGCGGCACCTATTGGCCTCGGCCAATGACTCTCTCTTTGACACAGCTGGAGGATTATCAACAGTTTAGAAAATGTCATTCAACAATAAGTCCTGCTGACATTTATTGCTTGTCCTCTTAATCTCAGACAAGCTGCTGATAGAAGGAGTTCAATTAAAAGAAACGTCTCCTTTTTTTGGTAACAGAGTTAATCTACTCAGTCTGGACTGTGACTGGTGACACCAGCTTTTTCACGGTGGGTTTCCCCTGCTGTGTGTTTGCTCTTTTATTTGGGTCATGGAGCGAACAGCCATTCAAAGCCACTTCACCTCCAACTATCCAAGAGTGAGACAGTCCACTTGTGCCAAATGGATGCAAGCCGCAGCCGCGCCGATGCTTTTTAGCACTCTGATCTCAGCACTTGTGAGCCGTCTGCCCACTCATCAAATTATAGGATCCAAATACAGCAGGCTTCCCACGTACGTCACATAATGCCTGACACATTGAACAAAGCTCAAGAACCAATCATTCCATTTGGTTCACTTAGACAAATGTCAGGGAGGAAAATTGATTGGCTGCGCTAATGAGGAGAACGGAATCAATAGAATAATTATAACTGGGTAAAACATTTGACAATAGCACCAACCAAGTGGGGAATTTATATAAAAGTCATTTCACATCTGTCACTCTTCAGAACAAAAGCGTTCTTTGTTCTGGTGCTCAGTGAAAGTCTATGCAACATTCCCCTGAAGTATTCCAGTTGTACTGTTGTACAACCAGTTGTACAAAAGGATCTCGTCTTTAGATGGATTCATGACTGTGACTCAGGAAGGGCTCCAACATCAGGGAACTGGGATCTTCTTAATGGTGCAAGTTGTGTGTCCCCGCTGCCATGTCTTTGGAATTTGTTTGAAATAAACTTTTATGAGTTATATACTGCTGTAGCCACAGACGTCTGGGACATCATTTTGTTTCAGATTGGATTTCGGTTCTATTCTGACATTTCTCAGCTAATGCCAAATTATTTTGAGTGGCTACTGGCTCATGCAGCCAGGAAAAGGAGTTCAAACTCTGTCAGAAATGTAGGAAATGGGATGCAAGCCAAATTTAAATCGATGAACGCAATGGTAGACTTGTAGACAGGCGTCGACTGCATTTTTTTGTGGCCTCCGTCTTCTCAGTTTTGGCTGTCTATTGTCCACAATGGACAGCACCATCCCAAGCCCTTTGAGGCCCAGTTTGAAGATCTATGGTCTACGGTCTGGGCGCAGACATTTCTGTGTCTGCTATATCCAGGCCAACGTTACAATTGACTAGGACAGATGCTTGTCTCTAAGGACAACACAGCCTTGAGAGGCTACAGCAGTACGACCCGTAAAAAACTGTAGGATACATTTGCTGCAGGATCCCAACCAACTCTAGAGCAAGTGTCGGGGTTACACAGTTCTGTCAGTACTGTCTCTTATATGCTCTGTTTAAAAGTAACAGTCATTAGTCCGGCCACGTATACAGATGACTGTTTACGCACTTAATTCGCAATGTGTCCATGACAAGAACTAAACTATTATTCGGAGAATAACCTCACTACCTCACCCAAGTTTATATTTCAAATATACCACATATGCTTTTTATGAAACAATTGGTTATCACACTATTTAATCTAATCTAAATATCACATTTTTGTTAATATATTCATTCATTCATTCAAATACCTAAAAGCGCCTGAAATCAATGGGCAGCAGTAAAGTTAGGGGGACTGAGATTCAGAGATGGCATTGAAGAGAACCAAGCTTGAACAGGAAAAGTGAGCAAGAAAGAGCCTGAAGATGAGTAATGCTGTAAACTGGACCGGAGACGATCACTACTTTGGTGGGCAGAAGTCTGAAGCAAAAATAGTTCAAGGGCTCAATGTTATTTTCATTCTTTTGCTGATGCTTTATTTTCCCTCTTCTTCATGTCCTTTTTTTGCGACAGTACTAGGGGAAAAAGCGCTGGAGGACTCACCAGCAGGAACCACGTCAGGACTCTGGAGTGAGTCAGACTCTAGGAAATGCACTTGAAAGCTGTTTAGTCATAGAAGGTTTTGCTGCGGGATCTAGATCACTTCTTGTTGTTCAAGAAATAAAAAGAAAGCACAGCTGCTCAGACGAGTTTTCATGTCAAGTCACAATGTAATGGATTTCTAACCATAAAGAAGTCTGGAATTTGTAAGTATCGATAAAGGTACTCTGTTTAGATCAGACCTGGGCAAAGTGCAGCTTAGGGGCGACATATGGCCCATTGTCTCTATTTTTGCGGCCCTCATGAGGTCAGACTAAATAAAACTATAACTGATCTGTAGTAAAGTTTCTGTTGTGTTTTCAGGCATGACTGGTTCAACTATAAATATTACGCTGAAGATTCCCCTTTTTTCTTCTTTTCATTTGACATTTTTGCGAGTATTTCTTGGTCCTCAAAAGACATTGAAAGAAAGTTGTAATTTAAAAAAAAAATTGCCTTTTTCAAGTCTTTCTTAGGTATTTGGACCATTGCTCTATTATGATTTATGTTGAAATAAAAATGGATCTAAAATGAAGCATTTTTATAGGTTTCATGGCACATTTCTACTTAATATATTATATTTCTGAGATTTAACCTTTTTAGGTCCATTTTTATTTTCTCCTTCATGTTTTGTAGTCGTCGCCTTCTTTCTTTTGGCACGGTGGCCCCTCTCAGTCACAGTCACAGTTCATAGTGTGGCCCTTTAGGAAATGCAATTGCCCACCCCTGGTTTAGATTGTTCAATTTGGAAAAGCAAAGCTGCTGATTTCTACAGATCAACAACCGCCTTCACTTGATGTGTTAGATCAGTGTTTTTCAACCTTGTTCGAGCCATGGCAGCCTTGGTTCATTGAAAAAATCCCAAGGCCCACCACCAAAGGAACCTCGGCCAAAGTTCACTTGTGCTTAAAGCCCTATGGAAAACCCCTATTCATTTGTGGAAAAACTGTAGTGACTGGCACTCGGTTGTTGTTTTGCGGAAACAAATTGCAGAA
Organism: Synchiropus splendidus; assembly: GCF_027744825.2. Classification (NCBI taxonomy): domain Eukaryota; kingdom Metazoa; phylum Chordata; class Actinopteri; order Syngnathiformes; family Callionymidae; genus Synchiropus; species Synchiropus splendidus. The sequence continues at coordinate 3,030,847 of NC_071350.1, forward strand.
AATATCTTTGTCTCAAATGTGTCCGGAATGAGGCGGGCAATACGGCATAATATATCATGATTTATTTATTTATTTACTTACTTTAAATAACTGTTTCGATGTTATCACTTCTATTTTGCATGATTTTATTGTAGTTTTGAGTTTCCAGACAAATCCTTATTATGAATGTGAGTGAGCGAACAGCCTGATGAGTACACATCAGGAAGGTCTGTTCCAGTCCCTGGACAGGACGGCAGGTGGACAGCCAGAGCGCCTCGACAAGCCTGTTGGCCGCCGCTCACACACCATCACGCTGGTACATCTCAAAGCCATACATTTTCATCAGAGCCCATCTGATCTGTCATGCAGGGGTGAGGCAGAGCCCACAGCTGCATTAGTATCACCCATCATATCGCCGTGCCTCCCCACCGTCCCGCTATTAATATTCACACAATCTATCCAGAACAATGGGCCTTTCTCCAGACTCTGTTTTTTCCACTGGGCACTAATTGGATGTAATTACTCATCTACAAAACAAATGAGCGTGCTGAGGTTGCCGTGGAGACAAGATCATGGGACCCAACGGTGCGAATCATTCGCAGGGCTTCATTTATACTGATAATTATCAGGACCCTCCCCCCTCTCTCTCCCTTCTGCCCTCGGTGACCACAGCGAGTTGACAGGCGATGAAGGGAGGGAGTGTCCTGCGCTCAGCTCTCACGGACATCATCGGGGCGGCTCTCTCTCATGGATAAATGCCCTGCTCTCCTTCCCACTTTGCCAGGTGACTGCCTATAAGGAGGAATCACAAACCTTGAAAGCCCGGCTGCACCTCTTCACCCGGCATGGAGTCCAAACCAATCACGATGACCATGATAATGGATAGCGTGGAGCTCGCTTCAGTGTTCAGGGACTGTTTGTGAAAAACAGCTTGTACTTAGCGGTTATGAAATGTCGACGCATTTGAACCAAACTAAGTCACTCAACGTAACACATGGATGTTTCTCTCATGGCAGCGCTAGAGACAAATTCACTTGCCTGATTTATAAAGAAAATTTCTGGGCATAACAAGATGGCATTGGTTTAAAGTTGGGGTCCTGCACGTCCTCACTGAGATGAATGCCAAATTAGATATAGCAAAAAACAGATTCATTCAGAAATTTATTGTTTTATATTTTGACAAATTTAAAACAATTACTTGCATATTCACACACAGTTAATCATAAGTAATTACAATGTTGTTTAGAGTGAACTTTCTGTGACTACACAACGAGTGGAAGAAAATGGATGAAGGCAAAAACATTTTCATGGATCTGTTTGTTTTAATATAAAAAAAAACAATAATCTTTTATTAATGTGTCTTATTTGCCCTAAATACTTTTTTTTTTATGAAATCATAAAACAAATATGAAAAAACAGGGATCCCAGTAACGTGTAATGAAAGTTGCCAAGCATTTTAAGTAATCATCACCTGAGATTAGTTTTGACTGACATGGCTCTTTAACCGCAGAGCAAACAATACACAAAATATTTGCAATATTTTAATGATTCCGCGAAACGTGTCATTTCTCCAGTGAGCGAGCGGGTGCCGGGTAGGGAATTTAAAAAATCTATTATCGAAAGTTATTTTCATTTCTGTGAGGAATTATTCCTCATACAGTCGCTCCTCCTTTTCCCTGGCGGCGCCGGCAGATTCCTCAGTGGCCATCAAACCACATCACTCTACAGAAGATGTCAATAAACCCGACATGCTGCTTCTCAAATTAGCATTGAATTTTAGAGCTACCATAATTAGCTTTTCCATTTTCACCAATGTCATTTAGGGAAAAAAAGAGAAGCGTGAAAGAAACTAACAGCTCTTTTTCGTCGAGCCTTGCTTTCACTTTCCATTTGAAATAATCTTTTCTGAATGAATGGCTGAGTAATTAACAGCACTAGACACCCTTTTTCGGAGAGCACAGACATTTCATAAATAATACATATTTAATGTCTTGTCATTTGGTGTTCAGAGAAGCTTGGCTAATGAATTTTAACAGATGACTTCTTCTTGCGTTTACTCACTCAAACTCAGGCGTCTGTTTTTTTTCCCTATCTTCCACATTTTATACCTGTTTTTCCTCCTTCCTCCGTGACAGTCCAACATGCAGATCAACTCATTCATATTTACATCAATCCTTGATGTCGGGAGCGGGGAAGCAGTTGGTGGCTTAAGAATCAAACGGAACACAAGGAAACATTCGAGTCAAGTAAGAGGCAGGAGCTAGAACCCTAACCTTTATGCAGCACTACTAATAGATGAGTGATAAAAGCGTCCGCTTATGTATAAGACACAACGTTGATGCAATTCAAAATGGTGTCAGCAGATTAGTTTGTAAGAGTACAAGAAGATCGAATGAATTTGAACTTATAGAGAGAGTAAATGAGATTCTGCTGATGGACAGAAAATGATTTAATATATATATTTGTCAAGACTGAAGCACATGAAATGAGCACCTTTTGCTGTAAAGAGTTCAATAAACCTGATACTTCTGTGTCTATTCAATTTAAAAAAATCCTGCTATTGAATATTAAATTATTGCAGATTAATAAACAAAACATGTATTAGATTGTTTTAATAGACACACTCATGCAAACACAAACACACTAAGGGCAGAATTACAAAAAAAAAAATCACAAAAAAACGTACAAATCAAAAACAGAAGGTTCCCAATTTTAGGTATGATATAATATGCTTGATATTTGTGGCATTTACATGACGTAGTATTTTACGGGAGATTTATTTCTCACATCTCGCAAATTGAGCAAAGAAACCTGCGAGCAATTTGAGGTTACAACTTTTCCAAGGAATTTGTTTATTACATATTAAGTATCAGTAGCTGCAGAAATTGACGTGAAACAATGACATCACATTTTCATTTTTACCAATCAACAGGCCATTTCACTGGGATATTGACACACCCTTGAAGATAGAAGTCCAATTCTTTAATCGGGTGGATTCTCACAAGTTACCCCAAAGCCAGGACTTGGAAATGGCATGGAACAAGTCCAATGCCGATGTGAGTCACGTCCTCAGATCCACGATCAACACAATTTACTTAGTTCCACATTTGACTTTGTCTTTCCCTGAACTGAAGGCATGGCATGTGTTTCACCTCTGATTCAATGTTGATGGTGGTGGAGTCTGTTTAATTCAGTGGAGTGAAGATGAGACGCTCCAGTCTGCAGCATCGCTGACACATACAGACCGGTGGCCACATTATTGGTGGCATGAGCCACGTCAAAAAATATAGAAGTCAAGTAAATGGCTCACATATTTCTTTCTACTCCGCTTGACATTTCCAGGAGGATCACTGTAAAACGTATGAATTTTAAAAATACATGCACACGAGATGCAAACCAGCAACCTTGTGACACACAGAGATGTGGTTTATCCGCTATACTGCCGCTAAGTCACATGACCAGCTGCTCAGCTGTAATATATTTGTAGGATGTGGCTCTGTTCAGCAACACATTAAAACAATGTGGCTCTTAGCCTCTGACTAGTTGGTCACCCCTGCAGTAGTGCTTCAAAAGCCCTCTGCAAGTTTACAGCTATTTCATCTGAGAACGCTTATCAATAGCACTGTCAGCTTTTACTAGTTTGTCAGGCTGTGGGAAGTGTTTTTCAGGCCAATTTCTCTGCAGTCAAAACAAAAAAAACCTCACCAGTAAGAATGCCAAAAGTGCCTTTAGCACTTTGTTCTGTTAAATTTGCAAACACAATCTAAGAAAATGGCCTACAATGCCTGGTAGCTCACCTAACCCTAACAAAACCAGGCGATTCTGTGGGCTCTACTAAATAGTATTAACGCTCATACAAAGATGATTAGCAGCTGGAGGAGTGAGAGGAAGGGGAGGGAGGAACGCAGCAAATAGCAGAGCTAATGGCTCGAGGCCAAAAACAGTATTAGTAATTATTCAGTTCAATATAAAAATACAGCTGTTTCGCTTCACCTCCACTTAACCTCCCTCGAGTCACAGACGTCCCTCGTGTTCTGCCTCAGTCCTAAATGTCAGGAAGTCAACTGGAGTCATGATTGGCATTTAACCCCACGTCTTCATCATTAAACGGGTCTCGAAACCTCATCAGTGTCAAGAGTGAAAATCACATCCACCAGCGCCATCTTCACTTCAGTTCTCGAGGAGACTAGTGTTTGACAAATTAGCAATGGAGCAAATTAACGTGCCTGCTAATTTATTTCTCTCCACGACGACAATATCTTGAGGCAGCTGCAATGAAATTCAATACGTTTAATAAAAATACATTGTTCAAGCTGCTGTGTGCTGTGATCGACACCAGTTTGGTTGAACAACATTATTTTAGGAAGCTATATAGGGGCAAAATTAGGGATGCTCCGATCGATAAGTCACCGATCAAGATCGGCCGATTTCAGCATGATCAGTGAATGCCGATCACTAACAGTCATTGCTGATCACAACAACCGATCACGTGTGACAGCCGGCGCTCTGATGGATCCCCGCAGGTTGTGATGCGTTCGCTCCTCCCTACTCGCTGCTCACTCTGCAGCAGCATGTCTGCAGTGGAGGTTCTTTCAGTCTGTCATGTACAGCTTGCATCCTGGAGCACATGCACGGGGAAATGCAGTGGAGGGAAGCGCCTTCGAATTAAAGACACCATTTAAAGCTCAGCACTTGACGGAGCACGGAGTTTTCCAGGCTCATGAAAGTGAGACCGCTGGTTCCTCTGCAGCAGGCTGTTAGCGCAGCAGGCTGTTAGCGCGGCTGGCGCTTAGCAACACCCGCGTGTCCGAGGGTGTTGCTAATTGCCCAAGAAATAATCATTACTTCAACAAGCTAGATGACCAGCCTTTCTCAGGTGTTGTTTACACGTATGAGGAAATGGCTTCCTGAATCTGAAACTTTTGAAAATATCCGGAGTGGAAACTTTCATGAATGCAGTGCTCTCAGTCTATGAGTCCCACTACAGTATGTAAATATTTCATAGACAAAGCAAACTCTCAAGAGATTCACCAAAGTGCAACGTCTCACATCGCATTTCATGTTTTTCAGTTGTCCTTTTGACAGAATAGTTGCTGTATTCAGGAAGGTTTTTTGATTTTTGCCTCCTTGAAGAGGTATCTAAAAATGTGTCTGAATTAAAATGATTTCATTTCATTTTCATTTTTTCACATCATGTGCTGTACACAGAAGGTCTCATCATTTTGATTACAAATTCATTGTCAATCCATGTGATCGGCACTCTGGCTGATCGGCAGCAAAAATCCCTAGGCAAAATAACTAGCAAAATATTTGCATTTATTTCTGGGCTCACATCAACTGACAACCAAAAGTGTTGACTCAGATTAAGCCTTCAGCACGTTGTCTTTGGAGTTATGTAAGCGTCCCCTGGAGGGCTGAGTGTCCCAACAGGCAGTAACCTCCAAGCATCTGCCACCACAGCTGTGACAGTCGCCATTATGTGGCTAAATTGCAGAGGGGACATTTTCTCTGCCTCTGTGTCACAACTTCAGGAGTCGAGCCTTGGCTTGAATGCTCCTGTTATTTAGTGGGAATCCATGTAAAGGGCCACACGAGGATTATCATTCCAGACAAATGAACTTGAGATCAGCAAGATGCATTAAGTCCAGTGCAGGCTGACAGTCCTGGTCGCTCGTGGCCACTGCTGAAGATCCCAAAGCCAGTTGGACAGGAATAGATAATGACCTGCATTAGGAAGTGCCAGTCACTGTTTTAACGTTAAAGATAAAAAGTGCAAAAAAAAAAAAAATCAACTCCTTCACTGTTTACACTTCAAGTCTGTATCACTTTATTCTGGTCTTATCAGACAAAGGGAGCACACACTTGTAGGAGCCACAGAATAATGTTTTCTCCAGGTGGAAAAGCAAATCTCAGACTGATATCAGAGCTTACCAGGAGCTCAGAGAGATTCACAGAAACCTGACAGAGACTTTGAGGAGCTTCTCTAGACATTATTTTTCCCTTACGTTACACATTGTTCTCAAAGGAAGACGTCTGGTGTTCAACACCCCTGGTCTAAAACTATATAATTGATTTTGTTCAACGTTTTAATGAAGTGAGCTCAAGCGCTTGGTGTTAGAAACTGTTTTGTTTCAGAGACAAACACAATACAATTACAGCTAGAAGAGCAAAACTAAAATGTTCCCAAAGAACGACAACGTGATTTTGTGTTTATGTCACTAAGCCAACAAATAGAAATTTATCCCAAATGCAACCAAGTTTCATGCTGCGCACTCTCAAGCCACTATCTGAAGTAGTAATAAGGAGCTTCATGGAAACTAGGGCAGGAATAAGTACGTCAAGTTAGCAGTGGACTATTGAGAATCTACATTTATTTAATGACCATGCTGAATATTTAAGCAGACCGCAGGAGTCAGCGCATTCAGTTGCCACGGTGTTTAGACTATTTTCAAATGAGAATTTGTTTTCACACAGAGATCAAATCACCTCATGAAGAGAGGAAGAGTGGAGGAGACGGGTGGCACAAGTTAATGGCATACATTGGAAACAGAGTATGTTTTTACTCTCTTTGCTTCCAAGTGTCAGTGGTTACAGAGGTCTATATTTATAGACATAAGATTAGTCCAAAATGTTTTGGTTAGTCATTGCGAGTTCACTGAGAAATAAACAGTTAATTTGTAACTCCATAACCGACGATGGAGAAACATCGCCGCTGCTAACCTACCTATTGATGGACTGACTATTGAAGTGCATGATAGACTTTGCTCAGGTTGTGGCCGATAAAAACAGGAGTTGAACAAGAACAAGCAGACAACAGGATCAGGTTTACTTCTAATCTAATGATTTAGGGAGTGATGCCTTGCTGTTGTCGACAAATGTGCTGCAGCTTGTTTCGGTTTCCGTCACTTCGTGCCTGTTTTATTAACCTTGCTGCTTGTGCACGGTAGGAACCAATCCAGCATTGGGTTTGGGTTTGACACATTTTTGACACCTCTTTTTCATAAAATCTGATGTGATTTGTGCGGCAATTTCTCCATCAGCTAAAAGCCCCAGGAAAGACAACATCGCTGGGTTGATTTCAGCAAGTTGGATTATTTTATCCAAACTAGCAAAACTGCATGAGAGGGCCAAAAACAGTTTTTGACACATTTTGGTAATCTACTGAGGCTGGACATGAAGAAATAGAACAATGTGAGAACTTACCTCACATTGTTTTAGACTCAGCAAGCATTTTTTTTAGTGCACACCGTTGTTATAGTCTTGACTCTGTAGTTGACTCCCAACCCCAGACTATACTTCAAATGACAGTATTGTGACAAATTCTGTTTGACTGAAACTCACATTTTCAGACCTAAATAGATACTGCTGGAAATATTAGCACTGAAAGCCAATTAAAAAAAGCAAGGCAGTTGGTCATAATGAGCGATCGATGTTCAGAATGCAGCGGAGCACTAGCTCTTGACGCATTAATAATCTCTGCATGAGCAATTTCCTCCTCAGTAACTTTAATTTGCACAGGCTCCTGCCCTTTTTCACACTTGTGTTCACATGAGTGTGGAAGTGTCCAGCAGCACAGAGAGTGGGCCAGAACCTCACTCCCTCCAGGCAGCGGTACATTCTGTGCTCAGGCTGCATCTCTGTGATCTACTCCCCGCCTGGAGCCAGAGTCTTTCCAACATTGCTGCTTCAGACTCTGTTCAAAAGCTTCACCGTCATCTATCGTTCTTTTCTGTGTGACTGTTCCCTTTATTTCTTTTTCAGTTCTCAGTCAGCTCAGAGGAGTCCTAGCCTGACCTGAGATCAAGTCACTAAGATAAAAAAAAACAAAACAAAAAACACCTGATGAAACAGCCAGCTTTGCTAGTTGGATAAGAATTATATTCACAATTAATTTCATAATCACCTTGAAATTCAATGTTGGTACTGCAGGCAAAACCATTTAAAGAGTGACCGACAAGGTGCACACATGTTCACAGTCTACCAGTCAACACTGGTCAACTATTACTGAGCCTCTAAACGTTAAAAGATTTGGTCCACGAGCCCCACAGGCCCCTTGTGTGAACACTGGAAAAGCACTGAACACGAATAAACATTCCAAAGCTAAGACGCTATATTCTAACTACACATTATCAGCTAAAATAATACACAGCTGTTAACAAAGACAGAAAAAAAACAAATAAAACTAGTGGTGCTACCTGATCAAGCTGAAGCTCAAGTGAAGCACGCTAACAACAACAATGCCGCTGCATAATGATAAACAGCTACAATTCAAATATGCAGAAATCTATTGTTGGATCAACATACAGTTAGCACAAATTAGCAAACTCATTTTAAAAAGTTCAACATTGTTACAAGCTACGTTGATGGCAACATTCTCATAATACAATCTAACCAAGCTAAAGCTTTACTTAAGACTGAGAAACATTGAAATGCAATGCATCTTTAAGCCAAGTTCTGACTCTCAGTGCGTCAATAGCAAGTATTTTCAAGAGGTCTTTTGCGTCAGTCAGCTAACAAAAACACATTACATCAACAATCAAGATAAGGTGCTCATTATGATCACTGTTGATCAATATAGACATTTCAACCAATTCTAACCATAAATCAGCGTAATTCAATGTTGAATCCAAGTGCGTTTGTCTAGTGTTGAAAGAGTAACATCGATTCAAGGGTGAAGCATGTGTCATCGAAGACATATGGAGGGTGATGGTAGGGCTAAGTCATGGGTGGGGCCACTCACACTCTGTCAAAACAGTGGTGTCAAAGATGCTATAAATGGCATACAACTCAAAGTCATGATAAGTGACCCCCCCCCCACCGGCTCAACTGAAACACCTCGACCAACACGGCGGATTCAAGTCTGCTTGAAAATATGACACACTGGGAGTGAAAATGTGCTGAGAAAAAGATCAGGTAGCACACACATTTGAATGATGTTAAAAACTAGCTGACAAACCAAACATACGGAACTGTTTTATAAACAACATATTTTTGTTTGTATTTATAGCATTTCCCCCTAATTTCTGTTATTAATTTATATGCAATACATTCTCAATTAATCGCAGTTTAATGGTATAAGAATACTTGCCAGAAGAAGCCACGTTTTTCAATTTGAATGAATTTGGTAAATTAGTGAATCAAATGACGGACCCATACATTTAAACAACAAAATATTTGTTTATTTTGCATCAGTTTGGCAACAGCACAATAAATCACAATGTTTTTATACAGCCTAATTTAAACTAAATTAAATTAAATTTAAATGCTTAACTATTTTAACACATTTTCTCTCTCTCTCTCTCTCTCTCTCTCTATATATATATATATATATATATATATATATATATATATATATGTTGAATCTATCTTCCTTTCTTCAACAATCACTCATTCATTCAAGCTGAAACAACTTCACGCCTCGGCCTCACACAGAAAACAAAGTAATACACACACAAAGAATAAAAATGGAAAAATGTAAAGTAGTACATGTGGCAAAAACTAAATCCAGCGGATTGTTCTCCCTGAAGGGTTTCTGACTTTTGCTGCATGTAACAGATTTAATCAGAGAATTGTCTCAAAAGCAGACAGCACACTGAGAGAAGGTCAAGCCCAAACAATTTCACTGTGCTCAGTCAGAGAACGCTGCATCTGTTAATCAATGCAGAATTTTATTAGCGTGTAACCAAGACAAAATTGCTGATTGATTATATGTCAGAGTTTTTTTTTGGAAGTACACAGCGATATCTTTAAGATTGAGCTTTTCGTCATCATGTACCAGGCCAGTTTAACCTGAGGCAGTGATGCTCATGCGCATTATTTCAGGGTGAGGCTTCAAATGATTTTATGTAGATGATGCACTGGGGTGAACGTTTGTCCTCAGGCACTGTGCCCCACCGGAACCATGTATGTTCTCTGACTAACCCTGTCGGGCACCTGTGTTCTTCTAATTCGACTTCTAAGACTTGAATATATATATATATATATATATATATATATATATATATATATATATATATATATAGACTTTCAGACGTGAAAGCGACTTCAAATTAAACACGGCATTTCAAGCTCCAGCACTTGACGGTGCACAGAGTTTTCAGGGCTCATGAAAGTGAGACCGCCGGTTTCTCAGTGGCAGGCTGTTAGCTTATATATGTATATATCTATCTATGAATATAGATAGATATAGATAAATATATAGTTAATGTGTTATTATTATGTTACAATATATATCATAATATTTTACAATGATCTCCTATCATCACAAATTTATATTCCCCTTCTGGATGTAACCGTGCTTGACAATTCTGATCATTGCAGCGTCTCATGTAGTCCTTTGGGGAAATGAATTGCCTCCTCAGCTCCACAATGATCGCAGAGGTTCATAGTTGACTTAAAAAATGCCTGTTTAAGTGTTCGACAATGAGCCCATGATGTCATTGTTTACTGCGTTCACCCTCCGACCCCTCCTATTCATCATCATTGACTTGTCTCCCATTTCCAGCTGTCAGAATTAAAGCGCACATAATGGTTGCCATCGTGTCTCCTGGCTGCTGTTAACCGCAAATCAACGTGTCTGCTTCTTAGTGTTCGCAATTGTTGGTTAAATTGTTTGTTTAGCAAATGCAAAATCAAAGAGCCCAACGTGGGAGAAAGCACATGTGATTGGCTCCCATTGTTCCCTCTGTTGATTTAAATGAAGTTCAAGCGAGGACAGGTGCGTCTGGATGAGGTTACGGGGCCGCGTGCGCACACTGGTAGCGCCATTGCCGCCTGCCTGTCCATGAGCAGGGAGAATCACATTACACAGCAACTGCCGACTTCATTAACATTACGGAGAGCGAGTGCACGAGCAGACAACATCCCAGATACAATTAATACAGATCTACTCCAACAAGGTTCGGATTAGGAAAGATGCTCTTCAGTGAAGCCCGGCGGCTGAGTGTTCAGTCAGGGGAGCTTTTATTGACAGCTATTGAATGATCTACAGTTGTACGAGTGGAAAAAGCAAGATGTCTAAATGAAGCCGACAAGTGGATCAATGCGGCGTTAAAGACGGAAAGAAACTTGCTTCTCGTGTCAGGAACAAATCTCTTGGCAGATACCGACTCGTATGTGACCTGTAATTACACTTGACTGGGGTGTTTTATAACTTCATGTCTGCAGGCTTCGTACACACTGACACAGAGGTGAGGACTAATCTCCTGATTTGACATTTGCAACATGTGCATTGACTCGCGGAGCCCGAGATAGTTACGGTGTGTGCAGCAGACGTTTAATAATGAGGTGTGGAGGTTAAAGAACCTTCAGCAGAGGATATACAGTGCCCTCTTTTGAAGGTTATCTATGGTCAGCCAAATACGATTTTAATCCTCAACGCGCTCAACAAGAGTACCGTGAAAAATGTTCCACACGGGTGTGGATCACTATCATACCCTTGTGTGTGTGTTTGTTCGAAGGTTGACTGAGAGTTGGAAAAGTCTGCCCAGTGAATGTCCCGTCACGGGTTGGCTAGAAGGGATTTGTTTGGACTATTCCCTGTACGAGCAGTAAGGTCCCCATATAGTATTGTATCCATGGATGAGACGAGGTATGGACCGGAATGTGTGACAGGCACGACTGCGGTGCCACCGTTAAGATTCTGTTCACACTGTATCCGATCCGTACTGTCAACACAAGGGTACCAGAGAAAAATTAGGGGTGGATGATATTGGATAAAAGTCAAGTGCCCTGCCCTGATGCAGGACCAGGGCATGCATTGATGCGTTGGGTAAAAGGTCAGCCGAACCCACCACTAATCCAAGATAAATTAGATTTAACATTTGAATAAATTCATTTAACAGTCCCCAAAGATAAATTAGAGGTAAAAATACTAATAAAGTGTTTAAATGTCGAAAAAATGTTTCTTTTTTATTATTACTATTATTACTTTTTTCTTACCATACTTCTTTCACTCAGATATTCAACACTTAAATGGAAGCAGTATGATGCACACTGACTGAATTGGAAGGAGAATTGTCTATTAAATTATTTCATTTTTTTTCAAGGAATAACACACAAGTTGGATCTAATCTAATCTTGTTTTGTCCACTTTACATTTGGTCAAGTTTCCCATGCTATTGTGGCTTAAGGCCCCTCACAACACTGAACAACGAGGCCCTAAGGAACTAAGCACATGGACGTATTGATGCTATAGGCCCATTCACGCTCCCTTTATGTATACAATTGTACCCGTCCATTTCAAATGATGTTACCATCACCCCTTTGTGATTTTTGCGTTGGTATTGCTGTTGACCAACATATCCACAAGGGGGAGCAGAGCAGAGTGAAAAGTTTATGACCACTACAAACAAAAAAGAGGAAAACGGAGGCGGTGTTGTAAGAGGCGGTGGTTGGCGAGGGAGTTATATATATCACGTTAGGAGGACAGAGAAGTACTGCCATTGTTATGTCTCCTTCACGTCTCATAACAGCAACACTGCCCCCCACTGTTTCCAGGGGTATTGCTCTGTTTGGTCTGTATTAGTGATGTGCAGATAGATCCAGAAATATCGATACCTCCGATACTAGATCTTGATTCTATAAAATCAATTTTCAGACCAAAATATCGATACTTTCGATACTTAAGTAATTTGAGGTAATGTATGTCCTTAACAGGAACACGATGAAAAGTAAGTAAACTTTACTTTTTAGCTACCAAATATTGAATCATTATTTTAAATCAAACTTAAATTGTTAAATTGGAAAGGAAATCAGTGGAATCGAACATCACTAGTCATCTAGTCATCACTAGCTTGCTGGAAATGTGGAGAATCATGGACGAAATGAAGATAGAGCACAAATAGAAGACTCTGTCTGTGTCTGGATCTGTCCGTAACATTGAGCATAAATGGGCCATTACAGTCAAGAGCGATGTGAGGGACAAGTCAAGTTTATCTATCTCTTAGAATCAACCCATTACTGCTGATTCTACTCTCTTATATAAGTATGTTTTTTTCATGTTTATGTAACATTTAGAAAGTGTATTGGCTGAATGAAAATCAATCAGCATTTGTTTACTTGAAGTTTGGAGAAAAAATTGAAGTGACAAGAAAAGGTTGGAGCAACTGTGTGATTTTAAAGCAAGGACGCATCAACACAGGCTGGAATTTTAGCATATCAAATATATGGAGAGGATTTGAAGATAATTAGACGATACTATGCCTTTTTTCTTCGCTTGTGGCTTTGGAGAATCAAAAATCTCTCAGAGGATTAGTGAGTAAATGTTACTGCTTCAGGTTCTACAGTGGGAAGTGAGTGTGTGTGTGTGTGTGTGTGCGAGTGTGTATAGAGTCTGGTGGCGACTGTGTACTTAAGGCCTGTCGGGACTACAAATGTTGGCGAAAGTCTGCGTGGGAGCTGGGGGGACTAAGTCTATGGGGAGAAGCAGAGCATAGGAAGTTGAAGAGAGCAGCAGCCACACAGAACATGGACAGAGCGTTTACCTGGCCCTGTGCTCTGTGGGTACGCCAAGTAGCCGCCTCTTCCACGGGCCCCCCTACCTGAGCCACGCGCTGCTGCTACCGCTGCCGCTGCCACCGGTCCATACGCCGTCGCTGGGAAGCCTGCCGGCACAAGCACACACGCACGTCACTCGGCTGCACATGGATGGGCGCGTCCCAGTGCTGCATGTTGACAGACTCGGAGCGGCGGGATGTAATGGTGAGAGGCAGGAACTCTTGTTACGGCGGCACACTATCAGCAGTCTCTCACAAAACATACTGTGATCAAAGAGGGAAGCAAATAACACTGAACACAAAAAGATGAGCAGTGTGTATTAATCTTGGTATAAACACAGTACAATTGTGTTCAATTTTGCATTGAATATTTGGTGAAACACCTGGCAAATATACTGTGCAACAAAAACATCATTAAGCCCAGATGTATTTAATATCCACTGCTTCTTTGAAAACAGGTGAACATCTCACTTGATTCAAAAACATGTGACAGGTAAGTGGAGAAAAGAAGCTCACTGGGCCAAACCTCAAATAAGCACCACAGTCCATCAGTTTCATCTCCACAAATAATCCTGGCAAATAAGGGTATTCTCACAAGTGGTGGAAAAAATCGTTGACATTAACTTGAGTTAAGTTAATCATCTTTAAATTGCGGAATAAATTGACTTTGGGTGGGTTTGAAATGTGCAAATCCCTTATTAGATTAGTGAAATAATTTTGCTGAGGGGATGTTTGTGTCGGATTATGAGCTCTTGATATTCAGAGGCATACTAAGCCTACAGCTCAGTACGGTGTCGGCAGCTCCTTCCTTGTAAAGATTCCAGCGTGAAGATGCTCATGTGACACTCAAGACCCTCATTTTCCCCAGGGATCCACACTTTAACTACACTTAATGTACATAAAAAAATAGATTTCCATCATAAATATTTGAAATAAAAAAGAACACAAGACCAAGCTAGTTATGGTGGTAAAATACAAATAGATTATAGTGTATGTGAAGTATTAATAACAACATAGATATTACATAAAGTGAGCATTAGATAAAGATACTAAAAATACTCCACAAATATAAATTATATTAATAGAAGACATTTTAACATGAATTGAAAACTATTTAAAAAATAAGCCTTCTTAAAAAATATGTATTTAATATGTAATATGCATTAAAAGAAAAAGGTATTCAAAAGGTCAAATGGGTACCATGTTGAAACTAAAACGTCAAAGAAAGGGACTAAGAGATGCAGACAAAAGATACAAGATGTTTATAGACTAAATATCTAAAAAGACCCACCTCTCATGGCGATACATTTATTTGGCGGGTAATTCAGCAGTGCTGGTCGTCTACTTATCGTCTTTAAACATTTATATAGTGAGGCTGGGATTTAAAGCTTTGACTGGTCTGTGAAGGTAACAATAAAGTCCATTGAACATAATAAACCAATGAAGCAAACCCATCACCCCATGGAAATATAAATGCATTTCTTTCACTTGTAATTACCGCCACAAATATCAGCCTGCTGATCAAGCTGTAATTAATCCAGAGCCGAATCTGTGAATTGTAATTACATTGTTGGCCTTAATGAAGACGCTAGCTTGAGGTGGGTGACGGAGGCCAGTCCGCGCTCGGGCTGGCGGCTACGCCATGGGCGCAGGAATGGCATGTCATTAGCGCCAGTGATGAGATTCCTCACTCTGGGCTCAACACCGACTCTGCCTAATCAGCCACCGAAAATTATCTCCACAGGAAATACTCTCCTCCCTCAAAAAAAACACATCAAAAACTGGCGCTTCTCTTGAGTTTCAACAGCGCGAGGCCGCAGTTTAAACATGAGAAAATAGCAGCGGACACCTGAGAGGATTATTTCTGGAGTGCTGTGCAGGTGAGAGGAACACCAGCGGGCGACCTATTTTCCAAACTGGCCTGGAAGTGCTTCTGCTCGCACACAAAAGACGGATGGAAACGGAGGGGGGCGGGGGTGAGAGGGCAGGGTCAAGCCTCAGCCGAGAAGAAAAACACATAGCTTTTCATTAGACGTCTGAGAGATAGGTAATTCACAAGTCTGTCGACACAATATGAGCAGGAGTGTGTGGGTTTGGCGGCGAGATGCCACCACGCTGAGAGCGGTGGCTGAGCAAACACCGCAAAGAAATGACACTTTTCTCAGGCTCACCAACAACTCTGAGGAGAATAATACACTCTGGGTCTCTGAGGGTAGAAAAACACACCAAAGCTGAGCGTCCCTCTCTGCACAACCTCCTGGCATGAAATCTTCCACCACAGACTCCCTCATTAGAATACCTCCAACCTTAACCCACCATTCTCAACCGTTATTTAAATAACGTTCAATATTTATTATTTTTAAAATCTTGATTCAAATACTGCCAGGCAGAAGGTGGAGAGGAAGATTTATGGAGGTGGTGAAGAAGGACATGAGGTCTGTAGGTTTGAGAGAAGAGGAAGCAGAGGACAGGGTGAGATGGAGGAAGATGATCTGCTGTGGCCACCCCTGAAGGGAGAAGCCGAAGGAGGAAGAAGGAGACGAAGATTTGGGTCACAGCTTAGAAGAGTTGATAGCATGTTGCCTCTGAGTTATCCCAAACTTTTTTGCATCCTCCTGCTCCTCCACTAAATGTAAAAATATTATGGGAGCATCAACTGGGCAAGTGGAGGGACAGGTTTGTAGGTGACTTGTCTTTTAGCATCAGTAAGCGCTTAATTTGTAAACCACAAGGTGCCGGAAGGCAAAGTACATACATACATACGTGATGGGCACAGGTGCCCGGAGCAGGCCGTTTGATAACAAGAAACCCATGTATGTCAGGGGTGTGAGTTGCTGGCTCAGCTTCGCAGTGCATCGATAAAGACGTTGACTGGCTAAGCTTTTTTCAAACCTTTCCATGGCAAAGTCGGTATATACAGCGGAACCTTGGTTCTTGACCACAATCCGTGGTCCGACTTTTTTCGGGGGAGTTCTGAATTTTTGCTCAAAATCAGTAGCAAAAAAAATCTCTAAATTTTCGTTCCAACTCCGATTTGTTCAAAGTCTGGGACGTTCTAAAACCGAAGTTCCACTGTACAAAGTTCTGTATGTACAGATTTCTATATCTGTTGGTCCACAGTGGCGATGGCATGACGTAAACTGTGATAAACTTTAACTGAAGACACAGTTTTTGTGGTCAAAGATCACAAAGGTCACATGACAGATAGGGTTTCATTGGTGCTCACATTTGTCTTGTCGTTTAGCTTTGAATATTAGAACATGCGCCGCTCATTCAGAACAACACACGTCTTAGGCTGCTGAATTTCAACAATCCTGCAATGTGGTCATGTCCTCGCGTCATGCAAACGAAAAAGGATATTTAGACTCATTTGTTGTATAAAATGATCATGCGTTTCCATCATGACCTAAGTTTCATTTATCCCAGTGCTTCTCAGTTATTTTCGGTTGTGGCCTCCTCAGCCAGGAGTAAACGTTTCACGCCCCCCCGACTCTCCGCCACCTCAGTAAATAGTATCATTTGTCTATAAAATTATTATCAGTATACCTCTGCATAACATTGTATCCTTGTTGACATTAAAGAAAAGAAAAAAGAAAGTAATATAGATCAACTTAACTTCACTAACATTGTTTTTGTCTGTAAAAGAAAAGACTCACAGTGCATCATTATGCCTGAAATAAAAAAATAAAAAATCATGAGTGGATGTGCAATATACTTTTTTGCTGTACTGAATAGAGCAAAAAAGTATATTCCCTTGGAGGGCCCGTCCCACTATTTGAGGAGGACTGATTTATACCAAGTGACATTGTCATGTTTCAGGGAGTGACTTTGTGCCCCATTAAATGATTTTTCTCCCGTCTATTTGGAGTTCCTGGTGGAGATATTTTCAAGGGAACACGGATTTCAGGATTAGAGTTTCAGCATGACGTCTACGCAAGTATTGAAACATGAGGCCAGAGATCTCAAATAACTTTAAAATCTTAATACACAACATGACATTCTTGGGAATTGTTCCTTTAAAGGAATATATGCACATTAAAAATAGATTTTTTTTTTTAAGTTGTTATTTTATGTGCAGTATATTACATGCGAGTCATGGTTGGGGTGATACTTTAGAATTGCTTCATCCTTCATTGATCACCTGGCAGCGTTTTCACAAGCAAACGCTTGTTCCGTAAGCAAACAGCCTCAATCCCATTCTTCGCCACTTCCCGCTACAACTGTGGAGCACTGCTAATGACGAGCACTTCAGCTCGCTTGGCTGTTGTTCAAAGTGTTTCCTCCAGCCCTCCACACATCTTCACCCTTGCTAAGTGCTGAATCTATCTTCCACTCGCTGCCTTTGTCATGACACCCCCAATAGACCCGCTTGGCTTGGAAGTTAGTTGCGGGCAAAGTTGTGGTGAGAGATTAACTTTGCAGGATTAGGTGGGTTAATTAATAGATGGCTGCTGCTCATTGTTTTGTGCTCACGCAGTAAGAAGCCACCCAAGAGAAGCGCTGCAGCATTAAATCAATTTCATGGCCCTTTTATTACTGAGGAGATAAAGCCAATATTTAGCTTTCAATTCTTCACAATTATTGGGCCCCTGCTTTGCCACTTGAGTGGCTGCGCTTGGCTAGGGACAAGGACACATCTGTTTATGAGCTGTGGAGGCCCGGGGGCCTTGCTGTCCGGACTCGGGGGAACTGTCCTCAGACGTTCCTCCACGAGCCAAAGGCACACACAGTTGCAGCATAATTCAGGAGGGCACACAGACAGGAGGAGAGATACAAATCAGCGTTCCTCACTGCATGGAGCGGCTCCAAAAGGATCGTGTGTATCATGCTACAAACTTAATAATCCACACAGACATGTTATCTCCAGCCACATGGTTACACATCACAGTCACACTTTGAGGGGTCAGACTAGAGGTCAACCTAGAAATAACTGTCAAAGAGTCCTAGAGTATATTGAATGACTCAAATAGCAAACAGTAATTGCGAGTTTATGTTTGGCACAACAGTGACCTGCAGTCAGAGGAGCCAGGAGAGGCGGCCATGAAAAATGTCAATGAATAAAAAAAAAAAAAAAAAAAAAAAAAACTTCCTCAAACATTTTTAAGATAAACTAAATGTTATTCCTGTCCTTTGACTGACTTTTTTTCTGAGGCTGAATTGTGGCTTCCCACGTGTGACACTGAAACATCTCTAAACAGCGCACATGTTCAACTGAATGATGAGGTAGATACAGTAGATAGAGCCTATGGAGATACCTGCACGTGGCTGCAGAATAACTGACAGCAAACTACAATCTGCAGTTTGCAAGTCACAGTTACCGTACACAATTATACATATAGTAAGTAAGTAATTGAAGCACGGAGCAGGTATTTATTTAGATGGTTGGATGCTGAAGACACCACACTGTTCAGTAGTCTAGTCAATGTAAAGAAGAAGGAATGACTTTTTTACTTCACCAGTCATGATCATCCCGTACTGACTTGCTGGCACTGCTATCTCGACCTCAGTCTTCAACTGACTCCTGTTGTTTTATACATTTTACGTGTTTACAATTTATTAAATTGTGCATAGCTACTCCAGCTTGCCATCTTCTGACAACATTACTGCAGTAACAGTACTACAGTTATACACTGGGAATTTGAGAGATTTTCATATTCAAATGACAATTTCAGCATTTTCATGGGAATTTTCTAATGAAACTCTAATATCCACAAAAGACGACCTTAGAACAGGATGATACAGTTAGAGATCTTGATAGTCTTCTGTTGTCGAGATCTTTTTACTATTGATTTTACTATTGAGTTTTGGGTCTCCGGTAACTGAAGTCAGAAGCAATCATTCATATTATCAAATCCACTGGGCCTATGGTTGCACACCTACATATAACATCGGATACAGGAGCTGGCTCTGCTACAATAAGATAAAATAACCCACTGTCAACAAGGATGACAGGAATATGACGATAACATAAAACTTGTGGACAGCAACAACAGCCTGAGGCTTTGTATTCAAAATAGTAATAGTACTGTGAAGTGGAACATCCTCCTCTCTGCAACTATGAGACATGTGCGTGGATATATCAATATATATTTTAATTAATTTTTCAAAATTCCGTCCGTGATCTGGGAATAGGAGCGCCATTGGGAGTCGACTAAATGCAGAAAGAAAAATTGCACAATAAATGTATGAACTAATTCACAAACTTGCAAATACATTCACGAACTCAGGAGAAAATGAGTTTCCTAAAGAAGTTTGTAAATTGTGTTGTAAATTTCTATCAAATGTTTGTGTTTTTCACATTGAAAGAGTTCCTGGGTGTGCCTGATTTATTGACTCACTCTGAGAGCTGTGGGTCTGCTGGTGAATTTAGCTTAATTCTGATGTACATGAAAAACCAAACTAAAATTAAATCATGTGGTGATGACTGATCTGTTATCTGTTCATTGGGAAAATTAATCGCAAAACTTTCTAAAACCTTTGTCCGCACACAGTAGTTTTTATCTTTAAAAAGTTGTTTAAAAATTTATGCCAGGGATTCTAAATATTTGATCTCAAAAAAAGGCATAAACATTCTTGCAAAGCTTACATTACGGTCACATCAATGTTCTTTGGACCTTTCTCTTGTTTTTTTTTTTTTTAGAAACAGAACCTGGTTTATGAAACACAACTGTTATAATGTCAGTAACACCCATGTTCCTCTGCTTATCTGAGGATGGATTCCGGGGTAGCAGCAGAAAGAAAGAGGCCCTAGGTGTGTCATACAGTAGGCCGTATCTCAAAAAGGAGGCCCCCAAGGAGAAAAGATCTGTGAACATACAGTTATACATGTGAAAGTGAGTGCAGCTCCCAGGGAGACAGGTCAATAAGAAAAAGATCGGTTTCTCAAAGCTTTATTTGAACAGAAGAACCAGTCACTAAACGCTCACTAAAACATCCAAAGTGACAAACACAATATTCCTTCAACATCATTGTCTCCATTTGAATACTTGCATAACGTCACGTCTACACTCAGTATCTTAACACGATAAATTCCTGAGGGAGCTATCGCAGCGTCTAGTGCAGACGTTTCAGTGCTATGAGGCCACGGACGTGACTCACTAATCATGTAAATATTATTCTGCACAGCCTCTGATCTATATTCCACTGTGCTCACGCATACATGAACCCAAACTGCCCTTCGAAATACCCACACGGTTCGTGCTCCTCTCACACGTAACTTTTACTTCTCGGTCCATCCTGCTCTGTTTACCCCGACTGATCAACATGCAGGAATCGATGCATCTCATTTACAGATCCATTTCTCCTCCTGACTAAATGAAATTATTGGCCGTTTTATTTGCAAGGCCGTCGGCGATGGTTACCCCAAGAAATCGTCAGTAATGTCCTGAAGCAGCTCAAGTCTTCCACATAAAGCTCTGTTTTAATTACCGTGCTGAGCACATACTTGGGCTTTATGGTGATTTTATGGTGGTCAAACAGCTTCTTCTTGCATCTATATTTCTCAGTGAACTCCACAGTGGTGGCGGAGAGAGCACTGTGCAACTTTTGTCTCTGCTCTGTCTGTGCTGACAGGGCAGATACGGTCACCAGATTTGTTTATCTTTATTATTAAACCTGTCAGGGAACCTTATCCCAATACCACAACCACTAACAAATTGGCTATGACAGAACATTTCTTAATCAGGTGACTTATCTCAGGTAATGTACGATGTAGTACCGTAAAGCCTGATCCTTCAGTAAAATTGCTGACGTATATTGATAATTCATCATGAAACCATTTATTTTGAATATTAGAAAGTGAAGTGTGAAGTGTGAAGTCTCCAGCTGTGACAAATATGTGTATCAGACAGTGACACTAACAAGGTATATATGTATGGTCACACATGCAGTTGAAGGTCACACGTGGCAGCACGTGTGTAAACGTGTTATGTATGGTGTCAAAGTATGAACAGCACTGACACATGGGTTTGACTGTCTTCAATGTATGAAGGCATGGGCCAAGCTCGAGGAGACAAATCCAGTGTACCAGGTAATGGTTCATGGAGCAATAAATACAGGTCTCACTACTGTCCAGTGAAGCCTCCACTCTGTTGCAGATCACCCCTGACAGTCATCTCCACACGTTTCAACCTACCTGCACTCTCCTCTGCCCCGGAATAATATCGGCCCACCACTTAGTAGAACTTATGATTGTCAAAAATATTGATACTCACAAGCCACATCCGGAGACGGTACCAATTTGCCATGATATCAATACTACGAGCACGTACTCTGCAGGTGGTGCTGCTGACAGACACCGGGACACTGGCATTGGTCTGAGCTATTGGCGCGCCAACATGACTCAAGCATGTTTTTCTAGTTTTATTGATGATTTTTATTATTATTTAATTGATTATTTATCTACGGTTCTGTTTTTAAGTTTACAGTTGTGTGTACTTATTTGTTTTCATACCTTTTTAAGTTTTGTCATTTATTATTGTGGTAGTTGCAATTATAATGGTCCGGAATTTATTAAGAAAATTTCTAAAAAAAAAAAAGGCAAACAGAAGTGAATGAATGAATTGAAAGTTGGAAGGTGGATACAAGCTTGTGCTTCAAGAAGACAAGTGCATTGTCTCTTGTGTTGTGAGTCACTGGTGCAGGAGGACAACCGTAACCACAGAGAAGCTTTATGCAAAAAAATTAGCCTTCAATGATTTAAAGGGAGACCACTGCCTCCACTCCTCGATCCGCTCTCCGTAAATCCGTATTTCTGAGCTTACTTTGGTCCCCGAACGTGACCCTGTGATATACCAGGGAACACTGTACTAATTGGAGAAATGTGAAGATAAGAGTTGCATCCCTTCAAACATTACATATGCAATTTATAGTGATTATCAAATAATACAAAGTGCTGCTTGAGCAGTAGCGTAATTTTAGATGACTCAAAATAAAGTCATTAAGACGTGTCCGCAGTGTTTGCATCCCAAGACATTTAAAGAAAAGCTTTCAGGCTTTCTAGTGATGCGCTTTTTCTTAAACACATTGTTCAGCATCCACAGTGGCTTTTTGATCCTTGGAAAACTTCACAATGAAAAGTTGCTGCATTATGCATCAGTAAGGTCCTATTTATGTCCCAGCAGCCTGACAACAGCTTGACTGATGTTAATGTAATCTGCACTGTTCTTTGGCCTAAAACTGCCAGCAGCAGCTCAGCCGTCATTGACAAAGCAGCTCCATCAGTCACACAGCACTTCTCTCATTCCTGCTAGAAGACGACTGTCAACTATCTAATGCACAGCCAGAGCCTGGGGATGGCTGATATTTTTATGGAGGCCCTACGGATCAAGTTGCCAATGTCCACACCACCTAATCTATCTAAAAACGTATAAAAAAACAAGACACTTCTGGTTCTCAGGAGTTATGTCCAGCATCCAACTTACTCCCTGACAGTGTTTTCAATTTAACATCAGTCAGAATTATTACCAGCAAAATCAAGTAGCGTCCACCCGAGTGGTGAACGATGAAACAAGCCTTTGGACCAGCAACTACAGTCAATTTTCTGGGCGGATAGAAAGAGTGAGACAGATTACCGATAAAGAGCTCGGATGAGTGAGACAGATGATCGGAGGAGGACAGCGGACCAGTCATTAAAAACAAAAGATAAAGGAGAAAGTGTGATTAATCGAGACTGGAATAAGGACGATGTTGTGTTATTTATGTTGTGCTCCGGTTGGCCAGGGAAGGGGTTTCAAATCTTCTCACACTTGCAACTGGCAAATGAGTTATACTGTGCTTTACATTCACACGTCCGTCTCCTCTTCCGAATTAAGCAGCATTAACATTAAATATTCATGTCAAATGACTTCACTTGATTTAAAAGAGTTTACAGTGAAATATTGGCAGCGAGAGAAACTCTAAAATAGCATGGCTCATTAAACTTTCAACTTCTTCTTTGTCTTTCGGCGTTTCCCATCAGGAGTTGACTCCAGCAAATCCTCCACCTTAAACTGGCTCTTTCTTACTTCTTCCATCGTCAAATATTCTCATTCCTAATGTCCCTTTTTTCGTAGCCCTCAATGAAACGCAGATGAACAGACATGGAATCGGTGTGAGACTCACTCAAGTTCATTTCTGCATCTACAGATATGGCACAGTCCAATGAAATCTGCCAGCAAGTTGCTTCCACTCAGGGCCCAGGTGACAAAAAAATGAGGGTTTATTTTTGAACTCACGGAACATTGTTCCGCTACACGTACGTGTAGTTAGACCTACACAGTCAGGCTACCTGCCACCATTGCTCATGAACTCTCAGGCCCAAGTGTTCACAGGAGCCGGAAACCAACCACTACCTGTTTTGAAAGCCACTGACTTATGTGTAATTAAGTCAATGTAGAGTTGCGATTTCATTTCAGCAATCTGTTGCACTACAATATTAGAGTGGGGTAGCAACACATTTGGGGCGATAGGGTTGAAAATGTGAACCAATTGCAGCACAGCTTTCCCAGTGACACACTGGAGGGGAAAAACCTCAATAAGAAGCTGCCACCTTTTAATTTATATCTAGAAAGAATCTTCTTCCTTCCCATGTTTTCAGTACAGATCCTTTCATTCAATGACTTAAATTCTCTATTTTGACTTTCCATACACTCACCTTAACAGTAGCTAAAGGGATACTATTCTGCTTCCCCGACCCACTATCCCCTCAGATTGATCGACTTTTCCGTGTCACAGATCACACCAGACAGTCGCCTGCTTATCATTGCCAGTTGTAAAAGTATTCAATTGTGTCTCTTAATAAAGGGTACAAACAAATAAATGTCACAACAGAAGCAGATGAGTCACGGCTGAGATAGAGAGAAAACCATCTGCTCACAGTAAGAGCTCTCTATCAAAGAAAGAATGTTTACATTTGTCCACACACCTTTGATAAGACATTCACAAAAAGAGACGGACTACAAAACAAAGAGAGGAATACAGTATAACAGAGTAGGAACGAAAACAGGCAAGACATCTTTTCATCTCCAGACTGACAAGTGTCCCATTGTTGTCATCCTTCAGCTCTACTTTGTTGTTGTTGTTGAAAGCCTGTTGTTATCAAAAGCATAAATCACAGAGCAGACGAAAGAGCCAGGTGGCTTCCACATGAGCTGCTGCACACTCGCTTGAGTCTCACCTTCACTGTGATCAACGCAGACCTTCACTCTGATTCCCCTCACACGGAAGCCCATGTCAGCTGCCGAATGTTTTCATGCACGGCCGTGATTCAATTAAAGCCAGAAGAGATTTTATTGCAACTGGTGTAAACACCTTAACTGGGTTATCTTAGGCGCATTAATGCCTCCACCACAGTCAGTGTAACTACATTAAGGAAGTCGGCTTGCTTGTCAATCATTCAAATCAATCTTGCCGTGCATTTGCATTCTGGCCCGGTGGTGTAAAGGTCAGAGGGAGAACAGGAAGCTAAATGTCAGGCATGAAATGGTCAAACTGGAACCTCAAATTCCAACTTGCTTCATGATACATTGACAATCATATTAAAACTAATTATTCAAGTACAAATCGACTGTGTAGCAGTATAGTGTAATATCAAATCAGCTCCATTTGGGCATCAATAAAGTACATCTCCTAAATCTATAGGGTGAAGCCAGGCCTTCTTGCTATGCTAGCAATGATCTTAAGAGTTGGTTGATGACCACAAAACCACAGAACTGAATCCTGAGATTCTGTTTCTGGCTTGTTATGGCAAAGAGTAAAAAGCAACTTTAACACAATTCATCCAGCTCTGCTTGAAGACAAGCTTCGGCAGCTCAACGTGCCTGACTCCCTCTGCAGATGGATGACAGACTTCCTGACCAGCTGGAGTCAGCGTGTGCGGCTGTGGATGACTGTCTCCGACACTCGGACCCTCAACATCGGGTCTCCTCAGGGCTGTGTTCTCTCTCCATGGCTCTTCTCTTTGTACACTAACTGCTGCACCTCCAGCCACCAGTCCGTGAAGCTGATCAAGTTTGCCGATGACACCACCATCATCAGGCTCATCTCAGATGGAGATGAGTCAGCTTACAGGAGGGAGGTGGAGCGGCTGGTGTCCTGGTGCAGCCACAACAACCTGGAGCTCAACGCCCAGAAGACAGTGGAGATGATCATAAACTTCAGGGGAGTAACAGTTTCTCTGTCCCCTCTCATGTTGGCTGGTTTACCCATTCCTATTGTGGACTCCTTCTGCTTCTTGGGAACCACCATCACTGAGGACCTCAAAGCCAACCATCAGGTCCCTCATCAGGAAGGCCCAGCAAAGAATGTTCTTTCTAAGGCAGCTACGAAAACTACGACTGCCGACGAAGTTGCTGGTGGAGTTCTACACGGCCATCATCCAGTCCATCCTCACCTCCTCTATCACCGTCTGGAACAACAGCGCCACCTCCAGGGACAAGAGCAGACTGCAGCGCATCGTGCGTTCTGCTGAGAAGGTGATCGGATGCAACCTGCCACCTCTTCAGGACCTGTATGTCTCCAGGACCCGGAGACGTGCAGGTCGGATCAGAGCCTACCTTTCTCATCCTGGACATGGACTGTTTGTTCCTCTTCCCTCTGGCAGGAGGCTACGGTCCATCCAGACCAGAACCTCCCGTCACAGGAACAGCTTCTTCCCCTCGGCCGTCAGACTGTTGAATTCATGAACAGCCTTGTTGTTATTCTATTTTATTTTATTTTTTGCCAGCACTTTATTCCGAAGCACTTTCCTAGTTAGTGGGCTCCCCACTGACCATGGCAATAAATTTGATTCTGATTCATGACCACTGAGGACGTGACTTGAGGACAAAAAACATAATAGGTGGCCATTTCCCTGCCGTTGGACAACCTTACATTCTGCAGAAGAGGCCATGCAGCAGGGAATGTATGATAAACATATTCAAATTCACCAAAATCTCTATATTATTCTGGCAACAAGAATCAATAAGGTTGAGATTGTCAGTCCCACCAATCTTTGACTTTCCAGAAGATAAATCCATTTTAGAAGAGGAATGAAGAATAGCCCATTGCAGCCACCACAAAATCAGCCACGTTTTCAGCTGTATTTGGCTGAAAACCGTCCAAACAGTTGGCGCAAGCACACCTGACAGGCCCCATCGACATGACATAACCACGTGCTGGAATTAGCTCAGACACAACAAGCAACATTATCCTCCTGTGGAGCCGCCGCACCATGAAGAGCCTACTCAGTATTCTGGATCCACACACACAAATATTCCTCTCCCCTCTGCACTCGAGTGAAAGCAACTAGAGTAGATTATGAAAACACATGATGTGCCTTCTAGGGATTTGAGAAAGGAATTCACAGCCGCATCATGTCACAGCAAGTTCAGAGGTGAGCTGAGGGCAAGTTGGATGGAGAGGAAGTGGGAACAAACCATTTGCCAAGAGCACTTAACAGAAAGCAGTGTTCAGCTATTCTAATGAAGGGGGAGAGGCCGGAGTGCATATATTAACGCTCCATATATCACTGGTAGACATGTGTTTCAGGAATTACAACCAGGATTGTATATGATATAAAACAGAGCAATATATAGTGATCATCATAAAGTGATTTTTTATGTCCCTGGTGATGCAGAACTCTGCATTCCATGCTCCATATTGAAGCATTAGCGTTCCAAATTATTTACATCTCTGCATTTCATGACGCCATAGGCAGCACGGTTGGAGGGGGTGGGTTTGAGACATGAGTCATTGTGATTTAGTACCGTAATATCGGGGATAAAAGCAGCTACTGTTTTTACACACTCCAAAAATTGTGGCTTAATTGTGGCAGTTAATATCACATTGAAATCACATGTGCTTTATTGACATTAAAACCACCACAGCTGGTGCTAGCTGCAGCGCAGAGCGCCGGGAACACTGGAGCAGTCTCATAAAGACAAGACAACAACCTGAAATAAACACAGGTGAAAACTGCTTCAGGCACTTTAATGTCAATAAAATACCTGTGATTTCATTGATCTGACGTGACAAGGCTAAATATATTGGCGGCATGAGGCAACCTATGCGGCTTATGCATGTACAAAATCTAAATAACTATAGAGAATATATAACACGCCAAGTGACCATGTGACCCTGGTGAACATGAAGTACTATATACGATGCACAAAGTAATCGTCAAGAAAGGAGAATCACTAGATTGAATCGCCAGTTTCAGCGAAGTTTGACGTTACGCTCAATGAGAATGTGTTGCTCATGCAACTTACAAGATACATGCGGCCCGTGTCAACATCACTTGCCTACTATCCATCTCTTGGTATTCAAGGTCTTTCTTATTCAGCAGTTTACCTGTCTTCAGGATGATGGAGCTTTAGACCAGTGATAGCGTCCTACTCTTCAGAAGCTTGTTCTTGGGTCATACAAAGCTCAGACCTGGAAGCCAGCAGCGGGGGATGCTGCAATAAGCTTCTTTGGCAAACTATTTTGCAACCGTTTTATCTACGGCCCCATCAGTTGTTACTCTTTATTTTTCCCAGGGAATGATCATATTGCTGTATTACTTCTTGCTTCAACAACCATTATCTCCTCAACCTGGCATAAAAAATGAACAGTGTCTGTGTATGAGACGGGTTCAGGCGAAGCAGCGTGTCTTTTACCTCACCTGTGAGCGACGAGAGTGCAGCGTCTTTGTAGCTGAAGTGCACGGCAGCGTAGCATCAAAGAGAACAAACTCGGCTCTTTATTGGAGCAGAGCTGCTGTTTCGACCTCTTCTTTTGAACCCCTTCCACCTCACTTCAGTGAAAGGAAGCTCCTACACTGCAGAACTGATCCAAACAAGTCTGCGCAATTCGCTCGCACAAGTCAATAAAGGCTGAGAGAGTAGAGGAGAACAGACGGACCTTTCAAACTTTCCCCCCAGCCACCCACCTTTGACTTATACCATATACATACACATACGTATACCATATATCAGGGTTGAGACAATAATCATATTTTTAAAATAGGGAATATTTTTCATTACTTCTGTTGTGAGTTTCTTTGAAGCTTTTTGATGACAGCTTTACATGACTGTTCAGATGTTGAACAAATGTGGTCAGGAGAATGGATAATGAAAAGATACAATGACTGTGTTGCCAGTGAAGAGCCCAGCCGGGGTTTGAGATGAACTATATTTCGGCACAGATTCATTTGATATGCAATCTTCCTATCTGATTACCACCAAAAATCTCTACCAGACACCTTGAAAATACTTTCCTGGTATTAAAACCCTCTGTAACATGAGGGACAAACGCCCTATCATCACATAGAATGGTTGATTCTTCAACTCTGAACTCAAACAGCCAAACGAAAAGTTGTTTCGTAATCTGTTCAGAAGTAAATGATTTGAAAACTACTGAATCATTCGTCACCTGAGGACAATGCTGTCGCAGTTCAAATGTCATGTGTTGCTCTTGAAGGGCCCAGATTCTGCACATTTCAGGGACCTCTCCTCTATACTTTAAATCTCAAATGAGAGGAAACAGCAGTGTGGCCAACAGCAATTCTGTCATGACACACAACCATTGCTGCTGTGAGTCAGCTGGGATGTGAAGTACATCTAAATACTGTAGAGAGATTTTACTCAAAAGGAGTCGATGAGCAAGTCATGGAGTCTGAGCCTTTCCTTTAAATCACCTCCCAGAACATGTTCCACAACTGCAATTGGAGGCCACTGCTTTTCACTACAGGGGTACCTGGAACCTCTTCAACAACTTCTTCTTATGAGTTTTTTATATTTTCCTTTTATTGACTTTCTTGGTTTCTGGGTCTGAGAAACTACTAGCATTATTGGAGGTTTCTTGTATTTAATTGTTATTATTTAGCAAGTGGAAGAGAGTGAACGTAAGTAGAAAGAGATTTACCAGATTTACCATCTTCTATTTCAAATGAAAATCTAAAATGGATTCTGATACAAAAATAACACTCCCATCCACAACTTTGTCATTTAACCACGACTCATCATTCCCTCCGACTTTGCAGACTTTCCCCATGACTCAAGTGTAAAGGGAGGTCGGCATTAAATGGAGAGAAAGAGTCAGGAAGGACACAGATGCCCGACCTTGCAGTGGTGCTTATGTAATGGTCTGCTTCAGTGCATTTAACTGCAGTGCTCCTTTTCCAACCAGGGATCAGCAAAGGCAACTTGTTTCTGCAGCCCAATCTCCCCCGACATCACTTCTGACACTTGGAGAGTATGAAACGCTTGGCTGAGCTGCGAGTGCATCAGTTGTTATGGTCCAGTCCGTGGGGTCCCAGTGGAGCCAATCAAAGTAATTAAAGCAGACTACTTAAGCCTCCTCTCATTAGTGTCCAAGTAAACAGGCTTAATTCCGTATGCATTTTAATACCCATCTCCTACTTGTGAGTGGGCCGGCAGAGGGGATGGATGAGCGATGTTTGCTCAAAGAAAAGTCTTCGATAATCATTGCAGTGTAAATATCTCCCTGTTATTAATAAAAGGTCCAAGCATTGTTGCCACTCTCCGCTGAGCTGGATATTTGAGCTGCGTCGAAGGCAGGACTGCCGTAATTATATTAGCTCCATGCGCCGCAGTTACACAACCACACGCTGCTCCAGATACCAAGGCCAAGCAGGGTAAAATGTGGCACGACCCAAAATAGCACTCATGTCCACATGCTTATGGGAGATATCCTGGCCTGAAGGGGGCAGTTATCAATATCAGGATCATATATTAGGGCAGCAAAACTTCTGATCACAATTTTGGCTGTCACCAATAAACAGTATGGATCATCGACAATGCATGCATTCAAATTTGTTTGACAGCACGAGTCAATTTGGGACCAACTCACGTCTGTGCGAACAAGGTTTCCGGAGGTAACACGGTAAAAACAACATGGTAAAGTCTGACTGACAGATGACCTGTCACCCAGGGACGACCAACCCTATCTATACTGTTAATGCTTAGTAAAGTAAAGTAAATTCACAGGCAAATGGTCAAGCCAAATGTCTGGCAGGAATAGGGGCAGAATTCGTATCGGCTTATGCAATGTTTCATTCATGTAGTACTTGGTGATGCACTCTATAATATCAGAGTCATTTCCTTAGTCTTCTGTTAACTCAGATTTATTTATTTGTATTCAAGTGTAATCCATTCTTATTTAATAAACAATTTTCCACTGAAAGCATTTGACTGCTTCTTTTTAGAATGGTAAATGATAATTGTGATCATCGTTTTGGCTACAGTCAGTCATCAATCGTGTATCCTTACTCTGTGTGGAATGGGCAACCCACAGGAGTTGGTGCTGAACTTCACTTTGTTTCATCCACATCCTGCTTCAGGCTAGTACAATGTGAGTCAATGGACATTCATTTACTACAGTATAAACTTCATAGAATAAGTTAATGTTTCATGACTGTTTCTAGCAATGATGCCATCAAATATGTTGCTAACCTATGGTTTTCTTTGAGAGAGGATTCATGTAAATACTTGGAAATCCATGTTAAAAAAATGTACTTTTCCTCTTGTATAACGCGTTGTCCTTGAGAGGTGTGAGAAAATATCAATACATGACTGTATACAATAACGCTGTATTCAGATATTATATTGATACTTTTTTTTGTAAAAATTTAAATGAATATTTTAGCCAAGCTGAAATTAAAATTCGACTTGCTATTGTATGAATGTCAGTGATTAAAAACCCAGTGTGAACTGCACAGCAAGTTATGATGCTTTGAGTATGTTGTTAGAGAAAAAACAGAATCATTTCCTTGCAACCTTAAATGACAAGCTTGATGAACTTTATGATTTCATGTCAATTGTGTGTATGTAACTCTGCATTTGATGTAAAAATAAATAAATAAATAAACTCTGTGGCATATATGTTGCCAATATTCTAATACTCACATCAAAATTTATTTGAATTTTTTTCAATTGTTTTTACGTAATGTAAAATGTAATGAGAAAATCACAAGAAAAACTACAAAAGCACTCAGGGAGCGCAAACATCCACCAATCAATAAACTAAAACTAAATTCCCTGACCAAGAATCGAACCCTTATGTACTGAACGATGGAATTGATGGCTATAAAATTATTGTGATCAGTCCCAAAATGTATTCATACGCCCCTTATTTCATTTCACATAGTGAAATGATTTTTTTTTTCAAATTCGTCCATAACTTTCCAAGGTAAGTTGAATACAGACAGACAAACCAACACAGTCGAAAAACTTTGTTGATGATAAAAGAAAATATAATCAACAAAAGCGTGGCCAATAATGTTTACCTTTTGAGCCTTTTCAGCGCCTCTGATGTTATTCTGAATAATGTTCTTGATATGTTGGATTATTGGAGTAAACAAATGTTTGAATGAGGAAAGCATTATTGGCCACTCGTGTGTTGACAACATTTACAAGAGATAAAAAACGTGAAAGAGATGTGTCATTAATAACAAGTTAACTCAGCTTTAATGTGAGTGAGATTAAAATTTGAATGTAATGACAGCCCTAATAAAAATACTACATAACAAAAAGGACCAGCATCAGATTTGGGAACTGATCCCCCAAATCCATCCATGCAACACTTGACTTGCACTTGCTTCAAGTAAAGCAATTGCATCTTCCATCCATTTCTTCAAGCTTCAGCTGCCTCACACCATCATCCACCATTTACATCTCAAAAGTAATGTGGGTTCCGAGACACAATTGGAAACTACACTTACGATATGTTAGAGTCCCGCATGTTACACCTCCTGAACAGCTAAGCCATTTACTCATTTTAGACAAATATATCATCTCGAGCATTAACGCTGAAAATCTTGAGATGACAGGAAGTCTGTTATTTCAACTCGCCCATTCTGTTTGTATGTTAATGTCAAATGCGAAACAAAGCTCATTATAAAGGGAGCAGCACTGTTTAGCTTTGGCCACAAGCTATTGATGGAAAGAAAACAAGGCATTTTTAGAAGTGGCATATTAGATATTTTGATGTTTTCAAATGTTCTTATATTGTCCACATAACCTCCTAAATGTGCGGAAACCTTACAGTGATGCGACCTCCTGCAAACTAGTCTTTGAGCCAGACAGGGGGTAGACTACCCATTAATCTAGCCATAATAGACATACAAAATGTTGAACTGAATTGGCTGGTTTACCCATTCCTATTATGGACTCCTTCTGCTTCCTAGGAACCACCATCACTGAGGACCTCAAATGGGAGCCAACCATCAGGTCCCCCATCAGGAAGGCTCAGCAGAGAATGTTCTTCCCGAGGCAGCTACGAAAACTACGACTGCCGACGAAGTTGCTGTTGTAGTTCTACACCATTATCCAGTCCATCTTCACCTCCTCCATCACTGTCTGGAACAACAGCGCCACCTCCAGGGACAAGAGCAGACTGCAGCGCATCGTACATTCTGCTGAGAAGTTGATCGGTCGCAGCCTGCCACCTCTTCA
Source organism: Synchiropus splendidus (assembly GCF_027744825.2). Lineage (NCBI taxonomy): Eukaryota > Metazoa > Chordata > Actinopteri > Syngnathiformes > Callionymidae > Synchiropus > Synchiropus splendidus. The sequence continues at coordinate 3,063,734 of NC_071350.1, forward strand.
GGACCTGTATGTGTCCAGGACCCAGAGACATGCAGGTCGGATCAGAGCTGACCCTTCTCATCCTGGACATGGACTGTTCCTCTTCCCTCTGGCAGGAGGCTATGGTTGATATTTTATTTTATTTTATTCTATTTTATTCCAAAACATTTTCCTAGTTGGTGCGATCCCCACTGACCATGGCAATACATTTGATTCTGATTCTGATTCTGATTCTGATTCTGATTCTGATTCTGAACTCAACTGACAGGTTTGGAATGAAATATAGTGGTGTGCAGTAAGACCAGACGGGCAGCAAGCTTAAGAGCTTTTAGCTGAGTCAGTAGGGAAGAGAGATAGCAGGAATGGTCAGTATCTATCTCTGTGGAGGTCTGGAACAGTAGGAGGCATCTAAACAACAGGCAGCAGAAGCAGAGCAGGCTTTAGCGGACACACATATCTTCCCTCCACCTCCCTATCTCTGCCTCCTTTACCTCCCCCTGCTGCTGCCCAGCAGTGTCCAAAGGTAGCAGGTACGTGTGAGGCCTGGGCAGCCCGGGATTCATTTCTGGACCAAGCAGCTCGGCTGTTGAGGCATAATGAGCTTTAGCGTAGCCACTCTGCCTCTTACTGCAGCTCATCTTTCCCACCGCGGGAGCCCAGACTGTCAGTCTGTGTGGCTGACTGTTCGCCAGCTTCAGCGTGAAGACTGTCCTAGAGTGAGTTAAGACCTGGGTAAATGAGGTAAGCCTTCTCTTTCACTCTCAGGTACCAGACAGCTTTTACTGAGCTCAGTGTCGAGAAGCAGAGGGAAGTTTTGCTGAGGCAGGCCTTTGCTCTCCTCGGGATTCCACTGAGAGCACACCAGTTCACTACACTGTATTTCTGGAAAAGAACCCAGTAAAATAGTAGTGAAACAACTGGAAAAATGTGAAACAGTTACTTATCAGGAAGAGGTATTTCAGTTGGAAACGAAGTTTGAAGACGTCTCAGAATATCTTTTCAGTGTATCAGTGAGTACTTACATTTGTTGAATTTAAGCAGGTGACGCATGTCCCTTGATGCAAATAACTGTCCCATATTTGACTTGGAATTGACACGTGATCTCATCACTATTTGCGGCTGAGCTGAGAGTAGTGCCAGTACTGGTGCAGGTGACGCAAATAACTGAAGTAGTTTTGAATTTCAAGGCACATTTTTAGGAAAGACTTTAGGAACCTTCAAGTTTCTCAATGTATTATTTATTTGCATAACAGCGCTGTATATATAGACACTGATATCAATACTTCAGAAATATTTTTGAAAGGCTGTCCATCTCTCAGCACTCGCCTCTGACGTGTCGCCCCGGGCCCGTGCCAACTTCAGTTTAGGGATAATCGGACCATGGGAAAGCTAAAGGTCTTGTTCACGAACACGATCGATAATTCAAATCCCAAAGACTCGGCTGAAGTTGAAAGGAGGGCGGTCCTTCGGGAGCATCACACACAATGATTGATTTGGAGTGTGTTATAGACTCACTGAAGTCAGACAAGTGCAGCGTCATGGTTGCAGTCTGACTCTGATTCGACGGGGTGTGCGATGATGTCACAGGGCATCAGGAATGGAGTCCTGAGAAGGCGGCGTGTGCGTGTGTGGGGTTTGCATCAGTGTGCAGAGCGTGAGTCAGAGAGACAGAACACTGTGTGTGGCCTCTTCTGCCTAAGCAGCATTCAAGAGTCTTTGTGTCAGTGCTCTGTGTGTGCAGGGGAAGGAGACGTGTGGGGCTTGATCAGTGAAGTGGATGAGATCACACGACTCATCGTCGGGGTCTATTTTCAGGCCTGCGACTCATAGAGTGCCCTGGCCTCCAAAGGCCCATTGGGCTAATGATCAACCTTGGCAATTAAAGCCAATCTGTGAGTCAGTGTGGCATCAGGAGGGCCATCTGCTTCCAGCCCTGTAGCTCTCACTCTGGCCTGTGGGACCACTTGCTGGGGTCACAGCTCACCCATCCTGCAGAGAGATGGTCACAGGATCTGCTGTGTAACTCCAGCACAACAAAAACCTTCTCTACAGGAAACGCACTGCTGGACTTGTCTCTCAGGAGAAATCCACGTGAATGTAAAATCTGTCTTTGGCAGCAGAACGTGATAACACACCTGAGTGACCTCATCAGCTTTAGACCAGTGACTTCTCCCACCTGTTCCTGTACTGAAGGCTAGACACTCGATGGTTTCTGCAACTGATCTTCAAGACCTTCAAGACTCTCCGTTTACTTATTCTATATCTTTTTCTGAGTCTTCGAGGTGAGAGCCATATTAACTGCAGCCAGAAGGAAGTTTGAAAAAACAGATGGAGCCTTCCTCCCTCCTGTCTGAGTCCCTGTCTGCTCAGGATTCATTTCATGAAACAGATGCTTTTAGTAGGTGCTTTGGAACAATTAAGGAAAAGAAGGAAGACATGTTGGATTGATTCGAATGAGAATCCGCATCAAAATGCAGTGAAGCGTTTTGATCAAAATGTTTTTTTTGGTGTGTGGAGTGTAGCAGAAGCAAAATAGCAACAAGTGTGATAGGTAGTTGATCATACCCTGGATTAAAGATAAGGTGTGTAAAAACCCAATCATACAAGAGTCTAGAATTTTAAGCAGCGGGGAAATTTTAAGTACTAGCAACTGTTTAAATCGGACATGTTCTTTATGGACAAATGTCAAATTAATAAAAAGCCCAAATAATAAGCTAATGGAAATATTTTTTTTACTTTTCTTTACACCTCCTTAGTAGACGGAAAAAGTAAAAGGCACATAAGCGCCAGCCTGTATGTGGAATATTTCATGTGCTATCACTAGGAATGCAGTACAAACAGAATTGGTAGAATTAAGATTTAACACAGTAAAAATTACTTTTCTTTTATTTCACACAAACAGGCTGAAGCTCCATATTAAAACATTATATTTCTATATCTTGGATTTGAAGAAGGAAAACAATCTTTACTTCTTTCCTTTGTCTTCTGTCTTCAGTGAAGTGCCACTTGGGCATGAATGTAATTATATTTATTGAAAACAAACAGATACAGTATAAACTCATTCCAATGTAATTGATTTCCTGCTTTGAATTAAATAAACAAAACTATACCTTACTCAAAGAAACTAGTGACAGTGAAGAGATCTCAGAGACTCGTTGGTAACAGGTAATGTATGTGACAGATGTGTGGCACTCACAGTCGATACGACTGCCATGTTGATAATTTGGGTTGAACCTCCATCAGGATTATGTTCCGGAACCTCATGTTTAGATTGAAGTTTTTTCTCCCTGTAAGCTCCTTTTCCAGAGTTGACACTCCGCAAAACCACCATATGAACCTGTCCTGAACTCCTGACCCAGCAGACAGGTCCTTTTACTTTGACAGTTGAAAGCTCTATATGGTCCATGTCAGCACCTTTCCATCTCACAGGAGCAGACAGGTGCCAAACCCTGGGAGGCTAACTGGTCCCTCAATCTAGCGACCTTCTGTGACCTCTTGTGAATTTATCATATGCTCAGTGGGTTCAGTAGCTGTGACCCAGATTAAAGGGCCTTGGGGCCCTCAGAGGCAGTCCACCAGACCAAAAGCACAGGTCATCGCCTTGCTTACCGATATGCCACCAGCCACGGAGACAGCTGCTCCTCGAACCTTTGTACCTTTTCCAAAAGGAGGAAATGAAGGTCAAGAGCCTTCAGGTTTCCTCCGTCAGTTGCCTTCTGTAGATTTAGACATGTTTGGTGTTCTGATGTGGCCATACGAAAAACTGCTCCATAGTCTCCAGGACGCCAGGTTGAAATTCAGTTAATCATTTACAAACACATGCATATGAATGGCATTTCAAAAATAGGTAATACATTAAAACTAGGTCGACTTTCAACATTTGAAGCGTAGCAATCATAAGAGCCACTTGTTGTACGCGATGAACAGCCTTCATTGTAAAATTCAAGCTGTTGCATCTTGTAAAACTCTCATGACACTTGAGCGACTTGTCAAAGAAAGAAGGAGTCTGAGAAAACAGTGGCAGAAGGCCTCAATAGAGCTGAGGAATGGAGTTGCTCGACATCAAGCAGCGCCTCACAGTGCTGCAAAGAGATGAACGCCAGAGAAAGCAGCATTAGAAGAAAGCGCCGACAAGAACTGAGTTCTACAGAAACCCTTACAAGTTCACATAACACCTCTTAGCCAAGGAGAAAAGTGTGAGGGAATCAGATGAGCACCTTGGGGAGACCTGCTCTGACAGTCAGAGGCATGTGCCAGCCAACATCCTCGATGACATGCCAGCCACTCGGTAGCTCTAACCCGTCCCTAGCTCCTAGACTTAGCCTTCAAACAGAACCCCAGCAGAGGGCAGCGATATGGTGTTTGTCAGGATGCTGGGAACATGTAAACTGCAGTTGCAAGTCCGATGATGATTTAAATTGTGTAAAAAATTAACTTTGTCAATTAAGCGCAGATATGCTTTGTGTAGTTTGTATCAACAACAATGTATCTAAACGCCATGTTAATATCATGCCATGAGGTCAACAGAGAAGCACTGGGTGACCACATACCTCTCACAATGGTATTCAAGTCACATGACTATCAAATGCAGCAGATCGTCAATTAAACCAAATACACTTCAATAGTGTATTTGGTTTAATACATCTGCTCTGTATTATTTTGAAACTGTCGTTCACCTGTGGCAGTGCATGGTTTTGTTTGCAGGGCTCTCGCTGGGATGGGAGCGAGGATGGGTTGCTAATCTATTCTGGTTCGAGTGGTCCTATGCTCAGCGTTTTTGCCACCACAGTCTCACAAAAGGAGATTTATTTTAGTGACTCGATTGTAAACTGTTTTCAGCTCGCTCTGAATAGAGGTGGGCGAAGCCATACAGGTGAATGAGGAACCCTTCAAATCACTCCAGAGTTAGAGCATCTCTCACCAATCCATGGGATAATCCTTCAAGCAACCCCTTAGGGAGGGAATCAATGGAACTTCTTAATTCCCAGACCAGTTCCCAAAACATTTTAGCCCCAGCAACACTCATATTTTCTCAACAAATATAGTCATATGTAAAAAGATCTGACATAAAAGTGATGTATTCAGCAACATCAACTGTCCATTCAATTGGCCTTTTCTTTGAGAAGACTGATTTATTTTATGAGCAACCAGGAAATGGTTTGGAATAAATAGAATGTATTGTTTGAGCAGCAGTTGCTGCGTATATCGTGATGGCAGCTACAAAAATGAATCAAGAGTATATGCTAACGGTCTCTGCTAAACGCGCACTTCATCATCTTTACCTTCATTCTCTTAAGAGGGTGACTCGAGGGACTCGTACCACTGTTTGTCTGCAATGACATCTGAAGTCGCGGGATGACGGAGTGTTATGTCTCTCCCTGGTTCAATCTGCGTCCCTCCCCTGATGGGACCCCACTAACGTCTTCATCCCTGTTTTTTTCAGCCTGGCGTAATGACATACTAGTAGCTGCCCTAATGGAGCCATAACGGTCATTTATGCCAGGGGAGGCTCCGAGGCACAGTTGTGCAGGCGGGGAATCGCGGGAAGGAGGGGAGACACTTTCCTTCGACATGGTTCTGTCTGAATGTCAATCATGTGCGAGAGCCATCAACACTGATTCACAATCATGGCACACAAAATACTCGGCGACGATAGATAATGCAATAACACTAACTGCATAAATGGATTCTTCTTATGAGGTTAACCGACGATTCTCATTCGCTCTGCACATGTGCATGCGAACGTTTCCTCTTTCTAATTACATTTTCACCCGCCGACAAAGAGCCATATTCTTGTGTACATTGCCCACACAATAGAGAGCGCTACATTTGTCGCATGTCTTTATGTTTAGTCGTCTACATTTGCTGCCGCGGCTGGAAGAGACCACAATGTACGTAAGTGCACAAATGACATTTGCATTTCAATATGAACACAAGGAGCCATTTTCTCCCATCTGAGCTCTGGGTTTAAAAAAAGAAGTGCGGTGAACTGAGGTATTCTGAATAGACACTTTAATATGCACATGTTGGTTCATTGCTGTGAGGAAGACGGGAACAGAATAATACAGCAGCACATCCAAGTTATGTTAATTAAACCACTGCCTGAAATAATGAAGAGAATAATATGGAGTAATGCCGTGCACGTGCACTCATGCTTTCACATTAAACACCATTACATTATTAGAAATTTAAGCAGCTTTGTCAATGAAGAATGCTTGCACACACTTCTATTTCTGCCTTAAGCCATCACGCAGACAAAAACTTTGGTGTTCGCTAAATTTAGAAACACTTATGAAGTCTATTCTCAGAAGAAAAAAAATATGAAGGGAAAAAATATTGAGTTGAAATACTACAAGAGGTTGCCAGGAGAAGGATATTTTGAAATGCGCTGGGAAAAATGGTTCACATACAAGGAGTACATAAAAAGGCTCACTTGCAATTTAGAAATGGAATGACTTTCCCCACAGGCTTCGTTTTCAGTGACGCTTTGAAAATGTATTCATTAGTGATGTCTACCTCTTTGTCTTTCACATTAATGTGTTCTGGAGATTTTCAAAAATATGTTTTGGATTTTTTTTATTTTTTTTAATTTATTGTTTAATAAACTAGATTACATCATAACTGTCACAATTTTATACAATAAAGATAGCAAATATCACAGATGTGACTGCTTGAGAGAATACTTTAAAGTTACATCAATATTACTTTAATATAACAAATATAACATAACAAAATAAAGAGATTCTGAATTTGGAGACAAAGATAATATCAGAGAAACGCAACAAGCGGAAACAGATGAACAAAATGCTTAGGAGTGGCAGTGAAGAGGTGAGGAACTGTTCCCTTGATACGTCGCGATGCAGACAAAAATATTTCTACATCGATGCAATGACACAACATGATCGATTATTGTAGTCAGTTATTTATGTTACACTCGCCAGGCTTCAACTTTCTATTCCATGGGCAAAAACTTCCTAGGGACAAAAGCGACAGCCTTGAGGCAGCAAACCTCAGGGAAAAACCTGCAAAAGAGAAACAAGGAACATGGCAGAGGAGCTACTGACAGAGGGCATCTGGACTTATGAACTAGTTGGAAGTTGACAAGACACACACTCATGTGCAACCACATATGTAACTAATTTATAACATCGCGTTTGCCATTTCCAAGCAGTGATGCTAACACCAATACCTGCTACTGGCACAGCAGAATCAGCCAAAGCAACAATTGTTATTTTATTAACATCAATGACTGAGAAGGATCTACCACATCTCACTCGTGGGAAAACGTCACGTTATACCTGCAGTGTGCAATGAAGGTAAAGCTAGCATAAGTGCAGAAGGCCATTCAAGAGGTTGTAACTAGAATACAGTGACACATGCAAACATCAGAAAAGTTGGAAACCTATACACACTACTGAGGTCTGGGACCCATCATCCATACAGATCACACGGGTTTTCTATGATCTTGAAACACTGGCCTGCCAAAAAAAGAGAGTAATCATTTTAACTAAACATTAAAATATTCTTTTGAAGCAATGCGAGTACTGTCTGGGTGTATTAGCTGAAGCACCTGGAGACTGGGGAGCTCTTTTAATGTCCAAAACACTGAGAGTCAGGTCACTTTGTAGCTCATTTGAATTCCGGCACCTTTCATTTTAGATAGCTCTTTGTAGCCTGAAGTCTGATAATTTAGGTCTGTATCTCTGATGTGCGTTTAATTTCCACCTCTTTGATTCCTGCCACAGCTGCCGACCAGACAGAGCAGCACATCACACTGTTTCGAGAGTTATTCTTCTGACATGCGTCTATGTTTGGTCTCCTTTAAAAAACTGTAAATTTCACTCACAATAGAACTATAAGTAAGAACTATAAGTTCTAAGGTACTTGCATTTCGAAGATGTGTATGATTAGGCTTTACTTTTTTCTGTTATAAATCCAGATAAGCTTTGATGGAGTGTAAAGAAAAATCATTGACAATAAATTGAAACTAAATTACATGTCAAAACTTGAGAAACACATTGCTTTGAAACATGTGAACATATAAAGTAGTAAAACAATGATTGGGCACACTATCTATTGATCTTGGCACACACCGGGGCCAAGTTACTGTAAAAACATGCAGATAATGTGCAGAACAAACAAAAAAATTGGGTGCACTTAAAAAAAAAAAATTAAATAAAAACCAACAAAGCAAATGCTAATGTTCATTCCTAGCTGGAGCGTGGTAATCCGGGTCAACATGCCCCATCAACAAAGTCAGTCAGTCTCCTGTGTTGTGTCAGCGGTGAAGGAGGACAACTTATGTATTTTGAAGCTAACCACAGAGAGGCCTAGTCTTCAATAATTAAAACGGACACTGATATCACATTCTGTTTAATCTGCAGCTTCCCATCAAAGAATGTCATTTACAGACTGTTCAATGAATATGAATTGTGTTCGGCCTGTGACTTGGTCTGTGTTTGATACTTTGGCCCCTCGTGTGATTGAGTTTGACACCCCTGATATGCATTAAGTAATGGGCTCCGCTGGCAGCTAACAGCTAGCAAGCACAACTCCTTGTCGAGGAACAATGATCTGCCAGTCATAAAAATGCAAACCACATATTTATGTATGTAATAGAGTATTCTATATTGTTCTTGATAGTTATTCTTCCTCTGCCTGCAGCAGGTTCAAGAAAAAAAGTCTGCAATTCAGTAGCAGAGTCACAATATGCAAAGCATCTTCAAGACTGCTGAAAAACATTGAAAATATCAGACACATTTATTTAATAACAATAACAAAATAAGAGGAATATGACTTCACATTACTTCACATAACTCTTTCAAATAGCAGGATGTATGGTTGCAGTTGACTGCATGAATCCATAGTACTCAAAAAAAGTTGCAATGAAAGCATTGTCGCTGTTTTATGTGGGATTAAATTCTACGCGGTGATTAGATGCACTAAGCTAACACACCTCAGACCAGCACTTTTCATATCATTTCAAAATGCTACTTGACTTGGACAGTTGTCTTTTCGATGATCTATCCATTTGTTATAGTTAAGTTCTCAGCAAATTTGGCTCAGTAATAAATATACCCTGCTTTAAGAAATGCTACGATGTATGCATTTGTTTTCCAGCTGCTGATTAATATTGTGCAAAAACACCAGACAATAAAAGTATGTGAGCTACGGTGTCTTCTGATAACTGGAGACAGAACGAAAATACCACAGATTCAAGAAACAGGAAGGAATGTTTGTACCCACCAAGCAGCAAGGCGAAGATCACATATCACAAATACACATTTGCATGAATACATTAGAGTCACCTCTGCTTTCATTCGACAATGATGCCACTGTCGCTTTCGCTCCTGCACACGCATCAACACAATCTAAGGAAATATAGTGACATTTTATTTGGTCACAATGGGTTCAGACGGAGCCGACTGTCATCAGTTATGGTGTAGCGTCATGTCACAAGTCACTCTTCAGAAAATAACACAGGGAAAGCTTTGCTGTGTGTTTACCCAGTCGAGCTCATGCGCATCCTGGCTTTTCTTGGATTATGAATCAATTTTTAGAAAATGATGCGTTAAATAATAGTTTTTCAGAAGAGGAAGTGAAAGTAGAGACGCCCAGCAAGACAAGTTCAAGCACAATATTAGATGAGTGGTAACAGGTGGGAGACGTTGACAAAGTAAAGATTGTATAAGATGGAGTGAGAAGACAAAAGTGGGGAAATGAGAAAGTGAACACTGCTGCGCGGGGAGAAAAAAGCTTTTATCTTTTAGTTTTTTAAATATCTGTTTTTGAACTTGTTTAATTAATGAACAGAGTCGAGCGAGGGAGAAAGTAGTTACAAAGGAAAAAGGAGAATAAAGAGTAGATCAGATGAAGAGATAATAATATACAGTGTGAGGATGTAGTTAGCGTGAGGATGGAAGTCCATGCCTGCATTTCGTGATTAAACTTAAAGACATTTCAAGTCCTTTGGAGATGTAAAGAAGCTGCTTGCTACGCCACTGTTCCTATATGAACCTGTGTATTAAAGTTTTCAGATAATGCATTTCAAAAGACATTGGAAACTACATTTTTGAGGAAAGTATAACAGTTAAAAGTCTTCATTCATTTAAATTCAGAAAAGAAAATTTGATTAATAAGGGATACGCACACAGTATTTGAAACACTAGAAGTCAAGACAAATACAAAATACATTCATTAAATAAATGTGTTTCCTTTTTCGGAGTAGAAATTATGGAATATTTGCAGTGATGAGATTCAGTTTGTTGAGTTCCAAAAATGTCTTAAAATGTATTATAACTAATAAAGATAAAACTCAGATTATTAGTTTGTTTACTTTTTTAAGACATGTAACGCTAATCTCTCTGATTTTGGCTGTTTGTGACAGGAAAAAAAAAAAAATCATAATTACTTTAGGATTTGTGTGATACAGTATGTAGTAACTACAATACTCTCAGGGTCACAGTAAGTGTTTCACAAAGTCAGCTAATGTTTGATAGTTTAGTACCGTACTGCCATAGCTGATTCGGCTGTCATACATGCGACGTTTGAATAACTAGGTGTTTTCACAACCAAATAAATCATAAATTCCACAACAAACTGATTTCCGACCTTAGGTCCCATGGACCGACCGGGAGGGACAGAGACTTCGGCTCCTAACTCGTTTTTGGTCAAGGACCAGTTTAGGTAACCAAGTGTACAAACATTATTGCATCATACAAAATGGTTGTGTTGTTTTCTGTGCCTGAACCATTCATTCAACAGGAGGAGTGAACAAAGCAAATCAACGATGTAGATGGAAAAGAAGATGCTCAGCCTAAGGAAATGCTTGTGTTTCTCGATTACATGAATCATCATTTCAATCCACTTCACCTCAACAAACAACTGCTGTCATAACCAGGTTTGAAAAGCAGAAGAATGAAGACAACATAACCATATCAGCCTCTATTTACATTTATTTTCGTTCCCAAACAGATTGAAATAAAGAGATGGAAAGTATGGAGGAGCGTCTAAGATACGCACAGCTCCACCAATCCCCTCTGTTTCTCTTGGTTCAACCAACCAACTGTTCCATCTTGTTTATAGCTGTCACTATTTCAAGCGAAATTCTGCAACAGGCTTTGTTTATGAGAACCACTTTAAATACTTTCATCTACATGTCTCACACCAACTGTGCTGATTTCATTTAGTTTCATCAGCGATCAACATTGCGTCGAGTTGACAATAGCACAACAGACCCCTGTGGTCCACTGGTTGTTTGAAAGCCTTGAAACGCTGCCCACTGTTTATGCCTCTTGGACGCAGCTCGCCTTCCATCAATTCTTTTTTCTCCATGGTGCTGCTAAAAAAAATGTTTGATCCAAGAATAGGGATGCTTCGCACATCTTAGCGGAGGAAGGACACAAGTCAATATTTGGCCTGAGGTTGTTTAATTTGGATAAGGCGTTTGATTCATACATAAAGAAAAAATTCCAATTACCCTGTCAAGAGTTGAGCGAGCCCACAGCATGCTGTTTTAATCATGCAGTTTCATCAAACTCTTTAAATTGAGTTGAACATGCGCGGGATAATACATTCCGCCTCAGGGAAGGTGATATCCCTTAATTTGTACTAACCAGTAAACATTTGAAAAATCCATGTTCAACAAGAGAATAAAGACAGATGGCTCAGTAATGTTTACGAACTTAAGATAGGAGAAATTGCATGCTCTTATCGTCACAAGGAGAACTTTCCCTTATGAGAAGTGAACTACCATGTCAGATTCATGGTGACAGAAAGTTCATATAAAAGTTCAGATACACTTCAAATGGGGGAGTCTATTTCTGAGACACATCACATCTTGTCACAAATGACGCACAAAGACCAAGAACGTTTCATCACAGTCACTGCATGTTTCTAGTCTGTAACAAGAGCAAGGGCGAGAAACTCAGTCCTCTATGAGGCCAAGATGTTCAACACATTAGAAGCCGGGAAAAATGTGGGGAGGGGGTCTTCAGCTGGCAGTGAAAAACATCCTCCTCGTTCACCTCTGACTCCAGCTCATAGCACTTGCGGTGACCTAGAAGTTGCTGCACTATTTGATTCAGCTTTGAACAATTTAAAGCTCTTGGGGTCCAGATACTGTTTGGGATATGGTTCCATGTGCCTTTAGTTTGACAAAAGTCAGCAAGAAGTGCCATAATAATGTCTACAAAATAAGCCTAGACGGGCAAAACGGGCAAAAAAGTTGAGGGCTTTTCTGAAAACTCTCAATATTTTTGATTCTGTTGCATTAAACTGCAACATGGAGTGAGGGATACGACACCTTCGGGGCGGCAGGGTCGCAGCTTCAGCACGTTTCAGGCGACGTTTGTTGTGTTAAATGTTGAAGCTGATGACAGCATGGATGATTCATCAACAAGACGAAGGAGAGAAGCGGCTCGTAGTGGTTGGAGGAATTCACAACTCACCGAGCAGACAGCGGCTCTGAAGGATCTTATGGTTTTGAAGTCGCATATGTTGCATATGTTTATTCAATTAATTTCATATTTTTTTAAAAAATGTACTACCTGATTACATAGAGTATGAAAGCCTGCAATTCTCTCTGTCTCTGATCTGCCATGTTGACAAACTCCTCCTCCCTCCACCAGATTGACCTACTTTTTTTTCACCTGACATTGCTGGCAAATAACCACTACAACTAAAATGACAACCTTGGTGCTAATGGAGCTCAAGCCTGGTGTGAACGAACAGATAGACATGAGTCGAGCTGATCCTATCATAGTCAACACAGTGGTAGTAGAGCAACAGTTGCACCTCGCAACAGGCAGATTTTGAGCAGTGATGTTAACACAATAAAAAGTGAGGGAGCTAAACAGTGACGTCACCATCATTGCCATACTTACAGACACTAGAGACTAATGATATGATGTAGTACCCCGACAGCATATCTGTGCGAGCTGCGATGAGGACGAGGGCCATGCATTGCATCATATATATAACTGAATTGCATCACTCAGAGTATGGACATGGAAGATCTTCGATTATAAATATTTATCAATGACATTAAATATGGCAGGCTTTGACTTTTGCAATAATTCCATAGACACAAGCTGATAGCAAACTACAATATCAACGGCTTTGAGGCAGCCAGCGGGAGGAAGTACTAGTGAAAGGAAGGGCAGAAGAGTGGCAGATAAAATGTGTTCCCTGTGTTTCACATTTCAGATATTACGAACTACTTGGAAAGCACCTGAAAGACCTGACAGGACACACTGTGGGTGAGCTATATCAGCGGAACCAGCCCGATATGGATCCGATATGGAATCATGAGACCACTGAAGATGCACAGGCCTAAGGTGGCTTTTTAGTTGTAAACCATCTCAAGATACAGGGGCCACTGATGGTGCACGGCCCTTGTTTCCTCACATCAGATATTCCTCTCACGACCGCCCAACACTGAGAAGCAGTTACAATTCCTGTCCAACGACGCTGCGGTCAAGTATAAATCTTGCACATGTCTGATCTGCAGGTGGTCGCAGCTGGACCGCCGCTGTCGCCATTCCTGATTCCATTTCACAAAGATATTACACACATCTAAGCTGCTGTCAGATATTTCCCATTCCGTCTTATCAGTGGCAGGAATGATGTCTGGCAAAGCAAACAAAGTATGTGTAACGTCCTTAAATAAAGCATGAAATTGAAGGGACGTCTGCCGGGCGACGTGCAGCCACAGGCAGTGGACGGCTGCAGCTGCTCACCTCCACACTGCACACCTCTCATTTAGACTTCCATTTAAGTCCCCAGCAACACTTTTATGACTAAATTTCCCAATTTTAAAAAACACACAGTCTAACAAAGCGGAAAAAAATAGAGCTGCGCTTAGTTTCCCTCTCCGCGGCAAACAAATTAGCATAGACTGAGCAGTGAACGACAGGAAACTTACCCCGCACTTTGTTATTTGGTCATGGTTGTGTTCAAGCGTGCACACAGAGACTGACTTCAATGTCTAGCCACTTTCAGAAAGCAAGTTAAGAAATCCAGACACGTTACTTCATATCCCACTGCAGATTATTCGGTGACTGACGTGTATATAGACGGGCACTTGTGTATGCGAAGCTGTGCGACTGTGATTGGGAGTGGCACATACAAGTCAGCTACAAATTCTGGCACTTAAAGGAATCTTGGAACTCACCAGGGAACTGGTAGCTGTAGCTGGGTGCAAATCCAGTGTATCCACGGCCATACGTTGCCACAATATTAGGGTAACCTGGAAGAAAAACAGAGATGCACATGTGGTGAGGGACGAACCCCACTGTCGACACGTCATGTGTTTGCTGGCTTGAAAGCACTGGTTTTACTCAACTGTTACATCAACACGAAACAAAAAATCTCATTTTAATAGTCAAACAAGACAAACAACAAGTGCGTATGTGTCACTATGTTCTGAAATCTCAAGTGTCAACGATATTCCCTCCTTTCACAGCATTTTCTTCAAAATTCCATCACAGCACCATTGTTCCATTATTCGCCAGTGCAAATTTGTGAAACCTGCAAGACTGAGAGCCAAAAGATTCTTCAATAAGGTTCTTTGGACAAACAACATCTTAACAGTCTCATTTCTATTTAATTCATTTCACTAAAAGTTCTCTGGCAGCTTTATGACGGGGAGTCATAACATTTATAGCCCTTTAAGATGCCAGTTAGGCACCTTGTAATGACGCTCCCTTCTGTTAACCTTCTGAGCATCACAAGTGAGTTCATGCACTGGTTTATTGTATAATAGATGAATATTTACTTCAATCTGATCTTGTCCATTGACATATATATATATATATATATATATATATATATATATATATATATATATATATATATATATATATATATATATATATATATATATATATATATATATATATATCTTAGTTATCATTACATTATGTATTGTAGAGAGATTAAAAAGGAAGAGAGTGAACAACATGTGTTGCTCTTCTGCTCCACACTGTCAGGAGTTCATTCAGGAGCAGAGATTTTTTAACCTGGGATGGACTGATCCGATCCACATTTGTTCCCACTTCAGATCCAATACGTGAAATCTGTGGATAATGATGTGATTTGTGTCTTAGAAAGTGCAATTTGAGCTCAGTGAAAGACCAAGAAAGGAAGTCTGGAAAGGCAAGAAATCTACTCAACAAAAACAAAAAAACAAAATTTCAACTCTTACGGTTTTAAATAGACAGTATCAATTTTTTTTTATTAAATCCAAGATAGATATCTGTAAGGAAAAATGAAAGGTAGAAGGTAAATGAAATCAGCAAAATGAAATACGGTGGCTCTAGTCATATCAATTTTGATCAGCTGAAACCACCCCAATGATCCATTAGTTCTCCTGAAAGTGAGGTCAACAGACAATAGCATGATGTAAAAACATTTTATTAACATATATCTTAAGTTTGAACTGACTGAAACACGATGACAATTCAAATATTTTTTTCACGCATATTTGACAGTCCAACCGCTTCACCCATCCACCAGTGTTACAATGGTATGCTGCAAATCTCTAGCTCTGGGGGGCCAAATGTACACTGCTTACACCAAATCATGTACATACCACGCACTCGTGGAGTGAGGCGAACAAATTCTACACAGCCGACATGTTGGCAGGAAAAGTTTTAGCTCCCTGTGATGGTAAATGCCTGCAAACTGTGGAATGGATTTCCTGAATGGAGGCGGAATCGTTGCGACGATGTTCAGGAAATCCATTGCACAGTTTGCAGTCCAAGAGCTGGGCAGCCTTTAGGGAGCAAAAAAATCAGCTGGCAACATAAATGCACAAACTATGGCTCACTGGTTGAAAACCTCAATCAATAACGTTGGTGATGGAACCTCATATCGGGTTGGAGCTTATTGGTACCTCGAGCGGCATGTATTATACTATGAGCTCAGGTAACTTTAGCTGTTGTCCTTTGCTCCTGTTTTACCTCCCTTCAATGAGTCTATCTCGTTCTTGAAAGCTGGAACTGCTTTTCATTCAAATTCTATTTTCAAAGAAGAAGAAGACTGTGTCCCCTTTCTCACCCTAACACTGGTTTTTGACCCTAACACTGGGTTTTGCGCGTTCACGTGTCAGTGTAGTGTGTCCCAATACTCCTAAGACTGAGGGCACTCGCCGTTCACCACTTGAAATGATCCCTTCAAACCGAGGGAGCTGCGGAACTATGTGCGAATATCAAGTGTGGATAGATTTCCAGGATACCAAAGTACTTTATTAAAAAACAATGTTGGACAGGTCAACAAGGACATTTTAGTAACAAGGACTACTCTTCTGTTTGTTGACTTTCTCCGGTATCATACGTTAGCGTCCCAAATGGTCTACGGTGTCCGACAACATGAACAATACAACATGTATGTACAACAGTATGTTTTTATTTCTTCTCAACAAACAACAGTGGGCTAGCATCCAGGCTAATGTTAGCATCCTCATACCTCTAACAGATTGCAACATAGTGGGAAAGCTGGCAATGGCTCCGCCCATTTTTCTCAGTTGGTTCACCAAACCAAGCAAGATTATCAGCACAGATGCAAGAGGTTGCAAAAACGTTGGAACTGGCATTTGACGTCATGAAGTGTTGTCCCAATTCTTAGGGACGTGATTCACTTCACTTCACTTCACTCACTTCATAGTGGACGGCACTCCAAACCAAGTGCTAGTGTTCGGGTGAGAAATGGGACACAGCCTAAGTCTTCATGCCACTCAAAACATGTGCACACACTGTGCTATATATTTGTGCTGTTCGTAACTTGCAATACAGTATTTAGAAACTAACTACAGAACCCCACTGGAATCAAATATGATGGAGAGCAGAAAAGTGGCAGTGAACGGATGACATTCCCACGTTGTAATTATTGGAACAGCGATGGTCAATGCCAGCGATTTCTGGGCAGCACAGATGTGTCCCGGGGTGGATAAGAGCATCACAGTTAGCCCCTTGGAGGAAGCACCGTCATTAGACGAATTTAAGAGCGGCAGATGTATCGTTCATCTGCCGTCATGATTCTTGTTACGACCGCGGACCCGGCAGTTAATTAGCTGGACACTTTTCAGACAGAAGCAGCTGTGGGCGACATATTGAGAAACGGGTGTGTGGGAGCCGCTGTGGAAGTGGGCACACACAAAAACAGGACACCGCAGATAAGTGGGTGGGCGAGTGGGTGAGAGTGCGAGCGCGAGGTATTATAAATATAATTAACCCTGTAATTATGGTGTATGTCTCCATCCCTGGGTTTCCAACAACTGCTGCCACCTTCACACAAAAATCTCACAGTGAAAACGATCACAGTGTTGTCTGATCAAGCAAATGGGGCAGAAAGGTGGCTGTTACGTTAGAGGGAAATATGACTATGACAATCGCCCATTAGGAGAATGGTAGACAAAACATCTCCTAGATCTGGGTCAGTCTAGTGGAAGGTGCTGCCATCCTTAGGACCTTGTCTCCGCAGCCTTCGTTCCATGTGCCAACACTGAGGCTCTACTGGTTGTGTCATGTGGAAGACAGAGCCTGTACATGTATTCAATGGATTCATGTCTAAGATAATAAAGCATATCTGTCATCATTTTCTTCCTGTACATTTAATCTAATTTCTTGGAAACGGTACATATCATTTTTCTATATAAAGTAACTGCTAGTTTGGTTATGATGAACAGGCAGGCAAACCAATAATACAATAATAATAATAATAATAATAATAATAATAATAATAATAATAATAATAATAATAATGTAGAGGGTTAGGTTTGCACTAACCCTCAACCCGATGTTGAACTATGTTGAACATGAACTACAGGTGCTCTCTTTTCCTCAGTCCGAGGGCATGCAAGCTAATCTAATAATTCTGCATGTTTGATAATGCCAACTCCACGTTGTCTCATGCTGTTAACTGCACATTTCAAATGCAAGTACAAAAGCAAAAATGAAAGGACTTCAGAACTTTAAAAATACAGAAAATATTGTGCAAGACTGAAGATGATGCCACAGCTTTTGCTGATGATTTGACTAACAGCTCAAGCAGTATTGAGAGGAAAAGTCCTGCCAACATCACACAACTAGGGCTGGTGATGGGTCGATGAGGTGTCATGAAACACTTTTGCAAGGTCGATGAAACAGTCAACTACTTTTCAGAGGCCATAAGACGGCACTCTGGTTTTAGAAATGATAGAAATGACATTTTATTGAATTACATGGTCAAGTCCAAACATTTTCAAGCAGTCAGTTCCCTCTGGTGGCCTTCAGGACTCTGTTTCATGAAACCTCATCTACCCATCAGGCCTTGCAAAGTAACAAAAGTTAATGTATTGCAGAGTTACATCCGAAATAATATATGATATAAACCCTTTCGTGATTTACGGTCGTCCACTGTTAAAGAGCTTCTGCATTTCAACTTGTCTTGTAATTACATAAGTGGTCGCGTCATGTGATCATAGCAGTGGTCCCAACATTCAATTACAGAACTTTGAAGAACATCAAAAAGTGGCCACTTTGCAAATGACTTCCTAAAAATTTTTTCAAAACAAGGTATATAGCAGCTGTGAGCTCTGTCCCAATATTTCAGACGATTACTTTGGAGTTCTTTGTGACGACTTGGACAGAGTTTATGTCTTTGGAAAATGACTCCTAACTGAGCCATAACGGAAATATTAGCCCTTTTTTTACACTGCTTTGTAGCACAGTAATAGATATTGAGTTAAAGTATCGTGGTCTCAGTCTCACTATTTTCCTCACATGATGGACTTGAATGTTAATTTATAACTTCAAACGTTTCCTTCAACGTTTCATCTGCACCCTCATCTGACCCCACGTCATTTTACTTCTGAGCAGCAAAAAATCTGACTGTGTAATGGTGTTTATATGTATATATATATATATATATATATATATATATATATATATATATATATAAAACCAGGCCAAATCTTCACTAAATACACTGAGGTAAGCTGCATTTCTAGGGCGAACTTTAGTGTCTTGAAAAACATTTGATGTATTCCCTGGCACGGACACTTATGCCTGTGTGTGTGTTTACACTGATGTATTTTGCCCACATGCAAGCTGGCATATAAGAACGTAAGTAAGCCATGTGGCTGCAAAAGAGATGCTCTGTATGCTTCAGAGCTGCTGCCAGCTGGAATCAGAAAAGGTTGACCTTGGTCATAAATATCTAATCAGTGTTTGCGGTCCATGAAAAAGTTCAATTTATTCCTGACCCAATGGGAAAATGCATTTTGTGGCCGCTCGCTTCCCCACACGGACAAAAGAAATGCAACTCGGAGAAGCGGTGAGGGGAACCTTAACCTGATAGGGATGAAACAGGATGGGGGCGATAGCAGAGATAAGAAAGTCTTCATCAGCGACTGATGAGAAGTCATCAGCAGGAAGCCACAGATGGATGGCTTTCACAAACCCCTTCATTGTTTGTTTAGTTGGAAAAGAAACAGTGTTGTGATCCAATGGTCAGCTATCACGGACCACTGAGTATTGGATATTATGTGTCTGACTCTGTCTCGCTGGTGTGAAGAGCGTCTTGGACAGTGATTCATATTCTGCTGTTATATCGGTCATGCTTTTGTTTTAAGCAGCTTTTTTGACAGAATGACTGAAACAGACTTCTGTCGCTAGATGGGAAATCGATTGAAAAATAGCAAGAGTGGAGTCAGATCTTTGGTTCATGACAAAAGCTTTGCATTTCTAGTGCTCTTAAAATACTGCTCTATAGTTGGAGTTAATGTATTTATTTTGATATCTCCATTTGATTTCAGAACCGCTGTCTACTGAGACTGACCACCACCAATAAGTGCTTTTATGTCTAAACAAATTTAAACGTGACAAAATGCAACAGCGTATTTTTCAATGTTGGTGAGTAAGTGTATCATAATGAGAAGTATATATATATTTTTTACACACCAAAACAGATGAGCTGATAAGAAGCGGACATTAAAAAGTCAGCTGTAGTTACAGAAATCCTTTAAGTGAGTGTCAAACGCAAGGCCTGGGGGCCAAATCCGGCCCATCCAGTGACAGAAAGTGATCCACCTTTTAAAGGCTGAAATTACAAAGGTCAACAATTAATCTTGAGGACAATTTATACGGTTTGACACCCACCACTGAGGCTATCGTTTAGAACCCTGCTAAACTAAAACACTCACTAAAGGTGAATTACAATCCCTTCCTTAATTCTCTCTCTTAACCCTCAACCTCATTCCTGAAAACAAAGGGTTAAGAAAGATTTTAGAAATGGGACACTCCTTAAAACAGGTACTTCATTAGCCTGTTTGGGGTAGCATTAGGATTCCATCTGTCAATTCAGAAGAAGACGAAAGACCGAGCAAGAAGCATTTAGATCAGTGACAATGCCATCTGCATCTGTATTTAAGTCTTTGGACTTTTATACCTCCATTAACAAAGAAAATACTTGTACTTGTAGCTTGGTTTCTTTGTCACTATCAACACCACGTTTTTTTTTGTTTTTTTTGTGAGCAAAGGTTTCTGGGTATTCCTCGATACCAAAGACTCAGTAAGCTACTTTCCTCGATCTTGCACACATTTTTGAGCGTTGGCAAACCAATGTCATCAATGTCAGGTTGAGGTTGTGGATTCAGGAATGAACTACAACACAGCCTAAATGTTCCATGTCAGAGTGGCCTTCACGCGGGTCTGGTGTTTTCAGTCACCATACCCCATGCTTTTTCAGACTGTGTCCCAGAGAGGGCACATTTGAAACTAGTGTGGTGTGTCTAATATGGCATTAATCGTGAGTTAGCTTAGCTTTAGTGTGGGTAATTTAGACCTATTGACAGACTTATCTTTAATGATTCGAGCTGAAGTTTAATTTTCTCAAACCACATCAAATTGACAAAATTGAAATTCACAAAGGTTCGTCCTTTGTCAGTGTTGATAAAGCATGAAGCAGGTGTGACCACACAGCTGCTAAGAACATGAGAAAGCTTTATACATACATGCTCTGTGTTGTCTTCTTAGTTGTTGTTGTTAGAGAGCTACAGCATCCACTACATGCCTGGTATATGCATTATATTGTTTAAGGCTTTCAGCAGATTCTAAATGAGTCACTTGAAATCCTAATGCGTCAACATGGAATGCAGATAGTCCACTTCACAATAGTCGATATTTCACACCTTGGGAGAATGTGGAGCGCATAGTGCTAGTGCTGTGTGGATGAGGTTTCATGACACAGTATTGAAGGTTGATGAGGTTTCATGATACAGTGTCCTGATTCTCAGATGGCACTGTCTGCTGTAAAATGTTTGGACTTGAACTACGACTTCAATGAAACCTCACATGATTTCTAAACCAAGAGCGCCATCTAGCACCTACTACCTACTACTACTGTTTCATGATACCTCAACCCACATTCACGTTGCTATGCAGGACTTCAAGCATACCACACACTGCTGATGTCTGCTATGCCAATGAACGGGCGAGGCAACAGGTGTTATACATACCTTGAGCACATGGTTAAAATTATGGCCCATGAATATGTAACTACTTGAAACAAGAGGAAAAATCAGGCACTGTTGTCTCTGCTCTCACTCTAATAAACTGAGCTTGTCGGCGTGCCCAGCATGCCTTTTACTGCTCTTATTAATATGCATGCTAATGCACCTATTTTATGGCTCGATAGTTCCGGTTCACTTTAAAATCAATTATCCATCTGGTACACACGAACCTCGCCAGACTCGAATGTGTATTAATTTCAGGCAAACATACATCGGGCTCACCACAATAAAGATAAATGCCTCGATTAGAAGTGGTAAACAAAGGAGTCAGGGATGCCTTTAATGAGATTTGGCACAAAAGAAGCTTACACTTTCTTAAATAATGAGCGGGCCTAGGGTCGCAATTTTCTCGGAATGCAAATTATATCAAGGAATGTTTCGCTGCCCTTGTTCCAATTTCATTTAGATAAGAGTGTCTCAAAACAAGCTGGCGGTTAATATTCTCACATGAGCACATCGCTGCCTTCCTGCTTCATTCTCCCAGTGGAGGGGAATGAGTGCGCAAAGTTCCTCAAACTTCCCTCTGCTTGTCAACTCTTTCTGACACATGAGCACGTTTCAAAGAGCTTAGCAGTTGGTCAGTGTTATCTACACTTGTGCCACAAACAAGCGTGATACTCATCTGTGGAAAAGGTCAGCGGTGGTGTTCTGCTGACGCCAATGAAGATGAATGCAGCCCGATGTATGGATATAAGAGCTGATGTATAAATGCTAAATGCAAAATTGATTGCAATCAGCTGTCGAAAGCGGCGAGAACATTACGATAGTCGCCATGGATAAAAATTCATGAGTATGGCTGCGCCTGCACCTGCTGCTAGCAGGGGAAGGGGGGGGAGAAGCACCTCGCACCACGAAACCGTTCTCTTTTACAATCAGCGGCATGTTTCTTTTGCTTATGAAGGAAAAAAATACATCTTTTATGTGAGGGCAAATCCATTTGGTTGGGTCGCACATACAAATGATATGCATGGGAAATGTGACCGGCGGAGGGGGGGGCAGAAATGGAGGGATGGAAGGATGGACAGACAGCGGCAGCAAGGGGGAAGAGAGTGCAATAGTGTTAAATAAAAAAGGCCACAGGCATGGGCCGGACGGTAATGAAGAGGGGTGGGCCGGCAGCTGAGGTCCCTGTAGATGAGATCTCTCCCTGACACGTGTGTCCCCTTCATTACCCATTAAGGGGGGCACAGTGATGAATCCTTAATATGACATTACACCAATTTTCCTCTTCATTTAGCCTGCTAATGTGCTGGTCTGCTCCTATATGCCCAGAGGCTGCCGGTGCCAGACTCCACCAGAAATAGACCACAGTGGCCACTGGTGGCACACCTTGAAGTGGCCTAATTAGGGGCAGTGCCCACCTAATGGGGCAATTTCCACAAGACTCCACACAATTTGATTATTTTAGCGTGAGGGAATGGATGAAAGAATGGCAGCGCCATAGACCAGATCCAAAGACAGCACGCAAGAAGGAACTCAAATATTTTAAAGGCTCATATTGGTGACTGACACTAACATACCGTGACGTGGACTGTATCACACAGAACAGGGGTTCGTAACCTTTTTCATCTTGGGGCCCATCTTTCTCCGAACAAATGGACCCGGGGCCCATTCAAGTAGTACAACTGATTCATTACTCTCAATGTGATCAATAATTTAATCTACTAACACATAAACAAGCCATGACATGAAACCATGTGATCACCGCAAAGATATTTATTTGTCATCGAAAAGTCCAACCAGCAGCAGAACCAGGTGCAAGGAACCACCATCACTGAGGACCTCAAATGGGAGCCGACCATCAGGTCCCTTATCAGGAAGGCCCAGCAAAGAATGCTCTTCCTTAGGCAGCTACGAAAACTACGACTGCCGACGAAGTTGCTGGTGGAGTTCTACACGGCCATCATCCAGTCCATCTTCACCTCCTCCATCACTGTCTGGAACAACAGCTCCACCTCCAGGGACAAGAGCAGACTGCAGCGCATTGTGCGTTCTGCTGAGAAGGTGATCGGATGCCACCTCTTCAGGACCTGTATGTCTCCAGGACCCAGAGACGTGCAGGTCGGATCAGAGCCGACCCTTCTCATCCTGGACATGGACCGTTTGTTCCTTCCCCTCGGCCGTCAGACTGTTGAATTCGTGAACAGCCTTGTTGTTATTCTATTTATTTTATTTTATTTTATTTATTTTTTGTCAACACTTAGTTTGATACCTCTTTTGACCAACTCTGGCCTAAAGGTTGCTGCACAGTCTCAAGGAAGTGCCGTCTGCCTACAAGTTTGACCTTCACTCTCCATGTCTGAGCCTCTAGTGGTTGGAGCTTGTTGCTGCCATGGTTGATGGCTTCTCCTCTCTCTTATAGTGATGCCACTTTGTGTAGTGGTCAGTAGGGCCAAACACAATCTCCATGGTGCCAATTCTGCATCTCATGATAAATTTGATAAACACACGGCTCACTCGCTGCATTGGACCTGCACACCTGAACATGAGGAGTCTGTGTTTGACAGCCGACATCGGTGTGAGACAGCTGTGGAGAGTGTGGTGGACTTTGGTTCACGATCGTAGTTTTAAACTTATTTTTAATATGGGGAACCTTTGATAATGACACTGGTCGACTCTGAGTCTCTGGATCTCTGTTTATTTTCTTAGATGTAGTGGTCCTCATTAGGTTCTCTGACGCGGTCATCTACCTTGGTTCACATCAACACATGCAGGTCTCCCACTGCGCTGGTGAAAATAGTTGGATATTGGATATTGCCAGTGACGTTCTCTTCCCCGTCCCCATTAGGGTTCACTGACCCCGGACACACTTTCACAGGCAGCGCTACTGCTACGACCCAGCATCAGTTAGGGACCATCAACAAATTCTAAAGCGGTCAAAGTATTAGTGAAATCTTCAATAAGGCAATGAAAAACAACCATTTTAGGAGAGAGAATTGTGAAAAGGTTTTTCATCGAACAAGACAAAGGACTGACAGTTTGTATGGTGATATGGAGAATAGAATATGACCAAATGATAATTTATTCACTTTATTTCTAATATTTCTTCAATAGCATCTAGGAAATGTGTCCAGACGGGTCTAAACTGAATTGAATTTCTCATCTCTACACTTAGTTAACTATTCTATTTAAACATAAACAAATAATGATGTTGGAGACAAACTCAACTACTAAGTTTCATTATAAAACAGTTTCAAGAGAGACTGTAGTGTCCAATAAATGGAATAGAATGCATTTATTGTGATCATTATCATTGCTGCCAAAATTACAAAAAAAACAAACTTACAAATTACATTTATTGAGATAACATTGTCTGTCCATATCGCTGATCCCTAGTGGTTTCCTGCTTTGTCCTGCTTTCCTCTCTTTGGTCCAAAGGGGTCATGAGCACCATGAGAGCTTTTCTTGAATCACTGTGGTTTTACACCCTATAGTGGGCCTGAGTACCCCACACCAAACAAAGCCCAACAGATCCTCTGTCATGCCCCATAGGTTTGCTTCTTTTTGGAATGTCTCCTTCACTGCAAGACAATTATATGGAACAACCTTAGCCGCTGTTGGTGAACTGTCTTTGACTTCCCCTCTGTCCTGCCATCCTCCTTTGTAAAAAGAACCTGTCTTCCTGTGAGAGGCACTGAGGCCATGTCACGTAACAAACCCTGGAATCACATTACCAATCCAAGAGCACAACACAAACCCCTAAAGCACAAAATGCCAAAACTAAAATAGAAGGCATTAACTCAAATCTGAAAGCAGAAGACAGACATCAAAAGGCAAAAAAGTAATAGAGCAGAATTAAGTAGAAGACCAAAAGAATTAAAAGCCAACATAGCCACAGACAACAGCAAGATCCAGAGCATGTTTTATAATTTGGGATTTTTTTGAAGAATACATGACATTGGGAGTTTATGTTGGAGGATGAACTGAAGCTGTCTAGCAGAGGTTTGCACTCCTTGAAGGCTTTTGTAGTTGTTGTTTCCAGCCATCAATAAAGTATCTTGAGAAAATGTTCATCACATTTCCTACTTTTGATGGCTTATGTTTTTCGCTTCAGTTGTACTGTATATTGCCATTGCTTTCGTGGCTTGCTGATGTGTTCCATAATTTGTTTGCCTTTGAACTACTCTTTCCCACAGATCTTGTTTTTTGTTCTTGAAAACAAACTTTAATTCCCTCTATCACATAAAAATGCATTAATTCACTCAATTTTTCTACTCTTCACGTCTGCGACATGACTTTTGGAATAAGAATAGATATTCAAAGCAGCGATATTTTTCACCCCAGACAAAGCCTGAGATACAAAGTGGAATTAGAAGCATATTCATCCCGGTACTTTGTAGTCTTGTGTGCAAAAGGTGTGGAAACCTCCAGGCATGTGACTCCTTCAGAGTCTTGACAGGATTTTGTTTAGTTTGACTTGTCTGTCAACATGAATGTGAGCTCATAGATCTGTGTAAAGACATGTCTTTTAGTGTGCAGGTGAATGTTCGAACAAACTCACTCAGCATGCCCATCCCCAACATGAAGGCATCCATGGTGTAGGGCAGACCCCTGGCTCGCCCCCGTGTGCCCGGCGGGAACATCACCTCCTTGGGCTGGGCTTTCTTACATTCTACCTATGTAGACAGACAAACACACACAGACACAGAGAGAGAGGCAGAGCATTAGACTGTGTAGATACACGAGCAGACAGATCTGACAGGCCTGTCTCAGCTCTTTACTGGGCTTTTCTATTTGACTTGCACAGCACTGGTTGTTTCCCATGGAGAGAAAACAAGACAGAGTCAATCTGAGCACCTCACATTTTAGAGGAGAGTCTCGGAGGAAAACTTACAATAATGCTCCTGCAGCATTAAAGCAAAGGTTATTGCTCCAGTGAACATGTGCCAAATGCCTGAGGGAAATACAAGCTAAAGACTTTCCAAGAGTTTTGACAGCAGCGAGGCAGGTGAACGGTGTATCTCGAACACCACCGTCATCACACCATTGTGTGATGACGGTGGTGTTCTTAAATGAAAATAAATAATGAAATAAATGAAAAAATAAAAGGTGCTTCAAAACAACAAGGTTGGACAAAAGACAACAACGAAGAATAAACAATTGTTTCAGCGATTAAATAGATAACAATTTTAATCATCTATGTATATTTGTGTAACACATCCTCACTCCCATGGTGTAATATATTAATGTTGTCGTCTTTAGCATTGCATGTCGACACAGGCTTTCAATTGAAGCACGCGTTCTGCGACGTACCCTGATGTCATGAGCAGCTTGTCACGTAAAAAATAAAACAAAAATGTTCAGCTCCTTTCATTCTACATGTAACAACGTGGCAATTGCTATTTAACGGCACTCAACTTCTAACTAACTTTGTAAAATTTACCCCAAACAATTTTCAATTGATTCGCCCTTCACATTCACCATAGAGGAAACTTTTTTTCTGTCACAGGTAGATCTCAGGAACAGAACAAAAGGAACTACAAAGGACCTAAATGAAAGCCAATCCGGTCTATGAAACAGGTAGAACTTCAAAAAGCAGTTTGTCACTCCTGACTTTACTAAAAATGATTATACAGCCAATAACAAAACTCAGATACAGCGGCAGTGTCTTGATACGTCTGTAACAGATGACTGTTTTTCTACTCAGGGCGTACAAAAACCCCCCCCGCTACACTCAAATATCGCAATACCTGATGGTGTGACACTATATTGATATTTTAGGCCCATTATATTGATATTTATGAGATAAAAGTATTTCAACTTTCCCCTTCAGTACCTTGTAGTAGACAACGAAATCTTTGACAGGGAGCATCAGCTAACCAATACGATGGTTGAATGTAAGGAATTGAAAGAGAGATGCTCTTTGTACGACGAGCCATGCTAGAGTCAAATACCCATAGAACACAAGAAACCTACAAACCTACCGCAGCAATGTAGCATTACAGCTACATGTTGCTATTAGTTTGTCATATTGCCCCTAATAAAGGCTCAATATGGTAACATGTTGCGCAGTCTCGTATTGTCACTCCAGTATGGTGATGCGTATCACATCGCTACTGAGAATAGACAGCCAATACACAGCCCTGATCCATACAATGGTAATGGTCTGTTTTACCTTCATGATCAGAGAATAGTGCTCATTATTGTAATTTTTTATTTTGTGTACAAGCCACAATAATTCCCAAAATAAACAACCAACATTACCACCTTGAAGTCAAAGACATGAGCAGTTAAAGAGAGTTTTTATTTCATTTTTAAATTGATGCCTCTTTTTATTGAATGTGAATTGTGCATTTCAGGGTGTCTGGCGGGCGGCTGTCCCCAGTGTACCCCAGTCCAATTCCACCTGCAGCACTCATCGCTCACCACATTTGTTTCTCTCACACATACAGCTTTGTTCATTTCCCATCTTACAAGACTGACATCACCTCCTCCTCCATAACACACATCAAATGAGGGATGTGACAAGGGCAGAAGAGGAGAAAGAGGAAGATGAGACTCCTATTTACCGCATATCTGTCCGCATCTCCATGAATTATGGAGCGGCATGAGTGGCTGACAACGGTGGCACGGTCTTATGTCTGTTGGTTGTTCTTTGGTAGCTCAGTCTATTCGCCATGCTGAACAATCTTCTTGCTCCACTGCCTGCTTGGCATCGGCCTGTCCATCTGTTTGTCTGTTTGCCTCCTGGCTCTCGCCTGCATCTCCCTACTGCATCCATTTACACGAGGCTTCCTCGGCTGCAGCGATTCACATGTCATCCAGGGCCTGCTGCGAGAGACAGGGCAGAGTGCCGCCGCTGTGTACACCTCAACCAATGAGCAGCCTGGCGTCCATACCAATGGGCTCGCTGCTCTGACAGGCCATCGGAGCACATTACCATTCACACGCAAACTTATTCACACATGCACAATGTCCCGTGGTAAACAATGTGCTGCAGACAGTTGCCAAATTTCATATCTATAGGCGCTGATTTATGTCTCATCCGGAAGGTGCCCCCCGACCCACATCATTTCAGCACCTTTCAGGATTTCTGAACCAGAGGAAAATGTTAGGAATATGTCACAAGTCAACTTAGGAGGAAGTGAAAATTGGGGTGCTTGAGTCCCCAC
This sequence comes from Synchiropus splendidus, assembly GCF_027744825.2. Taxonomy (NCBI): domain Eukaryota; kingdom Metazoa; phylum Chordata; class Actinopteri; order Syngnathiformes; family Callionymidae; genus Synchiropus; species Synchiropus splendidus. Next base: position 3,092,375 of record NC_071350.1, read on the forward strand.
ATGTATAGAGAAAATTAGTAATAATTCAACAAAAACTGAGCAGCAAAAACAAAATGAGATTGCTTGTTTGAAACTAATAAGGAAAAATGAAAGTAAAAAGGGACGAAGAGACAGTGTTAATATGAAGGCAAAATGTCACACAAAACCCAGATGTGAATAAGGAAGGCAAGTTGAGTTATTAAGTCCCTTTTTCTTTACATTTTTATGCATTTCATTTATAAATTAATGCAAGAACTACTGTCAAGAAAAAAACATACATATAAGACTCGAATGCACCTCAGTTTCCAAATATTTTTAGAGTAAATTGAGATAATTCTAATCTCGCACCATGTTTATAAGCTCATCTCCACTTCAGGTTTAGAAGACATCATGATGCCAAACACAGGTGAGTTCACCTGTTAAGTCTGTGTCAAGTGCATTCCCTCACAGCCCCACGATTGATTCTCTGAGTCAACAACAGTCTCAAACACATGAAAGAGACTCTGTGTACAGAGAAAACAGGCTTCGGTCTCAGACCTGATTTGTATTGTTGCTTATTGGACAGAGTGATTCAAGATAAAAACACAATCACAGCACATCAACAGTTCACACTGTTGATAAACGGCCATCAATATGTTGTTTACTGTGTTGCCCAACTACACTATTGCACACAGTGGGGGACGTTAAATGGACAAAACTGGTCATTTAACCTGGATGGCTAAGTGCAAATGAGAGCGTTTTGCCTGCTCCAGTGCACCCACAAGAAGCCCCCTCTTGCGACCTGTGTCATGATTTTTTCGAAAATAAATATGCAACGGTCTGCAAAGGCAAAGCTGCCGCGTTGCAGAGCTGTGATTTGTTGCTGTTAGCAGCTCTTTCATTGGAGACCCGACGACTAAAGTACACAGTTCCCTCAGCCACTTTGTAGCTGTCAGTGCTACTCTGCCCTGCTTGTTCCGCTGGCATGGTTTGACATTGTGCTGAAGAGAGCACAGACGCTCTCATCGTCAGGGAATGACCCCCGGCATGGAAGCAGGAACTGGGTGGGGACAAATGAGTGTGTTATAAATCTTAGCACACTGCTGGGATTCTCAGATCTCGACAATAAAGTAGAGTTCTGCCCACAACTCAAACATGACACTGTCTGATCAGTGTCCGCTCGTGGTGCCCTCTGCCACATCCAGGGAGTGGGACGCTCAGGTTGCCTGCTGGGAGTAAGACAGGGCCGGCTGTGAGTCATGCCGGCATGGTCTCAGACGCCGGCCTTTGATATTCATGGGGAGGGCTCCTTGTCACGGATTTAAAACCAGCCAGCAGCAACAATGTGAGTGTGTGGGTGTTCACCTGCATCAAAGGTGTCAAAGGAGGACTCAGGACGTGCTACAACAAAGAACCAGAACAACAGCGAGGCTGTTCGGGACCAAATGCAAATACAGGTATATTGTGTTTAATAAGTTGTGTCACTGATAATAATGGGACATCTGTCACCTGATCACTCACCAAGGCCAATTCCCTTCGCATCTCTTGGGTTACATCAAGAGGCTCCACACTGAAGACTTTATAAACCGTCATGCCAAAAGCCATCAATTAAAAATGAGGACTTAAGATGCTTGGCTCAGTCATGAAGCAAGACGGAGGCGCTCCTGCTCAGGACTTGTCAGGTGATATCCAACCCCTTTCCTCCCCTTGTTCATGATACCTAAGGCTGCAGTTGAAAGGGAGGTAAAGGCTGGCGAGAAGGGCCACATGGTGGGGATCAAGCAATATTGGACAACTGGAGTTGTGCCTGAGCCTTTAGCTATGGGACATCAGAGGCTGGGTGACCAGTCACCAGAAAAATACTGATGGCATGGAGAGAGAGCCAAAGCTACTGGAACTAAGTGACCTAAAACATGCTTTATTTTATCAACCTATTTCATCACATGCCTTCACGAGCTACTGTGAGTTTTTAGCTATTTTCTGGGTTTAATTTGTGCTGACTCATTGGCTCACTTTTTGAGGCATCTCATCTTAGGCTACTGACAAACCACAGTACACTAAGCCATTGCGTAAAAATGTACTACTTTCTCACATTGGTGTTTTAGTAGGGTACCCCTTTCCATGTGATGTTCTAAAAGCTTTGCTCTCACACGTATGCTCTCATCACTTGGTAACCTTACCAAAAAACTGTGCCATTGTGACTGAGCGCATGATCATCGGAGGAGCTATATCTGCCAAGTGACACAAGGATTTATCGATGCCACATCGCATGTTCCACTGAGGCACATGTTATGCCTAGTGCAGCATGTCCGGATGCTGTGGACTGAGCACCATGTAAAAGAAAGACGGAGGTTAGGGTTGCGTTTCAGTGACCTTGACTTCGACGCTTCATCTGTAATGGGAGGAGTAGAATACCAATACTCTATTGTCGCTTCTCGACTATTATACTTAGTCTGGATACGATGTTTCTACTTCCCTGACTATCCTCAAGAAAGTCAAATGATGCACCTCAGTAACCGCATGGGTTGTATTTCCTCTTCTAAAACTATTTTCATTTGACAAATCTTTCCCTTTGATCCACAGGTGATTTGTGGGTGATTAAAGTGTATAATAAAAACAGAGGAACGTGAAAGATTGAATTCCCTTGCTGCATAGAAAGCTTTGTTGGATCATAAATCCTACTCAAGTGTTCTGCTGAGTTGCATGTATTTTCACCAGTCTCACACTTCAGCAGCTGTATATTTGAATGCCTCCAGACATTCCTGGATATTTTAAACACACTCCAGATCATGAATGAAACAAACAACCTTCTCTTGCGCAGCTTATGTCAGCGAGTGCGAGATAGTGCTCCAGTTATGACCTTTTCAATACATCTCTCATACATATTAACCTTGTAGGTATAACAGGAAGGTGTGGGAGGGATGGACTGGCAATGACTGTCCTTCAGGGAAAAGAGCAGTGTGCTTGTGTGTGTGTGTGTGTGTGTGTGTGTTGCTTCAATGAGCTTCACTAGTGAATGGATTCCATCAGTGGCCCAGCACAGAGAAGAAAGGAAACCATATGATAGATTTATTCAGTCCAAAAGACAGTTGGAGAAGGAAAGTAACAACATTGACTGTGAGGAAAAAATAAAATATAATTGTGTGACAAACTGTACAGAAGGCAAAAGTGTGACCCCACATTTTACTGCAAACTTTAGTTGGCAGCCGCATAAAAGCTCAGTTTACAATCATTTGTTTTGTGTTTTGTTAGACTTTTCTGTTGTGATAATAACATTTCCCCCAGCTTCATTTTTATCTGCATGATTTTTTTTTGCCTCACTGACGTGACCTCTTTTGGGGAATCTCAAGATTATTTTCGTATTTCTTAATTAGAATATCTGCACAATTATTTTAAAATATTAAAAAAAAGACTGAGTCATTGCACAGTGCTGAAAAAAAAGAGAAAAAAACACAACACCCTGGGCAATAACAAATACTGAGGCTATTTTAAGTCTATTCTGAGTAAACAATTGCATTTTATAAATTTAAGTGGAGCTTATGCATGCCGCAATGTGAGACTAAGCTGATGGACCAGCATGTCGTGCCAAAGACCTCTCACTTAACAGTCCACTCTGGCTACCCCACTAGGATCCCTGACTCCTTCCTAAGGTAGTATGCAGCAGGGGTCCAATACTTGTGGCACACAGGGCATTAGTGGCCCACAGGATGTGGTGCCAAGGCCTGCCACTGGATGTCTAGTTTAGAATGTGTGTTTCCCAAACGGGGCAGTCCCCATTCATCCAATGAGAAGTGGACACTTGAGGGGATGACTTGTTATCATGTGACACAGGTTGTTTGAAGCCAACTCCGGGACATTTTATTGGTTTTCAAGTGGTTTGCATTTTAATATTTACGTGGATTTAAAAACAACTGCAATTCTAATGCAATGCAATAATTACCATCCAGTTAATGATTTACCGTAATTTTCGGGCTATAGAGCACACCGGAATATTAGGTGCACCCATTAATTTAAGAAGGAAAATGTTCATACATAAGCCACACCAGGCCATAAGCGGCAGGTTCAGTGGTGCTGCTTTCAAGACTACAGGGTCCAGCATCGAGAGTGAGGAAATAGTGGAAACAAGCTGCGTAATAGAGAGCATCTTGATTTATCCATGCTGTTCTCACAATAGACAAGGTGCAGCTCTCCAGCCGGGATCTAGTCCGAAACCAAAACGCGACTCCCGGTGTTCACCTTGTACTCTTGAGCCGAATGCACTTTGTCTCGAGACAGCATCTCACATCTTTCATTCACATTAAAGCTCTCAAAAAGCGCTGTTTTCACCTGCGTGCCCAAACTTCAGACACCACTGCGGGTCTCAGCGGCTTCTTCTCGATTCCAGATCTCCATGAGATTGACTCTGTTGACGGAGCTGTGGACACGCAGGCGAAAACAGCACATTTTGAGTGCTTTAAGGACAAATAAAAAGCCTCTGATTTAATCTGATTTCATCCAGTAAAAATCCACATATTAGCCGCGCTGTTGTATAAGCTGCAGGACTCAGCCCGCCAGAAAAAAGTAGCGGCTTGTAGTGGAAATTACGGTAAATGGCTCTCCCAATGTCACGACCTAACGCCATGGTAGAGAGGATGGGTTGCAAAAACTACAAGACACCTCACTCCCCTGGGTCAGTGGCCCAGTATCATCAAGTCTAAGCCTCTGGTAGCTGGCTTGGAAAACACATACTTCGCAAAGTCTCATTAATAACTTACCAGACGAAAATAGTTCGGAGAAAACATTTTATGACAGTGGGAAACTGTTTTCTTGTTTGCGATGCATCGCAAATGTGACGGCTCCTTTTACTGGAAGGTTTCCAATGATTTTTGCCATTGAAATTTAATAATAAAATTCTCGGATTGTTCATTGTGGCTATTTCGAGTAACAACGGTAATGTGAAATTTGATCACAAATGTTCATTATACAGTAGCTTCAGAGGCAGTTTGATGCTTTATGGTGACAGTAGCTAAAATATTATTTATTAATAATACTGGATATTAATCAAATAAATTGTTTCTACAGTTTCAAAAATGAGAGGTGACAAAAGCCTTTTTTTTTCTTGGCTCTGGTGTGTCTGTTGCTTCGGGTCACTTGCCCCTAGGTGGACTTGATGAAATCCAGTTCTGAAGACAAATTCTTTCATCGACTCTTTACCATTTAGTCCAACGCTGCCAAATTCACGGACGATTTAATCTAAAGAGAGAGATCTTTTGTGAATCGGGAGTCACAGACTCTTTGTCCTGATCATGCATCCGTGGTCAATAAAAACACAGGGACAATTCTGGGAAGATCACAGTAGAAAAAGAGCTCTTCCAGGGCGAAAATGATGCCTTGAATGGTCAGCCATCTCCTCACTGCTATTTGGTCTGATGAGTATTTATTCAGAAAGAGAAGGAGGTCATTTGAAGATGGAGTCGCTCCCCGTTGAGCCGACACTGTTCCCTGATCACATCTCCGTATTCTGCGATGAAAATGTCCCACACTGAGTTACACTTGACGTGATGCGAGGATCATATGGTTGATGCCAACTGCAACTCATCGCTTCTTCAATGTCCATACACGTCGAGTGAATGGCTTTCAGCTCATTACACTGTCTTTCTTGTTTATCTCTCACAGATTTTCGCAGAGCGGACCAAGAACTGTGGAGAGCTTTTTTGGCAAGATGGCAAGGCACTTGCTATACAAACTCACTTTCAACTATCAAAATGTGTGGCTTTGCCTTCCTGCTTTAGAATCTCTGTAGATTTTTCTTTTTGAGATAAATGAATTTATTGGTTATTTGTGTCGACCATCTCCTGTGCAGAGCAATGAAATGCAAAAATCTAATTACTGAGCTCAGGCATCGGACAGAAAAAATAAAGGTAGAAAAAAATGGTAAATAAATATAAGATATATACAACAAATAGGTCATATTTCAGCTCACACAAACATTAATCTATGAAACAAATGGAAATGCAAGTTCATTAATAGCATTAAAAATGTGACTCAAAAATGTAAAATATGAGAATGGTGATTAAAATGAAGTGGAAATACATTTATTTTATGAGGAAAAGACTCATGTTAAGAGAACCAAATGTATGAGCCAGTTTAGAAATAAACATAAATCTAAACTGACAATAATGGGCTTTACACAAACCTGGCTCAGTGGGTAATGCATTGTTATTGATGTTTTATTACATGTAATATTTCCCACCGCCTATAACTTATACATTGAATCCAAGAATTGTGAAACCATTTGATTTAAGAGGCTGGTGAGTAAGATCACTGTTGGCTGCGTGAAAGCAGCCGCCAATGTCGCCTTGGATGTCAGTCTGATCCACGCTGGCGTCCTGCCAATCACTTCCATAAATTAAACAAACCTGGCACTGGAATCCACTCGGCGCCGTGGCGCGCTATTTTATGGCCATTATTACGACTTAATCTTACAGCCGGAGAAACAATTACAGTTATAGGATCAGTCATATTGACGACGCCGTTCCGTGCCAGTTTTGCGTATTTAAACGTTACGCTGTGTTCAGGGAAAATAGAGTGAAAATCTCTCGCTGACGCTGTTTCGCTTGTCCCATTAATATTGAACAAACCACATCATGGAAATAAAATCCGTAAACTAAGATGAGGCTGAGTACATTCCCGCAGATTAAACAGTGATGTTTAAATCCTCCCACCTCAATTAGTCTTGTTCTCTGGGTGAGCGAGGAAGCCGGGACTTCTCCGCTGCTGAGAGCAGTAATTGGTCGGCCATGTCAGGACGACACCGTCTGAGGCAGATGACAGACAGAAAGTTCCTCCCTCCTGTTGGGATCCTTCTCCTCGATTATTATTAGAAGTGACACACTAAAGAGCATTACATTGATTCACTGCACAAGAACCAATGTGAGTCCTTTTAATGACAAAAGTTATTCACACTAGACTAGAGAAGTGTGTGGGTGGCCTGATCAGCCTCAGCATGAGGAGTGAGAAGATGCATCTTCTCGTGTGTGTTGTGATTGTGTCAGAGTTATGAATTGTTGTGTGTCCAAAGGTGAGAGAATGTGTCAGACATAAGCATGTTGTTACACACAAGGATCAAGGTATTAGTGTGTTTCGGGAAGTGATCGTGTGTTCTTCTACTTTTATCGTTGTGAGAACTTAGATGAGTTCCTATCAACATTTGGGCCGGTCCTCACTTTGTCAAGCCTCAGTTTGAGGGTTAAAATTACAAATGTACAAAAACCCTTGTTATTATCATTGGGTTTTAGTTTGGTTCAGAGTAAAGGTTACGTTTAGCCACTTGTTTTCGATGGTTAGGTAAGGGTTATGTCAATGTATGTCAATGACCGTCCTCACTAAGATAGGAAGAGACAAACGTGTGTGTGAAAGTGTTGGAGAAAGTTGGGATACAATAAGAGTGCGCAATTTCAAGAATGGGATCGTGAGGAGAATAGGTTTACGTGTGTCTGTGACTGAGTTCAAGGAAGAGTCTGAGTGTGCACATTAAATGATGTGAGTTTCATGTGAGAGCTTGCGCTCATGGGAGTGTGTGACGCAAATATCGGTGTGTGTGTTTAACAGTTGCATTTCAGTGAATGTATCTGGGACATAGTCAGTCCCTCCAGGATTTTGCAGACTTTTTTCATTGATTGCTGTGGCCACAAATGCTTGATTTTGCAGTAGATTTTATTTTTTTAATTGCAGAGAAAGTTGCCATCATTCATGGTTCTGGAACAACATGATGGGAAATAAGGTCTTTTGCTAATTATTATTCAGTTTCAAGTCTAAAAACAACCAGGCTGCAATGATTTTAACTAAACAAGTTAAAGCATTATGTGAATGCTAAATTAAAACAGTTTTACATTACGATTCCGTGAGCAGTTTGCGGGGTTACCACGTGCGCTACTCACATGGGCAGAGACTGAGGGACGTTTGGATGGCTCTGAGGGTTAAAGGTTGGGAATGCGTGTGTGTAACTGGAGTTGTTCCGCGGTTCATTAATACAGCAGGTTCAAAACAGTAGCTGCTGACATGCTACACAGGCTCGGGATGTAGAGTGTCAGAAATAGAGTAGAGAGAGATGGATCTGGCGGTCAGCCATGTTTGTTTACATCCACCCCGTACAGTGGCTGGCTGACAGCGCGCTACAAAGAATCATTCAATCGCAACCCATTTTTGACAGTACATGTCAGTGTTTTGTGTCGCACATCTCAACAAGGTGGGAGTGAATATTATGATGCACATGCCGCATTAAAGAGTGGCGGAAAAAAGACTGAAGTGGTTGGTGGGATTTGCAGAAAATTTCCAGTGATTGGACAAAATTGCAGCACCTCGCCAAACTCTCAGGGATTGGTTGAATTTGCGTTGGCACATTGTGTTCGAGTAACAACGTGTGACAGAATATCTGTGTTTGTAGAGGTGCATGATGTGAGGTGACAAGAAGAACGTGCACAGGAGTGGGTGCAGTAACAAGTGTTTTTAAATGTGTATTTGTGAATGTTTTACGACATTTAAGTCTGGCTGCATCTGGGGTTTGTGTTGGAACATTTGAAGGGTCTACAGCTGCCATGTCAATGTGTTTGAGTGTGAAGAGCATGTGGGAAAGTGGGGTGAAAAGATGTATGTGTCAAGGAAAGTGCTTTTGCGTAGAGCTGTGACAGTCAGTAAGAGATTGTGTGTCTCCATGTGGATGTTTGAGTATATGCCGTATGAAAGCTGAAATCCAACTGTGCGTTAGTCACTGTTTAATCAAACAGCACACTTCCAGGGATCAAACGGCATCAGACACAAGTTTGTTGTGTGACATGGATTGATGTTTCTGAACTATTTTAAGTTTGGGTTATGATCTGACTAAAGAATCAGAACTATTTTACGTTTGGGTTCTGATCTGACTATAGAATCAGAACTATTTTACATGTGGGTTCAGATCTGATGATAGAATCAGAACTATTTTACATTTGGGTTCAGATCTGAGCAAGAATCTGAACTACTTTACATTTGGATTCAGATGTGATGAAAGAATCAGAACTATTTTACGTTTGGGTTCTGATCTGACTAAAGAATCAGAACTATTTTACATTTGGGTTCAGATCTGATGAATGAATCTGAACTATTTTACATTTGGGTTCAGATCTGATGAAAGAATCTGAACTATTTTACGTTTGGGTTCAGATCTGGGCAAGAATCTGAACTATTTTACGTTTGGGTTCAGATCTAAACAAAAATTGGAACTATTTTACCTTTGAGTTGAGATCTGACTAAAGAATCTGAACTATTTTACATGTGGGTTCAGATCTGACTAAAGAATCAGAACAATTTTACGTTTGGCTTCAGATCTGATGAAAGAATCAGAACTATTTTACGTTTGGGTTCAGATCTGAACAAAAATCTGAACTATTTTACCTTTGGGTTGAGATCTGACTAAAGAATCAGAACTATTTTACATGTGGGTTCAGATCTGACTAAAGAATCAGAACTATTTTACGTTTGGGTTCAGATCTGATGAAAGAATCAGAACTATTTTACGTTTGGGTTCAGATCTGATGAAAGAATCAGAACTAATTTACGTTTGGGTTCAGATCTGGGCAAGAATCAGAACTATTTTACGTTTGGGTTCAGATCTGAGCAAAAATCTGAACAGTTTTACGTTTGGGTTCAGATCTGAACAAAAATCGGAACTATTTTACCTTTCGGTTGAGATCTGACTAAAGAATCTGAACTATTTTACGTTTGGGTTCAGATCTGACTAAAGAATGGTATTCTCTCTTGTAGGGTTGTTCATCTCACTCAGCATTTACAGGAACACTGTCGGACTCCTGCAGAGGTGAGTGCTCCACACGAACAGCTCTCTGAGATTCACCCTGTTTTTAATTATACATGAGGTTGAGCGAGGAAGAGGATGATGTGCTCCCTTGAGGCCTGCGTGGCACATGAACACTAGGTGATTGACCAGGACACTAAAGGTCCGGTCACTCACATCTGAGTGGGCATTGACCCACTACACTTCCACGAGCCCTAGAGAGGGTGGGCAAGAGGACGGTGGGCTGCACGCTCCCGTGTGGGGTGGAATTTCTGTCCGCATCAATTATTCAGCGGCCATCTAAGATAACACTTGCAGTGAGGATGGATGAGGTCTATTTCTGTATGGTACTTCATAACAACTGAGACAGGAGGCATTTTTTATCTTTGAGCTTCAGACGGCGACAGACCTCTCCACTGTACCGGTGAGAAAAAAAAAATCTGAAGTGTCTGAAAAATGCTCTTAACACTCCACATCCCTCTCTCTTCGCCACGATTCCCAGATGTCAGCACTTTGTAGATCAGAGGGACATGCTTATTTCCTGCACACTGGGACATTTATCTTAGGTGTTGCAGAGACAGACGGCTACAACGGTGACAAAAGCCTCCTAACGCTGGCCCTTGCTCTGTTCTTTCACAATATGGCACATTCTTTCTATTAAAAAAAAGAAACTTGTTGAACCCCCTGAAGCTTTTGTGAGTATTAGTCACCCTGAAAGAGTAAGCAAACTGAGACTTTCAGGAATATTTTAGCAGCCTTGTCAAGACTCTGCTTTCATCTCAAGAGGAACAAGATGTCAAAGGTGCATCACATCCCAGTCACATGTGCCCACAAGTGCATGAGAAATAGACCTTGTGGCCATCAGAGTTCACTTCTCATTCTTGTGTCATGTAGTTCTACAGAGGCCAAATGGAATGGAATACAATAACTGAACCCAGCGACCACTTTGAGATATTAAGAACCATCTTGAATGCTGTGTATTAGTGAAGAGTCGATGAGGTTTCATGAAACAGTGTCCAGATTTTCAGAGGCCACAAGATGGCACTTTCATTTCGGTAAGTGGCCTTTGAAAACTACGGCACTGTTTGATCAACCATCCCACCTTAGAGAGGGTAGATGAGGACTCATGAAACCTAATATTCAGAGGCCACTAGATAGTGCACTTGGTTTAGAAATGGTGTGACGCTCCATTGAATTAGTTGCTCAAGAACAAACATTTGACAGCAGACAGTGCCATCTGGTGGCCTTTGAAAATGAGGACACTGTTTCATGAAACGCCGTCTACCCATCATTACCTGCAGTAATGTTTCACGGCACCTCATGTGCTCATCCCTGCTGTGCGTCACAAACAGCTACAAGCCCAAAAAAGCACTCTTCAAATCTTTGGTTTTTAAGTTATTTGCTTGGTTTACATGGACCTGACTTGGAACTGGTTGATCTGATTGAAAATGCTGTCTGCATACATGTCTTCCAAATGAAATGGTCAGCTCAGTTCAACAAACACTTGGGTGGTTTATGGCTGAGCCGATCGTCTCTCCCCAGTAAACTCATTCTTAACAAACACGAGTCCTCTCTGCAACGGAACCAGTATACGGCAGATCCACCGCCTCAACAGTGAAAGTGCTCTGTTCAAATCCACTTGCTGCAGTGAGTGAACATTAACTTCAAAATAATGCCGAACTATTTTATCTAGAAAAAAATAGCTGTTATGGGATCCTCGAGTAGCTTGTATTTCTGTTGGTGTCTGGATGCTTCTGGCTATTTACGCTCGGTTTTACAGTACTGCACATGTCAGAGTACTACTCAGTGCTCATGCATCAAATATTCGATCCATGAGCAAATCAGGTAGTATCGTTTCACGTCATGTTAAATGAAGATTTAATCTCCTGTCAGAATACGTGTAGTTGTGGCTACAGTGTGATAAATAGATCCATGTCATGGATGCCTTTCCTTTCAGCACTCCGCTTTCCTCTCACAGTTGAAAAACATTGAGAAGTTGGAGTAAGTTAATAGCCCCCGGGCGAGTCTGTCTGCGGCTGTTATCTTCATTTACATGAAGCAAAGAGAGAATCAAACTGTTTAGTAATATCAACTCCATGACGATGGGTGTTGCCATGACGTCCCCTGTCCTTCCAGTTAGACCACTCTGCAACCGAGTTGGACATGCTTGAACTATAGACTAGTCTATAGACAGAGGTATTACGTATCATAAATCACAAATACATAATCGATATAATGCTCTAAAAGCCACTGCGAGAGGCAGCATGCTGTTAAAAGGCCTCTCATTCCACTAGTACAGCACTTGAGGCACGAGGAAGCACGTACCCTGCTCCTTTGACTATAGACTTGTGGAGGCCTGGCTGCTCTGGATCCTGTCCTTCATTACGACCAGCTGGCAGGTGACTTGGAAGGGAACGTCTAACAGGTTGACATCACTCCCATCTTGGCCTCACAACTGCAACAGCAACGGGTCGAGTTCCAAATGATTTAAGACATTTCTGGAAGCCAGTCTCCTTCAAATAGAGCGCCTTCTTTATCTTCTTCACTTTCACCAAATTAAATTCACCACAACTTGATTTGAGCTGTTAGATTCTCTTGAAGCCATTAATTGTAATATTAACAACTTTAATGCGCCAAGCCCAAATTGCAAGTTGAAATACTGTCAAAGTCCATTTAAATTAAAAATTAAGTTACAATTAGACATCTTAACTGGGCAGTCAGCTTTGGTGTTATATTGCTTAAACTCAGCGTCAAACACTGATATTAACCAATTCAATATCTGCTCAATGTCACCTGTGGAGTGTACAACACTGTTTCAACACTGCCCAGACCAAATGATCGGACGGCGTCATGATCCATGAGGAAAACCTTGGTGGAGGCTCGAAGTTACTGTTTGAAAAGCAGGCTCAAACTTTTGAATACTGTACGAGTTGCAACTTGTTTAAAATGTAATATGGCTAGTTTCATTTGCTCTACTGGGGGTTGCTGAAAGAGAAGACTTTCTTGGTGAGGCTCTCCACCTATCTGGGAGTGACTTTTGTGAACTATCTGGGTCCAAGATGACTATCCTGCCCTTCACTTCTCATTTTCACCGTCTCCCATGCTCCCATGCCATCCTTTTACTGTACTAGGACAGTGGTCCCAGAGTTTATGGTAACTGCTAGAGGGGTGGCCAATACAGGGAACTTTCAGAGCAGTAAATATGCTGACAAAAGCGATCACGGCTTGAATGCATTATAACAAGTGCAAAACTGTTTGCTCACAGTGTTGGGGGAAAAATGCACAAAGTCATCTTCCGAGGGGTCAATTGTTAGCAGAAGCGAGGGGGGCGCACTGCATGGCACTGGCCTGGCAGTCTCCAGAGTGCACAATAAAGGAGGGGCAGGCACTGAGCAGTCAGGACTTCACTTGTAATCCATGTTGTTGTGCTCAATTTCCGTTATTTATATGACTCAACCACCTGTCAAATACTCTGCATCAGCAATCTGCAAGGCCCTGGCAGCTGTCATGCTAAGTGAGACTGTTCATAACACTGGATACTTCCACTTGTGTCTTTCCAAATCCAAACTTGCCACGTTGCCAACCACAAAACCGGATTGCTTTGATTTCAACAGCATCACCAATTTACCTGTTTCTAATTGCTCAGGAGAATGTCAGCATATATATATATATATATATATATATATATATATATATCTATATATATATATATATATATATATATATATAGATATATATATATATATATATATATATATATATATATATATACACACACAAACTGCCTGGCCAAAAAAAAATTTGCCTCCAAAAAAAAGGGTCATACACTCTAATATTTTGTTGGAGCGCCTTTAGCTTTGATTACAGCACGTATTCGCTGTGGCATTGTTTCGACAAGCTTCTGCAATGTCACAAGATTGATTTCCATCCAGTGTTGCATTCATTTTTCACCAAGACCTTGCATTGATGATGGTAGAGTCTGACCACTGCGCAAAGCCTTCTCCAGCACATCCCAAAGATTCTCAATGGGGTTAAGGTCTGGACTCTGTGGTGGCCAATCCATGTGTGAAAATGATGCCTCATGCTCCTTGAACCAGTCTGTCACAATTGGAGCCCGATGCATCCTGGCATTGTCATCTTGGAATATGCCCGTGCCATCAGGGAAGAAAAAAATCCATTGATGGAATGACCTGGTCATTGAGTATATTCAGGTAGTCAGCTGACCTCATTCTTTGAGGACATAATGTTGCTGAACATAGACCTGACCAGCTGCAGCAACCCCATACCTATTTGCTTAGTTAAATCCATGTGGCGACTTTTTTTTTTTGGCCAGGCAGTGTATATAGTCTATATAAAATTTAGCCTTCTTGGACTTCTACAGTAACAATCATTAATAAGCCTCTTCAGAGATAAACTGAAATAAAATCAATTGGGATATGTTCACAGATAAATTAAAAATATGAACAAGTAAAATATGTCCGCTGATAAGCTCATAAAAACATTCTAAACCTCTTTGAAAATGACATCAAACTGTGTGACAGAAAAATGAAATTTGGCTTAAGAGGCATGTGTTCAACAGTGAATGGTCCCACTGCAGTTTAAACAGCCGAGTCTCTGTCTCCAAGTACGAAAGCTTGGACGTTCCTTATTGTCAGGCCAAGTGAGTGTGTACAAGTTGGACAGGAGATCTACTGGACAGTCTGGGGTGTGGACAGTGATGCGATACAGAATCACAGAGGGAAGTAAACCGGGGTCATGTGTGACCTGGGCTGCTCCCCAGTGAACACGGTTCTACTACACTGGACCTGTCAGTCACATGGTCAGCGGCTCGCTCAGCTCGGGGAGAAGTGAAGACGTACCACCATGGAAGGAGTTCCAGTCAACGAGGGGGAAGACAAGTGCTCTCTCCAGTCAATCACAGTCAGAGCAAATCTCTAGAGTACTGTAGTGAGGAAAAGGACGGCGGGGAACCCACAGTCACACTCTCAGGTCACTTCCTGTCAACTAACACGAACACCCTCTACACCTGTGGAAAAATGTGTCTTGTTGTGATGGAATATGATCTTGCAAACTTCACATGCACTTGAGATCGGATGTTTAAAACCACTTCTGAAGGTTGTCAGACTGATGTCTAGTTATGCCAGCAAGGCAGGGCATTGGCACCAATCCCGGCTGACAATGGTCCAAGAGAGGACACAATAAATAAATCACATTTTCACCAGTCAGGCCCAGTGTTTTTCCTTGGATGAGGATTAGAACCTGCATTGTTTAAAGGGCTTTAATGATCATTTACCTCAAATGACTCCAACTTTCTTAACACTGTAGCTCCACACCTGAGGCTACATGACTGTTAGTGTCGATCTCTCTACTAGTCTTCTACTAATGTGACACCACAGTAACTACAATGGAATATTTGTTACATAGCTGTATATATGTATAGTATATAGTTTGCATAAATCTAATTGAGTTGTTACATTTAACACTGGAAAAAGTCACACAACTTTCTAGGCATCAATGTGTATGCTATGGCAGTGATTCTTAACCACAGGGCCGGGGCCCATGGTTGGGCCCTCAGCGCCCCCTAGAAGGGTGCTAAAAGTTTTTTGTTTTACACATTTGGGCTGCGAGACGCTCAGTTCTAATACATTAGCCACATATGGTGGCAGTGGTGTGTCAATGAATTGACTTGACAGCTGCAACAACAATGGAGAAGTTCTTACACTTTACTTATACCCTCTATGGAGTTTAAATAAAATACATCATTTTTATGTTATCATATTTAGACATGGATTTATATACTTATTTTATTGAGAATTGTATTCACTTTTTCCAATTTTCTCAACAGTTTGCATTAAGTGTCGTTTTTTTTTTTCTTTTTTTCTTTAGTAAAATTGCTGAACATGGCTTGCACCTGGTTCTGCTGCCTGATGGACTTTTCGATGCCAAATGTCTTTGCAATGTTCACATGGTTTTAGGTCATTTCATAAGGTTTTATTTTTCTTACGTGTAAGTTGATTAATTATGGTTATTGATCACAAATAAAATTAAGAGCAATGGATCAGTTCTATTACTTGAATGGGCCCATCAAGTCAGTACCCACAGAGATGTTAGCCACATATTCTATGACAAAGAGTAGGCAATGACCGAGTTGTATGTTCAGAGAGCATTACAGAAAATCCCTTGAACTGCCTGCTACAGAGGCAACAGAACAGTGACAAGCCATGTCTGATAAGGCAACATTGGTTGTTCAGCACTGTGATGGAAAAGAAACTTTTATATGAAGGAGACAAACTTTGATTTAGTCCTCAAAACGCTCTTTCAAACGCTTGGAGAAGTGACAAAAACATACATTTAAATCATTAACTGCCAGTCCAAAAACTGGTTTCCATTTCAGTCTCATCATATCGTGACCCCTAAAAAGTTGTTTAGAACATTTTTAACAAAAGTGCTGAATTCAATTTTACCATCATAAATACAGGGGTTTCTCCAAAATTTCCCAACGGATTCTCCGTTGCAGCCTCTGGGTGGTTCATCCTGCATCGCTGAAGAGCAGGCTTTAATTAAGAGGTCCACCTGAGAACTTCTCAAGGGCACCAGAACATTCTGCCTGCTCTTGGGCCTATGGATGTGGCAATGCATAATCGGACACGTGAGGACTCCACCATTTACGACTGATTGCTTCGTTGTTACTGGTGTAAATAAAACCAGTCGCTGGGATTGAGTGGAAGGTGTTAATCCTTAACTAATGAACTCCACCAGTAGCTGCTGCCTCCCTGGACGGCTCACACCGCCTCTTATGTGTGTTAGGGATTCAGGAAAAAAAAAAAGGGAGGCTTTACAGGCTTCACTCTCCTGTCCCTCAGCCTGACAGGCACGACTCAGTCACACAATTTCACGGTTTGTGGGCAGTGCACACCAGCCCTTTTTCCCATCCCTGAAGCAACAAATGTGTGTGTTTGCCAGCGCATATGAACAAACACACACATGCACACAAACCCAATCTGCTATTAATACGAGTGGAAAAGAAGAAATCAAATATTAATCCTTCAACGTCACACCTGGAATTGAAAAAAAAAAAAGACTGGACTTACCATTTTATTATTGATTTCATGAAAATGAATTTCACAGACTTTCTCTACGATGTCTTCACTCTCAAAAGTTATGAAACCAAATCCTGAAACAGAAAAGGAGACAGAGAGAGATGAGTTTGTGAACAAAACTGGGAGAAAGTCTGCGACAGGATCTTAATCAGGAACTTGGCGAGATTGGCGCGAGAAGGGAAACGACGGACATTGTGCTCCTCGACTCGAGATGATGATGAAATGGGCCACGTTATTAAGGTCATGCTCGGACCTCTCCCATAAAAGGAGGACGGGGAAAATATAAAAAAAATAATCTTCTAATGAGATTCAGGGAGCCACGGCCATCTGAATTTCATTAAAAGCGTTTTGTGTGCTTCTTATTGAAATCTATAACAAGCAATCCGTTTTATGTTAATGCAGGTCTGAGCGTTGGCACTACGATCTTTGCACTGTATTTATAGGATAAAAGCTTAACCCCTTTGTTAAACAGAGAGCCAGAGAAGAGATGGCTGCAGACATTGGAAGGAGTGAGGATTGCCGTCCTCCCTTCTGTGCTTTGATTGCGATGCACAAAGCAATCTGGCAAGTGGAAAGCCAGGGTTGAAAGGAAACTGATACTCTATTACCATTGAAGAAGAGGAAACAGCACACAAGGAAAACAGTTAGTGAATAAAAGCAGCGAGTGGCACTGAAGAAGAAATGAGTTTCTTTTCAAAAGCAGCAAACACCAGACGACGATATGAAACCACCTCAGATTGAGCTTTAAGAGGCGACACTGCAAACAGCTCGCCATCTGACACATGCAGGAGCAATTTATTATCATGGTATGTCAGACGACAGAGTGAGAACAGCCATCGAGGAGGTGGGAGACAGATTTAGTCAACAATAAGAGGCAGGGGTAGTTGTTTATAGAGATGGATAAAAGTAAGTGTTGTCGTTTTTGGTTGAAGATAAATCCTGGGAAGCCACTAAAAGTCATTAGACACCTCACAGAAGAAAGCACAGCCGTCTCAGCATGCGAGAGACTATTTCCAAAGATAGTTGTCACAATGGTGGAAGCACAACATGTTTCACAATACAAACATGGGCAGAGCACCAGACATCGAGACACGATAACATCTTATGAACCAAAACAAGTCTATACCTTTAAATAAACCAAACAATAGAGTGTGACAAAGAACTGCAAGCGCTTTTGGGATGTTTTAACAAGTCTGTCTCTTGACAAGGTGTAGACGAAAAAGATGCCTGCGCCAACAGACTTTCTGCTGTGAGGTGTTAATGAGGAGCTCACGGCATTACTACCATTTACTTGGTCAGGTTTAGAGCAACTCATTTACTGCTTTGAGTGACTTTTAAAATGATACTGGACCCACAATGAACACAGCAGTATGTTTTTGTTTGCACCAAACTCTCCGATTGACAATACTTACATTAAATAATGGTTGCACACTTCCTAGTTCAAATTTACCACCACTTTCTAGTCAGTCCAAATGAGCAGACATGCACCATCTGCACTGAGTCACATCAACTCAGGTTACAGGTTACGCAGAATGGGTGTATGCACAGACAAAAACGGACAAAAAAAAAAGTAGTCACACAAATTTTGGTTTTCAATAAAGAAATTCTATGGAACTGCAATGCTAGGTGTTGACTTAGAAATTCCAGCTGGTGAGGCTTGTCCAGTTGTTCAAGAGGGCACACTGCATTTCATGTTATGTCAGAGAGACATTATTTTTTTGCTGAGTCTAAACAGCTATAGGATGGCATGTTCTTCACAATGCCCGCGCGGTGTGCATGAGTTAGATTACAGACGAACCAAGACTCATTGTTTGCCTATAGCTGTAGTTCTAACCTAGGAATGTCTTGCAGTAAGGTTGCTGCATCACTGCCCTCAAGATGTAAAAAACATGTTGCTATTGACTAGTGTTGAAGTCAAGACCACACCAACCGAGACTGAGACATTACCGGGACGGCATAGCACCCAGACCCAGACAACACTGAGGCATTAGGAGAACATGGCCAAGATTAGACCAAGATATTTGGAGGTTGAGACTGAGACAAATACCAAGACAGTCTATATAAAGAGTCTCTAACTGATCCACAAATGAGTCCCAGTGGGTGCAGGCCTATGTTGGTTAACCAATCAGGTGTGAGCTGAAACAAACAGCACCAGTCTGACAATAAGTAGTCATCACCTTCAGTGTTCTGGAATCCTCATGATTATTAAGGAACAAAAACAGCACCCATTGTGGCCCTCTTGTGGATCAGTCTCAGACCCCGATAAATATCAACACAACAAAACTGAACAAAAAGCCAGAATCCTTCTTATAACAGTTATGACAGTTTCCTCAGTCAGTCTCTTGAATAGAAACGCAGGGTTCGCCAAGTCCGAGACTGAGACAAGACCCTGTAAAAATGCATTCAAGAGACCCTTAGAAAGCGGTCTACTACAACACCACTGCTGACACAAAACACCATAAGTAATGCTGTTCAGAAAAGAATGGATTACAGACATGTAAACCATAAAACTCAGGCACATTACATGACCAACACAGATGCAGTGTGAAAGCATGCTGATCAAAGACATAACTGACGTCTAGCTGTTTTGTGATGCCAAGATTGTCACCAGAGGAACGCAAATGGGCTTTGGGACATCAAGCAGGATTATTGCCAGAGGTTTTGGGTGCCATGGTTCCACCATCCGGAGTCAATGGTTTCCATCAGACAAGAGCCAGGCATGGCACATACCGCCAAGATTGAGACATTGTTCGCCGCCATATTGAGGATCGTACATTGCAGGGTGTTGTCCCCATGCGGCTGTCGACGCCATATGTTGGGTCCATCCTGACTCTAAGGAGATCACAAACAATGGTGAAGGGCTGTTGGTGTAGTGTTTTGTTCTTCGCCGCTTGTGAAATCCTGACTGATGTCAAAGGGTATGGCTTATTATTAGTTATCTCCAGGACTGTGTAGAGCAAATGAAGGCAGCATTGTGGTGTGGGAAGGGATCAGCTACTGTCACAGAACTGCTTTGATCGCTCTTCGTGGCGGAGAGAATGCCGTTTATTACCGTGACATATCGTGATATAATATTCTTCAGAACAACGCTGTTCCTGTCCTTGAACACCATCAGGATTTGCACACATTACATCGAGACAAAGCTTGCGCACAGGATGCAGGATGCAGGTGACCAACAACATCCATCGATGTCAATGGCCTGCCTTGTCACTAGACCAACCAACTTGGGAATTGGAAACTGCCATGGAGTAGAAGAGCGGAATGCTGTGCTTCAAAAATTCCATTTTTAATTGGACGTAACAAGACATTTGTTGCAAGTTGCAAAAGAAGAATGATCCTGGAAGAAACGTTTGGATGGAATCAAAAGGTCATGATTCTCACTTAATAAAGTGACTATCGAAAAAGTCATTATACCAAAATTGAATTCTCCCTCCCCCTTTTGTCATGTTTGACCACAGCCAGTTTAGTTAAAAAAAACAACAAAACAAAAACTGAACTTTTTTAACGCTGATGTGAGCACAGCAGATTAAACAGAGACAACACTAACACATAGACGATCTAATGAGTGGTTATGAGACAGAACATCAATTTCCACGGAGACATAGTGGCGCTAAGCTACAATGGAACTGCAGCCCACATGTGTGAGCGAGGGCAGGAAGGGGGGCGTGCGTGAGGCGGCGACGAGGGGCTGGCGGCAACGACAGGCAGCAACAGTAGATGCACCCTAGTCTCCGGCTCGGCCCACCTTCATGCCAGCACGCGGAGCACTTTTGACAACCAACAAATCAACCGCCAGGAGTAATTTGTCACAGTGGGGGTGTGAGAGTCTGGAGGGAATGAGGGTGAACGGGACGAAGAAGAAGGTGGAAATGAAAGCAGAGGGGGGCGGGGAGAGAAGGAGAGAGATGGAAAAAGTGACAAGGAGAGAGGTTAGCGCACATGGCCTCTGTCGCCACACTCCTTCCTCCTCCTACAAGCAGCTCCTCCATCAACTGACAGCACATTTTCTACCGCACCATTATATCCAGCGGGGTCAGGGCCGAGCCGTATCACTGCTGATGCCACCAGCAGGGGCCCTCCACCCATGACTGGATCTCTTTAAATGAACAAAAAGACATTTCGCTGCGGTGTAAACTACACCTGCAATCAGCTGAGAAAAATAGCTCCAGTAAACAAGCGCACCTTCACACCTGCCAATGAGGCATTCATCTGAGGCTTTCTTAGTAACTACCTCTGTTCTGAATGAGTAACAAGGGGAATATTTGGACGTATACATGGAGGAACAAAAGACTGAATGGCCTGGATTATCTGTAATTGGAGTCTCACCATGAAGAGAGGGATTTTCAAAAGGACGACAAAAAAAACTGTTATCCAGCTGTGCTTCTACGAACGGCCATACGGGGCAGCAGTCCCACCACCAGCTGACAAACAATGCCCGCCGGACATAAAGAGAGAAGTGTTATCTCGCCCACAGTGAAGAACCTTCACGCAGGCGAAACAAAGGCCTGTAAATAGAAAGACAGGGACGTCTGATAGGAAAGCTGATAATTGGTGTTGTGCAGCTCGTGGCTCGGGCTTCCTGGCAGCGCTCACTCACACACCGCTGGCCTTGGCCTCGTCTCATTGCTCCACACAGCACAGCCTTTTACCAGTTTTCCCAAACAAATGGAGGAATGTATAAATTTAAGCTGCAGAGGCGACAAGACGTGAGGCTCCACAGATTGCTCACTAGTGATTTGAAGCGGCTTCAATGCACTGAATTATCAAATAACACAGCTGAACACGAAGACACAAATGTGTTAAATATAATAGGTGTGTGTGTGTATATATGACTCTACCTGTAGAAGTAAGCCACAATATGATCACCAATTTGCTGTCCTTTGCTCTTTCTGTCTCCTCTGTGGCTGATTTAGGCAGAAAAGCTATTTAACACTGAACACTAACTGTATTTTTATACCTTTGTACAACACTTGTAGATTTGGGGTACTAAGTAATGACTGAATAATTAACCAGTGATACAAAGTCTGTATGGATATAAATGTTTTATGTGTGGATGCAAATTTATTTCAAACCTTCATTTGAAAGTTAAATGAAAACTGTGGTGGTGTGATGCACATTCAAACACACAGAGTTTAACTTATGAGTTGTTCTCTGAAGCAAGCAACACCAGTCATCATTACATTTTAAAGAAACCTGATTGGTGAAAAAAAAAAAAAGCAGCAATTGCTGGCTCTTTGTAAAACATTGTAGACCCTGGCTCAACACTTGATCAGAAGGTGGCAGTCCGGACACATATTGTTGTTGCCTAGCTACATCCAATTTATTTCACATGAGCATCAACATCATCCGTTTAAAACGTCTAACTGAATAAATACTGGAACACATTGTTGAAAATACATACAAACAGAATGAAAACCAACTGAAATCAACTCTAGAGTGATGCAGGAACGTCACAAATTGTAAAGGGTTTACAAAGTGGAAAAGAGTACCTTCTACATGAAAATGGTTGAGGTGCACCATGGGTGGGAGGTTAACCAGGGTGGCTCTCCCATGAATCCTAGCGGAAACCCTGAAGTCGGTTATGACCTCTGTACTTTGCTAGTGAGGATCCTCCTGATCATACTGTCAAGATCTAAGGTGTTCTTTTTTTTAACATGTCTCAAAAGGCCAGTCCAAAAGTCCCATCCTTTTTCTTTAGAGCAACGTGTACATGGGCGGCCGAAACAAGCCCCGGTGTGGGTGAAACACTGGTCCATTGATCAACAGTCAGGACTGCTTCTTGTAAATCTGTGGCTCAACAATAACCTCCAGAACTTCTGCCACGTCACACAGGGCTGGGATCTTCACCATTTATTGCACATGTAAATACTTGAGTGCTGTTTCATGCATTTATCCATCAACACCAAGTGTCTCAGGAATTCATCCTTGCCGATCTGCTACATAGTTGTGGCGGCCCGTCACATTATACAAACATAGAAAGTCAGCGCCATCAGGTCAAATTGGGGAATAATCACCCCACATCTGGATTTAGGTGTCTTGGAAGCCACTTGTATCGGAATAAGCCGCTCGACCGGTCACATCAATTTACATATGCTCCACAACAAGCCAGTATCGACAGAGATTCAAATGGTTGCCCTAATATCTACTGATCAGTTGGATTGATCGGATGCAAGTGAGGCGAGACGTAGAAGGAGGGTGATTCTGTGCGGTGCACAATAAACATAGGATGACTGGAGCATGTTGCTTTGTTTTCCAGGATGAGTTCGCCACAGAGGCAGAACTTAACTCAAAGACTGAATTTGCTCGGTGTGAGTGTGCATGTTTGTGTGTGTACGAGACTGTGCGTATGTGTGTGTGTGTGTGCCCCGGCATCAAGTCGGATCTTGTTGTAATGCTGGGAAGCAGACGCGGGCAGGCCGAACACCCACAGCACAGTTTGAGATCTTTGATCATTATTTCCTTCTGCTATTACTCCAGATCCACAGCCCGAGGCGTTAATCTCCTGTTTAAAACAGTTAACGGCCCTGAACCCCGCACCAGCGCCGCGCTCAAACAGTGGAGAAAAGAGCGGAATTCCAGACAGCAAATCTTACCCTGTAAACTGCAGTGTCACCACAGTCTCTTGTTCTTCTGAGAATATAATTTCATAATGGATAATTGCATTTTAAAAAAGTAGACCAGAATCAAATCTAAAAGGAGTACTTTCAGAACTTGAAACTATGATCCATAATGCTCAGTTGGATGTGGGAAACCACTCATTTTAAAGTTTAAAGTTTAAGAATTCCACTTGTAGCACCCCCTGCTTTGCATTGTTTCACTGTGGACTAAAAAGTTAGAAGTCCTTTACAGCAGCAAGTGCTGCCCTGGGCCTTTTTAAATACTACACCACCTTGATTTCTGCAAATCAAGGAAACTGTAATGAAGAAAAGTGACACTTGAGCGAGTTTATTTCGTCAACAGGGACCTTTGTTGCTACATATAATATATCTGCAGATTCTGTAAGGCAACTTGGCTCAGCATGCAGGACGCGGGAACTAGTTTGTCTGTGCCTCTATGTAGGTCAGCATTCAGATTTGGCCATCAATTTCTACTGTCCTACTTAAAGAGACACCCCGCCTCCAATACACGTGTAACTGTTTATCGCATGTGCTAACCTGACTTTTCACTGGGCTTTATTAATGCAGAAAATCTATACAGAAGTAATTAGTGGCGGTCAGTCTGAGCTGTCGAAGCTCATGGGTCACAGGTAACAAGCGTGACAATAGAAACTGCGCGTGAACCTCAATTGGATGAAAGCGACCCTCATTCCCCTTTTCGATGTATTTTCAAACATTTTCAAACTGAAGAAAGATCCTCATTAGTGCCAGACAATGGAGCCATAAGTGTGGATTTCACTCCTCTCTATGATCAGAAAGCGGCTCTAGCAACAACTGAATGGAAGTAATTACCCGCAGGGAAGGTGACTACCGCTTTACTTACAAGTGCCCAGACAGCAGGCAAAAAGCAGGTAGCCATTAAAACCCTAAAAAGAGCAACTGATGACAGTGAAAGGGAGAAAATAGTGGGGGAATTATTTCTGACTAAACATAAAGCATTTAATATCGGCCATTTTCAATTCAAGAGCAGGTAATATTTTAGCGCCGTGGAAGACCGATGAGTGCACAGGAATAAAGGAAAGAGACATTGCACACTGTTTCCACAAGGGAAAGAGGAGAGTGAAATTATTGATGATACCAAAGGAAACCTAATAAGGACGTTCTCACCTGCTTCTTCCAAAGAGGGAAACTCATGAGGGCTCAGACTTGGGAGGCGGAACAGTGTCACAGTAAACGTTACATCCTCACAACCTGATCCTCTGTAGCATCATGACCGCTTTGGTACCAGTGTGATCCAGCCTGTTTAGCCATAGCCAGGGGCAAGTGAAGCT
The DNA here is from genome assembly GCF_027744825.2 of Synchiropus splendidus. NCBI lineage: Eukaryota > Metazoa > Chordata > Actinopteri > Syngnathiformes > Callionymidae > Synchiropus > Synchiropus splendidus. The sequence goes on from NC_071350.1 coordinate 3,117,168, forward strand.
CCACATGTAAGAAGTCTCAAGAGCATTTGAGGAGTGGGTCAGTGAGGGGCACAATGATCGAACAACCTCCACATTTAAAATAAATCCTCAGAAAATACACATCACATTCATGATCAATACTGGTGAGGGCGGTCTGAAACGTAAAGGCAAGATGAGGTTAATCGGTGTCAAAGATCAAAATCCATTTTGGAGTCTGGATACAGTACAATGAAAGCCTCAACATTGCAACGCAAAAAGCTACAATAGGCATTATTATGAGAGGATTTGCTATAGGAAATAAAGAATCACTCGGACCCTGACTCAAGGAGGAAACCACAAGCCATCATGGTGACACTTCAGGGGATGGGAGATGGGGGTTCTGAGAGCAGCCCAAAGGAAATGAGGGAAGAAAAAAAAACAGGGAACGCAATACACCCTTAATCTACCATGCACATCTGTTGTCTTTATATGAAGTAAATAAATAAAAGAAAGAGACAAAAAATTATAAAAATAGCATCTGCTTTTTTTTTTGCTAAGGACAGGACAACACTCTCAGGTTAACCGGTGGAATATGATCAGACAAATGAGCAGATTTAGGCCTTTTTGTTTGAATACATAAGAACATAACGCAGCAGTAGCCTTTTTTTTCAAGTTCAAGTTATGTTTTCAGGTTTGATTTTCTGTTGTGGTTCTGTTTTGGACATCTCCTCGACTGTGGGAATCTCTCTCAAATGAAGCCTTCAGCATTGCATGTTGTGGTAATGTGGCAAGGTGTGGGGGAGACGTTAGGACAATGACTTGTCTTGGATATCGGTATTTATAACATGTTATGGTTCTCCCTCCATACTAACAGTGCCACCGTGATGGAGACACACGGCGGTTTGAGGGGCAATTGACATGTTGTAACAATACATCCCATGACTTACCTAACCCCAACCTCGATCTTTCTTTCACACGACGCGCTGCCCACGGCATCAGGTTATGCCATGGAAGGTTCAATTGAAAGCCTAACCTGTCTATATGCAACGTGGGAGGCTGCCAACGGGGTCAGTATGGGACACAAGAGTCCACTTCCCAAAGCCAATATATTACGCCATTGGAGTGAGGATGGGTTGGAAACGCATAGTTTATAATTCCGTGTTCCCAACAACTATTGATTTATGTATTTATACATTTATTGGGGAAAGAAACGCTTTCAGTACATCAAATACCACCAAATTTAAGACAAAGGTGATGGATGTGCTTGAATTCCAAGCTCTAAGTACTATGAATATAGCTCATTTAGCATGGGACATAACTAGATAAATCATCTCAATATTTAAAGGAAATTGAAATTTCCAATCTTATCCATTTGCATTTGATGCTGCTTGAGGCACAAAAGAGCAGGCATATCTAATAAATAATATTTAAGTACTGTTCTTCAACAATGCACAGAGATCTGAATGTTACTAGGCTCCTCCTCACTGAAGCACAAGTTTGCTTGACATTTAAGTCGCATGCTTCATGTACACAGTGATTAAATTACTTATAGCATCCTACACATCATCCCCTTCACTGCGCTCTTCCTCACGTTGTTGCTAAAACAGTCACGGGAAAACAAACACGACTACATTCACACGGGAAGAAAGTTAATATGACTGAGTGCCTTTCAGATGACTGAAGACCAGATAAGACCCGCTTAATTAAAGCCATTGTGAGGGTCTACAAGAAGACAATGTCGACAGTGAATGCACAGTAGTAATATTAGTTGATGTAAAAAAAGTGAAAAAAAAAATATCGACTTAGTACAACAGGAAGTGAATAGATGTTGACCATCACTGTTATTTATAAACCTAATTTCAATGTTCTCACCCAACAACAGTGCGCAGCAAGGTGCAGCCATGAACAAGATGCGGAGAACGCAAATTATATTGGAACATATGGAATACTTCCCAAGTACTGGAATATTCAGTTGGTGTGAAGGCTGACAGTGGGGATCAAAGTTATGAGTGACCGCAGCAGCTGACTGGATATGATCCGCAGCGTAAACACAGTAGACAAAGTGATGTGGTGAAAAAAATACAACACAAAATAACGTATGACTGAGATCAAATTCGATTCATTTTTTTCATGCAAGTAAAATCACCAACTTTGCGGATCCTAGTCAAAATGTTGGACAATCATGTATATTTCCCAGCAGTTATACTGTAACTTTTAGGAACAAAAAAAAACAGATTTTTTTGTGAGATTGGGCTGAGACTGAGATCTGGACATAAACCGAGTATAAATGATGATGAGAGTGTAGTTTAATTTTCAGGAAATGTTGATCATAGGACAAGACACCAATGATTTAATTTTGGTGGATCTCGGAAGTGTATTCCTGGTGTAGTTGTGGTCCTGGGGGGCAGTCTGTGCAACAAAACAAAAGGGGGCAGTCTGTGTTTTTCAATTTTTGTGCCCTTTTCTTTCAGATGGTCTAGAGTTTTTTTTTTTGACTTCCAGAACCACTTGTTGAGAAACCAGACAACAAACTGTAATTTAATTTTCTTATACAAGTGTCGCTCAAAGTTACTTTGATACCGCCGAAAAAAAAAACATACTGGATACAATTTCAGAGTGACAGTGACCGAGTGATAAAAGCAGACGTCCACTGCAAGAGTGACAGAACGCCTCTGCCTTGCTATTGTTATCCCTGCCTCGCTCTCGCTCTCTTTTTTTGGGGGCCATCACACTCGTCCGAAGATATATTGTACTTGTGCGACCTGAGACAACAAACAGCACATCTAATATGCTGAATACACACAGCAGCTTAAGACGAAGCTGCTGGAAAACACACACAGAGTTCGTAAATATCAGTGAGGGCGGTCAGCCAGCAAGTGGCAGGAATATGAGTTATAAAGTTGTATGCGGGGGAGGCGAAGGGGGGCGCAGGGAGTGTTGATCTTAATTGCTGGCAATGAAAGAATTCCTTTATTACAAATGGAATGTTGGTGTAATGAGATCCAAAGGTTTGAACCACGAGGGGATCCTTCATTGAAGACTGTCAGCCTCTTTTGTGCCAAGCAATAGGCCGAGCTTAATAGATATCTCAATTTCTATCACATACCGTAACATCCCAGGCAGAAAAGAGGGAGGCGGAGCAGGAGCGCTTCCAAAAGGCTTTGAAGCCCTCTGATGAATTTCTTTTGTGACGTGAGGCAACACAGGAGAGGGGATGAATGAAACACACCTATGCCATTTTGTCTTTCCCTACCTTTTGATCGAAACATCATTTTCATAGTGCTAAAACACACTCTGGCTACTCAATGGAGGGGCAGTAATGGACGGGTGAAGGTGAAAGGTTTCACGCAAGATTCTGTGTCTGGCACATGATGTGGATTCCATAAGGATTTCACCCTGCCCCAAGCTCATGAGCAGATGACATCAAAGACGATTGTGGTGGCAATGGACCTGCGGAAGATGCTCTATAGAGATGGACAGTAGATGGAGCAAAGGTCAGTGCTTTGCTGTCCAGGTATGAGATGGAGGGACAGACCAACACCAGGGATTAACACACCGAGAGCAAACTCTACAGGCACAGAAAATGTTTAAGATGTGGGTTGATGATAACTAGATCGAGAAGACCTTGGCAACACTTCAGAAGGCATTAAACAACACTCTATTCTTCATCCACAAGCCAACCAAGAACAATAAAGATGGTGTCTTCATACAAGACTCCACTTCTGGTGAACCCTCAAAGCAGAAGCTTCCCAAGATGGACAGTCAGTTCTTAAGAGCTAGAAAGTTCTCACAGCATGAGGACCAGTCCATCTTCACTGAGTGAGGCTGGATGACTGCAGTCCAAGAGAATTATATCCCGCCAGTCCATGCCCAGTTCCTAAAAAGATCCAAATATTTGAGAACTATGCAGCTCTTGACTTCCTACATGTGATAAACAGACACACATCTTCTTTTTCAAGTGTGCTGCAAGTGGAAAAGCTGAGGTCCAAACCTGGCCACTTAGGAATGACAAACAAGTGCATCAAATTTATTCCAGAACCAAGACGGTGTTCATCTCAATCACACATGAAAATACGACTCTACAGTTTAGATGTGGGGATGGAAAAGGAGCAGAGAGAAAAATAAATGGTTTTGACCATCTTGTTCCACTTCTTTGTCCATCGATTCTAGACAGTTTGCAACAGTGATAACGCCTAATTCTTTTCATATTCCTTTGATAATGCAACAGTAAGAATGTTCTGACATAAAGAAGAAAAAAACATCTGTGGTTGTCCTGGCACTAAGTATCTTCACCACTCTTCAAAAGTTGGGGCCACAGCAAGTTAGTTGCGTTTGGGCAAGGTCAGAGCCTATGCTGGATCAGTGCACATGACCTATAGTGAGCTGCTTGAGTGTGAGCCCAGGCAGCCCAGTGTCAGCCAGGTGCAGAGGACGCTGCAAACTGGGGGCAGAAGGTTGCTGAGCAATGGCAGGTCGTCCAGACAGCCAACTCTCCAATAGCCAAGACATATACACAGCTCACCGATTCTGTAGATCTGGCTGTTGTAGCAGGTGCACTAAACTGGGTGAGTTTGCAGCTTTGAAAATGTATGCAACTATATAACTAAACTCTTGTGGTATTATTAATGAACTATTTCTGAAAACATTGTTTCGAGACATAATGGAGCAGGAAAACACAAGCATTATCTATCAAGACAGAGGAACTCAGAAGAACTCTATCTATTGCATTTTACTATGTATTTATTCACACAATACACCTTGTACGAAGAAGGTAAACTTTCAGGTTCCAGTCCAGCTGTCCTGTTCCACTCGCTTTCCTGGCTCCATAATGAAACACAAAAGCTGTGTCTCAGCTTATGTGTTCCATTGAAATTTTGCATGTCACTTCAGGGGTTGAACGTGCGGTGACTGTTCTAGGTAGCTAGCAGTAGAACAACAGAGACCATTCATCCGTCACACTTGTGTTTGCTACATGGAATTGTGGCTGGTGACATTAATACACCTTTGTTTGCATCAATGCAAGTATGGTGATGAAAAATTAATTTAAAAAGGATGAGTCGTATGGTCTGGTCTCAACCTATTTTGTCATAAAACACAAAAGAACTAATGGAGTTACAGCTGCACATAAAAACATTCCCCTGCACAGGGTTGTGCACAAATACTGCTGTGCTCTTCAAGCAGCAGAGATAGAATTCCCTCTCACTAGCATATAACGTACAAGCTATTTCAAACACATCGGCCGTTCATCTGAAATGAAGACTGCCAATGATGCCATTTTGTTGCCATTACCATTTAGTAGAGATTGCTTTTATTGAGTGTTCAGTGGTTGAAATTGCTACTTGTGTTCACTGTGTAGTTAGTGTGCAATCTTGAGTAAATATACAGTAAAACCAGATTGTCTCGCCCACACACACACACACACACACACACTGAAGCTCATATGACATCAAGCGTTTCCCAGTGATGTCATCGTAACACCGCTGACCCTTGTAATCAAGCAGTGCGGCAAGAAAAACCTCTCCCTCATCAAACGTCCCTGTAGCACACGATCACACACCAGAGAGCAGAATTAAGAGCCATGGGGCGTGATACACTGCATTTCGCTTCAACTGTAGACTGAATTATTTCCTCTCTCTCACTTTCATATATATATATATATATATATATATATATGGGAGTCAGATATAGCGATGAGCGATCTCAGTATTGTCGTCATGAGATCAGGAGATGCTTTTATCAGTGACTTAAAGAAGCAATTAGAGTCGATAAGAAAAAGCCTCCCTACAACCATTACAGCTCTTTCATTCTACAGCTCGTCATTTGATTAGCGACTGAGCGTTTACTCAGAGATCCCGCAAGGAACGGTGAAGTTCATGATTTTGAATTGGTGCAAATGTAATGAATGTAAATTGAGCCAATCATATTTAGTCAGTGTAAATGAGTCCCGTGGTAAGAGTGTGAAATTACGACAGAAAGACTCCAAATCCATTGCATGAAAACTGCAATAAAAAAATAAAATAAAAACAAATGCTCATTTATTCTCTGAAAGTTGAACACTTTCTTGACAATATGATGGGTGTATCATTACACTTGGTATATACAGTACAGCAAATTTCCTAAGGGGCCAGCTCATATATTTTGACCGTTGACAGGGGCCATCAAACCCAAAGAAAGAAGGGTCAGAGAAAATTGAAGTGTGATTATGAAATTACACTTGAATAAATGTTGGCTAGTCGTGTTTTATTTAAGCAAATAAAGTTAAGAAAGTTGTTTTTCACTTGAATCATCGTGAACAAAAGACAATGCATAAGACAAAAATGTCTGAGAAAACAATGTTAGTTTTATAGTTAGACTCCACTAGGTCCAGGTAAATACAGTCAAAGGGCTGCATTTGGCCCCCAGGCCGCACTTTGCCCAGGTCTGCAGTACGGGGACAACAACGTGTTGTAGGATATGGACCTGTAATCCGACTACAGGTGAGAGTGTGAGACATACAGACAAATTGGTGCAGCGTCTTCGCTCGTGAGGGCTGAGTATCATCCAAAAGGAACGCTCTCTGGTGATCTCCGTTCCAACTCTCACATTGGACTGAAAACTCTCAGATACTGACCTAATTATTCAACAAGCCACAATTAGATTTCTAAACACTCTCGCTGGACTTTCCCTTAAAGATCAGATGAAGAGCTAAGTCATCCAGGAGGCACTCAAACATGACTGTACAAGATTTGTCACAGTAGTGAAATCACGAGTCCAACATGACAGAACATCTTAATGTCACACTGACCAGTGGGCAAACTTGAAACAACTGTGAAAAATAGTGTAGCATGAAGACAGAAAATAGAACTGTTTCATTTTTCAATTAACAATGAAACTCTTTTGACAGTTCAAACGTGGATGTTAACACAAAAATACAATTTTCCAGTTTGTTAAATGGTGTCATATCAAAGCATTCATCACAGAGAAGAGGAGATGACCATGTTTTTTCCAGTCACTTCTAATCTAATTTGACTTAGAGCAAGAGTAGAGGACTGTACTCAAATACAAATATTGCTTCTGACAGGGCTGAGTACGGACTTTCACTGCTAGTTCATTCCCAAACACTTAAATAGTTAAAGAACATCTATTTTTGAGATTTATTCCCCCATGTGAAAACACACAGAGGAGGAAAATCAATACATGACTAACACGATCAGGATTAAGAACTCGGAGTCTTCACAGGGTTTATAAAGGGTTATAAACACAGAAGAATAGTTCACTTTAATAATGATAATAAAAACCTCACACATATATATATTCTCACTGCGTAAAAATGCAAAACAAATATTCATTTTCGAGCTCTGTGACTTCCTTCACGTGGATAGAACGTTGTCAATTTAACTTTGTGTTGGAGAGTAGAGGCATATCAGCCTCATCCTGACAGCGTCTGAGTGAATCCACTGTTCTCATGGTTGTGTCAAATGTTCGCCTCCTCATGTTGACAGCAGCACTTCACTGACAGTTGAACTGTCGATGCTCTCGTATGTTCTGCAGTTAAGCGCGTATTTCCTCACTGGTCAGACACGTACAGTCACAGTCTGGCTCAACTTAAAAGACTTTGAATCTCTGTTCCCCATTTCCCTTTTAACTCGGCTTCCTTGCAGCTCATTTCAATCTCAAAGCTGACATCTGTGGTGGCAACACATGCTCTAAATGAGAGAGTTTAATCCTGCGCTACAACACTGGGACACAGAAAGGCTGGGGCAGGAGAGAGGGAGTGGAAAGCAGACCTCCCTGCAACAGTGTAAGCATCACAAATGGCGTGGTTTGACCCACTGACCGGGCCTCTGAGGTCAACATGAAAGATATACATTTATAGCCATTAGGAGCCCAGTCAGGGGCATGGTTGCATGCACAAATTCAACAGACTCATATAATACATCTCTGTCTATGTTTAGTAAAAAGACATATAATTAGATCAACTTTTCATGACATTTACTCCAGCATGGACGCAGCTGAGAAGGAAGCTTCAAAAGGACAGGACTCGTGGCCTTCACCGCTGGCCAAGCTTCCTGGATTTGGCCTTTGAGTGAGGGGCTGATCAATCCCACAGCATGCTGCCAGGCTCTGGACCCCCATTACCAAGAGGCTGCTCTTTGAACAAATCCTGCCAGGGGTCACTCTCTCTGTGCTTCATCATCTTAAAGGTCAGCCACAACAAATGGCATGGAAGACTGTTGTGGTCCAGGCCATAAACTGCATTCTGATGGCAGAAAGACAGCCTGCATCATTGGGGTGCAAAACTACTCATAATCACTTGGCAATACGTCGCCCGTGAAAGTTGGGGAAGCTAAATAGGAATCAGTGCAATTCCATCGGCCTGTGGTGCGCAGAAATCCTTAAAGAGGTTGTAACAAGATTACTGTAATACTGCTGGGAAAAAGCTGGTATTTAAATAATCTCTTGATGTCACGCAAGAACCCCAGATTTGCTGTGAGCCAGAGGAGTTCACCACTGCATGGGCGAGTGCGGCGTGCCACCCCAGTAATTTGAAGCTGTTTGTTAGTCCGTTAGAGGATGGACAGCGGTCAAGAATCGTCTGTTCCGCTTTCATTTGTCCCCCTTCTTTACTGTATTAACTTTTTTTTTAGCTTTTACCAGTGACTGTTTTCATCCCTGTATCCATCACAGATCATTGGTCAAACACATGATGATCTATTTCCTACATCGACCAGGAATTACTCGAGCCCACAATGCACTTGATCTCCTGAATCACATAAATGGCGCTGTTGTAATGTTTAGTTTCTGTGCACTTTTATTTTGTTACTTCCAATTTTCTTGTGTGTTGTTTCCATTTCACGTTTTCTGTCCACACTCGCAGCAGCACAACTGAAACCCATCCGCTAAACAAGCTCCACTGATTTCAACACCTGGGTTCCAGTGTGCGTCGCCAAATGGTTACTTTGCGTCCGCCGGTAAAGATCTTCCTCTCGAGACTATGTTCCTTAGTATGTTTGATAACTTTTTTAATGTGCATGCATGTGTTTTCCTTCTTGGTTTCTTCTTCGTTTGTTTTCTGCCCTCTACCATTAGCTGCGTGCTTCGTGTATCTGTAGCTCACCTTTTGTGTCCTCTTGTTGACTTTTATCCTTGTGTGTGTGTGTGTGTATGTGTGTGTGTGTTCATTCCACCACAGAGCACTTTTTGCTGTTTGGGCCTCGTGAATTTATCTGAGTGCGTTTTGGTTGTCCCCATTATTAAGGCTTGACATTAATTTGCCTATTTTCTGTTACAGGTTTTTTTCCCTGTCCTTGAGTGTTTCCCTCGCTCCACATTTTGGTAGCGATGTCCTTAGTCTCCTCATTTCCTGCTTGTGTCCTGTTTTCTGTATTTTCTGTGTATTTAACCTTGTTAAATTTATCCTTGTTGTTTGAGACCTCTGTACACCAGCAGCCTAGCGTTTGGGTCTGTTCTCCTGAGCCACCATGACAGCTATGATTTTCACCCATTTCACCCACGGCCAACTTCGGACACATGGGCAGCACATTTTGAGCACTTTAATATAAACTCAACTTCAGAACATTCCCACGTTTGTTTCAATGGGTCAGTCTTGATGCTTGGACCCGGTTTTCAAAACAAGTTTAGAAGTGATCTGTCATGAATTTTTAAGCACCACTGACATTTCTACGGTGCAGACAGCACCAATGCTCCCGTGGCATATAGACCAGTGCGGCTTATGAACAAGATCTATTTTACTTCTTGAATTCAGTGGGTGGTGCTAATAGTCCGGTGCGCTCTATAGTCTGGAAATTACAGTGCATCAGCTGCAGGTACAATAGCATCCAACAACAAAATCAGTTGAACATCAGAGTTTCCCTAGCCACCAATAAATGCCACCATATCCCCACCCCCCCAAAAAAAGTGGCACTACACAGCAAAAGGAACACAATCATAACACAGTGATTGGATTTATGTAGTGTGGAGTTAAATTAAAACAAGAAATGAAGATCAACCGGTGTTTTTTTCTTGAAACATTGGTGAACTCGGTGTAGCAGTGGAGCAGGGGAAATTACAAATAATGCCTGTCTCCTCTAATCTAATAAGCTCCTTTCCCCCAGCAGTTGTGCTGAATCCACCACTAATTGAACATTTATGATACTAAATTAAAGGATAGCAGACAACAGTTCCGCACGCCTATTGCAAAATGACTTTTTATTGAAATGTTGTAATATTATTTCATATCGCTCGGGTGTCCACACATGTAACTATTAGCAACAGCCGGAGCAGAAAATTAAATTAAAACGGCTGATTCAAAGCACACACAATCGTTATTTGTGAAAAACTATTTTTCATTGAAGGGGAATTGAGTTAAGAGAAATCTAAGCGAACAAAGTTGTGTAGACAGCTACATAGAAAAGTGCCGCTCAGTGACTGTTAGGAGTTATTCAATTTGTTGCATTTAGAAAGTCAAAAGAAGCGGCGAGAGAGGAAGTGTAATTACTCGACTCGCACCTGCACCTTTTCAGCGGTTGTGCTTTGCTTTGAATGACGGGTTTTCAATTTGATGGTTTGATCGAGCGCACCTGATCTCAGAGCTGAGTGGGAGAGATCAGGTGCGCTCGGATCCAGTTATACACTTCAGCCGTGGATTTGTGTCTTCACAATCCTGGCTGCACCAGACTAACCTCCCCTAGAAGAAAAGCACGAGCCACGTTTGAGTCAGATGTAAGATTCACTTGTGTATGATATTATTAGCTACTTCGTAAATTGATCCACTCAATATGACCACCAATCTCATGTGTATTCACCACGACCTTCATTACAGATTCAAACAGAGAAAATCTAAATACAAATCCAGACATAAAACTCGCAGCCTTCATATTTGTCAGGCCTCAGAAGAGTGCTTATCTTTAAATATTAGCTCAATTTCCACAGCTACTTTTAAGTCATAGATGCTGCCATATGTTTCTTTCTGTCCTGTCAATTTCAAGTGTTGCACCCATCGTCTCTTTCTTAAGTACAAGCACATCCCCTCTCTCTTCAGTCTATAAAAGTATAACTTCTCTACCACTGCGGTTTAAAGTCCCATAATTATAATACAACACAGGATCAGTCATAAGACGCAGCGGTCACAATTTGAGGGAGTGAAGACGGAAGTGCAGACAGGTGAACAGGTGGAGACGACGGTCAGGTGTGATTTATGTCAGCCGCTAAACTGAAAGGGAAGCTCTACAAAACAGTAGTGAGGCGGGAGTTACAAGTAAAGTTGGGAACTGGAAAAACAGTTCCTACTCAGAGTCGATCATCAAGAATCTGCTTCCTCAGAATTGTCAAGGAATTTTGGTTCCTCTAATTGGTTACTGACTGAGGAGTCCGACTCTCTCTGGCAGTTCTCGCTGTGCACTCACTCGTCATAGGCGAGCCACAAGCCGATCACACTCAGAGGAGTTACAGCGGCGACGGATGGTAAAGTTGAAATTTTCTTCATCATGGCATAATGATGGAAGAGTGTTGCGTGTTTGATCGCACACCCTTGTGCTATCATGACAGTCAGCACAGTGCCAGTCGGCTGCTGTTGTCAGAGGAGATTGATTTGCTTTAAACCATGTCACAGACATGTAACATTTATGCTCCCAAGCTTGTTTTCACATTTGTGTAGAAAAATATCCTCAGGAAGTATGGGTTACCATCCTGCACCAGCAAGCTCATTTGTAATAACCAGAAACAAACATGGGAGTTTCATCGAATAAATCATCATGGAGATGCCATGTTTATACTGGGCAGATATCATGAATTGGATACATGTGTGTGCATTGATATTTAATCATTTTTAATTGCTGACAAGGATAGGACGAGTAGAACTCAATGTTTTTCCCAAATCGTTCAGCGCCAATGCACATGAACCAAGAGCGACACATTCCTCTTTCATGTTATATCCACTGGGAGAGTTTGGAACTAATATACAATATATAAGTCTAAATTATACCCAAATCTAATGATGTTAATTGACCAGCATGTCTTCCGTTTTTCCCCATAGAGAATTTGAAAAGGGAATCCTAACCCTAGTCACAAGCCATTTGAAGCATGTTTTGACGCTCACAGCAGTGCAACATGTGAGATAGAGGTTGGTGTTAGGTAAGCTATAGGATGGCGCTCCATTCATTCTTTGAGTAGCAACGTGTCTATTACTACTATTACTACCATTTAAAGCCTGTCAAAAGGCATGTACTCTGCAATGTGTCTAAGGAGGAAAGCCACATCAGGGGTTATAAATAGCGCCTGTACCCAGCCATACACCGTTAGGCTACTTGGGGAGTAATTTTCTCCTCTCTCTTTCTTTCTTCCTTCGCCTAAGCATCAATGTACAACACTGAAGGGTCCTTCTGTCATCAGTATATGACGCAAAAGTCCACTTGTCCCCAATGTCAATATATTACAGCATGGAAGTGAGGATGAGTCAGATTAGAAACAGTTAATCAGAAGGAGTGCTCAAGTTGGAGATGGTTTGGACACATACAGAGGGAACTATTCAACAAAAAAATCTTCGAGCTGGAGGTGAAAGGAGAAGAGGATGGCAACCGATGAGACTCATGGATGCGATAAATGAGGACAAGTAAAATGGTGGAAGTGATTGCAGACTGTGTGCAACACAAGTAAGGTGGAGGAGAAGATCCTAGACCGCTGATACGAAGGTTTTCTATAGGTGTGTTTTAGCGCCTCATTTGGAAATGAAGCTTTTGACTGTAAATTATGGTATTATGATAGTTAAATGCTTTATGGCGGATAAACAATCATTTACTGATGCTTTAGAACTGGTCCCAGGCACAGTGGGTCTGTGGGCACTGATGCAGTTCAGACTGTGAAAGATCAAAAGTCAACACTACACCTACTGAGAATCTAAAGTCACAGACAGCAGCATGGTCAGGTTTTACGGATGACATTTCACCAAACAAGAGGGGGCTGTTGTTACTGGTATTACTTGCAAGAAATGATATTTACATGGACATAAACATCCAGCATGAGAAAACATAAAAGTGCAGGACTTGGCGCGGCGGAAAATAGCAGAAAATCCTCTGTTTTATCAGCTGCCAGGGATGGAAATCCATTGGCAGGGAGTTGGATGAGCTTTGACAAGTCAGGCCATCTAGAAGAGATGTGTGGTGATTATTTGGATTCTCTGTCTGTCTGCCGTCTCCACCAAAGTCACGATGCCAATATATTCACGTCTGTCTCCCAGGTCTTCACCAGCCTCCAAAACTGACTCTGTTGCTGCTGTCACACGGCAGCGACAGCAGACAACTCCTCAGACACACTGTACATGAATTATTGAAGACGTGTTTGTTTTGAAGCCGCCTGGTGTTCACGTTTCCAAGCAAAACGGAAGTTACAATAACTGTGGCGGAGCCGGTGGCGCCATGTGTTTGTCTGTGGGATCGTGTGCCGGCGAAATGGGCACGCATGCGAGCGAACGAGACAACTCAAGATATGTAATATGACATTATGTCTCCCATGCTCGAACCCCCAGCTGCTCGCCCACATGCCACAGATCCTGCACCATGTCTAAACAGATGCTCTATCAATAATGCTTGCTCCAGTGCCACACATCTCCCTGTGGCCAAATTGTGAGGAGGAGAAGAGTGAATGAGGGAGAGGCGAATTAGGCGGCGTTTGGAGACTGGACACAAGGGAAGAATAATGGGAAAGAACCCAGGGTGAATGGTGGGAGATGGATTGGTCACGCTGTGAGAAGCCAAAGGACCCGTGAACCTGAGGATGAAGTGCCCGCCTGTGCCATCTGCTCCATGAGGTGAGAGTGAAAAGTGAATTTGAGCACCACTCCTTTGACTTGATTATTCTTCTCAGATGGGTGTATTAAGTTTAATTCAGACATGAAAGGAGAGGTTTGGTCTTGGGGAATTTGTATTGGGCCACTGAACATGGAAACATGCGTTTTTCCATGAATAATACTGCACTCAGAATGTTTCTGTGTATTTCACTTATTAAATGTGGGGCTTCTTAAAACACAAAAACACACTAGTATCATAAATGACATATGAAGGTCCCATGTATTTCTTTAATTCATCGATGTAGTACAACGTTCTCTCAAGTGATCTCATAATAATTCAGAAAAAATACTAAATTTTGAAGTCATACAGTAAATGTATATTTTAAGTCTTTAGCTCTAGCTCTTCACATTTTCTCTGAAAAATAAACACTGAAGTTACGTTTTATTAGTTGTCTTCCCTGCTCATAATTTACTCTAAGTGCATCACCTTGATATTATATATATTCACCTAGATGAAAAATGTATGATACATGCCATTCAGTACTTCTCTTTTCATAAATACATTTTGTCAGACATTCCAAGAGTTCTTACTTTTTAAGTTCTGTTTAAAAAATAATTGATATTTTAAATAGCTCATTTTCAGGAAGATCATTGTGATTGATCAGTAATGACCTATATCTTTCATAATATTTTTGTTATAAAAAAAAAAAAAACAATAAATAATAATGTGTGAAAAAAACTAATGTAAATATAATCACACGTACATTAAAAAATACACCATTCCGCAGCACACTATATTAAAATATATATATAACAAAAAAAATATAATAACAAAAAAAATATATCACTAAATACCATTCTTAAACAAAGGTCCTTATGCTTCAACCACACCCGTGAAAAAACAAACAAATTAAAAATTAGTTGCTTGAAAGCACTATGCCATTGCAACATTCCGGACTCAAACTCTGTAACTGTAATTTCAGAAAGCCTAAACTCAGCAACCTCACGTGTCAGCTGCATATCAGGGTTTTCTTTTACACAGAATCACTTCCCTTCTACTGTGTGAAATTCTCTCTTTCATTTCAGAAACATTGGGTTTGAAAGACTGCGGGCAACTTTTCATTTTCAATCAATGGAGCAATTATCTTTCTACTGGTGAAAACAAGCTTTCATTCATGTACAGGGTTGAAATTTGAAAAAAAAAAAAAAGAAACATGGAAGTGATTAAATCTTATAGCCTCCACTAAAATCCTTTCTCAGAACATGAAAGATTACCAGAAGTTTTTGCATGTCAAAAAAAAAAAAAAAGAACCGACTGAATTACTGGCTTGAAAATAGCAACATTATTTGGAACAACTTTCAAACACACCCGTCAGCCATTTTCATTTGTTTCAGCATAACAATCTCAGGGAAGGTGAACGTTTTGCACAAGAACCTGACGGCTGCTCGTGCGCTGCCCCTGTTGTCGTCATCCATCATAATCTAGTCCAGCCTTCCAAAAGCTGTCAAAGCTGTTCGGGACAATTCACTTAGACAGTGTCATCAGAGCTGCGATGTTTTACCAGCTTCTATAATGAGAATTGGCCTCCAGACTCGCAGGAAACAAACACACATGCCTCCTCGTTCACACATTGCTTGTTGTATCCATGACTTTGCCTCAGTCATTCCAATTTTCCTGTTGCTGGAGGCGAGACTGCGATCCGCGTATTGTCTGCCTCTGCCAGCTGGGAACGGAACCTGTCAGCTTGTGCAATATTGTCCTTTGTCTGAGCACTAACATTATCTCGCCGCCGCTGTGAGCTTGTCCAAGGAAAGACTAATCCTTCGGTGGCTGCTGGCATTTATACTGTATGTTACAGTTGGGCTGTATCATTCAGACATTACTCAGAAACAATATCACAAACATGTGGCTGCTGGTGTTTGTATTCCTCAAACACTTATCTATTGCAATAGTTTCAGCAGGGAGCAGTGAACTCACCTTCCCTGGTGCAGATAGGAGCTCCTGTGCTAGTGTGCACACAGAATGCACCAACATTTTTTCTGACCCGTCGTGTCCGTGCTGCTGGAATTGGCGATAGTGAGAACATATGGCTAATGTCTCTATTACAAGACATCTATTATTGGTCGCACGCCATAATTCAACATGCCGGGACATCTAGATTTGTGGGACCAGCTCTTTATATTTGAACAGATTCTGGTTTCAGGTTCATTTTAACTTAGCAGCAGGGCAGATAACAAGCTGCGAGAAGGAGGGTGGTATGGTAATTTGCATGAAAGGTAAACATCAAAAAAATGCATTCACAGAAGAATTGCAAGTCTCACATGCTACGATGCTGAATCAATTTAAACTGTCCAAAATCTACTTTTGAAATATAGAAAGATTTGCTTGCTATCTCCGATCGTCTCGATGTCACCGCACTGACCGTTCTTGTATGTACCCACCCATGCAGGGATATTACTGAATCAAAGATGGCGGAGAAGGAGATCCAAACCACCTCCATCTAGAGGCTCGAGTGATACTGAAGGCCCAGAAACACTCAGCCATAATGTAAGGCACAAACTATTGAACACAGAGCAGTCAGCCGCACACTTCCGTGCACTTCTGTGCTTCACAGAAAGTGGAAGCTGCAAGTTTTTCACTGAGACAGCTGTACACCAGTGAAGGCATTGAAAAGGCAACTGAACTCGAACAATCCATTTTGAATCGAATCATGCCCCCAAAGATCATGACATTGTAAATATTCCCACCTCAAACAGGTATGTAGAGTATCAGATCAACACGTTCTCACTCTAAAAGTGTAACCGTTGTCAAGGGACATATTGTTGACTCAGAAGTCAGTCTCGCGTATATATATATATGTGTGTGTGTGTGTGGGACGAATGTAACCACGTCTTCATCCTCACTACCATTCTTTTTGCTGAGCTACTTACACTGTCAGGAAATGGTTAAACATCCAGAGATACCTCTTTCCTTTAAAGAGGTATCATCCAGATGCTTCATTGAGTGAAAGACGAAACAGAATTTCACTGCCATTATCTGTTGTTGGCTATAGCCCATTATCTTTCATTGTCATTTCACTGATGACATCTGCTTTACCATCCATCAAATACACTGAAAACATCTCAGGAACTTAACACCAAACTCCAGTCATCATTTGTCCATATTTGTCCAGGAAAATACTTTAGAAACAAAGTATTAAACCACCTCACTAACCTGGCTTGCAAGCAAAGCTCCAACTCATTGCTGTGGCAAATAAGGTCAGTCTGAGCTGGGTGTATGTGTGGAAATGCCCTTATGGAGAGTATGTGTGTATTTTCCAGCAGGCCACTGCGTCCTTAGCAAGAGCCACATCAACAGCATTAGCTTGGAGGACAACAAAGGGCACAGGCGTCTGCAGACAAGGATAGAAAATAGATGGAGTAGCAACACATACTATTTTAATTATCCTCTTGTCTAACTTGCCCTCCAATTACAAACAGGGGTATGTAATAATCCTGCTATCGAGGCATGAAAGACGCGACAATAACACTTAGCAAGGCCGGATAAATAGACATGCGAAAACACCAAAAGAGAATTTTTAAAAAGACGAACTGTGTGTATTAAATATTAAACATCCTGTTTAATATTTTGAACAGCATATTGGTACTGACAGTGAGATATTCGTCGGGCCCACCAGAGACTTCAAGTTAAAACACATGATTACAGTTATGATAGTGCCGTAAAATGATAAAGACGCTGCACAAGCGGCGTATTCCACCGAGGCATCGCCGGCGTAATGAATATGCACAAGCTTATTCATGCTGGATAATTCGTCTACATTTAACAAATCTTGGTGAGATTGATTTCCTCAGCAAACACAAACTCGGCTCAGCGTTAAGCAAACAGCAGTTTGCTTCTTACATTATTGGTACTTTGAATCCGCTCCCGCTGCTGTCTTTTTCTTTTATGAGCTTGCGGCGTCGACGGTGTGAGAACGGGGTGGCTATGCAGCAGACACCTGCCATTTGTCTCCCTCCTGTTCATCTACTTTAAGCTGAGCACCGGAGAATTTCGCGGTTTATCAAAAGTGGCACCCAGAAAAAAATACTGCTATATAAAGCGAGGAAGAAGTGATGATCCCTTAACTTAACTTATCTTTTCAAGGTATACACTAATGTCGCCCTTAAAATGTCCATTAGCTTCACAAGAACCCTTTTCAAATCTTCCAAAGAGACACTGAAGACAGCCCACTTTAACTTATTAAAAAAAGAGACACTTATCACATATCAGAGATGTTAAATCCTATATCTGGGCCCATTGGAATCTGAACGTGGAACAAAGAGAGTGCCATATTGGTAGGACGGTGAGTGCCTGAACTCGCACCAGCACCAAGGTAAAGTCCCCTAACTGAGTCCAGGAGATGAACTCTCATTTCCCAGAAGCAGGCCTTGCGCTGATAATACCTGGAAATTGTGACCGGGCCTTGAATGGCCAAATGTGCCATGATACTCCTAGTAAGGTCAGCCATCTTGGCTGATTTTGGTCCTCATTTAAAATGTGCTGGTTTTGAGTGGAGAGAAGTTCGGCGTTATATCAGTGGCTGGATCTGCATGACACCACATGGAGAACATCAGAGACAACGCTTTCTGCAGCAGTGAAGGATAAAGCAACTATGTCCTTTAATCTCTGCTTCACTGAATGGTTTGCATTCCAGTTGGAACTCCCAAATATACCAAAACGCATCACAGATTATGGCAGCTAATGGATGTGCAGCCGTTTAATTTAACATACACTTGTGCAGACAGAAACGGGTGCTTGACATTTCTGACAGCTGCTTTGCCTCCGAGCAAACACACAAGTGACACCTCTGTATAGAGATTTCACACCCCCAAACAACCAGAAACAAATAAAAACACTATTTGGGCCCTGCAGCGGTAACAACACCTGCAGCATGAAGCCACAGAGAGTGATGGAGGGCGAGCGACACGTAATGTCCGAGGCGCTCAAACATGTCCGCAGGCGCTCGGGACAAATTCTGCCACTGCCAGTTCGTTGTGGGTTGAGAAACAAATATTTGATGGAATCTCAAACCGGTTTGTCTTGTGTCGACTCTTTAGCATCTGGTATCTGATTTCCAGCACTGATCTAATTATGTTTGAAATGTAAATCTGTCACCACATATGCAGGTTTGACAGCAATAAATGAAGAAATAAACATCCATCAATATAAACAATAATAGTACACAGGAGTCGCTGCCGGTGCTGCACTGCAATAGGTGTCTTCATTAACACATTTGTTTTTGATAAACCTCTGTGTGTGTGCGACTGCTTAGTGCACAAGCCGCTCATCACACATGTCTGGCTGTGTTTCAATGTATACAGCTGCAGCAACAATGAAATATCTCTGAGTTGCCTTGTCAACAAGTGGAATGTAAATATCTGGGTGGTCACAACAGGAATAAATGCCAGCTATCAGAATCAGAAGAATGATGGTGGTTCACTGTAGTGTATCTGATACAAGTTGTGAGGTTTGTCTCAAGGCTATAATAAATACAATTTTACATAATTTTTCATCCATATTTTATTATCATTATTGGTGTGCACTTGCGCAGTGATCATTAACCAGGGCCCGGGCCCTTGGTTGGGCCGCCGGCGGCTCCTTGAGGGTGACTAAAAGTATTTTTGTTTTACACTTTTGGGCTGTGAGGGCCGCGAGATGCTCAGTCTGAATACATTAGCCACACGTGGTGGCAGTAGTGTGTCGCTGAATTGACTTGACAGCTGAAAATCTGTGATAGTTTCCAACGATGGAGAAGTTCTTGAAAAGAAAAAATGAAAGTGATGTCGCCCCATAACAGTAAAAACTGTTCATGAAAGCACCTATTAAAGCAGTTTTGAAAATGAATTAGAACATTTTATGGCCATATTTTCTTTAGAGTTTAAATAAAATACATTTTTATTTTATGATATTTCGACGTGGTTTTATTATATTTATTTTATTCAGAATTGTATTCAGATTTTCCAAAATTTCTCAACAGTTTGCGTATTTTTTTTTTCTCTTTAGGAAGTTGGATGAATATGACTTGCATCTGGTTCTGCTGTTGGTTGGACTTTTCAGTGACACATAAATCTCTTTGCAATGATCACACTGTTTCATGTTATTTCACAAGTTTTGGTTTGTTTACGTATAAGTAGATTAAATATGGTTGAAGATCACAAATGAAATCGAGAGTAATGAACCAGTTCCATTGAATGGGTACAGGTCCATTTATTCTGGGAAAGGTGGGCCCTGAGATCAAAAAGGTAAAGAACCGCAGCATAAATGTGAACAGAAACTTAGCTTGACTATATTTAAGTTTTACAATTCAGTATTTTCTGACTGCAGTTGAACTAAACTGTAATCCGAAAGTGACAAAACCCTTTGCACAACGGAGCCAAGTTGGCGGTGGATATATCGGGCAGGTGGTGGTAATGTTCAGCAAGTTCATTTAAGGGCAGACGAACTCATAAGGCGTCATCATTTAATGCAGGTGGATTTAGGGAAAGTCTCCAAGCCAGGACCAGAAACCATTTTTCCGCTAGCACCTTCCCGACAACCTTCAGAATGCAGCTTCTGACCGTACATCATGATCAGCAGCGCTGACAAGGTGATTACATTTCATCATCATCTCTGTTCCACAGCTCCTTCTCTTGTGTCGCTGGATATAAGATTTCGCCGCACGTCCTTGCGTCGGCGAGTACGGCGGGGAAACAGAGGGAGCTGTGAGAGTTTTGGGACACGAGGAGTCAGCCGAGGACTCGGTGGTCCTTCTCCCTCCCTGCAGGCAGTGAAGCAGGCCGTTTCCCAAGACAAGTTAATAAGATGGAGCAGTCCCCGGGGGCAACAGCCGGCGAGTATTATCGCTTTGAAGGCAGCCAGAAAAAGTGTCACAGAAGAGGATAAACCTCCCCAAAAGAGATGATTAATTACCCCTTCTCACTTGCCACTGCGTACAAAAAGTTAATTTGAAAATGTGGAGGACAGGGATTGTTTCAATTGAAGGGATTTCCCCTCACGCTCACTTCATCCTCCCTCTTTTGCTACCGCTCGTCCTATATTTTGCACGTCGCATCCTTCTGTGTCATCCTCTCTTCTCACAACACCACATGGAAGTGCGGGCCGACGCAGCACATGTGAGCCAGACCACTTCCCCAGACATGTGCTGTGATGAATAAGTCATGATGCAGGAAACTGATGGGAAAACAAAACAAACAAAAAAAAAACCTTGCCCTCCTGGGAGCTGGTACCCACTCACTACTCCTCCACACCAACATCTCCTCGCCACCTAAAGGAGCCGCCGCGCGAAAGCCAATAGCAGGCCAACTGTCACCTCACACAAGAAGCATTGATCATTACGCAATTTGTTCCCTTTTATTACAGCCATTGTAATTAAAAATAATTGAGGAGTGGGGTGGGCAGATGCTCCCGTCAACAATTTTTTTCACCAATTAGCACTGCGATAACATCACCATGGATATTGCCACTGATATTATTAGCATTTTGATGGAACACAAGCGCCGGCATGCTTGTGCGCCAGAGAAGCGCTCTCACGAGGTGCCAGAGAGAATGAGGGAGTGAGGCTTCCAGTTCAGCACAGGTGTTGGTGTGCACCGTCCAGAGCCATTAGAGACATCACAAGTCCAAAACTATGATTAAGCAACACATCATGCACCAATGTCAGCCACTGATCTTTCAGTTAGAGACCCCAAAATTAGGGAAATGTTGTTGTAAACATGTTTCAAACACCAGTTACTAGAGATGAAAGGAGGCCCTCTCGGTTTCTCCTTTGGCCTGAGAATGAAGAATGAATGAATGTTAAATTTTTTTTCCCTCAGTTATCAAATGTAGAACTTACAGATGGTTCTATTTATTTATTGGAGAGGAAGGCCAGATTTATGGAGGTGGTGAAGGAGGACATGAGGTTTGTAGGTTTGAGAGAAGATGAAGCAGAAGACAGGGTGAGATGGAGGAAGACGATCTGCTGTGGCCACAAATGAAGGGAGAAACCGAAGAAAAAAAGATTTTAAACTTGCTGCACTTGTATTGTTTTATCTTATTTTTTCTCCTTACTATGCATCCAAAATGTTCATTTATTTTAGTACATTAATACAAATACTGTGACTTTTATTTTAATATTGTTCTTATTTTTCGATACATCTAAGTATTTAACTTACACAGCTAAACTATTTTTTTCTTTCGCAATATAGTTGTTTTATCATGAAAATGTTCTGTTATGACTTTTAAATCACTATTCGAATTCGCTTTCTGACCTTCACATTCTGCATTTCTTTGAGTGACAGTTTGGTCGGCGACGACGGCCCACAGAGAAGGTCAAACGTAAAAAGTCAAGTGAAGAGCGATGCCAAGGTGAGCACGTTTAAAAAAACAGTCACATTGTGAAGCTGTGAAAGTCAGTTGGAAACAAAAAGTCGAAAGCAATTTCCTGCCCAATATTGGGATTACGATTCATAATCTGTATTCACCAAGCCAGATGTAATTTGAAAATAAGAATCACAACAATAGTAATAATAAACTATTTTCAACTATTTAAAGTATATAGCAAAGTTTAAAATGTAAACTAAAGTAATTCAGGGAAATACATGAACAAATAATCTGTACTTGATAGGTTCCGAGTATACATGAAATTCTCAGGAAATTCTTTGAGAGAGGCAGAGTCAGTGCTTGAAGTGTAGTGTCACAACAAAAATAACATCAACATTAACATCAAAATAAAGCCCAAAATACCTGCAAAATGTTTATGAGTATTGAGTATTGTAATGAGTATCATAACACAGGCTGGTGAGCATAATGAATCGTTTCAGTTGCATCTAATAACCACAGTCAGCATCATGAACCTGCATCATGACATTCAGCTCTTTAACTTGTGTACTTGTTTTCAAATAAGAGAAAAGATGCTGCAGTTCCAGATGAATGTGGCTGTGACGGCTAAAAATGTCGCCTGCAATAGTGAGGATTGCGGCCCTGATCTATGTGCCTTTATCTGGAACTGCTTACAATGAGGTTACTGTGTTTGCCAAGAACTCTGCCTCAAGGCTCACGCTGGTCACTGTCTCTTATCTGGTCTGATTCAAGGCCCTGACCTCATGCAGGACGGTCAATGGTGAGCGTATTCTGCTGCGCACTGCTGTTTCGATCCATATCTTGAGCCACTCTGCACATGTTGCCCACTTCATGCTGCCCAAACCTCCAGCGAAAGCTACAATGGCTGTGAATAGATTTGGTGGGCACGGATCTGACAACAGTGTTTAACATCAAGAGTCAGGACCCGTGTTCTCATGTAACCGGCCGCGCTGTCGTCTGCGGCCTAACAAATTGGTTCTATGACCACTTGGGAGCACCGGGGCAGCCAGTGATGGTTTACTCAGCACTGCAGAGTCAAAACCCAGTTTGAGGTTTGTATTTATGTGAGACATTGGAGCAATTTTCTCCCAAAGCAGAGAGCTGCTTTTCTTTTTCTGTCAGTGACAAGGTTCATCTCTTTTAACAATCACAGGAGAGTGAGACCACGATTAAATTCAAATGTCTTTTTTGTTTTTCCATGCATGTGAAAACAGCCACCATGTTGGTTCTGATTGGACAACGAGAAGAAGCGGATGTGGCACGGCAAAAGTGATTTTTCTCTGCAAACAGACGTGGCTTGTTCAGCCACAACACACAGGGGCCATTTCAGGACCCCAGTCGCAGTACCAGGTGTTGTTTGCTTTTTTTTCCAAGTTGTGATTGTGATTGGTCAGAAGCAAAGTCCTTTCATCACTCTTGTAAAACAACAAATGAAATGAACATTATCATATTTAATGTCATACTGCCACAGGCAGCGCAAACAGCAATCATTTCGCTCAAGTCCCTTCACATGAATCTCTGGCAGATCAACCATGCAGACTGATTTAAATCTTCTTTTCAAAGGTCTGTTCACGTTTTTCCTTCAACTAGTTCAAAAACATCACCGCTTTACTGCCGTCGCTTATTTAAATCCTTCATTTATGCAGTTGCTAACGCGCAAAGCTCTATTCTGTGTCTCTGTCACTGACAATTCTGAATATATAGGTGTCTTGATCTAATAAAGCAAACACTGAATCAGAGTCTCAGTAACTATTAACGTCATGATTGAGAGTCTCCACCGACGTTTCACATTTTCACACAGTAGTATTATTGCCCTATATGAACTGGACAGATATAACTTGCAATGAGGTCAACCGGACAGCAGGTGGCAGTACTGTCAAAGAGCTCCTTAAATACACGCGAAAAAAGAGCTCAAGCAGGCGCAAAACAACGCAAAGAGGTGGGGCCAAGATTGAGCCTTCAGCTCATTCTGTGTTGTGTTTGAACTCTTGACTGTAACCATACTCTGAGATAAGAGAAAAATAAAGTAACAAACAAAACCATTAAAAACCTTGAAAAAAAATGTTGCAACCTTCTCCATAAATGCTGATGTTTAATCGAGGTTTCTCACACTGTGTTGGTAGACGAGCTTGTAGGACAGAGACAGACATGGGGACTGAAAGATCAGAGACGTGGGGACAGGAGAACACGACAAATGAAATCCCAGAAGAGAAGGAGAGACGCCGAGAAATTACAGAAGAAAAGGAGAAGACAGAAATGACATTTCTTAAGGGACTGCTGTGTGGCATTTGGGGGAAGAAAAATGAAATGTGAGGACCAGAGAGAGAGATGGAAGGCGGGAGAGGGCATGGTGAAAATGGAATGAGCAAGAAACAAAGGAGACAGCGTGTGAGAGGTAGGACTAATTTAGGAGAAATGAGACAGGAGTCAGTGCTCAGGGATTGGGTGGCAGTGATGGTGGTGCTGCCTATGAGCAGGTGGACAGAGACAAACGTGAGGAGTCTTGTTGGAGGTGAGGCAGCATTCACACACACACAATGAATAAGTGAACTCTAGTAATGGAAAATGATTCTAAAACTAAAAAGAAGAAGCACCATGAGAGAGGGTTTTCTGACAGGCAGGTAGAGCCATGAAAGGCGAAGGTGAGAGAGGGAACGGGACAGAAACAAAGTAGAAGAAAAAGGAAACGCACGAGAAAAAGGGACAAAAAAAGTGAAGAGACAGAGGCAAGGAAGAGTGAGCGAGGAAAAGATGACTGAGATAAAGTGAGATGAGCGACAGCTGCTTTTGATACAAAGGTCCCTCACTCGTGGCGGTTTGGAAGGAGGCGCACGTTTGTGCGACTGAGTGTGTCTCAAGTAGCTGTTTTTATAAAGTTCAAATAAGCGAAGAAGACTGGATTGATGATAAGGAGGCTGCTCATTTGTAGCGTATGAGAAGTTCCGTCACAGAGACACACAGGAAACCTGCCTTTAGAGGATCCCGGAAGGTCCACAGATTTCCTCAGCGTGCGGCAGAGGACTACCGTAAACTCCCGCTTTACACCGACGCGGCGTGCGAGTGGTCTTACAAAACACCAAATCAAAGTGAGGCCCCACTTCTGTGTGAAGCAACTTCAGTCAAGCAGAATTCCTCTCTCATACTGCCGCTCTCTCTTGGTACCCCTTGTTCTCCAAAAGTGGAGAGGAGTGGACGAGTAGCGGTGATGATCAAAGCTGCAGATGAAGGTGCAACGCAGCTGCTATCAATTCCTGAACTTAATGTCAACGACATCCTTTCAAACTCCATACTAGAGTCTCATCAACAAGACAGTGGCTCTTCACTGATTCTCGAACTGGTTTCACTGACAGCTGTCATGATCTTTGGCAATAATCCTTCAATTCAACTTGACCGAAATGCGTAAAACTTTGAGGAAACTGACAGCTGCCTGGGCTTCTGTGTCAAGGTCTTGTTCATTAAGTTTTAAGAAAATGGTCGTCACCTTTTAAACATATATATAATTATATATAATTGATCCTGTTATTAAAATGAAATTATTTCAAATCTGCCCATAATAACACTCAACAACAGCTCCATATGAATGCAGCCATGATCACAAAAGTACAAACTATCTTGATGGTTAGTTTTATTTTATTTATTTGACAAATTGTTCTTTCTCTTCAATTTCCTTATTTATTTTTATTTAATTATTGAACAGAGCCACTTACAAAAACATAGTAACAAGACCATTATTATTATTATTATTATTATTATTGTTTGTTACCATGAACAGAATAACAGTACACAAATTGATCCATACCATCAGTGTCCTTTGCAACACAACATCATACTCAATATACACTTGTGCAGTGAAATGTTCTCTGAGTTTGATGCACAACCATACCTGAGCAGAGGTCAGAACACCAGGCATGGTAACTTTTAACGCAGCCACTTGTTGCAAACTTCCTCGCGGGAGAAACACCAACTAGTGTTCTCCACACAAATATGCAGATGACCCTGTGCGTGTATGCACTCCATTATGATGACATTGGCCTGCAACTACTAAAGTTTTTGCATGAGAAATCCACATTAGGCAAATTAAAAAAGTCGAAAAATGATAGATGTCCTCCCCGAACCCTGTAATTTCACAAATTCAGATTAGTTGCGGACCATTATGCACAGCAGCCGAGCGCACACGGTGGATGTGGGATTGTTTGTGTATAAGTGTGTGCAGTGGACATCAACGCTGAGAAGCCTTTTCTCTCTGGAGCAGTGCAAATTACTGAGCAGGGGGGCAGCGATTTCATATGATGGTGTTGAATAAATAAAACACACACATGGGCACACACACACACGCGCACGCGCACGGAGACCCACTTGGAACCTGTCAAGCACAAACAAACTGATGACAAGACGGCGACAGATGGAATCACTGAGAAGAGACGAGATACGTATTCAACTCAATTAGCAACGTGTTACCGCGTGACGCCAATGGGACGAGGAATCTTAGCATGACTGGCATCCTGTCAATCGAGCCACAGAGCCGCCAAACTAGCATCATGAAAATGCAATGAATTCAGCTTGATAAAGCAATAAATAAATTAATTCATGGGTAAGTGGTTTAAGAAGGGAAAAAAAAGGCATCGCGGCTCTGCATCATAAAACAGGGCATGATGTGACGGGGGAGCCTAAATATCCCCAGGCGCCGACACAAAGAAGCAAGTGGCAGCCGGGGGAAAGAAGAGGAGGGAAGAGAACAATGGCTGCTCCTTCGTCCCGCTTCTTCACGCTCGCTCACTCTCCCTTACTACCTGTGTGAGCATTTGTGAATTCTGTTCATACATTATCCTGCCATGGAACCTAATGAGCCAGGCATCTCCACCCTGACACTTACGCTTGGGTAGGCAACCCTTATTACAGCGCAGAGGCATACTTACTCACACACACACAACTGTACACACACACACACAAACAGAGAGCAGAGACAGGCCATCACGGAGGCTTTTTGAAGTAGCAACATGAAAACAACTTGTCCTGCTTGTAAAGACTTTAAATGCTCTTTCTGCGCAGTGTTCAGTAGTGTGTCGGTCAAGAGACTGTGTGATTATCTTTATTATTATTATTCTGTGTTGACATAATGTGAAGGCTCCGAGTGTGTGTTTGTGTATATGTGAACTTGCTGGGAACAGGTTCTCAACTTCAAAAAGCAAACACAGAATACATAGAACATAGAATTGAATGGCATGAAGACGTACCATGATGAAAAACACAACATAGGTTCAGCTTGACTAAGAGGAAAGACTGAAGTAGATAATGCGTAGATTACCATCTGAAATTGGTTACTGTTATGCATATAGAGAATTTGCCGTGGATATTTCCACATCACAATGCTTGACCGATATCTGACACTTTGTGTGTGAGAACAAAACAATGTGTGGTCCCAGATGTTATGTCACACGACCCACCACTCCGCTCTACATCAGCCGCAGTTCGGCTCTTTCTCAGAGATGGTTGCCACTTCACTGAATTCCGCTGACAGGCAAACATGCCAGTTAGCGCCACATCCCGATCTGCGCGGCACAAAGTCTCCACCTCTCCCTGAGTGGACTTGAAACACATCTTTCTCGACTCCACTTTCACCAGAGAAGATGGCTTGCAGTTATTTGCAGCAGCGCTCTATAGACTGGCCTTGTACTGTCCGCCTAATGGTGTTTCCAACCAAAATTAGACAGCTGGCCCCTCGATAACAGCAGGAGTCAGGATGTAGCTCTCCAGCTCTAAATTTAATGAGGTGTCTTTAAGTTGTGTTAAGAAAGAAGTGGAGGCGAAGTGAAGAAACCGATGAGGGGTTGCCTCGAAAAGTAAAAAATAATAACACTGTAGGTCATGTGCCCCAAGGTCATACAATATGTGTAACTTCATTAAGTCTAAATACAAAGTAATAAACCCATTTGTGATGAACCAAGGAGCCGACAAGACAACATGTATGTAGCGTCTCACACAGAACACGCCAGACTGCTATTCATTTTCTTATACCTATGACCCATTTGGTGAGTCTCCACATCGCTCCTTATGCACCTCATCACAGCACTGCATACTTCTCATTCTAACCCTATGAAAATCCTAACACCAATCTCAATCTCAGTCTTTTTAAATATAAAGCCTTCAGGCTGTGTATAGGCAGGTATCTTGCGATACATTCCAGCTACAGGAGTGGTGATAGGACACATTGTGAGTTCAGAAATATATTGTAATAAGAACTGTTATGTTAAAGGGGAAAATCAGATTATGCAGAACAATATCATGCATCTACTTTTGGAGTTGAGTGTGCATGCTTTCTTTGGTAGAGAGCCAAGTCACATGTCATCAGGTCCCAGCCATGTTCCCCATCCCTCCTGTCCAAAAGCAAATTTTAATAAGTTGATAAAATAACTTCATAACCCTTTATGTTCAAATATATTTAGTCCACATTGTTAAAACTTGACATGACATATTACCCCAGGAAAGATGACGCTGTTTCTGATGAGGAAAATAATAAGTGATAAGACCAATAAATCAGACAGAAAAAAAAAAAAACCCTTAATTCGATAAACTCACATCAAGGGAACCTGTGGAAGGAACTTGTTCATCTTGATGCTGGAGACAGAGATAAAAAAAAAACCCTCCTATTGCCAGATATTTTTATGAACTACAGTGTTTGGCAAAACTCCAGTCTGTGATGGGATTCCTCCTGCCGCGCTGTGATTGTTAACCTGCTCCTGGATGAAATGCCCTTCAGCATCAAAAGGGCCTCCTACAATTGTTCTGAGGGCCAAACCTGCACGGCGGTGGGAGGCCAATCAGCTGCACGTGGTGGCGTCCCGCCAGACCCAACAACCGTCACAGGTGTCAGCCAGTGTTGACTCAGAACAACAAAGATATTTCCAACTATCAATAAATAAACAACTATAACACCATCATTATTATCAGGATGCTGTTGTGATCATGATTATTACTACAGCAATTCACAAGATAAATGGCTGATTATTTTTTTTCTTACAGGAAATATGTTGCACCTATAGCACAATTATACAGGATTTGTCTCACAACAACATTATATTTTTATGAGGTAGCAGATAAGTTGGGGACTGTAGTTCAGTGTTGACATCCATCAAGCCTTTGTTAACATTGAGTTATGATCACAGAGATTTATATTTGCTTTCACTTCTGCACTTCACTCAGAGGGGCTCATTTAGATGAGTGGGATACATCACTTCACTGTGTAAGATTGGATTTATGATTTAGCATTTTTCCTCATCAAAACAAAAGATGAAGGTTGTAGAAATATGTGGAACAACTTGGTGACTTCTACTGTCCTTAAGTCTGACTGAGTTAGTAATTGGTGAGGTGTTACACCACCCTCAATGAACTTTAAGTGACAGGTTAGCGCTGGAGTAATAGTTTTAGTATATAACAAACCTCTGCGTGACCTTCAGCGAAATAAAAGAAAATGAATGAAATAATTCAGACATTGTTCTTTCTGCTTTAATCTCAGATTAGACGCTTGGAAGGGGGGCCATGTAATCTAATTCAACTTGCAATCTTTCGGCGAGAAGTGATTGCCGAAGCTCGGCTGAAGGCTTCTCTGCGCGAGTGCTGCAGAAATCTGACCACACTTAAAAGAGACTGAGAGGAAGTCTCACTTCAAAGAATTGTGACCCGTGCTCCTCTTTTCTGGAGACTTGATTGCATACGGGGAAGTTCACTATTCGCAAATGGAAAGCTTCAATCCAAATAAGACAACAAAGGGCCGATCCTGAAGGGGCCCCTGATGGGGTTTTCCATGTTTTAAAAGTTTCCCACGATGTTAGCAAGATGAAACGAGAAGTGACATGAAAAGTTCATCCATTTCCCAGATGGACTGCTATTGCACACATGCTTTTGCCGTGTACTAAAACACCAATAAACTCCTGTGAACTTTTCGGATTCCACGATAAGAATGTTGACAGACATGGACTGAGAGAGGAAGAGAACGTCTCAATTGGGAGTGCGATGTCACATGGTTTCGTGTCACACTAACCGATGAGGTAAGTCACCTTTGTTTTCATTATCAAACTAGTAAATGCCAAAGGCACTGATATTAGTCATAGCCCCTCAGGGAGCATGGTCCATTTTTGAAGTCATTCCTGATTCTTGTTTCTCGAAAGATGGCCATTTAAGACAACAGGTCGTAGTGTTCGAAAGTGTGGCTTGGTTTTGTTTGAGAAGATAACGCATATCAAGGATGAGCAAACCCATGGTAGAATGATGAAAGAGTGTTCCGTGTTTGGTGTGTGACCCCACACACCTGTCACACCTGCGCTACTAGAGTGATTTTTTTCTTTTTTTACAGTGATGTAGTGTCCTCAGTGTCTCTCCTCCTCCTCCTAATAATAACCAGAACTGAACTACGGAGCCACACTGAACACATCGTAATTTTTCAAATAAGAGCTTTTGATGTGGATGTTGAGCAGATATTTTATATGGGATACACATGTGGATAGTAATGATTTTAAATTCTTCTCAAGGACCAATAAAGACCACAGTTGTAAAGAACTGGATCTCTCTATGAACTGTTTTATGCTGCATGCTTCACCGGGTTAAGACATGTTCCTGGATTATCTGCCATTATTTTAATATACTTGTTTAACAATGTATGGAGTATCACAGTGAGATGATTTAAGCAACTTAAAGTTAAACAGAAATTCAAAATTAACGCAAGTTGTTTGACAGGAGAGTGACAAAGAATAGTTTGAATTCCTTACGACAGAACTGAATTGGTTCTCATTCACACAGCAACATGCCCTAGACAACAGCGACGGCTGACAAATGATGACCAAACCAAATGTGCCAAATATATTAGAACAGCTGATCATTTCAGTGGTGCATTAATATTTGAAATGTAAGACTGACAATTTAGGATAAGATGGGGTTGTAGAACACGTGTTTCATCTGCATTTCTCTGTGGAAGTATTGTAATTTGTATTTGTATATTCAGCCTAAACACTTCCAAATGAATTTTCTCATTTTCCTTCATCGGCCAACAGTCAAAAAGTTGGAACAGTGACTTTAATTAAATCCATTTTGACTGCAAAATACTATTAAGATAGTTAGAAACTCACATGTCAAGGTCATCACGACAGACATTCTCATATGAACAATACCACAATACATTTTTTTAAGCTTTTGAGGTCACCCCAGAACTTATATTTAAAGTTGAGTTCTGCCATCAGCAACTACAGGGTATAATATTAACTGTGACCCAAGGACACATTTTGCAGGGAGTAAAAAAGGTGCAAACATGGCGATGAGAAAAATGAGAATCACATCCAGGAAAAAGGATTTTGAATCAGAAAACAGGCAAAGTTCATCAAGCAAGACGGACAGAGGGATCTGAAAAGTCATTTGACACAATGATTTCCCTTTAAAATGTTATGGAGTTGGTCAAAAACATCCAGTTTAAGGGAAATTGTGATAGAACGTTTTAATTGCTTGAGAGCCGTCAACATCCTTATCTTCAAAGGCAAATGTTGGCAGGTGAAAAGTAATATGCAGGCTCCCAATAAGGGTTTCCCACACGACCCCTCTGGAAATTAAATTGTCTGCCAGCGCCCTTGAGCAACCTTGTTATAGCCTGGATGATTTTTTGAACTGGATGAGTTTAAAAAAAAAAAAAAAAACTGACGTTGAAGGTGGAAAAGCATGAGGAGGTTTAAGGTGCCAAACTCTTCTTTCTTATTTGCACTCATTGTACTGACAGAGCTTCAGTCTTGTTTTATATTTAATAATGCTGGTCTCTCACATGAGTCAATGATCTCAAGTAGTAGTAGTTATTCTCAACTAGTTAGGAATAAGTAGCTAGTTGAAGATGAGTTTCAGATGCATTTGTGTCTAAAGCGATTCACTCACCCATATGTGTGCACTTGTGTGCGGGTGGTTGTAAACACCAGGTCACGGCGGTTGCAATCTCACTGGAGGTTTAACCTTGGCAAATCCACTATTAGGTGTTCTGAGAATGATGATGTGAGCAGTAGATCCTCCCCGATGGTTTCACTTTCTAAGTGCATCCACTGGGTCACAAATAGAGAAGCTGAGGGGGTATTACTGGGTCAAAGGTCGGCTAACACTCAATATGATGACAATTCTAAGCTGGCATTTTCATTTCCTGAAGAGACTGATTCCCTGCAGAACCCAGGCCAAATGTTTGTGAACACAAACTCTCTGTGTTAAAGAGCCAACGTAAATATGCTGCGTGTGCACGGCAGTCAGATATTGAGGGGAGGAATCCCGATCGGTATTGCTTTCCGATGCCAGCGTTCCTGAAACAAATTGACCGGACAGAAAAATGATTTTCTTCCTTTGTATTTGTCCTTTTCATTTTGTCCTTCAAACGCCTTCAGAGGTGTGGCTGTGCCACCAAACAGTGGGACGTTTTTAATGGCACATGGTTTGTCTCCTGGTGGCGAGATAAACATGGGGAAGAGATTAAAACCCCAGGATTTCTTCCACAATCTCCTGCCTTCATCCCACCTTCCTTGCAGTGGCCATGCCGGGCCAGAACAGCAGAATCTAATTCAAAACCAAATGCAGCCAGTCAGTGGGGCTCATGAGATCCCCCGCCCCAGTCCAGTGGAAAAAAGGGAAATCCACACATATGATACCGTCCACACTGGTGCATGGCGCGAACAGCACTTTCCTTCACTGAATATCGGCCGGTCGAACTCTGACATAGGACAAAAGCTTTTGACGAAATATTTTGATGACTATTTTCTTTTTCTCCTCCTACATCCCAGGCTCATGTCCAGACGCTGCTAGCCTGTCATAAAACTGGATTTGCCACTCTGAAACTCAAGCATGCACAGGCTAACACCAACCCAGGAGAAAGCCACTGGAGAACAGGGGAGAGGCTCAACAAGTGCCATACAGTTAAAGGGGTCCTCTTGTATCTCTTGTAGACACAAGTTCTTCAGACAGACCACTGGGTTTTGCTTCCTCATTAGAATGACATGCGGTGAAGACTGCGGGAAAACGTAACAATGAAATTCCTGCTTCAAGATCAGCGTCCAAACCAATGCTTTTCAGTCGGTGCGAGTGAGTTGTGACTCCCGGCTCTCAGGTGGGTAGCGGACACACCCAGAAGCTCAGGACATCAAAATGACATTGGCTAATCGCTAATATCAGCTCTGTCAAGGTGAGAGCGTACAACACACAATGAGTGGGCTAATATTGGGTGGCGCAGGGTTATCTGATTCCGCGGGTTCTGTCAATCAGTCGGGCACAGCGCTTGATTGTTTTACTCTGCATCATTGAAGCAATGCAAGACTCACAGAGCACAGAGGAGCACCGATCTGTAAACACTACAACTCCCATGGAGCCAAGAGGGATTTCGTTGTTTAAAAGGGGATTGGCAGCGCAGGATAGTCAGCATCAAAGAGCAGGACTGGACACACAAGTCAAACTGAAGCGTAGTTGAACTCAGTCCAACAATCTACAGCTGAACACAAGACAACCTTTGACAATTTTTTGCCACGACAGACGTGGGAGCTTCGGTGAAACACGTGCTTATAAATGAACCACTGAAACAGACGACTGGAACGTCTTAAACAAGTTGAGCATTCTCTTCTGATGCACCTGTAAAGTTGAGTCCTCGGTGAAACCCAAATGACCCGGCTGGGCTTTCTCGCCCGAACAAAAGCAGGCACTATCAAGCCGCACCCGCACCAGAGCTCCATCCATTTGGTAAACAGCCTGAGTCCTACAGTAGTAATCAGAGGGCATTTCTGAGGGATTTGCAGGCTGGCCAGGAGGCATCCGCTGGAGTGATCTCTAATTGCTAGAAGCGGAGGCCGAGACTGCCTGGCGCTCTTTTGAAGCCATGGGCAGCAGTTTCCAGCCAGAGGAGCCGGCAGGGGGAGGCTTCCCACTGAGCCACTCTTCTTTCTCTTTATTTTCCTCTCTCATCACTGCTTCGTTCTACTTCGGCCTTCTTCTCCGTCTCCTGCTTTCCTCCTTTCCCACCTATGCTCGCCTCCCTCCACACCATTTTCTCCCTCGCTAAGTCAATGAGCCAGCAATCACTTTGCAGACGGACAACCTCTGCTCAGTCAGCCATGTTCAATCCCTAACGCCGGTGGCTGATGAGGCATTGTGGTGACGTCAAACGCAGGGTGCAACGCTTAACCTGCAGAGGCCCAGCTCACCATCCTGCACCTTATTAGTTTGCTCCTCAGCCAGTCGGGCGAGAGAAGAGAATTTACGTCAAATAATACCTCACTCATATCTTTACTTACTAGTTTGTCTGAGAGGCATCACTTTTTAATGAATCTCTTTCTCAAAGTCCATTTCTATGCTAGGGAGCCCTATACAGCCACTTTTTTCAAAAAGTGTTCACTGCTATCACAAAAACACAACCCATAGTCGGATGCTTTGAGGGCCACTCGGCCCGTGTGACACTGACTCTTTGATGCCAATTCTGCACTGGGACTTGCACTTGCTAGCAGTGCTGCCAATCCAGGTAAAGAGATTACAGAAACACACAATGCCCCGTTCTGTTCCTCTGCCAAGGAGAAAACCAGCTTTTTAAGCTTGCGGCAGAAAGAGACGACGTCTAAATTCAGATGCAGCCTCCTGCAGAACCCAAGACTTTCTCCGCTTTCCTTCAACTTCAAACATAATCTTGCTTTGTGAAGTGATTGACTAGAACATTAAACACCCAGCTTTTTGTCCTTGTTATTGCTGTGCATTACCGTCGCACACATATGAGGACGTCTGCTACCACTAAACAAAGCAGAGAACCAAAGTTCCCCCACGATTTTGTTGGCTTTTCTAATTCTGTATTTATCTAGGTGAAGAAGGATATACATTTTTAACAGAAGAAGGTTGAAGATTGGTTACTATACGCATGACATCGCCACAAACTGGCCAAACGTTGCCATTTTTTAAACTGGACTTACCAGATTTAAACCGCCAGCCATCCACCAGGAGCCTTTCATGCTAATGGTGTGTTTTTTATGCTGCTCAGAAATGAGACAAACGTTTGGGTATGAGAATGTGACGAGTTTCTGATGTCAGAACTTTAGAAAGCACATGCACTGGCAAATTGCGGCAACAGACATAGACTTTGGTTCGGTATCATACAAGAAACTGCACGATAATGACGCTGCCAACGGGTTGAGAAAAGTATTGTCTAAACCATGTGAAATGAGTCACATTTGCAGTGTACATGATTTGGGTTTATAATCAAAAGAAATTGTAGTTGTGGACAGGGATCCACCTTCAAATCCCTTTAAAAAGAAAAGTAGCAATGACTGCATAACGTGTGTGCATTTGTTGAATAGTCAAACAAAAAAGGCAAGCAGAGATTACAGTGCAAATATGCTATTCTCTGTCAGTTACTCTGCATAAAAATGTAAATGAATACATTTTAGCAATTTCACTGGCTGCACTTGGGTTTGCCAGGATTACACTGAGAGAGCGCTTTCTAGTATCCACCAGCCAAGGTGTGTACCTATGTTCCATATTTCCACTTCAGGAGATCTCATGTGGAGTATGTGTGTGTAATCAATGTTTTTGATGAGGTATGGAGCTCAATATGGCGCAGCACAACCTTTATGATGTTATGGGGTTGAAGACGGAGAGAATGGCTCCGTCATCTTTTGGCTATTATTATTTATTTATTATTTATTTATTGCATGAATGAACAGTAGAACAACACAATTCATAACAATATGCAATCTGAATAACAAATGTATAGTATTTCACTAGTATGCCAGGATTCACAAGTTTTCAATTTCAGAACACAACTTTGTGGTAAACCAAAGTCAATCACTAAAGAGGGAGACAACCGTCGGACAAAATGCATATTCAAGACAACAAGGGATTGGGTAATGGGGGGACGACAGAGCACATTATCAGTAGATATGAGTATCAATAAATTGCAGTATTAAAATATTCATATGTCAAAATTCAGATTTTTTTGTTGTTATGCTCCCAGGAGTATTATCAAGCTCCCGTACTTCCACATTGATTTTTATTGTTATTTTGTAATTTTGTTTGTAATATTATATTTTAATATATTATTTTATTTTAACTAGGGGTGGGATTCGATTAAAAAAATAATCTCATTAATCAGAGAATTTGTGATTAATAGAGCAGTTTAATGGTATAAGAATATTTGTATATTACTCAATCAAATGAAGGACCCATACATACATTTAAACAACAAAATATTGTTTATTTTGCAAAAGCACAATAAATCACAATGTTCAATATTCAAGATTTTATATCACCTTATTTAAAACTAAAGCTCTTTTAATGTCTTGAAAATATTTGTAGAAGAATTTCAATTTTAGAAGAATTTCAAGTCCATTCAGAGTTGTGTAGCGAAAAACATCCCTGAACAAAAGCAAACAGATGCTTTTGTTTGCTTTTGTTCAGGGATTCCTCCATGTTTGTTGTTGTTGTTATCATCCAAGCTGCGACGTGTCTCGTGCATCAGTGTGATCAGTGGACCAGGAACTTGTGCACTTACAAAGGTATAATCTATGCATTCCATTTAAGTTGAGTTCTTCATAGGTCACGGTATCAGCAGTGACCTGAAATGAGTAGGCAGGTGGGCTGAATTGGCCCCCGAGCCATGGGTTTGACACCTGTTCTAATGTTATGATCCTATTTTCTACATTTTTTTTCCACTTTCAAAAGCTGATGGCGTCAGTGTTTTTCATGATACGGTGCTAAACAAACATGACTTCCTCCCGTCCGACCACCTCTTAATGTAGTTATTACTAATTCAGTTCAGGTTATCACAACCTTGTCCCAGAATATACCACATTATTTAAAAAATGACAGATAAAACATCACTTACAAATTTAGACGGTTTATGTTTCCTAATCGGAAAAATGGAGCGAGAACTGCGGCAGAGCGGAACAATAGGCGCCCTCTGGCACCAACCTCTGGACGGCAGAACAGTTCACCAGAGACTCCACTGGCCCACAATGCCCAACTGCAGCGAGATGGAGGCTTTTGAGAGTTCAATTTCCAACACAATTGGCGATATTCTAGACCTATAAATGCCAAGGAGATGGTGTGCGGAAAGGCCATTGTGAGGGGCTTTGCTTTCCAGCAAGTGTCCTCTAGAAGAAGACACAGAAAGACAGGAGAAGAGGAAGAAATGGCGAAGACAGGCATAGCAGTCCGCAGCAGAAATGGTGCGATTGTGTAGAATAAAAGAAAGACTGAATAACACTGGGAGATAAGGCGTCAAATAGAAGAGAACAGAGAAAACAAGAATGTCTCCTCTGGCTGTCGTTTCGCCGCTGACGCCGGAGCCATCTGAAGGACAATACTGCTAGTAGTGGAGTGTGACGTTTGTCCTCCATCCAATTCACCTCAGACCCAAAGAAAACACATTTATTATCAAGTGCCGATCAGGGATCTTCCACACAATCAACACTTCCACACAAATAGAAGACGTTTGAAGTCAAACACATTAGAAAGTCTTTGAAAATGGAGACAAAAGTGTGAAAGGACAGCCGGGTGTTATGAGGGGGTAAGTGAACTGAAGGAGAAGTAAATAGAAGCTTTACATTTCTAAAATTCAAACTCTTTATGCCATCAATTCATCTATCTATCTAACTATCTATCAATATATCTCTTTTAGACTCAATTTTTCAGGTGACCACAGAAGATGCAAAGCATGGGGGCGCTCCTGTGTTAGTTCATATAACAACAAGCACGCCATTACAAAGGTCTTCACTCCTGTGGTCAACACACATGACAAAAGATAGTTTGATTTCAACGTGAATTCCACAAAGAAAGTGTAACACAGATGCGCCTCCAATATATTATTGATTCAGATTGTTTTGTTTTTAATCCATTTAACTAGCATCCCACAGATACTGAGGATGTATCAGTGTCAAAGTGGGAGATAATCCAGATCAGTGTAGTGGAGTTGTTTTGCCAAACTGGACATCATCTCCTCTGCTTTATGGAATTAGAAGCCAGCGAAGTGAAATGACTGGATATTCGCATTCCAGCTAGGGAATGTTTGAGGACCTCTGAGTCGCTTGCTGCAGTGGTCGGGGGAATGGAAGTCTCGACGTAACGGACGACAGCAAAAACTGATAAGCCGCTGAAGTTGAAAGAATGGAATGGCTTTTGGGAGACATTTTCCCTTTCAGTTCTGCAGACGAAGCCGGAATTATTTTTTCATGAATCAATCTGTGAGATAAAAATCAACACAGGTGGGGGAATTGATTTGGACCGCAGCCGGCCAGATGCTCGACACCGGATCTGTGGCCACTGTTAAAATCGCAGCACTGGCTTCACCGATGACATGTTTAATGTCCTTCCTGCTCTGCTCACTCGGCTGCTGAGCCATTAATATTACACAAGCTCCCCAATAGTTTGGATGAATTATTCAAATTTACTCATGGCTCTTCTGATTCTCACTTCATCCGAAAGATCTGCCGAGCTTCTGCGATTAAAGCGGCAAACAGTCTCATGTTTCTTTTCGCAGCACAGCCAATAATAATGTGTCACATTGGATATAAATAAATCAATTGTCAGCAGAAAAGGGGGATATTTCTCCATTTGAAGGACATTTCACCGTCCAAGCTGCTCACACATTCCCGAAGCTCAACGTCCATGCTCTTTTACACAGAGCTGGCAGTGAACTAGACAGAACAGAGGGGGAGAGAAAAGGCAAAACTGGAGGGAGAGAGGAAGCTTTCGTCTCAAAGCAGACCTCACACTGGGTGCTGTCACGACACATCAGAATCCCCTCAAAGCTGTGGATCACTTTCACGAGAGTTCACACTAAGAGACTGTTTGTTGAACTCAAAGACTCAAAGAATCAAACGCAGAAATATTGAACTATGCAGACGCAGAGGAAGTCATTTGGCTCAAAGTAGCAGATTCTAAAGCAGTGTACACTTGTTTGCATGACGGGAGAGAAGGACGTCTGGTTTTGTAATGTTTGAGCACACTACCGACTGTGTCGGGCTGCAAATAAAATTAACCGATATCAGCTAGTTACGCAGTGCTTCAGTCAGTGACTAGTGAAACAGCAGTTGAAAATGATGTAAGCATTGGTTTAGATCTGAAGTTCCACTTCAAAAGGTTAAAATAAATAAGCTCCTCTTACACCAACCCAGAGCTGCCGACTTCTATTTAGCAATTCAACTCAGCTGTGCCAAAATTGTTTTCATTTTCATTCAGTGCCTACTTGCTACACTTAAGCACATGCTGGGTGGAATCATTTTACATGAGTAGATTTTAACTTTTTGGTTTATTTGTTGCCACACATGAGAAGCATTAGCTGCAATTCTGTCAGCACAAAATTTCATTCACCAATTCATAGTTGACAAGTCAAGAATACCACCCAGCAGACATCTGCAGATTAAGGTTACACTAAGTTGGTTCGGGCTAAACCTTGGTAGGTACAACTTTCATCACTTTGTATCACTTTGATAACCTCCGTTTTTTTAGGTGTCAGAATCAGAATTCTGTTCTTTAGGTGTCATCAACACACCTCGGGAACAATGCATAAACATGAACATGGAATGGTCATATATCGGCTACAAAGGTGGTTCTGCTGAATTATAACACTAAATAAATCTAGTTCTGAGTGAATTAATGCCAGAACCGGCAACAACTCTTAGTGACATCACTGGAGGCGGACCGTGTCGCCTCAACATGAGAATGGAAGTGAAAAAGCTCTCATCAGTATCAGAGGACAAATGCCAAACCACTGCATGACAGCTGGATGTTCTAATGGTGCCAGTGAGCCTGTTGTTCCAACCAAAAGATGAAGTAATAAGAAATAGGTGAAGCAAGTTTAAAGAATGAGGAGCGAGTGGCAACTATCTGCGTTTTGCAGGATTATTTGTTGCTGAATGTTTGCCTCAAACAGGCTTTGAAACTGACTGAAAATGCCAACAGTTTTGTAATGTAAACCAATAGCAAGCAATGACACCAACCTATCAAAACAGTGGAGAGACGCTATCAATGAATCACTGCCCCTTCTGAAGGGAGTTGTACATTACGCTTACACTGTTCAGTATTGACGTCCGTCTTTGATCCGTTCAGGCACTTCATCCTCTCACAATAGTCTGAGATGTCGCTTCCACAATGACGTGGTTTGAATAAAAATAAACCTTTGTTTACATGAACCTACTCTTCTTCCTCAAAAAGTGCTGTCAAAGCATTTTTCACTGATATTGCTACTTCCTCCACTTCAGTGCACAGCACACCGGTGTATGGTACCTCCAGTGACGTCACAAGATGGCAGCTGCGTTTGACCCGCTTCTAAGAACCCTGTCAGACTCGGTC
Organism: Synchiropus splendidus; assembly: GCF_027744825.2. NCBI lineage: Eukaryota > Metazoa > Chordata > Actinopteri > Syngnathiformes > Callionymidae > Synchiropus > Synchiropus splendidus. The sequence continues at coordinate 3,157,595 of NC_071350.1, forward strand.
TGCATTTTATGATAGCAACAAAATTGTATTGAATTATTTGTGTACACAGAATGGAAGAAACATTATTTCTTGTTAATACTTAAATATTGGTTAATGTTGGTGTCTGTGACACTCAAAAGTGCAAGGCAAGACACATCTCATCAATACAGACAAGAAGAGTAGTATTCATCTGTACACTAAAGCCCTTTCGCACTCATCACCACTACCTTTGTCCGACCTGATATCCTATGGTTAATCTCAGCAATTGCAGTAGACATGGACAACTGAGAGGACTAGTACAGCCTCATGGAGTGCGAGCAATCAGCCAGTCGATGCCACTCAGCCAGGATATGCTGGAAAATCATTACAGTAACTTCAGAAGACAGGCATAGGAAGGCCATCATTGAACTGGCCAAAGGAGCCGGAGGAGCGAATTCGGCTCAAAGAGCAGGACGCAAAGTGCGAATAAGGACCATAAGACCAGCTGCAGGAGGCGGTAGGGAGAAGTAACCATTGCTGACCCACCACCTGCGACGTCCAGGGATCAGGTCTGAGATGGGTGGCTCCTAGCTGGAGGAGGTGCATCACGCAGCAGTGCAACAGTTAAATATAATAGTGTTTGTTTATCATTCTGTTTCGGACATAAAATTGATACGATATTTTTAAGGTACAAAAAGCATGGCATGGCACTTAAAGCATCCAGGTCCCACGTGACCTGGCATCAAAATCAATAATACCGTAATGAGAGGAGCTGAGTTTACTGTGTAAATGTACATAAAAAAATATATTGAAAACCATAGAAATGTAGGCTGTAAAAAACACACTGTTGCTCCAAACTGACTTCATAATCATGAACTTTGGCAAATACTCCATCTCCATCTTGTCCCAAATATACTTGAGATTTCATACCTCAGAAAAAACTTCTGTGAGAAAGAACACTTGATGCCACTGTGACGTACAGATACACACAACCAAATGTGGTTTCCGATCACACACATGAAGGCTGAGGGAGGACTCGTCATGGGAAGGTTTCATCCACTAAAGAGATTTAGTTCAGCGAGATGCTGGAAAGTCGTCTGACTGCTGTGACAAAGTGAGAAAAGTGAGCTCCTTCTTCTGCTGGAAACACCTGTCAGTGCCTGTTGACTGCTCACAGATGCACTCACACATCTGCACGCAGCTTTCAGAAACTTCCTGTAGCATTTTAGCATTCAGTGGAAATCCCTGTCAAGTCAACACAGGTCAACTGTGTAAAGAAAGTTTTGTTGTCTGCCATATTGTCAGGGCAAATTTTCAATAGCTGCCAGAGAGTAGATCTACAAGAATCTAAAAAACTGTTTCCAAGACAGACAGAAGAAAGGTACTGAGATTTGGGATTGGGATTTAATGTCCTGCTTCTGCACCAAACACAACTTAAAATAACGCATGAATCACACCTTGTTCACCAGTAGAGATAACATATATTTATTTACTTTGTCGCAATAAATAATATTTCATAAATGATCTAGTACCGCCTTTTTATGTTTCTATTTTATGTTCAGGTCCCCCCACTTTTACAATTACATTTTTTTTTCCAGTTTGATGTATTTATCTATTTTGTTTTGGACTAGAAAGTACATTTGTAGTCCATCATTGTTATTATAATTATTATTATTTTGGCAGGACAAAATTCTATTCAGTCCCCAGTACACTCTTTTGGGGCATGCAATTGGTTTGCACATCTTTTTGTACACAAATCATCACAAGTTCCACCTTGCTCCCCTGCTTCAAAACATATTTTCCATCTTGTAAATGCTTTCTTCCTTTGTAAATGCTATGATGCGTCATCAAAAAATAAAAGGAAAAAAATGTTTTTAAAAGACAATCGCAATGACAATCAGAATAGTGCCTTTTTGATGTGTTGTGATTTTCTGTATTTATATTTTCGTCGTAATTTTCACATTACCGTAAATTCCAGACAATTTGACGATACTTTTTATCTTGGGGTATGACTCCTACGGCTAATACAACGAGGTGGCTAATGTATGGATTTTTACAAGCCAATAAGCTGCACAGTGCCAAATTATTGAGCCTTGTCACATCAAACTAATGATTTCACACGTTATTTAACTTAATGCGGTCCAAATGGGCTATTTCCGCATGTATGTCCGCGGCAAAAAGTCAGACACGCGAACAAAAACGGTGCTTTAATGTAAATAAAACATGTGACGAGTTTGTTTCATGAGTCAGTCTCGATGTTGCACGACGATTACACATCTAGTTTAGAAGTGATCCTCATGCATTTTTAAACCGGGTAAGTGGAAATCACTGACCTTTCAATGTTGCAGACAGCACCACTGCACCCACGTCTGACAGACCGGTGAGGCTTATGATTTGTTTTCCTTCTTAAATTCAGCGGGTGGTGCTATAATTCTGGTGTGCGTAATCGTCTGGAATTAACACTAGATACATTTTCAGTATACAGATTTTTGTTTAAAATTGTGACATATTTTAGCTTGAATTGATCCGGTTCTGATGCCCTAGATGAGAAAGCAAACACTTGGATTTTCACTGGCATCTGTATGGTTTTATCAGGAAAAAGCAAGTGAGGGCAGATCCGACTAGAAATACCTTTTTTTAGTCAGATATCAGGCCAGTAGATAGGAAAGGCTTTAGGACATCAAATTCATGGCTCACGGTCATAATCCGATCACCAGTCAAATTGTCTAATTTGATCTGGACGTTTTACAAACACAAACAGCCGCATTGTGCTGCAGAGACGCAGTCTGTCTTTGGAAAGTCCTCTGCTTGAGAGAGAAATGTCCCCTCAACTAAGATAAAGGGCCGATGAGAGCGGCAGATAAAGTCAGTGCCTCTCCTGGGCCTTATCTGATGCTGTTATCTGACTGCACAGCACCCACCATCTTGCAATCTTTACACCCTTTAAGCACCTCTCTGAAACACTCACACCATCGGCAGTGTTGCAGATGCACAGCAGACATTCTAAACACCCAACCAGCTTATTGATTACTTTGACACGCTCCCATTGTTGCACAGGCACGGCGGCTAATATCATGTGAAATGGAACTGCTCTGCGTCAGCTCGTGGGGACATCACTTTTTACCGCACAGGCAGAAAAGAAATCCAAATGTGTACTTACCTCTATGTCTGTTAGTCGTCTTATCAAACATAAGCATGGCGTCATCAACCTGCAAGACACCAGAGGAGAACGGATGTTAGCTGCAGCTTAATCTTTTCACAATGTGTCCAATCCCATCTCATTCCCCCCACTGTAATTACTCTAAGAATATGTATTATCACTCTTTTATGGTTAATTCTCTCTAAGCACAGCTCTCCTTCCATAATCATTCAGCGGTCACAGGATTACCGTCAGGCCATTTCCCTTCCTGCCACTACTTGACAAATTTGATGATGTAGGTGTTTCAGAGTCGGCAAAAGATGTGAGTGAAAAGTGGCAGCCGGGCCGCTGGAAATTAACAATAATGACAAGCTCTGGAGGGAAATGAAGGGAAAATATGTTTATTTTGATGAACGCCAATGTCCGGTGGTGGGGCGGGTGACAGATAGACACATTACGCTGAGCGCGCATGAGACAAATGGGATGTTTCCTCGTGTCGCAGCAGCCGCCATAATACCATCCCTCATCATCACACGCAGACACACGACATACCACACATCTGCACCAACTTTTTAAGAGTACATCAAGGCAAGCCCGGCTCTGAGAGGTGAGCGAGAGGAACAAAAGGATGGCCGGTCAGCGGGTTACCACGAGCCTGAGGAGGGGAAAGACGAGTCTGTCTCACTGCAGGGGCGACAAAGATTTGGGAGGAGACGGGAAGAGACGAGAATAGGGCCTCGCTGGAGCCGAACTGTGTGATTGGATGAAAACAAGGAGTCTGGCAGCCAGGCAGACTAGCACTGGCACAACACTCCCACCGCCCTCTTGCCACACATTTGGCGCACAAGACGTTGGCAACCCGCTGCACAGGCCACACCGGCTCTCGGGCACTTTATTTGCACGTGCCTACAACACTTCCAATTTGGCAAATATAGATGTATCATTGATTTTAAGCAGTAATTAAACACAGTTTTATCGAACACACACTGAATGACCCGACTTAAACCCTGCCTTTTTAAGCGAAACATAAGTCCATTAAGGGCAATAAATAACATGAAGGGCATAAGATACTGATCTCTGGAGAATGCGAGAACTGCTTCATAAATACAGGTGTAGATTACTAGATTTCATGAGTGTCTCAACAATACATCCAGGTAGCTCACTGTACTGTGGATTTTGAGCAGCAATTTATTCTCAGGTGACGAATCATAACCTCAATTCTAACACGTGGTCAAACATGAAGACATTTTGCCTATTTGTCCCAACACACCCCTCAACATAAGTGTGCTTTAGAAGTGTAAAAACACATGTTCTAACACACTTCAAACACTTGTCGGTTTGATGCTCAAACCTAAATATTGAGTTCCAGTTGGACAAGCATGCGAGCGGACGGTGGTACTGGGCGCCCCCCCCTTAAATTCAAATTCTGTAACTAAAAGGTGAATTGATAAAACATACAGGTTCAGCAGAACCAGAGGAATCTTTGGTGCCATGCCGATACAAAGCCTCGAGGACTTTTCTACGGAGGTGGCTGAATGACTCAAAAAGATTCAAAACATTTACCCATTATCTTTGGGCTTCAAACATATTCTCAATTATCTGGAGCGCGTGCAAAAGGCCTGTTAGTAAAATTAAGAGTACTGAAACTACCTGATTTGGTCATGTAGCATGAAAGAGAAATAGAAACCCCACCTGAAATGCTACCAAGATTGTTTTTGACAAACATCTGATGAAGAAGAACATAGAAAAGGAGGGTACATCTGCCATGCTGAGACAAATATACATTGAAACATTAAGCAGTAAGTAAAGACTGTAAAATAAAAAAAAGGAATCTCGTGTAAATGCAAACTGAACATTGCTGAGTTTGACTGATTGATGCTACTTCTCTGAGCCAAACCGCAACTAGGGAACTGCAAATGTCCTCTGATTGCCACGTTAGCCATTCGCCAATGTTTGTTTTTGCATGATTCTTTATCTCCACATTCAAGTTGTTACATTGCATTTTGTTTGTTTTGTTACACTACATGTTGACTGATCATTCTGTGAATATAAGTTTTAATGATAGTGAAATGTTTCCACACACACACTGCTTTGCTATTCAGCTTTAGGCAAGAAAATGCTTGAAACATGAAATGACAAGTGTATAACAAGTGTATATATCAAATACTTCAGTCGCTATCAAAAATGATTCTAAATGCTAAAGAAACAGTGTAGACCTGGTCATGAGAAGAGTTGGATTCCAGTCATGATGGGGACAGTTACACTAAAGGTGTTACTACCATGATTTGTCTTGCCAGAAATAAAATATTGAAGAAAAAAAAGCCCTTTCAGTCCTGTCATTGGTGCCTTATTGCATTATTGCATTTAACAGGAGAACACAGCTATTAGAGATAAGAGTATGAATATTTTTCCAGTTTAAACATTAAAATGGCAGAAGTTGTTGTACAGCAGATGAGTGGTTAAAACGTGCTGGTACTTGTGTCAACGTTTAGATCACCCCAAACGGTTTCCTGTGTTGAAAGAAATGGCCCATTTGAACGTTTCTCAAGGACATAGTTCTGCGATATTGACTCGGTGGTGCATAGCAACATAACGCTGAGCGGCAGTTTGATAAAGAGCAGTTATAATCGGCCTCTGTGTCCGACTTGCAAGATCTAATGAAAATACCATTAAAGTGAGAGGAAGCGGGATAACCGGGATTTGTTGTGGAGAAGATTGTGACTTAATTGCCTTAGAAAAGTACTGTTGGTCGCTTGTACACGCCACGGACACGTCAGCTTCCTGGTGTGCATCAAACCAAATCAAGAAGCACTGCGAAATTTCGCCACAGCTACGGCCTGGTGGAAACATTTCTATTTCAGTGTCTGTTAAAATACTTTCTTGGGGACAATACCCTGCCCAATTCACTGGCCTGAGCAATCTCAGTTAGCCAATGAGAGCGCATGCAAGACAAAGAAGGGTGGAACCTGAAACTGTCAAGGCTAGCAAAGACGTGCAACAGTGTACCTAGCGAAAACACACGACGGAAACACACTCCGGGCTGAAGCCTTTGATCACAACACACCACTTTATTTTTCACAGTTCATGGATCTGCGTCCTCAAATGCGTTGTACTAACCCTTAGCAAGCTCTTTGCAGCACACATATCATCTACATTGAAAGCAGTTTGCTTAGAGCAGCATGCAGGCCATTGTTTCTACCATCATCACTGACTTATTAAAAAAACAGCCTCCAGTATCATCAGCCATCTCGACTCGCATATTTCGGCGGGGAGCATTCCTTCTGAAAAGCCGTTCAAAGCCCAAAGGCAGACACTGCGCTCTATTAGAAGCAGTGTGTAATATGAATGTGTTTTTGGGACATTATTTCCGGGACAGTCCTGTCAGTGAGACCAGTACAACACAGAGCACAGATTCATGGTGAAACACTAAAACGAAGAATGTGCGCATCATGTGAGGGTCACACTCCAGCAGGTCACACAATGGCGCCTCGCTGCTCTTCGTCACTCTCAGTCTCTCTCTGCAGCACAAGCACACTCTATATAGAACCATCTCCCGTGCTTCAGGGCTTTTCAATGTAGTTATTCAGGCAGAACACAACTGTGTGCCTCCATCTGATAGAAGGTTAAGGACCTCTCCACTGCTCACAAAAAAGCCCACCACACAGAGGTGAGACCAGCCTCACCTCAGGGAAGAAATCTTTTTCTGTCCTCCACCTCCTTCTCTTTCACTCTTCCTTTTCTCCTGGCTTGGTGAAAAGACGGGTTCAAAGGATAATGGCTGTCTTATCACTATGTAAAAGGGGAATGGGAACTCCAGCGAAGTGCCTGGCCTTTTGTGACAATGAAGAAAAGAGCAAGTCTATTTCGCCGTGGTATATGCACTGGAACAGTCCATGACCACTTAAAACGAAGAGGCTGCCAGAGGGCAGTCGTGGGGGCAAAAGCCTGGACGGCTCTTTAACTAAAGCGGCAGGAAGTACTGAACCACATCGATTCAATCCTGGAAAGAAGGTGACCGAGTGTAGGTGATTGTAGGTTCTCTTAGGTTAGATTAAGGGAGGAAAATTGTGCCGGGTGAGTAGACAAGTCTGAGCCATGGTGGAATAATGGAGCGTTTAGCCTCAAAATATCACTTTTTTGATATCCTAAATGAGTTGATAAAGAATGTGATTAAATTGGTGGCAGCATTAAACAGCGCGAGGGTGGCCATTGGGAAGCCTGCATCTCCGACCTGAGTCTGTTACAGGTGACTGAGCTCTCACCGTATCCACAGAGATCCTTGGAAAACCATAGAAAGTTAGATGCTGCGTATGTTTTCCTGCTTTACTGTGCAGTAACTTTCTTTATTTTTCACATTACTCCCACTCTATAAGATAATGCAACCGTATGAACCACCCACAGACTGAAAAGATTGATGCCTCACCCACTGTTTCCCACTATGTTCACCACCCTGTGTGCAACATACACATTAGTGATGGTGTGCACGTTTCATATTTGCAAGAGATCTTTTTTTTTATTTTTGTTTAGTTCACTTGTTTGGCAAAAAAGTGAAGACAAAATCCAAAGAAAAAGCATGATGAGTCACCATCTACCAATTCACGTGTGTTGGTTATTAAAAGAACACACCTCAAAACTAAATAAAACATATTAAGTGTTCTTTGCAAACATTGTCTGTTCTGTGAAACACCAGGGAAACTTTTACTAAACAGCAGTTCAGGCTCTCGAACGACTTCCACATTCAAATCCATATGTAGCCTCGAAAAGGTACATGATAACTCACAAGACGAGTAGCTGAGTGATGAATTATGCATCAAAGGACAAGGGCATCAATAAAGGCTAATGTGTTCTGTTTTGGGACAGAAAAACAGTCGAGGAGCCAGGTGACGGCGGGAGATTTAAGAGCTCTGGAAATGAATTATGACAGCGATTTAGATAGGTGTCAAACACACATTTACATTCAGCTCACGGCGGACACTCAACAGAGGATATCTTTGACGATTTCAGGTGAAGGGGGCACTGATAAAGATTTGATCACACAAATGGAGTAAAGGTCGACTCCAACGACACACCTTGTACGTGTGGTATCTGAGTGTTTCATGTGATTACAGGTATGAATCATTTGCTGGTAAAAATGACATGAGCCTTCTTCAATAGTGGAATCGCCATGAGAAGAATCCACAGTGGCCATTCCAGCCGTGCCAGAGAATGTGCACTCCTGGTGTGCTATGTGTATGTGTACAACACATTTATTTTTTTTAAAGGAATGTAGAACAAAGTGAAAGTAAAGACGTCAAGTAATCAAAACAAACGGTTTTCCTCCAGTGAGAGAAATTTCAAACTCAGCAAAGCTTGTCTCAGACACCAGCCTTGACCTATCCAGCCGCATTATTCTCTATTGAAATGAGTCAAAGGAGCTGGTTTGTTCACAAGACCTCGCTTGGTGTGTTTTCCAGGCAAATTCAGGAGCAGGAAGAGAGCGGTTAATCAGAAAACAATTCAATTTTCAAGTTCATTCTAAAGCAATCTTGAGGTTATTGATCACTGCCCTGTCAGATTTTTGCCTTTACACAAATACAGCCTGGTTGGAAGCAATAACCCGATCTTTAGCCACTCGACTGCCCACCACATCCATTCCCTAAACCACATTCTGCGCTGAGTTTTTCCTGTGTGGGACGTAGTTACCTTCCCTCAGCGAGAGAGCCGGAGGGCATCGTTGCTATTGTATTGCTCACGCTGAGGACAAACTGTGCCGGTCAACAACATTACTGAAGGAGGAAATAAGAACTTGGACTGCGGCCACCAACTTTGAATTGTTAAAGCAATAGGAAAGGAGCTTAGATTCAGAAAACAATCAGGGAAATTCAACTATAGGAGCCCAGGAATGGCATAAAGTGAACGACCCATTCTCATGTAAAACATGTCCTCACTCTTATCTTGATCATACACTTGCACCGCCACTTACTGACATGAACTTTTTGCTATTATCTAACCCTAAATAGCTTACGCTGGCAAACCCATGACATCATCCGACATCTGCTTTGATTTTCTTTTGAAGAAGCTCCAAATATCGCATATCGCATCAGAAATTAATCTTGGACAACCTCAGAAGATGTGCAGAACACTGAAGACTGAATATTGATGGAAAAATAGGCATCAGAAAGTGTGAGTCAGTACTGACCAGCGTAGCTCTGACTACCAGCTCAGCCTGCCACTTTAGTTATTCATACCCTCCCATCAATTCAACCTACTATTACACCTTCACTTGACCACAAAACCAAGGTACACTTGAACTTCTTCACCCTTGCCCAGCACTAATTCCCTTTTCCAATTTTGACATTCTACACATATTTATTAAGCTAATTGAGGACTTTCACCTCTGTGTGGAAATGGATATCAAAAAATGAACCACTTCACCAGCTCAACAGCAAAATTGTATATTCCAGACGGACGAGAGTTGAACTGAAGGGCCAATTTTTGAAGCCCCCTTGTTAGCAAGCATCAATTTTCTTTAAGAGTCTTTGAGCCAAGACTATGTCTCCTGGGGCAGTGATTTGAGCTGGACCGGCACCACTGCTTGGCTGTCATGCAATGATAAGAGCTTGAGAAAGAACAATATCAGGTGGTTGGAGAGCGACATTAGTATTATTATTACTTTTAATGGGACAAAAAGGTGACAGCTTAAGGGCATGATAGCTGACAGGGTCTCCTTGGAGCACACCAAATATTCCACGACAGTGCTGGCAGTTACCAGTGAATGATAGTGACTCAACGACAATCGCTCTGTCTGAGAACGCTGACCTGCAATGTGCAGCATCCATGCTTAAGCGCTTTTACAAGTGCTGGTTAATGAGGAACAGGGGGACCATTATTTGGCTTCCTAGCAAGACAGGAAGCTACACCAGGGGGCGATGTGGATGTTGGAGCACCCCGTTTGAGGGACCACATTTTGGTACCAAGGCAACAAAAAAGGTAAAAAAAAAAGTAATATTTTCAAAACCTTGATTCACCAAAGATTTTGCACATAAGGTCCAGGGGTCTGCGCAGGATTTTTTCCCTGGGCTGTTTCCTATGGGGGATGTCAAGGTCCTCCTTAAAATGCTACCTTTTACCTATTAATGAGATACTTTATGAGACATGTAAACATGCATTCTCTAGAAGTTGGAGTTGAATCTAGAAAATGACTATCCAGAAAAAATATAAAAGATAAAAAGGACATCAATGTTTTTAAAACGCGTAACTGCACTTCTGCAAAATAAAAGAATAAATAAATCACACTGTTTGAACACCGTTTTATGTTTAAGAACTGACTGGTTTAATATTTGATAATTCACATTAAGGAAGAGTCACGGCACGTTGTTGCTGTCGGAACAACCTTTAATGCCACCCTCCGGGACCATATTCCAAAAAGTGAAAAACTGCGGAAAATTTGACACCGTGTTTTTCTAACTGCCAACAAAAGTTATATCACAAGTCTGATCATGAATTGTCTCTTAGAAAAGATTTATGGATTTTCTTCTTCTCTTCCTATCTTATTAACTTTGCTCCACGCCTTACTTGAAATTGGAGGAGGACAATCATGCACTCCAATTTGAAATAGCACTCCTTAAGCTAATGTCACAGGCAATCATGTCAGTTTAGCCAGATTTGACTTTGTAATGACTAAAAGACTATTGCGACTAAAGCCTTCGCCCAGCTCTTGCCACACCAGCTCCTCGCCTTCAGTGCTTCTGTCTTTGTCACAAAACGTTCATGATGGTTTATTGGGTCAGTGGGGATGGTGCAGTCGCGCCATAATGAAGGAGCGTTGAGCTGTTGCTTTAATCCAGTTCTTCTCAATTATTTTCCGTTGCGCCCCCCCCAGGAAGAAGCAAACGTTTCGTGCCCCCCCCAACTCTGCATCACCTCTGTAAATAGTGTTATTTGTGTATAAAATAATACAGTACACCTCTGCATAACACTGTATCCTTGTTAACATTAAAGAAAAGAAAAACAAAGTAATATTAGCTCGACTTAACTTTATTAACATTGTTTTTGTCTGGAACGGAAAAGACTTAAAGTGCGTCAATTTGCCAGAAATAAAAAAATAAAATCATGAGTGGACGTGCAATTACACTTGATTCTAGTAAGGCAAAAAAGTATGTTCCCTGAGGCCACGCCCCCAGGGCGGACTGCTCACACAGTGAGCCAAGAACCTTCTCCACCAGGCCTTTTAAGTTCACTTTGGACATTTGGAGATCAAGATTATGCAGCTGAGGATTTATAAATCGTTTTGCTATTAAAAGTTAGCCTTTCAGTGCAACTGCATGGATTATACATATTTCCTGCTTCACCACATGCACCGAAGGCGTTTTAATGCAGACATGACTGCATACTTCCATTTAGGTGTGTTTCATGTCGTTCTGTTCTATCAGGAAAAAGGTGTCATCTCCTTCGAAGCTCAAGAAGCACAGAACAAAACCTCATTATTGTCTCACGTTGAACTCTGATTTTGCCTAAAATTCAGAGTGATGTTAATCAGGTTTTGAACAAATCTGCTGTGAAACATGACTAGTCTTCGGATAATTGCGCAATCCTTCACACAGCGGGACAAATGCCATTTCACACTACCTCGATGAGCGTGCAGCAGTTTACAGTGCCACACTATATAGGCAGTGATCTTTGACAGTTACACAGCGTTTGCCATTCATTTTTAATGGTTAATTAGCAAAATGTGGCAACGGCAGAATTTTCAGACTGAAATTCCTCTCTGTGTAATTATTAATGATATACACTACAGGCTTAATGTCAACACTTATCCCAGTGACTTTCCTTCATGTTGACATTAACAGAATGGGCTTGAGAGAAACACTTGAGGAGGACAATTCCTCAAATCTGTCACCATTACATATTTATGAGGTCCCCTGCTCAGCATCCAAGAGGTCCCTATGGTGATACACAAACTGGTGTATATTGGAGCAGCCAACTTTGTGTGTCGGAGAAAGCCTCGGAGCATTGTTGAAATGGCTAGTCGGCAGCGCACTACAGCGCCGTGTGTAGCTCGTGGATCGGCAAATACACAATTAAAACGGCAGTCATGCTAAGGTCGTTCCAATCAATGTGCTGCTACAAAGAAATGTAATGAAAGGATGATGGAGTGATGCCTTCAGGAGGTTGTATTGTTAGGGAAGACCACAACATTCTTGTGGCAAGTCAATGTTTTATTAGCACATTCAGAGGACAGCTGAAAAAAACAGGAGACCGAGAGAGAGGGAAATTATTTGATCACACAAAGTATCTTTCGGGCGCCTTAAGTCTCACACTGCACCATAGCAGAGAAGCACCAGGGAGCCCAGCTATTCTCGCATTATTGCCTATGTCAGTGAGCAGACTTTGAATTTAGCAAAGGAAAAATATGCTTTGAAGCGGGCACACTTGTGTGCAATTCATGAGATGAATAATCTGCTTTTCCCAATTAATGAAAAACAGTCGATTTGATTTTCAGACGCTCCGTCGCAACACACAACAAGCTGCTGATGTAGCAGCTGTAACATTGATGGATGATATTATTCTCAAGAATTATGAGCTCATTATTGCCCAAAAGATCACGCAGACGCAACCAGACTGAGTGACAATGTCGCAAATTTGTAGCAAAAATATGCATCCAGATACACTGTTAAGTGTGAAGGAGGTGACTGCTTCCTGGGAACCACCATCACTGAGGACCTCAAATGGGAGCCAACCACCAGGTCCCTCATCAGGAAGGCCCAGCAGAGAATGTTCTTCCTCAGGCAGCTACGAAAACTACGACTGCCGACGAAGTTGCTGGTGGAGTTCTACACAGCCATCATCCAGTCCATCCTCACCTCTTCTATCACTGTCTGGTACAACAGCGCCACCTATTTTATTTTATTTTATTTTATTTTTGTCAGCACTTTATTCCAAAGCACTTTCCTAGTTGGTGGGGTCCCCATTGACCATGACAATGAATTTGTCTTCCAGCTGTGTGGTGGGCTGGCATATTGACACCATGGCAAAATACTATGTTACAGTGTCAAAAACCTCACTACATTGTTTTCTATCGCTTCATTTATTTTTATGACATGCAAAAGAATCTGATGTTCTAACCACTACAGAAGCAATTCTTCATGTATTTCACAACACAAAGCAAACTATTTAACTGACATCTAACAGTGTCACCAGTTATTATACATAACATAGTTCAGACTTTATTGATGGAAAAATGGTGCAGAAAATGCTCTAAGACAATAGTATCTAGAATGTAGTATCTAGAATCTAATATGATTGCATAATAATATAATAACGGGAATTATATCCTGTTATTATAAAAGCAAGTGCGAAAAGTGAAAGTGAACCTGGAGAAAATGGGTAAAATGGGATCTAAAACATGTAAAGGTGATTAGCCTAAGCATTGATAAGCTATAAAAACACCAAGCCAGAAGTAACCTAAAGAAATGTTCACGAAAAGTGAGCCAGCAGTTTCAGTTAATAATCCAATGTGAACACATGGGCTGGACCTTAAAACATTGAAATTTAGGTTTGACACTGACATGAGCTGTTCGTTTGATGTCTGACATATTTACATGGAAACCAACAACAAGCTGTTTAAAAACATAGAAAGAAATGTGGGTCCCGGCTCCCAAGACTATGCACAAAGTCACAGTACTTGAGAAGGTAGGTCGTCCATCAATCTCTCTGTAGTCTTTTGCCAAGCTGCAGGGAAGTACCCATTATAGAGTCATTTTATTAATAGGCCCCCTTTCCTCTTCGCCACACTCTCACAGAGTGCCTCCTCATTCTGTCAGAATGGAGTATGCCTGCGAGCCACCTCCATGAAACCAAAGCACCAGGCCCTCCCTCGCTCTCCCTGCTGAAAGCTCCGGTTGGGAAATATTGTGCTTTCAAGCCAAAATAGTATTTGGAGAGGTGAGCAATCCCTAAGCCCTGGAGCAAACAGTTTAACATTAAGGACTTATTTAAAATGATGTCCTTCTTCCTGGAAAGCAAATCAGATTTCTTCATTCTTCTCCAAACACACACACACACTTGCACGCACACACAGAGGGATAGGGAGACACATCCTGGTTGTTCTTCTTTTCAGGCTGTTAAGGTAAATACTGCTGGAGGAAGCAAGGGCTGGAGGGCAGAAAAAGGTCAGACGATGATGTTTGTGTTTTGATAACACAAAAGACGACGGAGAGAGGGATGAAGGCAGGATTTGTGGGACATGTGGAGATGTCAATGTCAATTTAGCAATTGCATGTTTCGTAAGGCTCATCCTCAGTACATTCACAATATAGCTCATTTCAATGAAATTTAAATAATTTGACAGCTGCTTAAAAATCTCTGTTGATGCCACCCAGAACATTGTCTGCAGTTGCCCTTTGTATTAGCGGTTGTCAGGGTGAAGTCTGTTTAATATCCGCCTCAGCTGGTTGGCTCATTTGCATTTTCCCAAAAGCTCCAGGTGATGTCGAGACAGGTTCAAGGTTTGTGCGTGTGCGCTCGAGTGTGTGTCCGCGTAAACAGCCGGGCCGAATCACAACAGACAGAATTACTTTTGCCTCGGAATTTATTACTATCTATTGCTGTTGAAGATTCACTGAAACACACCCACGCAAATAATGAAATTCTTTTAAAATTTTAAATAGCTGAAGAATCTGTTGTATTTATTTTAAATGTGATGCAGTAACACTGAAAATAAATTAACTTAACCTCACTGAGAAAATATGATTAATCATCTGTATATTTTATGCCTGGGTGATATCATCTTTAATTGATATTGTAAGGTATTTTGGCCCAATGATTAATATTCAATATAAAATCATATTTTGACAAAGCCAAAACAGGAATAGTATGACAACCAATATGTTTTAGTGAAAGAGAGTTCGGTTATACTGAACATAAAATGTATATGAATTAAACAAAGAAGAAATATATTTAAATTGAGTGTGAAACACGGAAATAAATGTTTTTCCATTTGCTCACACACGCAAGTAGGAGGCGGAGCGAGCAAGAAGAAGCAGAGATGTAGGCTCCCAGAAGCTAACAGCTAACATGCCGCAGCACAGCAGCGGGTTTATTTATAACACAGAACAAAACAGCGGTGAGGAAAAATTTAATGGATAAGCGGATAGTGTCCATCCTGTCTAGCTCAATCTCACCCAGGACTATTATGTTGCAAAAGTCTGAGTTCATTTGACATAAAAAACACAGCAGGCTTGGGATAATTTGTATGCTAGCCGTGTTTTAAAGCGTAAATAAATGACATTCCAGAGAAGATAGGAAGCGTCATCAATGTAGTGTATCTTCAGTGAACCATAAGGAGATTTTACAGTGTTTTAAAAGTCGTATCATAAATGAGTCTTTTGTTCTGCGGGAACTTTTACAAATACACATGCAGAGTAAATTAAGCCGCTCTCCTGCACTTTAACAACAGTCTTTTGTGATGGAGAATCAGTGAATCCTCACATTGTCCTCTGATGTTCTCAGGTCCACTGAACATGAATCCGCTTCTCATTCTGCTCTTTGATATCAATGGTAGAACAAGATGAACGCAAAGAGGCGCTACCTTGAGCTGATTAGCATTTATTTCACCCACAATGGTGACGGTCGCTAATACCTGCAGTGTTTCACTTAGATTAGGTTTAAGCTTTCTTTCTATCCAAGGGCATTTCAATACTTTGACATTTCCCACCAGAATGGTGGAGAATAAAAACCCATCACTGGGAAAACTTTTTTTTTATGATTATTATTATTCTCCCATCTCCTTTTCATACAAAAGACTTTCATCTGTTATTTGGTGATAGGCCGACTCTCTTTGTCAGCATAAATACGGGAGCCCCCGATTTGAATATGGTTACACATCACGCTATTTATTAAAGCTTGGATTAACATGACAGGAAGTTTTGTCTGGGGGCTCTTTAAGATGGCTCACAGAGGCAATCTAGTGACAGTAATAGGATCCAGCTAATATTCTTGACGGATGCTCCTTTCCCACTGTTATAGAGCAGAACAATGGCGCAGGCTTTCTGGGAGTGAATACATTGTGCATTGTGATGGCGAGTGCGTGCTTGTGTGTGTGTGTGTTTGGGAAGACAGGGGCACCGTAATCAGCCCGGATACCATCACTTAGTGAATATAGAGGCAGGAGAAATAAAAATACGAAAGGTCACGGAGCAATTCCATCAGGACAACGATGCTACAATTAACTGAACAGACAAAGCGGCTGACATTAGAGAGCGCAATAATATTTTAGGCCGCCGTCGCAGAGTTTGTAGAGATTTGTCAGCACTCAGAGTTTGTTTTTCTTCCTGCTATTCCTCCCGCCGACAAAAGGACTGTACAGGATAGAAAATTCAAGAAATGGTCGGGGCAAATCAGGGTTTTCGCAGGCAAGTACAGCTGTGGTTTTGGACCTTACTTCCTGTGATAATAGGCAACAGTTATTGAATCTCACCGTTGTTAAGTTTGAGAGGAACAGCTGTCACAGCACTTGGGCAACAAAAAACATGCTATGCCTGATAGAAAGAGAGATTGGGTCCCTGTTTCTTCTATTAAAGAGGCAGACTGAAGCACAGAGAAGTTGACCTGCAGCTATGATAATGTGATTTCAAGTCTCCTGAAGCTTTGTAAACAGCTGTGGTAGAGTACATCTGTG
This sequence comes from Synchiropus splendidus, assembly GCF_027744825.2. Taxonomy (NCBI): domain Eukaryota; kingdom Metazoa; phylum Chordata; class Actinopteri; order Syngnathiformes; family Callionymidae; genus Synchiropus; species Synchiropus splendidus. The sequence goes on from NC_071350.1 coordinate 3,174,349, forward strand.
GTCACCTGCCATTTCTATTTCGGTCATTTGTTTTTGATTGATTTAGTAACCATTGAATTAAACCAGACTGTCTTGAGCTTATTTTATTATCATATTATTTAACTGACACTGCAGTGTTTTTCACATTGAGTGGATATTAATGTCTTCTTGGGTCTCGATATTGAGCAGATCCGAGATTGCAGAAGTCGCTGTCTGGTTTGGAAGGGGGCGCACCCCGCATCCGATGCTGCGGCATGATGAGTGAAATCTAATTGTTGCAAAAATAGCCAGAATCCAGGGAAATTTGTTGTCGTGTATCGAGTATTTGGACACGAGGCAATATAGCCAGAGAGGAATCTTATTTCGTTTTTTGAAAGTGACTGATATATCATTATCTTGCCTATATATTCCTCAAGTTATTACGAGTGGTTTTCACACAGACCACATTTATATGAGGACAGAAAAAGAGAAAGAAATCCAGAATGATGAAAACAAGGGAAGAATATTTGTGTGTCAAAATTCATTGAAACACTGCTAAATCTACTTTAAGTTGGGTGCATGATTTTCTTATTTCACTACAGTAAAGCAGCCTTGTGTATTCCGCTTCATCTCTGCAGTTTCGTTTCATCATGTCAAGTATTTGGCAGCAGCACAAGACGTATTACCACCATGTTCATTTTCTCCTGTTATACCTAGATGCCGCCCCTGAAACCTTTCCAAAGAGATCTTGATTTGGGACAGTTTGTGTGTTGCTGTGTAAGTCCAGGTTAACAGCTCAGACACACATCTGTTGGAGAGAAAGAGGAGAATCTGTTCTCCTCTCCCAAACCTCTCAATACTAATTAACGATCCACAGATAGTGGCCAAATGCCAGCTGTCATTAGCGACTGACGCAGGACACAGATGCAGACGGGAACACAGCAACAGACGCAGCGATGTCACCTCCACCGGACCGCCACCGCGCTCAAACACAACACAGACTGCTATCACATCACGATCGATAGTTTTTCAGGACATTGATATAAATTCACCTGACGTTTGTTTCACAGACCTCAAAATAACTAGTGTTCAGTTCGTCCACACAACATATCTGATGGCAGAAAGTGTCAGAGAGAACAATTACAAAGCTGAACAGTAGAAAGAGTCTTGCTCAAGGACACACAAAAAAAGAAAAGGAAAAATTAAAATAAAAAAGTAATCCAACACAGGAGAGTTCGAACTAAATGTAATGAAATCTGAAGTTTAACTTTCTAAAACACAAAACATTCAAAACATAATTTTTTAGATAAAATGCTACAAATCCAGCACAAGTTCATTATATGCCAAACATCATGTCTAAAGGGTTAGCAAAATAAAAAAAAATGTTGTGAAGACGCAAGCAAAACAGTGGAGTGGAGACAGATAGCGTTGTGTAAGGTGTGTAAAGCTGAAATTATCAGAGCAAGTGCAAAATGTTCCTTTTTCTGTCTCTCATTGAGAACATGCTGGAAATGGAGTATGCGCAAACACATCAAGCTATATTATCTTTCAGCATTCATTTGTTCTCAGTGCACTTTGTTGTAGTAATCGTATAAGTAAAAGTAAACCTGCATGTGACTTATATACAGTGTGTTTTTATGTGCGAACATGTCTGATTTTAGAATCTTCAGCGAATCATTTTGAAGCCTGTTCGTCACTCATGCTTGACAACAAAACGTTTTTTTTTTAATTTATCATAATAGTATTATGTATTATTATTTATCTATTTACTTATTACTACTGAAATGTCAGTGTTGATAAATATTTCAAATATGTTTGTTACTGATTTATATAATGATGCTTGAATACTACCTATGCTACTGCAATGTGTTTTTGTGAGTTAAACACAAAGGCACTCATAATAGGCACAATGGTTCTTTTGGTTTTTGGTTTCAACAATTAATTTTCATTTCACTGCATCCCTACTATGAATGGAGGAGAATGTCAACGACTAAACTAATCTAACGCAAATTATTAGATTATTTATAGTAAATATAAGTACATGAATAGTATTGTAAAATATAATAACAATTTATATAGTTGTTATTATATTTTAGAATTCTAATATATATATATATATATATATATATATATATATATATATGTATATATATATACATATATATATATATATATATATATATATATATATATAGACAGGCGTCAGTGCAGATATCAAGAAGTGTTAACCAGACTGCCGGCACTTACGCCCGCAGACATGAATGACAACCCCAATTCTTCAAGAGCTGCGGACCTTTGACTCCGTCACTGATAGTGCTATTTGCATGCACCGGAGCAGCAAGCTCAGTAAAAGCAGCTGACAGCTCTTTCTGATTCTTCTCCGCTAAGAGGATTCCAGCTATCCCAGGATCTAAAAAAGAAATTTGCCACCCACTTTCTCTGCCCTTCACACAATTCCTCTTCCATCTCGCTTCTGCTGGTCTCGGCCATGGCGACGGGGTCAGTGAGAGAGCGAAGTGGGAGGAGGCGTGACAGCACGAGCAGATGAGGGTCTGTCTGTGTGAAGCATCCGGCACACACTTGGGCCGTGTGAGGTCCTCGACCGTCCTGAGCAGGCCAATGTGAGGTCAGCGCAGTCGGGGACTCGTACAGACAAAACATTTGGCATGTGGTTATTAATAGAAAAACACACACGTGAGATTCTACATGGAGGCAGAGCTCCAGCCCGGTCAGGTCAATGAGACTCTATTTGATCACCATGGCTAACACGGGCACAAAAACCCTTAAAGAAAATCCCAAATATTCACCAACCATCAGCCATCACCAAAGTCTATGCAGAATGCATCAGAGAAGGATTTGCTCCACAGACGGGTTTATGCATGCTGAGTTACTGTGAGCTGCTGGTGTTGCCTGTTGACACAGAGATCAGAGGGCTGTGAGAAATGGAGAGATGCTGTCGTGAGATGGCGGCAGGAAGGCTGCGGCGCCGCCAGAGAGGAAGAGAGATGAGACAAGACGAGGCTCCACTTTGGTTTTCAAAGAACAATTTTAGGTTGATGCATTCCCCCTAGCTGTTGTCATTTGTAGCTGTGGGAGCCAGCGAGACGCGCAGACATCTCCTCCACACATGTGTAGCAAACGAACGTGCTGTCTAGAACTGGGGATGAGTGATATGGATTTTATGCAGATATAAAAAAGGGATGAGGCCGTTCTGAGATTACTAATTATTTGATCTTCATCACTCATACCGCATGTCACCGCATATCACTTCTATTGGTCTAGTTGCAGTTAGCTGGAGATCCTCGGGGGATTTTGACCGTCATCTCCAGCCACATCTAACTGAGGGATCATGTCACATTCCCATCAGAGTGGAGCGATAATCTCGGTCTGGTTTGTGTTGTAAACCTTTGTCCTCCTCATTAACAGAGTTGATCACGTGACCTCAACACATCACCGTGACAACACTCATTCAACCGAGACATAATCAGAAAAATAACTGTGCGATACTCGGTGAAACACCAGAACAAGCTTATGAGGCAACTAAAATTACAGCAATATATATATATATATATATATATATATATATATATATATATATATATATATATATATATATATATATATATAATTTTGTTTCTGGTCTGACGCACCACTTAGCCGTGAGCAAAAAGCATTGTTGCGTTAGGAAATGCTGCAGTAGTAGTAGTAGTAGTCGCATACTGACAATTGAATTTAAGTGAAGCAAATAATTTGGTGAATTGACCATCTATCTATGAAGCCTACTGTAAATTTGTGGAGTGATAAAAGACACCTTTTAACTTTATATATTTATCAATAATATTTCGATGTAGCCTTTAAGTTGGCTCCAATGAAGCCAGTTTAAAGTACAGTCATCTTCAGTGCACTCCTCCCCAGGAACCAGTGACACCCGTACCACCATCATGCGTCTATCTTGGTGTTAATCCAGAGGCGAACCATTGTGATTTCTCTGTTGTAGGTTTAAATGTGGGTGAAGGTGCCGAGGTTCCACTTGAAAGGAGCCTTTCTTCACACTCAGACAGCTGGTGAACTTTCCTCCACACAAGACTGGAGGAGTTGGGGAATTCGCCAGCAGCAGGTAGCAGATCAAAGCTGCTGCTGACAGACCTCGCGAAAACAAACCTCTATTCTTCTCATCAATAATTGTGGAAATATTTCCACAGTGGTCACAGATATGACTTTATGAGTTGTCAGTGAGCCAGGTGAGAGGCTCTGCAGTCGTCCGGCTTGGGTCAGAACTTATATAGCGGCGGTGATGACAGGATAGGAGGCACTCTGTGGTTACACAGCGGAATTCAAATGTCAATCCCTCTGCCCAGCGCCATCTCTTCTCTCTCTCTCCCTCGTTTGTCATCTCCCCCCGCGCTCCCCTCCCTTCTATCCCTGTGTTTGTCAGGGTTGGTGATTAGCTGTCACCCTCTGCAGCAGCAGATAACACCCCACACAGCCTGTTTCCCCTCTGGGAGCGCACACGCACGTAAAGCACACAAATAAACACACAAGCGTGTGCACACGCATGTAAACTAAAGACACTTAAATAGTCGCAACAGCAGTCAAAGGAGTTCATGCATTTACAAAGACACATCCGTTTAGTCTGTCATGACCACGTATCACTTAGATCTCCTTTAACTTTGATTTTAGAATACAGTCCTTGTCGTCTGGTTTCTCAAACTGCACAGATTTTCAGATGTTGGTCTGCACTTATCTGTCAAGGCACATGCTCACTTGAATTTTAAAGAATCATCAAAAGGGACCACAAAAACCAAGGCGTACAAAAGGTGCCTAAAAGTGCTGAGTCCACAGACCATCATGCATGTGAGATTTACAAACCAGGAAAACTTTGGGTGGCTCAGGGTATTTGCTTTATTTCGGAATCAAATGCGCACAGCCAGACATCAATTCTCCGATAATCATCCGGCTAACTTCAGGCATTTTCCGTCCCTTCTATCCATCAGTGGGACAGGCTGTGCAGGAATGTCATGAGGACTTTTGTTTTTCTGGAGTCTTAATGAAGATTTGTGGAGGTGCCTGCTGAAGCTCCTTTCAAAGACACAATCAGAACCATGGAAAACATCTTAAATCAGAGCGTGTGTGCATCAGGATATGAACGTATACGTGCCGTGCATCAACAAAGTGTGGATCAACACTTTTCGATGTCTTGTTAAACAAATCCGCACGGGTGCTAAATGAACCCTGGAACACCAGCGCTGAGTGTTCCTCACAACTTTTGAACAAATCTTAATCCCTTTAGGTCTGGCAGTTGCAACCCGCACTGGTATACCTATTTTAAACGCATGCAGAATTACAACCACATATGGAGCAGCAAATAGTAAGCCTGTGTCCCATTTCTCACCCTAACACTAGCACTTGGTTTTGAGTTCCCACCACTATGAAGTGCCCTCCGACAACAAAGTGAAGTGAAGTGAATCACGTCTCCAAGAACGTGTCATTGGCTGTGTGTGTGGCCATGCATTTGTTTCCTGCATAGCGAGTGTTGGAGATGTTTTGGAAGTGCCACTCCAACGTTTTAGCAACCTCTTGCATCGGCGCTGATCATCTCACTTGGTTTGGTGAACCAACGGAGAAGAAATGGGCGGAGCCACAGCTGGCTTTGCTGCTATGTTGCGGTGGTAGATCTATTTGAGGTATGACAATGTTAACGTTAGCCTGGATGCTAGCCCACTGTTTGTTGAGAAGAAATAAAAACATACTGCTCTACAAACATGTTGTTTTGTTCATGTTGTCGGACACGGTAGACCATTGGGTCGCTAAGATGAGATATGAGAGCACTCTTCTGTTTGAAGTAAACAAACAGAAGAGTAGTCTTACTGTGCCTGTTGTCCTATCCAACATTGTTTTTAAATAAAGTACTATGGTATTCTGGAAATCTAGCTACACTTCATATTCCCAAGTGGTGAACGGCGAGTGCCCTCGGTCTTAGGAGTATTGGGACACACTACACTGACACGTGAACACGCAAAACTTACTTAAACATACTTAAACATATTGCAGAGCGCCAGATGATGGATTTCAAAAAGCAAAGACAAGCGGTTCCTTTGGTGGTTTAAACCTGATCACTCTCCTGTCACAGGGTTGTCTTGGGGTCGCAGGTGCCACCAAGAGTAGCAATGTCATTTTTCCAGGTCCAGTGATCACATCTCAGACATGCAGTCACACTCATGCGGTATTGCCCTTCCACAGAACAATGACACACGCACACACACCACACAACCGCAAGATATATTTCAAGGGTTGCCTGGACAATGAGTGCAACTCCAGCATAGCCCTGGAAGCTCAGCATCTGATGAAGATGCTGAAATCCTACACCAGTTTCAGCTTAGAGATCCTAAGGTTGACAGACGCTAGGAAGTGCAGCCCACATTATGCCTACATAAGGCCATGGAACGCCCAAATGAAAATTCTAAATACCGTGGCGAGGAATCACTCTTTGAGTCATGTGGCGAGGAGTCAGAGAGGACCCAACAAATGCACCAGACAAAGGTCATTGTACTATCTTGTTTGAAAGATAAATGCATATTGAGACGTCATTCACTAAAGCCTACTTAATTAAAGTGAAACAGTGTTCCAGCTTGGGTGGCGTGACAGACAGACGTCAGTGAAGCACTAAAAGCAACGTGTGAATAAATTAAAAAAGTTTCTCTCGTGTCATTTATGTGTGTCACGTCACTCCACCAGCGCTCAGGAGCAACATTCTCTGTCAGGTAGATCATCAGTAGTCAGGTGGTGGGTGTATGTTGGGGCCATGTTGTGCTGAACAGCGCGTCTTGGGAACACGGTAACTGGCTGCCTTGTTCTTTATGTCAGTGAACGAACATGCTTGCTTCTCGAAAAAAGTGGATAGCCTTGGTGTAATTTACAAACTAAAATGTCTACATTATTTGCAACTACACTGTTGTTAAATCTCATTATTTGACTCACAATTTCCTTTGATTTCAATCTTCTGCTGTTTGCTGTGTACCAGGGTCAAAGTAAGCATGGAGGTGGGTCTTTTGTGCGTACACATTACCATGTAGCCCATGGACCTCTGAGGTACCTGCGATAACTGTACCCTCGAAAGCAGCAACATATATAGTTGGATGTACAACTCAGGCTCACCAATATTTTACATGTTCTTGAAAAATCTCACAATTTCATCAAATAAACACACCACAAATGATCCATTTTCACATTCACTAATTCAATGCATAGCACAAGAAAATGCCTGATGAAATTTTATAATGAAATATGTGACTTGACTGGTATGTACTATTCTGATTTTGTCTGGGTCAGGAACAGCAGCTTGAGTGATTGGTAGCTTTCTGATGAGCATGCACAGGCACAGCATCCCTGCAGTTCCATCCTCCAGTCCTCAGCGATTCAGGGTTTGACTTTGTTCATTCAATTACAGCTAAAGCCTCTGAATGCAGCCTGTCTTTACAAGCTTCACATGCAGAAATACACATATCCACAAAGTAGATGCCTGTACAAAAGTGGGAAACATGCAAAACACTCTTTTTTATTATTATTTCTAAATAGTGTAGTGCATTTAACTAGCTCCACATGTTGTTATTGTAATCGTACATCCATCGATAATCAATATGCCGATTTCCTTGTCTCCTTGTATCTCTAACTCTGCACTAGCCTTAGTCACATCCATGGGCAAATTTGTACCACTGCAGAAGGAACAAAGTGAACCTTCGTGTTGGTCATGTCAGAGTCAGAAGTTCAATTATAACCTACTTATTTTAAAAGATAGGTGAGAGGTACTTAAAATACATTTTGTTGAGAAGGGTAGAAATACTAATAAATGAAATTATTACATTTAAGAATGCACTTGTGTTATTATTGATCATCACTGTATCATTAAACAAGTGGTTTATAAATGTAGTTCACAATAATACCATCTGCAACAATTTGAGAGACAATCAAGTGAACAGCAAAATTCATTGATCAGTCTGATTGTAGTTCATGTATTTTTATTTTTATGAGCAAATGTCGGTAAAAACTAAAGGGCCGAAACGAATCCTCTTCCAGCCCAGTTCATAATATACTTAGGTGATTCTAAAAACGGGGGGCTTGTGCTCATGACCAAAACAAAGAATATCACTCGTACGAGTGTAAAATATTTGCTCAAGAGCCTGAGACGATAGTGTCTATGATCGTGAATCCCTGAGCACCGTGCTATCCCTCAAACACAGCCAAAAGATTTAACGTCAAATTTCTATAATGCGATAAGGGAACCCTGAACTTGTCCCCTTGTCTCATCTCTGCTGTCACAGACGACAGAAGTCTGGAAACACAGCAGATAAGTATCCATCAGGGTTTATCTGCTGCCCCTAAGCATCTTTGTTCAAACAATGTTGGCTAATCACAACATTCTAACGGGACATTTTCAAATAGTCAGGAACAAGAGGTGATTTTGCAGACGACAAATCTGTTATGATAGAAAATGGCATGAAACAGTGAGCGGTGAGAGAGCGAAAGCTGAGGGAGCACAATGAAGACAGCAAGACAAACACAAAGAAAGACGTATGAGATCGCGCCCCTGCCTCTGTGTACATACGGCGAAATGTGCTGGAGCAGGGAAAGACCAACACATTGAGATAAGCCCCTTTGCTCAGGCCTCGTTTTAAGAGTAATTTGGCAGCACAGCCTCATGTCTGTTGGCAGGCGGCAATATATCCCTCAATCTGCTGTTTGCTGAATTACTGTACTGTACGTCCCTTTTTTCCCTCCATTCTGGAGTGGACACACAGTGAGAGTGAGTTCATCATGATGGATGAGTATGAAGTATTTTACTCTCGCAGCATGACAATTCACATGAAATACGTTTTCTGGAGTCCCTGGAGGAATTTTATATAAACTGTTAATATGATCATTGTTACCACATGGACTGCTGAAGGTTAGCGGAGGAGCCTATTCATAAGAAAGAAAAAAGTGTAAATGTTTGCTCATTGACAAAAGAGTGGATAAAGAAACCAAAAGATTGTCTGACTGAATGAATCAAAGATGAAGATCATCTGGAACAATGAGATAAAATAACAATAAAAAATAATTTACTAACAGTTGAAATAAATAAAAATAGAAATAAATAAATAATAATAATAAAAATAATGAAAAAAATAGCACTAATAAAACAAAATGTAATAAAATAACCCACAATTTCAATTACAGTTAGTAGCATTTTTTAAAATGCCGTACTTCAATATTTCAAATTTTGATGGCTCATATGATAACATACTGGTCTCTTTCTGAATGTTTGGATTGGATGTGTGTTGGCTGGTTTGTTGGGTGCTGTTGAAACCTTGTGCAAACATTCCTATTATTTTGTTTTCACAGAAACAGATGTCATGTTGTGATGTCATGATAAGGCTGGTGTCCCTACATGTGGCTCATTGGTCAAAGATTTAAAAATGAGGTATCATAATGCTGTGTGTGAAATGTTGAAGTCATCTATCAAAATACATTACGCAGTAAAGTGAGAAAGAAAAATGGCAAAAAAATATTTAGTATTAGCATTGCCAGATTGGAACATTTGTGAATATAAAGGAACAAACATCAAATTTGAAAAGTATTGGTTTTCTGTGGTTTGATGTGTATTTTGGAATGTTGTGAAGTTAGCATCATTCACTTGTGATAGGTTCATGACCGTTCATTAAACACTGTCCTCATTTTTAGAGTTCAGTGGGTGGCCCTCTTGGTTTAAAAATAAAGTGTGGTTTCGTTAAAATAGATATTTGAAGTCAAATATTATTATTCAGTGCCATCGATTGGCCTCTGAAAGTGAGGACATTGTTTCATGAAATGTCATCGACTCATCACTTCTTGTGTGGCTTCTGATTTAAAAAAGAACATGCTAAAACAAAATATCGAAAGATGACCACAAGATGAGCGAACTGACCATCAGTCTGCATTGAATGAACTCTAGTCAGTCAGTTTATCAGCCAACACCAGAAACGACAGTTTCATGATTCACTGTTCCCTGGAGATCACAACCAAAGCCATCACCTAAACAAATATCTTCGGAAAGAAAACAAACTTCAGGGATAGGAATCAAGTGCGACTGTGACCAGGTAGGAAAATAATCCACCTAATCCAAATCGAAGCTCTAAAGGCTTTTATAGATCGACACCATAGATTTTCTCTCTGTCTCCATTTCTACCTGGCTTAGGTTTAATTCAACTCAATTAAATCAACCCATGAGTGCGGGAGTTCGCAGAGAAAGCAATCATTCATCTTTGTGTCAAGCCACTTCATCCCAGCTAAAGAAACAAAAGGAGGTCCTCCATTTTTGCTCTTTCTCTCCAACAGATGCCATTAGGTCAGTCAATAGAGCCCGAGCCAAGCCTCTCTGTTATAATTACTGCAGTTGACTATTTACTATTTCCAGAGGTGAGCGTATGAGAATGATGGCTCAGGTGCCTTTTTCACCAGTAGCTATGATGACGTTGAAATCCCAAAATCTCTGCATTGCCAATGGATCAATATGCATATTGTCTCATTCATATTTTCCTTTATACACAAGTCCACTAAAGCTCAACGTTACGTACGCACCTCTACGTAAGGGATGTCTATGTAAGTACAGATGTGTTCATTTTGTCCATGTTTCTGCACGTTTCTACAAAGCTTACGGAGCAGTACCACCGGAAAACATAAGGACATAACAGTGGCGAAAATTCTCCGTCCTCCAGCCCAAATATACTGTAAGAGGAGTGGCAGAAAAGTTCCAGGACAGGTGCGACAAAAAAAAAATTTAAACCCAAACTACAAAGTAAGAGGCTTCCCCTTCAAAGTTACCTGACCAGAGTATGTCAGTGTATGTCAGCTCTCTGCAGCCATCAAACTTTTTTTCCCACGTATATATACATCAAGAACTGAGTAGAGTAGGTGTGAGGGGGAAAATTCCATGAGATGCATAGGGTTTGAGACATTGACCTCAATTCCCTGGTAGTAGAGTGCCTTCCACTCCTGGGGTCATTTTTCACGTCCTTCTATCAAAAGAGAAACAAGACTTGGAAGCCACTGTTCCTGGTTGCATCCGTCATTCAGAGGAGCAATCCAGGTCTTTCTGCCTCCGCAACCCACATGTGAAATGCTTATTGAAGGTGCGCTCAGCATTCCTTTCTGTCCAGTGAAAACTCCATTTTGGTTATCGTAGATAAAGAAAGGGCCCGCAGGTGAGCCTTTTGTTTTCATGGCTGCACTAGAGATTCATTTCGACACAATCATCACAACACCTTTGAGGCTTTGTCCTTGGAAGCTGGTCAGACTCTCCCTGATCCTGACCACATCAAGCAGCTGTTTAAATCTATTCAATAGATACATATTTCATGAGCAATGGTAAACACACCAGGCTCGCTATTGCCAATCTAGCGTTGAATAATGCATTCATACTGGATCAGCTAATGAATTGAGAGCTTTGGCGAGTGAAAGTAAAAAAAAAAAAGCAAATAACCAATACTCAAAGAAGAAATGGAATTAATGAGTAGAGGTGAATGCTTGGTGGTGAGCTACGCATTAGACACGGAGCCGTCTCTGTCCTCCACCCACCCTTTGTCTCTGAGTTTTACATAAATAAATGCAGGGCAGACTTCATGGTCTCTGCTGTGATTGTGGATTTCAAAGATGTGTAAATGATGTTACGTCAGAGTGGGCCTTTGATCTGCTTTTCCACAAACCGGGTTCTACAACAAAAGGTGACATACAGACCTTGGAGAGGTTCACCACCAGCGCTTCATTAGATGTGATTCATGCCTCTGGTACTACAGATGAACCTAATCCTGCTGGTGTTGGGCTCCTCTGGTATTTTGTTTTTTACACAATTCATTCTAATATGAAACCATACTGTCCGGGTGAACTGTACAATGCAAATGCCTCGAAGTGTGTTCCTATTGTATGATGAGATTGGTACATATTGGTTGAGTTTTTTTTGTATTATATTTTTGTGTGACCTATTAATGTTTACAATCAACTATATTAAGCAAAGATAACTGGATATGAAAAAAAAAACAAGATATAAATGATGCCTTTAATGTTCCCTCAGGTTATGAAGCTGTTTTCTTCTTTCTATATTTATTCAAGGAGAAAATCTACCAAAGGAAACACATTAGTTTGTTTGGCTAGAATTCTCAAAACCAGACTTTTTTTTTTATACCATTGACAATTCAAAGATGTGAAATGTAGTTGCTGCTTACTGTTTTATCTTGTAAAGAAAGATCTATTTTCTCAGTTTAAGAGCATTTATCTCGAAAGTGATTAGTATGTCAAGATTATTTTTTGTCATTCACCAACAATAACAACAATTTCTTTCAGAAACAAAGACCCCATCTACAAAACATACGTGGTTGACATAAGACTATATTCTGGAGTTGTAAGAGAAGACAGGAGTACTTTATAAATGTCGTTGGCAGGAAAATAAAAGTGTCACAGAGCTAGTATCTATACTAAAATACTGTACAAGCGGGGGAAAAACAGGACAAATTCTGAGAAGGTAAAAGTATACAAAAGATGTTTATACCTTTTACTAATCCAAAAATATTCAATTTGCAACACAAATAATATGCACATAGAAAGAGTCGTGCATACAATATACATTCACTATATGCAGCTCAACTAGCATGGCCGAAAGTTAGGAGTGGAGTTTCATGTAATGAAGCAAGTGTCACCACCTGACCAAGGCAAACCTATTGGTTGTCTGTCAGCGCATTACTTCCTCAAAAAAATGACTATTCTCAAGTGGACTTTTGCGTCCAGTGTAGACGTTAAGTCCGCCTTCTGCTTTGCATGTTGACGGATTGTGTCTCAATGTACGGGTCTGGGAAAGGACGCGCGCCGGGGTTGATGGTCGAGAGCTACTTCATTTTTACGCACAGTGACTACAGCATGTAAGCATGGCGTGTGGCGAATGGTGTCAGGATATGCCACGGTAGGCGGGAACAGTCAATGCGGAAGCTGACTTTGGGACACTTAAGTTGACTGGAAAATAGAAGCTATTTGATGCCCAGCGGGCGAGAATGTGTCAGCAGCAGGCTTTGTCACTTCATTTGACCATCTCCCTCAAATACTCTAACTCTGTTGTCACAAGTTGCTGGTTTCTAAACAAGCCTTAAACAGTCTCCCCAAAGGATACAAAATGGCTGAGAGGAAATCCTCAGTGTGTGACACTCAGCTGAAAGAACTACTTCAAGAGAAAGAGATGCTCAATAGCGAATCAAATCCTGTGTCAAAGAGTTTGAGAGTTTAGGAATCGGCACCCAGCTGAGAATCTGTGGCATTTGTTCTCAACGTGGGGTCCCATTGATGCCTTTGCAGCTGCAAGGGGATCCTGTGGATGTTGCCTGGAAGTTACCACATAGAAAGAATGAATACTACTTCCTGATGTGTCACATACTTCACAAACTATCACCTGGAGTAATTTATGTAGCTTTGGTTTCTGACATCTTCTGCAGAGACTGTTGAGTGCAGGGAAATGGGCGTGCATGATGACAGAGCACAGAAACCCCGATCTGAAGTGTTTGGCCAGTCTGCCTGTTTCAATGCCCATCGCAACAAAAGCAGCTGTGGACCACAAGACACAAACGGCTCCCCTTGTGTAATGGCCTGACTACTTTTATGAAGAGCACTTAATGCTCTTCATAAAAAAGTGAAAGTGATATCCATAAGCTCAGTTATGCGAATTAGCTCTGGGAACACTCAGGTCATATATTATAAAGTTGAAGAGCTTACCCACTCAGGCGCTTGACTGAATTTCTGACGCACATTTTGCTTTCAGAGAAGCATGAAACGGAAACTAGATTTTTTATTGCTCCTAATGCTACCCAAGATATCGCAACTGTCACCGCTCTGATGTATTCTCCACACCAGAGTGAGTAAGAGGACATTTGAAATAATTTCAGGGACTTGGAATATTCAACAGTTCATGCCACAAGTTGTCTGCATGTCCGCAAACGGAAGAGGAGGAGGGTTGAACACCTTCACTATCGGTTGTTGACAGTCAAGCATGATGTGGTACGACTGGCTGGTTGAAAGTGGACTATAAGAAGAGCAGCTGGTCAGAAAATGCTCGTTGAGGTTTGTGGTTTTTGTGCATCAAACATCATAAATCACCAGTGACAGAGAAGATCGTAGATGTCAAATTGTGAAAAATATCTTCCCCTGCTGCGATCCATTGATTGCCATTAAGGGTCTCAGCTGCTGGACTATAAAATATTAATCAAAAATATATATGACACACAGATGGAATCTTTCAAAATGCTCACATCACAATGAAAGCGTACTTCGACCTGTCTCATGGACAGGCCTCAATTAGGCTGCGTGAAGATGGCCAGACATCAGATGATGTCACCTTGAGAGTCCTGCTCCTAAGAACCACAAAGCAACTAAAGCCTTCAGGTTTCAGCCAGTGTGTCTAATGCTGTGAAAATGCATGAACTACGACAACTCCATCTTCTCATTAGCAGACGTCTCATGTGAGATTCGAGGCATATTATATCCATTGGCTCCTTTTCATATTTTATGTTAACTTTGGTCCCATGAGGTGGAAGTAGATGGGCGGGACCAACGTTCCCCCTAAGCTGTGCGCGTGCACAATGGCGTACAGCTGATACGATCTCAGCGCACAAAAATATCTACGCTACGCAACAAAAATTAATTCGGAATTGAATATAAACTACAGCAATTTCCGGACTATGGGGCTTCTTGCCGCCCAGACATAAAGCCTTGTGACATTAGACCAACAAAATGAAGCGCTGTTCGACTGTGTGTATCCTGAACCGCCAGTTTCGACAGGTGGAGTACCTGTCAGCGGTGCTTGAGACCGTCTGCCGAGTGTCATCGCTACATACACAATGGAACGAACAGCAACGAGAAGCAGTGCTATTTGACGTGAACTAATGGAGCTGGCTGATGTTTCAAAGCAGATTTCTCTTAAAGTCACTTGTGGTTGGTCAAAACTGAGCCAATTGGGGCGACGGAGTTATGCATATTTCTTTGAGATCCAGCGCCCTCAATGGTGTAATGTGATTTCAATGACTAGAGTTACTTTACGTATTTTCAACGCTATTATAAACTATTGCAGGAGTCACCACAGCCAACAACGACAGATCGCCCACAGTGGTCCAGGTGACCGCTTAGAGAGTGTGTGTTTGCTCAGACACATGAAAAATTAGAGGGAACACTGGGACTCCCCATTGAGCAGAAAAATGGCAACACTGGTGTTAGGCAATAGAAGAACAAGATGAAGAAGAACTATGCAGCACGGCATGTGAGCAGGTGAATGAGATGATGACGGAACTCCTCGAAAATGTGACATCGCAAATTCATCTTTCAACAACAATATAGCAGACATTGGAGCGGAATTAAAATCACAATGGTGGTGAATTAACAGCAGAGCGACCGAAACACACACATCATGTCATTCAGGAGTGCAACATTTTAAACATAGTGTATGCAGCAGGAGTGTTGAACTGATCCACAAACTGGGCGACAACGGGTGCAGGGTTTCGTTCCAACCCTGCAAGTATATATAGATCAACCAGTCAGGTGTCAGTTGAAACAAACAGCACCAGACTTCAGACACCCAATTGGTGAAAAGGTCTCCTCGAGATTGTTTGGAACAAAAACTTTGAGGACCAGTTTGAGACCCCTGATATACATAAATCAGAAAAGCAAAAATGTCAGGATCAGAACCCGTCACTGGCCTTAAATTTGCCTTCAAAAGTTGAAGATGTTCTCGTTGAACATCTTCACCCCCCCCCCCCCCCCCCCCCCCCCCCCCCCGAGTTCCAGAATCAAATA
This sequence comes from Synchiropus splendidus, assembly GCF_027744825.2. Taxonomy (NCBI): domain Eukaryota; kingdom Metazoa; phylum Chordata; class Actinopteri; order Syngnathiformes; family Callionymidae; genus Synchiropus; species Synchiropus splendidus. Next base: position 3,190,141 of record NC_071350.1, read on the forward strand.
CACTGAGGGAGCTTATGCATGAACACCATAAATCGAGCATTTAAGAGCGCCTTCGTGAGAGCGTCAGATCAGATATACAGTACAGTATCACCATGAGATCTATATCGCTGAGCGACCAATATGAGGGAATAATACTTTACATCAACTTGTTTTGATGTGCAATCGACAGCTGCCGGATAAAAATGAGGTTTTCCGAAACAATAAATGACAAATTCGCTCTGTCAATCCCGGACAGCAAGATCTCATCCAATGACTTCAAAATAAGTCAGAAATCATTCACCGGTCACTAAGCATACAGTAGCACTTAGGCGGCTTTCGCATAATGCCACAACTTAATGTGTGTTGGCTAATTTGCCAACTGCCCTGATGTGAACAATCTCTCTGCATGTTCTGGTTGGCCGCATGGCCTGATGGGATGGCACACCATTAGCCCTGTCAGACTGCAGGGCCCCGCTGTTAACATTACAATGTGTGCTGGAGCATGACAAAGTGAAGGAGGACTTCATCTCGCAGTACTTGTATGCTTTCCCCGCACGTTTGCGGTCAATGTGAGTCGACCATAGACACAAGACAATCAATATTATCTCAAAGAATTTAGCGCAATTATAGCTTTGGCACGTTAGTGTTTTCATAACAGCCCTATTAAACATTCACATTCTCTATCGAGGCTGGTAATCACTTGTCTCAAACAGTTTAATTACAGCTCGGCAATGACTACTTACGGTGATTAGATGTTATACCTTATTGTCGCGTGTGGCGTGTTACATGGATTATATTAATAGTTATTATTGTCACTGGCTGCAGCAGTGTTTGCATGTGATGCTGAGAGCCCTGAGTGACAGCGGCCTCTTCAACGCCTAATTCTACAAATAAAGTCATAAATATAAGCTTCTGCACATCACGTCTCGCCACACAGTGAGCTGTAAGGTCTTTTGCATAATTGCAATAAAAAAGTGTATTGGCCTGACTGATTGAATTCAGTTGAGGTAATTGCAGCATAAACAATGTAGTTGACTGTCACAGCTACTGTGCCACTACGCTGTCAACAATCCAGATATTTTTCTAGTGTCTGCTATCAGATCATGCAGATCCACAGCCCGCCGTGTAATGAGTATAATTACATGGTGCGCATGTGTTACCTGTGGGGTGTACGCACACACACACAGACACACACTCGCACGCACACACGCACACACACACACACACACACACACACACACACACAGGAATGAAACGGAGCACAAATTTTCCATCTCCACAGCCTGTCAATCAAAATCCAACGGGGTGGAGAAGACTTTACAAGGCATGCTATTGGCGAGGGCCCCCCTTCTTGTCACCGTCCGCCTCGGAACGGCAAAAGAATATGTATCACTCATACTTGCTTTTGTGGCCGATAAGACAAGAGAGCTGTTCATCAGGAGGACATCTATATCTGTACCATTCCTGAACATGAACATGAAAGAGATTCTCAGAGAACTAATGCTCTAAATAGTGAAATAACACTCCATCTGAGCATACTAATGTTTACACTCTGGTTCAAACTACAAGTCATTCGACACATGGACCAAGAAAAAAAAGTGATCAAACTGGCATTTTACGGATCAATATTGGGCAACACGATTCAGATCGATTAATGTTTTTTGGGTTTTTTTTAAGCCTGGTTTAATTGCTCATTAAAACATGTGCCGCATGTACTGTTATGAAGTATGGTTCAGTTATTTTATTTTTCTCTAAATAAAACGTAGCATTTGAACTTGGATTCACATAGGGGAACAAAAATCTTAATAAGGTTCACTTTCTCTTTCCCCTGAACCTTTCCAACTCAGTTCATACACACAGCAGGAACATAACTCCACTGACTGGTTTCTGGTCAAATCCAACCAGAAAGGCTTCAATAACCAACCTGGAATTGAAGTGAGACACCACTGGTCTCGTCATAGGAGTCACAGTTGTTCAGGCGCTCCCACATCTAGTCACTTTTAACTCAACTGTGTATTCATAAATTCACAAAAGGTTAGCTAAGTTACGAAACACAGGACACAGAAAGCACACAGCTGCTTTTTCCCTGCTTGAAATCAATCAAAATTAGAGTTATCAAAATGAAACCGATAGTTATGAGGAGTGCAACTTAGCGAACCTTTAAACTTAAAATAGTAAATCCAGCAAATCCACAGAATTGGGAGGGCAAGAACTGATACTCAGATCAAATGTTGCCAGGGTCTATGTCATATTAGGACTGTGCTATGCTATGATATAGGACATTACGGCATGATTTTCAAGATCTGTTTTCCACTCAGAATCAAAAACACTATCATGGCAACTGTGTTATTTATATAAAGGGAAAATCAATTCAGTGCATCACTAGAAAATAACAGCTGCATTGTCTTATTAGCCACCTAAGTCCTGTCCATCAATAAGACCACCTTTCTCTCGGACTATCTGCCACCTTTTTATTGATGTCAACTCCACACCAAGTACACCCTTTCCCTCACCCTCTCACTCCCGGACTTGCACTTCCTCCTCACCAGCAGCAGCTCCACATGCTCCGAGGCAAAGTCAATGTCTATCTCTTGTTCCCCTCGTGCTTCCCATATCCACTACACACCTCTCTTTCCACTCGCTTGTGTCTTGCACACATCTGAGGCGTATCAGAGTTGTAAATAGAGTGGAGCTTAAATGACAACAGCCATTCTTTGGAGGGGATTTAGAGAAGGGAAAGAAGGAGCTGATTTGTGTGAAAGACTGCTGGCAAAGATAAAACGCTGGGCTTGGGATCTAAGTCCACTTGAACGCCTTTCCCTTTAGTGTGCATTATCAAGGCAATGGACCATATCATGGTATTTGTTTTGCTTCAGAGCTGTCCCCAGTGATTTATGATCCTCGGGTGAAAATAATTCATGTCACTATACAACTTTCTGTCGTGATGAACATGGAGGGAGCAAAAATCTGAGTGGTGTGTGTCTGTGTACATGGGAGCTTTGTTGAGAAGACACTTGTGGCAGTGCCAGTGTGACTGCTGGCCTCCTGGCAAGGGAGAAGCGCATGGAAAGGTTACCCAGCAGACTCGCTTTTGTATGGTAATGTGACCTCCAGCTCCCAAAGGAGACTCAACACCCGCTCAGAACCCCCCACCGCGCTCATAAACCAAACACGTTAAATGTTTTTCCCTGATAGGCACATTACAGCAGCTTAGTAATGTCTGTATTCACATCAGAAGACGTCTGTTACATTAGATGACAATTGTGGACATGCTTGTACAAGAAGTGCATTCATTACAACTGCAGCTGAAGTGAACAGATGTCATGTGTCAGTGGGGAAGAGACTGATGCACTGCTTCTCGAGATTTCTCTAGATCGAGAATAAGACTTTATAGGCGGACACTTGAATGTTTCCACTGTGACTGTCTGCTGTGAAGCACTGACAACCGGACTTCTGCCATTGGGAATAACGTACGAGTTCTGACCATAAGAACGTCATCCGCCATTAAAGGCAGCAGCATGGTTTAACATAAGTTTACGATACATGTTATAAAACCTAGCTTCTAGATGCATAAAAATTACTCATTAATTCCACGGAGAACATTAATACTTGTACAAATTTGAATATTCCACCGTTAGTCTCTGTCATTTAGTTCACAGTTCTTAATGCCCGTTTTTTCGCTTTTGAATTTCGTAGTGCACATGATCAGTGGAGTCGTGGTTGGTGCTGCAGGCTCAAATCCACCATGAGCTTCTCTCCAATTTCCTCCTCCCACACCCAAAAAACATACGGAGACTATTTGAAATTTTTCGCGAGTTGCACCCTCTTGTCGCCCTTCTGCAGGGCGATAGGCTCCCCGAGCAAGGAGGCAATGTGTCGCTGAGAATTAATGCATTTATTTAAATATTTAATTTCTTCATTTTGGAAGTAAAAGGATGAAACTGTGGGCATGTTATATGAAGAACCCCAGATAAAAGAAGAACCATTTAGGTTCAAGGAGGACATGAAAAGGATAGGCGTCACTAGAGAGGAAGATATGTTAAAATGGAGGAAGCTGACTTGCCGTGGCAACCCCCAATGGAGATGCTAGAAGACAAAGGCAGAGGCATTGAAACTGGAAGTACGTGCAGTTTGTTTTATCCATGTTCATCAGTGAAGTTTACGCTTCTTAAAATACTTTTATCAAATGTTATTGAACCTAAATGCGTTTTTAATACTCAAGACAAATCTACTTTTTCCTTTTCTATGTGTGACTGCAGGGATGCATGGAGTGTGAGTCTATTGTCTGCCTTGTTTTTGTATTTATTTTACATTTTTACTTTTAATTTAGCCTGTTTTGTGTGTTTTAAAATATATTGGATACAAATGTGTACACACACCAGTACTTAGTAACACAGATAGAAAACAGGAATGTTGTTGTCAATATGAATAGCATGAGTTCCAAAGCAGTTTGGGGTTTCTAATCAGGTGTAAATGGTTCGTATATGAACAAAATACAGACCTTGATGTAAACCAGACAGAAACAAAAGAGAGCGCCACATGTATTTTACCTATCACTGACGTCGATGAGCACAATTGGCCAGCAGGTGGCGGTTGCTTAAAGGAGCTCCTACAACCCACATAAGAGACATAAACAAGAGACCCCAGGGCCGGTGAGCAACTACCTTAAATAACGTTTCCATGGTCAATCTGCTTCTTATTGCTTTGTTAGAATCTCTGTGCCTGTATCTTTTCCACTGGCATTTTTATACTTTTATACTCATCAACCATTCTTTCTTTTTTAGTTCCAAAACTCAAAATTTAGAAAATAGGTTTTTGTTAAAAAAATGCCACATGAAACAATAAAGTGATTTCACCAGAGCCACGTTCTCCCGAATCTAAAGGAAAGTGGTGTGGCGCCGAGAAAAAGGATCCAAAGCAATTAAACCAAATTAAATGAATGCCCTCAAGTTAAATAGTGTTAATAGTATTCAGGGAGACACATTTGAGATTCAACCCGCAGTGAAATGGTGAGATCCACTCGGATTGCCGAGAACAAAAGCAAAGCTTTAATTATATTCAAAACCTTTTAAGAGACAAGCAATTTGTTGCACGCTGATGCAGGCCGATCACTTTTCAAGCACCGAGCTCATTTCCCTGACCTCAAATTTAACTGTGAATGAATACAGTCGAATAACTGAATCCCCAAAATGGTATTCTACTGGATATAATGAAAAACAATGAAACAACTGGCAACTAGTGACAGCTTCAGAGATCTGCGCGATGAATCAAGATGACAGTGATGAAAATGAAGAATAACATGCGCTGTCAGGCATGAGATGATAAAAAGATATCATCCAACAGATGGAACTATGCACTCCAGTCCCACTGTATACAGCAGGCGTGTGTCTATATTTTCCTCTCTTCTTATTGATCCACACTATTCTGAGCCAGGCCTGGTTTTAGAACCAGACAAAGTAGTCCCTAAAGACACAGACAAATTCACATCTATACATCTTGAGAAGCACAGAAATTAAGTCCATCCTTCTCTGAACTTCACAGACTGAGCATTGTTTTTTTTTCACTAGTGGGAAAGAAATAAGGAGAATGTAGACAACTATTTGGATTCCAGCAGAGTATGTATAACACATGAAGAAGAAATTTGTAATTATGGGAACACAAACACACTTCTTCCTTAAAAATTGCAGCCCATAAACACTCCACCTCTGTAAAACACAGCCAAACAAATGCACTGCTTGTTTCAGTCTCTGTGCAAGCAAGAAATCCAATTAGCATTATTATTATTATTATTTTTTTTCCTGACACAAACACACAGCACATAAAGTTAAATAATAATATGCTGACACATATACGCAACCACAATAGACTGAACAACACTTTCATTGTACGGTAGTCCAGAAGCAAATATGAAAGGTTCAGGACATATAATGGAAAATACACATTTATTGTCAAAATTTAAAAAAATTTAAAATTTAAAAATTGTAGTTCCTACAGTCATCATTATGAATGCTTCGGTAACTTGCATCGATAGAAAATCTAGAACAATTGAGATGAAAGGATATATAAAAACTATGTGAGTTACCGTACAGCAACTTGAACATGTCTGCTCCTACAATCGTTCGATTCTGTGCTATACTATTGAGAAGAGCAAGTATTAGCGGACAGAATACAGCTCTGCAAATAGAAATGAACGAACTCATCAGAAATATCAGACATTTGAACAAAAATCTCTCCAAACACTGCAACCGATCGCCCTCATTCCGATGTGAAAGTAAACAGCGTCCAGATTAGAAATACCCACAGTCACAACTGCATGATTCGCCCACCACCTTGAAGTGACTTGTTCATTGTGCCTGAGGCAGCCCACTGCCTGAACTCATTTCACCTTGTATTAGCCCAGCGCTGGGTCCGGTTTCCCCTCATTAAAATCCCACTTCTGGTCACGTCATTAAATATGCCACATCTATATGTTTCATTTAGAAAAGCTATCCCGGCGCCACATTTTGTCTATTTATTTATCCATTAAAAAAAACTTAATTATGAATGAATGTCACATTGAATTATTCATGTGCACCCCGGTGGTGTGAAGAAATGGCTGCCTCACCTCTGCTTCTTCCCCTTCACTGTTTCTTCAACCCTTTTAATAGTACAATGCTTTACTGTAGGTTATTGGTCTTCCTCCCTCCCATGAGGCTTTCCATGCACTTAGTCCTTATTAAAATCCCCACGGCACATAAACACACACATGGCGACACCTGCACACACACACAGGCCAAGGACCGTCTGCCGGTACAAACCATTTATTAGAGCTCCTGTGAAGGTCCTGGCAGTCAGCCAGAGGGAGACATGACTTTGGATCCCATTCATGTCCACATCAGCAGAGTAAAATGTTTCTAGGTGTTGATCCATGACAGCCATTATTGCTGCAATCCACTTTTATCATTGTCAAATTCTACAAAGGAGAAAATAAGCCTTTCTTGTGCACTTTAACAGCTTGTCAATACAGTTGAACCGTTCTAAACAGCTGCCCCGAGACAAGATTTGCATTTGAAGGCGAGTTTTAAATAAGGAGGAGAAAAACCGCCCTGCTGTCGGCTGAAATCTACCAGGACACGACCTCTGTGTCTCTGAGTTCCAGAGCAGACACAAGTCTGAATCCCAAATAAAGTACAGCAGGTGTAGTAGTCAAGATCACCTTAACCAAGAACACGGCAAGACCACGACTTCTAATGGAGCAGAGCAGAATGGTGTCACAACTTTTAGATACCACGACTATCTAAAGACCGAGCCAGTGTGTAAAAAGACAAGATCAAGACTTCAAATGGTGCACACTGAGTGAAGACCAATAGTTACAGCAACAGTAAGACTAAAGACCACATTTTTCAAGATCAAGACAAGACACACCAGGACACTGAGAAGGTCATGATCAATCCACAGAGTTTAGAGTTGGAGACTCAAGAGAAGTACCAACATAGGGATTTGCAAACTTTTAATCTGTCAGAGACCCCAAAAATGAAGGTAAAAACCAAGCATTGATTGGTATAAATATTTCATTCAAGTCGACGATCAAGTTAACCTCACTCCTAAAACATCCCGGACCATAGGATTATTTTACTGCATTATTCCATACAAGATAAGGTAACTGGGCATTTAAACAAAGTGGAAGCAAACAGAAAACACATAAGACATCAGGGAGGTGGACACGAACATGACACTTTTCAGTGTTTTTCATGAAAAAAAAAAGGGAAACAATGACTGCAGCCTGTTGCATGCAGTACTCAAGTGGCGCATTCGGGCCAAACATATGAAGAAGTGGATGGATTGGAGGTAGATGTACTTCTCATCATTAGAAACTAGCGTTAATACTGTCACCTTTTTTTGTCGATGGGGAAGGGGTTGGTGTTCAGCCCCAGTTTCAAACAATCTAAAATCTAACCATAACCCTTACACTGCGTCAAGATGAAGATGATAAGAACGAGACTATTGGGGGTAAACACAGAGGACAAACCATGACTGCAATTTTCAAGACCTATTTGAGGTTGCAGCTAATATATTAACAAAACTGAAAGGGGTCAAAACAGGATCAAACCAATACGTGTGTGAGACTTAAGTGGGCTACTGAGACAGTTCAGGGCTTCTACTACAAGAATAGAACAACCATTTCAATCAAGGAGAAAACAACCATTAACCCGTCCATCCATCCAACAGCTTGGTTATCAGGTCTGTGGGCTACAGGTGGTGCAGCCATCTCAAGGTTACACAGCACTGATTTGCCACATAAAAATAAATTCATAATATGTTGAGAGCTATTTCAGTGAAAGTTCACAAAAAAATAAAAAAATGAAAAGTCAGTATAAAAAGGTAGTGAGGAGAGAAGAAGGGGCATCATCACACGAGACAAAAGTGCCTCTAGGTCCATCTCTTTTGTCCATCTCTCTGGGACAACTGAATACTGTACAAACATCATAGAGCTATTCTGGAGCCCAGAGGTGCTGCAATCATTAACAGGAACTATATAATCCCAATTTACAGCTCCATTCAGTGCAGAGGGAATGATCCATAGCAGAGGGGGGTCTCTCTCAGCAGTCAGAGGGGGTTTAATGGTGGGGGCTGATAACGGTGCTTTCGCTTTCTCACCGTCCACTCACTGGGAATTACAGAGAGGGAAAGCGAGCGCAGTTAAAACCAGGGCTAAATGCTATCTCCTGCTTACACGGACCATGATCAACGCACACACAAGACCCTTTCTGGACTGGGGTCTATTTACATTTCCAGCCGACACGGTCACATATACTGTAGATTCTGGTTAACAGGAATCGATGGCAGCGCTAAAGGCCTCTCCTCCTCCTCCTTCCTTTTCTCAGCACAGCCTTGCTTTACCTGGATTGAGAGATAGGAGGAGGATGAAAGGATTGGCTGCACTGAGACCAGAGCCCAGGGCAGATATTTCAGCATCACGTTGAACATGTTCATGTAATGCTTTACTGAAGACGGCTGTGGAGGCTCTCAGGGGACAAGAGGGGCAGCAAATAATGTGGGAATATCTATTGTTCGTAGCAGAGGTCGTATAACCTCCTAATTATTGATCAATCGCTCTAATAAATGCGATCAAACTGAAAGACGTGATACACATCAAACTAGTAATCATGGGAAAAATTGCTGGACATTTGTGGCTTCTTTGTTTAATTCCATTTCCTGACTGCTACTGTGCAGACACCGAGTGCTATCACATCATAACCATATCCATTTTGATTAGGAACGTGTAAATTGTTCATTACCTCTGCCAATAGCAGCGTGACAGCGGCTATGCATCAGGCTTCTGCGTGTTTGTAAACAAAATAACTCCGAGAGCTTTTGGGAAAAGTACGAATGGGGCGGGTGGGTTAGGACTTACGAACACCCTGAAGATTTCACCGGAATATTGTGCCGTCAGTCACTTGACCAGCGCCAAGGAAAAACAAAAAAAACAGGAAATGCAGCTGACTCATGAAATATTTCAGAATTACATCTTCAGAGCTCCACATTACTTTTATTAAAATATTTTAAAAATACTTTGCTAATTACCAATTGTGAAATATTCCTCATTTGCATATGATTTGTCCATACATTTTCGAGGGATTTTTCACCTTGTCAGGATGTCCCCAGGACGCCACCCAACTGGAAGGCGGCTCGGTTGAAATGTATATGTATTTATCTGTGAAACTAAAGCACTCGCTCTTTATGTATTTCCCCTTCAAGTTAATGTCTCACATAGGAATGTTCACCTGATGCTAAATGCAACAGCATAGCACAGGGACGTGCACAGGTAGACCCCAATTTTTGACCAAGTGACGCAACAACAACATTTGTAATAGGTGCCCTTTTGTCACCAACTCCTCAAAATATCTGTGTACCTGCCTCACTTAGCGTATTTGAATGCTGAAGCAGACCAGTTAGACAAACATGCGCTGTCGTGATCAGAACCAACCGAGGACACTTTGGCCAGTCACCCTGTCAATTTCTAGCCCGCTAACTTTCCCACACAGAGTGAGAATGGGAGCAGTTTCCCCTCGTCAGCGCGGTACACTCTGCACCAAAGTTGTTCATCACCCTGACTGCAAAGGCTAAATATGAGCACACATATGAATATATGAATAACTCAGCCGCCAGTTATTGTTATTCACCTGCACGCGCTCTGCCGAGGCTTTTGTTTGGACCCCGTAGTTCTGCTGAGCATGGGCTTTCTGACAGAGCGTCTTAAAGTGGGTCAGAGGAGAGGGGGAGCACAGGTGTTACAGAGGGCTTCTTTTACTCACAGAGAATGACCCATGTCTGCGAATGCCCCCTCTGTCTGTCTTCTCAGCCTGCTGCTGTGCCCCTCTGCCCTCTTCCTTCAGCTGCAACCATGCCAGCAGAAAGAAGTGCCATTTGTCCAGATGGTAGACAGCAGGGGTTCGACCCGCTCCCATCTTTCCACGTTTCTTATTGCCAAAGAAGTGCCACCCCAGAGAGTGTGCCTGAGATGCAGCTTTGGCCCAAATGCCCTCCTGCGCAAGCAGAGCGATGGCCACCTCCACTGACCACGAGAACTGAGTGATGACCAGGACGGTTTGAGATCGATTGAAGCCTGCACATGTATGTATCATTCAGAGCTCTATCTCACACTGCAGGACCAAATGGGGTGAAGCTCCCGACTTCTATACCGCTTAAAGCACTAGAAACGCGCGTGAGTTTGTGCAGGAGATTCAGCAAGATAGCATATTTGAGAGAAAGGCGACATTACAAGGAAAAATGAAAAAGGTAATCACTAAAACTAATGATGAAAAAATGTATGCTTTTTGGCCAACTGCCATGTCTGTGGGTCATCATGTTTACTGAAGCGATTTCCACCACAGAATTTCAGCCATGCCAGGTAATTATGTCCAAGCTGACTGGTCCATATTTGTTATTCTCCTTTGGTCAGCCATGTGAAAAAAACATTTTTCAATCAGAAAACTACAGTCAATTCTAGGGTTGAGACCATATGATGATCTGCAGGTTATAATAGCGTTCCGGGATACACTGAGGAGCTTATAAAATCATTTAGCACAGTACACTGTATGACTATTTTTCTGAAAAACTGCTGTGGCTACCTTTGAACTATAATCCAGGAGTGATGTTCAACATATAGAAAAGCAAATTTCTCTCTTCATTACAGGACAAATAAATACAGTCTGGGTTAAAGTTTGGGTGAGTTGTGTCATACCTCAGAAATTCACGTAAAATACAGACAGAAATTATTGCTGGAACTATAGACCACAGCGCTTACTTTTCCAACTGGGTTTGAATTATTCAAAAGATTACTTCATTTATCCAAATCCCTGTTTAATAGTGGGAGGCTGCATTAAAAGTGAAGTGGCACAGCATCACGGAATAACCAAGCATTTTAGTATCAAATCTCAATCAAAGAAACAGCTAATGTGTCTGACACATTTTTCAAAAACAACATGAAATATTATTCATTCACTTGTTCTCCTGGATCACAGGATTGCACCTTTTGTAAAATAAAAATACAACATTGTGTCTTATTTAAACATTTTGTGTGTCTTATTTAAAATAGGGTGTTAACGGCCCTGGTTTTGACAGGCTCCTGAAGAAATCAATGAAAAAATGATCACTACTTTACCCCCAAGTTCTTAAAATTAAAAGATCCACAAAAAATCTAATTCCACAGTGTTTTATGCACGATAAGCAAAAAAAACAACCAATAATAAAGAACAAATGTCTCATAGTGTGTCTCGAAAATCAAATCCAAATGAACATTCCACCAACACCAACCTAAAAAGCCTGCAGGTGTTTGTAGATTGTGTACGAAGATAATGTTCACAAAGAATGCTGCTTCCAGAGAAGGAGAAATCTCACTTCTGATTGGCTTTCGAAATAAAAACGTAGTTCAGATTCTACACATATCCACAAGCCAGAAAAGTTGGAAAAGCAGGAAGACCTTCGACCCCACTGAAGGGATGTCATGGTTACATTGTTTTTTGTTTTTTTTTTCAAAACTGTAATTTGAATTTCACAGTAAAGTGATAAAAATGGGTAATTTTGGACACTAAGGTTCATTGTTTGACGGTAGTGACTGCAATACCGAGTCACACAACTGTCTCTTCAAGTTCATAACGTCATCCTGACACCAGGAGACAGGAAGTGCCAGGGCTGCTGCCCAGGAGTGAGGAGAAGATCAGCGAAGCTTCACAACTCCGCATTCGCCTGAAATGCTTGGCAGTGTATCTTAACAACAAATTGTGACATTTTTTTTCTTCTCAGAGCTGTCAAATTACAGACTAAAAAGCCGTCTTGACTGGGGACGCGGCCAGAGCGACGCTGCAGGGCTTTCAATCTGCCTGTAATGGGAAAGATGGAGGAAGATAAGATTCCAATTCAGCCGTCTCTGCGCGGCCCAAAGTGATCAGACTGCAATCCAGCCCCACATTTGTGGAGCTGAGAGGATTCTTTCGACCAGAGAGGATCTTCAAGCCAGGAAGGATACTCACACTAATCTCATTCTTGCGGCTAATTGTTCAACCACAAGACATACGTCCTGTGATCTTGACCAATTTCAGATCCTGTCTTTCTGATCGTCACTGTGTGTTACATATTTACATTCCATGTGATTATTTTGATTATCGGAAGTATGAATGAGCAAGAAGTAAAGATGTGTTATATATGTTATGGGATTATCTAGGTGAAAGCAGTATTTTTCTTCAACCACATGCACAAAGCATGCACATGCATTTCGGCTTCTGTATAGAATAATGATGTAATGAGAACAAATATCTACCATAATAGAAGACGCAAAGTAATACAATCCGCTACTTTTTTCTCGTGGACTGAATCCTCAGGCTAACACAATGACGCAGCTAATGTATGGATTTTGACAGGGTAAAGACCATCATGCTGCCAAAATATTGAGCCTTATCGCATCAAACCGTTGAAATCACAGGTGTTATATTTATTTTAAAGTTCTCAAAATGCGCTATTTTCACCCGCAGCGCCGCAAATAAAGCCAATCTCCTGGAGGACCGGAGACGAGAAGCAGCAGCTGAGACCTGCTGTGGAGTCGGAACTTAAGACACATGGCCGAAAATACCACATTTTGAGCACTTTACTGTCAATGAACGATGTTACGAGTTCATGATTCCAGTTCAGAACATTGCTGAGTTTGTTTCATGAGTCAGTGTCCATGAGGGACCCTGTTTTCAACGCCAGTTACGAAGTGATCCTCATGCATTTTTAAGCACCACTGACTTTTCTACAGCACAGACATCACCACTGTACCCGCGTCTTATAGACTGGTGCGATATATGTATGAACAAGATTGCTCTTCCTTTTTAAATTTAGTGGGTGCACTCTATAGTCTGGAATTTACAGTATAGTCACAGCTTCTCATATGGGTTCATGGGAAAATGAATTGCCCACAAGGCTCTTCCAGGTCTCTCACAACTCAAGTACAGTGGTGACCAAATCGCTCCAGTGTATAATCCAGGTGGGAAAATATATGAGTTTGGATACTACAAAGTCACTTTAACAAATGTCTCCAGTGGAAAATAAATTCAGTTTGAAGAGAGTCGAGTCAAGAGCTCATGCATCAAGACGTGACTCGACTCACTTCCATCGGCCCCCGGCATGAGAAGACTCTTACGGGAAGAAAAAGTGTGCATAAATAAACAGGCGCCACCACCAGTCGGAGGGCGTGATGAACGGGCCGTACAGCAACCTACAGCAGGTACCACTGAGATCAATACTGCTGACATCGGCACCACCGGAGATGACTGGAAATTTAAGTGTGATGTATTGTGTAAGATATGAAGAAACATACATTTACATGCGGGGGAAGACTTTGCATTGAGGAGGAAAAAATAAAGTCTTTTCCAAGCATTTTATCTATAATGAATAACAATATCAAGGCCAATTAAAAGTTTTGTGCCCGTCGCTTTCAATATTAATAACTTCGACTCTGACAATGCTGACACAGCACAAAGTTCACTCCCTGATTGGCTCCACTCAGCCATAACATTTATTAGAACTATATCATGTGACCTGTTTCAAAAGGTGGCGGTGGTCCAAGGGAAGGTTACTTCGGACATCTTTCATTTATATTTCTTTTTTGCTTCAAAGGCAATGAAGGCAGTTTGTTTCTCCATTCGGGTCGGAAGAGAATATTGTTCAAGCAGACTCACATGAGACCTGCTGTCTACCTTCTTGAGGTCAGGAAGCTACTGAAACTTGGTCCCAGGCTTCTGAACACAGTGTCACGCTCCCATCTAGACAGTATTTCCTTGGCAGAAAATAGGGCTTGTCTAGTCGATCAGACATGCAAGACAACACAACTGTTCTATATTCGCTAATTATTCTACTCACAAACCTCAGGATTTATTTACCCTTAATAAGCCAACAAATTCTCAGAGAAAGCGATTATATCTCAAGTTTCGAGCCAAATTAAAGCTGTCAGGAACAAAAACAAACCCGGACACTGTGCTATTTGTTCACTCTGGGGTTTTCAGTCTGACCCTTTAGCCTTATCTATCAGGTCTGGTTTACCAACACAGTTTCATCAGTGGCTGCAGCAAGATGCTGCTGGTCAGCGAGAATTGATGAACACTCACCAAATATTTAGCCCAGAAGAGAGAAAAGGGTAGATGGGAATTAAGGAGAGGAGGAAAGTGCAGACAAGAAGAATAGAGAAGGCAATATGAGAGGAGAATGGGGAAAGGTAAATAGAACGGAGCCAAGAAAAGGTAGTGCTATGGTGGAAGGAAGCGGAGAATAGAGTGGAGGAGAGGATAAATAGCTATTTGTATGTGGCAGCAGCCTTTTGTTGACAGTCGGTATCAAAGGATTTGCTTCCATGTCCTTTCAGCCGCTGTCAAATTGTCATCGAACCTCGGTGAGAATCAAAGAAAGCTTCCACACTGTGGCTCTGACATCCACTCGCTCTTTGTCTCGCTGTGAACAACAGACACATCTCATCTTCAAAGAAACAAAACTCGGATATATGGGAATCTCCAGAGCCAAATACAGTCGGCGGTGCGCCTCTTAACTGATCGTGCAGGATGGTATTGAGGGATCTGATGTCAGGGCACTGGGTTTTAAGTTAGCTATGATCAATAGGGTTGAGTGCCACGTCATAATGCCGGGTGCAAGCCAACACCACAAAGCATAACTGAGGTGTAAGGCTTACCGACATCACCCTCTATGTGTCGCATCTCTAGCTGGTAATGGTCACTATCACATCTACCAGGGCTGAGGGTCGTAGGAAAGGCTAAGTGATGCCACTTTAGAGGCAATGACTGACCGGCAACCAGACTGTTAAACACGTCTGTGTGGCACAACTCTGAAGTTCATCAGTAAAGAGTCAGTGTGTAGGGAAGGGAATGAAAAAACAAATTACAAGACAGTGGACACTACTTTACTTGATCATAAGCAAGAAACACTTTCAGTTCTATCTTGACAAACGTTTGAAAATGTACAAGTACTGACTGTTTAGTAGTATGGATTATTTCGTTTCACATAATTTCTACTGCATTTATGATGTTTATAAGTTCGGCCAACATGAATTTTGTCAGTCAAATTTGATCAAATTTGTTGGAAAACAGCGAACATGCCACACCTCCCTCCATATTGTTCTTGTTCCCTTACCTTGTATTTAAATCTATTTCAGAACGTAATTTTGTTTTCATTATCAATTTATTCATGTTTTTTTTTTCTAATAAGGATTTCTTCATTGATCATTTCAGATTTCCTTGTGTTGTTCGACATTTTCCAAGACATGTTCAATTTCTGGATGGTTCTGGGGAAAAAAAAAGTCATAAAAGCGATTTTCTTCCCAAGTGCCTCTGAAGAGAAGGTGCCTCCAGTGATAATACCCAGTTGGGTCTGCAGATAGAATGTTATTAATAGGTGTGAGGCAAACGTGTGAGACTGGATTCTTGTGACTGGCTGTCACAAAGTGCAGTCAACTGTTCCACGATGTGTGATGAACAAATTCAAGAACAGCCTGTTTCGTGTTTTGGTCACCGGAGGACTGAAGCGTCTCGCTGGTGGAGTTTGAAGGAGCCAAAATAAAGAGGAGATTCTGGCTTCTGCACAACTTTCAGTTTACAGGAATCAAGATATATTACGATGCTAAGACTTTGAATCTTGAATTTTGAAAATCACATTTGACAGCTCTGTCACAAAGCATTAGCATTTGTTTGTCATCATTTTTGAGGGAATTCCTGAATTCCAGTATCAGAGCCAACACTAGCCAAGGGATACGCTCACGTCTGTCTTAAGACATGTAATATGCTGTAATATGCTGGCAGCTCTCACACAAAGACAGCAGTCTTTCCCCCTTCTACTGATAAACCACTGTATGAGGACTGATCCAATAACAAAGATTCTAGGCATGGAATAAAGGCAACAACACACCAACAAGGTACAACTGCTTTGGGCAAAGAAAAAGGTGGTGATTTCTGTCTTCTGCATGAGACATCATATGTTATTAACATGCATCAAGGAGAATACAAACATCAAAACAAAAGAGTGATTTCTGAATGTGGCAGGACTTTGGTTTCTATTCCAAAATAACACACCAAACCCATTTCCTAGGAGTCCTGATGAAAGGCATTAAAAAAACCTGCTGGATGTTTTTATTTCTAAATAAATTATTTAATAAAAAAAACAGGATCACATAATATATACATACAATATACAATTTTTTTCCAAGGAGGGTTTGCAAGTCTGCAGCGAAGACTGTGGTGTGTTCAAGGGGCCTTTATTTGAATTTACTAGGCTCACATCAGCCATGCTCCAGACACTCGTACGTCTCAGTGGGACTCGCAAAAGGTCTTCCATCGTGTAGTGCTTCGCCACTGGACCAGGAGGAGTTCAAGTTAATGCTAATCAAGAGCACACTGAGCCTTTACATCACATGAGACGGCCGGTCATGTCTTTGACTGGTAATTCATGTTGACTAGCAATGACATGGGTGAGGGGATCTGTGACCGGGTCTGTTCTAATGAACCTTCAGAGGTCTCCTTGAGGTTAAAAATAGTTCTTCTCAATACTACATTTCTCTCGTGGAAAGCCCTCTGACCTTTGTGTGTGGTACAGGCGGTTGGCTCTGGCCTTGTCAAAGGTCTCTTTGAGCTCATCCTGGAGGGGATTCTGAAACTCATTGTTGAACTTACCAAGAAGGATCTACAGAACGGTCAGAGACGACAGGTGTCCTCCGTGCATGCCATCTTGGACACATCTAGCTGACAACATACTTTTTACATATAATGCCAATTGATAAATTTAGTAACGTAAAGGTTTATGAACAATAATATGTGAGAATTCAAAGCAGTCAACACTGCATACATGCTCATACACAGAAGTGTTTTGCAAACCATGATCAATAGTGTTCATAAGTAAATCAAGGGTCAGGATGTCAACATGAGGCTGATACATATTGGCATGACTATAAATCCTTAGGTCCGAGGTGTAATTTACACCATTGAAAAGTCGTCTAAAAGTCATCTAAAAAATCAATTGATTTTCTGCTTGCTACACACCCTTTAGCATGCACATCAGAGAGCAGTAATACTACAGTGAAACACCAGTTTAAAAAGGCATAATAATTTTCCTGAAGCATCAGTGGCCAGAAAAATGATGTCAAAACAAAACAGAATAAAGCAGGAATTGCTTTGGATATTCCTCTAGTGAAGCAACAAATACATGCATGAACACAAAATATCATCTGCGTCGACATCATTCCTATCGTCACACTCGATGCTAACGTACATTCTGACCTTTGCGAGGTTCCTGACACAGTTTTATGTATGTGCTCAGTTCCAAACAGCTGAGGGGGATTAGATATTTCCATCTGCTCGATGGATGAGTCGGCCACTAGAAAGCGTCAGTCAGGTATTCAGGGAGAGCCGCCTCTGAGGTCATCAAATATGATACGCATTTGCTCCAGGCAACTTCACCAACTCTTTCAAGAGAAGATGGAGAGGAGACAACAAACCGAGGCAGTCTTCCCGTCTAGCACTGTCAGCCCTCCCGTTCCCCTCTCACAACTTCATACACTGTCACATAAATACACAATGGAAACGGTTACGCTCTCAAACAGACACAACAGCGGTTCGCCATGTCAGTCTCTTTCACAAGTGGAATTATTCCATTTCTCGGGGGTCCTGTTAAGCTCCTACAAAGCCTCGGTGCATACAGCAGGTAGATTGATTGTGACTTATTAACTGTGAGTGAGCCTAACCGAGTGCATTAAAACAAAAGGAAATGTGATATCCCCAACCATCAAGTGCTTGTTAGAGCTTTAATCAAAGCCTTTTTCAGAATCTGCATACATGCTTCCACTCCTGAATTCTAAACAGGGGGCTCTAAAAACAAAGGTAAACCGTAGCAACTAACCTGAAATGAACCCTTGTAACAACACTCTCCATCTTCAAGAATAAACCACTGCTCTTTTACTGTAAACTTCAGGCAAAGCAATTACAACCTTGAACCATGTACAAGTACAAATATCGTCTCAACATCATCTCCATGGCTGTAAAGTGTGTTGTGGCATCCGTGATGTCTTTCCACACAGCTGTATTCTGGCTACAGGTGACTTGATACCACCGATACAGGCCTATTTTGCTGTACTCGTATTCGTCAGGTCATCCCTAATTCTCAGATCAGTCCAGTCAAACCAAGGTCACCTCACTGCTAGAGACATTGACCTGCCAACTGCCACCAAATTATAGAGTCACTGAGTTTGACTCTGCTTCCATGTTTCTTGCACAGTGTTTTGCTCAAAGATCACATTTCCTCTCTTACTCCAACTCATTTACCATCTGTGCACTTTCGTTTCTTTTCAAAATTCAACAAACAGTCCATATTGTGGAAAGGCATTACTCTCAAAAGTCAGTTGACAATAATATTTCCCACAGTGTACTACCCATCTTTCTTGGTGAGTGAGCTCTGAGGAAGTATCTTTCAGCAACCAGGATAGGCTTGTTTCTTCGATAACGTCTCTCCAAATCCTTCCATCAACTGAACAAAGCAAAACACATTAACGCAAGGACTGGCCGAAATGACTCCAATTTTGAGGTGCTGATCGTCATCTAGATCATTTAGGCTGGGTTACACTGATCATATCTAAGGCTGGGTACTGAACTTCAGTTCCTTTATGGCACCAACCTTAATGTCTTGGTAGTAGCAAGTATCAAAAGGCGCTCTCAAGTGTCACACATTCAGTGTGTGACGTACCTTTTAACCATTTCACACGCAAGACAGAGTATTTCTCATGAAAACACCATTCACTGAGTGAACAAGTCGAGGCTCTAGAGCCAATGAGCAAAGAAAGAAGGACACATAGTCTGGCCTATAGTGGACACAAGTCCCACATCATGACGTAAGTATGGATATCTGTAAAGGTTGCTTCAAGTTCTTTAATATCCAACGCCTTGAAATGTCTAATTTCACTTCTACATATTTTTACTTTCAAGCTAGAGCAGTGTTATTTTACTTCACATACTGTATGTGAAGAATACTCAAACATTCGACACATATGTATAACATGTATTTAACAAACCTATACACAACAAAAATACTGAAGGGCTTTTATTTAAATCTCCACATATTCCACAATTGGAATCGGAAAAAAGGATTATTAAGGAACTGGTTCGAAGTAGATTTATTGGTATTGGTATCGATTGTTTTTTTCTTATCAATACCTAGCCCTATTCTTATCAAGCCAGCAGCGAGAGGACAGATGGTATTTGTATTGTGACTTTGAGTCCTGCATTAAGTTAAGTGTAATTTGGCAAACAGGTTTTCAGAGCACCCAAAACTGTGTAGTCCAGAGCATCAAATATCCCAAAGGACTGTTCTAAATAAGGATCATTCCAACATGAACCAGCCTCTTATTTTCCCAGCAGCAGTATGACCACTTTGAACTACTTTTGGTGATACAATCAAACAACAAAATGATCTCACGTTTCAGGGGAGACACTGACTAAGCCGTTATAGAGTAAAGACAAAAAATAACACCAATAAATATGAGCAGGAACAAATGTAGCGTTCATTCAACTGGCGTTGTGGTCTCAAGGAGATGTTTTTTTCAGCCATGAGTAATTATCGACATCTATTATGAAAACACATCACACTCACTGTAACCAGTCATTTTCATAATGTATCTGGATATCCATACTACTTTTCATATGAAATACATTTTTGGACAGACACTAGCCTACGCTGTGTCACTTGGTATATAACGATGACAGTTCCTAGTGAAATCAAATAAACATTACTTAGTGACTTGTCGTTTGAGAACAGGCCAAAGTTCCAATTTCCAAGTTTTCATGAGCGTCCACTGGCTCCAATGTACATGGAATCTAAAACTGTCCATAAAGTTTTGGAGACTGAACGGCCCTGGCGCGGACATCTCACAAGAAGAAGCACAACCTCCTTTACAAAAGGAATCCATACTTCACTGACATAATACAGCATCTGACCTCGGCTAATTTGACACAAGTGTCACTTTCGACCATACGCAGCTTAACTGCCAGCTGTATTGACGACCCCTCCTCTATTTCAGCCACATGAGGAGAAGTGCAAATCACAGCCATCAAATCATCTGCTTTATGCAGGCGCACAAAGCGTGTGGTGGAAGATGACCGTTCCACGCGTTGGCCCCCGGTGGGAGGCAGAATGACAGAAAGACTGAAGTGAAAATGAACAGGTTATTTTTGGCAGAGTGCAATTCGATTTGAGGCTGCAGATTTTATACTGTACAGATTTTCATCATGGATTCATGCTTCGGCAATTTAGTAAACTTCATGCATTTTCATTTTGCGGGGCTGCTCTCATATCAGCTGGAGCGATCTCTATCTGGAGGTAAATCATCTAAATAAACACTGAGGTTTGTTCAAGGACGCTGTGACCCAGCACTCAAGAGTTTAACTGCCTTTTCAGATGACGGATAAATGATTTCTATTTAGTTGATTTAAATAAGAGCGTAATATCTTAAATATGCTGTGCATAGATCCTGCTTTTTTTTCTTTTTATGGCATGCTCTGAGGATTATCCGGAGCAAATGAGACAACGTATCAGGTTTGAGCTGTCAAGAGATATGAATCCACAAAACAAAAGACATGATCTGTAACAAACAAAAGACAGGGCTGTATTTTCTTCTGTCAAATACACCAAAACAGAAGTCGATTTTCATGGCACGGTAATGAGTAACTAGTAAAGAATAATTCTGGAATATCACGTGTGTCATATTTTGCCATTTAAAACAAAGCAAAATTTATATATATATATATATATATATATATATGTGTGTGTGTGTGTGTATTATATTAGGCAAGTCAATGGCGTACAAAATGTTTTGCTATGGGACAGCACACAGAAGCTCTCAGAAGCTCTCTTCACTGACTTGCATTGGATGTCAGTTGCTATTGATTAACCTTCATGTGACTTTCCTCCATACTAGCGATGCCACAGTCACCATTAGTAATTGACACGTGACCACTGACAGGTGCGACATCCCATGGCTTACCTAAACCCAACCTCCAGCTTAGTTTTATGTGATGTGCTGCCCACGGTGTTAGGATATGCTCAAAGCTGCATCAATATATTACGCCATGACAGTGAGGATGTGTTGACCATGACAAGATGAAAAAAACTTTTCCATCAAAAAACCTCCTAAAAAGACTTTAGAAAGGAGGCAGCAAGAATTTAAAGTTACATGGGCCGAATCGATAAAACGCCGCCGCCCTGATACCCATTGTCGAACATTGTCACTGGACTGCTACCTTCAAAATGTTTCTACTACTTCAACCATAACTTTACTGTCTCAAGGAAATGACCTCTTCAGAGATTTCTAAGGTGATGGGGTTTTTAGTTTGACTAAACGTAAGTTAATCTGGAGCTCAAAACACTAGAGCAAGTTCAGAAAAAAGGAGGTTATAAAAGCTGATACATTTCTTCAGTCAACCCAAAAAGTATCCACAAGCTCGTCTCCTCACAACAAAGCTAATCAGGCTTGCCTGCAAACAAGTGCAGCTTCAGTGGATGTCTAATTGGATTAAAGAAAAACAGAGGATGAGTTTGTGTCGCTGCTGCTGTGATGCCTTGACCTCTAATGACAAGAAGTGCGTTTTTATTTTTTTCAGATCCTCAATCAAGCCGCGACTAATGACTTGTGGCACATCTGACACACTGGCGCCAGGCGCTGCTCTGGAGAGCGCCTTACAATTTAAAGAGAGGGAGGATCGGCCAAGGCCTTTCAGGAGGGGAAAGCCTCTTCAGGAGAGTCAAACTCACACAAATCACTGACCGTCCCACTCCTCCATCGCTCACTCGGGGAAACATTTAACCCACTCCCACCATGACCTTTGCAGGTAAGGACCACCCATCACTTCAAAGGGTTGTTTGGCAACATGGTGGGCAAGACGGATGACAGGTTTTAAACAGGATGTGAGAGCTATTGAGGCAAATCAGAGGTGGGAAAGTGGGGACACGGCCTCTGAAGGTTAACTGGTCACCAACATTGAGTGAAGACCCAGGGCTTTAAAAATAAATATCACACCGAGCCTAAAAGGTGACTTTTCTTGGAATCCCTCAACATTTCCACAAGCTTGCCTAAACAGAGTTTCATTGCTTTACAGAGAGACGGGACTTGTTTGTGATGTCTTAAAAAATGCGCCTAAACTCAACTGTGATGGATAAATCTTGGGCACTTTGGCTCACTGACAAAAATTTTAACACATTTTTTTTTATTGCAAGACTCTCAGTAAATATACTAGTCGTGTATTTAACTCAGACTTTGATTAAGAGTTCAGATTTGGCTTTCTTAGCTCAGGCTAACAAACTTAGAGATTGATACGAAATGCTTCTGGTTAGCGGATGACATCATGATGACATCACGGACTAGTAATTTTGATCAAATTTTCAAATTTTCAAATTTTAGATAAGTATCTTTAATCTATTAACCACACAATCCATTTTTAATTTAGCTTTGCAAAAGACTAACCATAGTGATAGGCCACTCCACACAGAAATATTGACAAAGTACGAAACACATGGAGCGACACCTAGATGCTTGTCTTCGTGTGTTGCTTTAAGAAAAGAGTCTTGCTAGTATGACGTGCAAGTGACAGCTCGTACTAAGTGGAGGAAGAGTTGGGATTCATTGATGATTTTGTTGTTACGTCACATTGGAAAAGTAGGGAATCAATGTGACCTTATGGCCCATATCATCATCAGCGAACGAAAGAAGTGCTACTCGTTTTACAGGATCAGATGTTTATTAAAATCTACATTTTTTTTGGTGAACACGGGTAATAACCATGCCAATTGCAGATCATTTGCAGTGATGGCAAGGTTCCGTAGCTCCTCTTTTAACGTCTGTGTCAGCAAAGGATGAAACACCAACACAACAGTCTTTTTTTTTTTTCCTGTACTATTGCTCTCCAGAATTTGTCTTGCACCATTCCGGTAATTTCTCAAATAAAACGGTAGTCAAAAATGCCCTGAGAGAAAAGGAAACAGAAGGAGGGAGAGGGGCGGGGGGGAATAATAACCTCAGTGAGAGCTGGCGGTCTCTAGAGACAACTGGTCCTGCTGTTACCGGCCTGGGGCTGCACACCCACTGTCCAAAGGTCGGCAACCAGAAATATTAAGAAAAATACAGACAGAGTTTAAGGTCTCTGTGGATATGAACACTGTGTTCGTTTCGTTTTTTTTTTTTTTTTTTTGTGGAGGCAAGCTGTTTCCAACAACAACCGTCAAAGAATAAATGTCTTTTGTTTGGATCCCGTTCACACAGACTCTTTGACAAATGGAGTTTTCTTACCAACTCTTTTAAGAAGACATTACGTGCTGCGGTGACCTCCGCGAAAGCACATTTGCCAAACGTATCATTGGAACGATGAGATTGTATGTAATTGCAGGTCAGATCTCCAACCACTGCTTATCATCAGTGACTAATGTGGCAGTCTGTCACTGTCAACTACTGACCATATGGTCAAAGAACCTCCCCCCATCAATTAGACAAATGCAAGAATGTTTTCATCGGACAAATAAACAAATTATTAGCAATAAACCTCAATAAAGTTGAAGCAACAGATGTTTGGCCGATCAACAACAGTCCTCAGTTCAAGTGTGTATACGAGCAGCGAGGAAATGTGCCAATTAGAGCACAACTGTGGATAACCTAAAGGCAAACTAGTACTGCGGACACCTCTACCAAGAATTGCTCCAATTACCACCCAGCAGTGCAACGTCTGCTCCACTCGTGACACTCAGGAGGAACTTCACACACCGCAGCCCTTTTGCATTTCCCCCACCATTCCTTCTGCAATTTCTCCCACTACATTCACCTATAGATGTGGTAGGCGTCAGCGTGAGGTGCCCTAACCTTGCCACACTAGACTGTAACTGCCATGCCGACCCTTCGAGCGATCCTGCCGATGAGACGCTGCGCTCCTGACAGTCCTTCAGTGCTTCTCCCTGGTAGGTTGCTTGCTGGTGTTCTTTCACTTTCCTCCAAATCCCCCCAAAGTCACTTTCAAAGACGAGATTTAGTAATGAGCTCCAGGGATGAGTCTCCATACCGACAAGCTGATGTCGCCTCACAAGATACAACGGTCAAATAAAAAAAGACACTCATCAATAGGACATTACTTGAGAATGTAAATAATTATGACCAGTAACTTTTCACACCAGACAGAGTGAATAGCAGTTTTTTATAACACATCTTTGTTAGTGACTGGTGGACATATGGGTCACAAATCTGGTACTTAAGCAGCTCTCCAGTCATTAAATGACTGCAACAACTGCCAGACTCAAACAGGCAGTGAGAGTAAAAATGATTTTTTTAAAGTCCAAATGTGGCTCTTCCACAGTTCCAGAATGTTGATTGTTGTTAAGTCAACCACCTCTGCCAGTCTGCGCTTCTTCCTCATGATCGGTGCTGACAGGGGGAACCTCGTCCAACACACTCCAGGGTGAGGACTCCTCTCCGCCAGTGGAGACGACGCTCTCTTGGCACGGCTCAAGCCTCGCCCAGGCCACGGTGCCATCCATCCAGAAATGTTGAGCAGATGTGTTGTTCGGGCAGAGTGATATAGACTTAGGCGGCCTCCCCGACACCTGATGATATGAAGCCAATAGTCCCATTTGTCAAATGCAATCAGGTGTGATGGAGGGAAGAGATAGGAGACACGAGGGGGAGGAGGCGGGAAGGAAGAGCTTGAGGCCTGACAGCGTCTCTTCAGAGCATCAGCTGTGTAGAGCATGGACAAATCTCAGCCCAGCGATCCGGCACGATAGCTCTTTCTCTGGAACTCGGTGGTGGTCAATTAATATCATGGTCTGTGGTCACGACACTTGTTTATAATTGCCCATAATTGCCTGTCATATTTACTGCACAACCTTGAATCCTGAGCCATTTTTTGCCATGATCTTATTCAGCATGTCTATTATGTACACGACAGTCATGGAAATCATGTATGGAAAGAAACATCATCAGAGAGACAGCCATTATGTACAGGTACAGTGCTGCTGCAGTTGTCTGTGTTTAGTTCATTGGGCGACAACTTCAATGACATTCATATTGTTGTTGTCGTTATCAATACTTGTAAAACACCAACAACTGGAAACAAATGATCAACCAAAAGATGACCACTCTTAAGAGGTTTTCATCAGCTCAGCGACTGGAAACACCCGTAGATGTGAAGAGAACCATAACAAGCAACAATTTAGCAGATTTAAAAGGACTGCAATACTCAGCTCCTTCAAGACCGTTAATGGCATCTTTGCAACGTGGTGTCCAGGGAATGGACAAAGAAGTCATTAGAGGAGGCAATTTCTCTTCATAAGCAAGGATGTGGTATAAAAAAGACAGCAAAGCCATCAAAGCTTTACAAGAGACACAATCAGAAACACAATTTGCAAGTTTAAAGCTGAAGGCACCGTGGAAAATACCTGGGCGCGACAGAAAAAGAGGATGCTGTTGGTGACTGCTGTCCACTACTTGAAGTAAAATTTGGAGAAAAATCCCTGGGTGACAGCTGAGGAGCTGTGATAGCAGAACCTTTTATGGATCAACGATATGTCTGAGAAGAATGAACATGGGGAGCATCATGTCTGGCAAAGGGGCTCAGTCATGCGCAGGAGTTGTTTAGCTCCCTCCAAGAATCTCCAGCGCAGACAACGTAGCATGAATTACCATGAAGGTTTTGGAGGGTATGTCATCCAGTCGGTGACAAAGGCAAAACTTGTGACATTCCAACAAGACCACCGTCCCAAGCATCCCTCCAATTCCACCTGGTTGCAGATGAAAGGCTGGAAGACTTTGGCCAGTATAATCACTCATAGAAAATCTCTGGGGGGAATTGAAGAAGAGAGTTGCAGCATGCAATCCCCAAAATGCTAGTGAACAAGGGGTTATGCAGAATGGACAAAGATACCTGCAGATCACAGCATGAAACTAGCAAAATCTATATTTCACATTGGAAGAATGTTATTAATGCTAAAGTCATATAAATAAATGTCTTTAAAAAACAGTGATCTGCAGTCAGGATTAAATAACTGAACAGTGAAAATTGTATGTGAGATTGGATGAAAAATAAAAAGATAATAATAATAATAATAATAATAATAATAATAAAACATAGGGAGACTTTTAATGTTATTCAAATAAAAATATGCAGTTTCTACTTAGTTTCTACTCAGAAATTTTCCAATCTTCAGAGGTTGTAACGCAGATGTTGTGCCTTCACCCGACTTCTTGCTGGAGTTCAAGATCACAAGGTCAGCTGAACTTTCTTTCTTAGTTCAGGATAATATCACTTGGTTGGTAGGGTGACAGCTAGAAGTGCTGGTACTGACGCGGACACTAATTTAAAAATCTCAACTATCACCTCTGTGGCGGCACAGATTCCCAAATATTATCCAAAATGCCATGCGTTGACGTTTTAATCAAACGTAAGAGACACTCATTTCAGAGTGAACTATGCATCTCCCTTCCGTCTGTTGCTCTTTACGGAGACTATAGAAAGGTCCACAAGGTCAAAATAAAGGCCAGTGTGGTCCCCAGAGTCGGGCACTTCAATGGAAACTCTGAATCTGATTTATAGTTCGACCACATGTGCAAGCTGCCAATGGCTGGGCGGTTGGCCAGAGGTACGGAGCGGGGGGTGGGGGGGTTCCGTCAGTGAGACTGTGTGAACCAATTAACACTAGATCTCTTGCGGTGTTCCCGATTCCCCAAATGTGTATTTTAGTCATATTAAAAACACAACAATCAACGGAAAGTGAGGAAGAAGCGCACCATTCTGCCACACTTCATTTCCAAACTTTGATTTGTGTCGTGACGGGTGACAACGTGGAGAAAACTCTATTCCGCTGCCAAGTTCACCTCGTTTGCATAAATGGAAAATTGCATCTCTTTTGCATGTGTTTTATCCTCCAACCAGATGGCAATGTGGCAATTCAGTTAAATGATTCCTAATTAAAAGAGGAACACCACCAGTTGAAAATGAGCAATAAAGCAAATCTTTCTCTTTTCGTCCATTTTAATTTAGAAAAGCAAAACATTCAGGCAAAATAGGGACATAATTGAGATATAACTGCCCAACATTGGATGGAAATCACCGCGCGCACACTCACACTGATGTTCTCATCTGAGCCTCATGGAGACGGCAAAGTTTGTTTTCTGATGTTCACACTATTGAAGATCAACTCCTTGGATTGAACTCCTAAGTGTAATCTTTGTTGCTATGCGGTAGCTTATTGTAAAGTTTCTGACATGCACATGGAACCAACCACACGGTGACAAAAAAGTCTTGAAGCTAGGATCATTTCTTGCGTCTCACTGCCTCAATGTTTCCTCTGGTGTGCGCAAGCTTCTGCACGCAAGTGTTGCAGTTGCATTGCTCCGCACGGTTTACGGTTGTAAACAAAAGAGTCTATATTGCCAATTGAGAAGGGAAAAAACAGCACAAGATCAATCCCCAACACATTGCCAGGTAGACCACTTTTTTGTGACTAACACAGACCCTCTTACAGAGTGAGCACGTGCGCTGCAGCACTTAAAGGCAAATGACATCACCTTTCTATTCCAGTGGCGGTCACGTTACGTATAAATGACTTTGTAATCCACTGAAACTCTTCACACACAGCTTCTTTATGTGGAATTCTGGCAGTTGTTAGAGACACAACGCAAACAGCACGGAGGCTGCAGCGGTAAGACAAGCTAAGGTTTCAGCCTGACAACAAATGACAGTCCAAACACTAAAATGCCATGCATAAAACCATAATAAAATACAAATGACCCCTAAATGAGCCGATGGTTGGTGTTTACATTAAACGTAATATAACTATTTTACTGTACTTATTGACCAATTTATAAAAGTATTCAATGAACCTAAAAACAAAGAAATCGTTAATTTGAATCACAAATCCTGGTCATGAAAATAATCTAGTTATTAAAATGACATTGAGAACATTGTGTTAAATCAAGTAGTTGTAGTAATAGTTGTAGTAGTAAAACAACAGAGCATTATATTTACAACATAATAATGGCCCTTTATTTTGGCCCTGATTATACTTCAAACACAGAGGATCTCAGGTGGAAGGCCAGAACTCCCATGCCCCACAAATACACAACAAGAAGTGGACCAGTAGAATGAAACCAGGATGGAGAAAGCAGCAGTGGTAAGTGTCACTCAGATGTGGAAGTTAATTGTTCCTCTCCATCCTAAATTTGAATTCTCTTCGCTGCTGCCAAACACCCTCTGGGTCGGCATTATTTCACAATGGCAGATAATTCATCTTTAAAAAAGGGTCCTTGGTGGCTTTAGCCATGTGTGTTCAGCTGGAAGAGACGGCGCAGGGCTTCAAAAAACAAGCTGAGGCTACTCTCCAGGTGGTGAGGCAGGCAGAGGGAGAAAATCCATGCTTCTGCTCAACTAACCATCAAACCTAATTACCTGTGGATAGGACTTATGGGCCACATGTTGGGTTCAAAGTTTTCGGATCAGGAAGTGGCTTGAGAGGGGGCTTTGGTTTAAATATGGCTGCTGGTGCGTTGGGCGAGCCCGCGCGTGTGTGTTTCCAAGCCTGATCAATGCATCCGTGACCGAAAGATTAGGCAGACAGATGAGACTTGGTGCCAGTTCTTGGCTTGGTGCCATTAGTTCAATCAAGCTGACTTATTTAGCTTTTAGACAATTCAACTACAGCCCCCATGGTAGCACTTCAGAAAATAAGCTTAAGATTATTCATGGCATGGAAAGTGAGATAGTGCTGTGTTATCACTCCGCGACACGTCGGCTAACATCCTGCATTATTCCTTCGCCGAGATGGAAGCTCTCAGCCGCGCTCCCCACGATCGGAACAAAGGACCTGCCATGTAGACACGAGGATCTACCTGCCAGCGGATGACAAACGATCATAAAAATGAGCCCAAACAAGAACAAGATGCATCGCTATGAACACAACATCAACCCTCCATTTAACACATTATGCAACAAAATTGTTTTCGCCAATAACGGTCTTCAGTAATTACTGATTCACCTCAGTGCATTACGGAGACGTCTGGTAAGTGCTGTTTTTTTTTTGTTTTTTTTACATGAAGGGTTTTTTAATTTCATTTACCAACAGCACAAACGCTCTTTCCCTTTTCTGTTTAGCACATTATTTTACAACCTGGTCACTTCAGCTACTATCAGCTTCTTTGAGAATCCTGTGTTGCATCTTAAACGTTACATAAAACACAAGGCTTAACATTGACTTGACAACATGAACAAAAGACAGTAAAGGTAATGACATTTTGTCATTTCAGTTCATATAACTATAATCTCAGTTCCATTATCAGCTGTGTCTCCCTATCAACACACACGTGATGTTCCTTCTGAAACTGCATGGAGTTGTTTATGTTTTCAACACTCATAATTGCGAATTAGTTATTGATTGATTATTGATCATTTGTAGCCACATTACCCTGACACACAGATGCAGCTGGGGAAGATTCCAGTCAAGACAGTGATTTAAAAATATGATAGATGTTAGTCACAACTAAAGTGTTAGAAGCTCTGTACTTGTGTTTGTCAGTGCAAGGACATGGATCAGACCATATGGAAGTCTGAGGTCTGCATTATAAAGTAAATGAGTGTTTCACTGTGAGAGAATATATTGGTGTGTGGGTTTGCGCGGCTTTCACACTTGATTGACAGCAGTCTAAATGTAGCAACATCAAATCCCAACAGCTGACAATGTTGAAAATGAAAATGTTTGTTTTTGTTAGCCTCAAATGAATGGGAATAAGATTTCAATCAAATGAAAAATAAAAGATTTAAGACAAGATCAGCAAATCCTTTATGTATCTCACAGGTGAGAAATTTCATCCCAACACCAAAGCGGAAGGCACACATCAAATGTGGAAGTGTAAACAGGAGGATCTACATCCATCTTAAATCTGAACAGTCAGATCAGTCAATATTGAGGCGGTTCATTTCAAGTTTGTATACCTGAAGAGATGTATGCTTCAGTGTCATATTTCAGTGTGACGCATGTGATGATGTCACGAGAGCATACATGGGAGAGCAAGTCTATAACCGGCCTCTAAAGGAAGAATTCATCTTCAAATTAAATGAGATGTTAACCCAGGGTTTCAGTCACATATAAACTAGGTTGGCTCTCCGCCAAGGCTTAAATTACAGCCGCTATGTCGATGATCTCTTTTTAAAGATTAAATCTCACATGATCAAATGTATTGAAACAAAGTGGGAACATCGGAATAAACGGATAACACATAACACATCATGGAGGTGGACGTGAACACGGCGGTTTTTGCCATGTTATTTGTGGGAAACATCATGATGACTAAAGTTTGTTGCAGACAAAATGCTCCCCTCTGTTCTTTATCACATCCTCGCACTTCTTTTTGCAGCCCTGTACGCTGCACTTTACGACACATCTGTGTGAGCTCAAACCATTGCGGAAGCTCCCCTTCCTTGTCACTGCTTAGGTCAAGTGGGGTTATTACAATTAGGTTGCATTTAGTTGCTTCAGAAACGAAAGCTAGACTTGCCAAAGGCAACCCTTTCATACAGTACGTCTGATCTTCAACTGCTTTGTCTGCGACTGTTCAAATATGATCAATCTGTACATGTGTCTGATAATGGTCCTTTCATTTTCTTCTATTTTTAAATCACTAGGCTTTGCTTTGTTTGGGAGCAGGAAAACAATCTCTCTCCACTGTGTTAGATCCTCAGTCTATCAGCATGCAGCGGAGTCTTCCCTGTCTTTTGAAATCATACACCATGTCAGAGATAAACACACACATTTGGACTGCAGTCGGAGAAACACCCTTTCACAGTCATTTTTCCACACAATGACAAATTAGTTTGGAAGAAACAGCCCATAATTTCTTTCTGCGGTATTTTATTTCTATTTTGGGGAGAGTTGTAATATCTTGTTGCAAATCGAATGCGTTCTCGCTCCCCCCATTCCCTCGCCGGCTCTAAACACTTTCCCAACAGGTGAATCGCCTTTCAAAAACACTGACCCGGCAGTGCCATAATTCAATTCATTAACTGCCTGCAAAATTTGCCACTTTGAACACCAAAAACAGACCATAATTAATTGAATTGAAGTCAGGTTGTGACCATCAAAAATTGACTATGATTCTCAATTTCACCCCATTTGAAGGCGTAGCGTTCATCAGGTCGCGTTTCTTTGACTGAGAATTGGTGAGCAGATTACATCTCAGACTAATAATATCAGACATCAACCTCTAATATCTGGCGATCAGCTCCAGCCAACATATGCTTGTTATTTACACTCTTCTCTCTTCAGAGCGAACACAGTCTAGCTCCGGCCACTGACGTCAACCACTGCTCAGTTGTACAAGGAATGAATAAACTAAAACACCTCAGAAAAAAGGGCTCAACTTGCGTCGTAAACAACAATGCTTCTACTACTCCTGCATTCCCCTTGGCACAGCGGGTGCTGGAAACTGGCAAAAGGCTGAGAGATGAGTTTCCTTTACACATTCTGCATGTGGAATTTCAATCGGATCGCAACCACTCTCTGCATGTGGTTTTACAGTTTGGACATGATGAGTAATGTTAATACTCCTGCTGTACATCACAATGGAACAATGACAAAACAAAAGAGGGTCTCGGGCCTTGGCTAGCTGGGCCTGACTACAACACTGCCAGGTAACCTGCGATGTTGACACACATAGGGAAGAGCTTTAAACTTTCACTGATGTTAAACGTTTTAAGGCCTATAAATCCAGCACAATTACTATCCCCTCCATTAGCACAGGGGTTACACAAGAGACCTCCCAGTTCCATTGACAATGTTATCCTTTTTTGGAAGAAAAGGAACGATTTTGTTGGCTTTAAATTAATTGCCTATCTAGAGAATAATTAATAAACAGCAATCAAGCAAAATATCAGACATAAAAATGGCAAGAAAATGAATATTGATAATGTAAAATATAGTGTCTGACTGTGTGATGATCCATCATGCTGTAATGGGCGCATCTATACTGCTCTACTCAACACAGACAGTGTTGGTGTCGACAGTAAACCGCTCAACTTACCAAACACCCCAGAGTTTATCGAGCCATTTTTCAAAGTTTCCTGTCAGCCACCATTTTAGCAGCACTGCCAGCTTGGCAAAGTTCACAACCCATATGTCAGTAGGACCACTACTTTAGCTCCAGACAGAAATATCTCCACAACTAAAGACTTTTATCACTGCTCTTGTATCTGTTGCCACGAAAAGGTCAAATGTTCCATTATTCAGTGAAATATCTGACATCAGCTCGATAGATTGTCCAAACTTTGCACAGACATTCACTATCCCCATGGAAGCTGACTTTCTCTGTAGAGCCACCAGATGGTTCGCACTTTTCCCGGGTCCAGACTGAAATGTCTCCCAAGCTTTAATATGGAAATCACTGCTGGTGTGTTTTCTTCATAAAACTGTTTGTCTACATCAGCACGTTGTCAGTAACAGCATGTTAGCATGGCAGTTTAGAGAGCGCAGCGTTTCTGTGCCCTAAAACATCCTCACAGGTTTGCCATCATTCCTGCTCTTGTTCAAACAGCCGACATATCAGCGCGCCAGGGAATAGCGCAGAAGTTTATGAACATGACTATATATAGGAGCGGGAAATAAAACAAGTCAGACTTGGAGCATCTACATCTTTTTGCTGAAACTTAATTTTTCATTTTAATTGCTGGGTTTTGTGTGGCCTACTTTCACTAGATGTAATAAATGTGTCACAAACAATTCCGTCCCAGTACACAATTGCAACATCTGCTCTCTCCGCAGTGCACTGCACTCATGTAAATAACCTGAAATGTGACACTTTATAACTCAAACGTAATCTCAACAGTGACGATCATATCACTGCGGCTGTCCCGCGAGCACGTATTGAGACGTCTGATTAATATTCATGCATCGACCTTCTTTGTTCGACTGATGGCACGTCAAAGACAGAAGCATGATTGTGATTAAGAATTATGGCATGATATCTATGTCTATCATTGCCTCATTCTTTAGATATATTTTTTTGAAGTCACCAAAATGGAGAGAACAGCAGTCATATAAAAGTTAGGAAAATAATGAAAAATAATAATCACCATTATTTGGATCAACACTGTCATCATTGTTTTTCTTGATGCCATGGAAAACAAGAGTATTTTTATTGTGTTCCATGAATATCAATAAATAATGATTAATAAAAAACAAAATTGTGATCACTTAAATGAAAAGTTGAATTACTGTGCAGCTCTGCATCCAAGTATCAAAAATCAAATAAAATCAATACATCACCTGAAATGAAGTTGTACTCCAAATAAAAAAAAGTCTAGACTGCACATGAAACAGTGGACAACGGGGAGCAAACTCTTTTTTAAAGTGAACACACACAGACTCAGTGCTTTTAAGTGTTTCAGACAAGTGAAATCTTTGAGAGTTCATTAGCCCTTCACATTGTACCTCGGCACATTGTGTACATTTCCATGCAAGAACTTTCAGACAGTGATTTCTAGAAGGCTAAGAGATGTGTGGGAGGCACTTGTGGCATGAGTCAAAGCTGCATGTGAACTCGGTCACATTGCAGTAGGTGGCAGGAGAAGGGCTACTTCACATCATTCCTCTGCACTTAGAGGAGATCTAGTTGTGAGTACAAGATGAATGTGCTGCGGTGATAGAACTACCTTCTCAAGTAGAAATACAAACATATCTTGAGAATATAATCTCACAGGCGATTCTTGCATATAGCTTGTTGTGATTTTTACTTGAGTCCTAGTAATAAAATAATTACATTGTGTCAAAAGAAGGAAACGTCCTGTATGACAACAAGAAATGATCTCATTGGTCAAAGCTCGGGATGGATTATGAAGGACAAACAAAAAAGAGAAAAACATAAATAGAAATTAAATGATAAGTGATTTCATAAGTGCTGAAAAAAAAGGACTGAATAATCTAATACATGGATACAAATAAATTAAATAATAAATCATTACATATGAACATGTCATGACTGTAATATTGAACATTTTTATACATTTATTCATGCATTTTTACATTTATATCTCAATGCATTTATATATTGTTTCCTATATTTGTTTATTTTGGATTATTGCTTTTCAACATGTATTCATTTGTTTATTTCTGCAGCTGTCTCTCCACTTACAATCTGACACAGGATTGATTCACAGGGCAAACCAGACACCATCACCGACTCTACTCCTCTTTTGGTTGTACGCTAGCATTGGCTGCTAAAAGGACTGCCTTTTCCAGTACCTTTTCAGTCTCTTTAGAAAAGTATTAAAATATGGATGAAATAAAAACATGAAGTGTATTGTTGTATTTGTCACTGATTGCATAAGGCATTTTTGGCAAATATAAAAGCTATTCACAGCTGTGCGCCAGTCAAGAGGAAAGACTGTGAGACATTAGCATATAAAATAGACTTTCAGTGGATCAAACTTATTACACTCGGCAATTTCAATCTTTATGGAGACCTGTGGGAGCGTAATGTCTAACTTTACAGTGTTATTCATCATTGTTAGGCTTTAAAATGCTATTTTAGAGTGATGCGAAGGAAAAACAACATTAGGCACGGCTTGTAAACATATCACCAACCAGTAAGCACAACCCCTGCTATACTTCAACAAAAACTATCTTTTTTTTCCCTCCCAAAGACGCGATATCTGGTTCTCAGCAGGAATCCTTGACAGCACGTTAAACAGCTCTCATTGCGTTCCACATGTTGATCCAGACTGTGATCTGACAGCAAGATTGTTTTTCAATGCTTTTATTACTAACCTTTATGAAAAAAACACTGTGCAGCTCCAGTTGCAAAGAACATTATTCTGTCTATTGAGCAGCAGAATATTGACTTTTCTGTTTGCCTCATCTCACTATTTTGTCATCGCACTGTTGTCATGGCATTTACAGGTAAATCCGGCATGATGTCAACTCAAATACCTCAGCTGTGCGGAGTCATCCGACGACCTATCAGAGGTTGGGTTCAGAGCTTTTAGGAGATCTTTAAAGATGTAAGGCACATGAAAACATTTTGTGTCCGTGTACAGTACAGTACTGCATGGTTCAGCTACAAAAGCAGTTTGGTACACTTTGATAAATACTTGTACTCCACTTAGGGTAAAGCACCAGAGGTAGTCAATTCGTTTTATCACTGAAATATTTTATTTCTGTGTGAATAATGGGGGTCAAATTTAAAATAGGAGCTAACATCTGTGGGACAATGTTGATGAAATAAAATAATATATTATAACATATATTATATTGTCGCACCAGAAGGTGTGCCATGTTTTCTTGGTAACCTCAGTCTATCTCCTAGCAAAATAGCTGACAGACAATTGAAATATGTGGGTGTTTGTGGCTTACTGTCTGGATCCAAGACTCTCTAGAAGGATTTGTCATTGTTCATAATTGCATGCAGACAGTAGTCCAACTGGGGCAATAGCTCTATTCAGCTGCTGAGTTTGGTTTAGATATCTAAGTATTAGGTAATGTCCCCTCTCAGGCAAGGGGTGGCACTGTGATCTCTTTTGAGCTTCCGGTTCAATTGTCAGTCGAAGCTCCCAGGTGGCAACATGATTTAAGAGTATGTTGTTTATATGATTAATAGTACACAATGGACAGAAAAACAGTGACCAATGTCATACAGTACATTGAAAAAGCTGTTGTATTTTAAGCTATAACAAATACCGACTATGGTGTTTGTTGAGTGAAGCCACACAACTCTCTCTTAAAAGAGTCACTGAGTTTTATCTCACAGAGGGACAGAATACAATGGCAGTTTATCTGAAAATGTCAGTTTTTTTAGAAAAAAAAGGGAAAAATAAAACTGTTCCAAGAATGATCTCACATGATGTGACAGCGTCTCTCAACAACATTTGGTGGCTAATTCTAACAAGCTTGTGGAGACTGTTAAATATATCTTGTGTCAGTTTTACGTCTCTCCATGACATTTTCCATAAGCATGCAGCGTTTAAAAACATAACGAGAACAACTTGACAGGATCGGATCCCTATCAAAGTCTTGGACTTCCCGGCGGAGCAGATTGCAGTTTGCACAGCTGAGGTTGAGGATGCGGAGGTGGAAGCTTCTACCTTCACACTCGTCTGATGTGAGACTGCTGCAAATTACTCATGACACTTCCTCTGATGACATTTTTCAACCACTTTCCAGCTGAATGGCATCTCCAGCATCCACCAGCACCAACACCTACCGCCGGCACACGCCAGCTCCCCCACTCCTGCCTGTGACAACACCACACCGGAGACTGCCGCCTCCCGCCATCACCTGATTGACCCCTTTGAGCAGCTGCTGGATCTGATCCAATCACAGTCAATCTTCTTTAAACATTTCGTTCCTTAAGCAGAACAGGGGCTCAAAATTCCATCATTCAATGACCCGATCAGTCCCCGATAACACAATCAAGGCAATCCAGGCTCATCCCTGAGGGAGTCATTTCAGGAAGGACAGCTGGGAGATGAGACTGTAGAGCTACAGAGAAAGTGTCAATCTCCTCTGCTCCACAGGTTTGGGCTGTGAGCCTCCGCCACTGTCTGGCTCTTTTTAAGACAAAGGTGATTGCCATGGTTCAAGTTTACTACTTTTCTTTTCCCCAAGGAAAGCAGATTTTTAAGTCCCAAAGTCCGATGACTTGTCATGTACGGGAACCTTGGATGGTCTCACTTAATGACAGATGTCGCTTTACAAGCTCTACTTAGTATTGTCTAAGTTTGTCTCCCAAATGACTTGCACTCCCACGCATCGTCATAAGATTTCGTACATGTATTCCACTTGACCTTCATCTAGGTCCTTTCATGGGTTGCATCCTCCTCCATCTCACCCTGTCCTCTGCTTCCTCTTCTCTCAAGCCTACAAACCGCATGTCCTCCTTCAACACATCCATAAATCTCCTCTTTGGCCTTCCTCTCCACCTTCTGCCTGGCAGTTCCAACCTCAACATCTTCCTACCAATGTACTGGCTATCTCTCCTCTGCACAAGTTCAAACCATCTCAACCTAGCCTCTCTGACTTTGTGCAAAAAAAAAAAAAAAAAAAAACCTAAATAGTCTTCCGATTAAAAAACCTACGAGTTAGTTTTGTGAACGATTGTTTGAAATTTGGAACATATATGTGGTTTCCTTCATCAGCGTCAGGCATCCCATCAAACTCAGCATGCTTACATGCCGCACGTGTCACGACTCGTGAGATGTGAATAACTGTGAGAGTACACTAGTAAACAAATATGGCAGTCAAGCTACAGCTGGAAAAGGGTTGAGAATCTGCGAATTTCAGTCATATTCAGCTAAATTACGGGGCGGAAACACTCTATTCATGGAAACCAGTGTGGGTGAGACTAGGAGTAGGGCATTATACGGGCACTAATTTAGGAGCGTCCGGCTGAGAAAAACTGGGTGTCCTGTCTTGAATGCTGGATGGTGTCCATTTCTTTCATGTTTTGTAGTATAGGGTGTCCTCAGGGTGCCCAGACCCTCCCCTAGCTAACAGCCTGATCAGAGGATTGAAATAAACATTCTGTCATTCTCTAGTTTTCAAAAGTCTTTGACTCTGAATACAGGGTACATCTGTTTATCAACTTAGGCTGACATTGGTCTTACCCATCCTACGGGGTACTTTCAGCATGTTGGTAGTGTTGTGTTCTTTGAAACAAATTTGCTGTTGTTATTGTTTGTCCTGTTCTAAGAGGGTAGTTAGTTTTCACTCCTAAATTGTACACCTTGCCACCGTTTGTACACATCACAAACTTAAAACTAGAATCAAACTTGCTCACGGCAAAATAAATGATTGGCATTGAGGTAATTATCAAGGCCGCAAACCATTAAGGAGTGTCTTTTCCAGTTCTCAACCCGTAAAAGTCATTCCTGAAATACGTGGCCTTGGCCAGTCCATCCTTCAGTCAGCCTTTAAAAGCTAATCTAGAGGAAGTGTTCTTGGGCCAGTGGGCAGACAAAGGTCAAGATGGATATGGAACGGTTTGTCTAAGCAGCCTTTGTCTCTGGTGGGTCCCTGCAGCATGACGGCCATATCCTCATTCATAGCCAATTCATTTATATGGCTGTGGCCTTCTCTCTGCCAGTATCACTCACTAACTACAAGTGACTGCAATGAGATTGAAGCCTGTGGCCAAATCTGTACTGCGAGCCACATGCTCCTTCATTGCCGCTCTGATCACTCCTTCTAATCACTGGAACCACACAATATCCTCCACTGATTGGCCCGGCCGCCGAGGAGGGGGAAACAATCAGAGAATGTCAGTCCATGATGGACACGTCCGAGTAGCGCTGGTCACTGCGAGCTGCCATGTAAATGGCATGCAAATGTGCACCTGCATCTGCAGACGAGGAGGGATGAAGGACTGTGGCCTTTTGATTAGGTTCTCTTTCCCACACAAAGAGCATTTTTTTGCATTAATCGCCCACTTTTGTTGTTGCAGCCGATGGCATTTTGTGTATAAAGTGCGACAGTATTGCTTTGAGCCTGCATTCTGTTCATCCACCAAAGATTCTTTGTGCATTTTGTTTTATTCTTTTCCTTGTTATGTAGATGGAATTTTGTCATTGATGCGTTTAAAATATTGATTGCTTCAGGAGTACTGGCAATTATCAAACAGATGAAAAAAAACAAGCACAAATGAATGAAAGCATGAAAAATGCTATTTGGAAAACCTCTTGCATGGATGCAAAAACCTCCCACACATGCTTGTGAAGGTTCTTCCAAAAATTTCCTGTGGTCAATACGTTGAGTACGTCCAAAAGAAAATCTTTTACTCATAAGAAAACATCTAACGAAGATTTATGAGCCACACGCAGGTCAAAATGTCACACACTGTAATGTGAAAAAGGAGAAATTTTTACCCATTTCCCGTGCACTCATTCTCCAATAAGCAATCCAGTAAATTGAACGTCTCATTCTCAGTAATATTCTCATGCTTGTTAACATTGTTCTCACAATAGATTTCACTACTTTGTGCAGGAGAAGCTACTTTTCATACCCGACATACCTGAGAATCCAGGACGTTGATAAGAGCAGAAAAGCACTGTGACTCAGACATTCCTAGCGGACGGACACATTGTTGTCCTTTTTTTTTCCATTTACAAAACGTAAGGGCAACTAAATGTCAGCTGTGGTGTTGGATTACCAAAAGCCCCAGAACACATTTCTGGCTCCGGCCTGGGACTCTTCTCTCTGCTGCTCACACAGCATCAATACTTCCTCTCATCCAACTTGCCGGAGTGAAAAATGTAGATAATGAAAGAGCTTGAAAATAGCGTAGTTCTTTCCCATAATCTCATTTTGATCTAGCTCCTGACTGTTTCTCAGTACTACACCTTCAAGGGCCGCATTAATCATTTACAGTGATGAAGGAACGTTCCTATCCTATAGTGTGCTTGCCTTCCCGATGTGCAGCAGAAATCTCTGGACACAAACAGCGTACTGATATAGTCATTTTTATTGGCTTGAAATTCAATGAACAACATTTGGATTCAGAAACCAGGGATTCGCAAGCAAGTTGGGCCTTCCACTAGTGACAAGAAGACAGTGAGTTCAGAGCAAGCTTGAAGACTTATCCACACATATCCACACAAGTTCTCCGTTGGACAGACTTTTCGTCCAGTTACAGTCACGGGAACACCACATTATTAAAACCAGATCTCAGTGTGGGCAGACAACAAAATGCCAGTTTCATACATGCATTATGAAAACATTGATGTCATAGCCCCGTCTTCTCTGGTCTTTCACCCAGAAATTCATGAATAAATAAAGCAGATTACAATATGGAGTTCATGTGTCATTACTAGAGCAAATGCACCAACGTCTGTGACATTGTTTTCATTTTGCTCACCATCAATGTGCTGACCAGGGCTCCGACAACTAGTTGACTGTATTCGACTATTAAATTACCATAATTTCCGGACTATAGAGAGCACTGCAATATAAGATGCACCCACTAAATTTAAGAAGGGGAATATATTTTGTCACACCGGTCTGAAAGCTGCTGCTGTCTATTTCATAGAAATGTAATTTCCACGTGCCCGACTTAAAAACTTTTTCAGCTGTTTGTCTGAAGTTCCGCCATGGATACATGGACAAAAACTGCATATTTAAGGTAAATATTACGCCTGTGATTTCATCGATTTGATTAGACAAGGCTCAATATTTTGGTGGCATGAAGGTTGTTTACTTAGATTTAAAAATCCATATATTGGCCGCGTCATCACAGGGTTGAGACCGCGAGAAAACAATTGCGGCGGTCACCAACGGGCTCATCTCAGCATAATCCACAGTACAGGGAGAAATGGCTGAGGCTACGGCACCATCGTGACCGAAAACATTGAACATATGGGACCAGTAGCTTTCACACCACATTTTGAGCAATTAGAATTCAGATATACAGTGTCAAAACAACATTTTAACACCAAAAAAGTTTTTAATTACTATGTGCAACCCCACTATCAGGTATGTTGGCGTGTTTGTCAACTGTCATATGCCGACTAGCCTTGTAATCGTTAAGGCAGTCTGTGACAGATCGCCCATGAAAAGAGTTGTTAGATGCAGCCCCAGTGCTAATGCCACACACTTGGTTCTCCATTTTTGCAAGAGCATTACAACACCTCATTCAGACCTGGCATCAGAAAATCAAAAAGTCTTTATTAATCCCAAGGGAAATAATGTAATGTGTGATGTGTAATGGCATGTGTCATACATGGCTGTGAAACTTCTTCTGACAGCCAAAATATTTGGATTGAACAACAAGCTAAAATTAATGCTCTTGTTATTACCAAAACTACTGAAAAGTGGACAGCAAGTTGACTCTTCAACTTTACATGAATACAAACTTAAAGGCTGAGGACAACCAAGGTCTGTCCAACACTGTACAGTACAGTTGTCTCCTGCTAAGACTGGAGACTCGGCCATGGCCCACTGACTGAGTAGTGACCTGCGCTTCTACTTTTATCCCTCCTAAGCCTGGTGGCAGTTCACTGGTTAAGCCCTACCTACTTTCATTGAGCTCCACCTCCAGCATCTGGCTGCAGACCAGTGAAGCAAACGAACATGGACATACAGAGATGACTGTGGGGGTTGGCCACACAGATGAAAGTAAATCAGGAGATGGACATTAGAGCAGGAGCAATGACCGGTTCAGACTAAGCCCAATAAGGTCGCCGTGAGGAGATTACAATAAACCAATGAGGAAGCATTTGCCAACAGAGCTAATAATGCCTTTAACAGGCTTCTCATGCCTGGGCAAGGATCTACCATCGCACCCGATCCAAATTTATAAAGGTGTCATCACACCAACTTCCTTCTTTAATCAAGCATTAGTTTCACTAGAGACTTGTCCAGCGTGTTAAGATGACAGGTGTTTGATTCATCATTTCACACAGGCTGACAAAAAAAAAAATACACAAAGAGGCTGATAATATTTCTGGCATCTCCATCAAACATGCAGCGACAGAGCTAAAGCTCAGCGGTCCTCAACTGTGTCAAGCTTCATCACAACCCAATAAAATAAAATCCACATTCTCAAGCAGATTGAATGCCCAGCAACACAAGTCGTTCATATCCCTATTTGCAAGACAGGCAAAATAAAGCCTTTTATCTTTTAAGAACTAGCAACCAATTGTTCACCAGTGGAGTCATGTCCTAGCAGAGCATTCGGATCTCAAGTGAGTAATACCAATAGTGTTGCACCACACCAACATGATTAAGACAACCTTATGACAAGGACTGAAATAGCAGCAGCCTCCATTTGAATAAAAAAAAGTAAGCAATTCTGATAAGAACCTCTCATCGGGCTAGCAGGGTTAAAGAACACTGCAAAGCAATCAAAAATAGAGGCAGGATGTGGCTACTATTAGGAAGGTAATAGGATCCATCCCAGATGCATTAGAATCAGTCAAACCAAACTGCACTTCTGTTCCGCTCCAATGGAGGTACAATCACTTTCAACAATAGCCTTTACAGGTGCAAGACGTATTCTGCGTTGCTCAACTTCATGTGGAACTCTTTTCCAAATGCACTCCAAAAAAAATACCATAAGATGTGTATCCCGGTAAATTGTTCAATGAAAAAGACGAAAAAATCCAATGAGGGAAAAAGGACCGAGGTAAGCGGCTGAACGTGGGCATTTCTTTCAGTCAGTGTTACAGCTTATCAGAGGAAGAACTCTAACAAAGTGGGTCGGGGGCAGGCGACCGGCCCCACGCTAGAATCAGTCAAACACACCATCGCTCAACTCAAACAATGGTCACAATCACTTTTGATAGCAGCGTCTGTATGTACTGTAGTCCAGGAGACGGCAGAGTGGCTCTGGCTGCGGAGCGGCTCCCTCTGAAGTGGTGCCAGGCGTGGGCATGTGCTCCGGCCTAATGGTGACGGCTGGGGGAGACTGATGTGCATGAGAGCTGTCACCCTCGCGCCATAACAAATGCCACCTCTCCGCCTGACAGAATGGAGATAGAAGGGAGGGACGAGGGGCGGTGGGGGGCTGCAGACGGAACCTGTGACCCAATTGTGGCCACACCAGCTGTTTCCCCTCCACTGCATCCCGACCACCGTCATCTCTCTAGACCGCATCCTGCTAATTGGTCTCGCTCGCACACGGACCCCCCCCACACACACACGCACACACAGACACACATGCAGAAAATAATATCAGCGAACTGGCTTGTTCCCACTGAGGAGGAACATTTGCTTGAGCCTTAAGCTGCAGTTGTGTGATGATTGATAAGTGCTTCAAAACACACTTGCCAGAAATATAAATGACAAGCCGCCTCTCCACCGTGCCGGCGACTCGCGCTGCCTTGTGATTGACACACACACTGCCACAGATATTCTGCAGAGGGGAAGCTGAATTAATTGGTTTTGCTTTCTTTGGAAGAGCTCTGGTATATATGTAGCGATTATGGCAGGACGCACTGACAGGCAGGTTATTTAATAAATCCTTGGATGTGTACGGCAGAAAGACAACAGAAAATGATGCTTTTTTTCCCCCCAGCATTCTATCTAGTCTGCCACAGCCCACTACATCTGCACTCACTTCCTTTCCACTCAGACCCCCCCCCCACCACTAGCACACACACCACTAATCATGCACCCACATAAATACACTTCATCGCAGACACACTCATGCAAGGCAAGAGCAGTACTGCAAACACATCCAAGCATATACAAGGAGGCTATAAAAGCACGGCGACACATGCACAAGATTTGGCTCAATCAGACTGATTTGTTTGTTTCCTCCTAAGCAGTTGAGGATTCCTCAAAGAGGCAAGGGGCGGAGGGAGGCTTTGTATAATCAAGTCAATTATGTCATTCAATCAAGTCGAAAAATCATTTAGAGCCCTTTCTCTGATGCGGTGATTGCAAAGTTGTGCAGAACATTTGTTATTTTGCAAATAAAAAAGCCTCCATTTGCCACGACTTCCATGCATCTTCAGCAGAAATCCAGAAGCAAACAAAGCTCTTCACCTTGTTCACTCACAGTCGAGGGAGGGAAGAAAGAAAAAATAAAAAATTAAGTGGCCTTTATGAAGTGGGGGTGGGGGGTCGGTTGATGCATGCCGTCTGAGCTTAAAATAACTGTTTCTATTATTTTAGGACAGCTCTTTTGTCTCCTTCAGGAGACGCCACATTATGTGGCCGTGAAAAATCCATCCGCTGCGAAATTGTTTAAACTCAAGGTCAAGTGCTGATGTTACAGCAACTGTATCAGCTGAAGGTGACCTTGAGCGATGTGGAATATGACATGAGGGAAATGGATCTCCACTCAGTGGGAGGAAATTATCTGTGAAATGCTGCCACTGTATCAAAGCCTGTTTGTGCATGTGTGTGTATGTTTGCATATGTGTGTGTGTGTGTGTGTGTGCGGTCCATACGTCCTTGTG
This sequence comes from Synchiropus splendidus, assembly GCF_027744825.2. Taxonomy (NCBI): domain Eukaryota; kingdom Metazoa; phylum Chordata; class Actinopteri; order Syngnathiformes; family Callionymidae; genus Synchiropus; species Synchiropus splendidus. The sequence continues at coordinate 3,234,591 of NC_071350.1, forward strand.
TAAAAGGGTGCACAAATATGCCTCGCTCAGCTGGGGGTATTGGCCATGAGAGCAGCGTGCAGAAAGTGCTGCAGCATACAACAACAAACGGCTGAATATAACTCTCTGGCTAATGAACTGTGCGTGTTCCTCTTTCAGAGTTCACTACAGGAGCTGGTCTTCACATTTACAACCAGGAATCCACTTGAATTACGTCCAAATGTTTGCAGGTTTGGAGGTCTCCTTTGTCTTTCAATGGATATTCATACTAGCTTGATTGAATACAGTTAGTATCACATCAACCAAGAGAAGAAACAAGCAAAAGCAATTTGGCGCCAACAAGGTTGAATAACGTTTGGATCTATAAAGAGTGGAGGCGATGCTTTTCCCAAACTGAGGTCATTTGTTGTGTAGCCCCAGAAAGTCTCATGGAAAGAACCCAACATCAAGTTTCAATCAAAAACGGAGCAATCTTCATGGACTACTTAGCTTATAAAGAACACAATCTCTCACAAACGTCAACTTCAGACTCATGGGCCTGCCGACTATTCATCGCCGGGACTCCGCACAATGTCCCATAATCCCAGGGAAATTGTTCTCAATTAACACCAAAGCCAGCATGAAAGAGAAGAGGAAAAAGCAGCCTTACCTTTCCAAACTGTTCAAAATACTGCTTGACATCTTCAACTACTGTATTGGCAGATAAACCGCCCACAAATATTTTCTTCGTTCTTGTGACCATCTGAAATGAAAAGAAGGGGGAGAAACAGATTACACACAAACCAAGTCATTGGCAAACCAGAATGGTAAACAATTATTTCATTGAAATAAAAGTCTCTCTCTACTTAAAAAAAGAAAAACAAGTGAGAGGCACTACAATCAATTGGGGACTTTCACAGAAATGACAAATGAATGGAAGCTGGAAGATGGAATACAAGTGCATCAAAGCCTCATTTTGACTGGAACACTGACAATATTAAGGATTATTACCCACAGCATGAAAAAAGGACAGCCAACATCTGCTGTGGGGAGCACACTAAATTCAGAGACAATTTTCCTAGGCACTCCGACGACAAATCAACGGCAGCTTGCCGATCACCTTTATCTATCCGATCTCCGGGAGAACAGTTTGAGGAGCCAGATTTTATCAGGATGGAGGAAAGAAGTTGTACACACACACCCAGGCAAACACCGATATCGCCCAAATTCACATGGAATGAATGACTTTCAGCAGCGTCCTCATATTCAGAGCTCAGAATGAGGCGCTCACAGTTGAAAAACAATGAGAGGATTTGTTTGAATAGTTGGACTACGTCAAAGATTTACAGAGCAAAGAGTGACATCTAGCGGCCTCCAAAAAGGAGGACCATGTTTCATGAATCTTGAGACCATTCCATCACCAGTGAGCAGATTTAGCAGTTCCAGTTTACCAACAGTGAGTTAATGAATCCGGCTACGTTGGCCAACTCTCACTCCCCAAAGTTAGAAGTACCTTAATGTGACCCCAATGGCGGCATGAGAAAGAACGATGAAGCTAGAAATATAAGGATCACTTCAGCAGTCATAAGTCAAAGACTTATTTTAGGTTACATGAAAAGCTAAACAGCAGCTGGTGGAAAATATTTGACCATTTGAAACAGCATTGTGGTGTTTTTGGATTGACTCTGGAGAAGATCAATGATGTATGGACATATGTTGGCGCATCTTATAGTTGCTGTTATCCCACATAGCAATACATACATTAATATGGCAAAATAGACAATCAGTAGCTCTTAAAATAAACTACAGCTCAACCAAATATTTACCTCCAAGTAGGTTCTGACCCGGTACATATATAAAGTAAATGACCTGTACATTAAGCTGCTGGATATATTGAGTGGTGAGTCTCCTCCAGGCAAACACGATGTAAAAAAAAAACACAGAGGCAGCTGTGATCTTGCTTAGCTTGAAGTACTAAAAATAATAAATTGGATTGGAGCATGATAAACATACTCTTGAGGCGAGCGGTGAACAATCACGAGAGGTTTGAGAGTGTACCTTGATCAAACTGCTGACCAAAACACTTTATGAAAGGGGCTTAATGCTGAGGGGGAGGAAAAAAAGATGCAAGATTCAGCTGGAGCTGAAGTAACCATCTGTCAAGAGCTTTCCAGGTGCACAGGCTTGCACGACAACACGGCTGCACACACGTGGACGGCCTCACACATGTGGGGACTCTTCCCATTCAACCTCAAAACTGCAACAGCTACAAGTAAACATTTAGAAACATAATAAATGCAATATTATGTTGTGGTTATTTTTCCTTTTACACAGAGAGCTAAAATGAAGCGACACATTCATTTTACTGAGCAGCCCAACTCGGCCAGAAGTCTTGAGTTACCACCAATCCAAGCTAACTTAAAAGGGGGAGAGTTGCATGCTTTCAGGATACAGAGGTATTCAGTGTGCGAGATCTGGTTTTGAGCGAGCAGGATTAACACCAACATCCAGCGAGAGGAACTTCACACCAAGTGTGATCTGGCTGACTTGCTCCGTTTACTGTCTAAAAAAAGGCCATTAATACCTCTTCAAAGGTGTGAGTGTGCAGTTTGGTTAGTTTGGTTTCCTAAATTTCTCGGCAGACTTGACTTCAACAGAGATCACCTGCAGGTCCGGTTTCACCCAACTACAGTACAAATCGCTCTGGTGTAAATCGCACCAAAAAACATACAAACACATACTGTTCTATAAGGGAAAATTTTACAAATTTTTTTACAGGAAACAGGTTTGTATTCATCACTCGATGAGAGTGGTGTTCCTGCCATTTTTTTATAATGTCTCTTCAGTCATGAAGCCTAACACATATGTGATCATGAGCTATTTCTTATCTTCTCGATCAGTGGTGGAACAGAATCAGGGTTATCAGAGCGCATCATGGACTTAACGCAATGTTTACACCTTGGTCATATCCGTCAGTGTGAAATAACTTTCAAGAACATGTGAAATTATATATTTTTATATATATATACCTTATAAGTCACAGCAACAGTGAAAAAAAGTAGTCGGGATAATAAGGTAATTTGCAAAAACCTAGCATTTCTTAGCATTAGCACTAGCGTGAGCAAAACTATTTGACTGACAAATCTAACCAGCCATCACATTCGCTTAGTGGCCGGTGGTTTCCTGCAAATTGAATCGCGATACTAATATTAGCATGTTGTCGTGTCGGAGACGACCAACATTAAAGTTGCAGTGTCAGTGCCAACATGCTGGATTTTATGTAACGACAGGGATCAATTAAGCGAGAAAGACTCGTGTTGTAGTGAATTATTTAATAGGGCACTGTTTTGTGCTTTTCCAATAAAGGTGTGACTTTAAAAATCGTTCCAGCTTGAGAAAGTCCACCATGATCACTATCATCCCTTTGATTTTGCCAGGTTTGACATAGTGGGAGCAGAAAATCGACTGGCTGGTTTAAGGTTATAGACTGGCCAGGAGCCAGCAGTCTCATCTTGCGCACCCCTCCTCCTGCGCTGCCCTTCCTCCCGCTCTCCAACATCGTGCCTCGGGCCTCTGGGGTTATCAGCTTTGGATGCCGCCGGCAACCCCAAGCTAGACAGCTGCTGATAAACTGGTGGTGCGAGCATTTATCAACATCGCTTATTTTTATCATCGTCAATCTGGGTAAAATATAAACAAGGATCTGTTTTAGCACCGCTAACATCAGATTCCTGCCCCAGTTCCCCTTCAGGGGACCTGCTATTGCCTGTTTTGCTCCATGTGGATCCCTGAATTTGAATTTGTACTTTGACACGTCTCACCAATATGTATGTATGTAATATGTATGTATGTAATATGTACGGCTCATCTCCAGCTAAATGACAATTACTTCCTCTTTTTCTCTGTTAGTCACTCGACCAATGGCAACAGCTGTGAGTCCTGTTTGTAGCATCTGGAAGAATGATGCACAACTTATAAGTATCTTAAGAACAACAATTATGAGCCATACCATACATTTTTTAATGATTTATTTATAACAAATAATTTAATTATCATTTAAATAATCAATATCTTTTTTAAAGAAAGGAAACAGACGATAGAATCAATTTTGTCAACAAGTTTCTGATCAGAGTCTTGAAATCTGAAACATTAAAATTGAAGCAGAAGCAGCCCTTCAACCCAGTTTTTCCTTTAACCCAATTTTTGCAAGTCCTCTGGAGACACTTAAGAAAATGATGTGCGAAAGCAAGCGACTTGACGTGTGTGTATTATAGGCAGCTGGCAAGAAAGAACACATTGAAGGAGAAAATCAAACTAAATTGCAATTATTTGGTGCGCACTTATTAAAACTGTTTTGACGGCGTTACATTTGTATGACACGCACTTTTCACTTTACATTGACCTCTTCACCATGAAACAGTTCCAGCGACCAATAAAAGAGCAATTTATCTGGCTTTTAAAATCAAATTGCAGCACTGCCAATCTTTCTTTTTTACGATGGGGTAACAAAAAGCCCTAATCTTAAATTGACAACAGCCACGTTTTGGAACATAAATTTGTTACATCAGTGTGTCAGACTCAGAGTTTGAAAATTGAAAAGCAAATTGCTCTTCCCTCAATTCTAAATTGTGCTCAAATGAAGTTACTTTGTCAGAATCACACAATCTGCTTTTAGCTCCGCATTGACGTGTGTCGACTATTCACTCCGCCAGGAAAGTCATGGATGGGGCGATGTACAAAAGTCACTTCAAAATGATCCCAACTTTTGCCTTAACCTTTCAGTCCATCCTGAATTTTGCTGGCTTGTTTTTTTTAAAGGCCAAAACTGCGTAATTTTGCAAAATTTGTTGAAAATTAAAAGAATAGCAGTTTTCAGTATTAACAAGTTCACAACTTTCACAAAATGTACGTTATTTGCATAAAGTAAGGAGTGCTAAGAAAACACACGCATGAAAGTAGCAGGTCGTATGTCAGATGTTACTTGTATATTAAAATAATCAGAATTTCGATGTTTACAAATGAATTCAGAATTGTTCACATCCAAATCGTGACTCTTGATGGCCACATTTCTGGGCATCAGTTGTGGAGATCTTTGTTTATAGAGTTTTAACAAATAGTTAACAAGTTCTAAGGAAGAAGTTGGTGGCTTGAATTAAGTCGACTCTTGATAACAACCAAGTTGGACACATTAACTGCTCCAAACAAGCAGATAGCGACTCACAAAACAGGAACCCACAAGTTCGAGCGCGTCTGTGAGATCACAAATAAAACATTATTAATTATCGTCATTACCAAGCAGACATGAGTTAAACATGTTTGTGTTGACCAGGTTTCATTTCCTCAACATGCTGCAATACACAGAAACAAAGCTTCTACATGCCTACAAAAGCAAAACAGTTGTATTTCACTTAAAATGATTATTTAGTCATAAGGATCTCAATACACATAAAGATTGCATAAAATATCTCTAACTGGACCTCGTCCACACAAACACATTATTCAGATACTAATATTACATAGTCCACAAGCTCAGCATTAATATGTGAGGAAAAAAAGTGAGGCCAGGTTTCTTGTTTACAAGGCTTAAACACCTCACTGCCAAATTAAAATGACATTATAAGCATCATGATTCTTTAGCCAGTTCTGAGGTGCAGCAGGCTTTGGGGGAGTGGCGTTGGGGGGGAATTAACTGACCAACAAAAGCTGCTTGCTGACATCCAACATAAATAATATCACACAATCAGTGACTCCGATCATCTATGCATCAGTGGAAGCAGATGATTCATAACTCCAGGTATTTAAATTACAGCCACTTTTATTGAAGTGAACTTTCACGCTGATTATTTCAAGGTCAACAAACTAAGATACGAGACCTCAAGTATTAACCTCAATTCAAACCTGCTCGCTGGCATTTAGTCACTTCAGTTAGAAAGGTAAGCGGGCGAGTCACGCCAAATGCATTTTAAAGTGGAGGACTCCACTAACTCTGTGGAGCAAATTATGGAGCATTTGGGGTCTTAATCCTGCGTGTTGCTCAGAGAGAGAGTGGGGGCAATATTCATCCAGCCTTTCAACACAGTTGAGGAGTTGCAGTCATAATTTGATTGTATTTTGAAGTCAAAAAATAAAGTTGCTGGACATTCAATTAATCTAAAAGTCCCCTTCAATTAAAGTTGTGAGTTACTGTGATGAAAGTGGATGTGCTATGACTCAAGAGCATAATGTGATTCATTTATTTACACAAAAACAATTCATTCAGGTTAAAAAAAAAACCAATATTTAAGACTATATCATCAATTCAACTTCAACTTAGTCATACTATGAGTTTAAATCGTAATAAAAAATGAGGGACACACACACACAAGCTGTGTATGAACTCAAAACAACGGTAACACGTCAGATTGGGGAACACATTAACTATTAATAAAAAAGTATTCAATGTATTGACAGTTAATACTGGGTTACTATGGTGTTGTTTAGAGTGAACCTTCAGACTATTCCAGGGTAAATTTTAGTCCATCTTGATAAGACACAAAGACATGTTTAATAATGATGAATTCATGGCTAATATGCAGCAAATACACATATAAATATGTCATTCATTTATGGTAATAAATGTCCCCAAACCTAAATTCTAAACTTTTGGCTTCTTTGGACACTTATATCATTCAGTGTTGACCAGAACATAATCTGAAACATGCTAATAAGTGTCTATTACGGATCCTGCAGTTCTACCATGTTGCACCCCACATCTTGAGATACCATTTTTCGTTGTGATGGGGAACAACGTTGGAAGAAATGCTTGTTTGAGAGCTTGTTTGTGAAGTGCCATGAAGATTACTTTGAGTGCTGCCTTGCGAGTGGAAAATACTTCCATACACCAAAGGTGCTCAATATACTACATCTTTGACAAGCTTCAATGTAGTTCTCAACTTTTGGTTACAAGAAAAAGCTGCCACTTGAATACATCTGACGGCCGCATTTCAAAAGCAACAGAACACAATGAAATTCTTTGTTCGATGTCATCCGATGAAACACATGCTACTTTTCATCATGAGATGTGCAGTATATTGTCAACATAAAAGCACAATTCCATTGGCAAGCGGGTGATTTGCAAGCCATGTTTGCGAGTGTGTGTTTCTCTTCTGCGAGCGCAAAGTGTAAACATTACACTCCTCTACAAATCTGTTATAATATTGAACCAGTGGTGGGGGCTTGTTCCAGAGCAGTAGGGGCTGCTGCGAGCGCTGAGCAAGATGAAAATGATAAGCCTGAAGCTGATATTGCAACATACAATATTATTAGTATTTGTGGAAATTTTAGCGCCGCCACCCGTGGCAGCAAACTAAATTCAAAGCGTCTGTGTGTGCACCTACAAAAAAGCTATTAGTGTTTTGAGCATGCATGCACATCAGACACTGAGGAGTGTTATTAACTCTCTGGGATGAATACAAGTGAGGATGAATGTGTTTAGGAACAATATCCCACACGAGGCAGAAGCAGGAAAGTGTGGAACATATGTATGCAAATTCAGATTTTAGCACTAGAAGAAGTCGGCCTTTTCACACAGCAGTCAGAAGCACACTCTGTGGTGACAGACAGATGGCTGAGGAACATATTTTGGAGTTTTAGTGGCAGAGCTATAAGCACGCAGTCAGTTATGGTGAGAGGAGGAAAGACTGATTGTGCCCACACCTTCCCCTCAAACCTGAAATTTGCATGCCAATCACTGCTACAAGCCACTCCACGGTTTAAAAAAAAGGCTAAAAATACGATCCCAACTAGTTTTTCAAACAGATTCAAGGACTGAATGATGGCCACTTAAAGGGAACGGCTTACTTAAGGTGAGGCAGCTGTAGGATGGACGTCCCAGTCATGTTAAAGCGAGAGCCCTTGTTTTCATACCTCATCTGGATAATGCCGCCAAAAGGTTCGGTTGACAGTTCTATTTATTGTACCAATAAATAGATAAAGAACTGCTGTTACGACCCAATATGTAGCTCTAATGAGACACGAAGAAGACATAACAATGCTGGAAATTCTTGGTTTCCCTAGTAGTGAGATATTCAACGGCCTCATCGACCACCGCCTCCTACAACGCTGCCTCATTTGTGCAAGAGGAACACCATCAATCACTCTTCCACAGTGGCCATGTTGGTTTTGGAGTTTTTGTTGCGATAAAAATAAAATCTCCCCCTGGTGGATATATTGGTATACAGCAATACCAACATGAAGACACCATAGAAGCATGTGATCAGTGATGGTAACATCGACAGGTACATTTTTGTATGTAAAGGGAGCATGGATGGGCTTTTAGGTTGATTCAGGAAAAGACCAAATGATGGTGAATGTTGTTTTGATTGTAAGTGCAAAATCTGACTGACTACGCAACATATTTGAGGACCAACTACGGAGATAAAGCAAGTGAAACAGTAGGTCACGAGTCATTCAGAAGCCAGGATTGCCTCAAACTAGAACCATAGCCTTGGACTTTGTTGGCAGCATGCAGCACCAGTGACTGGGGTGAGAGTAAAAAAGAAAAAAAAAGCAGCTACATGCTACAAACACGACACATAATAAGCCATAAGTCATTTCTCTGAGTAAAAACCCCCACTTTATATGTGTCTCGTAAGAGTCATTTATCAGGTTTCTATACAACATTAGTGCGTTTAAAAGTTGATGACATGCAAACGTGTCTCTCAAAATCAAAAGACATTCCATTTGCTAACATGTCACTTTCAAATCCAACAACTTCTGAAAGAAAAAAAAAACCTTTTAATTTCCATCATCCAGGGGATAAAACAAATTTTACACCTGCTTCATCCAGACGGCACTTTTTTTCAATTGCAATTTCCTCTGGCACAACGGTCAGTCAGCGGAGATGAGTCAGGTGCGATGGCTATTTATATAGATTTCCATTTTCTCCTCCCATATCCTTTAAAATGCATGAGACTAAACACAATGTTCTGCGCAGCGCTAATCCCCTATTTTCCCCACAAAACCTTGGTGTAGTCCTTTATTAAATTTAGTGCTTATGAAAGGGGAGCGGAATCCTTTGATCGCACGTGCCACGGTAACGTGAAAATGAACGGAGCAATAATATATACTGTGACATTTGAAATCATTCCCCAGGTGGTTACACATCCTATAAAGGTCATGACTAGAGAGCTTTATGAGCATAAATATGAAATGTTTCGAATCATGCATTCGGAAGTTTGCGAAAATAAAACCTGCAAGTGCATTTGCATATAGACGTTGATTGATGAGGAGCGGCCGCTGACCGGAAATGCGCCTGTCAAGATGTCGGGTGTCTGTCAAAGTTGTGCTATTGTCCCCTCTGATTGTGCTTTTAATGGAGCAATGCACAAGCATAGTAGCAATAAAATGAGTTGGCATGGACTGCTATCGAAATAAATCAAGGTAGTAGAGTGGAAAATGCAGCTAATCTCAAGATCTAAAGCGTAAAAGTCCAGCAGTATCTGTGCCAGTATTCACACCCATATGTTATTGTCATGTTATGAGAGGAAGTGTCACTAAAATTCAACAAATAATCAACATTTCGAAGTTAAAAAAAGATCTAAACATAACATTATCTGATGTATGATGTAAAAGTGATGTTATGATGTTACTGCAAACCAGAAGATCAACCAAAAAAGTGCGTAACAAGACATAATATATCTATGACAAGCACTTTCCACCCTGATGACAGAGAGGGAAGACGACTGATGCCGTGCGCTACAAGAAATACAAAGCTGAATTTTAAAAACTATATCTAATGGTCAAATATTCAAATGAAGGGGAGTTGCTGTCTTTTGGGGCATGGGTTTATCTTGGAGAAAATTGATGCTTCAAAAATGCTTGCGATGCAAGTGAAATCAAATGCTTGATTTCACTTTAACCAGCATTTGTTTTTATCCATCTCGAGAAACTTAAGTTTAGAATTTATGCCAAAAACAAAGGTTCAAAAAATGAAAATGATGTGCATCAGAGCAGCCTCAAAAGTTTCTCTCTCTAGAAGTCTTCTCATGTAATAAAACAATCCAGGTATTTCCTTCACCACTGGATACACACAATGAAGAAGTCTTTTATTTTTACCTCCCACTGTATTTTCTCATGTCGGCGCTTCCTTTTATTTTGTTCATGATTAACTCTCAGCGAGAATGTGGTTTGTGGATCTTTCCGTCACGACCTGGCACCGCGCATCCCGCCATGATTACAAGCTGCGAGCTTTTACCATGAACCTCACCTCGTGCGCACACACCAGGTCGCTGTAAACACAGACAGTAGCCGGAGGGATGTCCTTGTCCTTCCCCATACCCCCACAGATGGATTCAGGATACATTAAAAAAAAAAAAAAAAAAGACATTTGTTGTTGGCGCCACGATTGTGATCCTCCTAACAAGGGGATATAAATACTGGCAGTGGGATTCCGTCTGCAGCCTCACTCAGGAGCAACCAGAGAGCATCTGTCAATGTAATGTAGCATGATCAAAGGCTGGGATGTTGAGCAGGCACACACTCACACACACACACACACAAGCACACAGACGCTAGCATGGTCCAGGTAAACACTGCCATTGCTCATTTGCATCACTGGAGCTGACTCACAAAGAGAAAAGAAGGCAATAAACAAGAAACAACAGCACAATCACTTCAGCTTTGGAGGCTGGAGAGAAAGGATCAGATCATCACTGATGAGTGATTAGGCCTCCTTGCCTCAAGTCAAGAGTTGAGGTCCAGTCCCCACCGACACTCCTGCATGTGTAAAAAAAAAACAAAAAAATGGTCCATTCAGAGCACTAGGACGCATAAATAGATCAGTAATAGCTTATTAGAATACAATTAGGGCAAAGGAGAAGAGGGAAGGAAAGATGCTTGGAGCAAATGCCGAGTGACAGGCATCCAGACTCTGGAATATGCTGAAAAAAAAGAGAAAAAAAGGGTAGTTGACGGGTGTGAAGGGATCTGTGAGGCACAGGGCAGAAGCTAATGACAAGTCTGTGGCGGGCTGGCTCTTACAACTTTGAAGCTCATCGTCTGATCCGAGCTGCGAGGGCCACCAATGCAGGGCTAGCACTCCCAGATTAACCTACTCGACAGCTGCGAGGGCCAGGTCAGGGGTCTGACAGAACCTGCTCACACAGCCACAGAACCAACAATGTGCCACATGTCAGGGGTGTAGCGTCTGAGGGGGTATGAGCAGCACATGACGGGCGTGCTCCACAACACAAATATATATCACAGTATGATAGGAATATACAGCACAGTACGATAGGACCAACAATGCTTCCTAAGAGAAGAGAAATGATCGAGAAATTCTTCTGTGCATGTCAAGCTGAAGCAAACTGGTGCTCAGTAAACTCATCCTCCACCAGCCAACACAGGCCACAGATACCTAAACTGTAACTTATATCATAGATGCATAAAACAGATTTTTTGATTGATTTTTCTTTAAAAACCAGAACCCTTTGTTAGCTGGAGCAGCACTGAAGACCATATTGCAACACATTTGCTCAAATCCATGGGCACTTCCAGAACTCACCCGTGGCAGGGTCCAACCAAGAGGGCACATGTGCTGGCACTGTTTGCATATGTCCCATAGTTAACAACCCCACACACATGCGAAACACGGACCCACTTAGAGCTGATTAGCTTCTCGCCACACCACCACTACAGTTATGGAGATTGATGGACGCAGATTATTGGGCCCCGGAGATGCTGGGCCCAGGACCCAAATAGCACATTCTCATCGAGAGCAGACTGTGGCACAGACCACTCATGGAGTAAAACCTCACGGCTAGAAGAGACCAAGGAGAGGGAGAGAAAACGACCAGGCGAGCTATAAAAAGCTTTTCAGAAATATAAATATCATGCTAATGTGACGCTGGCTGTTGGCCACATCTGGGACATTGAAGACATTTCCGATATATATCCAGAAGACAGCAGTGTGATGAGGACGCACAGCAGGGTTTGTGAGGTCAAGGGGCAGGCAGGATTATTTCAAATCATTTATCATAAGTCTAGTATGCTCTCATCACTCTTTTGACCGAGCTATGGTGATAAGAAAAAGGGTACTGCGCAGCACAGTCTAGTTAAAAGAAAACAAAAAGAAGTGCATAGTTACCTGTTGTTTTAATGCGGAACTCTATTCTATGTGGCAACACATGAAAGTTTTGATCATTATAGCTTCAAATGAATTCCTAATACAAACGTTACTCTCAATGTACTGTATGAATAGAAAAGCTGAAGAATTAGCACAATATATGAGACCAAGCAATGAGATTTTTAAATCCTTCCGACTTTGATCCATTACCACTACAACATTATTGCATAATATATCGCTGAGAACATGGATATCATTAATATATATGACCAAAATGGGCTCGGGATCCTCACTTTTCTGAAGCGGAAATGAAGGCACAATTTGCCCCAAGTGTCATCACAGCCATTTTGAAGAGCAGAATTTATATATTTGGTTACAGCGATTGAGTCATCAAGAATACGTTTAGATGCCACTTGCACATTCATAGTTCTCATCAGAGAGGTGTTGGGGTTTTAAGCATTTTTCATCAGAACTTGACCAGGTTTAACTATTCACTTTTTTGATTCCTCCATCATCCCTAAAATAGCTTGGATATACAGTAATCCAGTGGTGACTAGCTATCTATTTCCGTCCACAAATCCATTTCATCATGAGTGTAATGCCATGGACTCAAACATGTTGGCCTTCACGACCTAATCCTGGCGACCTTTTAAACCCTTGACAGGAGGCTCAGCGGTTCTGACGCCTCAACAGTCACAGAAGTCCAGCAACATTCTGCAAACAAGCTACTTCTGTGTATTTAAATATATTAGACTGTCAAATAAGGTCTTAGTCTAGTGATTCAGAGGTCTGGTTGTGAGCACTTTCCTCTTGCACTGGTCAAGTGAAATGCTATATATAATATCCAGAGGTTCTCTTGGAGACACATTCGAGCTGCTGCTGCTGCTGCTGCTGCTCAGAGGCTCTTACACTGTCAAAATTGATCTTTATACATTTCAGTCCTGATTTATGGATGAGTTCAGCTGTACAAGTGAAAGAGAAATATCAGCAGCAGCAGCATTTTTATCTTAAGATAAGTCAGCTCACGTTGAGAAATAAGGTCAGTGGAGACTAAAAATAAGAAGGACACACTGGTAATAGGTCATTAGGCTTGAGCTGAGGAATGAGAAACAATGAAAAACATTGCTTCTGCTGCTTTTTTAAAAAAGAAAGAAAAAAATAGCAATTTCTATGTTCTGAAAAAAGATCATTCATCTCACCAGGGTTATAACCATCGTGGTTTGCGAGAGCCTAATAAAGTTTCATGGAACAGTGTCCTTAATTTCAGAGTCCAGCAGATGGCACTCACAATTTCAAAATGATGTCAGGTTGCACTGGGACAAAGCCAAAGATGAAAGATCAGAGAGTGCCCATCTGATGCCCTCTGAAATAAGGACACTGTTTCCTGAAACCTCTTCCATTCATCAACATCCCCAATTGCACGAGCAAATAAAAACATGACGTTTTGGTAGGCTAAGCCAAATAAAAAAAATCAATGCCACCAAGTGCAACACAACATTTAGGACCTCTGACAGCACTTCAGAATAATCAAATAAATCCACTACAGTCAATTATCTATCCTCAGTTTATCACTGGCCACACATACAGTAAGTGATTTCTCGTACGTCGCTGCTGGCACACAAGCACACGCCCTCCATCTGACAGCCAGTCTAAAATGTATGACAATTACATGAGAAACAAAAGTCTGGTGAGATGGTCAATAAAGGCAAACATGAAAAATGTTTAATCCTTGGGCTCAAACAACTTGCCTTATGCTCAGTGAGGTAAACAATATGTCAAGCACAGTATGAGTGACCCCTGACATTGATAACAAATGTTAATTTTTCAAACAGGACCAAAGTCTCTGTGTGAACAGCAAGCACTGGAGGGGAAAACAAATGGGATTTTAACTTCCAATTACAGTAATGGCTGTCTGTGACAGGTCCTCCAACAATGCACCTTCAGCCCCTCACTCCCACAAACACCACAATAAGCACAAAGCAGCTCATCGTCATATTGTTGTTGCTGAATATGGGACGAGAATATACATTTCTTTTTTCCTGTAAGACAAAAATACGTGGAAGCAGCCACGTGGTCTTCGTGGTCATGATTCCAACCATTATGGCCTTCTAAATAGAATATTTTTATAATTTTTATACTTCAATTTAAATGCAGACAGTCACTTAATTTAAGTATATATTGTTGTGGTTTGAAATATATTTTTTCACATTTAATGGGTCAATGATATAAACCAAAAATGGAGTTTCAGAAGGCAGAAAATGAGCAGAGTGTTTCCAGCAGCACTGCTCCCCCTGTAGGTGCAGCATCGTTGTCAAGCGAACATCGCTGTTGAGGACTAACCACATTCCACCTTGTTAATCATTAATCAGGAAAGCAAACTCCAGGCAACTGTCAGGATGATGGAAACACTATTTTGTGAACTCCAAACTTAATTATGCGGATGGTTGTGTTCCAAAAATAAACTGTAAATGTGCATCATTATGCCCGGCAACCAAGGTCATCAAGCATTCAGGATCCACACTAACGGGAATTTAAGTTGCCTTCAGTGGCGTGTCGGCTGTTTTACAGTTCAGTCTTCTATTGTTCACCTGCGTGACCAGAATGCTAGACGCCTGGCACCTTTTACCGCTCAGAAAAACACCCGGCGAAAGTGTGAGAGGCCCTTTTCGCCGACATGCTGGAGCAGCGCAAAAATTAATCTGTCACTTTTTATGAACATTCACATCTGGCTCAGTCTGATCTTGAGTCCAGTTCAGTTAAGTATGTGACTTAAATTGTGACTTATTCCCTTCAAATTTTCACAGTTTACTTCAGAAGCAATAGTGACAGACAGGAAACCAAGTCACCAAGAAGAATTTCAGCTCGCAGGCCTGGTATTTTCATCATTTACAAAAAGATCATTTAAAGGGTTTTTGAGGGCTTAGTTTTGTAGATGCTGCTATTCGTGTTGACTCCGTTTCATATGCACCTGGCAAAGTCGTCAAATGCAGAAACTCCATGAAACTTCAGACCTCCTCCAAGCAGCTTGTTTTTGATTTTCTCAAAGAATCATTGTCATCACGACATTTGTTATATCTTCATACTCAGTCAGTCTGAAGCATTTGAAACGGTCAAATTCAAAAGGGTGTAACAGAACAGCAGGTGGAATACAGCAGTATTCTCGAACTCAGCTGCCAAGTAGAAACCAAGCAGGGATGTCATTGGCGAGTTGTGACATTCATGCCACGGTGAGGGCACAAAGGCTGAAATCTACTCCAAGCCCTGCTGTTAGGTTTTCACGGAGAGTTCATTGAAATCTACTTAGAAACGCTGACTTGTTGGAGGTAAATACTGTAATTCACATCTACATGAAAAAAGGCATATTTGACTGTCAAGTGAAAACATTTAAAAGTCCCTGAAAAAACGAAAAGACCAATTTTTCAGGTTTGATTTTTTCAAAAAAAAAAAAAAAAACACTAAGAAACTATGGCCCTCCTGCCCTCCTGAAAGAAAGGAACATAACTTTTAAACTGTAACCTAAGTCGAAGCGTAAAGATGCGAACAGAAATTTATAGAACATGCCCGAAATCAGCCACACAAACGTGATCATCAGTCCATTTGTGCTGATGTTGGTTTACTACTACTACACACCAAAGAAACAAGTGTCAGCTGTACTCAACATACTTCACGATACTACCATCCAGTAGCCGATTAACAGTTACAAGACTCAGTTTCTGAAGTAATCCAGAGGTGTCTTCTCCAGCGGAACTACTGCAAGATGCTTGAAACACCGTCGCTGCTCATTCTATTTCAACAACTCTACTGAAACTCTGAAGAGGGTGGCCTGACACTACCTTTATTCAAATTCCATTAAAGCTCATGAGTGAGTTTTCACTAAACAGCTTCAACTAGAGCGCCTCTGCTCCTCTCAGGAGAAGAATTTTAAAACCATGAAGCAGTTTTTTTTCCATCTCATGCTCCACAGGAATCTAAAAATGAGTGGAATAATTGTCTTGTGAGCCCTTCAGCGCGCTCACAAGAGCTCAGCAGGCTCAACAAAGTCTCTCTCCGTGGCGTGGCATTGCTCCGAGACAATCCGGCGAGCCCGAGTCCAGTGACTAGGACAGCAAACACTCATTTGGAGAGCAGGTGATGCATGGCAGAGCAAGCACAATCGTCCTAGCGACGTGTCATGTAAAAGGGACTTGTTTACGGCATGTGTGTGTGTCTTTGAGCGCGTGTGTTGACACTGCCTTCCAGTGTCCTTGATGCACCTCAGGAGAGCAGTTTGTGGAGGATTTAAGTAAAGCAAAAGGACTGAGTGGCAGCCGGCGAAATCTTACATCGCAGAGAAGCTATTTTGCGCTCTCCTCTCTGAAATTATATAAACTGCTTGTGGCTAATGGAGGCCTCAGCTGCAGTGAGAATAGGCCTGAACTGCCTTGCTCCCAAACAATCTCTTCCAAATCTCCTATTTCTGCCCGCAAGCGCTGGATGAAACAAACAAAAATCCTCCTGCTCTCTGCTCAGACTGCGCCCCTCCTCCTTTTCAAATTTCAGAGTGGGATATCACACTGACCACACTCTTATCGCTGATGAGCTCTGCTCCAATCTTTTAATGATACCGTGGCTCTTCACTGACACGCCCACCAGCAACACAGGTAGCCTCACACGCCAAACCAGGATCGCTCTGGTTGACCACGATACATACTAATTTTGTTCAATAAAAAAAGACACTTGAAGACAAAATAAGACATTAAAGAAATGACAATACATCAGGGAATTGAGACCAAGACATTATTGAGACAGAAGAGCATTGAGACAACACCAAGACAATTGGAGATGAAGACCAAGACGAGACCAAGCAAACTGATCCACAAATGAGCAGCAGTGGGGTTGGGCATCCTCCTGATAAGTTGCAAGAAAAAAGAAAAAACAGCACCCACTGTGGCCCTCTTGTGGATCAGTTTGGCAAATATCAAACACAACAAAACTGAACAAAAAGTCAGAATCCTTTGTTTACTAATTATGCCTTCCAATTATGACAGTTTTCAGTGGGTGAATCCATGAATTGAACACATTCCGGAGACAAGGCCCAACTTCAGACACCGTAGTGAACATCAATGTGAGACACCCGTCCAGCATCCTGTGCCTCGCTTTAAACAGCCAGCTCTCAGTGGAACCAGCAGAGCTGCGTGTTCTGGTTTAATATTCCCAACATATGGAACATGAAGCACAGGACTTTACACTGCGTAAGGGGGATTCCAGGTGGTAATGTGACTGCTGCTGTGACAAGGCCATCAATGCATGGGGTCAAGTTTGAAAAGAAAGGGAGAGCGAATGACAGCGCAGAGAAGAAGCAGAGGAACAGACAACAGTACAGGAAAAGCAATGTTCAAGCGGAAGATAAATGAAAGATAAATGTTGAGCATGTGAGAGAAACAGCCAATAAAAAAGAACTGTTTAGAGTTGGAAAAGATTTATATACATATGGACATTATATGTATGTACTGTATATAATGTCCTTTAAAACTGATGAAGTTTCTGGGCTGAAAGTGGAGTCATTAAAATGTAAGCGGCGACAGAGAGTGAGCCAACATCCAGTGATATTAAAACAAATGAGAATGAAGTCCAATTTTCCAGGGTTATGAAAGCTTATTAGAGCTTTAGCGTTGCGTCCCTTCTGATCTTTCGCTCTTCCTACCTTTCTCTCTCCGAATCGCCGTGTAAAATTAGCCCTTTTGTCCTGCAAATATTTTGACCTTTACAAAATGGAGCTATTGCGGCTGCAATCCTTGCCGAGTATCAGCTCTTCTTATTTATGAATATGCCGTTTCTTTGTCACTTTCTCTTCATTGGAGCTGTCTCGGCGGCCCCGGGCAAGCCTCATTTGCATAAATGCTGGAGGCTGAACAGAACACTGTAAAGTGAAGGACCCGGGAAAACTAATAACAGTCCGATGGGCTTCTGACAACGCTCGGCTCCGGCTCGCCCACAACATCACAACAATTTGGAGCATGAGAAATAGTAGAAGCGTGTCAGATTAGTGTCCAACACATGAGTCTTGTTTTCACTGCGGGAGGTCTGGCCTCATGCCACATTTGGGGAAGGTCCAGGTGTTACATTCAAAGTCTTGTTAATCCCGTTCCATTAATCTGTACTTTTGGATTCCCAAACGATAAGTGAAAGAAGTTTCATCCAAATTCTGACTCACTGGTTCCATTAATCAGATTCAGTGCTTGCAAGTCCATCAGTGCCCAGGCAAATCATACATTGGATTATCAGGTTTTTCTGTCAAAATATAACGGAGAGAATAGAACAGCAACAATCAGACTGGTGTCTGTTCTCCAACATGACCTCGGCCAAGTCCACAAAACACACACAAGAGCATGCTCCCTTAAAACCTTCCAAGAGTTTGAGGACGGATCCTCCTCGACAGGAGCCCTGAATGGACCTCACTGGGGAGCAAGACAATGACAGCAACACATCTGAACTAATATAATGAAACATTTTTACGACAGTCAAGCGCTGCCTCCTTTTGCTTCTTTCAGATCTCAATCTTGAAGAAGTTAGCAGCTGATGCAGGTCATGCTGCTGACTTCTCTGATTAATGGTTCCATTTAATACATTCAATTTTCCCCTGCATATGAAATGTGATCACAAATTGGAAATTCATCATGAATTATTACATTAGTGCCAAGGTAAGAACATGTGTTCCACTGTTCTTTTGGGCCCCAGTCACACAGAAGATCAACAAAACAATTAGCATGAGGGAAAACTTCAATCAATCCAAAAGACCACGATCAAATTCAAGTGTTCCTGAGTCACATGGTAGAGTGATGCAATACTAGTACAGAGGAGCTAGCTAACTTTAATATGGTAAAATAGGGACTATTTTCAAATGGGTTTCTGAAGAAGTCTGCGATGCACATTAACCACTTGGCGCCTCCCGCTGCATTTCCTGTGTCCAGTGTGTTACGAAGAAGAGACAGGGATGAGTTTAACTCATGACAATGCACTCATTTCGGTCAGTGAAATACTGCATGTAGCTGGGTATATATAACTCATATGCTCATGTGTTTCACATAAGGCCACATTTGCCACCATTGAAGCACCTCAGCATCAACATGCAACACAGAAGGCTGCCTTCACCATCAACGTAGACACCCCAAGAGTCAGTATTTGAGGTGCCCATCGTGATGACAAGGTGCTCAAAGATAAACTGAATTTACAATTAAGAAGATTTGTTATGTTTGCTGAATCTATTCATGTCACTTGTCACTCATACGTGAGCAGAATTGACTGGCTTATGGAACTGAAGCTCGCTTTACAGTTATTGTTGTTATTTGTTGTGCACAGATCAAAACAGGGGCCACCAACTTTGTGAAATCACAGTCTCCGGAAATCAGTGTTTGAAGTTTATTGATCACATGTAAATTCACATACCTCCCTAAAAAGCACCATTGTCAAATGAGCAGCGACAGTCGCAGCAATGCACTCTGAGTAACTAAAATTGCAGCATAAACTGATACACATGTATTGTAAATGCCGGTTTTGTGGAATTAACAGAACATCTACAACCATCCACAGAGGCACTGACTGTACAGACATGTTTAGTACTTATGAATCAGCATAATAGGAGAATAATTTATGGTCTTCAAAGTGAAGGATGCATTGAGAATGGGGATGTTACTGGACAGACGCCAGTTCATTGCACACTAATACTACCCATCATGTCACTGTTCGGCACAAACACAGAAAGCAAACAGTCCCACACAACAGTCATCCGCTGTCAGTCAGTGCAGTCAGCAACCGTAGGCAGCGCCGAGCTGCAGAAAACAGGCTTAGACACACAGTTGTACATGAAAACCCTTCTTTTCCATGAGCTGATCCTTCTTTGTTCTGCATAAATGCCAATTACATAATTCTCTCTGGCATGCAAATCAGATTAGATGAGGCCACGGCAGATCACCTCAGTCTTTGCATGCATTCAAACTCCCAGAGAACAGAGAATTTGTGGGACACCTGATCTAATGCTTTTATTGAACAAGCTGCCTGGATACAGGGGGTTTAGCTGTCAGAGTATTGTGAGTGATCCTGTGAAGAAGATTTCACATGAGATAAGAGTTTTATTTATCTAATTTTTTTTTTTTTTTAAGTGACTGGTGACTGTTCCACAGTCTCAACTGATGGTCATAAAAATGATGTATTTATTAATTTGAATGTATGCAAGACCAATACAGCAGTCATTTTTACTCGATTCCAATCTTTATTTAAAAACAAATTCCAACACCAGACTCTACAGAAAACTATGGTGGCCCTATAGGCAATCACAAGAGAAAGGCGCAGCCACAAAAATGAAATCAGCATTACACAATCATATTTTCAGAAGTTGCATTTACAATTATGATTTAGTAATTGTTTTTGTAATTGTGCTTCCAGTTTTGTTTGCAGTGCTTTTGTTTCTCCAAGTGTGATTGTCATTCGCCCTTCACGACCACCGTAAAAACGAACAAGGTGCAAAGCCAGATTAAACAGCGCATTGTGTAGGAAACTATATTGAAACACCTACTGTCTTATTTCAAACCTTAGAGTAAAAAGTGTCCCAGGGCACAAAAGAAGCGTCTTTTTTATATAATATAGAAAAAAGAACTGAAAACCTCTAGCTTTCAGTGCTGATCTTTTTCTAAAGATGGTTTCTATGTCAATATTCCGGGTATTCCAGCTTCTAAACTGACATGATGCTACTATTTGAGGAAGTTGGGCGAATCATTCACCAGTGGTATACTGACTTTGAAATGTACTTTCAGTGTAATACACAAAATCAATATGTTTCAAATAAACAAACTAAGTTGAGAGGCCTTTCTTACACGTGATTGCAACTCTTTCAACTACTACATTAAAGGTGTATACCTTCACAAATCTTTGTCAAATAAAAGTCAAACAAAAAAAATAACATTAAGTGATTTGGATTCTTTCTAGAAGTCAAGGGAACTTTTTTTCTCTATATGTGATATTTAACAGAAGGATACGTCATCTGAAAAGTTGACAGGGAAATATCAAGGGCATTATCAAATGTTAAAGATGTCCAGAAGTGCACATGACATCCCACATCAGGGAGATATTTGTATTCTGGGAAGAGGCGCTGACATTCAGCTCGTGGGCACCGATGCCGAGGATCACGCTGGGAAAAGGGAACTGATGCAAATTAGCAAAACCAAAGGAAAGTGACACTTTGCTGTTGGCTGCTGGGAGTAAACAGTAAAATGTTGCAGCAGTGTACACTGCAGTCAAGAAATGCACAAAAGGGTTCTCAGTATGTGGTGCTGTGTGCAGGGGTGCATGAGCGCACTTCCCCTCTGAGAGTGTGTGTGTTTGTGTGTATGCAGCAACCCACGGAACTAAAGAGCAGAACAAACCAGAAGTTGCCTGACAGCACAAGACCCTACCCAAAATGAACTTGGAGGAAGCGGGACAGCGACTGGAGACACAGACACAGGGATTTCAGTTGATGAATATGAACCAGAACAAACACATGTTCCACACAACTGGTACCACTGTACAACATGCTGTATTAGCCATTTGTCTCAAGCCTATCATACACACAAATTCTTCACACAGCACCATCCCTTTTTCATCATCAACTGCCACCTTAAACTGTGCTTCATCATTTGGTTCTCCACATGGGTTTAATTCCTCCCACGCATCCTTAACACAGGATACCTTTTTAATACTGTCTCAGTGACCGTTCTGACAGCAGTTGTAGAGAACCCTTATCTGCCTCTTCGAAAACCTGCTCACAGACTTTGATACTTTAGCAGCGGCTAATTGGGACTTAGTCTGCACACATCATGTCGCGCCGAGGCCACACGTGACATAGGTGAAATCTCAGTGACGTTTAGATGTGGAAATGATTGCTGTTGCTAATGTCAAAATGAACAAGATCCTGGATAAACAACCCCAGCAGGATGTTCCTGTTCCTCCATGTTGAGAGGCTACTGCTGAGTTGAAGCACATTGTCAACATGCAAGAAAATGCATGCAGATATATGCAGAGATAGATGAGAGATAGTGTGGCCAACTCCAGTAAGGAAAATCGCTCACTATTGACACTACATGTCGCTAGAAGTCGCTAAATGGTGGCATCACAAATAGCATAATGGCTTTATGTGAGGCATTTACACACTGGTTGTGGGGCGGAGTGTGGTCTCTGACTGAAGGAGGAACTGTGACTGAGACTGGCCACCTGTGAGAGCTTTGTTATCACGGAGAGGCTCAGGGCAAACTCTATACTACTCAATACATGCTTTTCAAGGAAACTAGCGCCGCAAAAAAAGCCGCTGGTCATTTTCCACAATATAAGTCGCCAAGAGGCTTTGGATAGTGGCCAGATGCAGAGACAAAGTCACCAAGTTGGCAGCAAAGTCAAGACATTGAGGTGCTCAAAGACGTAACTCTAATGCTTCAGAGAAAAGGTGCTTTTGAAAATTGTTATTGCCATTTAATGGGGACGCCCACATTTTATTACAGATGCGGTATTGATAGTTTAGATTGGATCACATATCCTTTGTCCCACAGTGGAAATTCAACGACAAGACGGAATTCTGGGAAGGCTGGTTCAAATGCGGCTTATATGTGGCTCTTTACAGTGTAAAGAGCATTTTGCTGTCAAAATATTGAGCCTCGTCACATCAAACTGATGAAATCATAGGCGTTTTATTTACCTTAAAGTGCTCAAAATGCCCTGTTTTCACCTGTGTGTCTGTAGTTCCGCCAACCAAGCTGATCTCCTGGAGGACCAGAGGCGAGAAGCAGCAGCTGCGACTGGCTGTGGTGTCAGAACTGCGGGCGAAAACTGCACATTCTAAGCGCTTTAATGCAAACAAAATCCTGTTCAAAACTACTTTAGAATTGATCCTCATGCATTTTGAAGCCGGGTCCCCCACTGACCTTTCTACAGTGCCACTTATGTATGAACAAGGTCTATTTTCCTTCTTAAATTTAGTGCGGCTACTATTTCAGTGACTCTGTAGTCTGGCATTTATGGTAGGTATTTAAGTTGAGTAGTACTTGACCTGGCTTTCATTGCAAACGACAGAGGTACCTGATTAGTATAGACACTATATTCTAATACATAATGTTCCTGTGACTGACAGTGTCCATAAAAACTGCTAAAACCAGCACGAGCAACGCGGATGTCTACCCCAGCACGTCCTGCTCCTCTGACAAGTCTGTCATCTGTTCATATGCTAATGCTCAATCAGTCCATCCAAAACCCAAAGTATTTCCAAACCTATTTTCATTCCCAAGCAATCAATTTACCTTGGAGAGAGATAAACGCTTAAAGAGTCACATAAGAGACGCGCTGGAGAAAAAGGGTGATATGAACTGAAAAAAAAAGTCTGGAAGAGGCAGTTGGGGAATAGCTGGATAATGTCGGTATAAACACACAAGTCGTTGGCGAGGAAGCCTCGACTGAAGCTCATTCTCATCTCAGCCGATCCCCCCTACTGCAGGAGGGACTTCCAACACCTTCAGCTGCAATATAAATGTTAATAGAGTTCAGGGAAAGAAAACGAGGCGTAAACAAACAAATGTGGTATTCCATGCTTTGGGGCAGCAGGAGGCTGCTGCCATTGAGCAGTGCGTTGGCATGTGGCTGTGCGCGCACATGTATGTAGGCATATGAGCAATAGGAAGGGAGAAAAGACGCACATTCTCAGTGTGAGCTTGGGACCTCCAGGAGCCAAGAGACCCCCACCTGTGAGACTTCCGCCATAAGCCAGCCGGATCATTTTCTCCAACATGTGAAGAAGTAGGCAAAATAAAAAGGGAATCAATCCGCTTTTCATTGCTGCCGGGGGTAAACGTGCATGCTGCGCAGCCGAAAGCAAAACAAAAGGTCTCAGTCAGAAAGGAGAGTTTTTGAAATCCTTAAAGTACGTGATAGATACAACACTTCCATGTTCAGCGCTGTACTCTGCTCTTTCCCGATAACTTGGCTGAGCAGTCATTAGAAAGTCAACGAGAGCGGGACAGGGACACAGAGAGGAAGAGAGGCAAAGGACTGGGTGGTGGTGGGTGGTAAACACACGCATCCGCATTCTAAGCACACGGCAGGAACAAACTCTGCGTCCTGACTTGTTCAAAGGGTTGGCAACCTTCAGACCA
Source organism: Synchiropus splendidus (assembly GCF_027744825.2). Classification (NCBI taxonomy): domain Eukaryota; kingdom Metazoa; phylum Chordata; class Actinopteri; order Syngnathiformes; family Callionymidae; genus Synchiropus; species Synchiropus splendidus. Next base: position 3,258,801 of record NC_071350.1, read on the forward strand.
ATTAGACATCACAGGGCAGCCTGCACAGCACCCTGCTTTCATATAAACGGCTCTGCATGAATTTTTAATCAGCTGTAATTTAAGGATTTAAATAAAGATCAGATTCTTCAGGGTATACAGCAGAAGAGGTGTCTAGCTGTATGCGCGTATCAAAACAAAGTGAGGTGCCATGAATGCATTCATCTGTTTCACTCAACATCACCCCCTTCTCTCTTTAATGTATCTTTTCTGTCTCCCTCAAACCCACCGCCTCTCACAGTCCCACCTGCCAGAGCTGTGGGCAGAAACCCGGCAGGTTGTCTAACCTAGAGCGGAAAGATTTCCTGAGTGACTGGTTGACTGGTCGGCCGGCTGAGTGGCAGCATGTGAAGAGCAAGAGACAGATCTGCGGGGAATCGCTGACAGATGTAATTAATGAGGTCATACTTGAAGCTGGCAGACGCCTTCATATCCAATTCCTGACTCACAACTGAACACACCTGGTCCTCAACAACACAACATGGCGGGCCAAAGAAAGAAATAGCCACTCATCCAAACAAAAGAAAGTTGGAGCAAAAGGCAACTCAGTGACCGCTATACAAATGACTTTTCATATTGTAGCTCATTAACAATAATGTACACTTAAAAAAAGAAAGAAAGACACTGAAAAGAACTGGACAGTCCAGTTGTTCAGCATTTTTAATTCATAGCTATTAACACACCATCATAATTTCAAATTTACCTTATCTGACTGGCTGCATCTGTTCAGGACAGATTGATGGGGTAAAACATGATTAAACTCAAGTTTGTCCAAACTAAACCTTTATTGTACGTTGATAAGTAATGGGGCAAGTCCAAGAATGAGCCTCAAATAAACCCCACTGCTATCTGTTATTTTGTGTTCCCACACTGAAAAAGAGGCACAGAGATTTAGTGATTACTTTGAATAATAAAATACAACTTATCATTGAAAAGTGTGGGGATTTTGTTTTGGTTGATATGTCTATCTCCATGCTTGGCCCAGGGACTCCCTCACTCATGGCTAATATGTGAAAATATGTATTGAGGTCAAACCTCCAGTTCGTCCCCTGAGATATTGACAGTCAGGCTTGATGCATATCAGGAGGCAGGACTGTACAGAAGACGACGGGACAGAAGCACCATGAGAATTGCCGAACGATCACTTCCCAGTTTACATGTATGCTTCTTCCTTTCCCCATGACCAACTAAAAACTTAAAAACACACTCGCGCTTCAAACAAAAGAAAAGCCTTGGCAATTCCCCTGTTATCCATCACCTCTTCAGTGGAGCATAAATAACTCTTAATAAATATCATCACATTGCTGGAGTGTTTTCAGCTTTATCCCTGTGGCGTTTTCCCCACCCCCCCTTCTTTCATCAACACTGCAGTATTTCACCAAGCATTAAGAGGAACTGTGAAAAAGTTGAGCGATGAGTGGTCGAGATGGAGGATGTCGTTCTACTGTGAAGGTTCAGACAACCCCTAAGGACCATCAGTCGACCAGGCTTTGCTAAATATGAAAGCGCTCACTTTTGCAATTGGCCAAATATTAATTCAAAGGGGCTCTTAAACCGCCAGTGTCCTTGAGCAAGACACACAAGCTGTAATTGCTCCTGGCACCATCTAGTGGCAGCCTTAATGAGATGATTTCGAGACGCCTCCTGAGGTTTTTTAACTTTTCCCATTGCGTTTGTCAATTGCCACAAACTATTTTTTAAATTTCAGCCTCTCTTTTGTTTGAAGTCCAGCCTGTGGTCAATTTCAACCACCACTCAAGAACATAGAACCTTGCACCGTTTTAAGCATCACAGGCTTCACAGAGTTCTCCCTGTTAGAATTTGGGGTTAAATCGTGTGCGCGTGAGATGGTGAGTGACAACAGGAGAGTGTTCAGAGATACCTGTAGCTTTGCGTCAGAAAAGAAAAGAGGTGCTGAAGATTTTGTGAGGTAAAAATCAACATTTTCTCCCATTATTGTGGAGTGATTCGGAAGAAAGTAGTGAAAGCGAAGAGAAGTTTTAGTCAAGGCGAGAGCTGCAAGAAACCTTGGATTCATACAGCAAGTCCCATTGTTATTTAATAATTAATATACTTCATTTAAGAACCGCCTTGACCTTATTGAGCTATGCTGCACTGTTCCTTCAGAAGTTCACTTCGAACATGAGCCAACTGTCCTAATCCTTAATGCTGCGCCTGATCGCTGCCAAGACATTCACGTGACTGCAAGGGCACTGTACAGTTGAGCTGCAGGAGACAATATGAGACAGACTGAATCTTTAGTAAAGAGAACACAGTGCTACCTCGGTTCTCGACCACAATCCGTTCCAGACGGCCGTTCGAGAAGCGATTTGTTCGATATCTGAATCAATTTTTCCCTTTACAATTAATAGAAAAGAAATAATGTATTCCCAGCCTTATTACAGGCTTTTGTAGGAGTGAATGTAGAAGCATACAGAGGCTGGGTTATACACAATAACAAAGGACGTTGTGGGTCAGCTGATCAGTCCGCGCATGTTACGTTTTTTCCGTCTTTTTTCGGGGGCGTTTGAGTGCTGGATTTTCGTTCGGAATCAGAAGCAAAAAAATATTGAAATTTTCGTTGTTTGAATTCCTGGACGTTCGAGGTACCACTGTATGTGTGTTGTTGTAATGAGAGTTAGTATGAATGCACATTTAAATGCCACTCTGTCCTGGGAACACCTTATGAGATTGCGTAGTCAGGCAGGAACGTTGGACTCCATGTCATCATTGGATAATCCGCTAAAAATAAATGAATGCAGAACAACGGAACACATTTAATGGCATCCTCATCTTTCCACATTATTTACCACAAGGGTTGATGCACTTATGTAAAAAAGTGACCAATCACTCAATAAAAGCTGCAGTTTTGAGGATAAACTCTGAAACCAACACCCAAAATGTATTTTAAGCATCGCTCTCGCCACGTTTCCGAGCAGCTTTTGGGACAATCCACATGTGGTAATTGTCTGTTTGTGAGCGTTATTGTGTTTGAAGGCCTCAGGTGCAGAAGCTTTTATTGGCTATTCTGTGTAGCGGAGCAGAGCCATCCTGACAAATTGGAAAGACAACAAAACGATCTCCTGTTAAGTAATTAAGAAACAGTGTTTGGACGCTATTTCTCATAACTGTTAAAGTTAATCAGATCTATCCAGAGAAGGCAAGGAGAGGGAGCACTAGGCACACAAGGCCTAATTTAATATTGCCCAGTCTGCCTCTCCAGTGTCTTTGGGTGTGCTTTAATACTCCAGCACTGATCTCACTGGCGCATGCAAACTTGTAATATGACACAGCACAAGATGACAAGAGCAAAACTTCACTTTGGATCAAGTCACGCAATGTGATTTTTTTTTTTTTTTTTCTTTTTGGTTGCCTTCTCATCATACTCTTCATCACGAGGATCAAATATGTTGATTGAAAATGAGGTTTTTAAATCCTATATACTACAACAACATTAAGAGTATTATTTGAGAAGGAGTTCAGATGAAGAAGAAGAAGTTCCAAATGTTAATAGAAAGCAATACATTTTCAGAACACATGCGTGTACTTTAGGTACAAGTTTAAGCACAAATACTCATCTTTCCCTGCTGTGAAGATTTTAATATGGTGCTTTTCATAAATAAATATCTTATTTCATTTTTTTCCACCATTTGTCATTGCTTTAACTACTGAAGATTGAATGTTTAGTTTAATGATTTGCTTTAACACATGCTTTTTACACAGAGAAAACCATTCAAATAACAGAATATTTAGTATAGACAAGACATTTTTAATTACATTCTTGCTTGCAGAAGTTGTACTTGTAATCCCCCAAACAAGTCACACCATATCAATGAAATTGAATTGCCCTCCCCTGGCTCATACTGTTTTGTCTGACCCCCATCTATGAGGTAAAGTACTGTCACTGTACAGCGTCCACTTCATATATGTCCGGCACTTAAAACACTGAGTGATTTCACACTAAGACAATCAGCCACTATTCAAAGAGCCCAAATAATTCTGCTCTTCTTGGATAGGTGCCCAAACTAATTCTGACCATTTTGTTTCCAGTCTGTCTTTCTGCAGACGCACAATAACACACTCTGAGAGTCCTCATTATTAAACTACAGGTCTGGCATGGTATCATGTTTTCATAGTTTCATTTTATACATCTTTCCTTATCAGTAGGGAAACAAGGATGAATAGTCCATTTGGGTGGAAAATAAAACCATTAACAGACACAATACCATTTTCAACAGTCTCATAAATGCAACCAAGTCCACAAATAATAGCAAATACTCAACGGAAAACACAGACCAGCAACAATTGTCAAATGGTGACACGAGTGTTTTCATTCTGACAGATCACACAACATTATTTTCATTGTTGTAATCGTTTTGTTCTGTTTTTTTTCTAAACACAGTTGATTTGTATTGAATCTTCATTTAATTCTCTGTTCTTTTTCGCATGCCACATTATCTCTTAGCACTCCATGTTTCTACCTATGTCTTCATCCTCAACTTTCTGTCTCAATGTGTATTCACACATGCGTCTTTGAATGTCTCAAGTCTCTGAGCACTCCTTAATGGTTGTCTTCGACAGTCTCAGTATATTAACATTACGCTGTCAGTGAGAGTGTGCCCAGTGTCTCAGCCATATCCATGAAGGTCCCAAGGTGTAGTTCAACACTGAATATGTTCCGTCCAGAGTTATGTGAAAGACTGTCTTGTTTCTGCATGTTGCAGGGTATAGCTTGTATTTCCAGTCCTCAGATGTGTATGAGAGTCGCCACACATCCGTACATGCCAGCAGGCGCACTGCAAGGAAGCAAGCTTGTAGTCCACTCTCCAAAGTGGCAAAGAAGGCGACAGGATAACACCAGCTGTACATGACTGTTGTCAAGCATCATCTGAACTGCATATAATTAATATATATGAAAAGCACACCAGGTGTCAAAGTGATTATAGTTTAGCACATTATGTCCTTGACATTTGTGATTAGAAATCACTCAGAGCTGCCATTTGTTGCCGTGACGGGACTCCAATGGTACTTTGTGTGTACGATGGTGATGATAGAGTAACAGCCTGCACAATTACAAGGGGACGACATCCCATCCCGTCCCAGCAGTGGCACTTTAAAGGGTAAAGACAAGCTTAGTGTGGCCCCCGCCCGAGCCCTTCTCGTCCGCCCTTATATAGAGCTATTTATTTCACTGCAAAAGACACTGGTTAAGCCCTCTCGACCAGAGCTGGGTTATTTATAGCCAGATAACTGTTGTCCAAAGTAGGAAGAAGGATGAGAACAGGTCATTTACACCCAAAGTGGAAGTGCCAGCTTGGACTGCATTGAAACAGACTTTGTGTCTGTTCTGCCTCTTTCACAGAACAATGTTGTAAAGTAGACTACATTAAGTACTCAACAATAGACTTTCTAAAGTATAGAGAATCCCACAGGGCTCACTAGACTTTAAGGCCGTTAAGGATATCGTCCGTTGGTCTGTGATGAATGATGTGCTACTCGGCACACTTTAGCAATGATGGTGAAGCTCCATTAGCCTGTAACTACAGAGAAAGGGTCAAAGGAAACTATGAACTCCCTGGCAACATACAGCGCATTGGCTGAATGGAGCGGCCAGATAGATTCATTAATCTAAGATGATGAGTCCTGGTTGGTGTAATTAGGCCTCCTGACACGGACTGCCTGACTCGAGGTGTGCTTAGCACCTTTATGGCAAAAAGAATCTTCCCCGACGTGCTTTGTAGCAGTTAGCTTGGAAACAAATGGAGCAATGAAGCTGCAATAGCATTGTTTACAACCACTTCTCAGTATTTTTCTTAGGTGCTGCTCTGGGTTTGTGGGAGTTAAACATTGTTAGGAGGTGGCTGGAAGAAATAAACGCAGCTCTTGCTGGCACCAGGGCCACCAGCATCACCCACACGTTCTATATATAACTCTTTTTTTTCCATGGCGAGGCCATTTGTGGGCCAGAGTTCACAAGGGTACTTGCCCGAAGAGCTTTCCACTCGTAATACCAGCACGACTCAACGCAAACAATGGTCAACACCCTCTCCCATGAAATAATTGGGATTTGTACGAAATTAAAACTGAGGAGATTTCTGACCATTAGCTAAACAAAAAGGCCAAATTATAATCAACAATCGGGTTCATTAGGCTGAATAGAAAGTAATTGCCTACTTAAACATCCGGCAATTACAGAGCTTTCATTTGGAGTCCCTGTTATTTTCTGACCATCTGATAACGTGCAGTTTGCGAGAGCTAGTGTCTGTGAGTGTGTGTGTGGGCGGGCGTGCTGGTGCAAGCGTGCATGTGCTGGTGCACAAGGATGTATAAAGGCAGAATGTGATTCCAGAGAAATTATTTGTAATTACATTATAACTCCTCCTAGTTTCTTGGTGGCTGAAATGCAATATAAAGGAAATAATATTGGGCTTTTCTGCTTGTATTATTTATTGCGGCGATAATATGGCTGGTTATTAAACAATACAAGACATTGTTTTTCTCTTTTTGCTTTCCGTAAAAAACACTGAGTCGATACATCGTCCTGTTTTACAGAATATACGAGAGGCATTTGGAGTCCAAGAGTTAGGACAGTGACCATAACAGCAATGTATAGTAATGGATGGCAATGAACTTGACAGATAGTGGACAAGGCAGATGCAGCTCCACCAAGCTTCAAATGTCTCCAAAAAGCGTACATATAAAACTACTTCTTTCCAGTTGCCGGAGGGGTGCCTGACTAATTATTTGAGTGTTGGTCTTTCAGGGCGCAGTCATGCATTTCTATGTGCATATCCTCACTGGAAGAAACCGCCAATCTAATCTTATTTAATCTGAAAGACTAAGTAGAGAACCTTAATGATGACACTTATGTGCGAGCGGCTCTCCCAGCCCTCTTAATAACCGCTGCCAGTCGTGCCCTGGGAGGCACAACAAGCCACAGCCCACTGCACCATTTGGGGACCCGCTCCTTAAAGAACAATTAACAGGGCCATTTAAAAAATCATCCTGCCCACACTCTCAATTAACACAACCCACTTTTGCACTTTCCCCTCCATTGTGTTCCAGAATAGCCCGGTTGAATTGGAACAATTACGCAGAGTTGGCGATGGCTGCATCATGGCAGCCCCTTATGCTATTCCCACAGCACTGGCTCTGATTGGCTGTGCTGATAGAAAAAAAAAGAAGCCGGCGACATTCAAGCTTTAGGGACCACCTATAAATTGTGCGTCTTTCAGGCTTCTAAACGAGATGTAATTACTGTCTGCTCTTTTTGTAAGACCGTTTAAAGCGTCTGTTTAACGAACGAACAAAACGAAAGACTGACGGCAGAAGATAAGAGCAGCTCTGGTGGATTTGCTGGTACAACAGTTGACTTTAGTGTTGTAGCCATCGATGCTGGCTCCACGATGGCACAAAATGCAAAAACAAATCCGTTTTTTAAAAAATGTCAACGTGCAATGTTTGCATGTTTCAGTGATGATCCCTTCTTTTTGATTTCATACAGTAAGTACAACTCCAAAGGAAATATTTGTATTTCAACGGTAAAACCTCTGTGTTGACAGTGAGATAAAGCAAAATGCAAGAGCTACCTCGACCAAAGGGGGCGCAACTGGGACAAAGTTAACGCTGGTTCCCTAGCTAATTCCCAATGCTAAGGCATCACATATCGACAGTGATAAAGCCATACTTGTGATCGCATCCGAACAATGCAAGAAGGGAATGTTATGCCATGTCACCCCACGGCTGCTAGCCCAAGCCATTGGACAGTCCAGTGAAACATTTGATTCAACTTCTACTATATATAACTGTGGACTTGACAACCACAAATAAGATGCCCTTTAGGAGGACATTTTGGGACCATATAAAATGATGACTTCGCAGATACCAAGGAACACCCTTATGCTTGGACCCCGCCATTGGATGTGTCCTTCTCCCATTTGTGCTAGTTCTGCCCAGACAGCTTTGTGATGCTGAATATTTAACCCCGTGCCTCCTTCAGACCAGCAATAAAGCTCTCGTGACCTCATCCAAACAGAAACAGAACCAATGACAAAGCGGTTATTAATGGCTTGCATGAACATGTGCATCAGAGCTGCAGAAATGATGCAAATAAGAAAAATAAGTCATTTTATATACACATCTAAATGCTGTTTTCAATCGTTCATACTTCTTGGAATCCCACTTGCGCTCTATCAGGATGTAGGAATAAATGAATGAGGTGCCAGGCTGGATGTAAACCAGATCACAGTAGTACCCTGTAGGTTCTGAAGCATTTAGGCCATCATATTTGAATTTGCCTCCCTTCTCTTACAGAAAATTATTTTGCTGACTCTGTAATGTGCAGGTCTTTCAGTATACAGCGAGCCAGAACCAAATGGTGGTCTTTTAAGAGTAAAGTGACTACACTCCAAGAGCTTTCCCAGACCTCTGGAAAATGCAAACACGTTTTCCTAAAAATAACTCTTATCTTGCTGCAGTCATTATCATTGGGAGCACTTCAGAAAACAGCAGCTCCAGTTGTGTGTAAATAAACAGCGAAAAGCAGAGGAAGAGGGAAAAGATAACAGAACAGGAATTCCATCAAGAGACACGGAGGGATGACTCATGAAAATAAGTGACTTTGAGCTTGTGTGTGGCGAAGGACAATAAAAAGCTTGGAAGGCCAAGCTTCATGGGGAGGGGGTGCTGATGGAGCCGGCCCGAGGGGCCAGTGCTACGCCAGTGGCGAGGTAAAAAGTGCGTACCCACTTCGGCACTCAGTTTTTGGAAGAACATGAGGAGGCAAAGCTACATCAACACCCAGGAGGAAAGCAGCCATTACTTTGTACTGGCAGTCAGCTAGCAGGGTGTCTTTGGGTTGTAGAACAAACTCATTCCAGGTAACAACTGGGTCAAATACCGTAGCTGTTGAGTTAGTGTTTCTAATAGTCATACTTTGCATTAGAAGTAAAACCAAAATTAAGGAATGCAATATGTTGTGGCAGTCCTGCACTGGACATGCTAAAAGAAGAAAACTTTTTATTGGTGAGGTTAACACACCCATCTGTGGTCAGAGGAACGAGAGGAAGTAAACAGAAGCTACAACTGCTGTCCGGCGGACCCAATCTAGGATAATTTTGCCGTGTATGACATCTGCTAAATATGAACACATAATCTTTGAAAACCACGATTTGAAATAAGGTATAAGGTATACCATACCATACAAGGTATTTCAAACATGATCTAGGTTAATTTTGCATTGTACACTTCCAAGAGTGTCAGAGAAAAGGAGAGCCAGGATCTGGTTTAACAGACTCCTCTGCAAACGAAAAATAGCTCATAACATAACGTGAAATATATGCACAACTCTCTTTTGGTGTCTGGCCCTTTAAAAAGAAATGCTGACTCATCTGTTTCCACTCAGTGACAAAACAGGGTCAAACATGGCTGCCTAAAAAAAACAGAACACAAGGTCTGTCCCTGGTTTTCTGGCTGAGAGACCAAGGTCCCACTGAACCGCAGCATAATGGATGTGCTTGCTATTAGTGAGCATCAGAAGCCTGGAGAGGGCTGGATTACTACACTTGGAAGTGGCGCATCATAATCCTGATTCTACAAACGCTGAATACGTCACCCTGCTGCTCTACCAGTTACGTAATGTGAGTGGACAAATACTGTTAATCTCGTCGGCACAGACTGATGCAATATGCTCCATTCACTCTGATGAGAAGCTTTAAAATGTGAACATTAAATTGCAAATGAGCAATTGTGGGAATGATATAAGACAGGGCAGTGAAGGGTCACCACTGGAGTGTTTGTGTTGTGTAAGTCACATGGATTCAGTGTGTCAGCAAGTAAACAAAGCATTTTACATTTACCCCAGACTTTGCATGTTACTATGGTAACAATGGTGGCTCTACATGACAAAGTGTGCATTGTGATGCGAGTTAAACACTTCATGAGTCCTCTGACCGATTCTGTATCAGTGCATAACCAGAAGAATTTGCAGTTCACACAAACTGAAAACATAATCTCGGGGTGAATCTTAGTTAAGGTGACTAAAAATATAAATGAAGCAATACACAACAAAAACATTGTATTGTAATGTAGCATGCCTATGATTTTGACAATGAAATACCACATATTAAAGAAGGTTTTATGAACCAGTGGCCTCATTTTCAGAGGTCACTAGATGGCGCACTCTGTTCCATAGCTTGTGGCTTTTAACACATATTTCAAAGAGAACTCAGTTAATTTTTAAACCAAATCGCCAACTACTGCTCTATTATAATATTAGGACGCTGTTTCATGAAAGGTCAGTAACCCATCACTCGTAAAACAAATCTCTATTGTCGGGAATATTGGTGACTTTCACTTTCCATGAAAGGATTTGAGTTAAACAAAGCACTGGTAGTCTAGATTTTTGTTCTGCCGTTCAGCATCATATGTAGTGTTTCAATTACACAGCAACAGCATTGGCCCATCCGAGTCTGACAGCTTTTGCGAACAGAGGCCAGACCAGGAAACTTTGCTGTGTAAATACAGTGGCACTTTGATTTTCGAATTTCGAATCTCGAATTTCGAACAAAAATCCAGAACTGAAACGACCCCGGAAAAAAAACGGACCAATCACCTGACCCACACCGTTTTATTGTGTATAACGCAGCCTCTGTATGCAGACGTGTCCCGTTAGTTACATTTACTGACTGCTTTTCTTCATATTGAGGTGTAAAACCTTTCCTGTCTCCTCACTGGACCGTGGTAGAGTGTCACAGGGGAGGTGCTCGCTCTTGACACCTCCGAGGCTGGAGTGCACACTCCAGGGTTTGATGTCCTGTTGTGGGCTGGAGCTGGGACAGGGATGAGGCGAGTTACTTGGTTTATGACTTTGTCACAGCCAAACTGCACAGAAGCGCACATTCAGAGCTGGACACGCACCGGGCACCTCTTCACTTCTGGAGAGACGTCACTCACTCGGCAACCCCTCCCACATGCAGCGGCCACACACATAGAGGAACAGCGCACCTGCAGCAGACACTCTACATTCACTCCTACAAAAGCCTATTTTAAGGCTTGGCACGCATTATTTCTTTTTCCATTCATTGTAATGGGAAGAATCGATTCAGATTTCGAACAAATCGCTTCTCGAACGGCCTTCTGGAATGGATTGTGGTCGAGAACCAAGGTAGCACTGTACTCCACATGAGACTTGGCGTGCTGCGGTGGTAACTGAGTTCACATGGACAGTAACTGCAAATAACTTTAGTCTTGCTGAAAGAACCATCTGGCATGACTTTAATGCTAAAGATGCCATTCAAAAAACCTTTCATCTCCACTGGCATCCGTACTGCTCTGCTTCCTGATCTGTCTGCCACATACTACAGGAGGGACAGAGGGTCATTCCAAATCCACACACAGAGAAACAGGTGGCCGTACAATCTCATATAAAAAATACTAATCCCGTTAAAAATTACGATGGTTGACGCATTTTCATATAGATTTACAACTTTATAAATTTACCCAACCCAATATTTTCAAAAACTTTTTTTTTTGTGTTTCATTTTTGAGTGAAAAACAGAACAGGAAAATAATTCCTTCATGTACACACACTAGACAGAACAGGACAATCCTGACTAGCCAAGTACAAAGGTCAACCTCAAAAGCCGCCGTGGCATACAGACCTGTTCAGAGTTGTGTGCAATATTACACAATTAATGTCCATCATTAAAGTAAGAAGCAGATGATACATTTGATGGTTGGATAATTAATACACTCAGTGTTCAGTAGTCTGTAGTCAGGAAGTGCAAGGAAGATGGGATGACTTTTGTACTTTGTGAGTCAGGATCATACCGTACTGTCTTGTTTGTGTACTTTGTAGCACTGCCATCCCACCTGCATTGTTCAACTGATTTCAGTTGTTTTTTTTAATACGAGTTTATACCCATTTTTTAAGAATGTTATTTATAACTGGACTAATGTATGCCACACTATGGAAGCACATTGGGATTTACCTGCAGTTTAATGGATGCAACTTGGACACCAAACTATTTTCTAGGAAGAGTCCACATTTCTACAGTGGAAATGAGAGATCTGATTGTCTTTGAGAAACTGACCGTATCATATAGTCCTCCACAGAGAGTCTTTTCAACTTCACAATTCCACACTATAATTAAAAATGTTCCTGAATTTGAGCTCATCTAGTTGTGCTTTAGGATGCCCAGAACAATCAAAGCTAGCTGATTCCAGATTACAGGTTTGCACTGAAAGGATCATGTCAACTTATTTACATCCAGGCAATGGCAATCAAGCGAAGGAAAACCATCAGTAGACTCACAGTAACATTGATTTCTCAAAGCAAGTGCGAGTTTTACTGAAAGCCACTGAAACATGAAACAGGAGAGAGAGAACTGGACCAGTGAGAGGATGTAGCAGCACGGGGTCAGCACTGTATGTTCATGAGGAGGGCAGAGAGGCAACTGGAGCTCACAGGGTTCAAATAACAAAATTACACCGCAGGTGGTGTTCATCTGCAGAGAACCCCTAGGCCTTGCTGCACATGCATGAGGGCATCTGTCATATGAATGAATCCACAAACCACACAGAGAGGAGAGAAAAAAGGAAAAAGACCTGATTTAAAGCCAAAGTGTTTCAACCTTCATTTGATCTTGGATCCCAGTCAGATCATAGGTAAACATGTTAAATTATAGCACTCTTGCTTCAGGATAAATGACAAATAATTTCTGTCCTGCACACATAGCAGCAGTTGTAATAATATATTTTTTTTTTGTTTCACAATTGAACAGTGTAGTAACAGTACACATAGGATTAATTTAGTCAACCAAACCATACACAGCAATTATAGCGCATAACAGGTCAGTTCTGAACTTGGACACGGTAGTATTTTAATTTGAAAGGGGAATCTGAATAAGGCATCCCAATCTTTAATTATATGCAAGTATATGAAGAGAGTCCCACCATCATTTGGAGACTCACTGTACTGAATAAAATACATGCAAAATGGTATTCTGGCACCCCAAAACAAGGATTGCACCAAACAGAGACTACGATAACTGACTTATTACTGATTATATTTGCAAATAGTCAACTAACAACATACATACTAACATTTGAAATCGCAACTTATTACACGTGCTCTTACATATATAACCATAATTACAACTTGAAATGTAAAGGTTGCACGCAAATTGTCTCTAACGGCCTAGCTATTTTGAGAGTTTTTCTTTCAATTGACCTTCATCTCCATCATTTTAATTTAGTATTACAGCGTGTCCAGGAAAATCTTTAACATTCAGTACCCCACTGCATAGCAGTAATGATTAGCTTGGTCTTGAAATGAAACAACGCCATGTTCAGTGCTAGCTGCTTAGCTTGTGGTTCAAACAAGGAACACTCTATCATTCTGTCGTGCAGGTGTTGGTGTGCAGTCACGTCAGAGGAGCACAAGCTTCATTCGAAGTAGTGCTGTTGACCAGGCTTGATCGACACACACATATGAGTGCACACAAAGTTCCTCAGACTTCTGTGGACTTGACGTGAAAATGTCTTCATGCTTTCAGAGCAACAGGAGTGAGGAGTACACACAAGGCATGACAACAAATGACAGTAGTTCTGCAGTCTTGTAAGCCACAGCCATATTCCATAAAGATCTAGCTAAATTAATGAGCGGTGGTTTTGGGAGTATAACAAAACCGATTATTAAATTAACAAAGTTAAATCTTACATCCATCAGCAACGGTTTTGGCTGTTGTTGTTACGACGAGACGTTGACTGATCTTGGCAGGCCATAAACACATACCTCCATGTTCTCGTATAAATTTGCCAAAATGTATATCAAAATCATACTGACTAGGATACTGTTGACAATCACAGAAAAAGAGGTGCCAAACTGCAACTTCTCAATAAGTACACGGCGATCGCATTAGCACTTGAGGGAAACTGTGTTAAAAACAGGACAATGCAGATTATACAATAAAAAGCCAATTTACATTCACCCTCAGACAAACTCAAATGTCACCCTGACACTCATCACCGCAAGCCCCGGGCGCACATCCCGACACGCATGCATAGGGACAGGCACACCAGCTTCAATCAGAATTTCTATTACACACAGAAAAAAATTTAAATTGATATGAACTATATTATGTAAAGCCTGATAATGTCAGTGGAGATGAGGTCTTAACGGACACTTGAGTTATTACACAACTATGGGATGGTCGCTTTTCATGTGGAGGAAAATTGTGATTACGGTTAAAGTTTAAACAACATAAGGATACGGAGTGGCAGAAAATTGGGTCCTTATACTTCAGGGCCAAATGCTATCAATTAAATATTCAATATTGATATGACTTTTTTAAAAGGTTGTTGCTTGAAAATGGTTTAAGATAAAGGCACACTCTGGATGACAAATGACCAAGAGTTAAAGATGAGAGCAAATTCTCTCCTCTATTGTGTATATTATGACGTCAACAGGTGGTGGTCAAAGTGAATTACAATACTTTTACGTTTTTTATGTTTACCTGATCTAGTCAAACCCTTCCTCATCTCTCAAGCAGCTATGAATAGGCACTAACATTGCTGTTTTGAGTGGGAGTGAGAACACCACTGCTGTGGGGTTTTTTTCCACTATGCCTTTTCCCAGGTCTGTGGTCTTTTTTTTCTTTTTGACAGTGTTTTAAAATAGATTTTTCATGGACACTGAATGATAACTGAAAAGTTTGTGAGTATGATGCAAACCAATGGGCAAAGAATTGGCTTGGAGTGGGAACAGGAGACTTAGCAGTTAGGTGGTGGTGCTATGGTGAATGGAAAGTTCAAGATACCATTGGGGAAGAGTCTAGTCGGCGGTGAAAGCAAATGCCTGCAGTTTGGGAGTTGAACATTAAAAGAAACGTTGGTGAGTGGCTCCACACTTAGTTTAAGGTGTCGGATGGCTATTATGGTCAGCTGAAGGTCAAACAGAATTGGGAAAAGTGGAAAGCAACACGTAGACAAGCTCAGCCGTAGGCTGGCAGCAGGACAGGGCATGGTTGGATTGCAACCAAGGGTCAAGAGTAAAGTGTAGATGTTCGGGTCTGGGCAAAGATTTGCCCAAGAATGGGAACATGAGTGCAAACAAAGGGCAATTGGAGGGCAAAGGCAGTGTGAGATGCATGGTGGTCACAGGATAAGAGAGGTCAGAGAAAACACAGAGGACAATATGACAACAATTACAGGGCAGTCTACTGTAAAAGTGCAGAAGAACTGGGTTTGACAGCCAGATCACGATCTTCTTTGGATCCTACATGTTGTTGCTCAGGTCACATGGCTCGGCGGCACTGACATTTAGTTTTGTCTTAGTTTTGCAGTGAAAAGTGGAACAATGAAGATTTTTTTTTTTGTTTTTATTTGTTTAAAAAATATCAATGTGAGTTACATATACAAATATATATATCGATATTAATTACAGCAGTGGTCAAATATGTAACTACAGTCTAAATGTGGTGACCAAACTTCAGGTGCTTTGAATGCAAAAGGGACTTTTCCTGGATGAAAACAGCTGCTTGTGCTTTAATAAACATGGGAGAGAAAGAGCAATATTTGTCTTGCGCAGGATGTTTTGGTTAATTATCCTAAATAAAAGATTTCTGCAGTGAATGGCAACCAGCTCTACCACATGAAGGGTGCTTTCATAACTCCCATAAAGAGGTGTAATAGCTGCAGGCCTGTCTGGAGAAGTTATGGCAGCCAGAAAGCTGAAAAACATCCTTTTCTTGGTCCTGAAATAAGAGACTTTCTGATTAAAGATTTTAAAAGAAATCCAAATTGCTGTTTGAACCTGATTACCGTTGGTCCCAAGACACCGACTCTGTGGTTCTTCTGAAATCTGATTTAAATGATGATTGAAAATCGGTACGATGGCACTTTAAGTACTGCTGGGCATCTCATTTTGCGGCTTGTTCCACTTTCAGATTGCAGCTTTAATCAGAGTCAAACTAAAAAAAAATCCATACGGTGCTACATTATGATATCTCCCCTTGTCCAAGTTTATTGATAAGCTCACACAGATGTGATCAATATCTGTTATCTACTGCTGCCATAACATGGATTTTCTCACTTTAACACCGGCATTATTTTTCCGCGATGACATCAATGTCATGTGACTCATCCTGAGAGCAGGCTTAACAAGTGTTTATGGGCATTTATTAGTTTAACTCTGAGTAGAATCATCTCTTTAAACAAGCAACATTTGTATGGACACAGATGTTATATGTTTCGATTTCGGGCTTCTAGTAAAATGATAAGGACTAATTTCTAATATGGAGTGCAGTGAGTTGTAAATGATAGCAAGTAGATTGAGAAAAATATTCCCAGTGCATAGTTTGAAAAATACTGATGAAGATATGAAAGCCGTCAAAATTGATAGTTTGACGTGGTATGGGAAAACAATTGATAAAAAAGCATTGTACTATAATTTCCCATCTTGGGATCAACAAACTCGACCTACCAAACTAGCTAGCTATCTATAGAAGAACACAAAATAATGACAACTGGTGACAGCAACCATGGATATGGTTTGCTTCTTGAGAGCACAGTGCTTGTCGCTTTGTCAACACACAAATGTAGTTCATGCTCTGCTATAGTTGCAGATATCTTTACAGGTGAAATACAAATCGACTGAACTCTTAATGCTAATTTCATGAAGCATTAAAGACAGGTAAACTGTGTTAAGAACATAGAACACAGAAACAGAAAGCGGCATACTCCAAGAGAGGAGTATGAATAGACAAGCAAAAAGCCCATATGGCTGTGGCCCGGAATACCCGAGAGAACGTATGAATTTTTTAACCGGCCTGAATGGACTGTGCTATGCTACTGATGGAACGAAGGACAACTTTGAAAACTTCAGTCTTGTCCTGGGATCAACCTGGTCAGCACATGTGTCAGAATGTCAGGTACAGCAGGCTGTAAGGAGCTTTGAGGGGACATGACTAGTGAAATTTAAAATGCAATTCAAAAAGTGAGAAGATACAGGGGACAAGGGACTCCCTTCTTACAGTCTAGGAGTTTTCCAGAGTTCAACACTAATTATGGTTTCATGATTTAGTATTTTGTCCTCCCAGATTAAAACTTTGTCACAAAATTTACGATTTTGAATTTTGACTGCACATTACAAGGATGAAATCTGTGCATTACTCACAATCCGTAAAAGTACTTTGAAAGATTGTCATGGCCCATACTATCAAAGAGTAAAACATCAACATGATGAGAAACTGACTGCCAAAAATATATATATATCTTAGCTCTCATAACCAGCAAAATAATGTTGGGTACATTTAAATGCATCACAAATTTAGAGAAACATCTGCACCACCATTCTGTCGTCATATATTTTTACATCAATTATTGATAAAAATGTCAAATAAGATTGAATGAATCTTTTCACTTTCTCATTGAGAAATGAAATGCATCCACACTCACTGTTTGGATCGACAGCCCTTGAACTTGCTAAAGGGAATGTGTGACTGCAAACGTCGCATACATTTTGGCCGTATGTAAAATCCCCGCCACAGAAACTTTGTGTGGCGATGCCTCATATTGAATATACTCAACTCATTGGGGAGGAAATTTGCCTGTCAAGATGTTATCTGCTTTCTACTAATATTTTACCCACAGCTGCTTCCCAGGAAATTGCAGTTGTATTTATTTATTATTTATTAGTCTATTAGTTTTAATAAGCTTCGAAAATGAAGCGTTCTTCACCACCATGTGACATGCCAGACTCCCTGTCTCCCTGAGGGGAAATTCACAAGGCTTATATTAAACATTACACAACCAGAAGGCTTTTTCCTATGAATATTTCAGGCTGATTTCTCAATGTATTAAGAGGTGTATAGAGTTAGAACATGAATTTGCTGACAGTATGCTAAGATGATCCAGGGAGAATAGTGCAATACAAATTTGAATTCATCGCAAATGTCGGAGATGGAGATACAGATATTAGATATTAACTATTCATAAACAAATTATTTATTTACAGTAAATACTTGGTAATTATGGTGTTGTTTAGCGTGAATGTTCAGTGACTATTACAGGGTTAAATTTGGTCAGTCTTAACAAGACTCGAATCCCTACTTTATAATGATTATTTGCTGGCTAATATCCTGTGAATACACATATGAATTAGTACTTTATTTAGGCCAATAAATGTTCCCTAATGTCACTGTAAAAATCTGTCAAAAATCACTTGTGCAGGATAAAAACATGTTCTGAAGTTGTGGCCAAATAAGGACACAGATTATCAGTGACAACAATATCTGTCCCTTCAACAAATTAAATATCTGGAGACAGACATTAGCAAGAACCGTGTCCTCAGTCGTCTGTGGCTGGACAGAAGTGTGTAACACTCTTGGTGTGGCCTAAGAGGCAACAGTTCAGTGTGACCCGCACACAGACATGATCATTATTTTGTCCCTACTTACCATGTTTTTTGGTTGAGTATCTAGATCTATTCACATTAAATCACAGAATGTTAAATCTACAGACACAATGCACAAATAGGTTTGTATTATATATATGTATATTTCAGAACACATTTATTGCTCTGTTTCTCCTGAGAAATCTGAAATCTCAGCATTCATTTTTTGTTTACCGATTGTAATTGCAGTAATCAACATGTGTATGCATTTTCCAATAATTAAATCCTCGACAGCGTACGTGAGATCAACGTACACAGCTCTCCGAAACGCTGTGTGCTCATGCAACTTAGCAGAAACACTCCAAGAGAGCTAATAATTTTGCTTCTGTTTATATGCAAACAATGTGAAGAGCCGCAGCCAGACAGACTGGCTCAGTAAACAAAGACAACAGCACATTTTCTCATTACCAAGATGCGTGAGCGAGGCCCCGGCACCGAAATTAGCCAGCAAAACTGCAAGGAAAGCAAACCAACCAGGTCATCTGCCGTGTTTGGCACCCACTAGTTTTAATTTCAATATTACCGTACAAACAACAAGGGAGGAGTGGATTACACAAAGTACATGAGTACATCCTCCCTGCATGACAAAAACGCAATGTGTGCCCACACGACAGCGCGAGTTAGGAATTTAAATAACGCTTTAAAGGCCATGAGCAACACCACACCAACACAACAAAGAAACCACCACAGTTGCACCTGCTTGTTTGGACTCCCCCGTGCCAGAGGGAAACCCAGACAGTTGCCGACATGCTGTCAATAGATTGGCGCCGTTTCAATATATCAATATCTGTTTCATAGGTGTGTGCACTATTTAACGTCAATTATTGTGGTTTGTTTTGCATGTTTCTGCACTCCAGATTCCCATAAACATTTTTAGTGAGACTTGAATGGTATTCCATGTTAAACCTGTTGTTGACAGAGATTACAAACATCCCCTCTGACCTGCCCTCTCATCCACTCGCTCTGCAGACAGTCTGTTTTCACTTAACACACCACTAATACGCACCCTGTCCCCCCTCGCGGGCGTTTCGCACACAGTCATGAATCCCTCTGCATCATACGAGCAGCTAGACGCTCAAATATACAAACCATTTCCTCACATTCACTGTCAGTTTTATCGTTATTTTGGGTGTCTGCTGTATACAACATAAGCTACCAGTAACACTTCAAGAGTCTTTTGTTCGAAGGTAAAATACATTGATTGATGCCAGGGATGCCAAAAGAAATCAATGCAGCATGACTTTTTCAATCACTGAGCATGAATATTGGCTACTTGTTAAATGCAGGTGCTCAACTTAAACTTTCACTATTGGGTAGTCAACTGTGCAAACCATGAAGGGAGTGCACCACACCAGTCAAAGAGTAGATGAAAGGAGGAATATGAATTATATTGGATTACTGAACGCCTCGTAATACCAGTCCATACTAGTCAAGGACTGTGAAACTTGTTTTGTTTGTATTGGACTTGCTTAGACATGGTCATTCTGGAGCAAGTCCGAGCGAATGGGGCTGAGGTTACATTGATCATCAGACCCAGCAGCCAAATCATTCCCTGGGAAAACCCCAATCTCCAGCTAATGGCTTGAATTTGTTTAACTAAATGTATTATTGTACCCCAAACTAATGATACTGGATCCCAGACTGATATATACTTAAAATAATACAGTTACAATAATTGAAAACATTGAAGCTCTCACTCACTTGAACAGAGTTTTTCCACAAGTAAGTAGTGTGGTTCATGATGTATGGTGTTGAAGGTTGAACCCAGACATCAGCTATAGCGACTCATCCTCTTAGAACCTCAAAAACATTCACTCTATGACTAAGGTCATCGATCACTAACAGGCACCAGGTCTCTGGTGGTAACTGAGTGAAATTTGTCCATGACTCAAAAAGTCATATAGTTTAAGGTCACCACCGCATGTCGACGAGATTATTACGCAATTAATTTGTTTTTTTGTCATTGCAAAAATACCAAAGGGCTTGAAAAGAGAGTCCACCGATCCCCAGTAAGGTAAGCCAAGCTGACATTTATCCCCATCACACATCACACTATAAACTGCAGCTGAGTGAAAGTGCACTGTGCACAGTATAGTGCTATTACACAGGCAGACACCCACCGCATCATTTATCCAGCCCATAAATCAGCCCTCTGCTCTACCGCACTACCTGTTTCTCTCGTCCGAGCAGGTCTCACCGACGTACCATTATACCCCATATACCTCTGCTAAAATCACCTCCACTGAGGCTGAGAGCTGTGCTAAGAGGAAAGCAGCACTTTTGCATTAGACCTATGATCATGGTTTGTTGGTTTACTAGTTGCTTTTTTTTTTTTGCTCCTTCTGTCTTATGGCTGGGTGAGTAATGTTAGTGGTTGTGTGAAGCAGCATTTACATGCAGCAGGTCCAATGGTGTGTCTAAGATATATTACCTCAAGCTAGAGAGTGAGGAAAATGTGGAAATGAGGACATGCTGTAATAATGAGGATAATTGAAGGGCTGAGCTGACACCGTCTCCTGCATCAGGCTGTAGATTGTCTTTACAGTCAGTGTGTAACACTTGTGTGCTACTCAATGCTGAAATTGAATTCCACAGACTTACCACAAGCTTACCTCGCTCATTTGTATGGCGTAGACACCTAATGCTGAACACCATCGTCTCTGATAATGCTGGTAAACAGCCTATCTAGAGCAAACGGTCCTGCGACTACATAAAGGCTTGAAGGATATGGAAATAGAACAGTAACATATCATCACCAGGGCCTCTGGATACAATTTCAGTCACTTATTTTACTTCAACCAGTATGAATGCTAACATAAATATAAGTCATTATGTTGTCACGCAGCCGTGCATGAATTACTGATTGATGCATGGCACTGAAACTTCAGGATTTGGATCTGGTACGACAAGAACGTTACACCACAGAAGTTCAGTGAAGAAAACG
Organism: Synchiropus splendidus; assembly: GCF_027744825.2. Lineage (NCBI taxonomy): Eukaryota > Metazoa > Chordata > Actinopteri > Syngnathiformes > Callionymidae > Synchiropus > Synchiropus splendidus. The sequence continues at coordinate 3,280,217 of NC_071350.1, forward strand.
TAATGTATGCAATTCAGGGCCGTGTAGTGACAATATGTGTGGTATGAAAAATTTGTAAAGTAGTCCAGTCACAATAACAATTCATGTTACTTGATATATATAAATAATTCAATCGGTATCAATCAGTTCACATTTACTCGACTCTTGTAGCACTTTCTGGAGGAGGTAGGAACTAGAGGAAGAACCCGCAGACACTGCAGCAAGAGTCAGTCATCGGCTATGCATGATACGGAAAGACACCAAATGGGCTACTCAAGGTCTGTTCAACATGTGGCGGTCCTTTAGTTGAAGGTGTATTGTGTATAATAATCCTTTAGAACTCAAAGTACACCACTCACAATGCGTCGTGCTGGAATCAATGCTCCACAAGACCATAACCTCATTATAACCCCAGGACCATTATTTTCTACAAGAGTCTACAAGAGGTAGCAGTTGTAGTCTGGCTGAATACAGTCTGCAATAAGTAGAATTCAATTTAACAGAGCTAATATAACCATGCCTCAAGTGACCATACATTATCGCACCACTACACATTAACAGCAGTGTACTTAAATTGTACAGTACATATAGACTAATATTCAGGCCCAGTTGCTTATGATTCGAGATAATCAATAAATCCTTAAGGGCAAAAATTGTGGAAGTTTATTATTGATCATCTCTCGATACTGGCACACTTCACAAATACACCCACAACATAAAGGTTATTTGTCTGATGGGGAAAAAAGTTTTTTTTTATTTAGAAAGTTTGTCAGAGAAAGTTGATGTCAGCCAAGTATGTTTCGTTTCTGTAGATATAAAATATTCCATGTCATTACATTGATCTGTTTTCCATCCAGGCACAAACATCCCTTTTAAATAACACTTAAATAAACGTTGTTCAAGTTGAACATTTCACGCCATCTTTTCTAAATGCATTATGTCCCTATTTCATTAGTTTTTAACTTGACAATTAACAGTAATACTTTAAATTAATAAACAAATTACTAGCTTATGTACGGTTGATACTCATACAGGTAATTATGGTGTTGTTTAGAGTGATTTTTCGTCGACTAATACAGGTAAAATGAAGTCAGTTTTAAGATGACACTAATCAATGCTTTATGATTATGAATTACTGGCAGATATGCTGCAAATACACCCATGAATAAGTAGTTTTTTTGGGGGGTAATAACCGCTCCCTAATCTAAACTGTGATCCAATTAATTCCTAAAACCGCTTAAATATGATGCCCTTTTTGTTTTACTCCGAGGTGGAAGAGAAAGAACACAATGTTTTGCCAAGTTTTGAACTAAATCTCTGCAGATATGGTATTGATCTTTCCGACCCAACATGATGTGGCTGAAGAGAAAAGTATTGGTTTCCTCATCCTCAACCGAGACTTTTTAGCGATAACACAGTTGAAAAGTACACTCTGATATTTTGATCTTACAATTTGAGCTTGAATAAATGTGGCATTAATGTGATAATTTCATATCCTGGATCATAGATCAGAGAATTTTCTCTCCACTATCAGTTATATAAAATGCTGCAAAAGTTGTTGACATGAGGTGAGATAATGAACCAGACAGGAATGAATATTCAAGTTCCTGACATCCTCACATGCATACTGCGGCAGGAAGTGACAGATAAAAATTTAATTTGTATCATCGGTTGCAAAATACAATTTAAATTATGAAGACTTTCATAAATGTATTATTGGTTACGTGTTGATCTAAAAGTGGGACAATATTTTGCATGTAAAGAATGAGCAAAGTGGGAGTGGCTCATTCAGTGAAAGATAGAAACGACCTGTTGAACATACGGCTTCGCAGGGCACGTTACGTCTTATACCTTCAAAATCTTGAACTTGTCTTACATGACATAGACGTGCCACAGGATGAGATTGGTGTGTTGACTCTAAGTCAAATATGTCAAAGTTACAGCTACTGAAAGCAGAAGATTGGGAAAAACAAACCCAATACATTGAAGTCACTGTCAACTCAGCTTTGCACAACAGCCTCATTTTCAAGAAAAAACGGTGTTCCTTGCTCTTAAGAAGAGAAAACGGTGTTCAGACAAGTTGTTCAGAGGAGAGGGCGAATTTTCAGACTCAGATTTCAATCACACCAGTGATCAACGCAAGTGGGTGAGTTTGGTCGCGGTCAGGTCATCCAATTTACAGTTGCATTTAAATGTGCTTTAACTCACACAAAGATATCCATCCATCCTCATCTGCTTTTCCCTTGCTTGGTCACATAAGCAGCTTCAAAAGGTCGAGCCGAACGCCCTTCTCCTGGGCAACATCCACAAGCTCTGACAGGGCGATCCCAAGACCAGTGAAGAGATACAATCCCTCCACCTGATCCTGGGTCGACACCTCAGTCTCCTCCCAGCTGGCCGTGCCCGAAACACCTCCAACTCCTGCTAGCTGTCAAAGAAAACGCAGCCACATGTACCCGGGACCTCGTTCTTTTTGGTCATGAGCTGTGGGTCATAGGTGAGGATCGGGATGAAGATTGATAGGCAAACAGAGCGCTTTGTCTTTTGTCTCATCGCTCTCTTACACACAGCAGCACAGTAGAGCAACTCCCTCACTTGAGAACAGGATATCTATGACATCCAAAATGTAAAATCATCTCAGTTAAATGTGTGTTATAATGGAACACTTTTTGAAGATAAATATTGAGTCATTTCTTGATTCACGACAGCCAAGATAATGAAATATAAAAGCAAAACAAGTGCATAAAAGCTTTGTGTGGCAATCAGAAAAGCAGAGAGCAGAACACCAGGACAGACAGATTAGCTTCACCACTCGGATGATTGCACAACTCCAGCAGCCTAAATTATGGACACTGCTCATCATGCGAACATTAGAAGGAAGTTAGAGGATGTACGGTGGCCAGGTCCCGCATCAGCATGGGCTGAATCCAAACTCTGCAGAGAGACAGCTAGAGCAGTGCAGCAGCACTCAGGCCTGTCTGGAGCAGACACGCTATGTAGCCCTTCACTTAGCCGCCACTCGACTTCTGATTCAAGTGACACACACAGAGTGAGTGAGAGAGACAGGAGAGGGAAAATCAGGAGAAGTGAGCAGTTGCCAGCATTAAAAGGCCAAGGACCAATATATTTTGCTTACTGCTAAATCAAATAGCACCTTTGAACAAATTCATACAGCTACTTTTCTCCCATCGACTGCCCATGCCACCCTATTATTTCTTTAGTTTCCCCTTGCTGTCTCTCTCCCTGTCACAGATTTTGGAGCGTGTTTGTTCGAAAGCCTCTTGCATCACATCTGTTTGTTTAAGCTGCAGATGACGCTGGAGACGAAATGTCTCTGTAGACAGCCCAAATGTACAATGGCAACTAACTAAGGACTAGTTAGAGGGCTGCCTGATACACAATTAAAACACTTTTCCACAATATTATATGATGACTTCATTGTTGTTTTGTTGAAGTTACTTCACATTAGTGACAACATGAAATGCCATTATGCCACACTAGAGAAACATTTTATAGAATGCTAGTTTTCCATGGAACTGAAGTGAGCTGGGCCTGTTCTGCCACCTGATTCTTTTTCTTCCCAGGGTGCCATTTAACAGTACAAGCCTTGAGTAAGCCAATAAGACGGGATCTGTGCATGGAGGTCTTTTAAGACCTCTGTCTTCCCTTGATAACTCCATTTCCTCTGCTATGATCCACTTCTGTCGTCAAACCACCAGGAGCAAAACAGAAGAAAAATACAGAAAAAACAGAAGCAAAATACAGCTTGAACAGAAACCTTGAACCAAATTACACCCCTTCCAAATCCAATACAAACAGCAATATAAATGTGTGTGAATCAACATACTGTACATTGTGCATGCAGTTATGACTCAGTTTCAGTGTGGTTAGGTGGGAAGATCTGCATATATCAAATTAGTCATTAGTATTTCACACTATTTCCCCAATAATACAATTACATTTGTGCATACACTGTGCTTAATTCATTGATCACCATCGCCAGAGATGCTTGAATAAACAGGGACAGCAGTTTCGAACACACAGCATTATTGATTATTTTCACTTTTCCAATTACCTCACTGTAAAATCTTGCTTGTGTACAGTTGCCGCAGCTCCTCCGCTTCACTGTGAGATACATGCTTATCAATGGAACAGGTGTAAATATAACTTTTCATATGGTGACTCTATGTCTTGTTTGAAATGGTGTTCATATATTGTTCGGGTTAACGCTGTGGTCAGAAGACATCGCTACGATTTGGGGGGGGTTTGTGTGGGTATAAGCAGCAGTAAATTGAAGGCTCAGTTGGTGGGTAAAAGGAGCAAGTGGACAAGTCGTGTATCAGATTTAACAGGATCAGGTTAACAAATACATGGTCAGAGGAAAACCAGCACTAGTTTTCTTCCTCTTCTTCTTTTCCAGCACTCTCTCTTTGCAGTAGACATGAAACCTGAGGAAAATTTCCAGCAGCAGAGCTCAATAGTCCCTGGACACTGCAGCCCAGTCCCATGGACAATCTAAGGTAAAAACACTAAGGGCCAATGGATCTCGGGTCATTTAACTTCAACTTATAGCCTTTATAATGACAGCAGCCTATCAAAAGTAATAACGGATCAGTGAAGAATCCCTGCAATGGTCTGTGGGCCATATATAATCATCTTTAAGGAGGCAAGTGTGGGGTGCAAAACCGCCACAATGTGAACTAGAGCAGTATTACAATAATCTAGTGTGAAATATTTTCGCCTATGGCGTTTTAAAGTCGCTCACACTTAGCCAGCACCTTCAGATCCATCTTACATGTAATATGATAAGCAAGTCAGATGTGGAATGTATTTACCACAGTATTATCAAAAGGAAATGGCTGGCACCTCTGATTTTACACTCACAATAGGTTACGGATCAAAGCCCAGCTCTCAGCAGTCGACGTTTATTCTCTCAAATAGACTTGAGAGGGATGACTCCATAACCTCCGCTGGCCGTGGAATTTGTATTATCTCCTTTTTCATATTCATGCGTAAGCAGAATTTACACTCATATTTGCAGCACAGGGGAGGCAGAAGTGAAGGACATGGACACACGGTCAAGGTTGCAGCTGCAAAACTGAGGATTTGCAGAAGAAAAGAGCAAAACAGTGGTCTTTCTCTGAACACCTGCAGTTGAATTGTGCAACTCTGGTGCATGTGGAACCTCTGTGTCATCCATTATAAAGTACAGCTTTCATTCTGTGTGAACAACCACATTTGTTACCATGCTACCATAAAATAAATTGATTCTGATGAGTGGTCAAACAAGCGGTCAAACAATCCCATCATCTTGTGACGTCACAGGAGGTACCAAACACGGGTGCACTGTGCACTGAAGCGGTGGAAGCAGCAGCAATATCAGCAAATAATGAGGGAACACTTTTTGACGAAGAAGAGCAAGTTAATGTAATGCAACAATTTATTTTCATTCAAAACACGTTGTGGACGACTTGGACTACTGTGAGAGGATGAGGTGTCAGGATGGGTCAGAGATGGATGGCAAGACTGAATGGTCTTTTGGTTAGAAGAACAGGCTTCTATGCTCACTGGCACCATTAGAACTTCCTGTCAGTCATGCGACAGTTCGGCATTTCACGAAGACTTGCTTCCGGTTCTCACTCTGTGCAACATGGCTCTGAATTTTATTCACTTAGAAAACGCTTTGCTGTTATTTGGCATTGTAATTCAACAGAATGAACTTTGCAGAAGATATATGATCATTTCATACTGCATATTCATGTAATGTTCCAGAGGCGTGTCAGCGACACTTCAAGCTAATATCTTACCATGACAGCAGGAGCTAACTACGCCACAAGGAGCAGCTCAACTTGAGCAAAACAGAATAAAAGTTTTGGCTTTGTTGCCCATTTTATTTCATTTATTGCACCCAATTACAAAATATTATTTTCACAAAGATAGCTGGCTCTTAAATAAATAAATAGACATAAATAAATAAGTTTTTCATTGGGCATATAAAATAAATCACAAATAATATCCACATTAAAGTACAGGGGAAAAGATAGAAACCAAATTTTAACAATAAAAAGATGCCAATGTGAGTGATGGATTAGAATAAACAAGGTTCTATTATGAAAAAGCCATGTCGAAGGTTGCAAAATACAGCATACAAATTAATAACATCACAGTGCTGTGAAGTGACTTCAGCTTTATCATTTATAAAGTCTGTGCAAATCAAACAGAAGCTTCAAAATGTACATTTCAAACGTGCAGTGCTGTTTTTTGTCATTATAACTGATTAAAAATAGCAAGGCCATGCATGCAAGGCACATGAACACAGAGTCATTTTGCTTGAATACATCTGCTTTGCTCAATTTTGTGTCATTTATAAGCACATTCTTCCAGCATAATAGTGCAAAGGACATCTGGCTGTTAGAGAGTGGTGACACGCTGCCGTATTGATCCCGCTGGAAAAACTGAAGGTTTTAGTGCCACAATGTTAAGTGTATTTTATAACATTAATTAAGCTATTGATTTGAAAGCTCATTTTCAAGTGTTGTACGCCAAGCGTGGGGTTTTAAGTCAGAGTGAGACAACTGCTCTCAACAAGGTCACGCTCCCAAGAATGAAAAACAATATATTTTCAACGTTTCTTTATACTCGCTTATATTGTTGTGTTTTCTTTCATGCAGCTGGTGTGTGTGTGTGCCCCTCAGCCTTGTGCCTGCCTGACAGGAGGGGAATTGAAGTCAGATGTGTACCCCTCCGGGGCTACACTTTCTTCATTGGTCAGGTAAAAAACAGTTCAGATATTTTGTGCTTTGACTGCACTGACGGTCAAACTTGCAGTGAAAACCAAGGAGGTTTCTTCTGATCGGTAAATGCCACACCTCGACTCCCAGCACCGGACTGAATCTATATTTCAGGACGGGAGCGTACATCCTTCCTGAGGATGGGTTGCAAGGGTAAATAACATATTTACTCTGTCGGCATTAACATTCAGCTACAACATTTGTTCACAGGCTAGTTGCAGATGCGGATAAATAAACACATTTACAGCTTAAACATTTCTAACATGCAACTGCTCCCTTGCTGCCTGACATTTGGTGACAAGGCAGTTCAATATTTCGAAAAAAAAGAAGAAGAAGAGGGTATTGTGTGAGAAAATATCTCTCCCCGCTGCAGAGTTGCTGTGATTCATTTCCATTGGCCTAGTCCTGATTTTTAAGCTCAATGAACTCAAGTGAGGGAGTAAAAACATCAGCTCAGGTTAAAACCAAGCCACCAGCATCACTATTCCTAAGTGACCTAAACAGTACAGTGGATTACCACAACTAAAATACTTTAAGGGTTCCTGACATCACGTCAACCAGGATATAATTAGAAAAATTAAACAATGTTTTCATTCTGTGTATACAAAAAAAACCTGGACTAAAATTTCCATCCACTACCGTGAATTACACTGTGATGCAGATAAGTTAACCAAGCTCAATCGTTGACCATCTTGTGATGTAACAGTTGGTGACAACAACAAACCACTTGTCTTCTCTGAGCTAGTTTTCCTGCCCTGAGTGGACACGTTGACGGGAGCCGACTCTAGTGTCATCATCAAGCCATGTCTTCGGCAATTCAGTTAAACACTTATTTCACATACTAACTCAGCAGTACCAACTTCGAGCATATTTGACTAGGTCCAGTCTTGACGCTCACTCACTTCATGCGTTGGGGATGGCCTCATAATTGCCAACACAAATCTAATGCAAGAACGTTGTTGATGTTTTCCTTATCATTAAGCATGACAACCATGCCCTGAAAGATAATCCAGCTAGAAAAGCACAGACCTCTAACTCACCAGGACATCACAGACAACAAGCGCATGGATGCCCTTCACAATGAATCTGGCTCCAGAACACCATCAATCTCCATCAAGTTGATGTTCTAAAATTTCTAAAACACAAGAACCAGAGCAGAACCACATCTTGTTGTAAGACCTATTCTCAGGACCCTGCTGTTGAATGGGCTGCTTGAAATGGAAATGTATTTTTAAGGGACTTAACTGTTGAGTAGTGTCTGGCAGAGTCCACAGGCAGAGTAGTGACTCCACGTAAAGCTCACTGTCAGTAATCATAACTGGAGCTATATAACGGCTGTAAAAGGGGAGGGAAAAGTCGTTTTTTGCTAAATAAAACAAATGTGGGAGATTTTGATGGCTGATGTCAGTCAATCAATGTCAAACAAGAGTAGCATATCAAGGCTATGAATTACATCGTTTACTTTATCATCTTCAAGGCGTTTTCCCTCTGTCGTCTCTTATTTTAATATTGAACCATGATGGTACAATAGTTTAGCATTCGTTGCTGGCACTGGGAATAAACAACAGCGATGAGCCCCCATGGTGTTGGGTATTAAAAACAAAAATGATTCATGTAATCGCAAGCCACAACAAAAACTGCGTCCGTCCTTCCTGTCTACTGCATCCATGTGTACCATCATAAAATAGTCAGGAATTTTGCTTTCCCATTTCCTCTTTCTCTCGTACACCACTTCCAGATGTGAGAAAGCCCTACAGGCTGACAGTTTCCAGAAGGTAAAGTGCATCCTAAAATGGGAGCCACTGAAGTAGACGATCATACCCAAATTACTGAATGCTTGTTAATAGAAAAATGACACTGATGGATGTAACTTGACACAGTAAACGTTGCTGCATGTCATGTCAATTGCTCCAATCTTGTTATCACCTCAGGCAGCAGCTGCAAAGACAGGTAGAAAGCCTCAAAATTAACCACCATCTGTTGCCTACGGATATGGGGAGCTGGAGCCCCTCGTCCATCCCAAAGCCACGATGGCAGAACTTCCTCTCACCCAGAGTTGCTGTCTTTGTGCCTGAGGGACAGGATACCTGCAACCAAAGGCCAGTAACATGGCAACCGGAGTCAAAGGGCTCCCGTGCCTTTTGCACAGCAGGAGTCTGGCATTTACTTCCCACTAGCATCTCCTGTTTTATCCTTCAGGTCACCCTACCCCCTCCAAAAGAATATGTGCTTCCTCAGCTGACTTGCTCTTCCCATGTTGGAAAACGTTTCCTGTCCCTTTTGTCCATTGTCCACTTCAAACACTTGATGGGCTGATTAGCACATCAATTCATTCCAAAATAAATGTCCCCTATAAAAGACAAAAAGTACAGTAAGAAAAATGCTTGTTTCTTGGTGGAGATTTTTCTCCATTGTTCCATTTGTGTATTATTTCGACCGCATTTACATAAGAGCTTATTTTCTGAGCGCATTGTGTCGGAGGCTGCCTCTTGGACCAGCTGCTTGTTGCTTCACAGCACGCGGGCAAGATTTCCGCCAGGGTTTTAAATAGGTCACATTCTGACTAAAGCTGTGGGGAGTTATGGTTACACAATTACAGCAGAAATGACTACTTTGTTCATGGGGATTGTCGTTGTGCGATGATGATTTTATCTCATTATTGAGAAAAGAAAAAAAAGGACAGTTCGCTTTTGCACATGAATGCTCTATATATCAACACTTTGTTTAAGCTGTTGAGCTGAACACAGCCTGGATCTGAGAATAACACTAATGATATTTTCTGAATGACAGAGTGTGTAAATTATAATTATTTTCTACAGCTCATTGACTCTTTAGAATGCTAAAACAATGCTGAAGTTTGACACAAAGACTCCTGATGCTAGATAATGGTGTGCATCCTCGCAGCTGCCACAGAACAAAACACAGTTTAACTCAGAGGATCTGACAAAAATAAGGTGAAAATAAACATGTATCATAATGATTGATAGTCTTTTGTGCACACTTGCTTATCAGCTTCTAAACACGCTCGCCGCATTGTGTGAGTTAAACAAGATGAGCGCCTTGAAACAGCCACACAATAGGAAATATATTGCTCATTAAAATTGTAATACAGAATAATTTCTGAAACATTTTTCAGTACTTCTTTAAAAGCCTTTTAAAACTAATAAATCCCAGAAGCTCAATAAACAAGCCATGGTCCAGAAGAGTTTTATCAAGTGACTGGAACAAAAAACAGTCATGTAGTACAGCCTGGCAATAGTTAGAACAAACTACACTTCAGCCTGTAGAAACATGTAGTTTCTTGAAAAAAACTGCCAAAAAAAGTAGCTTGAGAAATATGAAGTTGGGGGCAAGGTTGTGCTGAGGAGTGGAGTTCATTATACAATACAACTGAAATGATGGAAATTACAAACCAATAAGAAACTTCAACAAATGAGACTAAAGGACTATAGTCGCCATGTGACTGGCCAAAATTGTAGTATGTAGTATGGATGCCAATATGGAGCTAATCTACCAGCAAGCTACAGTATGTAGTTCTACTTACTACTATGTAGTCCTCCCAAACACTACAGGGTAGGCTCTTTCATGGGTTCCACATGTGCGCAAAATGTCAGCGAAGTTAGAAGGCAGAATTCATGTTGGAAATGATGAGCTGGATCTTTTTTTTTTAACCTCCCAATTGGTGGCTGCAGCCTATTCCAGGTACTGGGGTTAGGTAGACCTTCTCTGGCTACCAGTCCATCACAGGACACACCTGCAGAGACAACTGCCAATTCATCTCAGCATGTTTTAGGACGGAAGCCTAAGCAAGCGCAGTGAGAATGCAAGTGTCACCTAGAAGTGACACACACATATGTGCTATACATTTCCACTCAAAGGTCCTGGAAAAAAAATTAAAATGACTTCACGTTCCATTTGTTCTGCAGGAACAAAATAAAAAAGGAAAACAATGGGGGAACAAAAAGGTTTCCATGACATTGACTCAAAAGCCTGAGATTAAAATGAAAATCGAAAAGAAAATATTGCAGGATTTCAAAAAGGCAACTGTACTTTGAATTCAATTTTGAAGACTTTTCACCTTTCATCCAAAAGAACTGAAGGAGCCTTTGAATTAAATGAGAATGCATCTTCAGTATCTAAACCAGTAGCCTCAAAAGCCTCTGATTACAATGACCCAGGGAAAGGAGAAACAAAATTACAAAAGCTGTTTCGCTCATGATTGACGAAAACCAATAATAGGAATTTTGGTGGAGGCTTTAAACAGTGGTTAATTATCGGAATGGGAAAATGATTCTACCTTTTCATTTGAACATTTAATTCGTTGACATTTTCAAGTTGATTGAAGCTCACATGAAGGAATCAAAAACTAACCCAATTAAAGTACAAATTGGAAAAGTACTTTCCTGGTTCAAAGCTGGAACTCCAAACAATAAGGTGTTGGGGACACAACTTCCCTGAAGAGGCAAAGCAACTAAAAAATGAATTACAGCAAGACACTATATAAACCAGTTGGTCCTCATGACATCAAGACGTTGCTTCACCACAATGATGAGATTCCACAATTACAAGACTCTGCATCTTCAGAGAAAAGAAGCACCTAAACCTTCTCATGTTGACTTCTTAGTGACAGAGAGAGAAGGGGCCTCGCATGAAACACAAAGAGCCAGTAGACGACTCATCGATCAAAGAGCGGGAAATGTCACACATCAAGTCTGAGGCTGAGTTTTACGCTGGAGCCTTCATGTCTGCTAGTGCTGCACCTCGCAGGAGGAACGTGACTGTATTCCTCCCCTAGAAACAAGTGACTTAATGTGTTATGACAGCAAACTCCTCTTCTAGCATCTTATAATCGTATTCTAAAATTTTATGAGTATCTTCCAGCAACTAGTGTGATATTAGTGCCATGATAAACATTTAACAAGACATTGCCTACAACAGTTTGGACTGTTTCCCAGTAAATCTTTTTGATTCCATATCTTGTCTCCAACGCTGTTGCTGCTTTTCTGATGTGAATCAGAGCGGCGTCCAAGTTTGATAGCCTCTTTGATCACACATTCAAGTTGTTTTCTCACATCTGTTTCAAACCCATAGCTTCAGCCTCAGCTTAAAAGACCAGAAAAATATGATTAGTTTGGGAGGTTAGTTTTGACATTTTGAATTCCAAACAGACTGCTGACAATCCTACTACTCCTACTCTGTGCAATGCAGGCTGGCCTAGTGACTATGACGAATATTTCTTCAAAGTTTTAGAATAAGAGAATCGGCTAATGCAATATCTATCCTGATACAGGTGTGACAATATGTTATACCACAATATACAGCAATACTGCAAGTGAGGCATTGTGCTGTAACATTTGTAAATAAGAAAAACAAAAAAGCAACAATAACAGCCACATACTCAAATATGTGATTTTCACACTTTCTGTGATCACAGGTTTGACAATGACCAAACAGATATGGCAGAGGTTCACAGTGAAGAGTCTAACTGACTAACTGAGTCTAACTAACATCTGACTGGGCAAAAGAACCAAGGACAACTGATGAGCTCAGATGCTGAAATGACAGTGTTTGTACCAGACTTGTAAGTCATTCTTTGTGTTTACAGTGCGATCAAACGTCGGGAACTTATTTTTGAGATGCTAACTAACATACAAACATCGAGAAAAAAATGGACAGCACATATCACATCATGGAGGTGGAGATGAACATGATGTTTTTCAGGTAAGAAACAAACGTCTGACTGATGACTGATGTCTGTTGCTCATGGAACTCAAGTCGCGCATTCCAGAAGACATGCTGCATCTTACAGATTTATTTCTCATAACTAAAATATGTTCAAACTTTCCCCTTTGCTTCATTCTGAAACGTGCAGTTGAAATAAAGTTTAATTATCTGGGTCCGTCGGTCTTGCAGCTAGTTGAACCTCTCGCTGGATCCTGCCTCTCCTCACTGGTTGAATCACAGAGTCCTGATGTTGAATGATAGATTTTATCATTTCTGGAGTTCCCATATAAGCTTGCCAGTGTTGTGTATACAGTATTGCCATCTCTGATAACTGTTTTGCTCGCTGTTTTGCCACAGACTTAAATGTAGGATGGGGTGGGGGCAGGACCAGAGACCCAGCTTTACGGCAACTTGCAATAAGACTCATTTACCAGCGGCGCCAACAAAAGCGAATATTCTTAAACTACCAAATGCCACTTTAATGCTACAGCACACCTTGCCTGCCACAGTTTTATCCCTTAAGATACCAATAATAATAAATGGCTAACACATCTTGGAGGCTTTCACCTTGTTATTAGCTAAAAAAATCAAGAAACAAACATCATAATGACTGAAGTCTGTTGCACAGGAAACTCAAGTCGCGCATTCTGGCCGGACATATGAAGAGGAAGACCGCGTGAGGACGGTTTGGACTGGAAATAGATCCACTTGGCGTTTTTACCATCACCTATTCAGTAAATGACAAAACGTTTCCCTCTCTTTCTCTATCACTTGATTTTTTTTGGAAACCAACACCATCATATTTGTGAGCCAAAATTGATGTTCCAACCTGGGTGCTGGAGTGCTTGTTGACCATTGCTAGGACGTCAAATCACTCGCTACCAACTAGCAGTCAAAAGTTTCAATGACCTCAAAAACATATCTAAGTATTTTCTTTAAACCATAGTGGTGATATAGTGGACTGAAAATATCAACACAGTACTGCGGCATCAAGCATTGCAATGTTCAAATGCTCCAATCCACAAACAAAGAAAATAAATAAATTACTCATTGGTGCATCATTTCAGTCCTCCAATGCATGCTGGCATGCCACAACACATAGATCCAACACGCTATAATTACAGACTGGCACCATGAGTGTGATGCACATATGAGTGGACATCTTGTTACATGTAACGCAAAGGACCATCCCCCAATCAGCATGATTACCATCAGGAATAAAATGCTGTAAAAGGTGATTCAATACAAATTCTAAACACTTTCAATAATGTACTGTTGTGGTATTCACAGTCTCACTTGATGTTAATACAAGCATCTGTACCATGCACCCGCAAAGAGTAGAGGTCCACCATTTTTCCCGTTGGGTCAAGACAAAATTGAAATTGGTCATTTAAAAGCTTTGCACAACAGAGCTGTTAATGAAGTGAGTCCTGTCTCTTAACTTCCAAACCGCTCTGTCCTTATCTCTGCTTTCACAGATGCCGGATTAAAAATCTGATGAAAAACACCATTTGTTGTGCTTACTAGAACATTACACACGGTAAGGGTGGGTGGGTGGACATAACGGGACAGTAGATTGAGAAGTGTTTGAGAGATAAGAATCATTTTTCTTAAGACATGTCATGCATTCTCTGACTCCGTGTGTGGTGGATACGACTTGGCAAAACATTCATGAAAGAACAATAACATGCTGCAAGAGTCCAATTGATGTGGTTTCCATCCATCACCATGAAACAACTTTTATCAAGCCAATCCTTCTGTGTCAATACTTCATGTCTAACAACGAAGCATGGAGACATTTACGAAAACCAAGTGCACTTCTCATTTAAAAGCCTCTTTGAATAACTCATACATCCCATTTAATTCTGTAATAATGACACATTTTTAATTCGCTGCCTGCGGCGACCTGTAAACACAACACAATTAAATGAAATACACAAAGGAGTACAATCACCTATGAGCGGCTTGTGTTGCGAACCGTGACCGTATTCAATCTCATGGTTCGACAGGGGACTTAAAAATTTCACCTCGCACTCAAACAGTGAATATCCGCATACAATGCTTTTTCTGTTTTCATCCTGATGATAGAGATTTTTTTAAACCCATGAAACAACACCTGAAAGTAAATATGCTTGTTCATCACATCCACTAAAGATGCTTCCCGATGTGAAATAGCGGCCTGGTGTTACAGTCTGGGACTTACCGTGCACCTGCTACAGTCCACAATTGAGGAGATAATTGCATTGCAAATCCTGGGTAAAAAGGCAGACTAATTATTCTTGCTCTGTCTGAAAAATGTACAGTACAATGGAGAGTCGGCACAGAACGCCACTTTGCTGCACGGCGAGGAATATTCCTCCCTTCATATTGAATATAAACAAGAGGCAAAGACAGGATATAGAGAAGAGTATAAAAGAGACATATTAATGGCAACGGGCAGATAAGGAAGCTATAAAAGCAGCCGCAGCAGGGAAAGACCGGCCGGAGAGAATGGGGAGGGCGGGCGACACAGAGGAGCCAGTATTCTGTTGGAGACACTACAATGGAGAATGTGTGTATTGTTCCGTGAGTCGATCCATCAAATGAGAAACAGCACTTCAATTACTAAACTATTTCAGTGAGTTTTACAAAAGATTTGACTACAGCAGGCAGCACTAATAGCTGATAAACACACCTCGTCCATCTTTTTCCATTGTAATTGCGCTATTAAGATTAAATGAGCCGCAAAGAAATCACTTGTTCTTCAGTTCACCTTCACCCGCTTGTTTTAGGGTTCCACTGTTGCCACCTTCTCCAGAAACTTAAAAGTGGAGTGAAAAAAAAATCTGTCAGTAAAATCTTCTTGCTAAATTCAGCCTTATATATAAATCTACCTGACCTGGACCTGGATCTTGACTAAATAACCAATATCCAACTAATTCCACCACAGTTCTACACTCAGGACGAGCCAGGATCACACTCATGGTCTTAATCCAGAATCTAAGACTACAGAGAATAAAGAACAGCAATGCCAGAGTTAGCAATTAACAATTCCCCGGTGAAAGGTCCCAAGGTCCCACCCAAATCGAACCAGAAGCTTAGAACTATAAACCACTGCCTAGCACAGCAACAAAAATTTCCAGATTTTTTTGCTTCTGATTTCGAACGAAATCCAGAACTGAAACGCCCCCGAAAAAAGCTGCAACATAACATGCGCGGCCCGATCAGCTGACCAATTACTTGGTTTATGACTTTGCACAGCCAAACTGCGCAGAACCGCATATTCAGAGCTGGACACGCACCGGGCACCTCTTCACTTCTGGAGAGACGTCACTCACTCGGCAACCCCTCCCACATGCAGCGGCCACACACATAGACGAACAGCGCACCTGCAGCAGACACTCTACATTCACTCCTACAAAAGCCTATTTTCAGGCTTGGAACGCATTATTTGTTTTTCCGTTAATTGTAATGGGAAAAATCGATTCAGATTTTGAACAAATCGCTTCTAGAATGGCCTTCTGGAACGGATTGTGGTTGAAAACCGAGGTACCACTGTAATAGGCCACTTATAAGACTCAAATTTTAGCGTGTTCCAATTGATATTTGACTAGTAGTATAAATCATTCATTCTCAATCGTTCTTATTCTTTAATTGTTTTTATCAGTCCCCTTGGCAGCTGTAATGAGTTCTAACTTCAAACGTAACATTCCAAACCTTTGTTCAAATATGTATGTGGATAGCTAGGTATTAATTATTAGTAACTACATTGCAGAAAAATTACCTAGTGAAAAACACCAAACCACTCTGACCATATGTTGAGATTCTTTTCATCCAAGCAGAAATGACAAAACAGAGCATGATGGGTCATGTTCTCGACATCGCTTCTGTAATATATTTTAATAACAAGTGCATCCCTTTTTTCTCTGGCCCTAGTGCTCTTCAGCTACAGACCATCTGGGAGGCTCAATATGCTCGGCCACTTGTGAGAAAATAAATAAATATGTCTCACACTGTAATGGAGAGTTTTTTGTCTGTGCTTATGTGTTGGTGCTTTATTGCTTTCATTTGTTTATTTCATGCCATTGGCTACCATCGTTTTATAATGCAAAATGAGCCTAGTTTTTAAAGTGCAGCAGAAACCATTCCAGCATGGACAACACACACCTGACTTGAATTGGACCACTATTTCGGTTTTTATCAGAAACACAGCGTTCAGTTCAACAACTCGTCAAAATGATTAACAACTGCCATGATAAATTCATAAAACACATAATTTGACATGGACACATGTGATTCTAATTGGGTGTTTGAGAAGTGGTCTTCTCGCGTCACTGGCGATGAAGAACAAGGGGCAGTTTTAATGCAAGATGTGAAGGGTAAATCATTCATGGAGATACTCAACTCAACAAGAAGAGTGTTGAACTCATGTCGCCAGTGAATCCTTGAGAGCAAAGTCATAAATCTCAGGGTCCTGTTTGCAAATCAGGGTGTGCAGAATACGGATCTTATTGGGAGGAAACTTATCTTTAGCCAATCGTGAACTGGAGATGAACCAGCGACCACTCTTCCCATCTGAGCTAGCGCCACCAATTGCTTGTACTGTCAGGCCCGAGGAAAGTCACGCACCTGACAGAGTCCTGTGTCTTGACTTGCTTGACAAGAATCTGTTCTGCTTCGAAGAATCAGTGAGTCTCATCTGAACCGATAACCAAATTGTGCGGACTAATCTTTCATTAACATTCTGATGAGCATGTGACTTAACTATTTAATCACTTATAACAACAGAATAATACCTTACTATAAAGCAACATCCACAAAACTCACTACACATATATTTTCAGATTGTTTACAAGTTTTGTAATGAAATGTTTTAATATTGCTATCTTTTAAATCAACTTGAACATCATCACAGATCGAACCAGCAACTTATGATTGCTGTAATATACATCACATCACGATAAGAACAGTCATTTGTTTCAGTAATGGCTTGGATAGCTCAAACGTTTCCTCCCACTGAGTCTTGATTGAGTTCCAAATGACTTTTAGGCTACGTTTACATGACACCAGCATCGCTGGAAACTAGCGGAGCTTAGAGAAATTCGCACCAACGGACACCTCAGGCAGTATTTGGCAATATTTTCGCAGTGCCAACACATGGTCATTCGGTGGCAATGTATCTTTGGGGGGAGCTGACTCCCCCCAACTCTTGTTTTCAAACTGGTGCAGTACTCCAGACTGGGGCTGGCTATGGAATGAGGCTCCTTCAACTGAGCGGTGGGACCCTAGCATTGAACTGATCCTCACCATTCGGTGGAAACTTTCCACACTCTGAAGCCAGGTCCAGTCTGCTGGTTGGTGACACACTGTCCATCACACTCACAGAACTTATGGAGGATACTGCATAGCATCAATAAATGTAGTGGTAGATCGTTCTTTTGTGCTGCACATCTGGCTTTCTGTTATTCAAAAGCATATTAAATGATTGATCTGTGCCATGCTGATGACGAGGGCACAGCAATCTGAGCGCACACAGCAAGATTTCTCTCTGGAAGACAGACGCAAACTCAATGACACAAGTTCCAACGCTAACACAACACCGCAGCCCACAGCAAACCTTGGAGGCCAGCCAAAAGTTGCATAATTTGGTGTGGTCCAACGACGGCGCCATGTAAGCGAGGACTGCATTGTAAAGCTATCGGACTATAAACTGACCCTTACAGTGGGGTAGTGTCCTCCACTACCACATTCCAAGATGACATGGCGGCCATCTGCCGCCAGAATTTAAACAGTGATAATAATTTAGAGTTCCCAGACCATATTATTTTACACCTTCATCTAACTCTTAGCTGAGACGCTTTCAATAGGCGTGAAGTGACTTTAAAACCAGGTCTTTAGAGACACCAAATGTGGCCGCTGACATTTAATTGATAATAGAACTGAGAGCAGATATGCCAGGAAAAGAGACAAGAGGGAAAAAGGAATTTCAGCAATGACCTCACAGTTTTCAGAGAGATAAATAAAAGATCATAAACATGGATTATAGAGGCCATTCCGTCTGGTCTTCTGTCTCTCCCCGCTCTCGCACTGTGGTCATTCTGAGGAATATGTCTCTAAATTTAGCATCAAGATTCATCTGGCCAAGGCGATTGGAGGAGAGTTGGACTTGGGGAATAGGTAAAAGAAAAGAGTCGGGGTTGAAAGGTATCTAAAAGACAGGTGCTGCAGACAGACAAAAAGATTGGCGGTGCTGGAGGTGGGAGGGGTGCGGGGCTTTGTCTGAAAGACCCTGTCCATCACCTGCCACTGTCAGAATGAAAATACATCTCTACTAATATCCGTCCCTCAGAGAAAGACAGATGCGCCAACACACACATGGAGAAAGAGATGTGAATTTCAATTAAGAAGGTAAGGAAATTAAACTAGTGATATAGTTTTAAAGTCAACTAAGCAGATGAAGACCGCAGGGAGACGGAGAAGAAATGAACTCGTTTACACATAAATAGTCTGAAGTGAGAAACCATTCATCCGAACTGGAACAAGGTCACAGAGTGCAAGCCGGTATATTTCACTGAACTTCCACCTCACTGACGCCTTCCTGCTATTAAAGGCTTCAAACTTTTACTAATCATCATGTTGAGGTTGAAGTGAGGGTGATTTTGAGGCTCAATATTGTCACATTCGCAGAGAAGAAACAGCCACATTTATCTTGGTGAACTGCCTCGGCAGACTCCTTTATTTATGTGGTCAGATAAGCACTTCCAGATCAGTGGTCATCATCATCTCATTTGGCTAGTCCATGATTCTGGATGTATGAATCAGTAATTCCACAAGACCCCGCCCCCCCTCCCCACCACCACCAATAACTCCGGACGTGCATCAGGGAGCCCTCTGGAGGGCATCAGTGTCATCATAGATGAAGCGTTCTAGAATTCTTAACCTGCCGGCTCACTGCAGCTGAATGGTGCTTTGCCTAATTCTGTTGTTATTGGAATGAAACAGTTGAGAAGTCTTAATTGGAATTAAGCACTTCAGTCATAATCCTGAAACTGGAGAACAGAACAACCCTGAACGGATAGGACGAGTAATATATTTCAGCAACAAAATGTCTTCAGACATTTTGTTACAGTCGAGCTTGACAAGGGTGATTTTTCAAGCTCTGTTTTTATTACAGTCAGATGATGAAGCAGTTTTCAAGCCATGGTCACTCTGACGGAGTTATTGTCTCTTGTTATAAATGCTTCGCTGTCTGCCACTCTGGCTGCATTGGTCTGTATGAAGATGCGTTTGCAGACGAAAATGGGATAACAGTGGACCCAGTGAAGCACTGAAGGACAAGCACGCCACAGACTCTGACAAGGCGCAGGAGCTGAAGGGAAGTCCCAAACGCAGGGGATTGACACCGCATACAAGTACAGATGAAGCACCAGATTCATGGCCAAGTACTACACACATCTGAGTTAGATGATGTGTCAGTCCACACTCGCTTTCTGAACATCAGCACATTACAGCTGCAAAATAAATGACTGTATTCTATATATATATATATTATATTATCCAGTGTATTATAGATATATCATAGATGGCTGCAAAGGTGGTGCAAAGCTGTCTCGACTAAGAAACTACGACTGCATGGCTTGACATGAAGCAGTCATAACATTTCAGTCGCTGAAAAGTCAATGGTTCTGATTCAATCTCATACCCGAAAGAGTCGGCAAGTCAAGTATTTTCGATTCATCAGATGGCTGAGATACACATACACAAAGGTTCTCTTGCTAATGTGAGGTAAATACATGAGTTTCACTGCTGATTCTGTCTGTAAAATCGTTAAATTAGAGGTGGACACAGTTCTGCACAGTCTCATGCAGCCCTTCACCTGCATTTATGCGGCCCTCATGAAGTCAGAGCATAAATACTGTTTTTCTTCCCCCACTGCAAATAACAGTTACATTGGGTTTCTAAATTAAATAACATTTCAAAACACTAAAATTATTTGTTGTCCTTCAAAATAAAATGGAAAAAGATAAGTTATGCCAAATTGTATATTATTTAAGACATAAAAATACCATCCATCACGATGTTTTGGACAGAGAATATTTCTCGAAATTCAAAATTTAATTGTATTTTAAGTTGAATTTAAGACCCCTCACAACAGTCACAGTGTGGCCCCTTTACATCCTTTACATCCATAAACCTTTCACCAAATGTAAACTTCAAAGGTGAAGTAGGTGATCTTGGAAAACATTCTGAGTAAGGTGCGTTTTGAATTCAAGTCAAACACACTCTCGTCAGACTCTCCGACGAAGGTGAGTTTGATAGACAGGTCCACCTGCATTGATGGGTGGGTGAAATGACATGGATTTCTTTTCATGTTTAACAGATCAACACATTTTTTGCAGGGGGCAGTGGATAAAATAAGAGCAAGTTGATTAGAAAAAGATCCATACGTGGAGCTTGTCTCATTACTCTGACAAATCTATACACCAGTCCCTTCTATTAACTGTCACAAATTTAAACAGGCAAGCAAATTAACTCTTGCACGGTTTGCAGCTGTCTTTAATTGGTTTTTAAACACTCAAAGACATTATTAAAATAGTCTCTCAAACCTGCTTCATATGGTCGTCCCGTACTCACCGGGAATGGATTCTAGTATTCATCAATCTGTTTTATTTGTGGCTGTAAAACTCGGCATTCTTCCATCCATTAGCTTTGGCCCCGCAACTGGTGCTTCTGCAAGATTATCTTTGTTTGTCTGGCGCTTTAGCAAGCTATGAAAATCTTAGTCTTTTCCCTGTGACAATAGAGAAATTGCTTCAACTTTGTGGATACGTCGTTCACAGAGGCTGGCATTACTGCTCACTTACTGACCGCTGTTGGTTCACGCAAGTGAATATCTGGACAGGTTTTGAACAGTTGAAGTGATGACTTACTGGATGAAATTGTCTTTTTCATGACACCTGATTGCCATGCTTTTTAATTTTAAGTTTTGTATACTTTTTAAGACTACTTTTAAATTGAGTTAAAATTCTGAAGGTTTACATCTCAGCACGTACCCTGGCTCCAGAGGAGGCTTACAGATTGGGTTGAGAGGTCAAAAGAGAATGAAATAAGAATTGAACACATACGAAGCGAGGAACTTGTAATTATTTATGAAAATAAATGACACCTTAAGTTCCCTCTCCATCATATCGTGACATTTACAGCATCAAACTGAACTGCCGTATGAAAAGGAGAGCGAGCAAGTGTTCCTGGAATCCTGGATTGTTTGAGAAATCATCACTTTCCATGGATTACCGTGATTTTCTTCAGGCTGTACCAAAAGATTTGTGTTTTGTTTTTGGTTTTTTTGTGTTTTTACTGAGTGCAAATTATAATCACAAATACTGCAACCGTTCAGGAGATAAAACCTAAATGAAAACCTAACATTTCGTCAAACGCAGCTTCATCTGCAGCTGATCCATTACCAAAATGCACATCTGCTGAACATTACATGGGAGATTAACTAGTTCCAAGTGAAGGGTTTATCTAAGAAGGGTTTTCATGCACCTGTATTCCCTAATGACGTATGTAGGAGCGCCCCCTTTGAGTCAATTAGTCAACTAAGTGTCTGTTACAGCCTCACTCCATTCTGCTTTTTAACTGTCTTTGCTGTACATACAAAGCAGTTCATCCCAGGGTGAGGGCAGTTCCTTCTCAAGCAGTCCACAAGTCATTTAGCTGTAAGATTCAGATCAAACAATCGAGATGGGATTCATTTCACCCGCACATGTATCTCAATTTGTCGTGGTGTCTGTCGTCTTTCTACAAAAGTTAATTAGGAAAGACGATGAAAATAATTTTACCAATATAAATGCAAAGGGGACATTAGGTCAAAGTTGGTCTAATTAAAAAGAGCTCTTAAATTGCATAATGCTATTAAGCTGCTTCATGTAACTATCAATTAGAAATCTCCAAATGGTTTTTAGCCATAGCAGCGGGAGAATAAATCTGTCAACACTTCTCATTATTGTATGGTAGAGGGGAGAAGAGCAGGTCAGAAAATAGCTGCTGCACACCAGCCTTGACCCCAGCGAGCACTATGTTTGTCTGACACCTAGTACAGAGCAAGCAAGTGTTCGTTCATGGAGTTCATCAGGCATAGTGGCAGATAACACAATTCTTCAGAAGCAAAATCAAATCTTCACAAATTTCAAATTATTTTGACACACATTTCAGACCTTACAGTAGCAATATCAGTCTTGAGCCTTGACAATAAAGAGGAAGCACATGAGAGGGACTGACAAAATGTGATTTTTAGATTGGAGGAATAATGACAGGGTGACTGTGAAAAGATTTCTAAATGATGCCCTTCGGAAAAGTCTGACTAATTTTATTCATCATTCTGGAGACAGTTCATTTAGAAATTCCAGGGTCAGTCTGACATACATTTGCATTACATTTAGTGGGTAGTCAATATGAGGACACACAGATAGCATGCCTTCCCCAAAATGGCTGATTTTGGAGCAGATTTTCTTTTTATTTGGTGGTGAAAGTTTAGATCATTTATGGTTCTGGAACAATATGATGGCTGCAATTATTTTAATGGTTTAATTCCAAAAAGCAATGAGTGCAAGTGCAAAGAACATACACACACAAAATTAATGATAAACTGATGTACATGCAAAATTTTAAAAAATAAGTTGCGATAAAATAAGTGCATCTTTTCTATTCCGATGTTCTGCAAGTAGTTTCTGGAGTGACAGCGTGTAGTGCGCGCTCGTTGTTACTGAGCTCCTCAAGGGAGGAGACTGACAGACATTAGGATGAGCGGAGTTTGTGAGGTAAAGGTAGGGAATGTTTGTTGTGAGTCAGCGGCTCATTAATACGGCGAATTGAAACAGAAGCCTGTATTACACAGGGTCGGGGTGTTGAATGTCAGAAATCGCATAGATCGTATAGACAGATGGATTTCCGAGTCAGCCATGTTTACGTCCACCTCGTATAGTATTCAGGTGACAGTGCGCTGCACCAGTCAGTTACGCTTTTTAGTTCTGTCTATGATACATTTAAACAATTGGAAATTTATGAATCGATTTAGAATTGTTCACCTGCAAATCGCAACCCTTATATATCTTAACAAGGTGGGAGTGAATAGGATGATGCACGTATAGAGGTGATTGGTGCCAAAACGTCACTGTGACTGGACCAAATTTCAGCATCTTGTACAGCTGGTGGAGATTGCTTGACTTAAATTGACTGTTAATTTAGTGCATCAATAAGCAGTGACATCACCGCTTTTCCACAGAAGCGCGGCTAAGCGCTGTCCTCTGAGAGGCGGAACCTCTGGAACCACCACGACCCAAAACAACATTTCAAATGGACGAACACTGCGTAAGTGTGAGGCTTTTTGTCAGTGAGCAGAGAACAATTAAAATAGTCGTTAGTTGCACCCATACCAGTATTTAAGATGATTTTCAATCAGAATAAAAAAAAAAACAAGTGACGAGTGAATAGCTCAAAACAGCTCGACAACGGCTGAATGGAGTCAGAACATCAGGAAGAGCCAGATCAAGTTGTGAGGTCATGATGACAGGATGCCTAGCTGGGATGGTTTCTTGATAGTCTTGGAAATATCTCAATTTCCACGAGGACCAATCCACCATATGATATGCCAAAGGAAACATAAAAATTCTAAAGGATGAGCTTGTGTGCGGTTTAAACGTTCCAGCAGCAACTGCAGTGAATAACATCAAAGGACACCGTATCAGTTTGATGAGTGCAATAGCAAATGTGTTGTTGTGGATGCCAGAGAAATACATTTACGATACAGAGTAAACACGAAGCCTCTGCAACTAGAAGAAGTGGCTGGATTAGAGGGACAAAATTACCAGAATATGTGCAAGAGGTTGGCGTCAATCACAGTCAATTAAATTAGATCCTCCCGCTTCAAAACACAAGGAGTTTTGCTCCGCCTGGCCAAGACACTTTTGTTATCAATGAGAGTCCAAATCGGCTGCCGTGAAAGTCCTCAGAAAGGAAGACAACAGCTGCTGAGATGCAGTGTTGCCAACGGCCAATATAAAACATTCAAAATGTGCTGCCAAGACGTATGATATCCAATTTAAAGTCGAATTAATCTCAGTGGAAATATTGAAATCTGGCAATTGGCACAATAAATCAAGTCGTTGTGCAGCCCAGCTTGACACTAGCATTAAGTCCAGATCATTTGGAGAATAGCTAATGTGCAGTAATTACTGCTGTTATGAGTTGACTTTAATTAAATGAAGAGCGTTGCCATCGCACCTAAAAACAGCAGTGTTTTTCCACAGAAAAATGGGTGCAGGGGTTTATCAGAGGAGCAAGTGTTGCTGTCACACTGCAGGACAAGTGACTTACCAACCAGTATGGAGGTCAGCGATTACACAGTTGCTGTTTTGTATTCAGTGGAGGTAATGACTGCTGTCACCCATTTGTGTTCAAAACCCCGGTTTGACTCCTTTTGTTAAAAAAATAAAAAAACAAATAAAAATAGAGAGACGTCGTCTGTCTGCTATAAAAGCGGCTGTTGTATTATTAAGCACTTGGTGCGTGGATAGTGGGCTTTTTCTCTTTCTACCTGCACAAAGTACGTCTGGTGAACTCTTAAAATAAAACTCAAATAGCCACATAAATGACTGCTTTTTTTATTTACAAGGTCCATTTTGTTATTTGCAGCCAAAGCACTCAAATATGACAGCAAACCTCGAAGCTGGAGAAAACTGAGGAATGTTCACACATACAGTATGCTGTGGCTTTTTATTATTTTTTAACATGTCACTTCTTTTTTAGTTTTTTTGAGAATAAAAACTGTATGAAATATTGCAATACAAGTAGTACTACTTGAGTAGCATTACATCACAAAATAAGTAAGACTAAAATTTCAATTCCATTATTATTGTGATAAAATAATAAATAGCTTGTCCAAAAGTGGCTTTTAAATTATTATATATATTTTTTTAAATCATACAAGACCCCACATAAAGAACTTCAGTGCGAAGGATGCGGCCTGCTAGCTGCTGTATTACATCAGAACTTTTGCATCATTTAAAATCTACTAGCCAACCCGTAGCATGTGTGTTATCACAAATGTCCCAGCATCTCATCTTTTATTTTCCAAGCACATCACTCATTCACTGCAGCCACTGGTGAAGTGAGTGTTCGTGCCGCTGCCAGATTGTGTCGCCATCTGAATCATTTTCCCTCCCGAGTTGAATTAAATGCGAAACCGCATCCTCTGGACAGCCACATAAACACAGACAAATACAAATTACGGCGAGCCTACATGAAAACATGACACAAATTTATACAGATGATAAAATATGACGCGCCTGACATTGGCTCCAATGAAAAATTATTGGCATGAGCCAACATGTCAGCGGTGTAATGGTGAATGATGTGTGCAAGAGAAAGGTCACAGCTGAGGACCGAGGCATTATGTAGAGGAACTGCTAAGCTCTTTAGCTCCCTGACTGAGATCCACTAAATCAGTATGGAAGACTCCGTGTCCATCACATACACATGCAGCAGATTTGTCTCTGCAATGTGACACATAGCGACAATTGTGGCAGCGGATGACAAAAACAGTGGGGAGAGTAAAATTGCATTTTACAGCATTTAGATATGACCTGAAAATAGAAGATGACTTCATGTCGACACATTTTGGCTTCATCCACATTTTCAGCCCCAAATTGTATCTCTGTATATACAGGGGTTAAAGCTAAAAAAGCTTTAAGGTGTTTCCATTATTTTAAGTACAATCAACTGTGTGTAGCAAAAATAATTTTCTGAATCTTTCTTTTTTCCAAGTAGTATTAGCACCTCATAAAACAAAAGAAAGTGCAGGACAGTAATGCTGGGAGTATATTGTTCCGTACCTGTGTTGTCAACTGCCAGTTTTCTTCTTATTTCTCTTTATTACCCACAACACAATGCACATTCCCAAACCACTGGGAGCGTTTGGAAGCTATTAAGGAATGCAGAGCACAACTGTTACTGTCGCCTGTAAGTGGCTTACACATCAGGTGGAAATCTCAGGCACACGGCGCAAGGAAAAGCTGAATACACAGAAATGCCAAGCTCACAATTATAATCAAAAGCTGTTGTGTTTGTAGTTACTTTGCTTGATGATGTTAAAATACTTACATACACAGTCAAACTCGATCTTAATCTTTAATCAGCGCTCATTAGATGAACAGAAACAAATGCTGAGAGAATTTCAAACACTTTCATTATCTCGTGCCGCTGAGACAACAAATGGAACAGGCGCTATACATCAGAAGATGTTTGCGGTTTTCAAACATCAAACCGACAGTACATTAAAGTAGACTGTGATATGGTTGTAATTAAAATGACAAAGCTTCATCTGTGATGTTTAGGTGGCTTCTGCAAAATCCACACTCCTGTGTTCCAGCATTTTTTTACATTTATCTGTTGTCTTCAAGTGTTAGTAGGGATAACACTGAAAAGGTTTTTCTTTTTTAATTCAACATTTTAAACATTCCATCCAAATTATGGCTTTAAAATCAGCATAACTATTAGTTTCTATTTCTTATTAGCACTGGCTTCCTCAACCATGCAGAACCAAACCATACATACCAGAAACAACCACTGACAGCACTGACAGAGAGAAGCCTTGATCAACTTCCCACATGAAGTATTCTGTTTAGTTTTCATTTTTAAAGCTTGACCCAAATACTATTGCACTATCATAGAAAAAAAAGCAACGCAATAAAATTCTCAAATGTTCTCTTTTTTTTTATGTCAACAAGATTTTAAAGAGTCTATGACATGAAATCAACAGAGGCATAATTAAAGAGAAGAAATGTCTCATTCTGACTGCAAAAAAAAATCAATAAAATTTTGTTTTTATATATGACTATAAATCACATTGTGATGCAGACAAGTGCAATGCTCGGTCGTGACAACTTGGTCAAACACTGCTGCTGTCTTGTGACGGAATCTGAGGTGCTCATTCTGTAAATGTGCATGAGAACAGAGAAAGTATCAGGAGCAATAACAGAGAAGGTTTGCCAGACGGTTTTTGTTTTGCACAGGATGAAGGCTCTGATGCTGCAGAGTGACTAAGAGTCGGACTTGGTTGGCTCCATAACAGTGAATGGTCATATAAAAATAAAGACGAACTGGGTCTCTCATAAGAATTACAAAATGACAAAATATATAAAGCGTGTGGTTTTGACTCTCTTCGTTGCGGTGATTTGTTTACGCTTGGAAAACGTGGGTAATTGTAGCCAGTTTAAGAACCCGTTTGAGGCAGGCCAAAAGATACCTGTACAGCAGCTGAAATGACCACTGCCGAGCACAGACGACACAGATGGTTGCCACTCGTCAGTTGTTCTTTTAAATTGTTTTGCCTGTCATGTCCGTGTTCTTCATGCTTTTATTTTTGTGATTCCCTGTTGTGTCTCGTTTCCGTTTCCTTGTTTCTCCCCAGCTTTCCGAGCAACATGGCTGGCATTCATCTGCTAATCAAGTCTTCATGGATATCAACACCTCTGTGCCAGCTCCTGTCGCCAGATGGTTACTTCGCGTCCCTATTGTAAACTCTCTCACTGCTCCACTCTCCCATTTTGCGTTTCTGAATATTCTACATTTTGTGCGCGCTACTCGATTCGTTTGTGTTCCACGATTATTCTCCGGTGTGCTTTGTAAATCTCATATTTTGTTCCCCGATAGATATCGTTATTTCCTTGTGTGTGTGTGTGTGTTTTCCACCACCATCTGTTGATTGGGCCTCGAGAGTTGATTTCTGAGTGTGTTTGTGTTCGCCCCGTTATTCAGGCTTGATTATAATTCGCCTATTTTCTGTTCAAGATTTTTCCCCTGCCCTTGTGTGTATTTACCGGTCCGTGTTCTGGTTCCGGCGTCCTTGGTTCATCATATCTGTTCGTCTTTGTATGACTTTGGCATTGTTTATTAAATCTTTAAGTTAACCTTGTGTCCGAGCCTCCTGTCAGCCAGTACACATTGCACCTCAGTCTGATCACACAGACAGCCATGACATTTTTTATCGGACTCTACACCTTTCGGGGAGACATGTTCTCTGGCATCTAGCTAATGTAAAACAATTTTGGATTCAACTGAATTCATTACATTACCAGCATTATCCCAAAATATTATTTTTCAATTTCAGATTTATTCAAGTGTCCAGCAACGATGTTTCTGCTGCTCTTTTTGGCAAAGTTAACATGACTACTCCCACTACATAGAGAAACATCAGCAGATGTTGCTGGTGTGCAAGCGTTTGACCACAAGCACAAGGTGATAATGTGCAAGATCAAAAGCAGCTCAATAAAAAGGAAAAGCGAAGTTGGAGGCCACATCAATGCACAGAGTACGAATCATTTAGCTTATATGTTGATGAATCAAGAAAGCAATCGTATACTTGTGTACAAAAAAGAAGAATATGTTTTCAAACAATGACTAAAATGGCCATGTATCAAACCAAGCCAGGTCAAAGGAGACGGAAACACACACACTATAGACTCATCACAGTCCACAGTGCTGCTTGTCAATAGGAAAAGTGAGTCACAGACTCTTCCCTAAATCTTCTTCATAGATTTAATAAGATTTTTGGACAGGAGAATTCCAAGCTGAAAAAGACAACAGCTTTTGAGCATCACTTTTAATCCCATCATCAACAATGACTCAACTACCGGCCTCTGGGACTTTTAAGAAATAACCTTCTTTTTCATAGAGGTCAGTGATGCAGCAAAAAAAAAAAAAAAAAAACAGACTATCGGTAACGCGGTAACGAATGTTTCTGTGATGCATTTTCCATAATTAAATGTCACATCAACAGACATATTGATCTCCAGTTACAAATAGAGCTAAGTAAGGTGGAGATAACATGCTTGTTGGAAACTGTCAAAAAATCATTTGTGCTTTTAGGTGAATTCATAATTTGTGAGGACAGATAAAAAAGTGTAAAATATATAGTGCAAGCTTCTTGCTTCTTAAGTACTGGAGACTGAGCTGGATCATTGTTTCATTGCGACTTTGCACCCAAACCTATCACAGTAGACACAAACTACATTGTTCTGATACGTGTTCCTACACCAGCAAATCAAGCTGGAAGATGCGTCCTCTATGTCAAAACTTTAATGCTTCACACAAGGTAAAGTAATCCGGCAGGTCAATTTGTGAAGCCTCGAGGCATGCTTTGATGGCATAGCTGTTTATATTTGAAGCCTTGCAACTGGTTCAGGAACTGGCTTGCACCGTTCATTTGTGTTATTTTAGTAGCAATGAAACACTGACCTCCATCGTTTCACTCGTTCTCACACAGCAGGAATCTTTGTAGTTGGTTTAGACCTATCCTCCACAATGAGTATGTGTTCACACGGACAGAAGAGTGATGTCACTAACGTGTAACAGAAGCGCTGAGACACAAAAACCTAAAATAGTGAGTGAGGAGGCAGCAGTGCTAACACAGCAAGGGACAACCAGATGCCATCAGCTTCTGGCACCCTGCTGCAAAAGAAGTGTATACTGTGTTTCTCCTCTATTGACTTGTCCATGCAAGTATGGTAGCAGATGAATCATGTCAGTGTGCCTACAACCAGTAACCACCGCAAGACAATGCAACTCGCAGAAAGAAATCCGAAAAATGTAAAATCCCCTTTAAATACTTTTCAGGCTTAGTTCTGCTTGAATGCAGAAACTGGAAACTGTTTTCCTTTTATTGTATTGTATAAGCACCAATTAGACCTAAAACACGGCCTTAATCAGGTTGTTGGCTGTTAAGATTTTCCAAACTTTGGGAGCAAGAGAGATAGGAGTTATCAGGGTTATTTAAGCAGGCTTGATTTACCTGCTGGGAGATATATATTGGAAACTACAACATCAACTAAAAAAAAACATACAAAGCAGCTGTCTTATCATGCAAAATAAAATCTGCTGACTCATGAGCCGACTTGCCACCCCACAGAGGAAACAAAAGCAGCCCAGATGGCTGATATCATCTGACTGCTTACTTTGCTTAAGCTGCTCCTCGAAAGAAAAGAAAAATTACGGAGGGACACATCAGGCGAAATACTTTATTTTTCATGTGTCAAAAAAGATGAAATAACTCAGCCTTCAGTTAATTTGTTTTCAAAACTCTACTAAATACAATAACTTGCAGGAGACAGGCGGCAGAGGGGGAACCCTGTCAAACACAATGGAACTTGTCATCTTGACTTTCTCAGAATGCCACTTTGACTTTAATTACCACCGCAATATGAGCGTGATCTGATAGAGCAGCAGCATCAAAACAGCTAACAAACCAAGCTGAGGTTTCTGAAAGTGTTTCTCACATGATAAACTGTGCTGAATGGCTGTACAAGGGCAAAAGGCATAACCATGCACACAGGCCGTGAAAAACAACCTGAAATTTCCTGACCTGTTCTTCTGTGTCCAAAATGTAAAAACAAAGTGAAAAAATCTGAAACGTTTGAAAGATTATCTTTGTTTATGTTATATGTGTGTGATCCTATCTCGTGCGTTCACGGTCAACATAGGGTGCTAAACACCTCATGCATAAGAATAACTACTGCTCTAACTGAAAATAAATGGCAGGTTAACTCTAACTTCATTTGGTCACAGAGAATTTAAAGATGTGACTTGGTAGACTTGATTGAGAAAAAGGAGAAGATGAGTGGCTAATCCAGCTGTCTAAGTCTGACAGTGTACTACAACCAGTATCAATGCAGCAGTGGTGAGCTCAAGGTCAGACAGTCACTGGTGGATTGTGCTGACAAAGCCACTTAGAGTCGATTCTGTGACGCCAATGATGAGGGACCACCAGAAAAACCAAACAAAAGATATTGATTGAGGAGCTATTGATATTTTTGATGTACTAAGGCGCAACACAGTTGTGCATTCTTTGAGTTTAAAGCGGGATTCCATCCAAAATAATTGCATCCGTTGTTTGCTGTGGACGTAGAAAACCCGGGCTGCTTTGATAAGAGGTCTTGAGAGGTATAGGAGGAAACCCTGCCCTCTTCTACTCCCTTCTCTATCCTGGCTAGCAGACCGTCCTCATTACTGTCAGTCAGCATCAGGTTTAGCAGTGCCAGGCTCCTGCACAGCCCTCTGTCCTCTCTGCTCTGCCAGCATTTGCTTGCCTGACTGCTAGCATTGGTAAGCATTTTAAGAGCTCCTCAATCCTCTTGAAAACCTAATTACTCCATATTGCATCCAAGGAGTTCGACGCGGAAAAGACGAAAGCTGTGCAAAGACGATTCATACATAATTTTGCCTTAAGATTATAAAATAAATTCATAAATGAGCAAAAAATGATGAAGGGATATAAACTATTGGTGTTATAGGTCTGCATAGTCCCATTTCAAATAGATATTTTAACTGCTTAATGTAAATATAATCAAAGAAAATAACACTGTATACACTAGGCTATGTGATGCTAACGTCAGCTAGCATCATGGATTAACACTCAAGCGGGCGCAGACTTCCAACAACCAGCTAATTTCCACCCAAAATATGGTTTGTGTTGTTGTCCTTCCTTATCATTTCCTTATCATTTCCTAAAATTTTCATTTAGATTTGCTACTAACAGGCAAACGAACACTGGACAAATCCCAACCTTCTTGGCAATTAAATAACATATAGTTCAAGATTGCGCACGCACGTAGAAAATCCATAACCTACTGATGATGTCATAATGGACAGCACATTATGTCCACTAAAGTGTGTCCAAATGCCAGATATAGTGGTGATTGGATAATCCTCCATTCATGGCCTGGTGAAGACATTAAAAGACATTTGGACACGCTTTAGTGGACATAATGTGCTGTCCATTATGACATCATGAGAAGGTTCAATGAATAA
Organism: Synchiropus splendidus; assembly: GCF_027744825.2. Lineage (NCBI taxonomy): Eukaryota > Metazoa > Chordata > Actinopteri > Syngnathiformes > Callionymidae > Synchiropus > Synchiropus splendidus. The sequence continues at coordinate 3,312,553 of NC_071350.1, forward strand.
CCAGCCACTCGTTACGTATAAGACTTACTTCATTTTGATGAGATTCATGATGAAAAATAACTTTAAAAAAAGGAACAAAAATGAATAGGCGAGATGCTTTGACCAGCCGGAAACTGGGTCAGTCAGTTGGTGATTGTGTTGGACCACCAAACAAAAAGTCATTCATATGTCGCCGCTTTGGCCCCATTTTGATCTGGAGCAGTTCCACTGAGGCCACAGAAAGCAAAGGAGCACATGGGTCAAGGATTAAAACATATCTACAGCTTCGACGCAGCAAACTTTACCACCAGGGGGGAAAACAACTCCCTTTTTCATCCTTCATCTGAAGGGGCGTTCATTCATTCTAGCTGCTTTATTACTTAATTCAGGGGCTGAGAGGAGGGTGACAGTGAAGAATTGCAATGAACTGCCTTGTCACTTTGACGTCGTTCCTGGTCAAAATATTCCTTTATCTGGTTTCAGTAAAACATCAGTAAATTTTGTGTCAGACATTATAATCAATTTGAACAGTGCATGAGGAGGTGTGCAGAACAGCATATTGAACAACATTCAGAAATGAAAAACAGTTTCCAAAAAAAAAACATCACTAGCCTAACAATGCAATATAGCCTGTAAACCTGTTTATGTTTTCCTTCTTGGTAAGGCACGAATGTACAAAGGACTGGCGGTCAGGACTGTGGGCAGCCATTGATCAAACATCAAGCAGCCCTTCGTGAGAGAGATAAAATACATTATGTGACACAGTGTTTCCATTACCCTCAAATTTGAGCAAAAACTAAATACAGCAAAAAGCTGTTAATGGAATTAATTTATTTTGTCTTGATTGAGAACTCAGCCAACTGACTTTGAAACATTTTTAAATGTTTCAAAATTTTCAAAATTTAGGTGGCAGTTGAAAAAAATGATAGCTCATTTGCATTGATGATAACATATAGATAAATAGATAACACATATACATAAAATAAAAATAACATACAATAATACAGAAAATATGTCAGCAGCAAAAGGGACATCTTAATTCTTAATGTTTTGTCTGTCTGTTCAGATAAATTAGACTCATTAGATACATAGTATACTATACAAATCTAAATTAAGTTGGGTAGAATACGCAGTACGTTTCTGTAACCTAATACTAAGCATGAATTCAGATTGCTTAAAACGTGAGCAAGGTGAGCCACAAGTTTCTTGATGCATTATTTGTGACAGAATACACACTTGACATGAGTCCAAATTCATATTTCAAGTGTACATATGCAACTTTAAAGACAAGGCACTGTACATGTACTTCTATACATGAGTTACGTTGTTTAACTCAACACAGAATTTGATATCCTACATGACAGACAAAAAAGTGTCCCAAAGCAGAATTAACATGTCAAAAATGTGAATCACTAATTTTTTGATTCACTAATAAGAGTACACCAATGAAACAATACACCTTAACAAGAATCATAGTGGTTTCATACATGAGTCGTTACAAAACAGATACACAGAGGGTTACATGATACACCTCAACATTCTTCAGCCTTAATAAAATATGAATCAGAGTGTTTCAATATGTGTGTTATAATATGTACGTAACTTGAAATAAAAGATTGAAAAAATCAATTTGAGTGCACAGCACAAGAAGACTTGCAGGGTATGAGTAATATGGTTTTAAAAACCACATCAATTTACCTGTAGATGACACACAAACTAGACTTGTCGGGAGGATTCCAATATGTGTCATGTGGTGTTCCAGTGGGACTTGAAAGGATGAAGGTCTCATTTCAGACTGCATGTCTGACATTAGCCTTATAACATTCAAAGGAATTGATGGTCTAATACCCCTAACATGCCATTACCCGGTAAGCTCTACCTTCTGAGTACAAACCAAATACTCAACACACTGTGCTATTCAGGCTTCCTTCAAAGGTTTATCGTGGCGCTAACACAATAAAAGTTAAATAAAACTATTGATTTCTAATGAAAAATGCTCTTCTTCCACGTGATAAATATTGTGGTGCGTTCAATGTGGAGCAGAGCACGGATTTTGATAAAGCGCTCTGTTCCACATTAAAGATTTTTGTCCTTGAATATTCTTTCTTTCAGGCTTGTGTAGCTGAGCAGATCGTTGCTGGAGAGGGGAAGGATGGCGCTTTTAATAAACTCGGAGGGACATTCAAAGGGGCTGGCAGCTACGGAGGTTTCATTTTCCCAGCAGTGAGCTGTGTCATTTAAAACAAGAATCATTTTGAGGAGGAGAATATCATAACACTAAATCTAGATCAAATAAACATGCGAGGTGTAAGATGGGACTTACGCGGCCTTGTAATTCAAAAAGAAAGCAAAGATGAGGAAGGCAGAGCGGGTAATGTCAGCGGGTGACTTAGCGAGGATGTCGAATCCACAGACAAAAGAGAAAAATAGACAATTAACAAGAGAGCACGTTGGTTTTGAACCGTTACATAAAACGATAAACCTGAACCTTTTACAACACAAGTGGTTTGGCGTGTGCATGTTTTTCTGTGAGACACCGCGGAAAGCACAAGGGATGGATTTACTCCTTGCAGCATCGCTATTAGAATCCATTAAAATGTACAGCTTGAAAACCCTCGAACCACAATACACCTGAGAGCCTTTCCCTGCAAACAGTTCCCAAGTGGTGTGAACGCACATACTGGTCAATTTGCTGTTTACAGGAAGTGTGTTTAAGAGGGAAAGATGGAGGGAGTAAAACTGAGAGGGGAGCAGGGATAAAGGGAGAGTGGCATGCAAGGACAGAGAGCGAGACAATTAGGGAGGCAGAGAGAAAGAAACTCCAGCTGACAGTCGGCCATGCTGAAAGGAAGTCGCAGTCACAGCTGTCACCAGCAGGCGGAAGATGAGGGACTCTGCTTTGGTATCATTTTAGACCTCCAAATGTGTGCCACCACAATAAACACACACAAACTGTCACAGCTGTCGTATATAGTATACTTGCTTCAGTCAATTGCACAGTCGTGTAGATAGGAATCGTACCAAGAACATGACTCACCTAATACCTGTGACTAATGGGAGGTGACACGCCATCTCTGTTGTTTTAGAGAAGATTAAAAATGGATTTGGTTGTCATCGTTACCGTAAAAAAAAAAAGTTTCGGTTCAGGTTTTGGACACTTTGTTGTGGATAAAGCTCAAGCTTGTAAGGAGATTAAATAATTCATTTCCACTAGTTACACACGGATATTATGACTTACATAAAGTATTTTAAAGGAATCAAACAACTGAATTTGACTAGACGCACTGCTGTAAAAAGCTAACAATACCGAGTTAAAAATCATCTTTCTGTGTGAGCAAAAGGAGCTTCGTTATTCTGCTTCTTCAAAGGAACAAAGGCTGTTCACACATGACACAAGACAAATCCATTTTAAAAAGGTACTCTGGATTAAAAAAAAAAAAAAAAAAACTAAACATGATGCCCGTCGCTCGGTGAGAGGATGCAGCTTCATCCTTTAATTTCAATAACAAGCCATCAGAACTCATTTCCCACTGAAGTGGCCGCAGTCCCACTGGCAATTAAAAGCATGCTGGGACATGCCACGGCTGTGTCTAACTCCGCTGTGAGAAAACAAAAGCTGCGGCAGCAGCGGTAATGACGCCCGCAGTTGAGAGGTAAATCTCCAGCATCCTCGGTGGAAACCATCGCTTTGATTTCTCCTCGTTTACATGTTTCCCTCTGAACCCGAGTGGAAAATATCAAGCTCGGAGACAGCAAAAAAGAGCATCTCTGACAGCTTAACCACTTTCTATAAGCAGACAAGACATGGAAGGTGGGCGTTTTACAAAATAAGGATTCGGTGTTCAAAAGCACAAGTGGCATTTCTGTGAATTATAATATCAGGCTTATTAAGCTGTGGGGAAAGCTTGTGCTGGTTCAAAATCACGCCACACAGTGGCTCTACAGCATCATCTACTTCATTAAACTGACATCATTGCACAAACCCTGATTACCATTGAAGCCCAGGACCATCTCTGAGTCGACACGCAGCAGATAAAAAGTGAATTGTTCTAATACACTTCATGTTCTTATGTAAACTCCAGTTTAACAGATTCTTTCTATTTTCTTCAAGAATTGCTGAGTGATTGTAGCACTGGCCACCAAGCTATGAGTTCAGACACGGCACATGACGTCTGTTTCTGCAAAGATTCTGCTCAGCGTGCTCTTGCTAGGTTGTTTATTAATGTCAATAAAATGCAGGTAACTCTACTTTCATTAGTTCCTTACAGATGCAGCTGAGAATAATGGATATAGAACAATGTGAAAAAATATATTGTGATATTATTTTTATGTATCGTCCCGCTCTAGTCCAAAACAAACTCATATGCAACCCAACTAGATGACAACAAAACCAAATGGAAAAGCTAACACCGCTAATTGTTCTTTTATTTAACCGTTTTCAATCCCGAAAATTTAAAATCTGGGAATAATATAAACAATGATCACTTATAGTAAACACTTTATGATTTTAAGCTAAAACCCACAGCTTAAAACCTTAAAAAAATTCAGTTTTGTCAAAGAGGGTACTGTAAACATATGTAAGCTTGAAGGTCAAACTCATGAAAACTCTGGTTTAATGCAACAGTATGTACTACCTGAAATGTGTTTCAGCCCACAGGTATTGATGGCTAATTTTGCATGGCTCCCATATAAATGCTATGCAAATCTTCACAACAGGATCACACTGCTGTGGCAACAGAGGCCGAAAAGGAATGAAAACTAATAGTTGAAGGCTAAAGGCCATTCAATTTTTTTCTGAGTGTATTACAAAATAAGACAATAGAAAACTGAAGAAAGCATTACTCATAAACACAAAGCTATTTTTGCTTTTCAAAGAAGAAAGGATTAGTGAAATGTTTGTAGTGATGTTTTATATCAGACTCCTTGAAATGAACACTACCCTGTGCTCCGTCCTTGATGCTCCACGAGTACACAACTTTGTAGCCACTGGATTCAAAGAAGGACAATTAACGCAGCATTAAAGTGGTATGAGCAATAAATACTTTTAATGGAGGCCTCTTAACATTGCGTTAAAGGACAGCTTTCCTTTTCCTTTTTAATGTGATGATAATATGTTTGGTCTTGTGTATATTGCTCATTAAGTTAAATTAGGCCACAAATTATATTAAAAGCATCATCAACTGTTTTACCACTCAGATGCTCTGAACAAGATGGATATGCTGCCAGTGTTTGCTTCATCCATCGACTGCAGAGAAGTGAAGTCTTTTTTATTTAGGTTTTATTGATGTTTACCAGCTAAACATATGGGAAAACTTCAACTGGCCACGTCGTCATCTTTTCTGACTACTTCGCCTCTGAAAGAAGGTTTTAGGTTCACTAAGAGTGGAATCTCAGTCCAGTTCAGTCATTGGTGGATTTGGCTGGGGAATGGACAAAAAAAGTGCCCAGGGGACATGAATGACCGGTAAACTCCACTGGCATTTTTTGCTGTCGATTACAGTCTGAGTCACTGGCAGAAGAGTGAACACCGAACCTAAGCAGGATACTACACAGCACTTAATAGTTAAAGTGGCCGCCCTGACGACAACCACACCTCCCTTGCCTACGCCCCTCGAAATTTTAACTTATATGTGTAGGGTTTATATTCAACCTCACAGTTCGACACTAGAACTTTTCATTTTGATGACACTGACAAGGGACCGCAACATATCTGAGCACTCACCATCTCAGGAATCCATAGTTAAATCCCAAAATAAGAACCTGTGAAGTTACAAACACAATGTTCAAGAGAGTGCAAGGTTGACAATCAGTGCTCTGTCTTCTTCGTGTTTGGAGGGAGAGATACCACCCCACTTACAGGACTGGCATGTGTACTACATTGTTTTCAACTATTGTAAAAAGTTGTGTTCCCCAAGTCACACTTATCATTTGGGATATGAGGAATATTTGGATGTCCAAAACGGCTCTATATTACCATTTAAAAATGTACTACACAGCCTATTGATGAGATATTTAGACCAGACTTTATTGTATTGTATTGCACTCAGTGGTTATCAAAGTTTGGACATTTGGACATTTGCTTATGAAAGGTAAAATATCAATATAATAAAACTGTTCTTCCGACTTCATTAATGTAACTGGGTTACATTAATAGTATTTATTGGATTTGAGTACAGTAAGCAGTGAATGCTTTTCACAACAATCAATCAATCGAGTTTATCACAACTTCACACATTGAAAAACGGTTTACTGATCAAATATGCAAGAGAGAATCAATCACCACAGCACTTAAAATGACCACGAGTGGATCTAAAACAGGGGTGTCAAACTGACCCGCAAAAGGGCAGCAGTGGGTGAAAGCACGAACAGGTTAACCAATCAGGTGTCGGCTGAAACAAACAGCACCAGACTGACTACCAACTGATTTCAGTCTGCAGACACCTGACTGGTGAGTAGGTGTCCTCTTCATTGGTTGGAACAAAAGCCTGCACCCACTGTGGCCCTTTGAGGACCGCTTTGACACCTCTGATCTAAAAATACAGAATGAAAAACACACCTCATTATTTCTTACTCTTCCTTGCAATATTATTTTTACCCAAAATAGATGGTGCTGGATTAGTTCCACTTGATACTGGTCAAGGACGCCACAAGTTCAACATCGCACAAGTTAATTAAACGAATCGTAATTAAAACGAAAGAAAAGGAATTATAGCAGCCAATGTGAGTGTAAGCGCAGGGATGAGTGGAGCTGTCATATTTTAATGCAACATTACTGGTTGTTTACTTTAAATAGCTAAAGGGTCCCAAAAGGTTTTCATGAAGGTAGTACGAACATACTGATGGTGAAAGTGCCCTCTACTGTGGGCCTCATCCTCGGATAAGGTAGTTAATAGTACGACTAAGCTGGCATGTAGCGGAGTAGCTGGACTATGACTGGACTGGGTGAGCTTCATGATGGTGAGAGTGTTACACATGCCACGATGTGCTGATCCTCCATATTTAAAGTGGTCACCTCAATCGCTGTTTACAGAGTTCAATATTACAGTCTGAAATAGTCCCTTGCTACCTGTGTCTAAACTCTACGGTCATAAGAACCGGATGGACTGAAGAGCTCAGGCCCCCGTCACAAAGGTGCTACGACCTCAGTATGGCTACTCTCTGCATGTAACCGTAGTCATTGTCTAGTAGTGTTCTAAGTTGATCTTTTGACCATTTCAGCAGCAGCACATTGTATATATATTATTTATATTATACATTATATATATATATGTTGTGATGTCGAAGCAAAAGGAGCAATAGACATTGGATTACCAACTCATTACTGAACTTCAACCCCCTTTGCTTTGATAGACGTCACCATCATCAAGTAGGAAACTATTTAAATGCTTTATACTCAATAATATTAATCATTTCTACTCATACACATGAGAGGAGCGAACCCAGAATCATCTTAACACTGAGGTACATCAGAATCTGTGTGATTCATCTCAGCAGGTGATTTATTAATCTTCCATCCAATTTCCCGGGACATGTCATCTAATAATACAAAAGACCAAAAAATGAATACATTTTGGAAATTATATTCACACATTTGGGTGTAATTGCAGAGGAGGGAAAAGTCTCAGAGTATGCAGGGTGAGAATCAATGGATCAAAAGCTATATGATTCTGTGTCACGGATGGAAAGTGACTAGTGAGAAACTTCCAGCAAATATTGATCTCACAAGCCATTCTTGAGCTCTTCAGCGCCTATTGAATAAAGCAGCGGCTTGCCCCAGTCAGGCTCGATGACAAGGCATAAATGAATGTATAAAACACTTTGCATCACATCACGTCGTTGTTTAATCCTTCCTTACGCTTCTGTCAATCATAACTTAATCCTTGAACATTTGCAAGCTCGTCTGCATCGATACCTTTGACCTGACTTGCCAACACAGCATCCGTCTGCACTGGAGATCTGGAAGTTCGCGGTTGACCTTCCGCTGTGTTTATCTGAAACAGGGATGTGTCTGGCTGCATTTCGTTTGCGTGTTTTCTTTCATCAGCAGCGCCTGTGCTCAACTGAACCTCTGTGCCCTTTCTCTTAATATTCTGGCACAGATGGGTCTGAAAGCAGACATGAGATCGCTAAAAATGTGAACATGATGTTTTGCAGGACACATTTTGTCAGTTATCTTATAGAGTAGCAGATTGAACAATGAATCGCAGCATCACGTTCAGAGCAGTTATTTGAGGTAGGTGACATCGGCATTTGCATTTCTCTACTAAGAGACTGATCTACTGATTTTCATTCAATGCTAAATTCATAGCTGGAGTTGAACAAAAACACACACACTGACACATTAATATCAAACTTTACATTTAAGCACATCCAAATTTGGCTGTGAGACAAATGCTCTCACATTGGTGATACTTTCTTATCGTAGTGATACTGGTCCACAAGTTTTAACACGCAAGCTAACCCTCTAGGGATCAAATATTAACCTTCTATTCTTCTTTTTTGTTTGTTTATTTTGTTTTGTTTTAATGTTTTATGTTAAAGTTGTGTATCAATAGTATTGCTTTGTCAGTATTAAAAATATGCCAGAGAATGTATTATATGTATATATATATATATATATATATAGGAACCATGTTGTTTAACAATCTTCTGGCCAACAATTGAAGGTTTAACAGTTGCTCAAAAATTCAAGCATTTAATTTGCTCTTCCCAGGAGCAAGGAGAATGTTGATAACAGCCAGAATGCAAGTGAAACCGAACAACGGCAGACAGCTCCTCTCTTTTTACAACGCTTGTGTCCATGTTTTGGAGTGCTGCCAGTAAACGCCTGCTGATTTGAGTTGTTTTTCATGTGATCCTGTCATCTTGGTGCAAACACCTTCGCTTGTTTACAGTGAAATGTCCTCTGTGTTCACCTTCACTTCCTTTCCCTTTTCTGAATTGTGCGCCACACATAATGTTGGCGCTTGTCACGCCGCAGTGTATGGGTGGTGTGGGGTCACAGTGAGGGTTACTCATGAGGTCGCTGTTAGCCATGACAAAATTAACACTGATTGGTCTCATCACGTTCCATTCCGCAAGGTCCGGGCGATGGAGGCACCTGCCAAGCCGGGCCTCTTTAAACGACAGCAAAGCATATTTAACAGCTGCATAAGCAGCCTGGGCAGCAGAGTGTGGCGAGGAAATGGGACAAAAGGAAGAAATTGCCAAACAAGAGCAGGAGAGCGGGTGAGAAAGAGCCTGAGAATGGGACAGTTTCTGAGGTCTTAAATCAATTAAACACATGGGGACAAACATACTTACACACAGTGCTCTGGCTAAAGTCTGCTGCTTTAAAATTAATATCATTTCAGACCCAACACCACCATGCTTTCGCCGCAATCCATTTGCATTAGAGCCACAAAGGAACTGGGGATACCGCAATCATGCTCATCAAAATAATCCCATTGGTTCAATACTTCAGGTTTTCATCGGCAAGTAAACTGGTTCCTCTCATTTAGTTATTGCCTTGTTTTGAGACTCTTTCATTTAAAAACACCCAAGACAACCATCATTCCATCCACGTCAATATACTGTGTTCTGTGGGTGTCTTCATTGTTTAACTTATGTGTGGTCAGTTCGAGCTTGTAGCTCAGGGATGGGACCAGATCTTGACAGACGTGGTGTGCTGTGGGCAACTCAGTCGATGCCAGATTTCTATCCTCAGAGAAAAAAATCCATAAATAGTTCAAAAACCCTCATTATTCCGCAATTCATTATTATTCATTAACGCATGCCGTCTTCTGTTCAACAAGACTCACCCAACACGCTTTATGTCCACCACACACAAATCCAGTAAGACATCGTCACCCCAGTTATTTTCAGTAGTACAGAAAATTCTGACAGCCCTGAACGCACCATCCACACACATCCGAGATACATAGATCATCGTTTTACCAGCTCCAGCAGGTGGCATAACCAGCTTGGTCTATGATCTATGATCCATGAAAAAGGATAAATATTTACAGAAGTAAAAATTAAAAAATTACATTTAGTACAACTGTAGTTAGCCTGTGTCACAGATGTTTTTTCCGTAGCCTAATTTTAACTTTGTCCCATTGGTGGACACTTTCCAACACACACCTGCTTTATTAATTTAACAACGCTTGTGGTATTTTCTTTGTCACATACATCTAGTCATTATTAACCATACTTTTGTTTTTAGCTAAGAAGTGTATTCTGCAGCGATGGTCTACACAACAGACACCTAATATTGACCTGTGGGTCTCCCAAATTTCTTTTTGTCCAAATGCCTTTTTTTCCGCTTGAGAAATTCCCAAACGAGTGGCAACCTTTGAAGTGCTTTTTGGTCAGACTTCTATTGGGTCATTTTTGCTAACAGTTTTTGCCCAATCACCTCTCAAAAAAAATTGACATTGTTGGGTATACCGGATTAGTACGTCACAGTACACTGACGCGTTTGTATCTTCGCGTCAGCTAACAGATGCTTGTTATTTCCAGTAACATGAACTTCTGTTGTCATTGTTGTTGAACATTCCTTTTCTTCTGCAGTTATTATTGCAAGCAGGGAACAGTTTTGGTCATGCGGCCGCCGCAATGACATAGCATTGCGGGAATCCCTACATACTGGCATAACAGATTGGATTTTTTTCTGTGATGTAATGCCTAACGGAATCAAATCATTTTGTTTTATTGCATATAGACGCAATAAAACAGTGTTTATGCCACTTTCGGGCAAGATAGTTTATGGAAGAGAGTTCCGGCACAATTCAGAACCGTTAAATTATGTATGTGAATTGTATGTATCGCATCATTTAAAAAAATTATAATCATTTTATAAATTGTAAAATGTGAAGCTCTCAGCAGCATCCGTAAATCACCACAGACTTTTAAAGTCTGCGCTTCCAATTTCTCAGTTGATACCTGAACCACTCTTCAACAAAGCCTCTTTCGGATCCACTGGGAAGCAGAAAATGTCTTATTGATTTCAAACTGGTTTGGTTCTGGTGGGAAAAAAAACCCTGATGGTGATGCTCAATACCATGACACAGCTTCAGGCTTGACATGAGTTGTGGGGTCACAGGCAGTAGGGGGTTACATGTGTATTAGGGGGCACATCAACAAAGCCCTAGAATCCGCCACAGTACCATCTGCACAGGCTGAATAATTTAATTGCCGATAGAATTTCTCAAGACTAGTAATCACGGGTGCTGAGAGCTAAAGAAAAAGATAATGCTCAGCGAGAAGAGTCATCGCGTTAATCAGCCGTTGTTTCACTGCTAATTGTGACAACTCTGGCATTCATGCGGCCCATAGACATTTCTGAATGTCATTCAATCACGCTCAACAGCAATAACTACAGGAAACTCAACCATAATTCAGCCAGAGAAATCGCAGACAAATCAAAAGGAATTTCATCAGCTCATACGACAAAAGAACAAAACCTTCTTATTTTGCAAAACGCATGCTGCAGTGGGTTTATCTGAGCACATTTTCTAGATGACGAGGGACCAAATGCAAATATGAGTGTAACCCAATAAAAGCAGTGAACAGTGACAAGGATATAAAAAAGTGTCGGAGGAAAAACAAAATAATCTCATTCAGACTGAAAATTCCCTTGAAGTCTAATATATCCAGCTTTAATTGCTTGGTGAAACAGCGAAGACAAGGTGAGAACAATAGACTCCATATTTCTCCATAAAAACACGCATTACAAACAGACACCAGCCACCTCCTCTCCTCCACTGCGCCAGTGCAGAAAAGGTACTGACATGTGACACAGTCATTTCCTCCAAGCAGAGTTGGTGACCAATTTATTCTTACCTTAGGCTGGGCGCGACGAGGAAAGGCAACCTTAGGATCAATCTGTAAATAAGAAAACAATAGTTACTGGCAGCTCAATAAAGGGCTTGTGCACAGTTTGCTCACTTTGATCTGGTTCAAATATTTTTCACAAATCTGCCTCTCTGTCAGATTGCGAATTTACTGCAACAGACAAGAGATTTGAAGCAGACTGCTTTCGAACTTTTGCTATTAAAACAATAAGAAACAGTACGTTTCCACACCAGAAACTGAAGTTAAAGATACAGAAGCCAGATTACAAATGGCTACTAAAATGATACATGGAATCCACTGATTTTGGATTTTTCTACAGCGTGGACCGCACCTCTGCATGCTGCAGCTTTTAACCAGCACAGCTTAGGTGTGTACAAAAAAAAACTATTTTCTTCTTAAATGTCGTGGGTGCTACATATACTCAGGTGAACTCTATAGTCTGGAAATTACAGTAATAATAAAATTAGCTGGCACATGATTATGTTTTTAAATACAATAAAAAGTACAATTAATTTTGTTATGTGTTTACAGAAGCACTATGGTACTACATAAATAATATGTGTATTTACAAATGGGAAGACTTTTTTTTTGACCACCAAACATTTTGAATTTCTGTGTTCTCTGAATTGTACCAACAATGGGTTTCTTTTTAAACTGCATTCTAAATGAAAAACTGCAACAAATAAATAAATAAAAAATAAATAAATGAAAAAAAAATCAACTGAAAAAGCATACTAATGTGTCCCACGATTTGTCAGTTCAATTGGACTAATGAAAATAAACATTAATAATCATTGGAATATAAGACGAAGACGTCCATGATTGACTGTCAAGTATGGAGGGCTACTGTGGTGACCCATACGCACCAAACACAACATGTGATTTTCCAACTTTGCCTAAAACTGCTGTCTTTAATGTCAGACACCCACACATGGGAATCATTGAGACTTTCAACAATTCAGAATAAATAAATAAAATAAAGTGGCCCAATATTCTGTAATAGTTGGAAAATCATGCGCAAACACATTAACAGTTGTTCATAAACTCTTCTAAAAATGTGGCAGCCCTCCAACCAACCATAAAAGCCAAGAATGTTGACAGAAAATATGCTCAGCTGAATGAGTCCATCATGACAGCCACAATGTAGGATCCACTTCTGCTCACTGCTTGAGCCTGCAAAGACTAGTTCATTCTGATGCTTTCTAAAAGTAGGCCAAATCTACTGACCTTGTAACTTTTTGGTGGCGACTCTCAATTGACGAAGCTCTGTGACACTTTCTAGGCACTGCACTGCACCACACTACACCCGCCTGACTTGCCAAAGGAATTTACAAAACAACATACAGTATGCTTCAATGACTGCTGTAGAAGAATGCATTCCAAAAAAATATTGCGGCTGCCAAATCATCTGATGGCTTTGCCAGGATTAAAAAAAGAGAATAATTAAATAACTTTGTGAAGGCCAGCCACACCATCGCTCTGCTGGTCATAGTCATCGCTTCGAGTTTAGGCCGGGATGACTGATTGAATATGACAGGGAGAAAATGAGAATCTGAGGCCTGTGACGCCTCCAGATATTGCCAAATAGCAAGCAGGATGCAACTGATCGGCCTGATTCTCCGTCTTTGGCTTGTTAGGTCATTAGCCACATTTTCCTGGTTAATCTGGTGGGTATGACGGTAGGTTATGGTGGGGGGTCTCATCAAGGGGGCTGCTGCAATCAAACTGGAGTAAGATCAGATAGGTCACGCCAAACATCAGCAACAAAGAGAACGCAGAATATTCTTTGGTTGAAGTTTCAGTGATGCAAATACGTTTCAGTCATGCAAATTATTTGAAAGAAGTTGCTGAGTTGAATTACGCAAGCGCATATATGAGTACAGACACTCCAACCTTTTAATTTTGATCCTCAGATTTACTTCAGAGTGCATTGTACACTATTTATTTTGCAAACATCTTCTCCCCTTTCAACAAGATTTCATCTTCCACTCAATGCTGCAGGAAAGAACCCCAACACAGTGGTGGAAAGATGAAAGCCATTCACTTCTGAGTGGAAGGACATTTATAAGCAACTGCAATTTTGTTCCTGCTTAAACAAACGATAATTATGCAGCTTTTGCTTACCTTGGAAATATGACAATTCATACCTCGGCACCCATCAATGTCAGTAAGGAGTGGGAAATTCTGTGACCATTGGGTTTTAATGTTTATGATCACCACCATTGTTTATTTTTTGTGTGTTCTGTACGCCACTTTTTGACTGTCTTGCTGACATGACAGAAACCGTCATTACCTCTTATAAAGAAAGACGTTGATATGAAACCTGCTCATGTCAGACAATTAATACCGTCCAAGTACCCTGGCCAAAGGCAAGGGCCAGCTATTAGGATTAATCGTGTGATTTGACTTGTATCTCATATTTTGTATCTCATATCAGAAAAAGACAGTGTTGCAGTTACTTGGAGGAATTCATTGACTAATTTTTGCAGTTAACTTACTTTGTTTCTTGCAGTTCAGTTAGAACCTCCATGGTTTTATGCTGCAATGTTAAATGGCATTGTACAAAATATAATGTCTCTGGACCGCCAATGTCACTTCAAAGTACCATGAATTTAGAATCATTTGTAGTTTGTGAGTTTTGCAATTTGCAAGTCACACTGTCCATTTACTGATTGTTTATTTACATATAACAAAATATTACACAACAAAATATAAAACAAAATCTGTGTGTGTGTGTGTATATATATATATATATATATATATATATATATATATATATATATATATATATATATATATATATATATATATATATATATATATATGTTCTGAACATTTTGAACAGGCAATTGATACGGTGTTTTGACTAAGAACTTTAACTTCCTAAAACATATTTTGCATGAACTTGCTGCAGATTTTCCATTCTTGTTCTACTCTCGTGAGGTAGTAAAAGTAACTGATTCAGAACAGATGCATGTACAAGAGCAGAATGCATCCCATCCTGCTGAGGAAAACAATGAAAAGGAAAGAGGAAAAAATGGGACCACAAATGGAGAATAGACACCATCTGCACGGATCAATTAAGCCAATGGGAGCAACTGTGTTTTAATGTGTTTGAAAGGGAAACCATGATGCGCCATGTCATCGAGTCGTCTCCGTCAGTCTCACTTATTAACATTATTGTTCCAAATCGGGTCAAAATGAGAAATGAATTCAATAACACCTGGCTATGGCACCCTCTCGCTTGTAATGAATTTCATTTAAAGATTTGTTTTAGCACTTAGCTGGAGGCATAGGCAATTTAAACTCAATTATTCTGTGGGCCGGTTTGAGCAAAGACAACATGTTTTGCCTGGGAAAAACGAAATCCATTATCGTCAAACACGTCTTACCATTTAAACCCATATAAGTCATGTTTTCAACGATGCTACAATTTTTTTTTTAAACCTACTTCCCTGCAGGGAATTCATATATTCCCCCTCCAGAATGTAGCAGGCCTCATTTGAGATTGTTGCCGAGGAGAAAATTAAATGGGTTAAAGCGGGATGTCTTTCTAATTGTGACTCATGATTTGCTTGTGCAGAGTTTTAGTTAAAGTCCCAACAAGGTAATACAGTGGCTTAAAAAAGTCTTCATACCCCTTGAACTTTCCCACATTTTGTCACGTTCCGACCACAAACATAAATATATTTTATTGGCATCTCAGATGAAAGATCAACATAAAGCGACATACAATTGTGAAGTAGAAGGAAAATTATACATGACTTTCATTTTTTTTTTAAATAAGTATTCAGCCCCCGTTTCTCTGAGTGCAACCAGTTGCCTACAGTGGCTGCCTGATGATTGCTGAATGATCATCTGTTGACCTAATGATTAAATACAGTCTACCTGTGTGTAATCTAACCTTAGTATAAATACAGCTGTTCTGTGACAGCCTCAGACGTTTGCTAAGAGGACACTGGTCAGTGAACAGCATCATGAAGTCCAAGGAACACACCAAACAGGTCAGGGATAAAGTTGTGGAGAAGTTTAAAGCAGGGTTAGGTTATAAAAAGATTTCCTAAGCTTTGAACATCTCACGGAGCACTGTTCAATCCATCATCAAGAAATGGAAAGAGTATGGCACAACTGCAAACCTACCAAGGCCATCCACCAAAACTTACATGCCGAACAAGGAGAGCACTGATCAGAGACACAGCCCAGACGCCCACGGTAACTCTGGAGGAGCTGCAGAGATCCACAGCTCAGGTGGGGGAGTCTGTCCATAGGACGACAATTAGTCGTGCACTGCACAAATCTGGCCTTTATGGAAGAGTGGCAAGAAGAAAGCCATTGTTGAAAGAAAGCCATAAGAAGTCTCCTTTGCAGTTTGCCAGAAGCCATGTGGGAGACACAGCAAACGTGTGGAAGAAGGTGCTCTGGTCAGATGAGACCAAAGTGGAACTTTTTGGTCTAAATGCAAAACATTAAGTGTGGAGGAAAACAAACACTGAACATCACACTCAACACACCATCCCCACTGTCAAACATGGTGGTAGCAGCATCATGTTGTGGGGCTGCTTTTCTTTAGCAGGGACAGGGAAGCTAGTCAGATTTGATGGGAGGATGGATGGAGCCAAATACAGGACAATCCTGGAAGAAAACCAGCTGGAATCTGCAAAAGACTTGAGAATGGGGCGGAGGTTCACCTTCCAGCAGGACAACGACCCTAAACATAAAGCCAGCGCTACAATGGAATGGTTTAAAACAAAACATATTCCTGTGTTAGAATGGCCCAGTCAAAGTCCAGTCCTAAATCCGATCGAGAATCTGTGGCAAGATCTGGAAACTGCTGTTCACAAACGCTCTCCATCTAATCTGCTGTTCTACAAAAAAGAATGGACAAAAATTCCAGTCTCTAGGTGTGCAAAGCTGGTAGAGACATTCCCCAAAAGACTTGCAGCTGTAATTGCAGCAAAAGGTGGTTCCACCAAGTATTGACACAGGGGGGCTGAATACTTTTGCACGCCACATTTTTCAGTTATTCATTTTTTTTTTTTAAATGAAAGTCATGTATAATTTTCCTTCTACTTCACAATTGTGTGTCACTTTATGTTGATCTTTCACCTAAAATGCCAATAAAATATATTTATGTTTGTGGTCGGAACGTGACAAAATGTGGTTCAAGGGGTATGAATACTTTTTCAAGCCACTGTACGTGTGTAATTTATACAGGTGAATTATCAGAGGACGTATTACCCCTCATACACCCACATTCTCCACGTCATCCTGTTCAGTCAGGAAACTTTGTCCCAGTATTTTGCCCACACAAAATCTTTGGTCTCTCAGGAAGGTCCAGTCCATATCAACAAAACTGAGAAAAAAAAAGTTCAAGAAGCACTCAGCAACACTCACATAAAACAATGACAGATGCTCCTCATTACATTCCTGATCAGGCATTAGATTTTCTGTGGAAAACCAGACGCATTTACAGAATATTGTTGTTAATATTTTGTGATTATTGTGCGATTTTTATCACAATACCTGTCCTTTAAATCGTGCTTTCTTTGTTATCTTCGCTCATTGTCCTCGTTGGAGTTGGCAGCAAAGATCAAAGGTTTGTTTCAAATACAGCTACGAGAATTCTTGCTCGCACCAAATCTTGGCAGCACATCATTACTACGTACATGGAGCTCCAAAAAAAAAAAGGTCCTGCCTTCACCATTACATTTTCATACTTCAGAACCTTATGAATCAAAATTTAATTGAGCCCTCAGAATCTTTGAAGGTCATGATATCAAACATTCTTGGGCAATATTGGATGCAACTATGTGTTTTATGAAGCTCATGCGAGCTATTTCAAATTACAGTAGTGGATGCCCACTGAATGAACGCAAGTGTACAGGGGTTGGACAAAATAATGGAAACACCATAAAGCTTTTTTAGCTTCAAGGTGTTTCCATTATTTTGTCCAACCCCTGTAGGTAAAAGTTGTAGGGAGCCCAACCCTCCACCCCTTCCGGTTGGGACCAAATGTCCTAATGACCTAATATCGAAAAAAAAAAAATGAATGGAAGTCCATGGGAAGATCAACGTTATCTTCTGGTCCACTTGGCCTCATGCCCTGGGTCACACATATGCTGTACCTCAACTATAAATCAAGCGTTGCATTGATGAATGTGACAGCACAATCTAACTGCTCCAACGCTACGGCAGATATTACAGATACTTAACTATCAAAGATAGACGATACAGTAGCAAACATAGGCTCCTTAGATACTTGCTGTGACCCTGTTGAGCCTGTCCCGCCTGCTGGCTCTCACTCAACCAACTATTGAGGGAGAGCCTGTGACAAGCATTGTAGTTCGCTCCAACATATAACACCAAACCTCACGTAACTTTTGATGCCGGTCAAAAAGCAGCGCTCTCAATGCATGAGAATGTAACTTTCAAATTCACTGACAACAAATGAGAGATCTATGACATATTTCTTGCTTGATCAGATAATAACTTTCATCTCTCCTTTGAGCCCCATTCACATTTTTGGTTCACTTAGGTCCCATGAGGTGGAAGTAGATGGGCGTGACTTGGGCTCCACATAAGAGCGTTCTATAAGCTCAGTGTTAGGCTGGGGAAAAATAATTCTCAAATATATCCCCATTTTTTGTGACAATATTTAATGTCCTTTTTCCCACATTATGATGCCGGCAAAATGCACCGTCATACCTGTTCACTGGTAAAGAGTTGGAAAGCTCAGATTAAGCCTGTGTCCTACTCAGAAGTTAATACCTTTTATTGTCACAACACTGATGGTCAAATGGCGACCTGTCCAGTGTGTATTTTCACCTCTTACCCAATGACTGCTGGGATAGACTCCAGCACCATATTTCAATTCAAATATAGAATGAGGACTTGGCGGTGGTTAATTGACGATGTATGTATGCACAAGTCACTTGGCCAGAAAGGCAAGACAAATGGGAAGTGACAACAGCCTCATTTGTGAGAGTTTTACGCCGGTTACGAGATAATTGGCAACCCTCTTCTAACTGCAATCGTTTGGTTAGTGGAATTTTAATAGACCCGGAGAAGGGTCGAAAGACCCTTCGTCCAAACTGTCGACTCTGACAATTAGCATTACTACATTTGTAAATGCAGCCATTACAGTACCACAGGAATGCACCCATCAGCCACTCTAAAGACATTCAGAACTTGTTTTTGACTGCCCAATGGGCAACCCTGCTTGACCAGTCAATGTGCAAGACTGTATGTTAACCAATGCCCCTGACGCATGTTTTTTCGATCAAATGAGATACAAAATGTTTATCTTCTTTGCAATATAGATGTGTGCGAACCACAAAAATGGATAAAAGCAACATAAACCACCTCAATGTTGCAAACAAAAAAAAATAACAATGCGCAGCTCTGATTGTTGAGTGAAAAAAACATTAAAAAGAAATCCAAAGTGCAGTTCTTACTTAAATGGGAAGTGTGGCCTGTATGCCTCTTCTGCAAGAGTTTTACGCCGGTTACGAGAGAAGTAGCAGCCCTGTACTAACATGTTAGCACTCCCTGCTAACCACAGGAATCACAACAGCTATGCAACGGATGGTCGTCCTGGACAGTAGTTGGATATTGGTTATTTAATCCAGCTCCCACAGCGTCTCTTTCCTGCTGTATCCGTGCATTGGTCTGTGATAACGCAGGCTCTCAATCACTGTAACAATTTAGCCGCCAAAATAGTACTGTCAGAGCCTGTTCTGTCCCCTTATTGTTGCACATAAACTGCTTTCTGTACTTATAAAGAGTGAATAATACTCTTCAAGTATTATAAATATAAATTATAAATAAATCACAGAAGAGAAAAATATTGAATAGGGCCTAATGCACATCGTCCCAGCCCTACTTAAATGTATACAAATAACCCAATTACAATGTCCATTTTAAGGCCCCCCATAGTCATGACCATTTCTCATTTCACCCTCGCCTACAATGAAAAGTGGCTAGGCGCTCATTTGAGTCGTAGCAAGTGTTGATATAGGTCAGCAATTTTGCCAAGTTAGATTAATATATGTGCAACTAATTAAGTGCCAGGACTGCCAGGGAATTCCAGTAACTAGCAGAAATGATGCCACTGCTCAAGACCCCGGGGCTACATCTAACATCCTAGACGCATACAGGGTTAGACAGGTCCACTTCCAAACAAATCATCTGTCTGGAGTCAAGACCTCTCCAAGGGGGGAAAAGGGAGTCTAACACGGAGAAGTATATTTGAAAGAAACCTATGCACCTTCATTAATGTCAGAGCCTAGCAGCCAAATTAGGCAATGAGGACTTACAAACCAATCCTACAGAGAAATGCTGTAGCTGCACCTTTTTAGGTCACAACTTATGATGAATGGCTCCTTTGAGAAATTTTAAATCAAGGGCAGGAAAGAGGTGGCAATTGTTTGCCTTCTGTTTATGTATTAGTGGTACTCTGGTTTTCTCTATGGTTCAAAGGTGCTCTTGTCCTCACGGCTAAGAGCAACAATTTGCATTTTCCCTTTCCCTGCTTTGGACACCACACTGACAGCTTCGGCTTCACCTGATACTTCCTGTCTCGAGCGTTTACACAACACTCATGCTATCAGGCATGCGGACACAGGTGATGTTGTGATATAAAGCCCAAGAAGCGTCTTAAGACGAATTCCATCCCAGACAGCACAAACATTGCATGTAGGTTTATCGTTGCTACATCATGCCGGCTATGAAAAATGAGTGACAACGGCAATAGCCAATGGGAATTCACGAATCAGGAACTCCAGAATTAACAAGTAACTAAATATTTTAAAACACAATTTTATTATTGATGACTGGGCCACCAGTAAGCTGACTTAAAGCAAAATAACTATAGTTTATCTGCTAACAATAAACAGGCCAGACCCAGCTACTCAACATTTCATAGTTTCATGGCTCAACAAAACCCCACCCTCAAGTAACATTGGAATATTTCAAGCAAAAATATGATTTTAAAAGGAAGACTAGTCGACTTGACAATTGGATGCACGACATGTTGACTTATTTTACGACATCAGGCAAAGCTTGTTTGAGTTCTGATATCTGAATAAACATTAAGATGAACGCTTTAATAATATTATAATTTTACACACTTTCTCTTACATCCTCCCAAAAGTTCAAACATTGGTGCAGTTCAACACTTTTGTTAAATAGATTATTGGTGATGCTGCTGTGATCAAAACCTTTTAAACCTTTTATTATTGTCCCATATAACATCTTGGTTGACTGGCCCACAAGACTGATAAATTTAGCATGACTTTTTCCCATGTTATCTGAGGACACACATAACTGCTGCATTCAAATGTATTCATTTGATGAATTTATTTTACATTCATGCTACTACCTCTTAAACTACAGAATGTGTAAAAGTATATAAAAAAAAAGTGCCAGAGTACACATATAAGTCTAGCAACAGCATCCATACTTCTTCACACTTTCCAGACAAACGGCATCAACAGCCTAGCTAGAAGCAGATGGTAATTTTGATGGTCAAACACTCTTGACACTATTGATTCTAGTTTTGAGAATTAGTACGTCACGGAAGTGAATTGGCCAACAGTGGCTTTTCTGGCCAAATTTCACAGCTGAGGTTCACTGCATTTTATCGTGAACCACACAACAAATTAACATCGAAACTAGTACAATGGCTATAAACCCATGACAGATTCATCATTTTTTAAATAAGAAAGTACACTGGAAAATTATTCTCGATTCACGTTTAATGCGAATCATCCCTTTGTTTGATGATTGTATATTGTTACTTTGGACAGACATTTTACAAAGTTGAACATAAGGTAATAAAATTTCACTGAATTTAATCGACTCACAAGTGAAACATTTCAGGAGTCCAATATAATTATTTACAGGAATACAGAAATTACACAGATTAATTCAAGTAAAATGTGCAAAAGGGATTCATTATTTTCAAACATTTGGAGTTGTGATCTTCCAGACATTTCTTACTCTAAGTTTATTGCTAAAATCGGAGGAGATCTGACACGAACATTTCCAAAAATGGCGATAGGAGGGACTTGAAACTCTGGAGAAAAGAAACAGGTGATCAGAGAATGATGTGTAATCGTAATCATGTGGAAAAAGCGAATGGCAGGCGCCTGGAAGTAAGTCCGCTGCTTCATCGTCGGATGGGTTGTCAGCGATAATGAGGAGAATAGAAGGTTTGGCGCAATTAATTGCGCAGAGTAAAAAAAGAAATAAAGGAAAGACGTGAAAATATATATTTTGGATGCATTCAAGTTTTATTTTGTAATTTTTTTGTATCATGAAGTTCGGTGGCATGAAATTTTGGAACTCTTCGTGTCGCTAGTCTACATTATGTGTCAGGGCTGCTACCTTGGGATTATACATCACGAAATATAGAAAGACATGCGTCATGCTGTATGTCACAGAATAAAGAAAGACGTTCGGAAAAAAGATTTATACTTTGTGCACTTTATAATTTTATTTCTTTTTTTATTTCACAAGGCTTCGCTGCAATTTCACAAATAAAGGTTTGAAAAGCCATTTTTCGACACAAAAATGGCTTGTTGATGATGTCATAAAAAGCACGGTTCATGGTCATTAATACAGTAGAGGCAACAAGCCTTTACGGTTTTGCCTTAACAGTATAGTTGAAGCCGACTATATGGTTGTTGGGACAAGTTATCTTGTCACAATGGAGGAGGGAAAACCACAAAAAGAGCCTTTCAGTACCACAAGCTTTGCTATAGACAATTTTTTGTGTACCATTCATGAGCTGCTTATGTAATGTACTACATTAATGTAACATTCTGGCCAGCCCTCCCTACCAACCCTATGATGAGATTCATAAGACTTCAGCAGACTTCATAAACACGCATTCATGAATTAAATCGGCACCTCCACTGACAAACTGCACACTATTCTTTGTCCCTTTTATTTACAAAAAAAAACACGCTACAAACATATTTCCTTGCACATATTAAATATGACTAATCGACAGACCATCACAGTAAAGCAGGAAGGTGGACCTCTCATCCAGCTGTAGCTCTATCACTGGGTTATCATCTCGCAGCAGTAAAAGTGCTTAATTAATCTTCCTCCAGGAAATGCACTTATCGTGGAAAAATCTCAAGCAGCACGTAAAGACTAAACACCACAGAGATATTTAGAAACCTGACTCCGAGCACAATGAGAATCCTGCATGGAATTTGAATGTGCTGCACCTTTTCAGCATTATGTTTTATTGGTCGCCAGATTAGCTGTTGAAATGAGGGGAAGCAGCACTATTAAGCAGCTTAACACCTGGCATTTACTGTTTGTTTATTGTTTTCCTACCGTAGACGTGTGAAGGTCACCCGCTTGGTAAATTTCAATAAGGTCTGTTGAAATAAACTTGACTGGGATTCACTCTATTTTATGTGTAACTTCAGCCGACCGGGAATTTCTTTTTGTGAGGAAATCCTCGGCCCCAAGTGTGGCCGAGAATAACTGATATTGCAGCTACTGTGAGAAAGGCACACCGTGCCATGGAGGGAATTAGCCATCGTACGGAAAACACTTTCACTTTATACAGCGGTGCGTTTTATCTTTCCAAGTCAGACACCAACTCCCGGATCGAAATTTAAAAATCCATTTCTCGAGAGTTGTCTGGAAAAGCAACCCAAAAGGCAATTGTGTTTTTACAAGTTGGAAATCATCAGTGGCAGATGTTCTGACTGGAGGCCCGATACCACATGTAGCAAAAACTTGATCTGCGTCTCGCATCTGTTAAAATGCCACTTCATAATATATCTGCACATGGTCAGACATTACCTTGTACACGTGGCTTGGATTATTGATGCCGTGGATACACCAAATAGACCAAACTTGTATAACATTCTGATGCCCAACGTTTAACATACTCATTGATGGGAAGAAATTGATTTACACAATAAGAACTTGCTGTTTAACTAAAATGCAAATCTGTGTTGACTGTATCTAATTGCACAGCTAACAGTCCCACCGCAATGAAACACTGCCATGCTTGGAAATTATTTTAGTCACAGCATATCAATTCTTCAAGGAGAAATTACAGGCTTAAAACTGCTTTAACCCTGAAAGGATTTTTCTGTAGGGTAAATTAACATGGCGATAAAAAACTGTGACAATTAGTGATGCTTGATGATGACCTTTTTTAAGATGTTGCATATATTGCAACTATACTTACATAATTAATGACATTTTGGAAATGTTTTGCAAGACAAAAACATGTTTATATGGATTTTAATGTTATAAACGGACGCCATCTTACGTAATACAAAGACACATTACATTAGAACAAATATTTAATTGGACAGAACTGAACACCACACAAAGTGAATTTCAACCCAGGCAAAGGGTTTAACCAGGGAAAAAGAGAAATAGGCTTAACAAGTCAACGGTTCTTTGCTGGAAGAATCCATTAACCACCATGACAAGAGAAACACTTTTATTAGATAGATGTCATCTCATCAGAGTGTCAGAGTGGTCAATAAATTCATTTTCACTGAATGAGCCATGACAAACTACACGTCCAGTTGAAGTGTCAGACATAATTCTTTTTCAAAGTTCAATTTTCATTTCCCATTTGCAAACAAGGACGTAATTTAAATCCAAGAAAACCTGTTAATCAATCATCAAATTTTATTTGATGCCTGAGGATGACAGCTCGAAGAATCAACATAGACACAAGCAAACAGTAGTTCAGAATATTTTATACAACTGATTTTGTAGACAATTTTACTTCTTGGTGCAGTCCAAAAGCACCTTATAATTTTTGCAGATGATCAGGTGCTGTTTGCTCCCTCAGACAGAAACAATTTCTAAAGGGGAAAAATGTGAAACAGCGCAGACGAGATTCTAAATTCGGGAACATGGTGAAACTTCTTATCCAGGATGCATGTGAGATTCTTCCAACGATGGAAGCGTTTGACTGACCGGACAGATCGAAGCAGTAACGTCAGTCAAGAGGATTTAAAATCTGTCTTTCATGGTGAAAAAAGAACTGAGCCAAAAGACAAAGCTCTCGATATACTGGTCAAATCTTCACTCCTATGCTCACCTGTGGACACAAGCTTTGGTTTAGGACTAAATGAACAAGTTAAGGAGCAAAAATTGGACAGTGATAGAGAGAGGAGGAGGAGCTCACTCATCTGGGTGAGACTCAGAGTAGAGAGATTGCTCCTCCTCACCAAGAGAAGCCAGTAGCTCATTCATCTTTTTAGGCAGAATCCTGGAAGGTGAAGTAATCCAGGCATGTCCAACTGGGAGAAAGCCCCTGGACAACCCAGACAGACCACGTCCCTCTGCATTACCTTTCAAGAGCTGGAGGGGTCTTCTTTAGGGAGGGAAGTCTAGACCTCTTTAGACTGGCTGCTGTTCCCACAGCCCAACTTCAGCTAAACAGTGGACATCGATTCACTATACATTTTATATTGTAATATGGATTCCAGCTTCCACCACTGTGGTAACTCCTAAATCAACTCATATTAGAAAAGAATGTCACATGAGATAGTGACGTAACATCACTCATAAAAGCTTAGGAAACCTGACTATACACAGGATAAAAGCAGATTCCTTTAGGACATCACACAACCTGCCACAGATCAGGAGGAACCCTGCATCCCTGCCCTATCATCTTTTATCTTCCCTGGCTTTAACCATAGGGCTCTCTCAGGGCTGCTTCTGCATGCGACTCTGGCAGATCAGGGCAGCGGAACAGCATATATCTGCAGTTCACATCTTACTAAAGGATTTCATAGATTAATGTGCCTGTAGGTTAAACTTGCTGCATCTCTCTTAACACATAATGGTGGTGATGTGATGCTTTAGCTACACGTTAAAAGGCTTCTAAAACACCATCCAATCTCCCAAACTTGAGCAAGTGTGGACGCCCACAGGTGTGTTTGTTTGACACCAACAGAACTGACGTGAAAATAACACATAAATGACTTACATCCGTTCCATCACTCTTCCCAAAGGAGTAACACATCAAAAAGGCAGTTTGTTATGCTGCTCAAATCAATAATGACACCGTTAGCGATGTCAGACTCCAACAAATGAGCTCCTCTTTTTGGTTTCTAAGAATTATGGGACATCAATTCTAGTGTGATCTAGATTCAGTAGTATTCCACCAGATATTACATTACAGCCTGGAGAAACGATGTTCTGTGTGTACCGACGGGAGACGGAAGCAGCGCAAGCTAATAACGCCTTCAGCCATGATTAACTGCACAAGACAGAGCACCTGCTCGATGCAACAGCGAGTCAGAGTTTAGCTCCTTCGTTTGACTTTTCCTCCCAATTCAATCTAATGACGAAGCTTCTGATTTATTCAGAGCAGCTGCTATTGCTCTTCATTTTGGGTTGTTTCCCAAATGCACTGCGACCTCTCAGCCGAGCACGAAGGTTGAGTCAGGGTCATGCAAAAAGGGCATGAACTACGACATCATTGCAGAGAATGTTATTTTGTGATGTCAGCATTTTCTGCTAATTAGAAAGGCCACATTGATGATCATTTTAAACATCAATATATGGCAATATAGAGCAACTTCACTTGTAAATAACTAGGGATTTCTGCTGCCGATCACTCACACCGATCACATGGATTGACAATGAATTGGTAATCAAAATGATGAGACCTTCTGTGTACATGATGTGAAAAAATGAACTTAAAATCATTTTAGTTCAGACACCTTTTTATACACCACTTCAAGGTGGCAAAAATAGAAAAACCTTGCTGAATGCAGCAACTATTCTGTCAAAAGGACTGAAAAACATTTAATTTGATGTGAATCGTCGCAGGTGAATCTCTGGTGACTGTGCCATGTCCGAGAAATATTTACACACTGTAGCGGGACTCAGACAGAGAGCACTGCATTTGTGAAAGTTTTCACTCCGGATGCTTTCAAAAGATTCAGATTCAGGTGGTTAACGAACACTGCACCTGAAACGGCAACAGACCGGCCATTTCCGTTTTTGTCTCCACGTAAACCACACCTGAGAAAGGCTGCTCATCTGGCTCGGTGAAATGAATATTATTTCTTACCATTCCGAATGTCAGTCGAATGTCGAAGTGCCAGCTGCAATAACAGCCTGCTGCTGAGGAACCAGCGGTCTCACTTTCATGAGCTCAGAAAACTCCCCGCGCTCCATCAAGTGCTGAGCTTTAAATGGCATGCATTTTCCTATGCATGCGCTGCAGGATGCAAACTTTACATGACAGAGCAGCAGACACGCCGCTCCTTAGTAGGGAGTAGGTAGGAGCGAATGCATCACAACCAGCTGGGCTTCATCAGAGCGCCAGCTGTCACACAAGATCAGTCGTTGTGATCAGCATGACAGGTAGTGATCAGCATTCACAGATCACGTTGAAATCAGGCAATCATGATCGGTAACCGATCGATCGGAGCATCACTAAAAATAACACAAATAAATGGTAAGGACATGCTATTTTATTGAAAGTGCAGACACTGATGCTGTGCCACAGTCCCTCCTAGGCGATCATTGTTTACAGCAACAGTGGAATGCAGCTAAATATAGATATGTAAATTTGCCATCATGCATGAGCATTTCATTAATATACGTTTTTTTTACGAATTGAATGCTGAGAGGTTTTAAGATTTCATGCATTTTTTAAAGCGAAAATTGATTTATTTTTCAGTATACACTTAATTTGAACAGAACCTGCGTGTATAGGTGACATACAGCATCTTAAGGTAAAACACAGTAAATTGCCAATGGTGTTGTTTTCATTTATTTATTCTCTGCAGGGCCACAGGGGAGTGGAGTTTATCCCAGTTACTAGGAGAACGAGGTGGGGGACAGTTCCCGGTGGAAAGCTACGCAAGCACAGAGAAATATTAAACTCTCCTTAGAAAAGAACTAGGTTCTTGTGGCATTTACACCACCGTGCTGTTTCAGTTCAAGTTTCATGGAAGCTAATTGGTTGGGTGAAAACAAAACTAGCTTGAGAAGACACTGGAGTAGACAAGGTCTCAGGACCTTTTTCAGAAGTGAAGGGACCATGAATCAGATGAAACAACAGATGCTGAACAGAGATCTTAGCCAAAAGGCAACCATAAGTGCATTCTTTCACCCTAGTTTAGGACATCTACTGGACAGCACATAGTCACCTTTGTTTTAAGACGGTCTCGTAGGGCTACACAATCAGGGTTCACTGCAGGATTATATTCCCATATGGGGTGTCTCCGAGACATAGTGAGGGGGAATATGCTGACCATGAGGGTAGAGTGCAAAGCGCATTTTACATCCTTAATGGTCTACCTTAAGAGACGGAGTCTTCCTTGGCGAAAGGTGGGAGAACACTAACATTAAGGGTCACACTTCACTACATGGTACAGCTGAAAACTAGCCCTACCTGCGGGGGATAACCCTAAAAATTATTATCAAAATGAATGAATACCATAATTTTGATCAATATTGTAACCAGGATAATAATCATGATTTTTCACACCAGAGAAGAATCAGTAGTTCATGCTTTATTTTCAAAATAGTAGCTATAGCTTTGAAAGCTTAACAAAACTTTAAATATGAATCAATTATAATTCATTGAAAAAAACTATCCAAGAATTTAGCATTTACAAGACACTAACCTGCTATTGCAGAGTGAAAATCTGATGTGCAACTCAAGACAACAATTAGTTGTAGTTGTAGACAGCAATAATAAAATACAGGAAAAAAGACAGCTTTAAAGGCATTCTCCATTATCTCGCAGCGTATACATGGCATGTTGGCATCTGCCACACACCGTCTTCACATCGACGATGTGAGGCCAAAGAGGCCAGATTCAGTTTGACGCAGATGGGCTGGTTTGTTAAGTCGGCAGGGAAATGTGGTTGCGAAAAAATATAAGCATTTGGTTGCAATCTGGAGCCTTAGCTTAATCTTGACAGCCAAAATCATGATCACAATTAAAACACAATTAATCGTACAGCCTGACTGTCAAGACGGTGGCGCGGGCATGAGACCATGGGGCAGCTGAGTGACTACCTGGCAAATGTTGGGATGCTTCAATCACTCCTGGCTATGGGAGCTGGGCAAAGGGGATCCTGGTATTTCCTGATGAATCCATTACGCCCACAGCAGTAGAAATTGAATGAATGAACACACTGGTAAGCTCCCACATATTACTTCCAGCTCTACAATCTCCTCCCCCCCCCACCAGCTGGCTTCCAAAGCATCTTCAGTAACAAACGTTATGAGTTTCATTTTAATAACAAAGCATAGTGGAAAACGGTAAATATGGTCTGAATTACCAGCATGTGTTTTGAAGCCCGGCTGTGCTGCTCCATATGTCTCATACACATTCATCCTTGTGTTTTCATAACCAGCCGTAAAGAACAAGGGAAAAAAATATGACGGAAGACAATGAAATTGATGGCGTGCATACATTCAACATGTTTTGGTTTGTGACTGAAGTATTCCTAATGATAATCCTAAGTAAAATCCTTTATCCAGTATGAATGCAATCTGAGTGGGAAATGACTTTTACAGAGTGAATTAATTCATGCACTAATTATATCAGTAAGACAAAATGAGAAAGGCCGAACAAGAAAAATGTAAATGAGGTATGATTTTCACTTTCCCGGCACAAATACTTGCAACATGACTCAACTGGTGCACAGTGGCAGCACCTGCGGCCACTCACAGATGAGCCTATTCAAGGTTATGGGGACAAAGCGGTGGGGTGAGGATTCTTTCAGGCACTGCTGAATTCTGGTATCAATTCAAACATCTGCATCAAAACGTGCACAACTATGTAAGCAACGTGATAGATCCATTGCAATCACGATCTGGAGGATGTTACGCCGCAGTACAGCAATGTTACTAACGGCGACGCTGGTTAGGTGGTACAGACGCCAGGCCCTGGTTTGTTCTCCTCACAGGCAGCACTACAAGTATGAGTCATCTCATTGTTGCCAACAATCAAACAGGCGTCCTTATCAGGCATCTTTACCATACATGAACGAAGAAGGGACCAGAAGACAAAGCCAATGATGGCAATCAGCAAAGAGTGTCTCCTTCTCACAGCAGCACTACGCAAATGTAACCATTAACTCATCACTTCATAAAGTCAACGGTGGTTATTTATTAGAAGCAGCTTGGTGACGGTTTAAACCGTCAAAATGTTTCCTATTCAGGTCCAGCTGCACTTCTCTCTCTTCTCATTTCCTGACGACAGTCGAGTGCACCCCTTCTAATGTGAGGCAGAACTGTCCTCGTCTCATTTTCAACTCGAATCTTCTGAAAAATCTGTTGCTGCTGAGGAAAATAAAATGAGCGCCCAATGGATAAACACTGACGAGCATTAATGTGTTTATTAAATAAAAGTAGCCTGAAGTTATTTGCATTTTAGACGTCATGAGCAGATGTGAATCATGTCCAGGGATTTTTCTGAGTTCGACTGAGGACATGAAAAGAGGACTAAACCTGCAAATTTAAATACTGAGGATCATGTGGTTGGTGGTAAGTTTTTAAAAACATGCAGGAAAAAGAAATCTTTCCTTGGATCAAACAACAATGTCAAATGTATTAAGGCAGAAAAAACTTTATCATTATAAGTAGTTTAATTTTGACATATTACAACATTTTTATATTATTTTGTATTTTAGCTTCTGACTATTTTTACAACAAAAACCCCAAAAAATAAAGTCTGTGCAACTGCAGAGGATGCTAAAATAAAGTATTTCAATGGGCTGAATAATATTGCCAAATAGAGACACATAAATGATTATTTAAAATATCGACACCGCTGAGAAATAAAACAAAAAACATTTTTGTTAAGTAATAGTTTCATCTGAGCATCAGTCTGAAAATTAAACATTAAATAAACATTAAAATAAAGCTTTTGATGTAATTTAAATTAATTGACCGGTGTACATTATCTCTAGTCTAAAAACACAAGTAATACATTAAGCTACATTTGCATTTTACACTCAAAATGATATGACAGACATCATGTGAAAATAAAAAATCCCTAAGGCTTATAGATGCAGACTAATAGGTTAATAATAATAATAATAATAATAATAATAATAATAATAATAATAATCGTTTTAGCATGATAATATTGATGAACTGTACAATGGAAATATAATCAGATCAACTCTCACTTAAAACATAATTCAACTAAATTCTGCAATATTTTAGAGCTATAACGACTAGGAAATATTGTATGTCATATGGATTGAAGTCCAGGACAAATTAGTTTGTCAATGAATCTATATGATGTCAGTGCCTTTCGGAAATTCTAAGACAGTCAATTTTTTATTCTCATCAATTTAGAAGTATCTGACGTCACTGATAAAATGTTGACACAGAATTAAACAATAAC
This sequence comes from Synchiropus splendidus, assembly GCF_027744825.2. Lineage (NCBI taxonomy): Eukaryota > Metazoa > Chordata > Actinopteri > Syngnathiformes > Callionymidae > Synchiropus > Synchiropus splendidus. The sequence goes on from NC_071350.1 coordinate 3,343,754, forward strand.
CAGACAAAAACAATCATAATACAAATGTAGAACCCCCACTGCTATATTTTGGTGAACAACAACTGATTCTTAAAGTACTTATGTTGGAGGAATATCGGTGGAAGGTTCACAGGTTTAAATCCAATGAAGTGATTAACAGAAAAACAAAAAAGTGCACCAGGAATTTAACTACTACTACTGGTGCAAATACAGCAGGACATTTGTATTCAAGAATAGTGTTTTTTCGTGTGTATTTTGATTTGTAAAATTAAGCATGGGTTTCATTTCTTTCCAGTTTTAAAAATGATATAATGTTGACAAAGCAGTTTATGAGGAAAGGAAAGACGGGTGAGAGGTGAGTGTTTCAGAAAACTGAAATCTTAAAATCTGCCAAAAACAAATAAAACAAACAAGTAGCCATATCACATCCAAATAAACCAACCTCCAATCGACATGTGCCACATTCTCCAGAGATTTGGTGATTTTTAGACTCTCCTGATTACACAACGCCACCTACAGCGCAAACGATTTATCTTGGAGCGTAGATATGCTTGGCTATATTCCTTCAGCAACCGTCGCCTTTAGTCCAAGCAGAATTCTCAGCATGTACTTTTCCCATTTACAAAACTACATGGGCATATCTGAATCTCACCACCCACTGTGCAGAAATCTCAGACAAATACAATTTTCAGCAGAACGTCTCAGCTAATCCACCTCAACATAGATCAGCCAAAGTGATTGCGATTTTCAGTCCACAACATAGTACTAAATGAATATAGCTCGTGCAATCTTAATATAGAAAGCTCCACAGTGTCCTAAGAGTTCTCCGGTGTGACACAATATGGTGCTATCTGCCAGGTCAAACAGTAGCAAGGCAGCAGGTTTAAAACAGCAAGCTCCTCACTTGGTGTGTGTGTGTGTGTGTGTGTGTGAGAGAGAGAGAGAGAGAGAGAGAGAGAGAGAGAGAGAGAGAGAGAGCATGAAGGAAGAAAAAGGGGGCGTGACTGACCCATTCAGCCTGAGAAGTGAAAGTCAACACATCACATTTACCCTATGGCTGTGTTTTATATCGCACTCATCCACGACCTTGTCGGCTAATTTTGCATTGTGTAAAAAAAAAAATAGAAGAAGAAATAAGAAATATACTCACCGTCTTTGAGTCTAATTCGTGGTGTTGCTGAGCTAAGACTTTATCTACGCTGGCGGCGTCTGTAAACGTAACAAACCCAAATCCTCTGCAAGACAAAATATCAAGCACATGCGTCACAAAAACAGTTGGACTTATTACAAGCGCAATAGCATGATAATAACAGCAATATTCTATCATCAAGCGGATTATTTATGGACGTCCTGTGACGGATTAGAAAGTGAAAGTGAGCGGGGACAGTGCTGATCATTATTTGCTGCTGGTACAATGTGAGGCGACACCACAGCAACATTGCAGTGCAGTCACAAAGTCAATGTCAAATTGCACTGGGTCGCAGCTTTACAGCGGCGTTTAAGCTTATCTGTGGAAGCACACGCACATGCGCGTGCACACCCGGGGACACGTGCACAGCGATGTGAATTAAACGAAAAAAAAAAGAAAACGGTGGATTTGCGCTGAGACGTCAAGTCGAGGGTTCCACTCAGATACGGAAGTGAAAGTGGTGTATTTACCTTGAGCGTTTCGTCGTGGGGTCTCTCATCACCATACATTCTCTTATTTCTCCAAATTTACTAAAATAGTCTCTAAGGCTGTCTGTGGAGAGAAAACACAGCGGGTTAGTGCACACAGACGCGCACGCACGCTCGAACATGTCAGTCCTATTTGTGAATTGTGATTTTCAAAACACCCCGCGATGCGCATAGGGGTCGAATAGAGGACTTGAGATTGACGGAGATCAAAAATAACACGAGTGAGATATCCCACTGCTGCTCGGTACACCAGCAGCTCCGGAGAGCACTCAGCCACGGCGACGAAACAGGCACAAATACGGCATTTATGCCGTTAAAGGCACAAAAAAGCAGTCTCACCTGGTGATGTTTGCCAGCTGAGGCCACCGATAAACATTTTACTGTAAGAGGAAAACACAACAGAAGTGAGTCCAGATGTCAGTTCGGCCATTTTGACGACTAACTACTTCTAAAAGCGACCTTAAAGGATACAGGAGGACCAGAAATCACATTGAGTAATAATTCGAGTCCGTAAAAAAAGGCAAGAGAGAAGAAGGACGACACTCTCGCTACGGAGGTGTGAGGTGTTTAAAAGAACTGCAGCTGGAACCGGAGCTGAGCTGACGAATCCAGCGCGGCGGTCCAAGTCCTCTCCAAGATCTTGTAACATGAAAAAACACCTCCGGTTTAAATTTAGCAAAAAAGATTCTTACCCCGGGTCATGTTGTGAATCATTTAGGCTTCCGGAGGTGGCTTGACTCCCGTCTCCTTCCATGTCTAGTCCAAAACTATAGGCTGGGACTACAGTAACAGTGACAGACGCACACAGATACGGGCAGGAGATATGCAAAGCCCCGCTATGAGAATATTACTGAGCCGGGAATGAAAGCGTCACACGTGGGATCGGCTCAGCCCCCTGCTCCCCCTCCCCTCCCCGGCACGCTCTACCTTGTCCCGGAGGGGGCGGGGCCTGTCGCTGTCACCTAACCAATCCAATTGACGTCAGCCGAGGCAGGCTTGAAACTAGGCCGCCCATTTGTCCTTTAATTAAGCGGTAAGGCTCCAGAGGTGAAAGTGGCTTATAGTGCTTCTTATCACGTTTAATAAAAGCAGCAACGGTGTTGCTTTATGTGTCCCAAACCAAGGGTTATACCTAACTTCAGTCTACATTAATGAAGCCATTCATATATTTGCCTGGAAACACGCTATACTTTGCCATGTTTGATCAGTTATGAAGAAGGTCGGCCGTATGATATTGCACAGACTATCAAGTCATGAGGTGAGTGCACTGGCAGAGGGAGGGATGGGTCAATGGAAAAGTGTCATGAAGGAGGACTTACAACAAAGTCACAGAAACATGAGAGGAAATACAAAAGCATGGGCTTAAATAAAAGAATTATAAATACATTTAGTCTTCAACGTGAGACAATAAAAGGGTTATACATATACTGTGTGTGTGTATATATTATATAGATACATATATATATATGAAATATATATATATATATATATGAAGGTCATTAAGAAGAGAGAAAAAGATGGATATAAAGTTATAGAGTTATTCAACATTTTTCTTCTTTGCAGCATAATTCCATTCATCCTGCTTCATATATTTCATCAGCATGTATCTACAATGTAGAAAGTAGTAAAATTAAAGAAAAAATAATAATATTATAAATTATTAAAATTATTAATATTATACACACTCCTAATATATATGTGTGTCTGATGTCTGTATGTCAGTATGTATCTACAATTCAGAAAGTAGTAAATAGTAGTAAATAAGTAATTTATATTTAGTTTATATATGTACATATAGATAGATAGATAGATAGATAGATAGATAGATAGATAGATAGATAGATAGATAGATAGATAGATAGATAGATAGATAGATAGATAGATAGATAGATAGATAGATAGATATAGATATAGATATATTTTTGTTTTTTGTTTTGTTTTTGTTTTTTTTCCAGTTATGTTAACCCCAAGAAAAAAAATGTGTGCGTATGTGAGTGAGTGAGGATTGCTGATTTGATTTGAAACATGGCCAGTAGTCAATATACATGCTGCCAATTGAATAGCCATATATATGTGGGAAACTAGAGGAAACACACAAGTATGAGGAGAACATACAAACCACTGGCTTTGTGCCAAACCAGTGTCTTCTAGCTGCACAGCCTCAACAGCAAATGTTGTATAAAAACAAAAAACAGGACCGTCCTTGACCACGGTGTGATGTCATGTCACTTTTGTTATGGAGAACGTATGTGTAAAAGGGGCTACATGCTTAAGATTTTGAAAATCCTTATGTGTGTCCCTCCCTTTAGTTTTCAGAAACTAGCAATTGAAACAACAGCGTTTAGCGCCACAGCATCGTCACAGTGAGTCTACAGTCATTAATCATCATGTTTAGGTAACAATGAATGAACATAAAAATATTGTACATTTGAAAATGGCAGTTTTACATGGATGGCTTTTCTGCAATTGTTGATTCGTTCAAAAATTTCAATAAAAATAATTGTGTTCCCATGCCCAACCATTCATAACATTCTGATGGTGACAAGTGTGATGCTGTTGTCATAAATGGTTCGAACGGCAGCGCCAGCTGATGATGTAGTCAGAGGAAAGCACTCCGCCACCAAGCACGGCTGAAAGCACTGAACCAGAGGAAATTACGAGCAATACCTGTGAACATATGACTGATATGTGAATATTTTTTGCGGAAGAGAAGCAAGTTCATGCTAACAAAGAGCTGCAGTTCAAATCATTTGAACCACATCATTCTGGTTGTTATTCTCACTCTTGTACTTGATTCAGTGCAGCAATGTTGGGTTAAACATGACAAAAATCATGAGCTACTCATGTCGGGACCCAAGGTTTCTTAATCAGAAAATGACCCTGAAAACAACACACTTTACATTTGTAAATGTAGTTGCCAGCTCATTTAAGCATTCATTTTCGTGCTATATATATATATATATATATATATATATATATATATATATATATATATATATATATATATATATATATATATATATATATATATATATATATAGCATTAGGTAGGCTCTTTTTTTATTATTAATATATTATATATGTAAAGAAAGAGCCTGCCAGTGGTCCATAGTTAATAAAACCTTCAGCTGACATAGCATTATTATTTAAAAATCGTAGTGTTCTGTTTGCCTGTGACATCAATAAGGTTCAGTGTCCACACTCATTGTGCTATTGATCGTAATGCCCTTAAATGACCTCAGAGTATTGCACAATTTTCCCTTTGTTATGGTGAATCCCTTTGGGAAGATGAAACAGCCACTGAAATGAAATGAATAATATAATCTGCTATCAGTCCTCACCAACTTCTTAAGCTATGGACTATGTAGATTTGCTTTATCCTCACTACTGCATTTCACTTCTCTCAATTTTAGAGTGAAATAATAAGCAAAGATTCAAAGCATCTGCATAAAATGTTGTTGCAGTGAGGTTTGTTTGAATAGGCAGTTTGTGCTGTTTCTTCAGAGGACCAGAGGGAATTCCTTATCTTGCCAGGCAGCATGTTTTGCAACAATAACCAAGATAAAGGGAAAAAAAACCCAAATGACAGCATTTTTGGAAATATTGAACGCGTCTTCAGCCATTGACTTCACCCTCTAGGGGTCGCCACAACAGATGAATTGTCTGTTTCTCACATCTCCCTCACAGTGGCCACCCACATGTCATTTCTCACCTGCTCTTCCCTGGCATCTACAACACAGTTCTACCAAAATATACAAATTCACCACACGGTGCAACATAAAACCGTCTCTCGGTGCTCTTTTTCTTCAAAGGCCAACTGCAAAATATATCACTGTAAAATGCTTGTTGTTATTTTTCGCTTGTTATTTCAACACCCAGCCAATTTCAAGAGACAATCCGTCTTCATTACAACGCAATGGGTGAAAATCAATTTGACTAAACAGTTAACATTCGTGACCTCCTAACCAACCAAACAGGTGAGATGTCTATTGATCCATCATCTATCAAACAGGTATTGGGCTCTCATTGCTTACAAATGTATGCCATTTAAAGCAAACAGTAATCATGAGGCGTACTAAATAATATTAATCCTTCTCACTAAAATAGCTGAATGAGTTCTACTTTAGTCGTAACCTTTTTTTTTTCCCTAAAACTGCTTAATTGTCCAGTTTACAAGGTTGCAAGGGCTGTCGTAGATACATGAGGCTAGGAAGACTCCGGTCAGGTCTCAAACACACACTCACACCTGCAGGATTTAGAGTAGCTGATTAACCACCGTATGATTTCAGATGTGAAGTCGAAACCAGAGACGAAACTCACTCAGACAAGGAAGGAGGAAGAAACAGATTACCCACAGAAAGGACACAGGTTCGCTCTCAAGCCTGATTCGTAACCGCGACCTTCTTGCTGTGAGGATGCAGCGCTAACCACTACGTTAATTATGGTTTCAGGCATTCTCTGCTGACGACGCAACTCAGTGTTGTTGATAAGTCTCAAGTCATGTGAAAGATGTTGCATGCGTTCCCCAACATGGATTTGCCAACATCAGCCCAGTGCCTCGGGACAAAACCAGCCGTTTTTATCAGTTTGTTCAATGCTGTTCTCTTGACTATAGTTACAGCAGACCACCGCCAGAAGAGTTGAATTATGCTACAGTACTCAGTTTATTTGTCCTTTATACTGTACACAAAGCCAAAGGACCTGAGCCACTTCATCTGTTTTGAAGGACTTATCAAGAACAACCACAGCAGTAACACAAACAGCCAACAAAACGATCAACTAGAAATACATTTATTTTTGCTTGAGGATTGCTTGAGTGATGTTATTTCTGTAAGTCCTCTCACCTGGATAGATAGAATAGATGAGTCAGTGACAAAAACATGAATCAAAACTGCAAGTTGTCTGCATTTGGTTTAGTGTTGCCCACTAGTGCTGCCTTTTGAAGAGTGGTTTATAAAGCAATTCCTGCAAAATGAATCATAAAAGATCACAGTAAATTCACAGAGCGACTGTAGTTTGATGGGCATGCATGAATATTGATATCCTATGGCAGCCCTCCAGGCTATTCTTTACGATTAAAGGGGTTTTTAATCTCACTTGCCCCTTCCACTTAAAACAACAGCGCATTTGTTCATACAAACATAGTGTTCATGTACCTTCAACAAGTTTATACCCTTTCCTCCTCTCTTTTAAAACATTATAGCTTCGTCACATGATGTCAGTGCTGACATCTGCGGTCTGCTTTGACACTTCTGGTACCGCACCAATCTTATATCTTACACTTGGTGTATATAGTACCTCATGACCCCATACTTTGGTACCATGCCATTGAAATGCAGCAAGCTTAATATGTCAATGAGCAATGTGGCACACCGAAAAGGGGATCACTGGCCGTATCATGGCGCAGCCTCCTGGCCTAACGTGTGATATGTACAATGAAAACGTCAATTGAATGGTCAAAGACTATAAAGGTATTGTATTCTGTTGGCGTCATCAGCCACCACTTGTGTCAAATAGTGATGTGAAGATGACGTTTCATGAAACAGTGTCCTGATTTTCAGAGCTCCTGGTTTAAAAAAAAAAAAATGGATTCAGTCGAAGACTATACAGAGAGTTCAATCTTGTGGGCTTTGAAAATGAGGACAATGTTTCATGAAGCTTCCTCAATCCATCATTACTCATCACTTGTGTCAAGCTATGTTGCTATTGTTAAGCCCCACACGTTCGGCAATATTCCACAATGTCTAGGGAACACAAACCGCACTCTCCAACGTAGCTGTCTGGTAGTAATGAGGTGTTTCATGAAACAGTGTTCTCAGTTTCAGAGGGCCCTACATGGCATTCTCTGTTCTATCATATTTGGCTTTGACAACAACCGTTTTAATAAAATCTCACATCATTTTTAGCCAAGAAATTGGTGACACTGCTTGCAAATGATTGGTCGTTCGTTACAGGCGACAAAAAATGATTTCTTGCAATTTCTAAACTCGCATTAAATCAAATCTGATTGTTTCAATCAGTGCATTCATGCAATCACCACAGAAACTACCCATTGTGCCAGGTCTGCTCAAAGCTCAACTGTTTACGAAAAGGTTTAAAAATGGCTCATGAGAAAAATTTCAACCAGATTCCTCCAGGCACGATATTTTTGAGCATTGTCCTGGTAGAAGTAACACTAAAGTGTTTCCTGAAGAGTTACTAAAAATGCATTGAAACTGCGACCCTGTCGCCCTAAATGTGTTACAACCCTGCTCTATGATGCCTCAACATTGACTTTACATATGAATCAGTCACTTCTAATGTGCTCATGGTGTTTATTGTGAACATACCTTTACATGTACTTAGCTGCTTTTTAGCTGTCGCCACAACCCAGGCCAATGACTTCCATCATCTCCCCAAGTAGCCCTTTTCCATGTCTTGTTAAAGCAAATTATTTTTAAGTACAAGCAGGTCTAGTTTCTTCCTTCACTGGAACGTTCCTCTAGAAAAGCTATTAGTTTTGAGGAGCAGTCAATGTTTCCGTGGCCACATCAAACTGCATCACTGTTAGTGCGAACAGGCGTCTTCTGACAACTCTCACTGTCTTTGCAACCCTGACTACGGATACACGCACTTTACTTCATGCATAGAAACCATCTTCCATATCTTACTCCTTGTGAGAAGTCTTGTTCCATGTGATTGTTTTCATGCTATTTTCAATAATGTGCTTAGTGAACACAGGCAACTCAATGTCCACCGTGCGACTGAAGCTGTATGTACTGCCACAGACCGTTCTGGTTCGGACGTTAAAAGCGCCACAAATTTTATGACTGTTTTGAGCACAGGCTAAAAAATCATTTAAAATAATGAGAAACAAAGGTATTAACAACCAAAAAACCAATATATTTAAGTTAAATAATGCCATCACTTGCTGTTAGTATGTTACGAATGGTGGTTTGTTTCCGAATGGAATGAACATGGAGCGTAAAGGCTGTTACAGCTATTCTTGCTTGGTTGGACAATACTGCGCAGATCTGAGCACTTTGGTTTTCGATTAAATATTCGCTTCTGGACACGAGAGCACCTTTCAGGGTCACGCAAACAGTGAAGATTTAGTCCTACATCTGAATACCTTTACCCAGACAAACATAGATTATGTGGCCTTGTGGCATATACAACGAACACTTCATACAATTATACGCAGATGGAGGTGTTCATAGAATTCTGTACCATAGTCATCACATGTACATGTTGCTTCTGCATTAAAACAGAGTGGCATTTTCTGTAAGTTGTCAAGTGTGTGTCAAAACATTCCATCAAAACAAAACCCCATCCTTTCTTGTTGCAGCAGAGAAAGCGTTAGAAACTGATAGAGAATGCGTGCACTGAGAAGCGGCAGTCTTTAAAATCCGTCACGAGGTATGCAAGAATCACTGTGGATTTATCACACGAGGTGTATCTTTGGTGTCATGCTCAAATAAAAACACTGGAGTCCCAGGTTTCACGCTGCGGTTGCGAATTATTCTGTTGTGTTTTTCAGCTTTGTTATCATGGCATTTCAATTCACTGAAGAAGAAAAAGGAAAAACATGACAGCAACGCTCCAGAAAGTGTGACATCTCACAATATTTGATTTAGAATACACCAAAGAAGAAATGCGGTGTTAAAAAAAGGTTGCTACCAAAGTTAATTAGCATAATCATACTTTGGCAACGGTGATCTTTAAAAACCAGTACAAAGTTTGCGTCGTTTGATGCTCCTTTTCTTTGTTTACACTGATTGAGAGAGAAAGATGGAGAGCCTTTTGAATTGAGCGGTGTTCTCCTTTAATCTGAGCAGCCACCACGGCCTGATGAAAGTGCCTAAATTGTTTATCTTGCTTTTAGCAGGTTTAGATGTCCTGACAGCTTTAGTAGCCGCTGGATGGTCTGGAACGAATGAGGAAAAAAAGAGGAATTCATTTTGAAGATACTCTGATAATGATATCAGCAACACAATCGCATGAAAACATGAGGGAAATCTCTCTGGGTCCTTCATCGTGATCTTTTTTTTTTTTACCAAAATATCTGCTCATGCCATATTCTCCCTGAACAAATACAAATAATTATTGTATTTTGTCATCATGAAACTCAAAATTAAATATTATTAGTCGATGCTCTTTACATTGAAAAACTGTTTAAATTGGTTTAATTCAACATGAAGCTCATGTAATGCCAGCTTTATTTCAAAATGCCCCAGAAGACAGCTTCAAGTTTGTCAGTAAAACCTGTGAGAAATGCTCATGCTTATTGTTCATTTTACAATTGTCATGAATTTGAAAGGGATAACAACAGATCTTTTGAGCAAAAACAGACAGTGTACAAGATTATTAAGAAAAAACATACATGTATGAGATGCAGCAGGTGGACACAGCACCAATTGGTGACAGTGCATTCAGTCACTATGTCAAGCTTCCCTCCTTCTCCACTGAGGTCCTCACCAAAGCATTCTCTTCTCGTGAGAGCGCAGAAAACAGAAATAGTGGACGTGGACCCTCATTGGTCTGTTGGGGTCAGTCACTTTTTATTTGTTGAGGTTGCTATATTTTGACTTCATTTCAGCCTTAATAGCAGCAAACAAAAAGTCTGGAACTGACCCAGTCTCTGCTCCGCACAGATGTCCTCTGGTCACATTAGCTCATGTCGTCATCACCAGGACGGTCATCGAGTGCACCCTTTATGAAATCATGTGTCATCATTTGGCAGGCTAGATGTGCCCACCGGGCTTTGAGTTTGCATGAGTGTACAGCACCAATCAAAGACTGGAGTCTTTCATGTGATGTCATGAAAGAATATATTGGTCGCAAACAACCTACAATTCTGGCTGCCGTACTGAATCTTCTACCTGCTTCACTAACTCACTTCACACGCTCAAAAGCCTTGACATTTATATCTGGATGCATTGAAACTGGAGCAATAATGAAACATTCTACCATTCATAACGGACTAAAATATACCGATTTGCATACTCTACATGTTAGCAGATAGCAGTAACTCCAAACAGAGATGGTCAAGCATTTGTGTGTTAGATATATATGTGCAGCTTCATAGGCTGAGGTTTTACTGAGCTTTCCCTCTTGGAAACACCAGAAGAGACAGCCTGATTCACGAATGTAGCATGGGAGCTAGGCCGTACAACATATTTACATATCACATCAAAGGAGTGCATCATTTGAATTGTGTATTTGTGGATTTTGCTTCCTTTTGAAGCAGGTTGTAAGAATGGCTGAAAGCAGAGCCACAACTTCTTCCTCTATACCGAGCTGGAAGATGAACCTCCTCTCAATAGAGCAGGAACTCAGCATGCAAAAACGCTTGTAACTAATCGAGCCTTTGCATGAAAACTGGAGGATTTTGGAGATTGAGCGAGAAGTAAAATTGATAGTGTGTGAAAGAACTGAGGAAGGGGAAAGAAAGTGAGAGAGGCACTGAGTGTGTTATGAGATGCTGTTCTGAGGCGAGGCATCCTGTTTCCTGTCACAGAAATTTTGTTGCAAAGACAGAGTATTCACTTGACCTCCTCAAAGTTCTTTCTATTGGGGTCAGAAATAACTTTGTTTCTTAGCATCGAAGAGACCAATATGTCTGGAATCCAGATGGGTTTTGGATTTTTGGCTTCTGGAACATCATAGGGGAGAAGCAGTGAAAAGCAGATGCAGCGATCGCTATGCAGTGAGTGAAAGAAAAACCAGGATTGAGATCAATGTGAGGATCACATATCCAGGGTAGTCATGCTTAATATCATTCTACAGAGCTTTATTCACATGCTCTGATTCACCCCTATATGTACCAGTCACCCAAGACCAAGATGAACTACCGCTCAGCATCTTTCAGGCTTTCCACTCTCTTTCATTTTTCTAAAAGCTGTATTCAGTGTTACCATAGAGTTACTTCCTACTGGAGGTAAGTCAGATACTAGACAAAAACAGATTTTCTGGAAGAAACCAGTCTATGTCCAATGAAGTCACTGGTGTGATGAGACATCTGAATGTGAAGCATATTTCAATTCGTAATCATTATATTGTCATGATTCGCTTTTATTTTGTTCCCTTAAGTCCCGTTTTGTTTTCTCCCTCCTTCCTTCCTGTGTTTCTAGCACACGGCTGGAGCCCTTTCAACCCTTAATCATCAAGGTTTAAAAACACCTGAACTCCAGCAACATGTGCCATTATCGACTGATAATCTGCTCCGTTCTTTCTTCTCTGCTGTCGTACATTTATACGTTGTTTAAATTATCTTCAGTTCAGCTATTTCTAAACCCTGCTGTTTTGAGTTTTTGAATACGTTACTTGGACTGATGGGGGTTGTAATGGCAGGCAGTTTTTTTGTTTTGTAGTTTCATTGTTCATTCAATGGTGCACGTCTTACTTTATGTCATGACATTTGGTCATGCTTTTATTTTGTAATTGCCTTGTTGCCGGTGCAAGAACAATATCCTGAGACTCTTGCCCATTCTTGACTGGTCGTGAGGAGATACTCAACACACGTTGTTCCTGATGTACAGAGAGAGATGTATGTTCTGTCTGTTGATCGATCACTTGTCTGTATCATGATTTTGGAGTGACAAGCAACAGAGTGCAGCCACGGCAACTGTTTCATTTAGCACTCTTGGAAGGTGAAACGAGATATGATTGTTCGAACGCATGTGCATATAATATGTTGATTGGATGAATGTGTCGTGTAATATGAATGTGCTTTTCTGTTTATTATTCTGTAGTTTTCACGGAGCAATAAAACAGACAAACAGACAATAAAAGTACCAGTATTGAAACTCAACGTCTGTCGAAATTATTCCAAGAGGACGCTACAGGGGCAAGTTTCATTTTAAGACACATATTTTCAAGACATTAAAAAAGCTTTAGTTTAAATAAGGTGATGAATATAGCCACCATTGTGATTTATTGTGCTATTGTCAAACTGATGCAAAATAAACAATATTTTGTTGTTTAAATTCATGCATGGGTCTATTATTTGATTCAGTAATGTACCAAATTTATTGAAATTGAAAAATGTTGCTGCCTGTGGCAAATATTCTTACACCATTAAACTGATTTTCTGTAATCAGATTCTTTTTTTTTAATTGAATCCTACTAATATGATAACTTGTGACCACTGTTTTTTTACATTGATCCTTCGTGGATATCTTTGTTTGTAGTGTATCTTTAATGTCTTTGGTATGTATCAGCGTCTTTGTTGTCATGAGCTGCTGTGACACGTTGAATTACCCCACTAGTAAGGGATTCGATTAGATGGGTCCTATGAGATTTATTATTGGTGTAGGAACGTTGCTATATATTAGTCCGATAAATAGAAATAATTCAAAGGGGACATGAAAAAAATAGCAATGACAGATAAGAAGAGAAGTTTATTACAATCCACATCCACCTTTTTTATTTTCACATGTTGATACCACTTGAGTCCAGTCTCGGACAAAATAACAAGCCGCAGAATAAAGCTATGTAATCATGAGTCATCAAGATTTTGCATTTGTTATTTATTTATTTTGACTGACAGTAATGACTTACTTTTTTTTCTTATCGTTATTTTGGTTCAACCGTAGTCATGTACATTTATGCTACTGAAGCATGTATCGCCTACTGGGGCACTGTATATCCTGACAGCACATGCATCAGAGGTTGGGGGTTGTCAAGTCATGGGGTGGCACTCTCTATACGCAATTGCAACTCACCTGCATATAGCACCTCAAATGACACTGCGCTTAACTCAGGGACTAATTGTTCTGGTTAAGCTGGGGACAAGGGTGACGATTGCAAGCTCTCAATGTTACCTTACTTTTGATTCAACTTGCTGTATGTAGTACCTTTATATGAACTTGAGCTTGACTCACAATTCCAAAAAGTACCATGACATAAGATCATGATTGCTTGAGGTACCATACAGACCAAGTGACATGCAAGCATGGCTTAACCCCCGCCTCAACCTTTTTTTAAACTGTATTTATGCCTATGTGGAGGATATTCCGGTGAAGTGTTGCCTATAGTGTCAGTGATGACAGGGGAAACAAGTGATTCAATTGAAAGCCTAGGGTCTCAACAAGCAGCATGGAAGGCTGATTTTGGCATCACCCCGGGATGCTAAGTCCAAATGAAAATTGTCAATGTGTCACAGCTTTGGGGGGAGAATGTGGAGCATGAAGTGGCAATCCTTGTGAAATCAAGTGAATGGGAACAACTGCTTCAGCGTCACTTTGCTTCTGGTTGGGAACGGAGCCCTTCACAGACCGCAGCAGTTCCATTCCGCCCTTCCTCCATGCCAGTTACGCATTCAGCAGAAATACATGGTTAGGAAATACGCAAGCTGTTTGAGTTAGGGAATAGACTTCATTTGCTCATGAATGGCAATAATGTAAACAACTCATGGATTCATCATTGCATAGGCATTGAGCTCCAGGATGCCCTCTCTTGGGACACAAAAGCGGAGATGTCTTTCCAGCAGGTCATGTGACCAGATTTCATGCCGCCCTAGGACGCCATCGTCAAATGTTTTATTTGAGGCTCACCTTCACTGTTACACATAAAATATGTGTAATAATTAAATATGTGTTACACATAAAATACAATAATAAATATATATTTTTTGTGGTTAACACAAGAACGCATAATAACAAACAAAATGTACGACTTCCTTAAAAAGTGCAAGCAGGTCCGGTGCAGTGAGAGCACACAGACATGCTTAAAAAAGTGGAGATGATCCTTGCAAAAAAAAAAAAAAAAAAGCCCCTTAGAGTATAGAGAGGCTGCTTAAAAGGTTGTGAAACTGCTGAAAGAAAATCTGAAGAACAGAAGCAGTATATTTCCACACTTTAATTGAGTACTTATAATGTTTTAGCTCAGGCTGGCATCTAAAGGGAAATAGAATAGCTATTACACACCACAGGCTTTAACCACTCGTTCCCATGTGAAATCATCGACGTTTATTAATCCTAAACTAAATAAGAGCTCAATATAAATTGCCTACTGTCACCAGCATGAATTTCTTGTGGATATTATTCGTATTAATGTTGGGATTTTGTGAATTATTTTGTATTGATCACAGTGTGTTGAGTAATCTCTGTTGCTCTCCGGAGAGCTTATTAAAGAGAAATGAAAGCAGTGCAGATGCGAACAAATTGTCTCCCTCTAGTGTCCTCTCAGCTCAGCTTCTACTTTGCTGAGCAACTGTCAAGGCTGCAGGGAGGAAGCCGGGCTGTAACATGCATAATTGACAGTCCTATTTCAGGAATTAGCCACCCACCAAACTGCCGACTTGCAGCCTTTTTCATCTTGCTTTAAAATCTGTTTCACCCTGTGGAAAAAAAGGGAGTCTGGACTGATGAATTTAATGAATCAAATTTCCGTTTGCAGCGTTGATTTGAATGTTTTCCCATGGGTGGCTTTGTTCAAATCATCCGAGTTGTAGCGAACATGTTTGAAGTCAGATCAGTAAAAGGGAATGCTCTGGTGCTAAATGATTTTTGGCTCCCATTATGCCCTCTCTAACTACGTGGATGAGTTAATTAAACTGTGCCAGAGGCTACACAGCACCATCCCAGGTAGATGTGATACTCTCATACGCTCATTATTAAGAAATGAAACAGTTATATTAACTTGGGGGATATCAGCAATCTCGCCTCACACGCTACCATGGGATAACATGAGAGAAAGGAATATACATTTCATTTTACGATGATGATGTCTGTATCTGTTTCTGACCCTTTACCAGAGAGGCTTTTAGGCCAACGTGGCTCCATCGCTGGTGGATGATGACGACATCATTTACCTGCTCCACTGGGCTGGGAGATAAGCTCATGCCCCTGCTGCTCCCCGGAATGTTCTGGCTGCTGTTCCTACCACTCGGGAGAGAGCGGCATGTTTCAGATGATGAAGAACAGCATTAAAAGCACCGCGAGGAGCCGTCCTATCACCTGCACGGGCAGCAAAGGGATCGTAGATACACGCGTCGTCCTCTTCCAGTGCTCTATTAAGACGCAGGCTGAGGGGACCAGAAAGCTGTGCTGTATCAATCAGCGGTGTGGTATCAACAACATTGACATGAGAATAGATTTATTATTATAATAGACTCCGACTAATGTTAGACAGAGGATGTGTCTTCTGATCGGTAGCAATTGCGTGTGACTTCAATACCGGTCAAAAGATGAAGGCAATAATGACTTAAGGCTGCTAAGGGACAAAAAGCTCATCAACAAATACGCAGGAACATTACGTGTTTAAAATGAACAATTAATCTGGCTAACATCAAATGAGATAATTGCAAAACTGCCATAATTTCCAGACTATCGTGAACGTGCAAAACCAAGTGTTAGGGCCAAAAACAAGCGAAAGAGCATCATGCTGCCAAAATATTGAGCCTATTCACGTCAAACCGATGACATCGCAGACATGCGTTTTATTTACCTTAAAGTGCTCAGCCCACAGAGCTAGTCTAGTTCTAGTCCAGAATTCACGGGAATTAAAATTGAAAGTCCTTCATACAACAATGTTTTTTTTGTCTGCCTAATGTTTAAATTAGTTATCAATCAAGTCAAAATAATTGTGTAAATGATCTCGAACATTTGAGCTCAATGCCTCTGATCCATCATGACAACAACTTATGTGGCAGTGACTGCCTTCAAGAATAGCTGCTTTTTCCATCCATCAATCAGTTCTATACTGCTTATTCCCAGTGGTCCTGGGTGGGATGGGGCTGAAGTCCAGATTCATTTGGCAAGGGTTGGGAGATGTACTTGACCCGCCATGCGGAGTCATTGATTCTCCACACCTTGAAAATGTACATCTTGATGGAGTAGCTTTTTAATTCCAAAGGGCGCAACTGGCGAACAGAACCAATATTTGGAGCAGTAGTTGGGCCAGTTATTGAATCGTAATTGAACATTCACCTTCCATTTATCGAGGTTTTGTATATGCTGTCACGACTCGCTCGTCTTACACGACTGGAATTGGTGAGGAGACAACGACAAAGGTAGAGTAAACTGACCCATGGTGAAACATTTTCAGTTGTTAGTTTTACCATACTTTTATTTCCAACCTCAGGCGTGATCAGCTGGATCAAAGAGATTTCCAAATTTCAGAAATGTAAGCCTTCGCAACAGAAAGTGCCCATGTGAACTTCCTTTTTATAATCAGCTGTTTTTGCTGTCTTTTAGAAATCAACTCTATTTGAAAGAAGGGTGAAACCATTCTTACTTCTTTTAAGCCAGTTATTGAGTTTTTTCATAAAAATAAAAAAAACATCAAAGTCCTTGGAATTATTCAGTCTAACACGCTAAACGTGTTTTTATTTTTGGCACTACCATCTCCAGTAGGCGAAGATGGCTTGCACTGAAACAAAGACCACTGACGTCCCTAAATATAACAAAAACTCTGCTGTAATTCTCTTATCATTGTGGCCAATGCATCATGAATCATATCGTCAATCACCCTGTCATTCTCACACTGTGATGAAGGACCTGGCATTTTGATTGTCATAAATTTGTAGATCTGGCAGCAGATTTGATTTGGTTGAGATGCTAAAATCAGATCAACATAGACAGCTGCAGCCATTTCAGTCACAAAGCAGTGGAATGACTGTATATCATGGGGATGGTGTTGCGATGTTGCCGTTGATGTGGAGACAGCAATATATTTTTCCACTTGCTGAGTCAAGTTCACTGCTGTGAGTCCTACAGACGCAGCTTTAACAATATACAATAATCTGATCTGCTTTTTGGTGTCACAGTGACTCGTGGAAGTTTTTATATCAATCAATCCATCTAGCTCTGTCATACAGATGGTGAGAGTTGCCAGTGTGGAAAATGCGATATAGGGTGTGCTTGAGCACCGTATGAATGACCAACCACAGCTTGCGAGACAGTGACGTATCACGCTGAACGCAGACTCAAGTTTTAGTGCGTTGCGTTTCAGGTGGGAACAAGGGTTTATTTACTCACCCAGTAATGACTTCCACTCTCGTCTGTAAGCAACATGTAGTTCATACAACACTTTAAGTTAGTAACTTTCACTGTCCATTTAAACAACAAATGTGTCTCTTCGAATGTATTTACTGAGCACTGATCACGCAAGGTGATGGGCATCACAAAATAATGTGATCATTGTCAAAAAAGAGCATAATAATATCGAAAAATAACATGATAAATATCACAAATAATGTGATGGTATCGCAAAGTAACATAATAATACCAAAAAATAATCTGATAAATATCATCAAGTAACGTGATATCATCACAAAATAACAGGCGAATACCACAAAATGATGTGAAATTATTAAATCATGTGATATCACACTTTACCACCAAAGAAAACATGATAAATATCACAAAATATTGTTATATAAACACCAAATAACGTGCGAATGCCACAAAATGATATGATATTATCATGAAATTAAGTGATAATGTTACAAATTAATGTGATAATACCATGAGATAAACAGACTGGTAGACTATAAGTGCTTCTTATTCCAGCAATCATCAATGTGCTTGGAAATGAACTCATGGAATCTCGACTCCCGCACACTGCTGTTGCCAGACTGAAGCATGTCCCATCACTTCTCGGCTCATAAAATGAGGAGGACATTTTGCTGGGAACTGCAAGGCCGATTGTGGCGCAGAAACATGAACAATTGTGCTTTAACAAACGCCAAATTAATGAACTGTTTATTCTTAACATGCCTACACTAAAGAAGTGAATGATGAAATGGTCCTGACGAAAAAGAAAGTCATCGCATACTTATGCATGGCATCTTCTTTGTGCTTTATGTGAAGCAAACTGTAAAAAATGCATATGGATTCTTCGCCAGAAGAGCTATTATAGCCAATTTTCTCTGCTTCCTCTGACTTTGTTTATGTGAGTGCACACGATCCCTCAGACACTCAGAAAATCTTCCACAGGCTAAAATAAGCCGCCACGGCTCTCTGGGCAACACAAGTTAAGTGGTGCTTTCTATCCTCTGGCTCGTTCGATGTTTTTTCGACAGCCTCTCTTTCCGATTTCCTCTATTTTTCCCGAACTTACTGCCACCATGCATTCTCTCAGTCACCGTCCACTTCTGCACCCAGAGACCTTAACACTGACCTTGCCTTGTCTGAGGCTGTGAGATGAGAGCGAGATACAGCCTATCCTCAGCTCCCCCAACTACACTGCAGGCTTGAATTTTGCCTGTCTCATCAGTCTTCCGCCGGCAAAGGGTACGCCTTGTTATTTCTTCCAGAATTCTACACATTTGCTCTTCTCAGTGCTCAGACAGGCAAACATTGCTCTTGGCTCAAAGAGAAGCTGAGGTTCGGACCCAAGCTGTCAATACAGATTAGGTTTTATCAGATTAACTTTATCTGCAACATTTGAGCGTCCCCTTGGTTGGAGACCCGAATCTGGTTTACAATTGATATGCTGGCTGGGGGAGGTTTCGATTTTGGCAGCCATTGTTTTGAACGTGAGCAACCTGCCGTGGTGAAAACCGGTGGCTTTCACGATGAAAGTCCTGCACCGGGGCTGCTGGTTATCTCCGGTAATGGTCTCGTCTCATGTCAGGAATGGGTTTTCCCCTGCAATGGTGCTTCTTTCTTTTACGTCTCATTATACTGTTATCGTGGAAGTGACAGGGAAGGACGTTCAAGGTGCAAGGATAATTGGGAGTTGGGAGATTCTGTACACACATGAATTTGTCCCGTTGTTTGTCTTTCAGGAACAGTTATTTTTTGCAAATTAAATAGGATGACGCACAACCTCCATTTGGGTAAATTCCAAGAGAAGCTACCTTGGATTTATGATTATGTAACACTTGAAATAATGCACAAAGCGTGTAGTGACTAGTGTCGTGCCTTTTGCGGAAGCTTTTTTAAGCAGATAATTGTTGCAATATAAATGTAGATACATAACCACACACACAGCATTCACTCATTTTTAACAACTAGCAATGTGCTGGTGAGGTTTCATGAAACAGTGCCTCCATTATTAATGACCACTAGGTGGCACTCTTTCTCATTTTCACTCTTCAGTTTCTGGAAAAAACTGTCTTTGCGGCACGTTTATCCATCTTGAACAATTAGTAGCTGCCATCTTTAGTAGCTGTGTCAGACAGTGTCATCTGGTGGCCTCTGAAAATCAGAGACCACCAGTTGACACTGTCTGTTTTAAAAAAAGATTGCCCGGTGAACTGACCAATCACAGTGAGTTGAACAGTGAGCCATGAAAAAACGACTCCTTAGCCTTAAAAAAAACTATTTCACGGACAGTGGTCATAGAAAGCAGAATAGCCTCAAGAAGTAGCGTGTAATTTGAGAACAGAAGTATCAGTTGTACTTTACGTCATTGCCACAGCAAACATACTGAAACAACTCTTTCAAACTTGATCACCAGGGTCGAAAAGGAGCAGAGAGAACATTTCTTGGCTCCTGCTTTGGCTTCCAAGTAGGCGAGTCTCCCTCAGCCTTAGCTTTGCTTTCACCCAGAACCTTGATTGTTGTGTTCTCCGATGCCAGTCTTTTAATTTCTACATTTATTTTGTCATTTCCTCCCTTTGTTTCTTGACCCATTGAGCTTGGTGATTTCCTGTTGGTGGCTTTTAAACGTGATCTCTCTGTCCCTCTTTTTTTGGGGGGGGGAGGGGTTGAGATGAAATGAATTTCTCCAAAGCTTCCATTTTCTCTATGATCAGTTTTGCGATTAGCTTCATTGTCACAGACTCTCCTTCAGAAGACTTGATGGTTTCTCCCAAGGGTTTTCTACCAGGTCTGTATCCATCGCGTTTCGAGGCGACATAGTCAGGGGTTTTTTCCACCTTAATTGTGATGACTCGCGACTCTCTTTCAGTCATGACCAGTCCCCCGTGTCTCAAGCAGCCTCTCCTACCCCAGTTTTTGAAAACGGTTGAGTCAAACCCACTTCTTAATTTGAAAGCTCTGGCTATTCGTGACAGTCTCGCCTGCCGACTTTTCCGGAAATTATCAGGCAAATGATGAAAAATGTAAGGCCAATTCTGCATCTGCAATCTGAAAGAGAAAGGAAATATTATCTACATTATGATGGAAGGATATAGGACAGCAGCATGGTATATTATGAAATTGTTTACTGTTTTCAGTGGACCAGTTGGGTCACCAGCCAATTTATCTGTCACATTTGACCCCCAGTCCCCCCATTGCCGTCAAGGTTCTGTGGCCCACCTGCAAGCGACCGTGAGTCTGCAAACTTTTTCGTGACACTCAAATCAATCTACAGCGAGAAGTGCAGAGCCGTAATCACGCTATAGCTCATACAAACATGGATATACATACACATCCTGGCACACCTCATCCATGGTGCACCCAGATACTGGATGATCTTCCTCCCGCTTCTCCATATTACTTCTGAGGTCCAATCCCTTCTGAGGTATGGTTTATTATGGGAACATATGCATTTTTCTGCCAGTGAATGCCACTCTTCAGTGGTGTCTAAAAGCGGAACAAAGGTTGCATAGACTCTAAGTGGCAGAAAACACTAGAGAGGACATGCTGCTGTTTCCTACCGCTGAAATTGTAGATGTTTTGTTCTCAGCTAAATGTGATGCGCTGTAGGTTAAGTTACTGCATTATCAATCCCCAATGATTTTTCATACACTGTATATATATATATATATATATATATATATACACACACACATATACACACACATAATTTAACTAAAAAATCTGGTGATTTTCTGATAGAAGCAGGGAAAGAGCAGGACGTAAGGGGCTACACTCCTGAGATAGAATGTGCAGGAGATGAGCTACTCATAACAGGATTGAGAGCCACTCTGACAGGAGGCTCGTCCTGTAAAACACTGGAGCAGCTGGGGTCATGGATGGCTTCCGGTCAGTGGCAGAGAGGTACATGGAGGTGCAGCCTCAGTGGAGTGTTGTGGTGTTGAGTGGAAAACATCCTGAGACACTCAATACTCAGTATATGAAGTAAATACTCAAACCTCAAATCAAACCCAAATTGATCTTTATTCAGCTAAAATTCAATTCCAAGGACAAAAATACAGTTTGAGCCTTACATACTGCATAAAACAATGTATCTTTGCCATTAAATAAATAATAAACAAAAAAATAAATTTCATTTTCAGTGTAGTTACTAAAACACAAGAATATAAGTTTTTCTTTCTATCTTTGTTCTTTATGTTTTTGAATGTGCCTCTTTGATTTCTTATGATGTGCCTGCTTTTCTTTGGTGGTTATTTTGCTTTTTTTCATTTCACTCTTCTTTTAAATTATCTCCATGTCAAAGTGGAGAAAAAATTAATTTTTATCCCCATCACCATTTAATTTACGTCTCAGAGGAAGTGTCTTTTTATCTGATATCTGTCTAATAGAGGAGTGGCCGACCAGTCAGAGGCTAATAGCCACATTTCTTTCATGTGTTGCAGCAAAGAGTCACATGCTACAAATAGGTGTAGGTGTGGCAGACAAGGCTCGCCTGAACCCCTGGTCACAGCGGCAGTATAGCGGTTAAAGCACATCCCTGTGTGTCCCAACATTGCCAGTTCATGTCTGGCATACTGTAGGTCTCTTGTGCATCTGTTTTTAAAATAATACATTTTACCGTGATCCACCTTGAAATATCAAGCAGTACAGATGGAAATGTGCGCACCTTTTATTTCATTAATATATTTTTTTGCCGTGGCTCATGCCACCAATAACGTAGCCCCGGTCTGTGTGTGAGTCGGCTCATGGAGTCGACTCTTCGCTCCACTGAATTAAACAGACTTCACGGCGACGAATAATACGCAAAACACATGCCATACGTTTAGTTTAGGTCATGACAAAGTCAAACATGGAACTAAGTCATGTAAATCGTGTGGTTCTGATGCAGTCCAAGTCTGAGGACAGCGCTTCACATTGCTGTTGAGTGGGGGGCACGTGCAGCGAGGCGCAATGGTTACGGCATTATTTGTCGGCTTATTTTAAACGAGTACACTAACAGCAATTCTCCCTACAACCAAGGAACCCAGACTTTCTTGTGATGGGTCCTCATCACTTGAGAGCGCTAAGTGCTCATGTAATCAGAGTAGCTGCGGCTGTTGTCTGCGTGTTTCACAGAATTGGTCGAAATGACGTTGAGCTCCTGCAGTCTGAAATAGCTCATCAGCCAGGTCCAACGCCTACACATGCCTCTCTTGGGAACGGAAAGGTGTGTGAGGTTTTTTTTTCTGCTACATATCCATATAGACTCTCCACTATAAATAACGTTTTGAACAAACAGCTGGATGTTGTGACAAACTTAAGGAAGAAGAAAACCCAATTACACCACAGTAGTCTCCTGGAGGTCCTGAGTTTTGCTTGTTGTGGCTGAAGGCAGATGGCAGATCACTCCAAACAAGTCTGGGCAGAGAGATGAGGAGAGGGGAGACAGCAAATGATAGCAGCTCTCTACACCTTGTCAGTTATTAGGAGGAGCCAGAAGACAAATCTGACATGACTTGTGTTATGTTCGAGGAAACATATAATTGGCTCACAGCAGGACGAACCGCTACCATCTACAGTCCACCTTAGAGGTCATCTGTCAACAGTCCCGCAAAGCACAGAATCATAATATTAATAATACGAAGAAGAAGGTACAGGCCTTTGTTTTTTATTCTTGGTTTTTGGTCCAAATAAAGATACAAATTCACACATTCAAAGACAAAGTATGATAGCATTATATTCTGAAAGTAGTAGAAGCAGCATTAGATGTAGCAGCAGAATTCTTACTTCTGAAAAAGAGGATGCTTCTAGTCGATGAAGCAGCATAATTGCTGTATATACTACTGTTTTGGAAGACAATAGTAGTTTTTGCATCCGTAGATGCAATAACTGTAGCTAAGCTTAGTTGTAGTTCTCATGCAAGTCTAGTCGCTGTAGCAGTAGCTGGATAGTAGAAGGAGTTGTAAAGTATTGCAGCCATTGCTAAGTGGTGTACTGTAATTAAATTTGTGTTTGAGGTTGTCAAGAGTTTTCAATGTTCTGTTTGGATTTAGATATACAGGTATACATAAGATTCTGTGTCAGAGTCAGATTTAGATTTTGATTCACATTCGGAATTAAATGAAGATTAACTGCGGAGCTTTTAATTGAATTTAAATTGAGAAGTGAGATTCTGATTTAATATTTTTGATTCAGTCAATATACATTATATATTTTTTTCAGTCAATATATTTAACAAGCACACATTCAAAAAAGTCAACGCATACTAAAACACAAAACAGTAGTGCTCTGTTAACACTGAGCGTTAACCAAATATAAATGAATAAAATTTGAAAACAATTGAAAACAATTATTGCTCTGAAGAAATGTTTTTTCATGTGTGTTTATAACTGCAATATCTCTTGTTGTAAATTAATATGTAATCAGCCATTACAATACAGTCTTCATTCTTGCTGTTTCAGCACAATATTCATTTTTAATCATGATGAACATCAAATTGTGAACATTTTTTTTTAGCAGTTGATGGATGCAGAAGAAGAGCTCATGGTAAATTTGTAAGGAGAAGTCACCTCATCTTCTTGGCCCTAGAGCCTGGGGCTCTGGTGATGTTGCCCCACAGGCGAGAGATTCGAGGATGCAGATTGGATGAAATGTGTGAAGGGGCACTTTTGTCCTGCAATGACGGAACAACATTATGTAGTTTCCAGGCAAATTATATTTCATAGGTGACATCTTATCTCATACTCTGAATACGCTTGTACTGAAAATAATACAAAATGATTTTTAATTCAACATAACAAATAAAATGTTCCATATAAATGGTATAGAAATGCGCCACATGGCTTTTTGTGATAGTGGCCCTTATTGACCAGCTCAGGGATCATATACTGTTGTTGGTATTGGCCTTGCCATTGGAAAATACAGGAGTAGTATGAGAGAGAACACTTTTGAAATAACAGTACAACATTAGCTTCTTCATTTATTCAAATCAACTCACTAAAACAACCTTTAACACTTCACAAAAACTTTAATACGACATGCTCGAACTCAATCAACCGCACTGTTTGTAAGTGTACAGCATCAATCTGGAGTCTGCATTTTGATATTTACACTAAATTGCAATCCTGATCGGAATATCTTAACATTTCACTAAAGCACCAAAACGCCGGTGCAGCGGAACATTTACATTCCTGTAACGTTCAATCACCATGCAGATGATTTTTTATGAGCCACTGAATCATGAAGGACACTTAAGTGAGAGATGTGATCTAAATGTACAAGTGCGGTGATATACCTTTTTTTTCCGACTCATTCCGCTCAAGTCTGAGACATGAAATCTGCATGGGAAAACAATGAAGAGCTACAAGAGCCACCGCGGAACAAAGCAAGTCAGTAATTTTATTGAAATTACAAAATAAATATTTTAAACTCATGTCAGCAGCGTCTGCGTCCACAGTAGCAGCCGGGTCGTAGTTGAACGTAGAGTGCCATCATGTGCTGACTTGTGGTCACTACAGCGCTTAAAACAGCGTGTATTCGTGTTATTATTCTTATTATTTATACATCGGACACACACGCACACCTTCATTTCTTTTTCTTTTCTTTTTTTTTAAATAGTACAGTATTTCTTATATTTAAAATGTTTTTAATTCACCCTCATTGATAATGTTACTAAGATCTTGAGACAAGTCCTTCTCATGTATCATATCACCACAGTCAACTCCATTTATAATTCAGCTGTGTAATGTTTTAAAATATTACCTGATCCTTAATATGTTACACATTAATATTTTCAAGCAGATGTAAATCCAAACAATAATCACAGTCGAATTTCTACGTCATGAAAATATCATTGTGAATACATTGAATTTTTAAAGTTTATGTTTGTAGGCTCTAATATCTGAGTTTTATCATTTTTTTATCGATAATTTGTTTCACATGTGGTTATTACATTTTTTCTCAGCTTTATATTTATAGCGGATATATGAGTATTTCTCTGGTGTAGCAAAGGGAAGATCAGGTTTCAGAGCTCAGTGGGTGGTGCTGATGTGCGGATGGCACTTGTTGTTGTTGATGGATAGTTGCGATAGCCAATTAGATCACGAGTTGCAGACTGCAAGGCTGTATGGGCAAACTAGTTTCAGAACAATGAAATCACAGATGTTTATCGACATGCAGCTGTTTATTGCGCTGTTCTCTGCCCCTGCATTTTCCCGGCATCTAGAGCCACATTGGCTTGATAGCCCAGGTGGAGAAAGGGATTGTTCACCATTTCCAAGCGGCCACCACAGGTTTAGCCCTTGGTGCTAACATTTATATTTTTTATTATTTTGTTCACGTTTAACATGTTAATGACGAGGCACCGTTGTGCAATTCTACAATGACATGCTTCTTGTGCTGCTGTCGGCAAAATGTGCCGGTCTCATAGGAGTCTTTCTGATACGAAACTGCAACTATGCAAATAGCCAAGCGGTGCAAATATTTTGCACATATTATAAATATCTTTCTGGTACAGGTACTCTTTCTTCTTGTCTGAGTTTTCCCTTTTATATGTATATAAAAACATTATACGTATACTTTATCGAATTTTTATTCAAAATAAAATAATTAAAAAGAAGCCCTGTGATACAATAGGTCATGTAACACATTTTCAGTGTATTAGAGGAGATGAAAGTAAACATTCATTCACTTGATTCTCTCTCACAGTCTGTCTTTGTTGTGATAATTAGATGATGTATCTTAATGAATCTTATTTAGATGGAACACCAATATAAAGGCTTTTCCAAATTCCTGTTTCAGAAAACCATTCGAAGGTTCCCAAATCTATAATATACATTCCAACCTCATGCAAAGCAACTCAAGTGCAAAACGAAAAAAAAAACAAAAAACAAATAAAGAGACTGTTTGGATTCAAAGGACATCTTAACACAGAAAATACCAATAAAAAGTTCAGCATTTTCCAAAAACAAATGTTAGAGGAAGCCTATTCCTTTCATATCACATCAGCAGATAAATAAAATACACAGTTTGAGATGTACATTTGAATTTCATCTTAAAAACATCAGTTTAAGTGTTTGCAAGGATACAGCACTTTACTTCCAGTTAACATTCTACACCTACTTCTACACTTGTGGAAGTACAGCAAGTCAATAGACATGGTAAGTCAATGTAAACACCTGCTGTCCCACCTGCACTTCCACATGAGCCATGCATACATGAAGCGATGATGTGAGTGGGTTTGGATTACGGTAGGTTTAATTCAGGCCCATGGCTCACATGGAGAATTCCATTCATGCTTCAGTTTTTCCATTTGTGCGCTTCATTCAGAGTTCCTTGTGGTAGAGACGCATCAACAGGGCGTTGGTCCAGTTCAGCACAAACAGTCGGCTGAAGAAACCGACACAGTTAGTTTGATTTTGTGCCTTGAATTATTTGAGTCTTGCTGTTTCAGAGGACCAGAATGAGAAACAGCAGGTTGAGCGTGAGAGACGAGCAGGTGCTGAGAGACAGACTGCTGCTGAAGCTGCTAGGATTCTTCCTCCTCACACTCCTGGTTCGTAGAGTTGTTGTCTTCTTTGTCTGCATGGAGGAGCTCTGTGTTACGAACGACTGATCTGTGACCAGCGTGACTCCGATGGGTGTCTCGGTTACGAAGCTGGTGTCAATAATTGAGGATGTCTCGACGGTGGTGCCGAGTGAACCTCGCTCGGAGATGAAATCAGCGTGGCGTGTGTTATCTGCAGCAGCTGGGCCAGCCGGAGCAGAAAAGTGATGAATGGTTTGGAGAATGCCTGTTGATCTGGGCGGCTGGTCGGTGGGCGTGGCAGGACTGGACGAATGCCACCACCCGGTCACAGAAAGGCTCTCGTCATACGCTGTGACAGGCGGCATGTTGTGGGACGCAAAGTGCCAGCCAGGGCGGACCCATCCACAGGCGGGCTGCGTGTGGCATGGGCAGCCCAAGACATGGGCACGGGTCTCCTTAGCCCACCTGACCAAGTAAGCCAAGTCCTCATGAATGTGGCAGGTCCACGGGTTGTTGAACAAAGTGATGACACGCAGAGACACAAGCTGGTCCAACACTCCTGTGGGCAACATGGAGAAGCGGTTTGAATGTAGATAGAAGTGGGTGAGCTTGTGAAGCCGGTCCAGCGAGCCGGGCAGTACCTGCACCAGAAGATTGTTGGATAGGTCAATGGTCTCCAGGCGGCTCGGCATGTTTGTGGGTAAGGTCCAGAAGTGATTATAGCTCATGTTGAGCTTACTCAGATTAATCAAGGTGTTGTTGATAAAAATAGCCCGTTCCAGGCGATTGTCAGAGACGTCCAGGGTTTGTAAGTTCCACTGATACGCCGTGTCGTTCTTGTCCAGCACCTGGACACGGTTGGAGGCGGCGTAGAGATGCCAGAGGGAGCGAGGCAAGCCGGAGGGGAGGCGGTTCAGTCGGTTGTGAGACAAGTCAAGGACGCGTAGATGTGTGTACGAGGTCAGCTGCTCATCCAGGTGGTGGAAGCGGTTGTGGGATAAGTTAAGCGATCGCAGGTTATGCTGGAGCCCATCGGGGAGAAATCGCAGGCCCCTCCAGGAGCAGTCCACCTCCCGGTGGCTGCGGTTGCAGGTACATGCGGACGGACACACAGTGAGGACACCAGACACCAGCAGCAAGACCAGCAGGAGTTCCAGGAGAACCACGTGGGGTGGAAATGTCAGCAGTCTCCTGAAGAAGAGATGGCTTGTTAGAATTTATAATCTCATAATCTGACTTCATCATGCTCAAACGTTGTCTGCTCAAATATCTATAAACTACTTTGTTAGCTAGCATCACTGACCTTTGAGTTGAACTGGAGCCTTCTCTGTTTGATTTATGTTTACTCAAAAATATCCACTTGCGTGCTGCTGATTTCTTATCACTGCATCTTCAACCTGGCGTGTGCACTGACTCACCAGCTCTTAAGCCAGAAGCATATCTTTTGCAGAAATGAATTTGCATCGCACCAACAGCCTAAGACTGTGGGCACCTTAGCAACAATGGGCAAGAATGTGAAGAACAATTGATGAAACAATCCATGTTTATTCGTGAAGGTTAGGCTGGTTCTGATGCGACATCTCTCCTCTCAGTGCTACTTTCAAGGGCTTACTTTCCTTATTTTTGGTGCAAGGGGGAAGAACATGTCAAATTCTTTGTGTGGAAGAAAAATCCGGACAATTCTGCAACCATTAAGCTTTGGTAATAGCCTCCTTTGGTGGGTTGAGCAGCAAGGTGAAGTTACCATAACTGTAAATGCAAATGACTTAAGGAGAAATAAACATACACAACTGACTTAAGCGTGAAAAGCAATTGTGAAAAGACTACTTCAGTACTTAGATACTCATTGTTTAGTCTGATAGTGCTTAAAACCTAATTTCTAATGAGGGAAAAGAAAGCACCAACATAGGTGTTTTTATCGAGCCATGAAGCGACAGGACTTGGCAGCCATCATTCTGTCAGTGTGGATGGTGGTGTCAGAGGTTGGCATAATGGAATGGTAATGGAAGTGCATTCAACAAGTCCCTAAAACTACTGACTTATTATAATATCTTCTCGTTGCTTTCCACATATTATCACCAATAGATACAAGACGTTCTACATGTTGTCCATATATTCAATATTTCACAATAATAGAAACTAAGCCAAATATTTCGACAAATATGTATTTAATAAATCTATACAGACAAACAACTGAAAGGCACTTTTCTTAAATAATGTATTCACAAATGTTGCTTTCTTAATTCTGTTATGCAAATTGTTGACTTCCCATCCGTATCTTAAAACCTTGATGTACTATTACTATTAAGTCTTGCCACTGCCTCCAAACAGACTTGGACTTTGTCCCATTTCTCAGCCTAACACTAGCACTTAACACTAGCACTTGGTTTGGAGTGGCCTCCACTATGAAGTGCCCTCCGACGACGATTGATGACCCTAAGAATTCCAATGACGCAGCCAATGACACAATGTGCTGTTTTGTTTCCTGCATATCCAGTGATGGAGACGTTTTCAAAATGCCAGCTCCGTTTTTGCAACCCCTTGCTTCGGCGCTGATCATCTCACTTGGTTTGGTGAACCAGGAGAAATGGGCGGAGCCAAAGCCGGCTTCGCTGCTTGCTTGTTGCGGTGTTAGATCTATTTGAGGTATGACAATGGTATCGTTAGCGTGGATGCTAGCCGACTGTTGTTTGTGAAGAAGAAATAAAAACATACTGTTGTACATACATGTTGTATTGTTCATGTTGTCGGACACAGTAGACCATTTGGGTCGCTAACATGTGATACGAGAGAAAGTCAACAAACAGAAGAGTAGCCCTTGTTACTAAAATGGTCCTGTTGTCCTATCCAACATTTAAATAAAGTATGTTGGTATCCTGGAAATCTAGCTACACTTCATATTCCCACTTGGTTTCAAGTCATCTCTGGAGCTCCCTTGGTTTGAAGCAATCATTTCAAGTGGTGAACAACAAGTGCCCTCAGTCTTAGGAGTATTGGGACACACTACACTTACACGTGAACGCGCGAAACCCAGTGTTAGGGTCAAACATCGGTGTTAGGGTGAGAAATTGGACACAGCCTTGGACTGTCAGTCAGAGCCTTCACCATACTGATGCCATTCTTCGTCCATTCTCTGACTGGTTGGCCGGGTGTCGACCTTCTGCGTTGAAGTTTGACGAAGGGAACACTGATCTATCACAACAAATCCATTTTTAATGCCCTCAGTCTCTGGAACAGAAGAGACTGAGCTTATCTCGGAGCCACTGAATAATTCATTTCCAATGAGGACCTTCTCAGGAAAAACTGGACATTGTCAGGAATGGTTAGTTAGCGTTAATCATCTGGCAATGGTGCCACTGACACTAGCAAGGATCAGAGGAGCCAGATGTTTTATTGTTGTTGTTGAAACTACAACTCATCACTATTCATTTACAGTAATAACACCATAACAGCTCCCTGTAGCACCATGTCGTACTGTGTTTTTGCGTATAAAAGCTTCCATAACTGTGACGTGATCGATAATCCGGTTTGCAGCTTCATCATTCTTTCGTTGTGTTTATGCAGGGAGGTGCAGTTATGCGTGCAGAGTAGAGATTCTAAGCACTCAGTAATCTGGATAAACTTGAGACTGAATCCCATGCTCTTGTGATGCGCTCCACAGAATCATTCCCAAATAAAAGTAGTTTATTTCGTCACAAAACATGGTCAGTTTGTGCTGTAATATTTGTGCGTTCACATGATGCAGTATTGCTTCAGAATGTGGCGTTTGTCATGCAACTCTTCACCTCCAGAGGGCACACTAGAGCGATGGCTGCAGTGAACTCTGGGAATACACTTCTGCTGTCTGCAGGAGAAACCAACTGCAGCAGAGCAGAACTGGCTGCTGCTGTCTCTCCACTCCTGTGCCAGAGCCTTTCCACTCCATGCACACACACACACACACACACACATCTGCGTCGCTCGCAGGTACATGTTTAAATTACAAAGTGACTTCCATTACACTTCCTGCATCTGCGTTCCCTGATGCACTCCCTCCAAGGTCCATTTGCTGATTGCAATTTAGTGGTTATACTTAATTAATACATTCCATTTGAGGTTGTTAGAAGTCGATTTAAGTCAATCGTTTTTTTCTGAAATCCCTGGCCAGGCAGTAGTTAACCAGTCCAATCGCAAGCATTAACATCTGAGCAGTGAGTACAACTCCAACTGCAGTGTGTCACTAAAACTCACCTTCTCATCTTAACATTCCAGTTACTTTTCTCTGCTTCTATTTGCCGTCCAGCCCCTGCTCTCCTCCTCCTCCTCTGCCTCTTCTTCAGCCGTTTAGCAGCTGCTGCTCAAAGTGGATTCCCCTCTTACGGAACGTGACCTTTGCTCACTTGTCCGGCGCAGACTTTTCAAGCTGTTTTGCTCCTTTGCTTCTCTGAAGCAGCATTGGACTGTTATTGCCTCTTATACGGATATGGATCTTGTTCAGTTGGCGCGGCCAGAGCACTGCAGCCTCTGGATTTACTCTGAGCCAGGAGGAGTGGAGCGGGTGTAGGAGTGGGGTGAAGCTGGAGCGAGGGGAGGGTGGGGGAGATATGTGGCTATAATGGAAGCATCCCTGCGTAAGAGAGTGCTCGACAAACACCTTCTGCGAACGTGGGTTTCTGCATCATGCACATGAGCTGATTGATTTCCGCCTTCTTTTAGTCAAAATTTAATTAGTTCTTAAAAAAGCAATGCAACGTAAGCTGAGAAAAGTTGGTCATTGTGGCCGAGTTGACACAGCATTAGCAACAACAAACAGAACAGCTGCATGCTGAAAGAGCTTCAGTCAGGCACAACCAAAGCCAGGCTCGAGGGCCAACCACAGCCCACAATCTAATTCCAAGTAGCCCGTTGCCTCTTATAAAATCTATGTTTTGCCACTGCCACAGTAAATACAGTCAACTGGAATCCATGAAACCAAAACTAAAGAGCTGTAATTAAAACTGATTTTCAAAGCATTTTTGAAAAAGGTTTCATGAGTCAAAATAAAACTGAAGGTCAATGATATAAACAGTATCTTTTGAATAAAATGGTTGTCTGTATTATGTTGCTGTTACTGGTGTTAAACTTGACCTGCCTTTCTTTTATACAAGGATAAAAAATGGCCCCCAGAGGAAGAGGAATAAGGTCAACATTCGAGTAGACAACCTTAAAAAAAAAAACACTGCCTCTTTGTGTTTGCTCGAGCTCAGTGGTCACAAAAACAGTGGCAACATGGTGACCAGTTGGAATAAGGTGGAACAGAGGAGGAAGGAGGTAACTGTGAAGACTGAGCTGACTTTAAGAGTGGTTTATTTCCGTCCTAGGCTCTGAAGAAAGTGAGAGGAAGGGATGTGCGTGCAATTCAAGAGGTAGAAATGCTGATGGAGCTCAAGGTTTAGCAGGAAGCAGGTGACGCACAGGGAATGGGAAAGTTGCATTGAACAGTTGAACTGAACATTGTGACGCGGTACGTGCGTAATACACGGCTTCGTGTGTTCCCATCATGGCAACTAAGCTCCAGCTGGTCATCCTGTAACCACGAGTTAATGCAGTCTATCACTCACTGTTTACTGTGATGATCCACTGGAGGATTTGCCCGACTGTCTCAGTGCCTCGCCTCTAATCACCTCCAGCTGCTTCCACCAACTTGATCATGTCCCCTCTGTTTATTAACTGGCTCGCTTCCCAGGCCTCACTCCACGATTGTTTCGCTACTCTCACCGTGCCCAGCTCTCCTTCCTCACTCAAACCCTGACAGGCTCACCACAGCAGTAGTTAGTGAGGGGCTCATGATGCATCATGAAACAGTGTTCACGAGTGTCACGAAAGACCATTGCAGGGTGAATGATGAAACAGTGCCCTAGAATCAGAGGCCTCTAAGTGGCACTCTCGGTTTAGAAATTATATAAGATTTAATTGAACTACTAGTCCAAACATTTGCAGCAGACAGTGCCATCTGGTGGCATTTGAATTTCTGGACTCTGTGAAACCTCATCAACCCATCTCTAGTGTCCACATTTTCAGAGCTCAGTAGGTGACGCTCTTGGTCCAAAAACTTCCTGTTTGACCAGCTGTCTGGATTTTAACATCATCCCGTTATCCACCACTATTTTGTTTTTGGGCCTCATTGAGCATTTCACAATTGCTGTTCTCCAAATTGAGAGCATCCCCTGAAAAAAAATCGAATTGTATACCAATGGCTTGCATTGTCTTGATTCATCCTCGTAGCTTCTCACACTGTTAGCACATACTGCTAGCTAGCAAGCTAGCGAAACTCACAGTGTCTGCGTCTTAACAAACACAACAATCAGAGACAGACTGCCTTCTTCTCTGGGTTTGTGAGAAGATACAGAAATATAGCACACTTACGGGTCTTTAAGCGTACTACATCTTTCTCAACTTAAAATTTCAAAATAACTTGTTCTGATGGACAACACATTTTAGAATTTCACAAGATTTCACGGTTAAGATTCCAAATGCCACATATAAAAAAGCCTTTACGCAATAATATCAGCTCATTCATATTGTAATTACCAATAATATTTTTGATTTGTGCTAACTATCTGGAAATTGTTTCAACAGCATGTGAACGCTAGGGATCACATGTTCCTTCTTTTGAGCTTGTTCATATGAATAAGAGTGGAGAAAAAATATGTGAATAAAGACTGCATCACTGTGTCATTAGTTAAAGTTAGTTTGGTTCTAATCTAAAGTTTGTTTTTTACACTTCTTATATTTGCCATTTGACTCAACATTGTCCTCATCACATGAGTTCAGTAGTTTCGTCCATCTAACTGCGAGTTCACATCGCCGCCTGGCTTCTGTCACCTGTCACTTGTTGACAGTCCCGAAATCCGTCATCGGACAAATGAATTACATTTTCTGAACATTTGGGTGACTCTTGTTCCACTTTATCGCTTCTAACTGGAAAAGACGAGCCAAATCCATGTTGACGTCAGCAGCAAGTTCCTGAGCAAACACCACAACACAGTGGAAGCAGCCTCGTGTTGGTCTGCTGAAAAGGGCTTTTGTAAGGCTTTGTGAGCAACGACTGAGTCAAAGACGGTGTTTAGTGATATGTGTGTGGTCAGGAAGGGCTCGCTTACTCTCATGCATACAAACACGACTGGTCCAGAATCAGCTCTGCCTTACTGCTTGAGTCCAACTTCATCTTCTGCAGACAGAAGTTCTGAACATTAGCTGAGAATGCAAGAGATTAAGTTGAGTTTTAGAGGATGTTCATCAAACCAGTTAATACCAGTGAGAATAACTCTCTCACAAGTTAGCTAAGGACGGGACTATGAGCTTTTAAGGCTGTTAATATTTTATCAGCCAAATTCTCACACAGATTTCGTTATCTTGAACCAATTTTCTCCGATGATTCACAGTTCCAGAAATATTCCAGTGTGTTTTCGAGAGCATTGGTTTGTTTGTCTGTGTTGAAAATAGCTTGTGTTTTCAGGAAATATGTGACATGGAACAATGTGTAAATGACTCACTTTTGGGAGTGATAGGGAATTTTTTTAAAGGATTGTTTACATTAAGGGCGGTTTCACACAGTGGGTTCTGTCTTGGGTGGCCTGAGTTCGATTCGCCCACAGTTGTGCAGCTTCGCGCTTCTGCACCTCAGGGCATTTCCTTTTTTTCACCTCAGCTCGCTCGAACACCTTAAAGCTTAGCTTTAAGCAGCTTGCTCAATCACCTTAAAGCTAAGCTTTAGCTTAAAGCTAAGCTTTAAGGTGTTCGAGCGAGCTGAGGTGCACTGGATCGCTGCACTGCGCTCCCGTTCCCCAGCACCAGTCTCCCGCAGCTGCCGGCTGCTCACCTCAGTGTTCAGGGAGTTTGCAAAGTTGTTTTTGAACGATGTTGTGCGCCCAGACAGTGATCAGACCCTCTACTGCCTGGCATTTATCATGCTTGTGTGCAGTCACGCTGTACACATAGTTTCCAGCATCTAGCGGCGAGTCGCCTAAGGCGAGAACCTGAGCCAAACGTAAACTCAGTTATCATGACCTTGAAGTTGTTTTGAAGTCTTCACTCTCAAATTGAGGCTTAACTTTGTTAAACAGATGCCAAATGCAAAAGCAAAATGTCTACAAATAGAATTGGTCCTCACAAAAAACGGGTCAAGCGACACGTACGCACACAAACGCAGGGCCACTTTTGAGCTCACTGACATCCTGTTGCTTCGACACCTACAACTTCTTCGGAAATGACATCATAAAGTTCCTACAGCACAGTCCAGAACACCGCTGCCACAGCCTCCCACATGCACATGACTGAGGTTCAACCCTGTGCCAGGGAAAGCAGAAGCAAGGCAGTACGATCACTAAGACCCAGTATTAATATTCATGCCCAATGCTTTTTAAACTGAGAACCTAAACTGAGGATACTAAATCCTCCCATCCTCCCATCATTTCTCGGTGGAGTTTGTATGTTTTGACTGCAGTACTCCTTCCATTCCATCACCGCTCATCCTTGTGTGTGTGAAGCACTTTGTTTCACACATATAGTGTTGCAAATTAAATAAGACGCTTTCATTATTCAAGATTACAAGTCGCATAATTATGGAATATGAAATATGTATAAAATAATAATCCAGATGATGATGCAAAATTTCGAAAATAGAGTTGTTTTTTTTTCAGAATTATTTATGTAAAGAATACTGCAGCCTGCAATAATATTAATGTGATTATTAGCCTATAAAATAAGTCTGCAAAGTCGAATTAGCTTTGAAAAAATGCTGAATTATCATGGAAGAAACACAATGTGATACACCTGTTACGGGTTCATCGTTGCCATGAAACTACTTGTTATTACTCAGGAATCCCATCATGTCATGACAGCTTCCAGGAACATGAAAATCAACATGAAAATAACGATGCTTATCATTGCCAGTTTGAAGAAACAGCCACCTCCACACAACTTATAACAAGCAGCATTTATTCCTTCAAAGGTTTGCACGACCACAAGCGTCCATGTTTTACATGAAAAAGGCTGGTTTGCCGCCCACATGAGCAGATGTTCAATTTACCGTAAGCTGGAACTAGCGAAAGTATCAAAAGAGGTTGTGAAACTCCAGTGAGGACACACACTCACGCCCACGCACACACCAGTCTACGCTACATTCTTCTCCCCCTCAGCAGAAGTGGGGGCTGTGGCGTTGGCAGATTGGGAAGTTGCAACCTCTGGAAGTTTGGTGTCCGTTTTTTCAGTCTCGGTTACGATATCTTCCTTCTCGTCTGGGGTTGCTGATGCTTCATCACTCTCCTTCTTCTGCTCCCTCTTCTGCTCTACCTCTGGTACATTTTCTTCTTTGACGACATCATTGCTCACTTCCTCCTGTGGCTGCCTGAACTGATCCAGTAAGAGGACGTTGTCTGTAGCTACAGCTGCCGTCTTGTGTTTTCGCCGTTGGGAAGATCCCATCCAGTACTCACAGTTGCTGATCAGGTCTGCGTCGCTGCTCAGAGTCTTGATGCGACGGTTCAGATGGCAGACCTTCCATGTCAGCAGTACAGTGGAGATGAGCAGGATGACAGTGGCGAGGATCAGTCCGCCGTTGAGCATCAGCAACGGGAGACACTGCTGTCTGTAAGAGCTTTGGCTGGGTGCACTGCAGTCGGTGGTCCTCCCGGAGGTACTCTGTGTTGTCTGACCTTTATACACCGTGTTGACCTCAGCAGAGGAGGTGGTGAGAGGTGTGGACTCAGACGTGACGTTTGGCGATAGATCAAAGGGCGCAGTCACATGGCTAGCAGTTGAATTTCCTTCCTGTGAAGTCTGATTCAAAGGGCCAGGTAGAATGACAGTGGTGATCTG
Source organism: Synchiropus splendidus (assembly GCF_027744825.2). NCBI lineage: Eukaryota > Metazoa > Chordata > Actinopteri > Syngnathiformes > Callionymidae > Synchiropus > Synchiropus splendidus. Next base: position 3,380,726 of record NC_071350.1, read on the forward strand.
AGCACCACATAAAAGTGAGGTCAAAGTTTTGGTGACCCACAGCACACGTAGGATGTCCAATCCCTTCATGGTACCACCTGTAAACAAGAATACATTCGGAGGTCAGATTTTCATCAAGGCTTTATTCCTCAAGAGACTCTCAACAGCTCACGTTAAATGATGAAGCTTCATGAAACAGTGTCCTCGTTTTTGGTGCTAGGTGGCGCTTTCAGTTTAAAGTGATGTGCGGTTTCACTGAAGATTAGCGCAGCAGAGACACTGTTTCATGAAACTCAATCTGTCCATCACTATACAGTATACTGGGTTTATGAGGATTCATGAAACAGTGTTCTATTTTCCAAAGCTCTGTCTCCATTTAAAAATGAAGTGAGGTTTCCTTCAAACAGATCTTCAAAGCCAACACTATACAACAGAGAGCGGCATCTAGTGGCCACTGAAATTATTTAAGAGTGCATATACTTTAGTAGGAGGATTGACAGCCTTTGGTAGGGTTGGTGTAGGTACCAAATGTGTCCTACGTGCAGCAGAGTGATCACATCCAGGATATACAATATTTTTTTTTTTTAATGTTTTAATGAGCCAGAAGAAATTGAAATAAAGGATTTCAAGGCGCTTTCTACCACATGCGTAGCATTTATTTCTACAAAATAAAATGTTGTGTCCGCTCTTCTCCGCAGTCTGCGGAACAACGCCTTGTGATTGGCTGTCAGGTAAAGAGTTTTCACCCCTGCCAAATCGGTCCGATCACTTCCGCGTTAGCTGAAAGACGCATCGTGATTGGCTGACATATGCCAGGCATTGTTTTTATTTTATATCGCACAAAAATCAAAATAGACTCCACAGCAGACAATTATGTACATCTGAAGGTATTTTAGCCGTAAAAACAACAACCCAATACATTTTTATGTAGAATGTTATTTTAAAATAAACCTGCTAGTGCAACACTTTACAGGAAATTATAGATTTTTTTCACTTTTAATGGGTACTTGAGTACTTTTTCAGCATAGTAGTTCTACAAACTTTTATCAGCCCTCACCTCACATACCACTTGGGAAGAATAATACATACACATAATTTCGATCACATGCATTTAATAATGTGCACAGAAAATCTGTGTCGACATGTTGTCACAATGTCGCTGTGACAAGTGAGATTGTGACTCATCTCACAGAACGTCTGCATCAAAGCTCTTTTGATTCTTAAATACTTTTTTTTCATAAAGGTTTCCTGTCATCTTAGTACTAACTTTATTCACAGTCGGAGATATGTATTAAATGGAAGGCATTTCATTCTTTTCCGATCACCAATGAAGTCGCATAAAATGATTGCTTTCTGTTCGTGGTGCCACGATCACTTCACAAGCTGGAGACAGTAAAACATGCCACTGAAAACATGGCTTTACAGTCGTGTATTAAAGTTATGCTACTTACTTGATCGCTGGTCTTACGTCTCGCCGGAATGTCTGTCTCTGGACAGGAGGCAAAAACTGTTTACAATGAGCAGCGACACACCAGCACCACTCCCCTCGCTCTGTCTTGTTCTGACTTCTCCATTTCACCCGCAATAAGAAAAGGAAGTGGTTTCCATGTTCTATTTAAACCACAGATGGTCATGCACATGCTCATCCGTGACGATTCATTTCTCACACGCAGTTCCTTAACGCACATACCTCACCTCATTTAAAGACTAGAATCATGTTAAAAAGAAACTGTGAGAGGAAGCAACACGCTTCATATTTTACTCAAGTCTGCTGTCATCAGATATAAACACTCTGTAATAAAACCTTATTGAAGCTCTTTATTAATCGGTTTTTAGCAGCATTGGATGATGATGAGGCTTCATGAAACACTGTCCTCAATTTCAGAGCCCACTAGATGCCACTCTCTGCTATAGGAAATCCTTGGGTTTTAAGCTCGGGATGAGTTGATGAGGTATCATGAAACAGTACCGCAGGGTTGATGAAACAGTGTCCCACTATTCAGAGGTCACTAGTTGGCACCCTTGGTTTTGAAGTGAGGTTGCATTGAGACTCCATTAGTTCAGTCCAAACATTTTACAGTAGAAAATCAAGACAATGTTTCATGAAACGTCATCAACCCATCAGTAGTTTTAGCTACCATTACAATAAAACCTCATTTTTAAACCAAAAGCGGCACCTAGTGAGCGCTGAAAGTCAGGATACTGTTTCATGAAGCCTTATCAGCCGACTACTTGTTGGTGTTCCCTAAATTTTGCTTTATTTTGTACTTGTAATCTATTCTACTTACTCCAGTTCTTGTGAAGGCAAAGGAAGTACGGTGCAGTCGCTCAGCCCTGGGGCCTCCTCCTTCTCTCCCTGGTTCCATTTTAGCCACTCAGCAGAGAGAACTCAGCCGTCCGTGAGATTCAGAATCTCAATGGACCCACAACATTTTTTGACTGAGCCTCTTCTGAAGCACGACAGAAAGACAAATGTGAAGAGCGAATGGCTTTGAATTCTATCTTCATATCACAGCTCCTCCACATAACGGTTGTTTTCCAGATCAAATTCTTGAGCGCATCAATCATGATGGTAAGAAGTGAAAGAACAGGAAGTAGACAACACAATCACACCTGGCTGACAGTGACAGGCCATGTGATGTAACTTAGTGATTTCAATCTTTGTTTTGAGGATGTAACGCCTCAGAGGGTGTATGTTATAATCTTTTAATTGCTACCTCATATTCCAAATACTTCATTTTCACGGGAGCTAATTCACAAATGCCATTACAGTTATGAAGCTGCAGTGGCCGGGACACCAGATGAGCCGGTGCCAGTACTGGGTCAGGAGTCCAAGTATTCTATCCTATTCAAGCAGAACCTTTGAAATCCTCTGTCCTCTGACAGAGCAAATCCCAAAACAGCCTGTGAATACAAACTGACTTTTGTCCGATCGCACTCCTAAAATTACTTCTCTTCGTACCATCTCGGAACAAAAGCAAACAATCGTCTTTTTATTGAAAAGAGAACAGAATGCAAAAGGCTCTGTGTCTGGCAGCTCAAATTCAGGTCATGTGCTCCAGTACCAGCAGGAGTAGAAGAGTTTGGTTGCTTGTTGGCAGCAACAGCAACACAACCAAAATCTTTCTTGTGCTGTTGCAGTGGCCATTTATTATAGGAGATTACCAAAATAAAACTGAATGTCTGATAGTTTCTGGTCTGGTACCACCTCCTAGAGGTGAACTAGATATCAAACACTTACTACACTGCTGTGCATGATCCAGTGAGTGATCCTATATTAAAGGATACCAGGTCAGAGTCCAACAGACCAGCCACTGAAGACACGATAAACACAAACTCTGTGTATCATATCCTCTTTCATTTCCAAAGCCAACACTTTCATATCCTTCAATACTTCAAGTCTCCAGAGGCACCATAATATAGATTGGGATTCAACACCCAGAAGCTGGTGTTGAGGTGTGTTTTTTGTTGAGAAAATGAAATGTGTTGTCAGTTTTAGCACCCTTCTGTTGCATTGCCTGAGTGAAGAGTTTGTCAGTGTCAACAGAGTTGTTTCTAGCTCTGTGGGGGCCTCTAGTATGTCGAACAGTGATGAAGAGATTCCTATCCCTTTAGATGCTCTACTAAAAGTTAAGAACCAATCAGCCAAGTTAAACTGATTCCAGAACATTGTAATAGAAGGAAAATAATCATTTATATGTTGAAATAGAACAGATTGAGTATTTATGAAACATGTTTATTTTAGAAAAGACCCCCAAACCAACAAGTGCAACAATAGAAACAAACTGCTACTTAAAATATAATAATCATTCATTCATAAACAGCACAATACCTAATAGTACAGTTTATCTGGAGTTCTCCTCTCTGCTGAGGCCACAGTCACAGGCAGCGTGCAGATAACTCTTTAAGGCAAATTGAGAGTTTTTTTTTTGTGGATAAAAGTGAGGAGCTCAAGAGCAGCATGTCATCAGAGGGCAAGTTTCTGACCTCCACAGCCAACGCCCTTCCATCAATGTTGTACCCTATTACAAAATGATCCACTGCCACTATAGTCTAAAATAGTCCACAACATGCCATATATTTCAATAAAATATATATTTTAACTATATTACATTATTATTTGTAGCTTTATTAACAGTAGCACACTTTTATTTAGGGCCCTATAAATAACTTAAATAACATTTACATGATTAACAAAATAGAAGTCAGCTTCACCTGAGACCACATGAATTGGGACCAGAAACCACTACAGAAGCGAAGCAATAGAGTTTCATGAATTGCATTACACCTCGGGATGTGGAATGAGGAGTTTGTATCTTCCACTGCAGTTCAGGTGCCTTTGCCCATTTTTTTTTTTTTTCATGTCGAGGATGGGCATTCATATGAAATTCTATAAAGAATTGTTTTTTAACACAAAGAAGCCAAAAAAAAACACAGGCAAGACACATTTAAATCAGCCACTCGAAATGTCAACAAGCCTCATTTTATTAACTTCCATGGATGAAAACAGAAACTGTGTACAGAATGGTAGTCACATGCAATACAAAAATATGAATTTCTACAACATAAAAAAACATGTTGGCCCATTCTAAAAAATGTACAGCTTCTATACAGTCTTTTATACATGGAAAAAATATAAATATATATATATATACACATCTGTAACAGCTGTAACAGTACCCGTAAAAAATGGTATGGTGAAACTCACATAGAAAAAGGTTTGTACAAATATTAGAAGTTCATTTGCTTTACATTAAATAATGTATTTACAAATCATAAATTCGAGACAATCAGACTGAAGCCAACGATTCACTGACAGTACTCACGGGTGCACACACGAGGTAAAGTTTTCAAGAGATATAGGACACTTCAGCGCCACCTTCCTCATAAAAGAAGACTCTCATAAGGTGCACTTTACAGTTCGATGCATGGAAAAATAGATTCGACTCATAAATGACCATCATCTCCTCTGCTCAGAGATCGTGAAAGGAAGGGACAGTTCCACTTTAAAACACATGAGACAACAAACCTGATGGAAAAACACATCAATAATCGACGAGTTCTAATTTCCGATGTGCATATTGGTGGCGGGCTGGTGAACATCCAGGGACATGCCGTAGCACGACTGCTGTGGAAAAGTGAGGCAGCTCAAAACAAGGTCTGTCAAATGTGTCGCCCCCTCGCAGGTGGGGGAAATGAAGTCGTCCATTTACTGGATCCAGTTAATATCCGGCAGCGTGAGGAGAAGGAGCAGCAGGGACAAGGCGAGCAGGCCAGAGTGTTAGAGAAGAAACAGACCAGAAGGAGGGGAAATGTGCAGCGCGACACATCGGCCGCCTCTTTGCAGACACAGAAGGTCACACCGGATTAGTCTTTTTTTTTTTTCAGGCAGCAGCAACTTTTATGTCAATCCTGTAAGAGTTAAGGATTCAGGAGCATGCAAGGCAGACGCAGGCGGTGAGTTGCTCTGCGCAGGATTCAGAGCGACGGCTACAACCTGGATTAGACAAGCAAAGCAGAACAAGGTTAGTGAGGATGACTTGGAAGACAACAAAATTGCTGCAGAGAAGTTGGAAGCACTTGATCTTCAAATCGTTGCGGCCAGTTTCATTGCTTGTTCGATGCCACAGGGAGGAATATAAAGGGAGAACAACTACACTACCCTGCCTCCATGGAAGTACAGATTAGAACGTGCATTTAGCCACAGTCAATGTTCCTTTGGAGGAGAAGTAGCAAAATATCACTCAACAGTGTGGGAGGTTTTTTGGCTTCTAAAATAAAGCAATGGAAATTACACTCATCGTCATAAACTTAAGTGTCTTCAGTATATGTATCATTAAAACCTTTTTTTTCAATCATGCGACAGTAGATCCACTGTATTTTTATTCATACTAAAAAAGGGTCACAAGTGATACTTTATTCATGAATATAAAACCACTGATCTGAGAAGATCATCGCCTGCATTGGTCTATCTTCTTCCATCTAGTCCTGTTTCTTCACAGTAGAAAATAAAATTCAGTATAAAACTATGTATATTACCTGAAAGACTTGGAGGAGAGACTCCCCACACCTAGACGTTTTAATAAGGATTGCAAAAATAAATTCAGCATGAACCCCTTCACACCAAAAGCAGTTATATGTGTAAAAACCTTTGGCAAATGTCTCCCACATGTCAACGTAGGTTTCCCCAAAAATCCTCTGTCTCTTCAGAATCAAGTTGGAAGTTATAAAACACATTAAGGGTTAATGATTTACACAAATTCCCTGATGGCAGTCAGCAGTTTCTAGTTTCCCTTGAAGAGATGTCATGGTGGTGCCTGGAACAGATTCACCACATTGTGGAGCAGGACTGTGCAGCTGAGACAGGCCAATCAGCATCCGAGATACTGAACGCCGTGCTCAGATTGTCTCGTCCATAAATAAATAGCCCGCACAAAATCTCACGATATGAAAAAAAAAAGGACTTGAAGTGAGGCCAAGCCACGAAAAAGTCAACTGCTTTGGTTTGAGACTGTGCTACTTGGATCACTCACCGCATCAGTTTTGTCCCGACTGACTCTGAAGCATGTTTCATGTTCCATTTCTTTAAAAAAATAAATCTGAAACTTTTTTTCCTAACAGACGGCGCATTATAATTTATTTTTTTCTTAATGTTTTGCTTTTTTTATTATCTAATCTAATTTCATTATAATGATTACCTTCTTGTCTCTACTTTTTTGAGTGAAAAAAGTATTGTTTCTGCATAGATATATCAATCCTTTTTTTCTCAATATTTGTCATTTTTTAACCATTCAATTATTTTCACATTTTTCTCCCAGTATAGTGCGCAGTAGTTTCTCTGTGACATTGACTCAATATATTCCCTTCTAAATATTAATTTCCAAAAAGAAACTTTTCCCTCATGACTTTTCCATGAAATATATGTAAACTACGATGTACATTTTCCCATGAGAAACATATTGATTTCCCTGACGTAAGAATCAGCCTCGCTCTTCATATCAAGACTTGCTGTGTCCACTCCCACGATGGATGAGCTACACATGGAGCCAGGTGGAATTGAGCTGTTGACCTTTCGGCTATTCCATAATCCAGTCCTTTGCTTCGGTCAATCTATACATCGCCCAGCTGAACTCTGACATTCAGAATGGCTGGCGACCGTTGCGTCCCTCCACGGGCCCCATCACTCCTGGAATACCTACTCTGCTGACTTCCAGAAGTGTCCTGGGTGGGACAGCCGGCGGTTGAGTTTGGGCAGCTTCTCCAGCATGTCGGCCAGCTTGGTGAAGGTGGGCCTCTCTCGTAGGTCGTAGGCCCAGCAGGCAGAGAGGATCTCCTGAGAGCAGAGGCCAGTTTCAGGCGCCAGGCTTCTCAGCGCTCGCACAGCTGAGCAAACCTGCTTATCTTTCATGAATGTGTGGCACTCACAGTGACCTCTTTGCCCAGGCTGATCTCTGCCAGGATCTTCTTGATGCCCTCGCCACTGCCCACCTGCCAGATGGTGGCTTCCACAGGCTGGTTGGTGATGGGCCAGTCTCTGGCTTGGAGCTCGTACCAAATGGTGCTGAGAGACAAAAACATTGAATCTCACCTTTTAGAATTACTTCAACAGCAGGTCAAGCATTTTAATGTCAGGGAACAACACAAGTTCTTTAGCTCAGAATGTGACGGCCCACAAAAGAATCCTACTCTCACATTCTGAGTCAAGGCCACACTTGCATGAAACATTGTGCAGCACACGCAGGCCCCTCAGACGGCTCCACACACTCTCACTCGCACACATGCTCCTCATCCAAGCCCACCTGCTACACCTCCAAAGCAGAGACACGTCAGGCCTTCAGTGACGCACCTGTCTCATCTCTTAGCTCCACCAACATGAACCCAGAACTTGTGGGTCACTACTGAGCCTATGTGACTTTTTACCAACAAATGTTCACCATGAGGTTTGGGGAGACCACACTGTCTCTCTTTGATGTGTGGGCCACAGTAATATACTAGTGTAAGGGACCATCAAGCCAGCTGTGCGAGAGCCCGGAATTCTAGTTTTAATTGTACCTCATCCTTGCCTCAAAATTTCACCGCCTCTTTTTATTCATCATTTTTAGGTCGGGGAGTGTGAGTGTGTCCTGGAGGATGGGTCCAGCAACATGTGTCGCATGTGTACAAAATGTTTGAGGTGAAACTAAAGCAGGAAAGAACTGAAGTTTCCAGAGGAAGTTATCGACTAGGTCTACCTTCTCAATCTCACAAGCCAATGAAAATAGAACAGTTCTGGCTACTTATTGGCCAAGCCGGAGGAAGACGCAGACAGATGGTGAGCAGAGCCACTTTCCTTTGGAATAGTAAGAGTTAATAGCTAAATATATGTTGATGACTTATGCATGTGAATGAATGCAAAGTGACGGAGGAAATGACTGTGTTGATTATTAAGTCCTTCTGTTTCATCAGTGCCACACGAGACACAGAGAGGCTCAGTGCTGCGCAGCTTCCTCAGCAGGAGAACACCATCACACATGTGTGAGTGGAGATCAGGTGAGCCAAACTCACCCGAAGGCGTAAACATCTGCGGCAGTGGAGAAGGGGAGTCGGTCCTCGTTGTTACCTGGACTCATTCTGCGCACAATCTCCGGAGCGAGATAACAAATCCAGCCATGAGGAAGCTTCAGTTTATTCTCACGTCTGAAAGAAACAAGGATTCCTGAGCCGCGCAGCAAAAACATCAGTCCATTCAGATGTTCGGGGGGGGGGGGGGGGGGGTGCTGCCAGCTCGAGCCGGGAGTTACTCAGAGTTTACAACAGACTGAGTCCTTGGGGGGAATAAAGGTAGCGGCTGACAGAGGAGATGGATGTGAGCGGGACCGCAGTCGCCGTGGAGCTCAGCAATTATTACAAATCACTGGAGTCAACCTTGTAGCAGCCGAGCGGCACTTCAGCTGAGCTGGGTGTTTTTCTCACCTCCCCTCCTGGACGACTCCAGAGATCCCAAACAACCCGAAGTCGGTGATCACCACTTTATTGGTGTCGTGGAAAACATTCTTGGACTTCAGGTCTTTGTGGACGATGCCTTTAGCGTGCAGGTATCCCATTCCCTGCACAGGAAAGAAACAGCACTCCTAGTTTAGAAGACTGACGATACGCTTCATTCAGAGCAGCCGGACACAAGCGACAACATTATTTAATAATGAGTTCAAGAAGTTTCATGAAACAGGATCCTGAGAGCTCAGTAGGTGGCACTCTTGCTTTGAAAATGACGAGAGGTTTCATTGAAATAGTTGTTTAAGGCCAAAGATAGGGATGGGTGACATGGACAAAAAAGCAATAATAAATATTTCTGCGATAACAACAATTATCACGATGAATACATTTTCACTCTATTCCATGTGTTGGACACACGACAGTCTCTTTTGAAACTGTTTGATGATGAAACTTATTAGTCGAGTAGTGTCTCAAACACCATTATTTGTTTATGTTTCAAGGGGTGGGATTTGATTAAAAAGAATCTAATTAGAGAATTTGTGATTAATTCATCACAATTAATCACAATGGTGGCTATATTCAAGTGTTTTTATCACCTTATTTAAACTAAAGCTCTTTTAATGTCTTGAAAATATTTGTTTCAAATAATAAGAATTTCAAGTCCATTCAGAGTAGTGGAAACCCTGGTCATTGTGTAGCGAAAAACATCCCTGAACAAAAGCAAACAGATGCTTTTGTTTGCTTTTGTTCAGGGATTCCTCCATGTTTGTTGTTGTTGTTATCATCCTAGCTGTGACGTGTGAATTGAATTGAATTGAATTGAATTTAACGATTAAATGCTTAAATATTCTTTTTTTTTTTTTATTAATTAATCATAATTAACTCCTTAAATACCAACCAGTTTAAATATAATAGTTAACTAAGTGTATGGGAGAGAAACTCAATGTTTCACATCTCTGGTAGAAGCTGCTGGTGTCTGACAGACTGCTCTGCCAGTTTTATTCAAGGGTTAAATTGAGCTGTCTGTCTGCTGTATCGAATGTCTCTGAACAGTTGACTTTAACTATGAACCAGTCTGGACACATTTCCTAGATGCTATTGAAGAAATAATGTGAATAAATTACTATTTAGTCATATTCTATTCTCAAAATCATTATACAAACTGTCAGTCTTTGTCTATATTTTGACCATTTTAGAATTTGTTGATGGTCCCTAACTGATGCTGGGTTGTAGCATTAGCGCTGCCTGTGAGAGTGTGTCCGCGATCACTGAACCCTAATGGGGACGCGGAAGACGGATGTCGCCACCAACACCAGAGCAGACATCCGTCCAATATCCAACTATTTTTACCACAGTGTTTTGCTGAGGCGCCAGACTTTTGAATTTTGAGATTTTGAAAGTGTGAATCTCGTCCACAAACAAGCAGAGGTGCCGCACACAGGCACCTCCAATAGACCACAAGAAGTGAGAAATGACAGACCAACACACACAAGCTGTGTCTATCTATCGTACATAACTGGTGCTAGCTACATTAATTGTAATATTTCTAAAACACTTTTTATAAAAATGGGTCGATCATTAAAAAAATAAAATCGTCTTCCAGAATGTTAATGCCAAATCTGGTGAGCTAGATGCTTCAGCCCCCATGTGGTGTAAAGTTGCAACTGCAAGGTGCGAAACCACAACCAACACAACAAATGTCGGTTGGAAATATGTACGGGTCATATTCTCCAAGTTGAAGAAACTAGTCATCGTTCTTATTCACTGATTTACCAGAAACGCTCCACTAGAAAAGAAGCCACGTATAAAAACAGAACCAAGAGCTGATGCCTCTCATACATTGAATAGGGCAAGATTCACTGATCAGCTTCATGAGGATCTAACACAAATTTGAGGATTTTCATTAGAAAATACAAAATGTTTCAATTTCAATATTGATTGGCTGTTTGAACTGTAGTTTTAAACATCCCAGGATTCAGTCCAGTATGTTAATGGATGAAGAAATACATGTACTGCATTGACGTTAGCGATCATGGTTCATTGTTAAAAACCAGGTTTGATGGTGACATACATTTTTATTTTCCTCTGTGAGGATCAAGCCGTCTTTGGTATTTGGTAAGTATAATGAAACTTGGAAATTCAGAGACTTTCTTGAGGATGCGGATTCATAAAACGGGCCATATTAAGCTTCTATTCTAATTATTGAGTGTTAAATGTCTTAAGAATGTGATGATCCAGTCGCACACTGGAGACTCAGATTATTCTTCTCAGATTTGTGATTTCACAACAGCCCCAGTTTCCTATTGAATCGTTTCAATGACTGATTGGAGACGGCTCCGTAATCGTTGTGGAAGTCACCTTTACGATCTCCTGAGCGATTTGCCGGGTCTTATTGATGTCCAGGGAATTTTTAGTGTCTCTGACGACAGAGTAGAGTGTCCTCCCTTTGCAGAAGCTGCCAAAGAAACATAGGTTGAAGAGCGAGGGATTGATTCGTCCATTGATCCTGAGAACATTTGCCGTCTTCTTACCTGGTGATGATGGCGAGGTGTGGTGGGGCCATGCAGGCTCCCATGAAGAGGACCACGTTCTCATGTCTGGTCTGCCTGTAGTTCATCACCTCCTTCTTGAAGAGCTTCAGGTGGTCCTGGTTGTTCCCGTCGATCTCCAGGAGTCGGATCGCCACCTCACCGTGCCACCGGCCACGGTGCACTTTTCCCCAACGACCCTGGACCAGCACAAGCGGTTCACTAAACTGTGCACAGATCACGCGGGTCTGGATCCTCACCTTCCCGATGAGCTCGCCAAGGTCCAGCTGCTCAAACGGGATGTCCCACTCCTGCAGGTAGACGCTGGTCTGACTGGCTTTACGAGTAATGGGGCCCTTCCACTGGTTACCCCGAGAGCTCGGTAGATCGTCCAGCTCGTCGCCCTCGCACTCTCCATCTGAGCCCATGTGCATCCTCATGTCCTCCCCATCTTCATCCTCATCATCTTCCTCCTCCTCTTCATCCTCATTCTCCTCCTCCTCCTCTTCATCATTTACATCATCCACCTCGCCGTCTTCATCTTCAACCTCAATTTCCTCGTCCACCTCCTAAAACAACAACTACGTTAACTTCTTCTGGCTCCCACAGAACATTAACAGTCTCTTTGTCATGAAAACAAACTAAGGTTGCTGAATTATTTAGCCAACAGAAGCCTTGACTTTAGTTGATCTGGCAAACACAGACATGGCAAAACAAAAGCAACAGAAGTGAAAAAATATCTTTCATTCTCACAGTCAAAAAGTGGTAAAAAAAAAACTCTGTGGAGTCGAACTTGACAAATAAAGTTGTGCCTTTGTTAAATGGATTGATAAAATCTGTAAAAAAAAAAATAGACAGTTCAAATCGTTCAGAATTACCTCCTCATCTTCATCTTCAACAAGCTCAGCATGAATGTTGTCAGCAAGCTGCTCCATCTCACTGCTGACAATGAAAACTCATGAAAATCAAGAAAGGCAGAGGGTTCATCAACCCAACGGTCTTCAGGCAGGAGGAGCTTACACTGTGTCTTGGAGGACATCAGAGTGCAAAGAAGATGGACTAGAGACATCTGCAAAAACAAAAAGAATACAACTTCATGTTTGTCCTTGCTCATTTTCAGCAGCCATATGCAGTTTCAAATAATGACCAGTAGAGAGAGACAAAGTGAATCAAAAAGCGACAGCTCCAGACAAACGTTCAGGTAGAGAAGAACTCTCCAGGACTGGCAAACAGGTGACGGGACAGCACATCACTACTCGGACATTTCAGATTCTCAACTCACCCGGGAAGATAAACTGTTGTCTGTGTTGAAAGTAACAGGCAGCTTTTGGTTGTTAAAAACAGAGAGGAAGAAGAGAAGCATGAGAGAGATCTTCGGTTAGTGAAGCTGGTTATGATGAGATGGTGGAGAAATCAGTTAATGTGAATTTCAAGTCGTGTTTAAAATGTGTAGGTGTTGCAGGGGTGCCGGGGAGCCGTACCGGGAAAGTTGAAGCGGTTGTCCCGGTGGCCCTTGGGTGATGGGTTGGGGGGCGGGGTGGCGCTGGGTGGGTTGCTCTGCTGGAAGGGAGCTGGGGAGGAAGGTGTGGACGAGGTAGTGGACGAGGGATTGCTGCTCGAGTCCAGCTGGTTCAGGACGGGCGGGTGGTCCTGCAGGTGTGCCAGGAGACAAGTCAATTTTTTTGATCTGATGTTTGACACTTGAACAAGTTAAACTCAAGGCAATTTGGTAAATTATGAACCAAGTATACAAATATCTAAAAGTAACCAATGTGGTGAAGAGGTTTCATGAAACAGTGTCCTTGTTTTCAGAGGCCACTAGATGGCAATCCCTGCGCCATAACCTTTGGCTTTCAAAATACAAACATACACCATGTTCAGGATTGCAGGGAGTACTGGAGCCTATCCCAGCAGTCATTGGGCGAGAGGCAGGAATGCACCCTGGACAGGTCGCCAGTCCAACACAGGGCACACACACCATTCACGCACACGCACTCACGGACGCATGCACACCTTCAATGAAATCTCACATCATTTTTAAACCGTGAGCACCGCCTTGTGTGGTGGTCGTGTGTTGGTGTCAAAACGTGGTGTAGGAGTTTGTGTTTGGGTCAGTGATTTAGCAACTGTATGAGTCTGGATGCGTTTCCTGTCACATTTTTGATGTCAGTGTCTTTTTGTTTTGAGTACATATTAGAGTTGCTAGGTGTTAGCACAGTGTGCGTGCCTGTGTTTGCGTGTAATGTATCTTGCTATTGTCGTTACTTGTTTTTGCTGGATATTCTGTGCATTCCAGTTCACCACTCAATAATAAGACATGTTTGTGTTGCATTTTTATGTTTCTTTGAGCATCTGCTCATGAGAATTTTTAAGCGGCGTGTAAACATGTACTCACTGTACATGTTTGTGTGACCATGTTGCATCAGCTATAGTTTATATTCTAATGACACAATTCAAGTTATTTGTGTGTTTAAAGGCGCTTTTAGTAAGTGCATTCTTTCAAAGAAGATTTCTGCTTTTACCTTTTTGGTAATTGCCTTTGGTAAAGTGCCAAACTGCGGAGCTTCTGCAGGCCGGTCCACAGGGTTGTTGATATCAGACGGCACAGACTCCGTCCTCCTAATTTTTGCGACTGGTCACATAAGAGTCCATTGTTAGCGCATCATGTGCACTAGTTAAAATACACACTTGTGAAACTCACTTGGTAGAAAAGAGATCCTGCAGGACGGAGCTTCTTTTGTGCATTTGTTGTGGCACTTTAACCTGAGGATGAGAAATGGTGTCACAGTGCTTTGTTTCATTGTCAGGAATCATGTAAAATGATGTCATTTGAATTCATGACTCACCGGCAATGTTTGCATTTGACCCCAAACATCATGTTCTTCTGGCAGACCTGACACGTCTGCGACAGCCAGGACTTGGTGGAGAACCTGCCCATATTACAACATCAACACATTCACCCACGTCATCTAAAGCTAACACCTCCTGTAATGGTTCATCGTTGTTACCTATGTGTCACAGCGAGGCCAATGTCTCGCCTCACTGCCTGCGGAGAGCTACGGTGCACTGGTACATTATCTAAGAGGACAGAGGGAAATGACATCACATACTAAATCTCTGAACAATTATAAACAAGTGTGAGCAAATGTCAGTTAAAAATAAAAGGTTACTTTAAGGAAAAATTGTGTTGCATTAATGCAAGAAAGCCACAAGGAGGCAGTAGAGTCCCTAATATGCGACTATATGAGACTTCTTACCCCTCACCCCCATGTATTTAAAAACCCTTTATCATCCAATGCATAAGAGGGTAGCGATATTTCACATTCAATTCTACTCAAAATAGATTTTAAATGAAGACCTATATCACATGAATAACAGTAGTTAGGTTAAGAAAAAAACTTTTTCAAGAACTTAAGATGGCGTTTTTGAGAAGCTTCTTGTGAAATTTGAAATGAAAGGCTCAAGCACCATAAGGTCAGTAACAATATTTGATGATGATTATTACATTGCCAGTTTACAGTCAGTGTCAGCAACCTCACTAATGTGACTTTTGTTAAGTGTGTCTTTTCCACTTCTCTTCCCCCTGATGCTTTTTGCGCAGAACTGCTGAACAGTAGCGAGTTGAATGGAGGAGGGAGTAGAAACAGAAGCTGATGACTGCATTTATTATCCATTGTTCGTGACGACACTCACTCCTGATGATGCTGTGCTCTTCCATGAGAGTGGGCGTGCCAGGGAGGGCGTAAGGTGCTGAAGTTGCTACCGGGGTCACCGCAGATGTGCGCGATGGTATTACGGGATTGCGGGATGGGGAGTCCTCGCACCCGTTTCCGTTGACTTGCATATTCAGGGGCAGCTTGTTCTTCTTCACACACCTACAGAAGGAAACAAAGTACAGCAACTGTGAAAACCACAGGAGGCCCACGCTGTTGTCACACACGCTGAAGCAGGATTATGTAAGAAGGTACATCAGGACGGCTAAATAGCATTGGCACGGGACGATCAGGGTGACACTGTTGGCATCCAGACAAAAGTCACATGGTCCAGAGCACCCTTTAGCGTTTCAGAGATAGATGCTCACGCACAATGTCAGCGTCTAGTTCGGATGTTTCTGTCCAGATATGAAACCTGTGACCCACTTTGAAGAATCCCAGACTGCCACGGTGATGACACAGACGAGCAAGATCATGCGAGTGCGTGCGTCGCATCTGTGTCAGCCCTGTTTACTTCTGAAGTTGCCACTTTTTTTCCCCAACTAAGCTTCTCATACGCAGACAGGATGTTATGGATAAACATCTGGCTTGTTTGTGGGTTTGCATCTAATCACAATGGATGATGTGAGGGACAGAAAATGTGTGTGTGTGTGTGTGTGTGTGTGTGTATGAGAGCGTGCGCGTGAGAGTGTCTTGCCACATAAAAGCATTAGTCCTAGGAAATGCTTCCTGTTATGACATGACTCATAATCTGTGGGAATTTGTGCGGATTAGCTCTGGCCATGAGGTCGGAGGGAGAGGACGAATGTGGGGTTTAGACGTCTGACACACCGCTGACTTTACATTTGCGGATGATTTTGAAGGCGTAGAACGATGACCTTGCAAACCTCTGTGACTGCTTGCTGTCAGTCCGACACAGGAGGCATTCACTCTGGATGTCAATGGTGAACATCAATTTATACTTGTTCTTTAATCCATTTCTTACTCCATATTTAGAAAGATAAAATAGCAGGTTGAAATTATGAGAAAGAAAATACAGTACTAATACAATTGCTTGCTTTTACCCAATATTGCTGCCCTACATGTAAGTGATCTACGTAGCTGTGGGACAAATAAGGGTCATCTTATCTAATTCATGTTTAACATATTCAAAGTGTAATGAGCTCAATCGGACAGCAGGTGGCAGTAGCGGTAGACACAAGCAAAACTCGTTCTCCTTTTTTTTTTCTTCTAGTGAAATTGTACTTTGAGGCAAAGTGGGACCTATAAGTGAAGACTTACTTGTTGGAAGGCGGGTCATCAATGCGGTTTCCTAGCTGGGACTCGTGACTCTTGCTGCGAGTCAGCGTAATATTAGGAAGGAGGTGCAGCACTTTGCGGGATGGCGGCGGTGGGGTGCAGGGTGGCTTCAACCGATGGCGCCGCTTGGATGGTGGCGTTATGGGTGGGGTGGAGGTACGTCCGTGTAACCGGGCCAATCGGGCTGCCGACATGGGGAACGGATCCTCGCAGTATGCATATGACGTCTGCGCATCTGGTGTGGGCACCGCTGACACGGAGCCAGATCGCGGGTGAGGGAAGGTCGCACAGGGGGTGGAAGGAGTGGAGTGAATGGCAGAGGGACGAGTGAGAGGAGACGGACTGTGGGAGCGAAGAGGAGTACCCAAGCCTGTTAGCTGGTCTGCGGTCAAAAGGGAGCCGCTGTCTCTTCTGTTAGGCTCTGAGAGCCAGGGACCCCCGTCCTCTCTCACTTCACCACCTGATCGATGCAAAACAACATTAAACTCCAGCTCAGTACCAATGCAGTCCTAAAAGTCTGAGTCCTGAAAATAAATTCATATTCTCACTGCATTTTTTGACAGCATCATACAAGATGCTTTGAAGTGAAACATGGGGAAATAGCACCGCAACGAAAATGTATGACACATTTTTGAGTGGAGGTTTTGAAGGGAAAATGTGTCAAGGATAAAAATTGTAAATATTTAAAGGAGGATTAATATTACAGTACAAAGTAATGTTGGGAATATATTAAAATGTATAATTTAGGAGAAAAAATGTATGAACTACATACCAGGAAGTGATGTACATACCTGACTCAGCAGCGCTCTTCAGACAGGAGAGGGCAGCACTCAGCCTGGCACATTCATCCGAGGTGAACCCTAGTCTTCTCATTGTATCTCTAACCTGAGTGCCTGTCATCTGCTGTAAAACATCAAGAGATAATTTCGCCTCCACTGCCTGCAGAGGACAAGAACAGAGCGGGTATGAGACAGCAGAAACACCTACGTTTCAGTACAGCAAGGAACAGCACAGCACATATCCAGACACGGAAACAGGAGATAGTCTGTGGAGGTTAGGATGTTTTCGGACAAGGGAAGTGCGCAAATCGCTTATCAGTCGAGTTAAACTGTGGCTCCAAGAGGGCAAACACTGAAACGAAAACTAGGGCAGTCTCAAACACTTGCGTGTGTGCACACGGTAAGCAAAAACAAGAGCAGACATTTCAACATCAGGGCTTCACAGAATGACTCATATCAACAAAATTAAACTGGCATTATGTAACTTTGGAGAAGAGGGACGGCTCAATGTCAAACGCTTGTTTTGCAGCTCCTCAGAGGGGGGCTACCAGGTTTCTCTGACCTTTCTCACAGTGTGTTTACTGTCACCACACAATTAACACTGTTAGCCTGTCAAGCAACACCATCTGACCAGGTAGTCCGAGTAGAGCCTGCAAGCTGGGTCTGGTTCTCCTGACGTTCTCATGCATTCTTGGGGTTTGATCCATGTAGCTTAGTTTAATGTCAACCAATCTGTAATGGACATTGCTCAGCATTTGAATGGATCCATTTTGAGTCCGTGTGCTGATATTTTGTTTTTGTAAGACCCTAACCTCCACTTCTCCTTCACAACAACAAAGACTCATGAACATGGATGAAGTTCATGTTGACCAAAAGATTTCATCCGAGGTAAGGCAGCAGATTCAAACCAAGAAACAGCATTCCCACTGACCACGGAGGAAAAATAAATTCAAGCTAGACAGATAAGCAAGAAAGATAAGTAAATGTTGATCAAGATGTCTCCCAGGTATATTGTTAGCTCGCCAATGCTAGCCAAATACAGAACTCAAGGCTCCTAGCTTAATGTCGTGTTACACAACGGAGCTGGTGGAACAACAGTGAACCTGTGCTAGGAACTGAGACAACCACAATGAGACTGCGGTTTGGTGAAGTTTATTTTCTGTATATTGAAACCAGTCCACAGTCATGTCACGTTCGCGGTACAACAGAACAAAACGTTTAAAATTTGAATTATTTACTTGGAAGGTGACGTTTATGATGAGTGACTCACGACCAATTGAGCCACGATGGAGAGTTACTGCCTTGGATTTGGTTTTCTTTTCAATGAAATATTCCGCTTTCATATCACTATTTCAGATGCTTGTAGCTTGACGACTGTTTGAGATAATGGGATTTATGAACCAATGGAGAAACACTTCCTCTCTGAAGTAACAATGATGATGGCTGGGCATCGTTGTTGCTAATGGCGGAACCGTGAACACCACACCTGCCGCTTTTTCCAACTTCTTTTCAACATTGTCCCCCTCTCTCTCTCTCCTGGACACATCGTACCAGTATGTACTGGTTATGAACTGTGACAAGATGACAAATGGACTCGCCATACGTCACTTTCCGTCCCACTGTACGATCATCATCAGAATGTGGATATTCCTCTTCAAATTCTGAGTTAGTCACATTTGTTCTCTTGCTCTCAGCTATGCTCCTTCTACAAAACTACAACATTCCTTGTCTCTTCGAACAGGGGCTGGTTTTCAAACTCAATTTACTCCAAAACTTTGATAGAAACACAACCATAAATGACGCTCAGACGGAAGTCACACGAGTTCTGCTTGTGCATCAGGCTCCATATTTGCAGCTCGACTCCTTTAAATGCAGCGATGCTGCTTGTTGCTTGAAGGAGTGCCCCAATAAATTTGACTAAATTGTGAGGGTATTGTGTAAAATGTGAACTTCCAGTTTCAATGTTTGTACATAGCAATTTATCTTAGTTCGAAGTTTACCTGAAAAAGACAAAAGAAATGTAAGTAAAATGCAGACGGCGATGTCTGATACTGAATTAGGGCAGGAAATATTCCCCACAGATTTATCGCACATCTGAATATTTCATGCCGTAAAAGCCAGTATCACAGAGGAAAATGTTTGGGGACAAGTAGAGGGGGGCAGACATATTGGGGAGAAATTCCTCATGCAAATAAAAATCTCTCAGTAGTGTTCTAACATGACAAAGACAGAAGTAGCAGCAGGCTGGTAACAAGAGCTGTCAAGCAGAGTTGCTACTACATTTCATCTGTACGTCTTCATTGAAACGTTCACTGATATTTTGAAGAAATAGCTACACTGGATATTGGGCAACATTTTCAAAACTTCACTTTAGTGTCACTTCAAATGGTTTTGACTTCAAAGCATTTAATAAAACACGTATGCTTCAGTAGACCAGAGGGAAAGAGATTTCCCATCAGAGGAAACAAACACCACCTACCTCTATGAGCTCCTGTCGAAGGTTGATGGTGCGCAGCCAGTCTCGTAAGCGTGGGTAGCTGTCTAGAGCCTCGGGCCGCTCTGTCTCTGGCACTTTCTGCTTGCACTGCAGCTGTTTACAGATGTATTTCATCAGCTTCACCTGCAGGGAGCAACAGAGAACACCAGTTAGGTGGGAGGAGACGGAGGAGGAGGATGGATGAATGTTGCGGTCCTACTAAAGCTTGGATCTTCAGAAGATCACCTGAAGTGACGATAAACATTACAGTTCATGTAAAACAGTAGTCATAAGAAGCTAAGTGGCCTTTTTGATATTACAGTCAATGATGTCTTCAGAACAGATGCAGGGCTCAAACTCAAACATCCCTGGATCAGAAACTCAGTAACAACTAAGAGAAGAATTGAACGTTTTGTTTTGACGCTGGCCTCTTCTCGAAAACAGCACCCTGCAGAGCTTGTGACTTCCAGATGAAAACACAACACAATAGGCATTCACGTTACACAATTGGCACATGCTAGCTTCAACATTGACCCATCTGGTGCTTCTTGAAATTGGACACATTTGGTTTCTCCCACATAAACTGAGCATCAGCCCATCACAAGGCAACTCAAGGCATCTACAGAAGAAGTGCCGAGAGATCAAAGCCTGCATGGAAATGTGGAGGAACGGGGATTTAAGTGACTTTGAATTCACAGAGCCTGATATGAAAAAGGGATGTCCAGTGAGCAGCAGTTGTATGTATGTCCGCGGTCAGAGGTCATCATGAAAAGTGTGAAGACTGGTTCCGCATTATACAAGGACAACTATAACTTGAACAACCACTCACTACAACCACTTTTCTTCCATGGTGACAATGACAACCTAGACATGAGTTTTCTATGACGTTGACATGAAAAGATGGTTGCAAACTAGTTGGTCTGTCAGATGTTCAAAATGCTTGGCATTTCTTCATTGGTCTGGTATTGGTATTAGGTCACGCCCACCACCTGGCATGCAGCGCCCATTCTGCACCTGAAAATGACAATGCACAGCAAAAGGAGACTGCGGTACTCGTGGCAATATCCTGTTAATACCAAATGCAGCAGTATTATTTGACAATTGGTTTGTGATTAATTCTTTTGGGGTAGAAAGTAGGGAGAAGCAGAAAACACGCAGGGAGTGCTTGTGTTACAGTTAAAGTCATTCTCGTTGACACCGTGGTATTTTGTCAAAACAACTTCATGAGGCAGACAAAGAGGTGCATCTCAAATACACAGCACATGCATCATGGATATATATATTTTTTTAAATACTTTTTTATACTTTTTTATAAAGATACAAAACACCCATTTTGAGCGCTGTTTATTCACCTTTATACTCTATATATACTTTGTACACAGAGAGTAATATGACTAATATGTGACTAAAAACCAATAAGTATTTCCGTCCAAAACACTAAAACTAAGATGCCTGCCAAAAACAACGTACAACAGCTCGAACCCTGAAGACCACACCAGCTGTCTCTTCTGTCAGCAGAAAACAGGAAACTGGGGCGAGAGATCACAAAGGCTCACTACAATTGGACAGTAGAAGAAACATGTTGCAGGTGTGATGAGCCTCGATTTCTGCTGCGACATTCAAATGGTCAGCGTAACCCAGCAACTTCAGACGAGAGGCGGGGTTGCCAACTTATCACAGGACATGGAGACAAACCACCATCCAGGGACTTTCATACCTGTGGACTATTTGAGTACTCAGTAAATCTCTGTATGTTTTGACTATTTAGTACAGATACAAAACTTAATTTGCTTCCATGACAACTTAGTGTCACATGAGTTGAACAGAAAAAATACAAGTCAAACCCATTGTCTCATTTTAAAAAGGCCCAACAATACTTTCAAACAACTATGTGGAAAAAATGTGTAAGTATTCGGTTTAAATTCCCAATCTATAATCAGTTCAAATTACAATAAACAATAAATATGCCTGAAAAATTAAAAACAAATGAATGAGCAACAACCGACCACATTTTTTGATATTTCAATTGTAAATGTACATATTTAAATTCGTCATCAAAGTGAGTGCAATGTATTTCGGCTCATACAACAGACAAACACACACACAAACGTTTCTATCTCTGTATTTGTGAGGACCACTCACTGCCATAATGCTTTTGCCCACAACTCACCCTAAACCTAACCTCAACCTCAACCTCAACCATGACTCTAAACCAAACCTAAATCTAATCATATACATCCAGATATTGAGACGTCTTCATCCTCAAATTGAGGCTTAATCTCACGCGGTCGAGCCAAATGGCATAAGGTCATGATTAAAAATGCAATTAAATAACTAAATATTGAGTTTAGAAATGCAACTCCAATTTACATATTTCTACACCGATATCATCAACAACATGGTAGAAATGACTATTTCAGTTTCCTTTTCTTTTCAGCACAGCACTTGCCTCCCGGACCTCAGTTGCACTCTGATGTAGTTTTCCAGAAGAGCTATCAGATAGACAAGTCCATGTTAACAGAAGCCTTGAGGTCTGTCTGCCACAATATTTTCAGTCATTTAATTAAAATAAATATCCAAGATGAATAATTGAGCCACGATTCATTACAAACTGCCAATAAAAGGAATCTGATAAGAAACAACAACACAGTCTGTATCTTGTATTACAATGAACTCCGTGGTATTGGTTTGCATCGGTCCTAGTTGTGACACGGTATGGAGTGTCTCCTTATCTCGCCGTCTATCAGTAACAGTCCATTACAGCAGGTGGCACCTTCAGATGAGCGGCTCGACACCAGCTACCTCTTGACCTGCCGCCTGCTACTCTAGTACCGGAGCCACAATGACGAGCGCACGTCTTTCGCTGCCTATTCTTTGCACACAGACGGAGCTATTACACTGAAACTCTAGTAAAAGTTCGGCCTTGGCATGCAAAAAGATTTGCTCGCAGCTCAACAGCAGCCAGCTAAAGCATCTCTACTGCAACAAAGAGAAGAAAAAAAAGAATCCCATCAACTCTATTCAGCTCTATATCTGTGAAGCAAACCGACAACTTCAACGTTCCAAACGTAACATCTGTGTACTGTATATTGGAAAGAAGGGGAAAACAGTGATTCCATCATGTAGCTTTGACCGGCTGCTGAAGCGCATTCAAATCATGACCTCACTTTCTGATATCGTCAACTGGATTGTGGCTTTGGAGAGGACTTGCTATCAGGTTTCTGAGGAGAAGGGCAGTTGTGTTTGTGGTCACTCTGGTTCAGTGTTGGACTAAAAGGTGGTCAACCATTGGTCACTTGTATTATTAGCAAATCAGTTTGTGATGACAAGAAGTATTTCAAAGATGCAGAGGATTGATTGTGAAGACCACTCATCTTTGCAGATGACGTGATATCAAACAGTGCAGACAAGAAATAAAAACTTTAATACTATCTGAGTCTATATAAGCCATAAACATGTACACACATTGTCGGTTGATTTACTCGGACATCAAAACCGCCAGCTCTTGTCGATCCAATGACGAGGGCAAAGTGGAGGTGCCGTGGTCTCTTACAATCTGGGTACATCCGTAAAATCTGAATGACGTCAACTGTCTTCTCATTACCATGCAGAAAAGGAACTACGCATTTCCATTTTGTGAGGTCAAGAATGTAAACATTACACTTTTCATTTCTCAGTTTTGGACAATGTTGTCTGATGAAAAAGATTCAGAAACTGGTTTGCAGTCGAGACTAGACACCTTCATTCATATAATTTTCAGGGGGTGACAGGGTTCTCTGCAGCTGACAGTTGAGGACGATAGTTCTGTGAAGTTTGGATTTTGTTTCATGTCACACAGTTGACATTTGAGGTCAGTCAGGGTGGATGGCTGTTGGGAAGGAGAGACAGGAAACCCACTCCCCCATCTGACTTTCTCATTGTCATAAACACAGCGGGACCTCTTTACCAGCATATGATGAACGTGCCAAAAAAAAAAAAAACTGACAAGACTCACATCCACCGACCAACACAATGTCAGAGAGGGTACAAGTAAGGAGCTCAGACTGATGGTGGAATCTAAATCAATTGCTTAAACACTAGCCAGCAGAAGGAGACCTTTGTGTGGCTAATGAGCTAGCCTCCTGCTTTACTACCTAATATACTAGTTTAGCCCTCTGACGTCAGGTTACCTAGCAACCCTTCTTCTGAGTCGTCAGCAGAGTTTCATTGGGATTTTTCATATTTATGTGCAGCACATCCCTGACATAAAACAGCACATCTAAATGTTAAAACACTCATCTTTCTTTCATACTGACGCAAGCCTTAAACAAGAAGTATCCCTCTAATTTCCCACGGATTTGACAAATGTGTGTTGAAATTTCAGAAGACATGGCGAGAGATAATAACAGGCCCTATATGCATTATTTTTGGTGCAGAGTGGAGGAAACAGCCATTGACGTGTGGCTTGGAGGAGCGAGGAAGGGAGGAAGGGAGGGAGGGTTGGGGAGGAGGGATGGCGTCAGAACCCACCTGTCAGCCGAGCTAAACAACACCATGGCAACGGCCTAATGCTGCAAAGGGATGAGTGACAGCCAGGGTGTCAGCCAGCATAGAGAGGAGTGGAGACCTAGCAGCCGCCTGCCTGACACAGCAGACTCGGGGAGCAGATCCCACTGCTCCAATTGGCTCCTGCTGACGCAGGCACATCGCTGCACCTGCCAAGGATACGCTCCTCTGTCTGCAAGCGCTGCCATCAGCTAAATATGAACATAAACGCCTGTGGGCCATCAGTGAGAGATCCAGAGAAGGGCATCATAGCAAAAAAGCAGGGCGAGGGCTCCGACAGTGTCATTTAATCAGGTGTTTTCAACATACGTTGCAGTAAATTATGGGCTGTGCATCACACGCAGTAATGCCGTTTGTCCAGAACAATGGCCTGCAGCCCCTCCTCCATCATTATCTCCTGTGCAAATTGACCTCACAGCATAGGGGAGGGGAGGAGGGACATATTTACATGCTTGGCCTTTGGCCTTGTTTTGGATCATACGTGCCGAATAAAACGGCTCTCCTTTCACAAAACCACATATTTAGCAGCTTGTCAGTAACTTAAATCAAACAAAATGAAAAGAAATAGATGTGCCCTCTTAAATACATGTGGCTGTATGTCATGACATTCACCAGAAAATAACAACCAACTGGAATTTCATAATTATATCAAGACTATTGCTTCACATTTTATAAGAACTAGAATTGTATCAATTTTAATAAAAACCGTCAAATGACTTCTTATTTTTCCTTTTTAAAATAACTGTTTTATATGTGGAAAATCAATATGCTGAAATAATACAGTTGATGAAATAAATAAATGCCTATTAAATCTTAAAGTAAAAAAAATGCACTTGAGTTAATAGAATAGTTCAAAGTTGATTTAGGCAGTGGAATTCCCAGCATGATTTATGCCTAGATTTTTCCAAGAGCAGAATTGCGAATAAAACATTGCGGTATCTACTGTTTGCTGACAGTAGATATGTAAACAACATTGGAGAGAAACCTCTCTGAGTCAGGCACTGCTTCAGTTGAGGCAGCTCAGGCTGGTTCCTCTTTGCTTGGTGCTGAAAGGAACAAGCTCATTTTCAGAAAGGAGGACAGTAGACCTTAAAATTACAGGATGTAATGCAACTCATCCTGAGTGTGTTTAAGAATAGATCAAGGCCGGCCCACTCTTCATTTCCACACCGCTCTTATTGGTTTCACCACTCGCGCCACAGAACAAAACGGAAACTGCGACGGGGTCAGTGTTGCTGCAATCACTTGAGTCGTGCTTCCTCTGTACTTGCATGTGAGCGACATCCTCTATTGTCTTCTCCTCAGCCTTCGACACGCACACACAACAGTGGTCATGTCGTGAGAACCGGCCCAGCTGATTGGCTTCGATTCTCCCCTCCCCTTTCCTCTCTGTTCTACTCTCACACTCAGGCTCTTTGCGCGTCATTTGATTTTCTTATTTAACAACCAACGCTGAAAAATGCGTAGGAAGAAAGAAAGTCTAAATATAGCTGCAGCCACAACAGCTCACACCGCTAGCACACTGCAAACTCTCTGACATCAGGGGAGACACAACAGTGTGATGCAGATCACACACAGATTAAAATAACTCACAACGTTACCATGCATGGAAAAAAGATCACTACAAGTAACTACAAATCTGGTGTTGTCGACATTTAGTATCACTCCAATAATCATACTTTTTAATGTTATTTCTTTACATTTTAAGTTAAAAATCTGTTCAAATGAAGTAAATTATGCACATTCCTATCAGGACAAAGTGATGACGATGCAATAAACTGGAATAATGCACAGATGTTTCTGACATTTCTAACTAGTGTACAGTCAAGCCTTTATTTCAGCTTCAATATGTATGACTCTGCGGTTCAAAACAGGACAGAAAAAAAACAAAACTGAATTTTCATCATAAACCCAACAGAAATGCATTTTCACAAACGTAAAAACTTGTACGTGTGTGCACAACACAGGTACGTGATATGACAATATTAGGTGTTGCGAGCGATTATCTGTGTGTTGACAATCTGTCGAAGGTTAAAAGTGGAATGTCAATGTTTTTTTTTGTAAGTCTGATGTGCCTCTGACTTGACCACACACCATCGAGGCACAATGATATGTTCCTTTTCAGACCCACGATGCCGAAGACTGCACTGCTAAGATAACAGATCCAACACTTATGTACACACGTACAACATCACTGTTTAACTTGTTGCTTAATAGTTGGCTTAAAACCAGATGAAGTCTTTTTAGTTATTACCATAACAAAGTAGGCTGATTTCTCTGGGAACTACCACAAACTACAGTAAAATGATGCTGAAGAGGCTAAATTTGGAAGCGTATGCCAGGCTTAGCACAATGCTAGCTAGATAAAGTTGACAAAATGATTTTAATGGCTCATAATCTGCGATAGGAATGAAGAGGGAAATGAAAACAGCCAAGACCATACCTGTAATATCTTCTAAAGCTGATGGATCTTTAATAATCAGGCTCAATAGTCAAACATTGCAGTTTTTTGTTGTAGGGGTGCAACAAAATTTCATTCTCCAGACGCACAAAATGAAATATATTGTTGCATGTCTTCCTTTATTTGTTTTTTACTCAATCAATTTGACCAAACCTATTTTCTCTGTTACTACTGATGGTTTCTTGCAATCGATTAAATTCTGGGTCTGTGCCAGATTGACTCGGACACTTGACTCGGTCTCCTTCTGCATTTAGTTTTTTGGCCCACGAGTCTCTGATCAGCTGTTTCCTTTCTTCAGCGTTTCACACAGGTCCTCCCACCACAGTTTTTGGAAACAGTTGCATCTCCGTAGTGCTGGAGCCCAGAAGCACCGAACACTTATGCCGGTGGCTTTAGTAGAAATTACCTGTAGTGGAATAAATGCTCGGGTGACCATGAGTCAAGTCACGAATCCCTTTTTGCAGATTTCCTGTAAATTTCCATGCATTTCCATTATTCATGTAAATTGTTCTGTTGGACTCTTTGTCATTGAATTTTCATTGACATTTTATGAAAATTTACAAATTGTCGGTCACAAGTGATGTCAAATTATTATTAAAAATGGTTTATTCATATTAAATGTGACTCAAGAGTATTTTTACTGTGTAATTTCTAAATATAAACAGTGAATGTGTAACTTTAACTTCAATTCACAAATCTGTCACTTTTTGGAGACAATTTACTGTCTTGCTCTCTTTTGTAATTTGTTCTGGAGTTCACAATAAAATGTCAGAACCATATGTACTATAGTGGACTTTCAGGAGGTGCATTCCTCAAAAAGCCTGTTTCATTCGAGCCCTACCATTTAGTGTTTCGTTGCACTTAGATTCTGTTAAAATGACTGTGTCAAAGAAGAAACAGTCATGTCTTTGTTGATATTATAAGTTAATTCATAGGTTCATGTATGTTGAAAGCAACATGTGATGTCGTAAGAGTGCTCACTATTTACAGAGTTGTTTACTTTTTGGTATGTTTACGGTCTTTGCATATGTTGGCAAAAAACAGTTTTTTGGCTTCAACGGTAATTTTTCTTTCCTCTATGTCTGTTATGCATGCAGTACTGGTTTGGTTGCACCTACTAGCAATCAAAAATACATAAGACTATTATTTGATTAAAAAAATAATTATTAAAAAAATAAAATGTGCCATAGCATATATGAAATTGATTTGAACAGAAGCAGAACTGACTGTGAATATAAAATATAATATTAACTTGATAATTTGACGATAAACTAAATTCACCAAAAACAAAATACAAATAACTTACTACGGCAATAGTAAATACTTAGGTTCACAGACCATGGACATGTGGAAACGTCTCATTCTTTTCCCCTTATTTTGCAATTTGCCTCTGAACACAAACGTGTTGCACGAATCACATGACAGTACAAACGTTAGAACACAATTATGTTTCACAAAATGCTTGCTGACCGTTTTATGGCCAGAAGAATCCAATATGCCGTACGTTTTTTAAACCAAATTCTGAGCACGATCCTCAGCAGCCAGCTTCCTATAACAGACGTAGTTTGGTGCGCGTCCGTTATTACGTCTTCTTTCAAGAGTAAGCTACAATGGCAGTCTGAATGCAGCAGGAGCAGCAAAAGTTAACATGGAGGAGTCATGAGAGGTAGACAGAGAGCAGCGTTGAGTGGGGTTTAACATGAAAAATGAAGCAGCAGTTAGCACTCCATTTAAGAGGGCGCTATCATTATCCTCTCCGTGGGCATATGCAGAAAAACACACAGTTCAAGAGGCATAATAAAGCTCCCTCCATGAGGGCATGAAGTGAGCTGGAGCCTCTCTTGATCGCACTCCAAAACCAGGAGCACATCAGGTACTTTGACCGCAGAGCAAAGGGCCTCGCAGCCTCGGAAGCTCTTGGCAGTAATGACATCTATCATGTCTAGTTACTTGTAGCACGGAATAGTTTACATGGGATCACCTGGACACTGATATGCAAGTTGGAAGGTAGGATTTCCAAACCATGGCAGGAGTTCAACGCCTGTCGCACACCAGGTTAGGTTTTCAAAGGGGGCTGCACATTTTAACACAGCTACACACAAAGAAGCAGAAAAGAGAAATTTAAAGAGTCACAAGTGGAATTGTTGACTCCTCAGCTACACACACATTTGGTGACACGCAATGGAAAAACAAACATCCCATCTCTGAGCTGTATTTAACTAATGTTCTAAAAGTATCTCTTCTTGTTTTTTTTTTCAAGAGAAGTATGAGGCAAATTACTTTTTTTAGAAAACATTAAGCTTGATTTCACCAGCAGACACATGCACAAAGACAGTTGTCCTCTACTCAGTTGCCAAGCCAATGCATCGGTCCCCATCAAAACACCGAAACCATATGATGATGCAGCTCTAAAACAACTAACTGCAAAAGATATACGTCACATAGTTTTGTTTGTTTTTGTTTTCAAAAGTACAGTGGTTACAATGACTACTACATACTTTTTTATTTAACTGAATTGAGTTTGACTTTCTAGATATTCTCCTTTCCTTTTTGTGACTTTTTAGAGGCCTTGTGAATAAACTGCAAACCAAGCACCAAAAAATCTTCGAAACAGAGTTCATCAAAAAAGTAGGCATCTGCAAGTTGATTTCAAAAGGGAGAGCCAGCAAAGGAAGGGGAAGTACAAGTGCTGACTAAGACCGAACCAAACTGAACAACAACAGAACTTCAGTTACGTGAACCAAGAAACAAGGGGAATTTGACTTCGTATCTCAGTAAAGCAGTTCAACGATCCCTTTACGCACACAACTGGAATGAAGACACAGACACACACAGACATTTGTACCTCCATCCTTGTGGGGACACTTGCCATCATGCTTTCTCCAGCCCTTTAACGTAACCATCCAAAACAAATGGACAACCTTAACCAGGACACATTTTCATCCTCAAATTGAGGCTCGGACTTGTGGGGACAGGCAAAAATGCACCCAGAAAGCAAGATGTCCTCACGAGTAGGTGTGTTTCCAAGAATTAGTCCATGTAAGGATAGCTATTCAACTACACAGAACACACCCCTAACACGCTACACACACAAACGTGCTTTCCCTAGCCTCTTACCTTAAACCTAACCATCCAAAACGCATGGCTAAACTTAACTTGGACTCTTAACCAAATCTAAACTGAATTATAATGACCTTGTTGTTTTGATGTCTTCATTCTCTTTTGCTCGACAACCATTCACCGACTTCCACCATTAGTCAACTAGTATACATATGATGTGTACAGTCTGACGAACACAACGTTTGTAAATACTACTATTGACTACTACTATTGAACATGAACATGAAAAAAATGGACCGATTCTCGAGCATATACTGGTGTAATCTACGGTCGAGAATCGGGCGTCCATTTTTCCATGTTTTGCAGATGCCCAGATGCCCCCCTAGCTAAAGGCCTGGTTACATGTTGTATTGTTTAAAATGTGGTGAAAAACTTTCCCATACTTAAGCAAAGGTCCCATAGCAGATTGTACAAAGAGAGTGATAATTGATAATTTAATAGTGACAAGATAAGCATTTATAAACATATGAAACAGATTCTTATTGAACATTTCATGCCAAATGCAACCGCTTCATACGGGGGCGTTGAAAAAGATCAACAGGCTACAGGCTCATGACACAATTTCAAATTCACAACAACAATGAGCTGCATACCAAATAAGGTACCCCACCAGAATCTGAGCCTCAAACAGAGCGCCCTGTTTTTATTATTCCCCTTTCAAAAACAGTTCAGGTCAGGGGGAGAAATTAAGATTTTATCCAGACATGGAGATGTTTTTGAAGAAATGCATGTTTGGAATCTCCCATATTTGTGATTAAAACACAGGTGTTTATCTATAAAACTGTTCATTTGAGTCGGTTCTGTTCTGTTGACTTCGAGCACACTCGAAGTCAACATCTCCCTGAGGCCACAAGTCACGATGATAATGTGAATTTGAGGTCAAGAACAAGTTTGGCCATGAGGTAATCAGAACAATAAACACAATATAACAAAAAGATGTTGCTGAATTGCGAACAAAACCTGCTGCAAACACTGTATCACCTCGTATCCATAATGATGCCCTCAACCTTAAAAGTCAAAAGCCTTGTCTTCCAAAACATCAAAAATATAACCTGTCTCCTAACAACAAACTAGTAAGTAGTCTAGACTGGTTAACCATGGAACACTAGTGCAGAAAAAAATGAAAGTACTGCTTGATGTCAAGATACATTCTGTTGAAGGTGAATTACAGAAGGACATTGCTTTAACTTGTCTTCAGTGGTTCTGGGACTGTTATCCAAGGGTGGAATGTTTTCTCAAGAAGAGCACATTCATTGTTATCCATGCATAGCATTCACAACCAGACCACAGGACCAGCATGTATATACAGTACAGGCTTTATGACAACAAGTTCAAATAGAGACAGTGACTTACACATGCATGTGTGTTTGTTGTTGTGGTTCTTTTTGTACCTGGCAGAATTGAGCAGTTAAGTCCTTGGTTTTTAGAGGCTGAAACCTTCAACTGATCTTAGCAGGAAAGAATCTTGAGAGACTTCAAGTAGCAGACAAGTACTCCGATAGATGGCATCCGGTTCCTTAAGGTACACATGCAGAAGATGCAAAGATGTGTGGAAAACTAAACCAATGCAATTGCTAGACCCAAACTGCTAACTCTCTGCCACAAACAATGTAAAGCATATGTACTTACAAGCATAACATTTGGAATTTAAATTTTCAAAGCCACCCATTGAACAGCACACTGCTCGTGCTAACTTATGAGCACGAATGATGAACGATTACAGGCGAACGGCCAAGACTGTGAAGTCACATTTTCAAGTCTTACAACTGAAACCTGAAATTCTACTTTTATCTGTATTTCCATTCAGTTAACTTTTCTGTTTGAATCCTGGTTCAATAAGAAATGTTGTGTAAGCTACACATAACTGAATCCGAGAAGACTCTCTGATTTAATATACAGAACTCACAGCAAAGAAACATTTCATAATATGACAATTTTTGAAAATGACAGCATTGATGGATCACATATATTTGTCTCCTCTCTTCCTATGTAGCAAAGCACATATGAAAAAAAAATAGTGGTGTCTAAGACTAATACAGATACTGTATCATACACGTCTCTGACTGATGTGTTAATGCCATCTTTGTTGGTTGGGGCTTTCCAGTTGAAGCGAAAGTTTTTGCAGCATTTTGAAGACTGACTGTTTAAGAAGTTCACGCACTGTTACTCACATAGTGGTTTCCATTGAAAGGGCGTTTCTCCCTGGTAATTTGGCTGAATCCGAAGACCGAAACTTGCCAATTTTCATGCCCCACAGCTTTGTGATCACAGGCGCCATATTTGTTTTCATTGAAATCTCGCAGTGATCCACATCTTGCAAGCATTCGATTGGTTCACGCAGCATGGAAGAGTGGCGTTATTGGTGGCATGCCCCATGACCTCTCTAGAAGGCGCACCATATATAGTCTCCACATTCAAAAATGGACGCTGTCTCAAACTCCCAGCCAAAAAGCTGACAAGACCGCAAGAATCACCAACCAATTATCAGTTGGCAAAATCACGCCAACCACCTCACAAGGAGAGTCCAACTGTCTGTGAAATTCTTCTGGTACAAACCAATTCTTGCATTCCATGACCTGTCATTTGCCACAAAAGGCCTGCTCCTTCTACAGTACTTTGTAGTAGAAGTAGGGATGCTCTGATCAGGATTTTTTCTGCCACTCACTGATACAATCAGCCAGAGTGCCACAGCTCACCACAGCAACTTTTCTGTCACGCCACGCCTTGAAAAGTGATATTTTTTTTAAAGAAGAAATTTCACATGATCAAACAAGTTCACAAAATGAAGTGGAAACATCGAAACAGGAAGAAAACACACAAGGCATCATGGAAGTGGACATCATTATGGCCGTTCTCAGAGTATTTTTAATGGGCAAATCCCAAAGGAACCATCATGATAACAAAATGACAGGAATATGTTACAAGCCTGAATTTGTTCATCCAGTCAGACATATGCAGTAATATTCAGGTGAGGACAAAGAGGCAGAGACAGATTTAATCTTCATGTAAACAAGCGTTTTCATGGTCACCAATTCAACAAATGTCAAAACTAGCTGTTTCGGGTACCATGAGAATGTATCATTAAGTTCGAATGAATCAACATTTTATCATTGCGCAATATGGAAAAGGGAAATTTCAATTTTGCTTTCTATAAATTTCTTTTCTTCTTGAGAGATTTCGTCACTCTGCAAGACTTCCACGGTCACATTTACATGGGAGTGACTCCACCCAACCACTGCCGTAGCTTTTCCAAGCCACCAGAACGGCCAGAATCAGGAAGAGGCATCACTCACATCATCTCATTTACAAACTACAATTTAGAAGTAGCGTACTACTCCAAAAGTACAGCTTTCTCATGAAGCGTTTCTATTGATATATAGTGAAGAGATTGCCCTTATTTTATTTTAATAGTGATTGTTTAACTGTATTTGCCTTTTGGATTAATATAAAAGTGCAAACCTTAAAAAGCTGTTTGCACAAATGCTTTGTTTGTATTGAACAAACACATATAATGTAAATCACTTTCTTCAGGTCCTGTTGTATACAATTGTAAACTTTAATATGATAAATACAGAGTCATAACAAATATTGATATCAGGCAAAAAAAAATATATAGGGTGCCATGGTGCACAAGACTCCCATGCAGTGTATTCTCTTCCTCAAATAAACACTTGTCATTCCCCAAGCAGCAGCATTTTAATGCGTAAAAATGAATCAATTAATAAAATAAATCTTCTCATCTCACAAAAATATATTTCCACCCGCCGTCCTTTCACTCTCACTGCCTACCAGCCAGGACCTTCGACAGACATTTATTTTCGCCGACTAGATAAAGAAGCCGGACCTTGATGGCCGTGAATGCTTTTATTCAAAAACATTTGATATTGTGATGACGGCCTCTCACCTACAATGACGCAGGAATGAGATCCAGTTCCAATACTAAGACTGAATAAAACCACTCAGAAGAGATCTTTTTTCCGTGCTGAGAGTTATTCCTGACTTTTGAGAAACACGTTCCGCCGAGCCATTCTCTGTGTCTGAAAGTAAACCCTCGCAGCTTTCTGGAAGATTCGTTTTTGAGAGCATGATTGTTCGTCGAGTGCTCACTTACACAGAAATAAAACAGACATGGATAATTGATGGCCTCTAGCCAATCAAGAGAGTGTAGTCCTTTTATGCAAGGTATATGACCTAAATAGAGCTGAAGCCAGAAAACACATGCCACCTAGCTAGCTGAACATCAGTGTGTCTGCTGCCTACACAAAAGCTGTTTTGATATGTTAAGGTTTTTAAAAGGGGGCTGAAAAACAAGTCTGGAAAAACAAGTAAAGAACAGAAATGTATCATATTGATCCCACATTTACTTGTATATCTTCATCTCAGGAGGCATTTCAGAAATATAGTGATGCAGCAGATGGTGCTTTGTGAGGTTTAAGATCCAGGGTTTCCGCCAAGATTTTTTGAAACTGTCTCAGAATGAAACTTACCAAGAAGCAATAGGGAAGCAGATGGGAAAGTTTAGACTTTTACTGAATTGGTGACACTATAAATGCTAGTTTTTAATCCGCAGCCGTACGCCTCTTTGATGTCCGACCGGATGCACTTCTTGAGTTCCATAGGCAACGGATTTCAGTCATTATGAGGTTTCTGAGGTTCTGAGGTTAATTCCATTAAAACATGCCGGAACTGCCATAATATAAAGCCCACCTCCATGATGTGTTACGTGTTATCCACTTGTTTCGATGTTTCCATCACGTTTTAATACGTTTCATCAGGTGAGATGTCATCTTTAATAAACAACGACTTTACTAAAGCCGTTACAGTGAGCCACGATCGATTACACAAAGCGCTAACCCTGAGATCTGATGTCTTTTATGGCCAATATACAGAGTTTGAGAAACTCAAAAAAAAAAAAAACTTTGCTTGAAAATTATTTTAATCCAGGTGAATTAAAAAGAGTGAAAACACACCCAGAGGGTAGTGGATTATTAAACTTTAATTTATTAATTATATTAAACTAAAATTGCGAAAGTAGCAGCATCATGTTTGGTTTGCCAACTGCAAAATAACAATGAATTGGTTATTACCTCAGGACGACCTTAAAAGTGGACGACATTGCTCAATAAAATGCAGCATTCAATTGAATCACTGAAGTAAATGCAAATTTCTCTTTAACAACACACTTTGATTTGCGTTGTCACAGTTTAATGGAATACATGTTGTAGAGATGGGAGGTGTACTCCTTATTGCTCTGAAAACTCAGGCAAGCCACTGACCTCAGAACCTGGTGACAAAGTTGTTGAGACACTACATCTTCACCGAGTTTGAATCCCAGCAGAAAAGTTTTGACTGTGAGCCAACACAATCCTCAAATCATGGACCGTGTTTTACTGATTTGACTAAGGACTGTGCTACCACCATTTGTTGTGTGTGTGTGAGAGATACGCTTCACCTGCCTGCGCAGTGCTTTCATTCAGTTTTGCTTGAAGTTTTTTGAGTGAGGTGAGTTGGCAGAATGTCTTTTTGACTTCAGCATTTCATCCTGCAACCACTGTCAAAAAAACATCAGGTCATATAATCTCTTTGTGCTTGTACTGCCATGCAACAGAAATGCATAAATTGGCCTTTTTTTTAGCAACAACAGTTGTGGTAACAGAACTGTGTTTGCAACTTAAGCACAAGGCGTTTAATAGTGCTTTGCTTAAACATGCATGGAACAGGAAAATGATTTTAGAATAAGAGGGTTGTGTTTCTTTAAAAAGCATCGGCACAAGCAGGCCTTTTGTCCGCTCCTGTCATTGTTCCCAACAACATCAAGTTTCCATGACACAGTCCCTTTCAGTCAGGAGAAATCACCAAAACACCACGCAGGCTCGCGGTGGGGTCAGAAAATCACCTGCAGTCGAGGACTGACGGGCAAACTCTCACTCACCTACACGTTTTTCCCCTTCAAGGTTCAAATTAGCACCCTGTTAGTATTTGGAAATATTATGAATATCTTTGCATATGCAAGCAGATCGTCTGGTGACTCGTGTCAAAGCTTGGCCTCTTGAGAACAGCGAGTCATTCCAGGAGGAGCGAGCTGTGTCTGCATCCTGATGCAGGATATATAGAAGCATGCAAAGGAATGATGAGCACTGGGACGTGTTGTTTTTTTGGTGGGGGATTTGCCTCGCAGGCCTCACGACACAAACACAGAAGGGAGCCCAGTTCCATAAATAAGAGCGCTACCAAATGATTGTGTGGGATCCAAATGTGCAGGACCGGGAAGGACGACAGGCTGAATATGACAGATTCACTTTAGAGGAGTGATCTATTTACAGGCAGAGGACGTATTAATAGCTCAGTCTGCTTTTATTTTTGAGCCAATGCACCGACCCAGAATGAAACACTGAGCCGGATATTATCATGACTCCGCAATTTGACAGGAATCGGAGAAAAAAACGCGAGTCGTTTACCTCTAATGTGCGGATTTCCTGCTGCGTGAGGTCGTTGGACGCGGCGCATTTGGTCCGTAGTCCTTGTAAACTGGAGATGGAGATATCAATGATGTTCTGGATGAGTTCGCATTGGTGTAGTGCGGCCATCGCTGCGCCACCGCCGCTGTCCCTCTCCGGCTGCTCATCGCTCTCCACCATCCTCCCACCACCTTTGCCAGACACACTATCCATTCCTCAGCATTGGTGCTCGGTTGGAAGGGCTGGAGTCAAAGTGTTGGAGTGAAATTCAACATATGCAAACGCAGCCCGGAGACACGGCGACCTTATTATGGGAAGTTAGCTGACAGCGAATGTCCCCTCGCGCTGCCTGCTAATGTTATCAGTCAAGACAAAATAAAAAATACAACTGCCGAAGCAAATAAGATATTTAAAAAATCCAACAAAAATGCTCCACGGGGACCCGGGCTCCAAAATAAATAGGAGAAAAGTCAGAATTTCGGGTCCGTGGCGACGAGAGGCTCCGCGCTTCCACCGACAGCTCTGGTGGAGGCTTTCACCGTCTGTCAGCTGTTGGGAACATCATGGAGCGCGGCGCATCACGGGAAATGTAGTCTCGCGCGGTGGACAGAAAACTACACCGCCTCATCTCGCTTTTCCCACATGAATCAATATGAAATTAAACACAGCAGGACAAATACGACACCAAAAAAAAAAACGGGGATGGAGATAGTGTATATTAGATACATATAGAGTAATATGATATATACATTCGTGTTAGTCAATTGATTTTTGGGCCACATTTTGAAGTTAAACGACTCAATCAAGACACTATTGTTCCGGAGGACGACTCATGTCCTAAAGTATGTTCCAAAAACAGATTTCCGATCAGTGTGAGTTGGACTGCGCTTCTCAGCTGAGCCCAACTATGGTGGCCGCAGAAGGGCAAAAGGCAAATCTCACAGTACCACGCTCATATCTAATTAATGAATAAACGTATAAAATGTATCGTTCCCATTTTGTTCAGTTTTTCTTGAATGTTCATTTATTAAACAGTGACTTTAAGTAGAATCAGTGTTAGCTCTTGCAGATTTATTTATTTATTTTTTAACTGTAGACAACATTTCTACAGAAGCAGAAATTCTTTTTGTTCAAACTAGGGTGAACGAGATGAACTGCATGTTGTTGCATCGGGTTGCATAAGTATACTACAATATAAATAAATTTATACTTTTACCACTTTGTTGGATAATATTGAGTGAGAAAAGCTGATTTTAACCATGTTTCCTGATGTGTCATCACTTTGTGTTGCGCTCCAGATGTCAACAGTTCGTACACTGTCCCTAAATTACACAAAACACGAGGATGTACAGCAACCAGGATTTCTTCAAGGATATGCAACTACTAGTTCGTCTAGTTTAGTTGCCTAGTTTGCCTAGTGCCCACAATCTGTTGCAATAGTTTTCAGTATTATCACTCCCAAACAGTTCGCTCTTCTATGACAAGTAAGATGCAAATTAAAGTGATCCTGCTTAAAAAACACCTTCGCTAGCATCAATATTATACCTCCGAACATTTCATCCAATTCGACCTCATAATTTGTCCTCATTTCAGGAGGTCTGTGATCACATGCTTGGTGGGCGGAGGGTGCAGGTTTCCCAAACATGAAGCCGCGCTGCACATGGCTCATTCTGCAACAAGGGTGCGATGTTCCTTCCTTGAATATACGCTGATTATACAATAGAAACTGAGTCACTCCTCACGGCGTCCCTCCTCTCCATCTGCCTCGCCATCTCTTGCTGTACTTTTACACCGCTCAGACGTGCTACTGTCTTGGGAGAAGGCCAAATTATCTGTTTCTTATTGAGCAGCTACTGTTGACTCTGAGAAGCAGAGGATCCTGAACGCGTAATGCACATGGACAGGTGGGTTGAGATGAAGATAAAGTCATAGTCTGGATTGAAAACACAATAGTGGGACACCAACAGATAAACACAAAAACATAGTGGAACCACTTTAAAAAAATCTCCAATGAGGAGCATGAGGATTTTATACACTGCAGTGAGGTCATAATAATATCTCAGACTTCTGCTGTTTGGACTGCAATAAATAAGTGCAAAAGAAAATGTGGTCCCTTCATTGCACACATCATCCATTCATATCTGTAGTGACTGCAGGGGAGTCCTAGCAGATAGTGCCATCTGGTGGCCTCTGACAATCAGGACACAGTTTCATGAAACCTCATTTACCTTTGAATACTGTGTTACTCCAAGATGTCGCAGATGAAGGCTGCCCTGGTATTATCGTGTTATTATTGAAATGAAACCTCATCTACCCATCGCTAGCCAGTGGGCTCCTACTGTTCTCTCCACAGGACGTTGATACAACAAGCCTCCTTGCTTGGAACTCCTCTCAAAGTCACATGAGGGAGCAGAAATTTTCCATGGTGATGTAACGTTGGTGTGCTCCCAACTTAAAGGTTCAGTGGGAGTGTATTGGCCCATGTGAATGGTTGTTACGTGCTATGAAAACTGTCATTCAATGGATCAGGTGGTTGGTTCAGACAGTTGCATGACTGTTCTGTCCCCCTGACTAACGGATGATTTTATTCATTGTTATGCTGTTATGGTGACGACACTTCCTGAGAAATTCTGGACAGCCCTGAATCATGCCCAGTCGATTTGCATAAGAGCACAGTATGGAATGAAACATCCAACCATTGTCATCAAGCTTCTTGTTTATGATACATATATTTAATTTCTGTAAACAATGTGGATTTGGTGCCATCCTCTGCAGTGCCAGGTGGCTTCATCCTGAGTGTCTCTCTGCACTCACACTACAGGAACCAGCAAGACCACGATCCCTCATTTAACTAGGACTGTGTCTTTCACTTTGCTCCTGTTCCAGATTATACACAAAGCCTTTGGAAATCACGTGGAAACTGATGTTCTGCACTCCATGCACAAGTACTTATAAATAATTAGGATAATTTGTGCGTGCAATATGAGTCTAGTAACCACCAAGTGGAACACAACAAAAGGTTGTTGACAAATATTCTGTCACATCATCTGTCTGTTTCCTACAGACTGAACTCAACGAACAGCACAACAGAGAAAGGTGATAAGAAATGTGATCGTTTTAAGGGTTGGGTTTTTTTTGGCTGCCATTCTACAGATCAGTGTTCCCTGCCAGGGAAATGTATTCCTCTCACAGCCTCATGCTCGTGGGGTTCAGTTCTAGTTAAGATTGGGCTGGATGCCGTGTGTCAGATGAGGTGGTCTCTGGTTCACACAACAGGGTCCACTTGGCTCGATAAGGGCAGGACATCTGAAGCCCAACACAATGTCTAACAGGGGTGCGAATGTGGGTCACAGTGAGTGTTAAAAGCAACATATATTTGTGGGATGTGTCCTTACAAATGGATATCTAGCATCTAATGGTAAAATATACATTTGAAATAGATTGTTATGAAAATGAGATTTATTTGTCATTTTGTCAAGATTTTCAATACATTTTTAGACAATTTAACACAAACCTACAAGATAAGTCATTGAAACTAATTGAATTTGTTAGATTTCATTTTGTATTTGATTTATAGATAGACAAGGTTGGAATTGAGTCCAGCCTCAAGCATCACTTGGCTTGGTAAAGGCCATTAGGGACATTATTGGTTAATAATCTTGATACATCTTATTGATCTCTTATTGATCTCTGAGTAACTGAGTGATCAGAACTCAAGGCCACATTCTCCCCAACAAGTGATGATTTTGCTTTCATTTCAATCCATCCAGACGTGTGGGTCGTTTGCGGCCTCTATATACGAATAAATCAAACCTGTCCTCCCATCATGGTTTGAGATGCAAGAGCCTCAGCTCCCAGATCAAAATGTGCTAACTCAGTTCCATTTTGTTAACAGCACAGATTTAGCAGCTCAGCATGCCGGTCCCAGTCCAAACCCAGACAAGTCCCCTTCTAAGTGTGAATGCTGTCAACACAAGAACACTGTACACAGCTTGTTCGCGACTTTTTCCAAATCAAAAAATACAACATACACTGCAAAAACCAAGAGAAGTGAAGTATAAGAAATAGATGTTCGTGTACAGACCAAAAGTTTTCCTGGTTGCTACGAGTACATTCAAGTTAAAAGCGTCAAAAAAAGACCCGAAAAATGCCAGTTAGGTCTCTTTTTATGGATTCAGATGTGAAGAAAAAAACAATACAATCACTACAAAACATTTAATTTCCATTTTTAAAATACCTGGCATCAGCTGCTGCCCCACTACTGCCTCTGTTTCTATGTGAGGATTACCGTAAAAACTATTTTCTACACCAACTGATAATGCATCATCTTTAGCCAGACATTCAACTCTACTTTGATAAAGGGATGCTGCCTCAACAGAAGTGGCTCTTGCTAAAAATGCCAGGCTGTTGCGTTGTCAAAAGGTAGAACACTCACTGATGTGCGGGTCCTTTTTTTCTTCTGTCCAAAAAAAAATTGGGATCTGTAGCTTGTAGCTTGACAGCCAACTGTAACCTGAGCTGAAAAATATTTCGCTGTTTTGTTTATATCGAGACATGAGCATTCTGTTGTGGAAGTGTTGGACGTCACTTTTGCGCTCGCCCTTCAATGTGCAAGTAAGATTAACCAACAACTACCCTTATTTCCTGAATATCGACATCTGACCCTCTACATCGTGTTGCAAAATAATATTTTTATCTTTTTGGTCAAAACATACACAACAGTTTCATAAAACTCACAGACATGTATCATATAGATATCAAGATCTTCATCCCATCATCATTGTCAACTGTGCTCAACTTAAAGCGATTGACTCACCGGATGAAGGATTTCAGTACCTCAATATTCTCCAAGAAGAGTTGAAGGAGGTTAAAGAAAGAGCAAGCACTGGGCTACCACTGTGGCTGACTTTGGTTGGGTGATTGTTTTCTTTCTGGCCTCTGCGCTTTACTATCCCAGTTTTGTGCCTTTGTTTTAGTTTTCTATTAACAAAAATGAAAGTTTGACATGAAAATGATAATTTCTGTCTTCTAGTGACCCATGTTGGGTCACTATGACCCACGTGACTCATATTTGTTTTGCTTCATGTTTGGTTGCATTATGAAAATCGAGGTGCATCATGACTCCTTCACCTGATGTGTCTGATTTGATATGTGTTTTGAAGCTCAAGTAAACCATATTATTAATCTTATTAAGATCATTTGTAGGCCCAGTGCACCTTGTTACGTAGCAACTAAAGCAGGGCATGAACTCTTTCCATGGCAGGAGGAACATTAAATATCATAAATACCAAAACATAACTTTAATTTATACTCTTATTACCGATTATGTAATTTTGTAATTTTGCCAAACGTGTTTCGTTTCTTACCTTTCTGCGCTGCTCGGTTCCGTCTTCTCTTCCTGTTACGGCAGGGTTGCTTTCCAAACTTTCTTTGAGGGTTGTTTGATTTGTGACACACAGTCAACATCCCACAGTCAACAAACGACGAGGAGAATCCATGTGC
The DNA here is from genome assembly GCF_027744825.2 of Synchiropus splendidus. Taxonomy (NCBI): domain Eukaryota; kingdom Metazoa; phylum Chordata; class Actinopteri; order Syngnathiformes; family Callionymidae; genus Synchiropus; species Synchiropus splendidus. The sequence goes on from NC_071350.1 coordinate 3,422,559, forward strand.
AAATCAGCAGCAACGTTCAAATTGGCACTTGGCAGCTTGCTGACACGACTCACTGAGCCAGGGATAACGTGATCCTCCACCAGCCCAACAGCCTCTTAAGCCGTTTAAACGCTCACACTGCCGGACGGGCCGCGCTGAGATGCGGCACTTAGCATGAAGCTAACGGCTACAGATTAAATTCGACAATCTGGTTCTGGCTCATTGGGAGGGAGGGGCTGAGGATTTCCAGGACCTGAGGGGGGAGTTGTGACTTTGACTGTCTGAGAGTCGGCGGGTTCTGATCCAACAGATAACTTCAAAAATGATGCAGCCCCTGATGGTACCACACACAGCGGTTTGTTGTGTGTAGGAATGGGAGGGTGGCCACGAAGATTCCTTTGCTGGAGGTCCAATTATACCCTGAAACTTACATGATAATCCAATTTCGGAGATTCAGTTGAGTCGCCCCTGTGCAGTCTTGAGGCCTCAGACATTGAAGCCACTGCCTGCCAAAGTTAGGGAACTTTTGTGAAATCTGGTGGTCACAGTGGGAGTGAATGGCTGATATGCCCAATGGAAATGGACATTTAATTAATATTGGCTGCCTGTAGTCATGTATACCAGCATGACCCTGAGACTTTGCCTCAACAGGTATTTGAGAGGTCAAATCTCGGGGCCAAGCCAGGCATTTCAAAGATAGCAAAAATATATAAAATAAAATGGCAGATTATTTTTACTATTATGTTGACAAGCATTCAGCAATCGTACCACAAACCAGCTTGTGCAATAGAAACTAAAACAGATATGTCATTCTTCTGAGTGCAAGTTGATCTGAGTTTTGGCCAGTAGTATAGGAGCAGCAACAGACGGAAGTGAAGCAGTAGCGTATGTGTGTGTGTGTGTGTGTGTGGATCAGGAACATAAAGTTAAAAGGCTGCTGAACATTTTTTTAATTTTAAATTGCTATCAACGATTTCATGTTTATTCGTCTCAATCCCGTCGTCACGATGAGGTAGGAAACCACGTCGTCGGTGCAGGGTCTTTACGACAAGAAACGTTTTCGGACACTGCTCTCTACTGGACATATTAAGTATTGCATATCTAAATACTCGTGGGTCATGTAGTCAGGGAAAAGATATTATCAATACACTCAATAAATAATAGGTATCATATATATACATATATGTATTTATATATATATATATATATATATATATATATATATATATATATATATATATATATATATATTTGTTTGACAAAAGTAAAAAAAAAAATACTGAAATGAAAGCAAAGAAAACTGAAAAGATACAGTTACAATGTGTTATTGTGAAAATAAGAACATTTCACATGAAGCCAAAAAAGAAAAGCCAAAATCATTAAATGTGATCATGCGTTCTGAATTTAAAATCAACAAACAAACAAAAAATACAGAATTAATGAAATAAAACTCATATGTTAAAGAGATTTGGCAAGTGACGCTCTAATGCTCTCGAAAACTCGAAGCTGTTTTGGATGTTTTAAGCTGTGGACCTTTCCTGAAGTCTTCAAAGTGCCACGACAGCTGCAAGACGAGGACACTTGTCAGTTGGTACTTCAATACTCTCTTCTCTGTGAAGAGTCATTGTTCTAACTGCTCCGTTTGTGTATCAGCGTATCGGCGCCTTTATTGGCCTACGTTTACAGCTTGAGTTCTTTTTACACAGATCCATTAAGCAAAACTCCACAATTCTCTAGTGATAGTTCTGTTTTAGCCGACAACTCAAATAGCTACTGTGACTAGGTTAATGCTACAGGTGTCCAACTTGTCAGAAGTATAGAGCAGCTGTGGTGTTGTGTTGTGGTCCTGGATGTTGTCACCGGCCCACGCCATCTTGGTTTTGTGTGGAAACTTCTCTGCCTCCGCCATGCCCAAGGATGAGATCCAAACACAGCATTCATGCAGTCAGCGGCCACCTTGACAGTGTTGGACCGGGGAGGTTCCTGCCAGGTTTCACGGGTACTCAACACTTGGAAGGTGGTTCTCTTGGTAAGTAATCACCTCACCATTACTTCCTCAATAGTGACCATAGAATACTCTCCACAAACTTGGGAAGCTGAAGAGGCTGGACTAGTCTATCACACTGGGACAGTTCCTTTGGTGGTCCGTGGTGGAGTAGTGAGATCCTACCAACCTTGATCTAGATTTTGAAGCAATGACATGAGAACAGCAATAACTTTAACCTGAATATGGGGCACTTGCACATCATCAGCTGGAGTGAGGTCCTTCTTGTTCAAGCCTGAAGAACCATTTTCAGGCTGTGTACATGGGATACATGGCATCACCAGCCATGCTAACCAATGCTAGAAAGATGCTTCCCTAACTGGGTAGAGGTGTGCCCGTGGTCAGTGTCAGCAGCATCCCTCATCTGACAGGTAACAACAAAGGCCGCAGTGTGGTCCTTCCTGCTAGCCCTGAGAAGAATGTCTGGGGCGCCTCCTCCTGAAGTGTCTCCACTGGTCTCCCCCAACTACGGGTCGACACCTTGGCTCACCATGTGTGGCCACAGGCCTTGGATTTTCAGCTTCAGAAAACCCAAACACTCTGTGGTTGGTGGAGCTGGTCCTACAACCAACCTTCATCCATCCCATACTTGCCGTGGCAATGAGCCAAGCACGGGGGGGGTGGCGTGCCATTATCAGTCTTGGTTAAGGCCATTCACAGCGCTCAAGCCTAGACTCATGGAACCAGATCTGCCATCTGATGTTCTTCAAGTAATCTGGCCTGGAGTGTCTGCCCTGCGAGGTACTGTTTTTAACATTTGACAGCATTTAACCAAATGAAATTTTCAGGAAATGAGTGAAATGTGGCCAGAAACAAACCAACTTCGGGAGTGATCTGGATCACCGTCTTGATCAAGAATTTTTTTTTTTTTTACTTCTGTAGCTGTATTTTGTCTGCTGTGGAGGTGGCCCTAATTTCTTCCTGAAGATGGCCATTTCTTCCATCTGATTCAGTGTTTTCTCTGCGAGGGCTTTCACACCTCTGTGATGATTTTCACTATCAACTGCTGTGCAGAACAGCCCAAGGTGCTTCAAGAAACAGGATTTTGCTTTTGACAGACTAGTGGAATGGCATCCGATTTGGAGGGAAAGCATTGTCTTCACGATACTTTAGCTCAGTTTGTGAGGTCTCCTTGATTCCCCATCAAGCAAATACACTTTGCTTGCTTTTAAAAGCACCATTCTTTTATTTACCATCATTATTATTGAGCAGTTACTATCTTTATTCAAATAAGAGGCATATTGCAGGGGTCTTCAAGCTGATCTTCAAAGCCCCAGGGTGGTGTTGGTTTTTGTTCCAGCCAATCGATTATATAGTTTAATCAATCGGGTGTCAACTTAAAGAAACAGCACCAGAGTGACAAGCCTTTAACTCGGCGCCAAGTTGGAATCTTTAAATCATGCAGACTTAAGTCGTAGAACAGGTTTCCAGTTTGGGCTCGTAAAACAAGACAGAATAAGTGTAGTGTGAGTAACTACTTGTGTCGTCAGTCATTTAGAAGTTGCTGTAGTAAAGTCACAAAATCTTTTGGGTGAAGTCACACTGAATGTGGAGCAGTATGAAATCAAAATGTGAAAAAAAAAAAAAAAAAAACTCCAAACCATCAGCACCATGTCGATTGTAGAACAACAGTTGTACATTTTATGATATTGGAAAAGCAAGACAGCGACTTCAGTTTTCAATTCACTGGTTTCAGACAACAAACTTGATGCACACAGACAATCTGATAAGTTTTCTTTTATTTAGACAACCCAAATAAAAGGCACATAACATTGCGCATGTTTATGTAATAATTTGACAAACATACATTTAAAAAAATGTAGGAATGTTTGACCTTTCTGCTACTCAGAAAGCCTAGCTTCTCGTATATACAAAATTACCGTTGTTAATGTTCTAATACAAAAGATTTATAAAAAAAGGTTATTTTTTTATCTTTCACATCTATTGTAACTACTGTATTCTTGCAACTAAAATAGTTTATACAAAGATATACATTCAACTGCTTTCACAAGGGTCCTGGAATCCAACTGAAACCCAATTTGTATTTTTTTTTTGTCCGTAAAAATGAAGAGATGTTAAATTCCACAACAAATGTTTCAGTTTATCACATTATCAAATTTGGCAAACAGGCTAGCATAGTGTATCTACGTAAATGCATAAGAACAATGAAATAAAAGCTACACTAACATCTTTAAACAATAATCAGGGAGCAAAGACAGAACATGCATTTTGCATTTTCTTTTCAGCATCAACTGAAACAACACAAAGAGCTGCAACACTGTTGAGAGAAACATGGCATTCGATAAAAAAATAGCTCTTGCTCACCAGCTACAGTGTCATGCACGTTCGATCCTGTCCCCCTTACTTTCATGGTTACAACGTTCAAATCGCACTTGTCCAGCCACAACTGGATTTAGAAAGATACAGTATTGATGCAATCATACAGTCATTGAAGATAGATGGACGGCTAATTGGTTTCAAACTTCTGGTTCGGGTTGGATATGTTGCCAAATCGAGGAGCACCACAATCCTGGGAGATTCAGTAACAATTGAATGATTAGGTTAAAACTCATTGAAGCTGGACGTACACTGTTTCAGTTTCTCTTTCGCTGGTGCCGCATGATGGCCTTTGTCCTTCTGAGCCTTTTTTTTTTGCCGCTTTCGAAATACAGGGAACAACTACACATGGTGGCACCAGAGTAAGCTGGCTATAAAACTCCAAAAAAGTTGCCTGTTAATATCGATTCATCGTCGTCGTCGTCATCGCTGTCATACAGAAAAACGTTACAGTGTAAAAAAGACTTGCCTAAAAAAATCATTGCCAAACATAAGCATGAGCAAAAAGGTAAAACATTTTTCACAGACATCCACTTTTATGTGCGGGGGAACCTTGTTGGGTTCGTAACGTCAGATTGTGTTCTGTCAGTTTAATTTTGGGGTTAAATCGTGGCTGTGTGACGAGGTGATCTCCCAAATACTTGTAGCTAACAACCGTTTTTTTTCACCCCCCGAGAGGACGTAGTCCAGCCATGGAAGTACATAGCGCTGAGGGACACCCAGCCCGTATCTAAGTAAGTGCAGAAAGACCTCCTTTCAGCATTTCCCTTAAGGGGTCGGCATAGTAAATCCTCCTCTTTCACCGCACCCATCTGGCACAGGGAGTGGGCGCTACACCTGGACATTGGGTGCTTTTCTGGTGGAGGAAACATTCTAAGGCGGGTCAACGGCCAACAGGAGCGACCTCAAAGCCCATGAAAAAAATGCCACATTGAAGTATCGGTGAGCAGAACTGGCGTCGAAGGGCAGCGCTAACCGGGACATGGGTCAAGAGACTCCGACATGTTCCTGGAACTACAGAACTCCCGTTGTGAACATTTATCTCTAAAAATAATTAAAAAATAATGTGCGGTCAATTAAAATGGTACAGTGTATGTCCAGCTTGGTAAAGGAACCCACTGGTGAAGGAACTGCATTTTCGTTCCCAGGTGAAGGTTCATAGTGTTATTTTCGGGTCATTATTCACAATCCATTAAAGAAAAAAAAAAGCAAATACAGATAAACAACAAGCCACTGCCCAATAGCTTGCTCTTGCCTTTCCAGTTGTGGACACTAAATGGTGCCCCCAAAAAATAAGAAAAGGACTGACTTTGATCTTTGATAATACTGCTGCTCAGCTGTATGGTGGACACGCTTTCAGTGCAAAACTTATTCTGACTTCATGAAAAATAAAGACAACTACCCCCCAAAAGAAAAACAAAACATTTGAATCCATAAGAAAAAAACATCTTCAAAATCAAGAGGACACTTTTGAGGTTTCCGCTTGAGACACAAAAGCAAAGATTAAAAATGCAAACATGAAAATACATTACTATGTCAACTGTACAAGTTAGTTACTGTACCTCCAGAGCAAATCTACTATTTGAGAAGAGAAAAAAGCTATTGGTGAAAAAATAGTCTTCCATGCAAATGGAAGCTGCTGTCCCTTTTCCTATACTCGTATCCTAGAATATTAAATAGTGATTAGCAGGCTATGGTTTCTTTTAAAAATAACATAAAAAGCAACACCCAGAGGCTTTGGGAGAGAACTTGATAGAAAAAAAAAATATCACCAAAAAAGAGCAACGTAAAGTTATTGCTTTTGTCCATCTCTGGTCTCCCGTTTGCAGAAACACAATGAGCGTTTCTGGAGAAAACGTCGCCTCCGTTTCGTGGTACAAATCACAGTTTCATTATTCTAACGACTACACTAAGTCTGTTCCTGATTTCAAGATAAGTCCTACTGGATATCTACTCAAGTGTCCGGCAGCTGGTGCCAGTCACGTGACAAGAGCTGGGGAGCTTGTAGTGGTGGCGAAGCTCGTGAAAATACAGTATCCTCCAGGTTTGGTGAAGTAAACAAAGTCCAGGGAAGAAAGTGGGAGCGAGACTCGCTTCATTTTCCCTTTCTTTCTATCTGGTTCGCTACCACCTTTCTCATTACCAGGGTGGAGAGGAAGGCAAGACTTGGGACAGAAAAGGCATGCTGTCCACAGGCCGCATGGCAATGTTGAGTGGACCAGCGATATTCATTGGCATGGGGGTCGTGATGGCGACGGGGTGAGCGATATTCATGGGCGCGGTGGCTGGGATGTTGACTGAGGCGATGTTGACGGGCCCGGTGATTGTGACCGGGTGCTGGAGGCTCACTGGAGACGTGATGTTGACCGTGTTGGTGCTAATGTTCATTTGCGCTGCGATGGTGACGGCGTTGTTGTTGTTCATGTTGATCCGGTTCATCGCTGTAGTGATGGGGGCCGAGATGGTCACCGGGGTGGCCGAGGCAGAGTTGCACACATCGTTCGCATCTGGAGACAGGAAGAAAGAGTCAATTCACTTACTCAACACGCTGGTTTTATGATCTAGAAAATTGACTTTCCAAAATGCAAATGAATGGCACCAAGTAGTCTTCATTTTTCAGTAAATAAGGCCCACAACAATTTGAGATAATAGGCGTATGTTGGGATGTTCTGTTACCACTTTTTTTCTGTTCCCGACAGAGTTACTGAGCACTTGCTAGGATGAGTAATTCATAATATAATTGTAAATGATGATTATTATTTATTACTTGTTCAGCGCCTGTTCCCCAAACAACCATGACACCACTGCCACAGATTTCCCTTTAACATTTCAAGTTTAGCCAGAGCTAGCTCTGCATATGCTGCTACATAACACAGATGATCCTGGTACTGCCTGCTGGTTTATATATACAGTGTCTGGAGCCACCCGCGATAGTTGAAGCACCATAATAGAAGATAGTAGCAGCACAATAATGTAACCCTGGAATAGAGCCGGCATAGTGCAGATCAACAAATAAAATCAGTATCTGTAACTACTACCATCATTATTGAGCGTTTTCTTGAAATAAACACAAATAAAATCATGAAAACACAGTAGCTGGGGCGGGTCATTAAATCAGCTGGTCAAAGATGGCACATCTGCAAACTCATTGGGGCAGGTGCATGGGTGGATGTCTTTCACAGTAAAATGTGAATAAAGTTTTCTGTAAAGAATAAAGTTTTCCTGTCTGAATGACCCTTGGTGGTGTGCAGATTTGAGGTGGAGTGAATGCCTGCCACCCCTGCCGCATTAGAGAATGTATTTGTTTTATGAGAAGTAGCAAGAGTGACATCAGAGACTGTAGCCACCCTCATCTATGTAATATAGGGGACACTGTAGTAGTTATCGGGTGATATCATGAGTGAGTATATGACGAATATAGCAAAATAAGCCAGTATTGGTGCAAGGAACGATGCTGGTATCCGTATCAGGACATCCCTTTTGTATGCAAGTGAATGGGGCGCACAGCTCCTGGACTTTGACATACAAAGACCATGACTTAGGAAATACGGCACAAAGGAAAGGCAAAGTTTTTTAGAAGATTAAAAAAAAAAAACTATGGGTATATCTGCAGCTTTTAGTTACATGGTGCCCAAAATTAGAAATCAAACAATATATACCTCCATGTTGATTCTAGTGTAGGCTTTAAATAACCATCAACACACATCTACTGTGCAGTACATGAGTACTGAAGCCATATCAGCAAACTTCCCAGTGGTCTTGGGGGACAGCTTGGACAGAAAGGGTCATACTTAAACTAAACGTTTGAGACCAGGGGAGCATCAAGCTATAGTTTGAGTGTGCAGTCTCATCATTCTCAATATGGTCCATTCATATCATTGAGTACTCGGTACCAGAATGTTTTATTTACCTCTTCCACCAAACCCTCCATAGTGGTAACTTAACCCTGATGTGTCCAATCTGCTGTTCATGTTGTCATTTACGGAACTAGTCTTTTTACCTGCAGAGAGTGCGATAATCAAACACGCAAATTGTTAGACTGCACACACAATTGATGACTTCATCTGAGGGATCCTACTGACTACAAGATAATGGGATTCTAGTGACAACAGTGTACTGATGATCTACAACAAACTAGGGGGGATTGTGTGTATCTACATGCATTATGTAACCCATGTGTATAAAGGCTGAGGATAAAGTGGCACTGGTAGTTGAACCCACAGCCCAAGAAGCCAGAAAAAATTGTGACAAATTTAGAAGAAAAGGAAATGTGGATCTTTGGTACATTTCACAAAGAGTCATGAGAAAGTTTTCATGTTCCCAAGGCGGGACAAAGCAAGTTGTTGTATTCAAGATCAGTGCCTTTCAAAAGTATCCACTCTTTTGTTTCCTCCTTCATTCAGATTCCAAAAAAATACAGCAACGCTTCAATTTAAAAAATAAGACTGTGTAGTGACAAAGTTCAATTTAAACATACACAAATGGTGGCAATGCCTGGAACTGACAGTGTGGCAAACACTTCTGTCAGGCTTAAACACTGACACTAGCTCATCTTCATCTAAACACTATGACATGAGAAAAACCTGCACAAAAAAGCGTGCGACAGTTAAGTCATATATATGTATTGATATATTCAAATATCGTGATATTAATAAAAAATTCAGTACAACTAACATTGCCTTTGTGTACAGAGTTCCTGGTACACAACCATACAAGCAACAATGAAAAAAAAAACACCACCACCATTAATGCATGCTGTATAACATTATGCAAGTGCACCTATACTGTGTGTCATATCAGATTACTATATTTAGTAAGAGTACCATTGAACTTGAAGTGATATGAAGTGGGTGCATACTTAAGTAAGGTCTAGTTTAACTTTGCTGGCCATCAATTCTCCTCCAGGAACTTCTGTTGTCTTATATGCCAAGGTCTACTGCTCACTCAGTTTGAGTTTCAATATGCATCTGCCTCATATCACATGGTACAAGTGTAAAACAAATAGCACCATCTGCTGTCATTTTGTTGCAATGCTTTCTTCGACTCCAGAAAGTCAGATGATGTTTGCTTTTCATTTGCAAAGGTGAAATCTGGATGACCAAAAACATGGCCCCTCAGTCAGAACCAGGACTCACTCTAAAGATAATCCAGTCCGTCGGTGATGAGAATCCAGTTCAAGTCCAAGTCTTTATTTATTCAGGCTCCTTTCATTCACATTGATGTTTTGTCTAAAGGATTGAACACTTTCTCAAGGCACTGAACTACTTATGAAATGCATTGATGTGGCGATATGTGGTTGTGACTAGATCACCCAGTGAGGTGCGTGTACCTTTGTTACAGGCGTTGAAGTTGGTCTGTCCGTGGGTCTTTAGGTGACTGGTGATGTAGGCTGCGCTGAGCATCTTCCCACAAATGCTGCAAGTCACTTTGCCTTCATGTCGGATCATGTGGGAGCGGAGTCTGTCTTTGGTGGCAAAGGCAGAGGTGCAGGCCTGCAGGGGTCAGAGGTCAGTACAGTTAGTCACAAAAAAGGGGCCTTGTCATGAAGACAGGCGATGTGACAGTTGACTCAGACTCTTACCGTTACTTGACATTTAAATGGTCTCTCTGAAGAATGTACGTGTTTCACGTGGCAGCTCAAGTGGTCTGGTCTGAAAGAGAGAAACAAAACAAGATTTGAATGTCAAAAACAATGAAAGTGAGCCAAATCATGGCGTCTTATTTAGACAATGACACACATGAGTCAATGCAGGTGAGAAACTGTTGATCTACATTTGACTCCTGCATCATAGAATTTAATTTTACTGAACCAGACATGGGAAAAAACATTTTAAAAGGAGTTTAACATTTGATATGACGCAAAACCAAAGGGGAAAAAAGCCTGCTCATATTAAAAAGAAAAAAAAAGACATGAAAATGGTGAATACTGCAATGACAACAAGTCTATTTCAGCACAGGAAGACCCTTCTGTATGACATCAAAAAGAAGGGTTCCACATCATCTGTCTGCTTTCAGACAATTCTGTTTCTGAGAAAAGTGGGTGACTGTGAACCTACAACTGCAGTGTCTGGACACATACTGATGTGGTCCATTTGCTTTGATAATGAGGGGTGGGAACACACACATGCACGCGCAAGCCCGCACAACTAAAATTTCAGCCAATGGCAGTTAATTCTCCATGATCAATGGTGCGTGATTTGCTTTGGCCTACTTTCAAAAGCCCCACACTGCGAGGGGGAAAATTGTGTTTAATCACTTGTTTTCTGATAAATGATTGCTATTCCTCAACTTTCTTCGCAAGAATACAACAGAATATGCAAGATTCACTCCATTGGGGGAGGAGAGAAAAAAAAAAAGAAAATCAGCTGCGCAAGAAATTGCGGTTCAATGTGTAGTGTAGTAGAGTTACTACATATTCAACAGTAATTTAGTGATGACAAAAATAAATGAAATGGTACAAGATCTTGTGTCTTCCTCACCGTGCCAGAAGTCTTGCAAAAAACATAAACATGAACATACATATAAAGCCAGAAGACTACATACATCACCAAGTGCTACTCACGTTGGGTCAGGTTAGGATTAGAGAAATGATTTCAAGTTGCACAAACTTTCTTGAAAGTGAACACACACACGCTTATAAAAGCTTCAATGAATTCATCACATGCTTCCAAAATTGTAAAATAATTGTTGGGCTGAATTGTTTAAATAGAAAGCAATATAGGGATTTTTCTTACTTTCAATTGCTGTGTACTATATTAAGTTCCAAGTCTATCCAACAGACAACAGGTGTTACATTTCCACTTGGCAGTGCCCGCCATGTGGCCTCCAACTCAGAGTAGAAGCTGAAAGTAACATGCAGCACAAGCTCGTAAAGCACAAGCTCGTATCAGCCTGCAGTGCTGATAAATATATCAATTTATTCATCAATAACTACAGTTTTCAATGTATTCATGAATGAATATTTCATTTCTGGATGTCAAACCCTCGGAGTCAAACTGTGACGGTTTCTCAGTTGATAGCATACATTATTGCGTCTTCAACTGCCACAAATTGAGGCAGGCCACCTTGTTTCAGGAATGTTTGAGGCTCTTGAAACTTGTCTAAATCACAATACAGAACATGTTTTTTCACAGCAATTACTCTGTCTCTCTCTCTCTTACAAGTAAAAAACATTTAAAAGCTTTACTCTACATTGTGATCATAATGAGAAGAAACTGCCTGTTGCGTTGAAGTACTACTTGACTGTTATTGTTCACTATAGTGTGATAATGATACAAAACACTGAGCGTTCTTTTATTGAACCATCATTTCTCTTATTTCATGAAAAATGTATATCAACAAATCTAGAACGTTCAATTAACATATGCAGTCAAACAGACTGAGGCAGCGTCATGGCATGGGAAGCAATGTCACGAATCAACCCGTATGTCGGAAGCTGAGGCAGAGGTGAGATCATCTCAGTATACGAGCAGTTCCTGTAAGGATAAGTGGAGAAGAAATGATCATTAAAAAGCTACCTGGATATGATTACATTTTCCCCCCTAACTTGGCAGATTGTAAATGTGATTTTAAGATACACCAGATGTTTGATGTTAAGTAAGAAAATGAGGGACGAGAGTTCGCTGTTGTACATTGTGATCATTCAAGTCAAGTATTAAGATAAGAAAAATATGTAAATGTACTCAGATCCTTTAAGCACTGAAGAACCATTTCAAATCCGAAGTAGCATTGCAATAGAACAGACTCAACATTTTATCTCAGAACGAGGAGGATTATGTAAATTTGAAATATTCAATTACTGCCAACATCCTACTGATAGACTGTGCAACACGTACATCTTTCAGTTGTCGTAACAGAGGCCTCCACTTGGTGATGATAGACTGTTCAAAATAAATAAAATAAACTTGAAATGTTTGTTTTTTTAATGTACACTTTAGCCCATCATTGACCTCAAGCTAACATCACACATTTGTTTAAAAGTGAAATTAGCACAGATGCTGACATTAAACCTACCAGCAACAAACATGGATCTGGAAAGGCACATTTCTTACCTTGAAATTACTGGACAACATTCCATACATGAAGCTTTTCTTCTTTAGAGGCCATACGACTTGAGACAAACTTGTTCTGCTAGTTCGGGGTAAGGGATGCACCAATACCGGGTATCGGTCCGATACTGGGCTTGAGTACCACTTTATGGCAACGGGCAGTTTTTGTCAGTTTGACAATTTTGTAAAATTAGTCTTTTTACTGGTGTGAAACTTGGTGAGAAATACTGAGGAATGTTGTTCAAATAATGATATTTACAAAAAAAAAACTGAAGGCAACTATGTGTAACAGTGTAAATATTAAAATGCATGTACCTGGCAATGGAAGTGAGACAGCTTAACGGAGGTGTGCATCTACAGTCATTTGTCCGAAGAAAAGAGCTCATCACCCGCAACAGTTCTTCTGGGGACATTGTCCCTTCAAAGATCACACAACTAAATGTAGCCAGTAATGTCAGACTCCCACACCCTTCCTCTTCCTCCTTTGTCTTCTGGCATTTCCCATGACGGGTTGCCACAGCAAGTGGGCCTCCTCTACCTGAAGCTATCTTGATCATCTTATCCTGGCAATGAACCACAAGGTTTGCCGCCCGCTTCCTTCACCTGGCTCCTCGCATCTCCTCTGCATATGTCCAAACCACCAGAGTCTAGCCTCATTATCTTTACCTCCAAACTGTTTTTTACAAGAGCTGGCTCTGCAGATATCATCAGTTCTTGTTCTTCCTAGTCACTCCAAAAGAAAACCTGAGCAGCTTCACCTCTGCCACTTCTAACTCTACTTCTTGTTTTTTTTTTTTTGTGCCCAAGGCACTGCCTCTAAACTTTCATGAGTCATATCATGAAGTGATCAATGATGACTTTTAATAAAATGTTTACACTCTGAATTTACATTTAAGTTGGCGCAGAATTGAGGTACATGAATTCAACGGTTTTGTGAAGGTGAGGGCCGAAGCTGGGTGTTTGACTAAACTCTGGCACACTTATATTTGGTTTTCTTGGCCTTTTTAAGTTATTCACTTATGCTGTCAAAGTTCAGCATTCATAAACACTCCTCGGCTCAGATCTCTCTCTGTCAGCCTGTTAGTTCCAGTGAAGCTGAATCATGCTACAAGTGAGTCAGGGTTACAACAGTGGCAGCTGCTCCCTTGCCGGAAAGAGTCATGCTGCTGGATGGCTTTTTTTTTTTTTTTTTTTTTTGCTGCTTCCATACTAATGAGAGGAATCGAGGGGATTTTTCTCAGAGGTGCCCTGAACCGGAATCTTTTTTTTTCTAATCCCAAAAGGGGGAGGGGCGCAGACTCCAGACAGTGGCAGTGACTCGGTTATTCAGTCCCTGTTCTCACTTTCCGGTATGCTGATGCATCCTTGTCCAGCGTCACAGTATTGGAGGAACGCCCAAAACTGCCCGGCGCAGCACACTGATAATGTTACAGCTTGGCAAGCATTTGCAGCTAATGTTTTCCTGCTGCTGGTGTGAAACCTTCCCTCTGTGCTGATTCATGCAACCTTTAAAATATAGGATTTTGAAAGACGAACACAAGCTCTTTAACTATTTATTGCCAGTTGTAGCCAAGTTGACCTGAGCGTGGTTGCATGGTTCAGTGAATTCCCAGGGGAAAGGGGACGCTGTGACAAGGTAGCGGGAAGCGCAAAGTGACAAGTGACGCCTCCCCCTTCTTTGATACTCCACTACCACTGGTGCTCCCCCATGTGTGACTGTTTTAACATGTGCTTCAGATGGCGTGTGCGTGTGATGCGGGGGTGGGGGGGAGATGTTGGATCTGAGGGGGTCCTATTGCATGTAAACTACTCTGTTGCAGGGCTGCTGAATAGGCAGAGGATTGACATCATTTCTTGAGATTTACGACTGCACATAATATACAGCAGCAGCTAAAGCCGTCACATGGTTGCCGGGCAGCCCATAATTTATGTTTTACATCCAACACAGACTGTTAGACTAAAAACTTTGAAAGAGTATTTTGGAGCCACATTAAGCCAAACAAACAGACCAAATGATGTTTTCAGACACACCCAAATATATATATATATATATATATATATATATATATATATAAAAGCGATTTGTTAGAAAATCTGAATCGATTTTTCCCATTACAATTAATGGAAAATGAAATAATGCGTGCCAAGCCTTAAAATAGGCTTTTGTAGGAGTGAATGTAGAGTGTCTGCTGTCAGTGCGCTGTTCGTCTGTGTGGCCGCTGCATGTGGGAGGGGTTGCCGAGTGAGTGAGGTCTCTCCAGAAGTGAAGAGGTGCCCGGTGCGTGTCCAGCTCTGAATGTGCGCTTCTGTGCAGTTTGGCTGTGACAAAGTCATAAACCAAGTAAAGCTCTGTCCGAGACTCGCCTCATCCCTGTCCCAGCTCCAGCCCACAACAGGACATCAAACCCTGGAGTGCGCGCTCCAGCCTCGGAGGTGTGGAGAGCGAGCACCTCCCCTGTGACACTCTACCACGGTCCAGTGCGGAGACAGGAAAGGTTTTACACCTCAACATGAAGAGTAAACAGTAAATGTAGCTAACGGGACACGCCTGCATACAGAGGCTGTGTTATACACAGTAAAGCGCATTGTGGGCCAGCTGATCGGTCTGCGCGTGTTATGTTTTTTCCAGCTTTTTCGGGGGCGTTCGAGTTCCAGATTTTCGTTCGAAATCCGAAGCAAAAAAAAAAATCTTGAAAATTTTGTTCAAACTCCAATTTGTTCGAAGTCTGGGACGTTTTTAAACCGAGGTACCACTGTATATGTGTGTACATTGTTAAACCTTAATTTATTATGGGTGTGCAATTAGAAAAACTGACATGTGATGCTGTAGGTCGATCAGTTGCCAAGTCCCAGACACATCAAGAGACCAACTTTTCTCACAGATCAAATATTTAAGCCTGTCCACTTCATTGTGGAGACAGGTTCATCCCTCTAACTAATTTACTCAGCTATTGATCGGGGGGACGGCTGAAGTCATTTGTGTATGATAAGACTGATAAAGCCATTTGCCCCCATACCAGCTTTAGTATGAGGCATTTAATGTTGTTATTGCTTTGGAAGGGGATCAGGAGCTTAATAACTGTTATCTGGGAAGAAAGACATAAAGTACCCTAAACTTATGGCATCAGTGTTTTACAACCATGTGCGTCCATTTAGTTAAAAAAATATGTCTGCACAACCCTACATGATTTGCTTGGATGTCACAAAGCGTGTTCAAGTGACCTGGTAAGAACCAAGGGGGAAAAGTCATGGATGAATAAAACTGTGAACCAAGGACAAGCATTGTCACCAATCCTACCCCTTTTGCTGATAAGAGACCCCTAAACACGCTCAATTTAAAGGAAGCAATGAATGAAAAGTTAGACAAGCGGTTACTGCACGGTTTCAAATATAGCAGCTGAGAGATGGCGTAAAAAACACGAATAATAAATGAACAATTGAATCATCAGTTTCGGCTAAAAAAAAGAAAACAGTCTTGTTTAAATGAGTCTGTAATTGTATGACTGAAAGTAAATACGATACTCACAGATGGTCCAGCCGAACCAACTCACAACCACACATGCACCCTAGATCTTAAACTCCGTCACGAAAAAGAAACCCTGAATTCAATCAATCAATGACCACCTCTGCATTCAAAATCCCCCCACGTTCATGAAAAAAAAAAAAAAACTAAACAAAACATTGCCTTCAACAAAAAGGAACACTTGAAGGAGAAGATTTAATACATGAAAAGGTGAATAGTTTGACCAAGCGTCACAGCCAACACAAAGTGTGTGGGGCTTCACATGGTTTCGCCCTCACAAGATCGCATTTAAAAACAGCAATACAAAAACTCACCATGACAGAAGTCAGTTTTATTTATTTTCTAAATAAGCTGGTTCAATTAAGCCGCTTTAAATGCCTAAGTCAAGGCATTTGTGTTTCAGCAGGTTTTACAGTGAAGAGGTTAACCTGGACTGTTATAGTCATGATATTGTACCTGTTGAAGAAGAAGAAGAGACTTGATGATTAATTTAAAAAAGGTATTTCATTTAATGAATTAATTTAGGTGTTTTAGTTGAAGTTAAATATACATATGTTCGATGACATACAGTATTCTAAAAAAAGTGTGTATTTGAATGTTTCTTTTGTAGATGAAAGAGAAATATACATGATCAAAACATCTACCTTAAGGATGTGTAAATGTAAACAAGACAAGCGTATCATAAATAATGGCCACTTGAACATAAAAGACTATCAAATGAAAATGTTCATAGGTCTCTGTGTGCTATATTTAAATGTGATTTACTCAGTTTGTGCCTGGAATGCTGGTCTCAGAATGTGAAATGAGATTTTGTCTGCCCTCCCACTAGTCAAAATTGGTTCCCAGTGGCACACTTCCTGTTTACAATAGCCTTTAACTTGAGTGAAAGCATGTGAAGAAAGTGTTACACAATTTGACAGGACGATTGCAAGCTCGCTAGACAAAAGTAAATGAGCTTTGCTGGCAGGCATGCGCTTTTTTTTCCAAAAGAATCATCATAGAAACATTTTAAAAGTCCACTTTCAGTGGCCTAATGGCAGAATAGGATCAACTATTATCCAAATAAGAACTTGCACGGATTGCACAAATGCTTAGCAGACCTCACACAGACTTGCTGCACCAACTCCTAAACTATATCAGGAATGTGCAAAGATATTTGATACAGTAAAGGTACCCGCTCCTGAAATCTGTCGTCAGCCCTAAACTTCCAGAGTAATATTAACTCCATGTGACGAGTAATTACTACTGCATAAAGAATCAACATCTTTACAAAACCTATACCAAACAAAAAGCATTTTTCCTGGCTGGATAATGGTGCAAAGAGTATACGGTACTACTTCTATTGCACATGTAGAAGATCATGCTGTTCATGTTCATTAGTTAAATACAATGAGAATCCTCCAATACAGTGTTCACATGAGTTATAAAAGTAGACATAAGGAAAAAACCCTTAAGCAAACATGTTGATGACACCGGATGAACTGATCATAAGGGGACAATTTCCAACTAATATTAGCAGGGCAAGAGACTGACTTGACTTGATGTACCTGCAACAGCAGTGACAGCTGCTTGTTGGAGTTGTTCTGAAAAGCAATGATTATATGGAAGTGGATAAGTGCATAAAAACAATCGCTCAAACTGAGACAGCTGTGAATAAACCAAGGGTTCCTTGTCTCATTCCACAAAATGGAACAAATCTCTGGGGAGATTGCAAGTAGAGAAGTTTCATAATCAAAAGTATGACTCCTTCTCTGAAGGATCTCACGAAAATGACTAAATATATTTGAAATGTGAATATGAATCAGATGATGATGATCCGCTTGCGCTGGCAGAGTGCTTGAGAAAAAGCCTGTGTGACAGGTGAACTGAAACACGAAGAAACAAATGGATCACAAAGACATTAACTGGTATTACAGCAAATGTTTGGCTGTTAATGTACTGCATGATACAGTACTGAGGAAAAAAAATGTTTACATTCTTACCTCTAGATTTCAGTTTTCTATTTCATTTGTTTGCAGTTTTGGCATGACTTAAGGTATGGCCTGCTTCACAGGCCATATTTATTCAACTTTATTTGTCACATACATAGAGCTAACTTGTATAAAACATGTAGCGAAGTGAAGTTGTGGATGCTCTGCTTTATTGTGCTTGGGTGTATGTTATTGTATATCACACAAGAAAACTATCTTTTCGATGAGAATGACTGCGGGTTAAGTAATGTGAAATATCGGGATACGAGTTACCTTGAAGGCCTTGTATCAGGATACACATGTAACGCAACACACATCGAATCGTGAGGTTGTTGGAAATAACCAGCCCTACGTATGTGGTAGCCATACCCGACCAAGTTTAAGGTGACCACCACAATAATATTTCTGAGGGCTTTCACAACCAAAGTTGCCCCAGACTGGATGATTCATCTCAAGGCAAAAAAACTGGTTCGACATTGGCTACAGAAACATGTAAAGCATCTGCTCAAGCAATAAAAATATTACAAAATGGCATGTCATCCAAAAATGTGGGACAATAAAAAGGATCTTACCTGGAGAAGCCTTTCCCACAAACAGAACACACATAGGGCTTGTGAACGCCACCGTCATGAGAGCGAACGTGGTAGGTCATTCTGTCCTTCCGTTTAAAGCGCTGCTGGCATATCGGGCACTCGAAGGGCTTTTCATCTGAATGGGACAGCTTGTGGCGGTTCAGATGGTAGACATCACGGAAGGCCTTCCCACACATCTCGCACCCATGGTTTTTCTTCACAGGCTTGGGGGGCTTTTTGGGGATGTTTTGCTGCTGCATGTTTCCCATTGCGGATGATGTCATGATACTTGTCCCTGAGGATACAGAAGTCGTCGCTGTGGAGAGGATACCAGCTACTGTGGAGATATAAGACTGTTGGCCATTGTTCTCGCGTGGCATGGTGGAGATCATGGGCACCATAGTGGGGGCCGTCTGGGCGGTCTTCTTTGGCCGTGACACCATTTTAATGCCGGTGTGGCTGGACTCATGGCGTCTTAGGTGGTAGCTGTCCCGGAAGGCTTTGTTGCAATAACCACATACGAATGGCGTTTTGCCTTTGTGTTCCTTCTTGATGACGGGCACCGGTGGCCTTGCGCCTCCGCCGCTGGCCACATTGTCTTTGAGAAGTTCGGCAGCGCTGGAAGGATTCTTCTGGTCTATTTGGATGGGCAAAAGTGGCTTTTGGTCTATTTGGATGGGTAAGATAGGCTTCTGGTCAATTTGCTCAGTTCCTGCATTAAGAAGAGGCAGCAGGCTGTTCTGGGCCACCTGGTGTTGGTGGTGGAGGGCTTCATTGGCCTGCTGGAGAAGCACACAAACACACATGAGTGGAGGGAGCTAAATAAAAGCTACCACGGAGTCTTACATGGTGTTCTTCAACGACAGGACACAGCTTAAACAACAGTAAAAATTAATTGCTCGTGGTAATAGTGTTGAATCAAATTAGATTCACATTCATTCATCTTCAAATGCACATTCCCCAATAAGAAAAAG
This sequence comes from Synchiropus splendidus, assembly GCF_027744825.2. Lineage (NCBI taxonomy): Eukaryota > Metazoa > Chordata > Actinopteri > Syngnathiformes > Callionymidae > Synchiropus > Synchiropus splendidus. Next base: position 3,442,006 of record NC_071350.1, read on the forward strand.
AAACTATTGTACAAGAGCAAGAATACAATTCATTTTGCAAAAGTCTGACTAGTTGAACAATATTTTATATATTCTCTCATTGCATAAGTAAATGGAATTTTAATTAGAAATGATATTTGTATGAAAGATTAGATTAACGTTATTCTTCCACATTGCATTCCTAACTGTTTAACTGAATAGTGGCTCTTACTTGCAGTGCATCACTGTCATTACTTCAAAGGGTGTAACACGGTGATTCGAAAAACAGTTATTGGAATGAGAAATACATTTTTACAGCAAAAAAAGTAGATGATTTTTGAGTTGACCTTGAGTCACAGTGCGGGACAGTCTGTAGAGAAGTATACGGGTCACAAACAAGACAAAACGTGAATTCAAGTGACACAGCATCCTCCTGGGTATTTGGCCTCACCCACACTATAGTCCTGAAACACTGGATGCAAATCGATTACGACTGCTGCCTAAACACCAGTGAGAGTGACAGGAAGCAATTTAGAGCAGCAAAAACTATGGAGGGTACGTTTGGTTATTGGATTATAAATGAGAAAAAGTTTTGAGATAGCATTTTGCTTCCCCTACAACACCTTTGGGATTTTTGGAAGGGACACAGTCTGAGACTGAAGCGGTGTAATGCTGATTTCCTCCATCTACCCAAACTCAACGGACAAGGGCACAAATATAATACATAACACTAAATGCAACAAAGTGCACAGGGCATGTTCCTGAGAAAGATGAAAACCAGTGTTGTAAGTGCTTTGCAGCTCTAGATGTAAACCGCTAAAAAGGGGAATAATGTGATTCAATGATCCTATTTTAATCCATTTTTTTATCAATCAAAATGCTTTTATTAAACATGACATGACACATCAGGAAATTCCAGACTAGATGCATCTCAGCAGACTTTGTTGTTAAAATTAATCTGTGCACTAGAATATTTTGTGTATACTCAAACTATGTAGCCACATTTTTGAGCAAAGCCCACAAGACCCTTAAATGTCTTGGATGGTATTTCACAAGGGTGACAGTTCAGGTATTTACTGTGTCCATCTGTACGGCACGGTGAGGTGAAAAGATCACCTTATGAAATCTTTTAACATAGACCAAGTGTGGAGAAAGAATAGCTGTTACAGCAATGTTCTTCTGCAAAAACATATACAACACAGACCACTACTACTGTCCATTCGCAGCGAAGGAGGTGGTGTCAGGGAGAGGAGAATGCCTAAGTGAGGCACTGAGAGAAATTTCTCACATAACTGAAGGTTTATGGTGCATTTTGGTGCAAGGAAATTACATACATGTCTAAGAAAAGTGCATAGTAAAGGACCTTGTTTTCACTCACGATTGTCTGAATCAGACAGTCAAATTTCAGACATTAATACTGGAAATAAAACAGGAGTTTATTGTAAAATTGTGACAATTGTAAAAAATAAAAATATGAACACTATTGTTTAAATGGAAACGTCTTTTTAGCTAGTTTGAATAAATAAGTAATGATAGCATATCGTCATAGCAGCTAACACAAAATAATAAGTTTCCCTGCTGACAGCAAAGTGAAGCCCCGTTTATGCTCCCTCTACGTACGAAGATGTACCTGTCCTTTTCAAACAATGTTACCGGATCTAATCACGTACTTTGATGCATTCTTTATGGCTGGTATCACTAATATACCCAAACTGAAATGAACCCCATTCGCACCTGGATCCGTATGAAACTTTGAGCATGAGACACACTGACAGGACATTTTGCCGATTTCCTCAAAACACGCATTCCTCCGGTCTGTAGTAAACTCAAGGTGAGAAACACAACCACCTGCACCACAGGCATCCGGAAGAGATTCTCCAACTGGATGTAAATAATTTATTTTGCAGTAATCAGACATCGCACACTAAACTGTGTTGTCAGCCACCAGCAGGAAAGGCCACAGTGAAATGCTTGACCTTTCCCTTTGAGGTTCAATCATCCATCGAAGAAGGCCAGCCAAGAAAAAGGAGTTGCAAGAGAGGAGGCAGGGGACAAAAAAAGAAAAATGAGCCACACAATGTCCTCCTTATGCCATCTAGTCTATTGTGAAAACACAAATCTGAGCAGTGATGCACTAGGGCCTCAGCAGGGGTGCTTTGTATGCTCATCTTCATTGATTTGGTTCATCTATTCATGAGACAGGGACATTGTTTATCCACACACCGCGCAGCTAAACTAGCCGCCATTCTGCCCAACGCAGTCGGACCTGGGAACTGGTGGTGAATGCCACCAAGCCAGACCAATCCATTTGTCTAAACACCTGCTCGCACTTGCCACCTTCCAGGATTAGTCCTCGTCAACATCATGCCAATGCTAGCTTGTCCACTGGCACACCAGGGGTGAGAAGCAAGGAGGGCTTTATGTTTGGGTGAGGAGGGGGCTCTTTGTGAGTCTTGTGAAGAGCAGACAGGCCGCTGCAGACAGCCCGGCCCCTATACAGAGGTGCAGGGCCTGTAAGCTGCTGTGCCTTCATGCAGCTCTGACCACTTTGACACAAATGCGCTCTGACAACTGAGGCTGCTTGCTCATAAATAACATCAAAATGGAGGGAGTGTCCCGATGGCTCCACGGGCCACTGTAGGCTCACGCTCTGAGTCAGATTATGCACTGTCTTTCCTCAATCTTTTGTGTCACACTCTGCAGCTGCTTGCTGTAATCCTGGTTTATACAATGCAAAAACTATAATTGGCAACAAGAAGAAACTGATTGTGGGAGTGGAGATACAACTGGTGAGAGAAAAACCATTGTCCTTCAGCAGTTTACAGTTTCTCTTTGGGTTGCCATCCAATAGACAAGAACTACAAAAAAAAACGTGGTTAGGCACATTATTTGGAGTTTGCAGCCATCGTAATTGACTAAAGTGAACGAAAACGATCCATTGCCGCTCTTCACACCACACACATCACCTCTGACCCTTTAGCCCAATTACTTTTACAGAGCATTATATTGTTGTCAGATGCAACTTCCGGTGAGGAATTAAAATGATTTGTTGCCAAAACTACCACATAGTTTCAACAGTCGAAAGGTCTGGAATGAAATGCCTCATGAGGGAAAAATGCAGATGAACAAAGTATACAAAATTCAGCGAGGAGAATTGGCCTCAAAAGAAAACAAAAAGAGGTATTCATTAAACCTACTAGCTACAGCGACATCATTGGAGTACAACACACAAAATAATTGTGTCGACAAGACATATGTAACTGATTTTTAAAAAATGAATGAAACGAGGGATGATGATGACTTCTCAGAAAGTGCTTTACAAAATCAAATGACTCTTCACAAGGACTTGTATCCATAATAGAATTACATTTGTGTGTCCTGTGTTCACAAATGAATCATGTGGTCAAAAGTACGACAAATTATCAAACAGTGGATGACAGTAATCTAATCTCAAATCTATACATTATGCCATTAAAGAGTCTGAAAAGGTCTGGTTTGTTTATCAAAGAATGCAGACTGACTCTTCTATAGCATTGAAAAAAAAGAATGCATAACAATGGCGATTGGACAAGTATGTGAAACAGCAAAATCAGAGCAATAAATAAAATCAACTGTTAGTACAGAAACTTTTCTTGTGGTCTCCTCCCAGCAGTGTGTCCAAAGGAAGGCGGCCCATATGTACCATATTAGATTACCAGATATTAGATGACCAAAACAGGTGTGCATATACCCAGAAATGTGGCAGCTCTAGTCCAAGTTCCTGGCAGATGGAAAAACTACAAAAAAACTACTAATTGATTCAAAGAAATAATTCACAAATTAAACAGTTGATCAATGAAAGGGGAATACATTTAGTCACCGTCTTTGCTGATACATCTGTCTATTGTCACTTTATGGAGACCAGTTAAAGTACGTGGACATGGCTTTTATAAGCATGACTCTTGAGGTCAGTGGCATTTCAGTTCACCACGTTTGTTGATAATGACAATAATGCAGCAATATATGGCGGCCTCTGTTATGTAATAGCAATAAACTACAGGAGTATGGCTAATCAAGAAAAATCCTTTACTGAGAACACAAGTACTGATAGGAATTACTGCCAATATATTACCAAAATTTTCAATTTAGCATCAAGCCATGAACTTGAAGCTCAACACAAGAATACCCCACTTTTGAAAAAACAACGAGTATCAAGGACAACAAAGTGAAAATAATAATGCACCTGACCTTTGGAACATCATAGATTATTCAAGTAGGATTCAAATATTTGCACAGCAAAGTGTGTTAGAGATGTAATATTCAGTTTTTGTCAAACACTAAACCAGAAGTGTGTGTTGGTGTAACACAGACCAAAATGTTGCCAATCAAATAGAATCAAATAGACCTTGCACACCAGATAGAACAGACAAAAGCCAACATTACTAGATGTACTGACTCCCCCCGCAATTAGATACATTACAAGTTGTATTGTCTTTGATTGTGCACAAGTAGATAAGCAAAAGTATATGGTCATAGAGCTAGAGATATGTGGGCATCAAAAAAGAAGAAAAATGTCTTCCGTGTTAGATATTTGGTTGGCTATCATGGCATTTTAAGCCTTTGATAGTGGCGTGGCATGACATGAGCAGCTCCTGGAATTCAACAGCATTTCAGAACACAACCTCATCTGACTGTGTGGTTCACTAAATATAAGGATGAGGTGGACATACACAAAAATAAAGCATTAGAAATCATGACCAACAGACCATCCAGGCAGTTTGAAGCTGGGGTTGCTCATCTTGAAGTCAGGAGCTTTAAATATAACTACACACAGATTTACATAAGACTGTGCGAAGTACATAATACATGCAGGGTTTTTGGCTGAACGCCAGATACCGCAACAACAAATCACACCGTCCATCTGCCTGTTTCTATCAAGGAAGAACAGTGATGCAAGGAATAGCCGGACCGTTTAACAGCTGAGGGAAATGAAAAGACGCATGATCAACTCGGCAATGGATGAAGACAGATGTAGACAGAATAGTTCCACTTAATCAGGGTTTGCACTTTTTGAGTATCAGTAAATCTAGCCATGTATGAGCAATCTTAGGCTGTATTATCTTGATTTTCCCACTCCGTTCCTAATTTTATAGGTTAATAATCCAACAGAATCTTTGAAATATCCTTTCAACTCATGATCCAGTCATTCATAAATCTGAAGCGTTCCCTCAGTCGGAAAGGGGATGCGATGTCTGTTGATTGAAAAAGACACCAACATTATTGAGCCTCATTCAACATTGAGATGCTGTCAACATCCCTGGATTATGACAAGAAACTTTCTTAAAAGGGCATTTATATCCTCCTTTTCTGCTGAATGACAGATTAGTCTTGATAATGTGTACTATAACAGAAAATAAATTACACTGTTGGGAATGAAAAAAAAAAAATTTTCAGGAATAGTAAATTTACAGCTGTGTAAACATATACAGCAGCATTCCAGCTAAAGGGTATTTAAAAAAAACATAATATTAACTATTTTGGATGACATAATATAGGCTTATTCCAGTCAGTCCATTTCCCAAATTGCCTTCCAATATTACCTGTTTGTTAGACAAATATTTCCCTTGGAATATTTCATCAGAAAAAGTATGTACTATGAGGTAGACTGCTACTAAAACCACTATATGAAAGAGCAGTCAATAGTAACAGCCACACAATGCATTTTAAGTAAGACTTAACATAAGACAGAAGTTGAGGTCTTAAGGTGATGTCCGGCTTGAGAGGAGTGAAATATGTCACACCATAAGATACTACAAGATCTGAATAAATGACATGCCTAACCACACATGAAACGTGACACAAAAACAACCGCAACATCAGCAGTAGGAACTACAGGACCATTTCAGGTTGACAACTTGCTAAGGCCACAAATCCAACACCTCAAAAACAGCTATTAGCTAGCTTCTAGCTGAGTTAGTAAATCAGAGACACGAACAAAATATCATTTAATTTTCATGATATATTCGTCCATGGTTAGGCCAGAGTGGAATGCCTCATAACTTCTTGAACAGGTGGTCAGCTAATGGGGATGTAAATGTTTCATTTGAAAAGCTAATGTTTGGAATTCTTGGCTAATTAAGACTTAAGAGGGAAATGGCAGGTAAATTCGGATTTGAGCAAGAACTTGAAATGCAGCCCACAGTTTATAAATAGAAAGGATGATGACAAAACCCTAACTTACACACACACAAAGCAATATTCAGGATTTGAATAGCGACAACTAGTATATTTAGCGGCAGAGATAGTCAATAATTCAGATTGAAAAGCCTTGTTTACGCTACGTGCAGAAGGAAATCTGAACAGCTTGACATGAGCTTCGAGTTGAATAGTTAGGAGCATGGCAAAACGAAGAAATCATGCTACATGGCTAAACCACCGCTGGTTATTTTGTTTACCAGCAACACACAGATCTATCCTCCGTTAGGCCACAGTCGTCAGATTTCCATTTAAAACACAGCCCCATTTTGAAATCGTAGCAGGAGTCAGTCACACAAACGACAGGATTCACTTTCAGTGTGGGCAAAAGCGCGTAGATCGTCGATGCTAATTTCAAACCTGCTACTTGGGAGCTAGTGTTAGCTAATGTTATGTTGCATAGTTTGCGTTCCTTTCCACGGTGGTCAGCAAAATAAAAAGCCACTAAATCAAGAGGGATCGCCATCCACTACACTGCGGCGTTACTTTGCTAAATCATCACGACACATTCGCTGGATTAAGTCAGCGAGTGTGGTCGGGATAGCATAAACATGTGCAGGGGGAAAGTTGACCACGGACAAGATTTTTTTAAAACTTCACTTTTTTTCTTGATTAAACCACCGATCGTGCAAAAAACAGAATACTATTCGCCACGGCGTTACATCTCATTATCATACAGCGTCCGATCAAAGGCTCTCTCCAGTCCAGTGGCAAAAAAACAGGTCTGGCTCGATTGTAACGGTCCTGCATGTTTTTCTTTCTTCGAGTTAGCGAACAAACTTTAAGCAATCATCAAGAGTCGTCGATTCGGTCAAGGAAACCATCCGAAACGTGCATTGCAGAATAAACAAGGCGCGTTTTTCCCAAGTAGTGATTTTTTTTGTTCTAGCGTCATTCCCCAGTCTCACAGCTGGACGCCTGCATTCATACATCATTGTTTTCTCACCCGTTTAAAAACTCCACGAATATATGTTAGATGTATTTTTACTTTGTTCTTAGTCAATGTTTGGATTCTCGTGTCCTAAAAAGGCCAAACTTACTTGAAAGAGAAACGTACTCCAGCTCGGCTCCATTTCCACACTTACTAATTCTGTAGAAGCCTACAACAAAGCAACCAAACATGGCAGCTCAAACAACTTCCGATAACCTCACGGGACATACCACTGTGCCCGAAATGTAGGGGTGGAACAATTCATTTAGATTCTTGATTAAAGAATTGTTATTATGACCTGTTTTATTAAAATACAATAAAAGAATAATTACTATTTGAAAGGACCGTATAGTGGAATTAGTCGCCAAACATCGACTATTTCAGACATATTTCACGCTTTCAACTTTCAAGAATACCCTTACAGTTGGTTCTTCCCTCATTCTGCGAGCGCATTTCTTGTTGTCGAGGCATGTGGTTGTTATATAGATAGGTTTCAATGGTATTCCCCTGAAAAGATTGAATTCCTAAAAAAAAGTTTATTTCGAGTGTGTCGTGTGCGTTTATGTGACGGTTCAACAGAATCCCACTTCCGGCTCTCCAGAGTACGCCTGGTGAATTTTAGCGGGAACAATCCCGCGAACACAGCAGTTCAATTTCATTCATAGGAAGGAGGTGAATGGGAAAGGAAGACTGTAAACTACATGTATCGCCTCTAGTGGATCAGGCATATAACAGATTCATCGCTTATCTGTGGATGTCGCTTTAAAAGCAATTACGCATTGCTCATCCAAGTGCAACAGACGTATTGCAGCGTGTCTTGCTGCATGCATCTCGTTGCTTGTCTTTACAGATTATAAAATGAGTCTAACCGATGACGTCATTTAGCATGACTAATAATTGACGTAATACAAATTCTGCTTCCTACAGTGGTTTAAATTTGAATAAAGCGTGTCCACTACTATCTCGTTCTGATCTGTCTTTTGTGTGACTATTCATTTTCTCACTCATTCGCGCGTTTTACGAGTACTAATAACATCTATTTGAGGTCATTGTCTCACTTAGCATATTCAAATTTTAGATTTTTCCACCATTTATATTAATAAGAGACATCTGCAAGAAAACCATGTCGCCATCAAAGTTCACCCCTCCTCAAAATGGTCCTCCAGCAATGGTGATCTGTGTGCAAATGTGTGTGTGCAAAGATCCTCACTATAAATGCTGACACAGTCGAAAAGAGGGACTCATATGTTTAATAATTGTATAATGTAATCTCGGCATTGAATATTGCACAGTTTGTTATGATCAAAAACAGAGCTAAACTGGATAGATTTTTTTAGTTTATTAGAATTCACAGCATGTAGTACAATATACCATCTTTAAACATTAATATTACGGATAAATGTCAAAAAGTATGAGTAAACAGATATGAGTTTTGTGTTCACGGTGAGAAGTCAACGGCCAAATTGCCGAGATTCCAGGGAGAGTCGCTGTTCAGCGGTTAAAACGAGATGTTCCAATTGTTGCCTTCAGGGAATGCCGGAATTATTACAAAATAAAATATATCTAAAAAAAAAAAAATCTTCACGGTGCGACAATGCTGAATTATAGCTACTGCACTCTTTTAACATATTTAATGAAAAAATGGTAAAACGTGAAAAAAACTAGCTTGCTAAATGTGTTAATTTTGGGCTTTAATTATCATGTGAATTTAACGTATGTTTGTAATTTATGATAGGCGTGTTAATAATCATTTTAAGATTTCTTTAATGAGCATTTTTCTGAATTTAATTTTAGCTCAATTACAATATTACTCTTCAGGACTCGAGCCTAGTTCAGAACGCACATTGTTATTGGGAGTTTACAGAAAGTACGTGAACGCACCACCAAGTGCATTTCACAGCACTCACTACAGCGCCAAGCAAGAAAATACTGAAAACTTGAAGTAATGCGACATGATGACAAGCAAAGGTATGTCATTCATTTGTTATTTTCTTCACGTCTCTTGTGTTATTCAACATTTTTCATGATCTTTACGGCTGTATTCCCACCGGACTTTGAATGAGGGCAAAGCAGCTTAAAGGGGGTATTATATCCTGGTCTTGTCGCTGTGTAACCTAGCTGTAGAGAATAGAACATCACTCAAAACTAAGATTATTTACAATACTGTATACATCTTGGAATGTGTGGTGTTGTATTTGCTGCTTTTTAATGTTTGCACTGGTGTTGTTTCGGTGGTCTCCCGCAGCTTTTCTGACCCAATAGAGATGTGATTAAGGTTGGATTAAGACCGAATTTTTGGAGCTACCACACAAAGAAGCTTGTGCATTTACAAAACATGCGAAATACGAAATGTGAGACGTACGTTCGTTGTCACTTCAAACAACGTCAAGTCAATTGGCAGTAGTTGACTGCCCAAGCATCAAAGTCATCAGTAGCTAGTATCTTACAGCTTGTGCCGTTTTCTCTCACTGAAGCCTTAATAAAGTACTTGTTTTGAGTCCAAAGATAATCTAAGTTCACATATGGTATGGTACATATGGTACTTACTATCACTATCCGAGTAATTCTCACTCATTTAGTTTCCCAAGTGGTTATTTATAATCTTTTTATTTATTTTAGTTTATGAATTTCAACATCTCTTCAACTCCACTGGACAATAGAACTTTGCTAATGCTCTACAGAACTTTTATATCTGTCCAAATTAGTTATGATCGTTACTTGAAGAGTAACTAATCTCCAAATCCAACTTCCCACAAATTACAAATGTTGAAGTTCTCCTCTCCATGACGCGTAAGTCATTGCTTCAAAAGGTTCTCCCAGTTTTCCCCCGTCTGAAATCAGTATGGGTCCAGTATCACTTTAAAAGACACTCAAGCCAGTAAATGAGTTGCTCTTTTACGCCTTAACCAGTTAACGGAATACTTGCAAGCGCATGAAACTTTCAAAAGAACATTTATGGTTTATGGTATGGTTACAAAAATATTCTTTTTCTGTTTCTACCCAGATTATATTTGCAATCCCTTTATTTTTCTTCATCTGTTTTTTTTCAGAGCTCACCAAGCCTGACATTAACTCTAAAATATAGTATAAAAAAAAGGTCCAACATGTTTAACCTAATGAAGAAGGACAAGGAGAAAGAGAAGGACAAGGAGCCTGGGAAGAAGGAGAAAAAGGACAAGAAGGAGAAGAAAGAGCGCATGTCTGCTGCAGAGTTGAAAAGTTTGGAAGAGATGAGCATACGCCGTGGTTTCTTTCATCTCAATCGAGGTAGTTCCAAAAAGGACCCAAGGACCAAGTTGGAGATTTCCGGTCCAATTCCAATAAAGGTCGCAAGTAACGCTGATCTCAATCTGACAGACCTGGAGTCTGACCCGAGTAACACCTGTGACAAACCTACACAGAAGGTCGAGGAAGTCAGTGCTGCTGCTTCAGTTGAAGATTTGAAGGTGGATGAGACGCAACATCAAGGCAGTTCAGTGAAAGAGAGAGCTGCAAAGTTTGGGGAATTAGCCAAGATGAACTCAGGTCAGAGGACTTTCCCCCAGAGGAGTAGAGAGGATAGAACTTTTGAGTCCTCTAATTTCAGGAACTTTCGGACAAATGCACGATATAAAGCATTCAAATATCCTAAATTTAAAGTAAGTATACCTGAGCTGGTGGAGAAGACATTCCCTGGTGTTGACCTTCAGCTACCTAAGCTTGTGGCTCCCCACATACCTGATCCAAGAGAGCTGAAGCTGAAAAGGCGCAACACAGGCGACTTTGGTTTCTCTTTAAGGAGGACAACCATGCTTGACAGGCAGTCTGATGGAGTGGTTTGTCGCCGTGTGGTCCACTTTGCAGAACCAGGAGTTGGAACCAAGGATCAAGCGGTCGGCTTGGTGCCTGGAGACAGGCTTGTGGAAATCAACGGAGTCAACGTAGAGATAAAGAGCAGGGACGAGATTGTGGAGATGATCAGACAGTCTGGAGAATATGTCCGACTAAAGGTGCAGCCAATCTTGGAGTTGAGTGAGCTGAATCGAGGCTGGCTGAAGAACTCTGAAGACCAAGGAGATGTCTTAGACGTAAGTGCTTTAGTTTTTTGTTCAAGGAGCCCTATTTTGCTTTTCCATGTCAAAGCGTCTCACAAGGTGATCTTTACACTGATTGTTATGTAAAGAATGATGTTTGTGAATTTATGAGTAATTTAGTTTTTAAAATAAGCCTATCCAAAATTGACAAATCTGCACAGACTACAGGCATGCTTCAGGCTGTGTCCCATTTCTCACCCTAACACTAGCACTTGGTTTGGAGTGCCCTCCACTATGAAGTGCCCTCCAACGACAAAGTGAAGTTGACGTCCCTAAGAATTGGGACGTCAATCACTTCACACTTCATGACGTCACGTGTAAAGACAATGTGTCGTTTGCTTCCGTGCTGTGTTTTTTTTCCTGCATATCGAGTGTTGGAGATGTTTTGGAAATGCCAGATATGTCTTTGTGACCTCTTGCATCTGTGCTGATCATCTCACTTGGTTTGGTGAACCAATGGAGAAGAAATGGGCGGAGCCACAGCTGGCTTTGCTGCTATGTCGCGGTGATAGATCTGTTAGAGGTATGAGGATGTTAACGTTAGCCTGGATGCTAGCCCACTGTTGTTTGTTATAGACATAGAAAAATACCGTTGTACCAACATGTTTTATTGTTCATGTTGTCGGACACCGTAGACCATTTGGGTGGCTTACGTGTGATATCAGAGAAAGTCAACAAACGGAAGAGTAGTCCTCGTTACTAAAATGTCGCTGTTGTCCTATCCAACATTGTTTTTAAATAAAGTACTTTGGTATCCTGGAACTCCACGCTTCATATTCCCAGTTGGTTTCAAGTAAGCTCCGGACTGGAGCCCCCTCGGTTTGAAGGGATCATTTCAAGTGGTGAACGGCGAGTGCCCTCAGTCTTAGGAGTATTGGGACGCACTACACTTACAAGTGAACGCACAAAACCCAGTGTTAGGGTAAGAAATGGGGCACAGCCTACACGTCTTACTGAGATGCAGTGGCGGAACATATGCTGACCATGGGTGTGGGGCATATGACCAGGACCTTTAGAAACCAAATTGAAGTGCAGCTTATCTTCACTTTCATGCGGTGCTGTCCAACCGAGACACAAACAGGGGGTGTAACAATCTAAGTGCTGTGCCATTACAATCACAACCACAAAGTGTAGCAATTGTGCCTTTTAAATTGATTGTGCTTTCAGAGTTGGTCGTCTTGAATTGCTGCAATGAACAAAACACACATTGACTTGCGCTTTGTCGTTCCATTTCATTCTTGCTACGGTCAGTCATGTAGCGCACTGTTTTATTCAACATTTTAAACCAAACATCATGAGTCTTGCCAAAATGTGGTTTTGTTGAGTTGGAACAAACCATGACCAACCATGGCACAATGTGTACTAGCATTGCTGACATGCTTAGCAATAGTCCAGTGGTTAGCTGTCAGCACAGAGTTATTTTGTAGCATTACTTTTTCGTGACTTGATCAATATTGACATTTTGTTGTTTTGATGAAAAGCTACTCTTTTGGTACATGAGCTGTGCAATAAATGCACTTTAAAGAGAGGATTCAAATGGATTCACTTTGCATTGTGGTAGGTTTCAGTGCAGCATAAATTAACGTGGTAAAATGCTGGTCATTAATATTCCCATGCTGCTTAACTGCCTTTTTCTTTCTGGGGTTTACTATCGTGAAACTTGGATCTCCAATTTCCCCATCAGAAACTGTTTTTTCTGTTGTTGAAGTGATTTCCCGTCCATAATCCATACATTGCCAGACGGATCTGGTTTTCCAGTTCCATAAGTGAATGAGCAGTGACATGGGCCATGCTTACTCTACCATATAATAGCAAAATTTACAAGAGAATCGTCCTGGCCTATATAGAACAGTTAGTCATGAACAGTATAGTGCCAAGTTCTCTTTCAAAGTTCAGATGCTGAAAGTTGTTGATGGCAAGAGAACTCACGTAAACGTAACCCTTTAGGTGGCAAAGTCACAAAATTGTGACTGAAAGCAGAGTATTCATCCTCTGATGAAGAGAAGTTGACCGTGTAGCAGCAATATGAAAAAACAAACATGACAATAGCAGCAGATGTGGTAGAAGGTGCATGAGACATTACACTATGTATCGTGGTGGAGGCAGTACGCTCTATGTTCATGGTTGTGATGCCCATCTATCATCATCACTGTTGCTTGGATGACGTCTCAAGATACAAATTAGATGAGTGAATTTATTCCCATCCCAGGATTTTTCATATTTACAGTGTCTTTTTCACTAGCCTTTTTCAAGCTACAGCCTTTTAAAATTCTGATATCAAAGTTTAATATTTCACTGAAAAACAGTATAAGTACCTAAAATGCTGTCATGTGTGCTCAAGTTTGACACCCCAGAGATCGTCATCACATGACTTCTGTAGTAGGTCGTAAGTAAGTAGGTAAAAAAAACATTGCATTGATAATTTCTAATCATTTTCAAAGCATGAAAAATGTGCTCTTAAATTGCTCTTATTTGACTTGATCTGTTGCCTAACATTGCTACCTCTTCCAAAGTACTTTAAAGAGTGACCTGCAAGGTTTTGGAACTATGCATGAATATGCAGTATGAAATGATCATGTACTGTCTACAAAGTTGGTTCTGTAGAATTAGAATGCTATAAATTAGTGTAAAATCGAATCGAGAACCATACACGTGCCTTGATGTTGTATCAAAAGTAAGATCCTCCCCTGCATCTTGTTGGAGAATAATTTGACCTGTGTCGTTAGGGTTACAATGATAACTTGTTTTTCAGTCCCAATGGAATGTTGAACAGATATCCACCCACTCTGTATTCCAAATACACCAGAGATGGCTCCCTTGCCTCCCTTAGGTGCAGGTTAACAAGCTCATCTGCTTCAGTATCAGAGACGAGATGCCAAATGTTGCATGGCAGCTGGATGTTCTAATCGTTCCACTGTATGTACTGGAAGCTTATTTGCCCCTAAATAATGTCATAAAGAATTAATGAATCAACTTAAGAGAACAAGGACAAGTGGCTACCATCAATGTCGTCATTCCTCTGAGCAACAATTATTTATCTGTGCAGGAACCTTTTACCCTGAACGTTCTGGGAACGTTCCTGAAACTGACTGCAAGACCCATGGTTTCCAAATGTAAACAGCAATAGCAAACAGCAATGTATCATCAAAGAGCCGGAGAGAAGCCACCTTGTCAAAACTCACCCCAAGTCCCAATATGATACGCATGATATATTTTGTTCTTTTGAGCCTTCATAAAAGAGTCTGTCACCCAGCTCATCTTCGTCTTCATTGTTATGATGCCGACCAAGTATGACTCTGACTAACTCCACATCGTCAGACCCTTCATCCTATGATAAGCGCCAGTCATTGATTCCGGAGCAATGTGGTTTGAATAAAAAATAAGCCGTTTTGTTTACATGAACCTGCTCTTCATCCTCAAGAAGCGCTTGTTATTCTCTGATATTTCTTGTGACTTCCTCCGCTTCTATGCACTTATCAGTGCTTATTTACAGAGTTGCCACCTCTGGTTAGATAACATGATGACGCCTGTGCTTGATCAAGTTATGACAAACAAGCATCACAGACACACATCATCTACATCACAATGTGATTTATGGTGGTGTATGGATTTTTTTTTTTTTTGTATCCAGAGAATGACAGCACATTATCATCTTTCTAATCATGTCTTGGTTGACTTATTGTCTGTGAACTGTTAAACTTTTAGTTCAAACATAAGTTAGCAGTAGAAATGATCTTTAATCCATCTATTCATATCATAAATACACATTTTATTGGTTGTTTGTTCACATTTTCATTTAACATATGCCAGGGTTCTCTCACAGTTTAATGTGTCCTCGCTTTAATTATGATTTTGTGTTGTCCTGCCACCGTGGTAGAACTGTAATGACCCTGGCAATGTGCTCCTGTGATTGTATGCTTTGGGGGAGTTTGTGTGTTTTGAAAGAAAGAATGTGTCCTGGTGTATATATAATCCCACCCCCCCACGCTCCTTTGACACCAGACAATGGGACATTGAGGGAGACAACGGCACAAACGCCGCCACAGCTCATGGCCATATGGTCTTGCAAGAGCTGGCTGGTGGCCCATTCAGTTTTTTTCATGTAGTTAATCGTGTGACAAGTCGAGGTGCTTCGATTTCAACTAGTAGTTCGGTGATATAAACAAAGCAGGTTTTAAAGTTTTCACCACTCAACTGTTTCTTGTGGTGTTTCAATATTGCCATTTCATGTAGAAACCAAGTGTCCATTAGAATATATCCCCAAGAGTAAAGTGTCATCTCATTGATATTCCACTGTCTAATTATGCTAATCCCTTCTATTTCGAATGTGTAACTGATCAAAAGAAGATGGTTCCAGTGCATAAACAGAGAAAATTCAGTCTTCTGTGTTGGCATACTTGAATTATCTAGTGAACTGATTCACTTCATTTCTTTTCTTCATGGTCGTCTGATAGGAACTGATACACTCAACAATAGACTTTTTTAATCCCATGCATTTTTAAAATTTGATATCTGCATCGAGCAGATTGGGTTGGGATTGCTGTTCTAAAAGTAATGTTTGAAATTGTAAAATGCTCATGACAACAAACCTAACAACTTAGGAGAAGCTAGGAGAAGTCGACCCTGAGGTCTTGTGTTTGTGCATAGTGCAATCTACACAGGGCAGTGTCTTCATGATGTTCAATCTATTGTATGTGATATACTTCATTGTTATGACATGCTATTTGTACAGAAGAGGATTGGGGCCAGTGAAGAAAAAAAAAAACAAGTGGCAGAATTCTGACTCGGTCAGCCCTACCAATTTGGGGCCTCGTAACAAATTTCCTTTTGCTATCGTTCTTTTATGTTACTCTGATCTGATACAAACAATTTGACTGAAAAAAAAGTGTTGGTCTGATCATCACTGTACATTTGCTATGATAGTAGTTTGGATGAGGGCTCTTAAAATTGGTTGGTTGACATACACACTGCACGGATGGGTGAGTTCATCAAACTGTAAATATACGTTATATTTCAGACCCAAAATAACAACCCAAATACCAGAATTGGGGAGTTTTGTGTAATCTTCTGAGGTCATGTTGCTGTAGACAAAGAAAGAAAGTATGAACCACTTGTTTTGCAGAGTGTATCTTCAAGATGAATCTTGGTTCAGTCAATTGGTTTCAGCTATGTCTTTTTCTTTACTTCTTGTGGACAGCCTTGATCTATATTGTGTATCGAAATGATCCAAATGTTACCCATTTGCATCTGGGTGCAGATGGCAGCCATCACATTCACCCTGTCCTACATTTACACATCGTCATCATCACCAGACAGGCCACTTGAAATTTAGCAGAATGTTCATGTGAGACTGACCCAGAACCAGCTGCACTATTTATAGTTGGTTATTATCAGATCTGGTTTGCACATCTAGAACTCCCTAACACACTTACAGACACGTGTAGCATGAGCCCTTTTTGCACGAGACATCACATTGTTGGTAATATGTTTCAAGGATTGAACTGTTACTGGTCAAAGTGCAGCATAATTTCCTCAGCCTTTATATTTGAGGTCACACACAAAGATGACAAAGCTAAAGATAATAACAATGAAAGGAAATATATGCTCTGAATTTTCACAGTTTTTTCCTCAAAACTGCAATTTTTAACTGACATTCAAAACTCGATAAATACCATTCCAATTGACTGTTTTCATAACTGTGTGTGTAACATTTTATGGACAAATTTTTCATCTTGATCTTTAGTTCTCCACCGTTTCTGTACCTGTAGGTGTATGTCATTTAATAACATAACTTCAAGTCCAGTCTCTGACTTGATCTTTTCACTGTAAACAAAGTGTCTCATGTGAGGCTTGCAGCATTTTCCTGTAGCATATCTAATGAAAGATAAAGATAAAGGATGTGCATGAATCGTGCAGAAATACTTGCGCTAATGACCATGAGGACAGAATAAACAGTCAGGTTTATAAGGATGGAAGCTCGATAAGGAGTTCTTCTGGCTCTATTCAGTAGATCATTCATGTCAGCCACACACTGAGATATCGTAGTAGGGCAGTAACAAATCATCCAGTCCATCAGAGACAATGATATAATTAGGAAATTGGCAAATGGAGTAATCTCCTCCCTGAGCTAACCATTTAAATGACATCATCCTCATTTCCAGTCAGGAGACGCAGTGAGACAGTATTAGGTGTGGATTAGAGAGGTTGGGCTTCCAGGGATGAACTTGTTTTGTCCATGATTGAGGCTTAGGGTGCCTTTTCTCCTTTTCTCCTCACCTAATCCTGCTATTGTCGTAGTAGCAACAGTCATCTGAATGACTGTGCTTAAAAATCCTTCAGATAATTTACAAGTAATAATAAAAAATGTCATCAAACAAGAATAGAAAAGTGCCCAATGGACCTGACGACTACATCTGCCATCTTGAAAATACATTTTTTTGTTGCCAAAACTAAGCTATCGCCCTGAAAGTGAAAATTTAATAATATTTTGTTTGGATAAAAATAAAGATTTCAATCTAAGTCTACCTTTATCTCATGCGTGAATCTCAATGATTGTCTTCATCCGCTTCTTTTGCCTGTTACTTCTATTTCTAACATTCTTTGTCCAGCATGTTCCCAGTAGCTCAAACCATCTGAGTCTGGCCTCACTACATGTTCCTGTCCCACTGATAAACTTGTTTCACATCCTGTCCTTCCTAATGAATCCCAATGAATACTGGAGCCTCTTCATTCTCTCTCACTCATTGACCATACATCATGGTCTCGCCACTGTCCTCCTGTCCTCCTTTCTCTCTTCCACTTATATGCATGTATTCTGTCCAATGAGCTTCATTCCTCTTCAGTCCAGCTCCAACCTCGACATCACTGACTAAGCCTAAAGCCCATGTTCACTCCCACTACAGACCACTCTGTAGAATCATGAGCAAACATCATTGTCCACGGTGATGCCATCCCGAACCACCTGTTTGTCTGTTCACTACAATAGCAAATTAGAAGGGGGAGAGAGCTGATGGGTAATTTTATGGTCACCTTGACTCCCTCCGTCACTCTCACCACTGTCTCACTGTCCTCACACATGTCCTTCACAACCCTCACATGCTTCTCTGATGCTTCTGACTCCCTCACACAACACATGCATCTACCATAGTCTTTGTCTACGTCCACAAAAACAGTGTAGTTCCTTCTGACTTACTCTGTACTTCCACATCCACGGATTTGGGGTGCATTTTCTCACCATGAAACCATGCTGCTGCTCACTGACCCACAACTTCTCCTCTAAGCCTGGACTCTTTCCCACACCTTCATGGTGTGACTATCTTTTTGACCTCTCTATAGTTGCTGCAGTTCTGATCTCCTTTGTGCTTGAAAATCTGCACCAGAACACCTTTCCTCCACTTGCCAGGCATCCGCTTAGTTCACTCACCATAACACTTGCACACCTATCCTGGGATGTTGTCTGGGCCAACTGTCTTACGATTCTTAATTCTTTTCGATGAGGCCCTCACGTCCGCCATGGCAATTTCCTCAACTACCTGATCCATCATCGCTCCTTTATTGTTCCACCTCTTTCTCGCTCATTCTCTTCTTTCATTAGTTCCCTGAAGCACTCCATCCATCTCTGTCTCACTCAGACTCTCTTCCCATTTCCATCCATATCCTACATCAATCGAACCTGTTGCATATCCTTCCCTGCTCTCTCTCTCAGCCAGGCGATCCTGGATACAGCCATGTTATCCAGTCGCCCACACTACTCCCTATAAAGCCTTGCCTAGGATAGCAGAAGCAACTAGTTTAACTATTTGTGTGGTGACTCCCGCCAGATTGCTACAGAATCCAAATATGTAATAAAGTAACAAATACAAAAATAATTTAATTGTTGGAAAAGAGTGGTTTTGCTACAATGAATACGCTACATATCTGGAGTTTACACTCAATTATAATACTAGTTAGAGAATGTAGTAGGAATGGCAGTGCCATCAAGTACATGAACCTCATAATGTGGTGAGGCTTGCCAAGTACAAAGGTGTAACCCCTTCTTTTTTGCACTTTTTGTAATATACTATTATGGACTACAGTGTTTGACGCTAATGTTCGTCGGGAAAGCTGGAAGCAGATGCTAAATTTTGGTGGTTGCTTCATTAATACACCACATTGTTCAGTTGTCTAGTTTAGTAACATTTTTCAATGAACCTAGTCTGTGAATCCGACCTGAACATATGTCTGGGAGGCCTCTTGTTGATGACATCCGTGCAGTAACAGTAAAGTTGATGCGTTGTTTGCATGTGGACTAAGCTGAACAGATTGACACCAAAAGCTCCTGTCACCATTGTGAAAGAGGTGAGTTAGGGGTCTGCAGGGTCTGCGATCTAGTCTGTGCTCCCTGCTACGATGATCGATCTGTGACCTGTTGGACATGATCATGGATAGAAATTTGTATTTAACTTGTCAAAAGAAGTTCATGAATGGGTGCAAATGACAAAAAGTCTTTAATAATTCTCCTGCATTGTTTTGTGACTCAGTTCTGTAGAAATGCCTGGTTGTACGGGCTTCCATTTTGTTCGGTTTTGTAAGATGAGCGTCTGGTTGCACACTCTTGCTCCTGTCTCAAATCACCCACACAATCCTAGTGAATCACCTGCAGGTCGCTCGGCCAGTTTTCCTTTTCTTCATGGGGAAAATGTTATTTATTTCCAAAGTTTTCATCGTGTGCATGTATAATATAATTCATGTATAAAATACCAAAAGAATCTGCAAACAAGCAAGCATGTAAATTCAGTTTGATTCATGACAAAATGTTCTGAATCACAGTTGATTGGTAGTTTTCCTGACATGGGAGCTGAGTTTAATTAAAGAAAACAAAAAGGAGGTATTAGTCATGGTTGAGCGAGAGGTCCCTCGCCTGCTGTGCCGACCATGGACTGATAGGAAATAGTAGTTGAACGTCAGTGACTGATATTTGTCCCGCAGAATGACATGTACACTTTGTGTGCCCTCTATCTGGAACTTCTAAATTGAGCCGATTTACTGTATGTTGGGATAAAGTGGGTCAGAATCAGCCATGTTTATGGTGAGTTATTAATCTTGGTCTGCTCAAACCATGTGTAGACTAACAGCTGACAGGATGTTGTGACCCAATATCTGACGCTCGGGGATTAACGGCGAGCTTAGCTGGTGAACTGCTGTAGGAAACTCTCTGGGTGATTTATCAGTGGCTGTCACTTTTTCTGACAAATTAAATCACTAATAAGTTTGAAGAAGAAGTGTCTGGACTGAGATAAAGGTCAGATCATGTCATCTATGATAAGTTAACTATAAAAAGTTAAACAAATCTTCAAGTTTTTTTAAAGGAGGCATAATGCCAAGACACATAATAATGATGATAAAGTACTGTACTTAGTTCGAATAACAATTAAAACTCAATATTTTTTTTTACAAAATGTACATAAAATAATAGTCTCAAACCTGCAGTTTCGTTAAAAATGAATTGATTCATGTTGAATTTAGGTCAGTAGTGCATCAGTTGCCTACACGGACGAATTATACTGGGTTTTAGCGCCCTCCAGTGGATGAAGGGATGTCGCGTTAATCTTGTCATTGACTATTTACGCGTCTTTTCGCATGGCCTTTATTACAGAGCAATAATTACCACATTTAACCTTGCTCAATAATTGCTTAATAATAATCATTATAAATTGCTTTAGCTGGCCATCACTAAATAGTTGAAAGAGCTATTTTATATGGGGATGTGCAGAAAGCGAAAGCCAGTGAAATATTTTTACCCTTAAAATATGAATCAGAAGACAGTATTGTTTTAAAAATGCTGTCGAACTGAAAATATTGTTGTAATAATAACAACTGGTATGTCAGAAAAATATATGATTAATATATGTTTTGATTATGTAATGTACAAATCATTTATATGTGATTAAAAACGTCTTTCCACGTGATAATAAACTTTTGACAAGCATACAGTTGAAAAGGTTTTCAATATTCAGAGGAAAAATATTCATCGTCTTCTTATATTATTCTAATACAAAGCGCTCTTAGTGTCTGGATGTTTGTGGATTTGTATTAGCGATCTAATATTACATTACAAATTAAGGACACCATGTGGTCAGATGAAAACCATTGTATTAACTTCTGTATTTTCTGTGAAAGATTCATGGTGACCTTACAAGGGCCAGAGTCAAATACCACATTTGGCCTCCTTGCCACACTCTTTAAAACAAAATGCGAGATTTTAAGGTTACCAGTAAGTGAAAATAAAACACAAATACATCTCAAGAACAAAAGGAGATGTTGTGTTTCCAAGTGTTTATAAGAGTTGGCGGCAGAAGAAAAGGGTGTCGGGGGAAAGTGGCACTTCTCATTGGTGTGGTTGTGCAAATCCTATTAATAGCCTCTGTATTTCAGCAGCTGTCCCTCAGCTCCCTGCCTAGCACCTCTCAAGTTTCGGCACTCCTCAGACCCAACCCTCCCTCCACAGAAGTTCCCTCCTACTCAATCCAGACTTGTGGGTGCTCTTGCACAGACTCGGGTCTTAGTCCTGCTGTGCCGCTTCAGTGACAAAGGCAAGATTGGAAGGTTAACCAGGCCTGGAGAGAAGGTAATGGACTCAGGCCTCTGGTGGATTGTGTGTGTGTACCGGTATGTGTGCTCAGGTCTGCCTAGCACTTACATTTTTGACTTAGATGGTGTTTTCGGAGTGACTTTTGGAAACTATTTTTAGGTGTCTGATGATGAGAGATGGTGAAACATTGTTATCTAGAGCACAGCTCCTGTGTTCTTGAAGGTCTTCAAACTTGACATGTTGGTTAATCGTGTGATTGGCTAAAATATTTGTGCCTCTGCTAAATTCTGAGCTTTATTAAGTCAGAGACTGGCATTTAGATTGAAGGACAGTAGTTTGGATTTCAATATGATTTAAATGACACGGTTTTACTTAGTAAAATAAAATAAAGTCCTCTCTGTCCTGGTAGGAAATGACATGAGCAACATTTGACATGCTTCCTCACTCCACTCCTCCACTGCAGCAAACCTCATCTGATGCACTCATGTTCATTCATTGCCAGAGCTGAAATCTAACATTAAGGTGAAAAACAAAACCACAAGTCAGATTTGTTATTCATTTAACTTCTCATTATTAGTGATCTTTTTTCCCCACAACCAATGACTATTTATTTAAAACATAACCTACAAAAGGCAAGACATGTATTTGAATGTAGTGAAGGTGAATTGGAAACTTTAAGTACATTAAGTCCTGGGTTTCATTCCACCAAGCAATCTGTTTCAAAGTATCCTAGATCTCACTTACTTTCCTTGAACAAGGATCAATAGTCTCTTTATTGCAGTCAGTTTTATTGAGTAGAGTAATTTTCCTCTTTCTTGGGCTTTTTTTCATCTTGTTTTCCAGATTACTATGTTTTTCCTGAATTACTGAAATACTTCCTATAAAATAAAATCTGAAATAATCTTGTGTGAACCTCCAACCACTGACACATCCTTAAAAAAAGACAATTATTGTGCAAGAAATACTGAGAAAATCAGATAAAATAGCACTGAAAAAAAAAAACAAAGCACCACAATAAATCTGCTTTAAAAGCAAATACTCCAAAGGAATAAAGGACAAAAAAAATCACAACAAAAGAAATAATTACCAATAAATAAATAAATAAATAAAAGCCTGAGATAAATTGCTAAAAAAAATAAAGATTATGCTTTTTCAAGTAAATGCAACACATGTCTGTATGTCTTATGTTGGCTTTCGAAGATGGTCTTTATTCTATGTACTAGGTGAGCATGATTTCTGTTGGCTGCTATGTGAAAAGTTCATGCATTCATCATGCTGTTCATGTCTTCTGTTCTGAGTGCAGTGTGGTCTCTGTCTTGACTGTGTATGTGTTTCAGTTTTCATTCGCTTTAAAACTCCTGCTTTAATAAGCCTCCTTTTCCGTACTGTCTCTTCCACTGTTTCTCATCATTCCATCCATGTATTCTCCCCATAGCCAGCTTGTTCCATGACTTCTGGTCTGTCATCATGGCGTACAAATCACGCTTTTCATTTTGGGAGCAAAAGGGAAGTCTCGTTTTTCTGTTTGTTTGCAACTTTGGCAATGTCAAATGTTTGCTTGACTTGCCTTCTCCATGCATGTCTCTTGAAGAGTTTGGGTTTGATGTTTTTCCTTGGCTTCTTTTTGTTTAGGTTAAAGTTGAAAACAAGCCAGCTGTAAGTGTCTTTTCCACTTCTTTGTTCAGGTTTATCTAGAGGAAAACTCAGAAATTACTTGGTGTGCTTTGGTACTAATAAATACTCGACATAAAAACTAAAATTAGTAGTGATGGGTAGATGGGGTATCATGAAACAGTACTGCAGGTTGATGTGCTAATTTTTAGGGGCCACTGGATGGCGCTCTTGTTTTATGAATGAAGTGAGGTTGCATTGAATTCATTGTTTAAGTCCAGACATTTTACAGCATTCGGTACCACCTGGTGGCCAGTGAAAATCAGGTCACTGTTTCATGAACCCTAATCAACCCTTCAATATTGTATCATGAAACCTCACCTACCCATCACTACGAAGAAGAAATGGACCCACCACATGGCCCAATCTCTCAAGGTTAAGGTTTTTATTTTAAATAAAAAAATAAAATAAAACAAAAGAGTGCAACACTTGACTTGAGAATTAAAGATAATGAGTAGCTTTAAAACCCAGTGTAGCTTGAAAAAAAGTGACTGAGAAATTAATTAATCTTTTGTTTTTTTCATCCAGAATTGATACAAACGATGAGCACTAAATTTCCAAATAATAAAATCTATACTTTCCAATGCGTTAAATTAAGTTAATTAGAACAATAGCAGGTTTTATTGACGCTAAACAGGAGAAAAATAAACATTTATGCATTGAAGGTGTTTAATATGAAAAGAACAATGAAACTGAAAATATAAACTCAACGGTTGCCATGATGAATATTTTCTTAATGCAGGTGAACCACTGACTTCACTGTCTTCCTGACCTAGATGAACTCTGCCTCGTACCCATTACCACCTGGGATTAGCTCCAGTTCTCCCGTGTCTGAGTTCAGGATTAGTAGGAGAAGATAAATGATAACACAGAGGGAGATTCACTTGCTGGCGATGACATACCGATAGAGGCAGAGGTGTTCGGATTAGACCTGTCTCACTGAGTCGGTATATTAATCTACACCCAAGGCAAGCAGTTTATCAGCGAGCCACATGAACAGGAAGGCTTGAAAACATTGTGAAGATGTCTGGTTCCTCTTGTTCAGGTTTTAAAATCCACCCCATATTATCAACCACTTGAGTCCTTGTTTTTAAAATGTTGGCATTATATACTTTCCATTAACTTCCTTGTTATTATAATAACTATAATAACTATGAATGTTGACAGGACATTTTGGAGTCCTAACACCTCATATCATATATTAAGTCTCCAAAGTCTCAGTTGTGACTTCTAATGTCTTCTTTGTACTATGAGATCTTGGTGGTTGTTAGTCTGTAAATCTTATCCCATTTGAAATGAAAATAAATATAAGACGACCCTAATATTGACCAAATCAGTGCGGAACACTAACACAAAGTTATTTATTTCTTCTGCTTCAGCAGTTGATCTATTCTGTCTGGTGATGTAATGGGCACCGTCCTTCTTTTGTCTGTACACAGTCTGATGTTGATAGTGGTCAGATTGCCTCTTCGGTAGACACTGGGAATTCACTGCCATCCGCTGAACCACCAGCTGAACCACCAGCTGATAAGTCCAATAGTACCATGGGTGGTACTGAGCCAACGGGGGAGGAGCAGGGTGCCACTGGTAAGAAGGTGGTACGAGTTGTAAGACGAGTCGTTAGACGTGTTATTCCAACCGGGACGGAGGTCCAAAACCTGCCGGTGACTACTGAGGGATTCAGAGCTGCTGCTGGAGCCGAGTCTGCACCCAGAACATCCAAGCCTGTGCGTGAAGATGGGGATGATATATCCATGGGCTTGACAAGCCTGATGGGAAGAGGTCGAACCAAAGACCACAGACCTCGAACTCGCAACCAGGACCGCAAAGAGGACATGACGGAGGATGGGAAGCAGCAACAGGAGGAGGAGGAGGAGGAGAAAGAAAAGGAAGCAGGCAAGGAAGAAAAGGGCGCAGAAGAACAGCAAGAACAATCGACCCCTTCTATCCCAGCGCAACCTAAACCTAACCCATTCACCCCGCCCCCAGGATTCATCCCTGCCCCCAAATTGGACCCATTAGCTCCACCTGCTGGTTTCATCCCTGCTCCAAAACAGAATCCATTATCACCGCCGCCTGGATTTATCCCAAGAAAAGCTACCCCAGCTCTCACCAAACAAAATACTCTGCCCAGACCAGTTGGTTTCATTCCTGTTCCAAAAGTGGACCCTCTGGCGCCGCCTGCAGGGTTCATCCCAAAGCCTCGCACGGTAGCTGTGAAGAGACCTGAGGTACTGAGTCGGGCAGTGCATGATTGGTGCCATAACTCTGAGTGGAGCATGATGAGTGAATACCACCAGGAATGTCAATCCAAGGGTTGGGGATCTGATGATGCTTCCCAGCTATAGGTCTGAGCAATTCATGGACTGAAAATAACATTTGAAAACATGTTAATAGGGTTTTTTGGTCATTTTAAAAGGTTGACTCAGATTATATAGATTATATACAGATTATATAGAACATTTTTGCCTGGCGCCTCTACCTGCATGCATTCACATCGTGTCAGAGCTTTTTAGTGTCTAATAACTAAACCGAATAATAGCCACCCTTTGGTAACAATACAGCACCTCACCTAGTCAGGTGACCTAGGGTTAATTAAAAGTTGCCTAATGGAAAGAAAATTTGTGAAAGCTATGTGGTCTGATGGTGGTTTCATGTTTATACCAAGTGCGACTTGTCGACCCTCTAACTGCAGCTGAGTAAACCCTAGTTTCCAGCCACCAAGGTGTCTTACCTTCACCTCCCTGGTCACTTTAATAAAAGTAGTCTATGAGGGTCGGGTCTAAAGTGCAACGTCAAGGTAGCGGATCAGAGTGGCAGAATTACAGGCCTTTATCTTCTGTGGAAGTATTTTGATAACCAAAAAATGACCAGCTTCTTTTTCATTTCACTTCTTCATTGAATTTTTAAATTAAATAAATTTTCTCTCTGCTTGCGTCACATTAAAATCTGCGCAGCAAGATCTGATCTCATCTTCAAGTGCGACTGAAAAGAAGCTTGACAGTCTGTCTGTCATGTGTTCTTGGTTGTTAAGGGTTCTGTATTGGGCTAAAACAGGACCTTTTCTGCTGCTGATACTGTTGCATTGGGAAACGGGACCATTGACCACCACAGGTAGAATTGCAATTTTGTTGGCAAAGGGTGGACTAAAGTTTAAGTGTTCAATTTAAAAATTAACTATATAAAATCACCAGACCGTCATTCCATCTTTATCATTTCCATGTTTTTTTCCCATATTGTCACCATGTTAACACGTCATGTAAAGGTTAATGAGACTCCTGGTTCTGCTGAGAACTCCGATGAAAAGTCCTCGGCTGTTTCACTGCCTCAGTCTGGTGAAAAGGTGTGTTTTCATCCCATCAGCTGTTCTTCCATCTCTGTTGTGAACAAAAAACAACTTTCTTTTCATCCATTTCCATTCATCTCACCACCTGCTCGTAACTTCTACACATCCGTAGACTGCAGAGCTGATTCCCTCTGAGGAAGACTACATGCGTGTGAAGAGGATCTTCGCTGTGGAGACCAATGATGTAACTGATGTCTTGGTTGTTTGTGTTGTACCATTGCATATCATCAGTAACAGATGGCTACTTCTGTTTAAAACGACTGCTAGACTCCCGCGTCTCCGTGAGCTGCCTTGAGCTCAATATTTGTCAAGAGTGAAAAGCATTTTGTACAGTATGGATTGTGATTTCAGTAGTGATTATATGATATGAATATGTGTCAATATATTTAACTTCTTTTTGAAAGATACTCTTACTTATGTAACCTAGTTAGAAAATAAGTAGTGATGGGTCGCCAACGTCTCCTGGCACAGTGTCCTCAGCAGGTGTTAAAATTACGCCAAAGATCATGCAGCAGACAGTGCCATCAAGTAGCCTTTGAAATTGAACACGCTGCTTGATGAAACCTCATCAACCCATCACTGATAATATGAATAAAAAGCAGTATTGCATTATGGTATCCCTCAATCTCAACATGTATTAAACCAGCTAGTTTGAGTTTATTAAGCAAGCTGGTTTAAGTTTATGTTATGTGCAAAACTTACTTTGTAAATCTCATTCTGATTATTTTGGAGATGGTATGTTACCTCTTTAAGTGTCATCTTGACTGAATGAGTGACCAAGGACCTATCAGTCCTCATTTAAAAGGGGGCACAACAGCTGTCAAGGTGTTACTATACTATCTGTGCTTGAAGAGGTGCAAGAGACAAGGTGTAGGAGCAGTTGCTTGCTTGCTGAATGGTCATGTTTTTATTTACAAAGGGATTCATTCTGGACTGAAAAATAGGTGAGCTATCTAGGAGTTAGACTAAAACTTTCATTTAGAATCTGTTTGCATAGGTTTGGTATACCTGACTTTTTCATGGTAGTTTTTGGGTTGTAATATATATTTAAATCCCTTTGGAAAACTCTTTATACGAGGCTGAATAGCCTGAGGGGAGCAGCAGAGCAAAGGTAAAGTGGTTTTGTGCAAGTAATGGAAAGGTCATTCGCTCTATGGGCTCCTGGAACCCTGAAAACTGGCAGGAGTAGTTGCGTAGTACAGACACAAGAGATTCCCTTCCTTCTGCGTACAGTCATGTATTCTTGTTTTTGAAGTGAGGCCGTTCTGCATTAACTGTGTGTCAGCGCCTACTCTTAAGTAAACCTATGGGCTGTGTCTGAGAGTTGATGATGCAGCAAAGAGAGGGGTCTTATTTGAGGAAGTCCTGACCATGATTCTGCTGACGATGCTGAGACTTTACTGGATAACTGAGTGGAGGCATATGAATTACTGAGAGAGGATGCAGAGCTTTCAGTTCTTTCCTCAGGTCGAGTCATCGTTAATGGCGTTCATCTGCTGGATGGATGGGATTTACAGCCCAACCAAATGTGGGAGGGGGTCACCTGCTGAAGAGGACCTTGTGCTTCTCTTGATCACAGAGAAGAGGGATAAATAATGAAGTCTTAGACAGTGGTTCAGTTGTTGACCTTGTCTGTACAAAGACTGCATAAGAAGCAGGTGTGATTTGTGTCATGCCCTTTCATATATTTTAGCTTGCTATCTGATGATGGCGGCAGGGAGAACGTTCCATGGTTAAGCTCAGAGATTGGATCATTGCCAGCCCAACATTTGCCCGGGGGCCGTTTTGTCGAGTCTTACAGGCTGAGGTTTAATCAAACTTTGGGTCTAGAAGAAAAAAAAGTAAACAAACGTTGACTACTTTTTTTGTGGATTTTACACATCGAATGTTGAGAATATTAAGCTTCACTAATACACAAGTGGTGCTCATTAGCATTTGTGCATTACATTGCTATTATGACTGTTGTGTTGATGGGTTGGGTGTGGTCATGACAAAAGAAAGCCTTGTGCTTGGGTTATTTCAGTCTGATCTCTTGAAACATGTCTCATGTCTCCTGTTGCTTTCCTTTGGGTCACTGGATGCTGCTGTCCTCTTGGCTGTTTGCATGGCTAGCGTGCCAGAAGCAAAACGACCTCCAAGGTACCTTGTGACGTTAGAGTCATCACTCGCTGGGTGTCATTTAAAGTTTGATCAACTCATCAATCCTTTTCTGCATGACGCTATGTCAGTCAATTCGAAAGCATTCGACTTTGTCTTGTTTTTCTTGAAAGCAGTACCAACCTGCTGTTTGCATTATCTGTTTTGGAGTACATTTGTGTGTTGCCACCTAGACAAACAATTTTCTATAAAAAGTTTTTTTTTTTCTTTATTTTTTCAATTCTAAATTGCATCTATTTTCTTGCGAGTACTAATCTGTGTGGAACCGTTTCAGGGCAGGTTTCCGAACATGATATTTGTTTGTTTTTTCTTTTAATTTAACTCCTGTTTCTCTTGTCCTCCAGCCCAAGATCGCTGTGGACCCAGTAGCCATCCTCCAGACGGCCCACTCCGCAGCTAAGGTTTGACTTGACTGCCTCTGACCCAGTTGTCTGTTCTGTGTCTATTCCCTTGTGGTCTGTGTTTTTGTGCGTCTTTTGGGCCAACATTTAAAAGGGTTTTTAGCTCAGGTTTCATTACTCATGTGGCTCCATCTGTTACACCACCACACAGTGAGTTATTGACCCGCCTCAGTCTCAGCTGTGCTCTGGCTGCCGCCCAAACATCCCAACCAGAGCTGGTGACAAAAGCCTCTTTATTTAGTCCTTTATCTAACGTTCACAAAGCTTAGTCGTTTGCTGGACCAATGCTATTCATTTTCATGTTATCGTGCTGAAATCTTCAGTGATTCCTCCATTTACATTTGGCATTTAAGACCAGAACAATGCAGTACATTATACCACCATTGAATGAGCTGTTGGCATACTTACTGTATACTGCAACATTTAATTTTAATTTAATAATAAGTGTTTTGACATTTGAGTCTAGTGGTGTTTAGTTTACTAACCTCTGATATGTAAAGCAGCGACTCTCACACTGGCCAACTGGAGGGAATTTTAGGGGAAGCTTGTTCTCCCTTCCTCACATGGTCAAATCTCTTGGCTTTACTTTTGCACCTTCCGTGATGTGATTTGGGTTATCTGTGTGTGCGGGCATGAACACCCCCTTAGTACGTGAAGAATGAGACTGATAAAAACACAGATTGTCATTTGTGGAGGACAAACTGTGGCAAATGCAGAAGAGTAATCGGTTATTTTAATTCTCTCCCACAGATAATTTATAGTAGGCGGTTGCTGTTGATCAACTTTTTGCACTGAGCTCTGAAGAAATGAGCAGCTTTGGCACTAAGACGCCAAGTGTTCTTTTGTTTATAATGACAAAACACAGGCTGTTGACTAAAACTCAAGAACAACAGCTGCGCAAACTAAGCCCACGTTGCCATTCCCAAAGCATCAAAAAGGATTGGATGAGTTTCCAATGGTAAAAACTGCTTTGAGCCTCAAGCATTTTAGGAGTCTGTTCTGAATGAACACACCAGGGGGCCATGGTGCTGCTTTAAATAGTGTTTTTTTTATTTATGTCAAAAATATTTGTGCAAGGAATAGGAATGTGCTCACTCATGTTGAATACTATTGTTCAGTGACTGATTTATGTGCTATTTTGCCCCTTTAAAATGGTTCCTTTTTTTAGCGTTAATGTGAGTGAGTGGACCTGAGTGGACTTTTCCAGGGTGTCCCCTGCCATTTGTTGTTGGGAAAGATGTCAGTTGGAATGCTCCATAAGTGAATGAATAAAGAACAACCATTGGTCAGATTCTAATGAAATGATAATTTACAAGTGAAGCGGCCGTAAAAGATGAAGTCTGATGTCTTGTGCTGGAGCAACCTGTCTTATCGCTGTTTTAAAGTATCACAAAATTATCTTTCTGACAGTATATGTGGACGCATTGAAGTAAAACAGCAGCCGTCACACTTCATTGTATTGAGGACACTTTTTGTCATGCTCTATCTAAAGCTGAACTCTTGCTTGACAAGCATCATAATCAGTGCAAATCTTGAATTTCCTCACCAGCACACAAAATAATCTGTCTGTCTGACAGCAGCTCCCAGCACTTGTCTATTGACATGTGAAATTCAAAGGCTTTTAAATCAAACAAGCTGAAGCAAAATAATTGGAACCATGCAACGTTCCAAGCAAACACTACACGTGTTTGATTCGCATTTGCGCATCCCATCCAATGTATAGTCTATTTCTGAGTGATTTTTGACTTGTTTCGGATCATATACTTATGACGCTGTATGTTTTTCTCCATCCAGTGTGAACAAGCCATTTACTACATAAGCTAGTGAAGGTTGTACCCTGGGATTTATGTTGGAAAACACGTCACCTTGCCAAACACTCTGTGCTAGATGTTGTCATTATAGATGTGGTCAATATTGCCTTCTCTTTTACGATCATCAGTAGATTGAAGTTGCTTATTTTAACCTCTAGGGCAGGACTGAGGAGCAGATCGCAGCTGAACGAGCATGGTACAACAACGAAAGAGTCTGGCTTGTCCACAAGGATGGATTCTCCTTAGGTATGTGAACACCGTCAACACTTAGTCCAATTTGCTCCGAGATGGTGCAGTGATGACAGCCATAGTCTTGCAAAGCCCCCTATAAGTTAATGTCTTTGTTGGTGTACCTGTGAAGGCTAGTGCCACTGTTATGCATGTGTGATTTAGTTGTTTTTGTCCTACCTGATTCATAAATGCGTATCTACCTATATCTATCCATCTAGCGCAAGTACAGTATGAACAGTTATTGGAAATGACTTGCTCATCTTTAAGCAAGCGTGTGCTTGTGATCGAGACTGCAAGCAACCCTAGAACCACCTGCAAGTGGCTCCCCATAATGTGAATGGACGTGGGTCACCAATGGATATTGTGTTTATGTTTCTTTTCCTTTGACTGTGAGCAATATTTCCATAGAGAGGTAGATGTGGCAATGATGTTAACTAAGAATGTACAACAAAGAGGCCAGAGGAAAAAAATGCCTTTGATGGTGCTTGAGCCAACAGATGTGGTGACAAATCCTTTGAATTCCTTTGGAAGTGCAACACCTGTAAATTTGAAATGAGGTGATCAAATGTGCTCACAAAATGTTCCGACCAAGAAAAGAAATCCTGAAACAATGCTGTTCGGGATGGATTAACTGATGACATAAGGGAACTCACTGCACGAAAACAAACTGCACATTCATGAAGAACACAAGGCAATATGGGATATGAATGATGATCTGCACAAAGCAGCTCTCATTTTTGCTGTACTTCAGTACGTAAAAGTGTTTCATTGAAAAAGGAACACGAATGCACATTGGGCATGTTTCTGGGACTATTTCCTGATATAATGGGTGCGATCATGCCACCATACTGAGACTTATCAAACACGGACACTAGGCCAGGAACCAATGCCTGCATCCAGGGACACAGGGTCACATGCTAGGTTTGAGACATCGTTCTCCTGCGTATTTGGGATTATGACTTGCTGCCCAAGATCAACCTGGTTTGATCGGTGGGTCCATCATACGACAGCATCTCCATGCTGCTGGATTACGTTGTGGACACTGACTGACTGATAGAGATAGCTTCTGTGGTGTGTCGACGAGGCAAACGTGGAGACATTGCCTGAACCATTCAGATTGTTATGGCAGTAAATTTCCCACGTCATTCCTGTCCTTGATTTGAGGTTTCATCAAAATAGTTGTTGGAAGCCAAAGATTATGGTGCAGAGTGCCACCTGGTGGTGGTGAAAATATTTCATGAAACCTCATTGGCCCATCAATGATTGCTGCTGGTTTTTTTGGGGGGTGTTCGTTTTTGGTTTGCTTTTACAGGCATTTTCAATGGTGTTCAGAAGGTGTCTGTAGTTGGAATTCATATTGTGGAACAATTGTGGGCTGGTAAAGAGGTTGCAAAAGAGTCAATATGATTGGATTAAACTTTATTGATCATGAGGAGTGATGGACTGATGTACTTTTGAGTGTGAAAAAAATCCACTAGAAATACATTAGCGCACTGCTAGGCCAATAACAAATTGCTCTTGCAGTCGTTGCTCTCAAACTTTGATGTTAAAATAGAACAAATGAGTCCACGCTGACACAGGCTGCATGTAATTAGAAAAATGTTCACAACACTGCACACTTTAATGAAGCTTTGATATGATTAAAAGATACAGCCGGAAGACATTATTCGATGCTTTAGATAAGATGAATCATTCGGGTCAGATTGTATGATGGATTAACTCCTGGTTCTGGGTGCAGCCACTCTCTTAAAGACGGAGACCGGCTGCCTGCCAGAGGGGAAGGTGAAAATCCGCCTGGAGAGTGATGGATCCCTATTGGATGTGGATGAGGACGATGTAGAGAAGGTATTTAATCATGGAATCAGCTCCCAACCTCGTTTATTAGCGGCGACACCTGCAGCGCGTGTGACCGCGTCTGACTTTGAACTCAGGCAAACCCTCCCATGTTTGAGCGGGTGGAGGACCTGGCATCGCTGCAGTATTTGAACGAGTCCAGCGTGATGCACACCCTGCGCCAGAGGTACGGCGGTAACCTTGTGCACACCCACGCTGGACCCAACATGGTTGTCATAAACCCCATTAGTGCCCCCTCGATGTACTCGGAGAAGGTGAGCTTCTGATAATTACATACACAGTAGCTGAGATGTTGTTGTTACAAAGTGTTTTCTGTCCCCGCCAGGTTATGCAAATGTTCAAGGGCTGTAAGCGGGAAGACACTGCCCCTCACATTTATGGAATGGCTCAGACAGCCTATAGGAATCTCCTGACCACCCGCCAGGATCAGTCTATCGTTTTACTGGGTAAGAGTGGCAGCGGCAAGACCACAAACTGTCAACACATCATCCAGTACTTGGTTACCATCGCTGGCAGCTCCAACAGGACCTTCTCATGTGAGTTGATGCGTCATAAAATAAACAAAACCATGTGCCAAATTTTAATAAACAAGTCTTATTTCGCTTGCAGCTGAGAAATGGCAGGCAGTCTACACAGTTTTGGAAGCATTTGGGAATGCCTCCACTTGCATGAATGGGAATGCCAGCCGCTTTTCCCATGTTGTTTCGCTGGACTTTGATCAGACAGGCCTTGTGACATCAGCGTCTATCCAAGTATGTTTGTCATCTCATCTAGTTCATGGATTTGAGGGAAATATCTATCTATCTGTCTGTATGCCTGTCTGTCTGTCTGTCTGTCTGTCTATCTGTCTATCTATCTATCTATCTATCTATGTACTGTTATGCATTTATATTAATTGAGGCTGGACGAAAGGCCGCACCATGAGAAGCCAAATGCCGATATGTGATACTTTAATCAGCTCTAATTATTTCCCCAATAATAACTATCACCACTTATTCAACTTTCACTTTATCTGATGGCTACAGTGGGTTCAGAAGAAAATCACCTCAACTTTCCCCTGCCTGTAATATATTACCATACTAACATATCCTTGTGGCCTCGCAGACGATGCTGCTGGAGAAGTTGAGGGTGACCAGACGACCAGAAGGAGAGTCCACTTTTAATGTCTTTTATTACCTAATGGCTGGAGTGGACTCGTCACTGAGGTCAGTGTCTGGATACACACTTGTTTTGCTTTTGCAGTGTTGTAAGCTAAGATGTAAACACTGCATTGTTTCCCACCAGAACGGAGCTGCACCTTAACCACTTTGCTGAGAACAGCGCATTTGGAATCATGCCACAGGCAAAGGTAAAAATCCTGTTGTTCAATAAATAATTCCCTACAAAAGGGGTTCTATTGACATTTAGCTCACCTTCTTAGTAGGAAAAGGGTCTGCTTCTTAGTCTTTTTTTAACTTAATAAACAATGTTTACCTAAGATTACTGACGTATTTGTGAGAACATGAATATGCATTTTTTTTATTTCAGACTATTTCATCTTATTTGTCATAAACATTGACGATATTACAAAAAGAGTATCCTAAGCGTGAAAGGAGCCAGCGTAGGAGAGAAAATGCACCATTTTAAGTAAAATTATGAGGAAAACTGAACATTTTAGGTGTGAAGATGATAACATATCTTACTATGTATTAGTTATGACAGTGATAAATATAAAAATTGCAAAAATGAAGATTGTAAACCGCTGTTTGTTTTCCCAAAGAAGCGCTTATTTTCATTATTTTTATTAAACATTAAAAAAAACCCTAATTACTTTTGATGGTCGGTATATACATTAAAATGGCTGTGTGCCTCAGCCCTGAAGCTGTCTTCTTATGCGTGTCGCAGACGCTGGGCACCTTTTTTTTGTTAACAACTTGTCTCATGGATACTTTCATGCGTGTGCCTCTTACCATTGTCTATTCATGTCACACTGCCTCTCTATTTATACCACCTTTAATGCTCTTGATAGATAGTGCCCACTGAAAAGTCTGCTTCAACGTAAAAATATATATTTTTTCATCACATATTTTACACATCCTGTTGTCAGAATGAGTCTCAGCGATCCACCTTAGCTTTCTAGACGACAAGAATGAAGAATGTTACGGACTGCATGTGATCTATGGCAGGCGGAGGAAAAGCAGCGGGCCTCACAGCAGTTCTCAAAGCTTCAAGCAGCCATGAAAGTTTTGGGGATCAGTGGCGATGAGCAGAGAGCCTTCTGGCTTGTCCTCGGGGCCATCTACCACCTCGGAGCTGCCGGCGCCACGAAAGGTGAATTATCTGAACTGCTGCTGCTGGGATCCTGCTGTGTTGGGGACAGCAAATTGCGGTGATTCGATTAATTATTATCCTTGCGCGATGAGGGATAGAATGTCTTAGTCTCTCCACAGTCTTACGACTCCAGGTAACCCCTCCGGTGTGATGCAAGAGGCTGTAAGCCCAGTGTTCATTATCACTTGCTCACGGTTAGAAAGCTCAGCTGCCGCTGCTGCTCTGGATTTAATATAAACTAATTTATGACATCCTCTTTTGCGCTGCATAAGCTGACACATTTAGTGCTGTTTAAATCAATGTACTTGTTAAGCTTGTCTTCTCAGTGATAATTACTAAATAAATACTGTAGATTTATTGTTTGAATATTGAACTGACCTGAACTGAATCTGCTACTAGACGTTACACAGGTGTACGTGACGTAAATTGCAGCTAGCGCTTTCATCAAGTGACTTATTGTATAGTGTATATCTAACTATATTTTTTGTATCAACACCCACTCTTGAAAGAAGGCCCGTAATTAAAACATAAAAATTGCATTACTGAGTAACACTCAGTAATGCAATTTTTATCTAAAAATGTGATTGTTAGCTGCATTATGAAGCAAAGCATAATGTTATGGGTGATGATATTAATAAAAAATGAAACAATAAAGCGATTAACTTTTAAGGGTTTGCAATATCATGACCACCAGAGGGCAGCAGTGATCTCTATTTAACGCGCAATTCAAAGGCACCAGCGACTAAAATGAACCTTAATCATGAGTCTGACAATGATAAAATGTGGTCCTTTGAATGTAAGTACGCTTTTAGTGCAAATACTGTGGGTGTGGGGTTATTTTGAGCTTAATTGTGATGGAACAATATCCATATTATCCAATATGTTTGCGTGCATCTGTACTGCTCGGCTTATCACCAAGAGTGTGTGGGTGATGAAACCGATACATTCCACTCCTTTGAGTCTCTTCATGGTGAATTAAAACGGAAGTTCTTGTTCATATCAGCATGAGTCCGTCACGCAGTTACCAGATTAAAGAGAGACACGTTTAATATTCAAAGGACTTTTATGTAAATGATTGATTTCTTTACCGATAAGTTTGGCTCTCACCGTGGAAAAAGTGTTTTGATACTGTGGGGAAAAAGCTGTGGGGCGATGCTTTTAGTGGCTGAGACAGTGTCAGCTTGACCAGAGACGTAATCCCACCCTGTCAGAGACAAGATAGACGCAATGCCACCATGTGCTCCTGATGGTTGGCAGGAGGACTAATGGAGGTTTTAATGCACGTGTCTCAGCTGGCAGGAAACAATTTGCCCGTCATGAGTGGGCCCAGAAGGCTGCCTACCTGCTGGGCTGCACCTTGGAAGAGCTCTCCTCCTCCATCTTCAAGCACCAGGCCAAGGGCACCCTGCCCAGAGGCGGTATTGTCCGCCAAGCCGTGGACGAAAATGGCGCAGCTGAAGCAGGTATATACACGCTCTCATCTCTCACAGCCAAACCGGATCCCTTCCTTTCACACGTTGTCATTCCGTTTCCTCACTTGTGCTTGTCACCTGCTGAGGGGAAATACATGCTCTGTGGAAAGTAACGCTTATCTTGGTAATGAATACGACAGCTCTACAATGGCAATTGACGGATAAGTGCACACTTCATGTAAGGACAAGTCGTTTTGGATCCACTCTGCATTCATTGTCCTTGAAATCACAATTGCCTTACATTGATTTTTCACACGTATGACTTACATCTCATGCTGAAGGGCAGCTGGAATTTACCTTACTTTCTCCATATTCCCTTTAACTGTTGAGCGTGGACGTGTGAAAACCCCCCCGATGCAATAAACTCTTCATTGGTGTCAGTGTGGGGTGAATTATGAGAGATTAACTGGTGGCTGTAACCACCAGGCACCGACATGAGCGTGCACCATGTGAGCTGACCCGCTCTCAAACACCTGAGACCTGAATGACATCACTTTCCACTGAGCATTTCATCAGCCGAATGACCCCCCCGTCACTTTTATTGTGTCAGAATCATTGCTTTCATTTACTCTGCTCAATTGCTGATTATCTAAACAGCATCCAAGGCAACAGCGATGGAGTGTTTGGAGGCCATGGCGTCTGGTCTCTACTCCGAGCTCTTCACTGTTATCATTTCACTGATAAACAGGTGAGTGTTTTTTTGAACATCAGTGTATCGTGGGCACTGAGTGATTTCAGACACCATTTACACACATACTGGACCCACAATCTGCGAAAAAGGTCCACTTGCAAATAGTCTATTTGATGCCTTGGGAGTGAGAATGTGTTGGTTCCTTCACTTGGTATCATCACAAACAATCAAGCTAACCAAAATACTGACCTCCCAACGTTAACCAGCCACCTATGTATATACCTAAAACAGCAAGTTAACATACTTACGCACCTTTTCTCCAAACCCAATATACGTCCATTTATCTGTTCAGTTGGGTTGTTGCAGTAAACAAATGTTTGTGTGAGGAAAGTTATTAAATCTTAATTTTAATTTTTATTAAATCTAAATTTTAATTTGCAGTTCGAACACATACAAAATGTGCAATTATTTTTTGATGAATTGTGTGTTAATTCTTCACTTAACGCTTCACTAATAATTTGTCAAGATTATGAATTTTAATCTACTGACAGCCCTAAAAATCATAAAACTGTGTTCCTGATTGACTGAAAAATGGATTTTGAAGTATTTCTTATTGTCTCTTCAACTATGTTTTGTTTATTCTGTCCCTGCTCGACCTATGGTGCCGTGGAAAGTGGCAGAAATTGTTTTTTTCTCTCTCTATAGTAGCTCAGTTTCCAGATGTGTGACTGGTGATGTGGTTTGAGGGCAAGTCTGGATGTTATCAAGCAAAGGTGACGTTGCGGCGTGCAGAGCGAAGGTTACAGCACAGGGTTATGGAATGCACAGAATCAATAAAACAAGGAAGGAACAGTTACAACTTGGTTTTAAAATGTGGGTACATGTTTGCTTCAGGGCCTTGAAATCCAGCCAGAACTCCCTCTGCTCTCTGCTCGTCGTTGACACACCAGGCTTCCAGAATCCGAGGCTTGCCAAGCGGGACTACGGTGCAACTTTTGAAGACCTGTGCCACAACTACACTCAGGAACGTCTGCAAACACTCTTTTACCAACGCTCCTTCATCCAGGAGCTCGAGAGGTATAAAGAGGTAAGGGATCGTATGATGCACTCTTCGTGTCTTCTTTGATTTTCCTCTCTCCTTTTGTCTGCGGCGCCTTCTCTCTGATGTATCAACTCCAATAGCGAGAGTGTCCACACATCAGATACCCCCTCCACCTCACCTGTCACAAGCTGTGACAAGCCCAGGCAGTTCATGAGATAGACTTTCTCATTAGCGATGCCAGTCTTCTCCTCAGCTCCGATCAAAGCCGAGCCTCTCTGTTGGAGGACACACCCAGCTACAAAGCATCCAAGGACCTTCTTTCTTCTCCTAAATATCATTGCACAAACTCAATAATAATGAGCCGATAAACATAATTCTAGCCTAGATTGCAGCCATTATCTTGTTTTTCTTGGAAAAGCCCTTCTTGTTAAAATCTTCACACCGTTTTCATCAGAAACATGAGTTAGACCTGCGACGGCGCAGTCGCTTCCCACCCACATCCTTAGCCTGAGAGAAAAGTGAAACAAAGTAATGCAGGAATGTGATATCGTCTTTCTTGTCAGTGCTTTTCAAAAATACAATAAATCTGTGAAGCTGCAATTGAAAACTGGGTCAAACTCGTGTAAAACAGCTCTGGGTATCAATACAGTGCAGTGACAGGCGGGTTAAACTGCGATCCAAACAAGTGCAATGCTCTTTATACTTCCTAATCAAAAGCCATTGAGCGCTACGGTGTCAAAATATTTCCACGCCTATCTGTCATGATTATTACTGGTAACGTTTTCTATGCAGTCTGCTTGAGTGCTGTCACATGTTCGTTTGGGTCTGGTGAAAGCAATTCTTTATGCGTTATCCTGGAAATGTTAGTGCAGCTTCAGTAATGAAATATTTTCATTTACCTATAGGGAAAACATTGGTTGCAAATGCCAGGCGATTT
Source organism: Synchiropus splendidus (assembly GCF_027744825.2). Classification (NCBI taxonomy): domain Eukaryota; kingdom Metazoa; phylum Chordata; class Actinopteri; order Syngnathiformes; family Callionymidae; genus Synchiropus; species Synchiropus splendidus. The sequence continues at coordinate 3,481,635 of NC_071350.1, forward strand.
TATAATAACAGATTTAATGTGCTCTTGCATATTATGTCCTTTCATTTAGCAGCATGCTGGCGTGTGTTTACCCAAGGCACCGTCCTTCCTGGAAAGGGCACTCAGGCTTTCTTCTGAAGGGAGGAGATAGGAATTCCAGCCCTATTATCATCTCATATCATCATGGTTGCCTGCTGTTGCAGTTCAGACACACATTCTCCCTTACGAGGAGTACGAGTACGAGGGTGTTTAATTACTTCCATTTCCGACTGCGGTGCCTTTTGACCAATCCTGGCCCCTTCTACCCTGTCAGCTTTCATCCAGACTCATGATTACCTGTGATGAAATAAGCGCAGACACATTTCTGACAGAAACTCTTGTGAGGTTCAAATCGGTGTGAAATTGGCTGGCTATTTTTCAAAAATCGTTTTTATTTAGGCAGCCTTGTGGTTAGCAGGTTTGCAGATAAAAGGTTGCGGGTTCGATTCCTGGGTCTGACCTGTAGCCGTTCTGAATGGCGTTTGCATGTTCTCTCTGTATGCATGTGGGTTTTCTCCAGGTACTCGGTTTGTCCCCAAAGACATGCACACTAGGTTAATTGGACACTCTGAAATTGCCCCTAGGTGTGTGTGTATTTGTGTGTGTGAATGGTGTGTGTGCCCTGCAATGGACTGGCAACCTGTCCAGGCTGTATTACTGCCTCTCGCCCAATGACTGCTGCACTCCCCGCCACCCTGAACAGGACGAAGCACTGGTTGACTTACAATGTATGTATGTATATTTTATAAAGGGGCCCTGTTGAGGTATTTTCCCTTCAGTAAACAAATCTGACACGCCCATAAAGTAGCTTTGCATACAAATAAATCTGAAAATGTTTGTATTTTCCAAGTTATATGTAGTTAAAGTTTACTAAATGGACAGGTCCCTTTACATAGAATCAGTGACCAAACAATAGTGCTGTGCTTGTGAAACGGTTTTGGAAGCAACTAAAATGAATTTGTAACAAAACTGAATTTGGCACCATGATTGAAATGCATGAAATACTATGAGAGTAAAACAATCATCAACGATTATACAGAGCGAAAAGAGCGCCATCCACTGTCTTTCTTTTACACTGCCCATGATGTCTGGATATGCTGTGGAAGGTTTACCAGTTAGCATGCAGTGTAGAAATAAATAGATAGCTGGTTCAGGGAGACTTTAAGTTTGTTATCTGATCCATTAATAGTTGAGAAACTGTTTTTTATATATATATATATATATATATATATATATATATATATATATATATATATATATATATATATATATATATATATATATATATATATATATATATATATATATATATATATATATATATATATTATAAAATGTGAGAAACTGAACGTACTGTACAAGTGTGTCAACCATGTCCAGTAGTTGGTGTATTTATGTAAAATAAGTATGTTTTTTATATTTAGAATTAAATCTGTCTTTTCAATGGAACATCGGGTGAGCCGCTTAGCACCTGACTCTCAGTGTCGTTCTGAGCTAGGATTAAGTCAGTGCTACTGTTGTACTCCTCATTTGCGGTCAAAGATAAGCATGTGTTCAAAGAAAACATTTATTTTGAACTAGCTTCATTAATCACATGATGCTGAAAACCTCGTCCACTCAACCTTTCTGTCTACCAACACGTTCCTTCCTCCACACTCACTGTTGGTTGCTTTTATATCCAATTATATTCATCATTACTGGTGATGCTTTCTTGTCTTCTCCAGGAGAATATAGAGATTATTTTGGATGAAACTGACCTAAGCACGTCCCTCTCTGTAGCCGTGGTGGACCAAGCATCAAGTCAAGCACTGGTGAGGAAACTTCTGCCTTCGAGATACTCCGCTGCATCTGCATGCTGATAAGTTGTTGGTATTTTCTGAGCATTTCTCTGGAGTTGGTGTGATTAGTTGCTTCTGAATGTCTCTCTAGGGGACCTGCACGCCTTTCATGTTTTATTTTCACATAGTATCCTCCTGGCGATGTTATTTAATTGGAAAACGAGTATGATCTTTCAGCATCAGAAGTTTTCTTTATGTTAGTGTGCAAAAAATAAAAGGGTGTTGTTTGGCAGAGGATGGAAGCATGGGAAAAAAAATCGATGTTTGGCCTTTGCTGCCTGTGATCTGCTCCATGGAAACAGAAATGACGAAGTTGTGAGAGTTATATCACTTTGGTTTGTTTCCAATGCGTTTGCAGTGAAGGCTTTCCTTTTTCAAATTGTCCACACACTAATGGGCATGTGGCTCAACAAAAACAGTTTTCAAAATTGTTGCTAGCGTCGACTGTACATACATGTAGCATGGAGAACATTTTGATCAACATTGCGTTGTTTGAGTCAGCCGGCTTTCATCAAAAATAGATTTCTTGCAAATCACCAGCAGCCTCAAAGATGTCATGTTTTTCCTCCCAAACTGATCCTGATGCTGTTGCGGTTGGTGTGTTGTGTTGTGCTGATAACGATGTCTCCAGTGTCACTTTCTGTGCAGTTTTTGCTTCTGTCGCTGTCCATTCCCCAGATGCCAGGATGGATTCAGTGAACAGAGATTTATACAGCAGCAGCAAAGACATCATTTTCTCTGGAGCTCATTTTATCTACAGAACAATACCCATGTCTCCATTAAATACCAGAGCGGACAGATGGATATTGATGAAAGGGAAAATATTTTTGTGCGTGCTGTTGGCTTGACATCATTGTTTTTATATTGCTTTCATTTGAAATGCAAGAAATAGCCGTTTCTATCAAGGTAATGATTAACGTATATTTTTCAAGGCATCAATGTGAATCAGAAGCTACAAAAATAAAATACGAAGTTAGTCAAAACAATTTATTGAGAATTAAATGCTCATTTACAGTTAGTATTGCATAATCTAGTTTACTGTCTACTGTTACTATGCTGTCTATACTGTTACACTAGCGGTCATTAAATAGATGAGCATGAAGCTTTTCAATGTTTGCAGCAATTGCAACTGTGTTTCTGTGGTTGGCACCAAAAACTGTTTGGCGTCTTTCCTTTTTGGGCCTTTGTTTGTGATTCAACAGACAGTAAAAAGAGATTGATACTACTTTGTAATTAATGAATCTGTCTACCCGAGTTAGATCACTTTTTTGCTTGCTTTTCTTTAGAATGGTTAGTATGAAACACCGGGAAAAAAGACCTGCTTTTTGTTGGGACTCTTTCAACAATTCCAGTTCCAGGGATGTCTCGGCACCATCTGAGCTGTGCCTCCCCAAATGACAAATATATTTAACATCTCATCTTGTATTTTGCATTTATTTTCATAGTTCCTTTTTGTTGGATTTTGCATTGTTTACATTCATGTCTGGTGTTGCACTGAAGAACGCATTTCTTTGCTTGAGCAGGTGCGTTCTGTGAGGACAGATGAGGCTCGGGGTCTCCTGTGGTTGATTGAGGAGGAGTCTCTACAGCCTGGAGCTTCAGAGGAAACACTGCTCGGCCGCTTATTCAGCTACTATGGACCTGCTGAAGGCGAGAGTAAAGGTGAGAGCAGCCCCATGAGCAGCCCACATTTTGCTTCGACAATTAAATGCTGGCTTATAATCAGTGAATGTATTTAAATGACAATATCCACTCCCAACATTACAATACCAAATAGATCAATAAAGTTTGTAGTCATCAATATTAGGTATTATTTTCAATACATTCCACAGCATTGTTGGAATTTGATGTTCCACCAATCTAACACATGTCAACCGAATTTTTATCCCACTATAGTTCATTTTTAGAGTCCACCAAATGGCACTTTGTAGTTGACCAACTAATGAAACCTCACATCATTTCTAAACTAAGTGCACCATCTTGGGGCCTCTAAAAATTAGGACATTGTTTCGTCAAGCCTGAAATATTGTTTCACGGTCGACGCACCGCTATGGAGGATAGATAGATGATGCCTCGGTGGCTGTGTCACACACTCGTTCCCTGTATCAACTCTGCTCTGATGCTGTGTTGGTCTTCACCATTACTGAAGGCAAGTATAAATAGATTGATAATAAATAAACAAATGATCTGACAATCTACAGTCAGTCCCATCAGATATTATTGTTGTACAACAGAGTGTCCTGTAGGGGGTGAGACAGGTTGGCCATCATTGATGACGGCTTGGTCAAAGTCCTCCCGTCTCCCGCCTCCTCCACCGAGTCCAGAGAGCAGCCGATAAGTGAGCTGGCCCTCTTCACTAGTCTGTCCTGCCTCTTTCTGTCCCTGTCTGTAATGCCCAGCAGACGACTCCATAGAAAACGACTGATGCCACCACAGAGTCACAGAAGGTCCTCAGGAGTCTTCCCTGCGCCCCAAAGGACCTCAGCCTTCTGAGCAGAAACAACCTGCTCTGCTCTTGAGCATTTTGAGTTTTTAGTCCAGTCCAGTTTGTTGTTCAGGTGAACACCCAGGTGCTTGTATGATCCCACGTTCTCGATGTCGGTACCCAGAATGGCCCAGGTGCCTGCAGAGGTCCACCATCAGCTCCGCGGTTTTACCCGCGTTGATCTGGAGGTGGTTTCTCAGGCACCAGTCCACAAAGTCCTGTGTCAGCTACCTGTAGGTTTATGTTGAATGTATTTTTGGTACCTTTCTGGCTGGAAAAGTATTTGAGGCCTTAGCTATAATAGATGGCTTTTTTGGCTGAGCATTGCTGGAAACACCTTTCAGTGAAATCAAAGCGCTTTTGTGTTTAAATGTTGGTCAGCAGACAAGAATGCTGCTTGTGTTGCTCAAGACACGACAGAACTGCACCACATTAAGTGACTTTGGGGCGATGGAGAATGAATGTAATGCGCAGGATGCAGGATTGAAGTTTACTTTAGATCCAAATCATGTGGAAAAACTCAACTTGCACTTCAAATTGCATGTTTGTTGTTGGCTGTGATCCAATTTTGATTTGTCAGTCTTATAAACCAACTCTATGTCAGTCAGGTATCAATGTTGTGAAAATGCACAAACTATGCTAATGAACCAAAGTTCTTGTTGTGGTTGTCATGGTTCACGCACCAGTTAGCTACTGTAATTGGTTTAAAACAAATAGCTGTGACAGGAATATGGAAAACATTTGGACTCAAATCAATCAGCCAACTGGTAAGTCAACTGGTTGTTTAAATCTTTTACTACAAGATGAAAATAGTCCCACACTTCCTTTTTTCTGTGACATGATGACATGTCAATCAAAGGCTTCTTTCAGCACGTGCTGCCACTCACACAACACAGTTTGACGCTTCACCTTCAAACGACACAGCAGCTGAATTGGTCATGTTAAAGTCTTAAAGTCACACTCGCATGGGCAAATATCCACAGGAGGGCTCACTCAATGTGTTGATGGTTCTGCATCCTTGTGCCATCACCAGGTTTTCTTTGTGTTTCACTCCTGTGGTAACCTGGAGTCTCACATTTTACATCATTTTAGGTCACACCTTCCTCTTAAAGAGTGAAAAGCACAATCATTTCCTGCTGGGCCACAGTCACGAGACCGAGTGGGTGGAATACAACACCCGTGGGTGGCTGAACTACGCCAAGCAGAACCCTGCCTCCATTAATGCTGTCAGTCTTCTGCAGGACTCCCAGAAGTAAGTCAGGATGCTGGAAGAACATAGAGTCTTGTGACTTTGTCTAAGATGTAATGCATCTTTTACAGAAAAATCCTCAGTTCACTGTTCATGAGCCGAGCGGGTGGAACCACTGTCCTTTCTGGATCCATAGCGGGACTTGAGGGTGGTTCCCAGTTATCTCTGCGAAGGGCTACGAGCGTGAGGAAGACATTTACCTCAGGGGTGGCTGCTATCAAAAAGAAGTCCTTGTGCATCCAGATAAAGTTACAAGTGGTGAGAAAAGAGAAACCTTTACCAGCTACACTAATAAATGGTGCATTTTCCCAGTTTTCCTCCAAAAGTTGACTCATACTGTCATAAGATGGCCTCGTTTAATTTTTCTTTTTGATTGGTTTGTTTTAGTATTCGATGTCTTTTCCTTAAACTGACATGATATTTTAAAGACCTCTGCAAAGACGTTTTCCCCGCGGTGTGTCACAAAATAAACTAAAGCCATGAAAGTCAGACAGCGCCACCACTTGGTCCCTTCGAAGGACAGTTTACCAAATCCCATCTCCATTGAAGTGGGCCATTCTGACCTGAAGTAGTCTCCATGTATTTTGTAGATTGTGTCGTTGAGTGCTACTTGGTGAGCATGTCTCTCCAGCAATTGAATGGCTTCAAATTTGGCATCCACCATTCACTTATTTTTTTGTCCATGATTGTCGCCACTGCTCTCTTAAATGTTTATAACCATATGAACAATCACACTATATTTGAGTTTCGATAGACAATGATACTGAGTGGGTTACAGTTCGGGTTATCAATAATAAAGTCACATTGTATGTTGAATGTCTGAACATTTTTTGATGCTACTGGTCATTTCATTCCAAGTAAAAATACTGCCTGCTCAACATCTTATAATATTTTGGGATTACTTAACAATGTCCAATTGTTTAATCTTTTTTAACGGTCACTTGTAATGCCCTCTCTAGGACGCTCTTCTTGACATGGTGCGGAGATCCAGAATTCACTTTGTGCACTGCATATTGCCCAAAGCGGATGCCCTGAAATCTCTGAGTGGGTCCCTGTTCAAAAGCGGAGAGAGTGAGGGTCAGGGGGAGAGCGGAGACCCTGGCTTAATGCAGCTGGATGTTGCTTTGCTGCGTGCTCAGCTGCGTGGCTCCAAGCTGCTTGACGCTCTCCGGATCTACAGGCAAGGTGAGGTAATTCCCTGAGCACACATATTTAAGATAAATCATGGTCATGGAGCACTGATGAGGCATAGTTTGCATAGGAGGACTGAAACAATGAAAAAAGAGAAACACTACATGATTGTGGGAGACACTTAGCAGACTAATGATGTCTTTTTAACCAGTTTATATCAGGATTTTGACAACACTTATATGAAATAGTCAATGAGATGTTTGGTTTTAAAATTATTATTAACACGAGAAGAAAATTATTAAATCAACGCATGTAAAAGAGCAACACACAACCATGCTCATGAGATTAAAGCAGTCACAAATATATAAAAATAACTACTGTGTTTGTGTTTATAATATTGAAAAAAAAGCTCAGTGGTAAATAACTATCACTTCAACGCACTTCATTACTGAAGTATTGTATTGGCACACGGCAAAACAGATACAATTGAGAGGCTCTCAGCAAGACACAAACTAGCTACCTTGGTATCCAAAGTGATGTAATCGAGGCTCCTCAGCATTTGTTGAGTATGCCGTATTCTGGACTCTTTATTTGTATTTTAAAGTGAAATTTAAAACTTCAAACCTGTATTTTAAGGTGCAGCTTAATCAATGTTAACGTATTTTGTCACCATTGTCACGATTAACGATTAACTTCAACAATTTGATTGTGTTTTATGAAGTCCATGTTTTTGCTTATTTTAACCAAAGTTGAGCACATCACGGTCACAAGCTAGTCATCCATTGGAATCCATACGCCACATGATAAAAACAGAATATTTAAAGTTAACATTTTCTTGAAACCTTTTTTTTTTCACAAAAACCTTACAATGAATCAAAAAGCTACAGGTAAATACATCTATGGACAAAATATGTGCTTAATAAACAGATATTTTGGCCTATAATAATTTTGAATATTCACCATAAGGATCTTCCGTAATAAATAAAAAGTAAAGCATCATATGATAGTAAACAGTAAAATAATATTAGCAATGTAATTCACTGGCAAAACAAGAAATAATGATCTCTTCGTGAAATAAAATACAACATACTTCCCCTCAGTATATATCAAATGTGTTTTTCTTTCTTTCTTAAAACAACGATATTATATCATACGTGGATATTCATTCGCAGGTTACCCTGACCACATGGTGTTCTCGGAGTTCCGACGACGCTTCGATGTTCTGGCACCTCACCTCACCAAGAAGCTGGGAAGGAATTACATAGTCAAGGACGAGAAGAGAGTGAGTTTGAAGGATCAGACAGTGATGAGGTTCATGAAACCATATCTTGATTATCAGAGGCCACCAGATGGCACTGTCTGCTGCAAATTGTTTGGACTTGAACAACTAATTCAATGAAACCTCGCATCCCTTTTACCCAAAGAGCACCATGAAGTGGCCTCTGAAAATTATTAAACTGTTTCATCAACCTCGCAGTCCTGTGTCATGATACCTCATTGACCCGTCCCAAGGCTCAGGTGTTTTATATCATGTTTATGGATTAGGCCTACATTGTAAAGGAAGAGCTCGATGTATGACTCTGCCTTCAGAAGAAGGAAGAGAATGTTTCTTTATGTGATGTGTAAACAAGGTTGAGGAAAAGCTCTGTATCCATTGGGGCTGAGTTACAGTGGAAACACTGGTGAGCAAACCCGTTTCAGGCTGGAGCCTCCACGGTGCAATTGACACCACATACATGTACTAATGTGGTAATCCGAACCAACCTTCACTCTCAGAACCTTTTCTTTTTAATGATCGTCACAAGGGATGTGGAAGACTTCTTCCCTCAGCCTGACAGATGAAAAGAATTGTACACAGTTTTTATATTGCTGTTGTGTCCTGCAGATGTATTGTTCCTGACAAAGTGTGTTTGCGTCCCCACAGGCTGTGGAAGAACTCCTGGAATCCTTAGATTTGGATAAGAGCAACTACCACATGGGCCTGAGTCGGGTGAGTCATTGCCGAGCATCCTAATAAGAAACTCCACTGTGCTTTTGTGAAAGAATACTCTGGACTGAAGGGACTTTTGTCTTTGATTACACCTTTCTGTGTCTGGAAAGGTGCCCAACTTCCTTCCAATCTTTTAGCTGTCCTGAAAATAATGCCTCTGCCATCCTCTTTGTGGACCACAATTCCCTCTTCTTTTCCTGTCATTAGAGCAAATTCTCCTGAACGGATTGATCCTTTTTGCTTTTTCCGCCAGGCTAAAGTAATCATGGTGTAAACACTGTTTGGCACACCGAAGTCTAATCCTATCAACGTGAAAGTGGCAATCTGCCAAGAAGGAAATCAAAGGAAGGAATATTGTGCAACCACGCAGGGGAACGCCCAGATGTCCCGAAGAGACGCATTAGTAGTTTGCAAGCAACATTGTGTAGGACGGATTTAGGCTCTAAGTCAAGCAAGTAGAGCAGCCCAGTCCAGTGTTGCCTTAGCAACTGACCTTTACCGTTTAGACTGAATGTTTTGAATAGACTGACAGTGCAGATAACAATTCTAATAATGGTCCCCATAATGAGCGTCACATCGACCGCTGGGCAATTGTGGTTCACGTTCCCCTTGCTATGATAAATACCAATAGATATGCATCTTTCAAAGGCAACAATGACAGACCTGTCCATGTTATCGTGCAATGGATTTTATGCTTCACTTCAACTCACTTTATCCAAACTTGTGCTAACCTTGTAATGTGCCCCCTCCCATTTGGAAACTGAAGCACAAGTGCTGGGTTTTCATTCAACAAAATCAATAGAATTGTATTTCTGTGTACCATCATAAAGTACATTGTGATTCTGACAAGGTTCTCATAAGCCGGTCAAACGCAGCGCTATCTTGAGGTACCAAACACTGGTGTGCTGTGCACCAAAGCGATGGAAGCAGCAGCAATATCAGTGAATAATGAGGCAATTGTCAACGGTGTTTGAGGAAGAAGAGCAGGTTAATGTAAATGAACGACTTTTATTCAAACTATGTCGTTTGGTAGCAACGAGAGGATTGAGGTGTCTAAACTTGACGGGTCAGAGATGGATGGCAAGACTGAACGGTAATGTAAATGTAATGTAAAACTCTCTTTAGAAGGGTCAGCAAGACAAAACATTTAATGTGTTTGAGTAAGCAGTGAGACCCCTGATTTTTTTAGCTTCTCTCCGCCGTTTTCATAGGTTGGTATCATTGCTTGATACCAACATAACATTTGAAAACAATATGTGCAGTTGCTTTATAAACCAGTTTGAGGAATCTTACAGTGCAAAATAATCCTGCAAAGCAACAAAACACTGAGTTGCCCCTCATTCTTTAAACATGCGTCACCTATTCCTTATGACTCCTCATCTCTTGGTTAGAAGAACAGAATCACTGGCACAGTTAGAACATCCAGGGCTCATGCAATGGTTCGGCATTTCTCCTCTGATATTGAAGCAGATGGTCAGGCTCTTCCTCCAGTGATGTCAAAAAGGCTGGTTTCCATTTCTGGCTTTGATTCACTTAGAACCAGAGTTACACTTATTTAGAACCACCTTTGTAGACAAAAGATGCAAAGGCTTGTGAGCGCTGCAGTGCAGGTCGGGCAAGAATTCTCACATTAACTCAGATAAATGCTCTGTCAGATACCAAAATACATTTGGTTGCAATTATTCTGAAACTAACTTTACTTTGTGAAGAAAAACACACCAGAAGGGGCATATAAGTAAATAAACAGTATTATTGAGCACAATGACTATGTGACAACAATCCACAATACAATTTGCTCTGCGCTCACTTGCGTGGCTCCATTGCGAAATATAAAAACTATGATTGGAAATTTAAAAAAAAATGCACCGAAAACACATCAAAGACATGACATGGTTAATGTGCGTGTTTGCGTTGTTTCAACAATTATTTTAGGTATGACCGGGGCAGCCTCCGTCATGGTCTTGTAGAACCAATATTATTGCATGGAGAGAAAACACCATTAACAGCTATAAACTGTAATTACTGCGAGTGCTGTTATCAGATACCCAGGCGGTAAAACAGGTTAAAATAATTTCTATAACGCTGCCACAACTACCGTCGTTCAGGCATCGACCCCCTTTTTTCAATCATCTTACCTCTATTTTACCTTTGGCCTAGATTAAAAACAAGACAAGACTGATCTCACAAAAAAAAAAAAAAACTTAATCGGAGCTATCTCACTGAGATAAGCTCACTTGTCTGTGGATTACACTGTTTCATATTGATTTCCTGCTTCGCTGCACCTTACTTTTCCACTCAGTTCTGCCGTGATTTTGTCGCCGTGTCCTAAAAGGTTGCCATCTGAATCTAATTTGCCTCCAGTTTAACTGAGCGTGATCTCACTTTGTTAAAAGCCTTCGCTAATAAATAGCAGCACCTAATCTGAGTTTGGATGCAAATGTATGCCTGCGATCGGAGTCCATTTAAGCGCTCAGAGATTGGGCCACATGTATTTCCTCACCAATGTGAGTGCATTGTCAACCAGTGTCTTGGGAGGAAATCCTACAGTGAGCAGCTGAGGTTTTCATACTTAATATTCAGGTAATATGCAGAGAAATCAACTCGTCAAGCTTACATCATTCATGAGTGTCTGAGCTGAATCTTTCATTCGGGTTTTCACTCCAGTGACAATTCTTTAGGATTGTTTGCCGACTGTTCTTATGACACACTTGCATCAAATACCATAAAGGAATGCAACACTTGCTGTTGCTGCTGCAGATATAAGACTCTGGTTTGTGTCTCATCTTTAGATGCAGGCGTCCTATTGTTTGTGTTGCTGTTAATGTTGAGGTAATAAACCCTGTGAGCAGGTATCATGGGGGTCATAAGGTCATAAACCAATGTGTAGGTCCCAAGTCCAAGGATTGTTTCATCAGTCTTACCATCTTCTGGTGGAGAGTATTGATTCAACTATTTCAACCAAAAAATTCAATAGTTTATGCTCCTCAATTGAAAAAACACGAGACAGCTACGATTTTCTGCAGTAAATGCAGTGAAACATTTGCATTCTAATATTCACTGATGCCATTTTCAGCAGGTGTGTCATGTACACAGACTCCTTTAATGTTGTTAAAACGACCCGTGTTTCCTCTGTTGCAGTTGTTCTTCAGAGCCGGCACCTTGGCCAAGTTGGAGGAACAGAGGGATGAACAGACAAAGCGTAATCTCATTCTGCTGCAAGCCGCCTGTCGAGGCTACCTGTCACGCCAGGCCTTCAAGAAAAGAAAGGTAGATGTGATCAAACGTGTCAAACGTATCCAGGAGAGAATTCACAATAATGCATGTGAAAAAAGAGGCATAGACTGTCACCAAGGACTGTTATTTCTTCATAGAGTATGTGCTGCAGGCAAACACAGTGGACTGAGAGATTCAGTTGGATTTAAAGGTCCAATTTTACATTCATTAGGGAGGCTTTTAAATTCATATTAGATCCCAGTGGAGTGTTATGGAAGTGCATTTGATAAAATTCAGTGTAAATTTGTTTATTAAATTATCGGTCATTTCTCTCAGCTCCTCTTATGCTGGCATTCTCCTCCCATGACCACGCCCCTATGTCCCGATTGGTCAACTCATGCAGCGATTTAAATGACTCTGGAGACGCTAAGATTAATATTATCATATTTATTCCATTAATAGTCTGGTCGCCAGCAACATTATTTTTCTTAAGAGTGGGCGAAATAGCAAAAAATATATTACTTTTTAATGAGAAAATCTCTATTTTAACATGATCTCTCATATTTTTGAGAGTACTTTGATAGTTTCCAGTCACTGCAACTGAACCATTCTGTAGGTAAAACAGTTCAAAAAGAAAACTAAATCAGACTGTTTAGGCTTAAGTACATTCATGAACAGATTTCAATTTAAATAGTGGCAATGACTTTATGACTTGTGATTCATGCGGTTCTTTTGTGTGTTTACATTTAGGATTGCATTATCTGGTACTGCATTTACTTAAGCCACTTTAGCCGCTTAAACAATAAGATAAACCTTGATGCTTTACGATCGTAAATAAAGGTTTGAATTGAAACGCCATGTCAGCTGTTAGCCGCTTGCTTCTAGTATTTGGCATCACGGCATAGAGCACTCTATTATTCTGTCGTATAAGCATGTGGGAGCTTGTTCGCTCAACGTGTGAAAGTGAGTGGGAGCACGATATATGACAAGTGCGCAGTCTGCGCAAAGTTTTCTTTACATTATGACTGTTGTTAATCTGATGTAAGTAGATCTTTTTTCCACACTATCCCACCCCTCACAGCAAAACACATGCTGCCCATGAATAAACCCCTCAACAGTCAGTGGGTCAGTTGGAAGGAGGTCTGTGCTCACTGAGTGTCTTTGTAGCCACTAAATGTTTTTAATCACCAATTTTTGTCTCTGTTCTTGAGCGCTCTGAAGTGTGTTTCCTGGGTGCAGCCCCTCATTGAATTTTTATCTGGTGAACCTTTTCCAAAGGCTGTTTCAAACTCCTCACGCTTCTGCCTGCTGTATTTGATCTTTCCGGACCTTATGAGTGTCTTCCTGAGATGCACAGGACCCTGCATCTTCCCACGCACGGTCATAATGGTCAAACGAACGGTGGGACACTTCAGCTGGCTAATAATGAAGCAGCAGAAGCTGAATCAACATTACATCTGTCCTCCAGCATGACACGCTGTTAGCGGGCAGATACATCCGTCGCATACATTTTTACTTCATTTTGTTGAAAGGTCAGTGCTGACAAAGGTGAAGTTACTGCGCTATAACCTGGAGTTGGAGAAAGTCAACAGCAAATTACTTAGCAAGTGCCTAATCACAAAATCCATTTAACAGTGAGGATTTCTTTCCTGCACTGGCCTAAAACACCCACAATCTCATGCACATATTGCACAATAGATAGATAAACCTTTGTTATGATTATTTTTTTATCTTATAATTTCGGACCAGAACTTAATTTAGCCAGGCAAAGAAGGACGGAACATTCAATTATAAAATAGATGATGGCGGCCTGATACGCTGTAGGTTAAAGACCTTACAAAGGCTGTGTATATCTGCTGCATGAAACACTGTTGTCTTGAGATGGATGAGGGACAACGAAAATTGTGTACCAATTATGGTGTCCTCTCTTTTTTTTTTTTTAATCTTAATTCGAAATGTAGTGATGTTATATAACCATGGAAGCAGGCCATGTACAATTCCTTGACTGTTAAGCAAGGGTGTCAAAGCCAGTCAACCAATTGGCAAAAGTTTTGAACTTATTTTCTCATCATTGAACTGTTCAGAAGAGGAAACTACATACTTGAATGCATCACCGATGTTTACCACCCTCATTTACCTTCAATTTCCACTGTATTTTCCCTATCCCTGATTAACTCTTGGCATCTATAATCCAATCTTGCTCGAGAACAGCTTGTTAAATGGTAAATTACGACATTAACATGGTTATCTAGTATGTGGAACACATTAAGGTATGAATTGACTGTATGTATTGAGAATTTTATGGCACTTCATGTGCCAATGATACTTGAGTTTGTCGATTGCTGTGTGGCTTGTTTGTTTTTCCTTTGTAATTCTTGTCTGACAGTTTTCTACCTGACAAACAGAATAGCAAATATGAGGTTTCCACCTGGTCTCCGGTCTTCTTCCTCACCTCGGTGGAAAGAACCCAACTCTTATTTGACGATGAGTTTCTTCCGTAATGATAGCTGTTGTGGAACTGTCGCAGTCTATTCTGGCGAAGATTGAGCTGAGCTGAAAAGCCAAGCTCTTGTCTTATCCATCATTTTACTTTGCTGCTTTCAGCTGAGGTCATGAGTTTTGGCTTGTTACCTGTCTGGGCTTGATCATCAGTGAGAGGCTCACAGTAAAGATGCTACTGTGTATTGAGTGGGGACAGCTACACCTTCCTGGTGAGGAGTCCCCTGCTTGTCCCACTCGCAGCAAACAGACCCAGAATAGATGGAGAGTTTACACCTTAACTTGACGCACAACGGAAGCTTCTTTTGGCTCCTCCCCTGCAAACCAAACTATGAGAACAGGACAGTCATGGACGGACAGTTTTTCCTTTCATTTATTTTGTCATCTATCATCAGTGTCTTAAACTGTTATCAGTTATTTAAAGTTTTAAAATGTGTTTCTTGGAGCGGTTTAGGTGTGTAAAGGTCAGTGTATTTGCAATTATGTAACACTATAATGTGTATCTTACTGCCTCCTACTGGGATGTTTTTTATGGCTATGAGCAAGATTGCATTTGCAAAAACCACCTTCCCTGTGAAAAAAATGTTCATGTCGAAAGGTGTTGTTTTCTTTTTAAGAATTTAGGATAAACTAATAAATAGGGGGAATGAGTCACCTCTCTGAAAAAGCATGCTTGCTTTTAATTAGCTCAAATGAAACAACTTCATGAATATTACTGGCTGTCACTCAATATTTATACGTAAGAGAGCATGTTTGTTATTCACCGCCCTCTGCAGCCAGTGATATAATTCATAATTGATAGCTGTAAATGACATCATTGCCTCACTTGTCTGTAATACACAATGACAGCTGGGAAAGTTTATCACCCTTCATTTGATATATTAAGCAAATACCACATGTCCAGAGTGTCTTCTGTATATTGTGATGACACTATGAATGATGTCACAGAAATTCCAAATACCAAGAGCTGTCTGTGTCGGAACATTAATGTAAGAGCTTTATTTAATTAAGGCAAATTTACTGATCTTAGTGGAGTCAAAGTGTCACCTCAAGAGAGAATCATGCCTGAATGTGACTGAATGTGCTGGTGCGCAGTGTTTCGGACCAATTCAATCAATCACTCATTGGCAAACTCAAGTGTTAAAGGGATTTATGGTTTTAAGGATGTATGTTTTTACATTATGAGGTCAGTTCAATGTGAGGTGAGGCGATAAATAATAGACTAAGGATGTTATTGCTTGTCAAGCATCCCTGGTTTGCTGGATCTGTGACACTCAGCTTGCAAGGGCATTTTTCATTCTGCATGTATTAGAACTGATTCAATTAACTAGCACAAGAGCAATGGAACCGCAGCGGAGCCCGGGGGTCGATATTAAGTGTTTATTTCCTCTCCCTGGACCTCTCACAATAGAAATGTGTATCTTAGAATTATCTTTGTAGAACAACGTCCAAATGTGCCCTTCTGTTATCCGTCTGATCTGATTGAAGTGTTCACATATCAGATACCCGGGGTGGTGTTTTGCTTGCTGTTTGCCGCTGTGTATGAAGGTGACAGAAAGTCACAAGTTGCGCTGATTGATATTCTTTGGCATGGTAACCAAGCCGTGCCAAGCCTGTGTGGCATAAAATAACAAAAACACAATCCTTCATTTTTTATTCTTTCCTCAAACTGTCTCCACAAGGGCACCCTGACATTTAAAAAGTTTATTTTGCCTCAGCAGGCGCTGGATGTGTTTCTTTACTCCTGCTACTTCAAATGTATGCATCACAATCAGCCTCAAACCTCCAGCATAAGCCAGATTTAGCCTTGTAATACTGAACCTATTTGTTTAAACCTTCTCCCCCATGCCTCATCACACTGGGGATTTTACTGGATATGGTGTTCTTTTAAGGCATTCATGCCCACACCTCAGTCACGGACACATGCATTGCAGGCGGTGAATTATGTGTGGAGGTGTGTGTGACTGCACCGTACAGTACATGTCATTGTTTGAGTGTGTAGTTCCTTTTTTTAAGGTGAAGCCTAGCCAATTTATACTGGACAGAGTTATTTAAAACAAATGTGTGTCATAAAAGAACAAAGTGAGTATAGTATTTGATAAAAATATCTAACTTAAACCAGTGCATTGCATAGTATTGTAGTACTAGAGACTGCTCTCGGCCAACAGACGGGCTCCAGACCACATTTTCAAGGTCTTGCTCTTGTCAACTGCATTTATACTTGGTCAGGTCTCTGCCTCAGCCAAGCAGGTTGTTTTTGTCTGCCGCTCCTGCGTCTTATGATTTTGAAAAAACACCACCTGAATGCAACCCTTGCACCCACTGAAGAACCTTAATTACGTCAGAGATGCAGGGGAAAAAAGAGATGAGACTGTCAGTGACTGCAGTTAGAAAAACGAATTAGCGCCTCAGTCCAGCAAAGATTTGACTTTAAAAACCCATGTACTCATCTTAGTCAGATTACGGAAGAGAAATTCTCTGAGTCGGACTACACCATATCGATTATGCGGTCAATAGCTCAAGTTTGCCTGCATGTTGCCATTTGGCTTGACTATGATCAGACCGGGTGATCTGTGCCTGTGCGGGCTTCTGCTGTACCAAAAAACAAACAAAAAAAACATTAATTCCCTGTATTGCTTAAGCACATGTGCCCGTGTTGACCCTCTACTCATGTCGCACAAAGCAAAACATAGCTCACACTCTTATTAATTGAATAAACCATGTATTCTCAAATATGGATCTCAGTCTGGCAGGGTCCAGTGTTCATCCTGTACACATCTGTAAGGTGTTAAACCCTTTTTTTTTTACAGTGCCAACCCAAGACTTCCCCATTGAAGCCCCACTCTCAAAATTAGTCTTAGTATTTTGAGCATGTATCTTGCTTTTCCTCTACAATCCTCTTATTTCCTGGCTAACAGAAGACTGCCAGAGACAATACACAAGGCTCACCCAAGTCCTCGTCTTTTCATTGTTTATTTCAATCCATGAATGTACCTTTTTGTTCTGTATTGTTGTACGGTCTCCTTGCATGCCAGACTCATTAAACGTCCGCGTCTCTGTGTGACTAAATGTCGATCCGCATTGAGACATTGATGTAAAATTAAGATCTTATTACACTGATGCAAAATGTCCATGACCCGGACATGTGACACAAAACCTCAATAAAACCTTGGCGAAACCAATCGCCAAAACTCATGACACGTAAGTCATTAATGGTGTATGCGATGCACCGTTAGCCGGTTCTATAAATTCTAATGATCCCTTCGGTTGCCTGCGTTAGTCAATCCTGCCACCAACAACCGAGAAAAACCAGGTCACTCCCTTTGGTGGTGTTATCAGTTTTCCCTGTTTCATCAATGTGTTATTTATAATGGAACTTGCACCAGCCAGACGCAGTGTGTGGGGACCAGGCTGTCGAGGCACCCACCCCCAACTGCCACCCGGTCCTCTGCGCACCCGACCCCTTTCAATCCCTCTGTGCATGTCATTCTTTCGGGCCGAGCCGTTTTGGTGGTTGTCGGATTGTTTTGTGAAAACGATCTCATGTAACTCCACAACGGTCTGAAAAATCAGTCTCTGACCCTGTCTTATCTGCTGTGACATGTTCCCCCACCTGCTCACGTCACTCAGCACATATATTTGACATTGACAACAACAACCGCCATCTTTGCCACGCTCCGGCATGCTGCATTTCGCGCAGAAAAAAACTGTAGTGGGCAACAACCTCATCATTTGATACCACAAACGCTATTAGCCATTTAAGAAACCACCACGCTGCTGACCATGTGGCATTTGAAGCTAAAAATCAAGGCTAACGCTAGCGGGAACAAAGAGCCAGCCAGTGGCCCGCTGTGTGCTCTCAGGAGCTTTGAAGGCATGTGCCTATTTAGCTTGGTTGAACATGTGGATGATGAGAAAAGACCCTGCGTGTTTAGTCACAAGACACAAATGCTTTGGTTCACAAAGAAAAAACTGCCTTTCCGTAGAAGTGATGGTAATAAGTACCCAGATAATGTGTCATTACCTATTGACTTATAGCCGCAGAGTTTTGCATTTGGGCGTTTTTGGCTTTTTGCACTACAAGCAGCCTTTTTTTAACCTTTTTGATCTCGGGACCCACCTTTCCCAGAACAAATGGACCTGGGGTATATTCAAGTTATAGAACTGATTCATGACTCTTGACTTCATTTGTGATCAGTAACCATATTTATTCTACTTACATGTAAACAAACTAAAACCTTGTGAAATGACATGAAACCATGTGATTATTGCAAATACTTTGATAAGTCCAACCAGCTGCAGAACCAAGTGCAAGACATATTCATCAAATGTACTAAATAAAAAAATACACTTGATGTAAAACTGGAAAAAAATGAATAAAATTCAGAGTCAAATAAATATAATAATAGCATGTCTAACATCACTTTCTTTATCATTTTTTCTTTTCACAACTTCTCCATAGTTGTTAACTATCGCAGATTTGCAGCTGTCAAGTCAATTCAGTGACACACTACTGCCACCATACGTGGCTAATATATTAAAACTGAGCGTCTTGCGGCCCTACGGCCCAAAGGTTTAAAACAAAATAACTTTTGGCGGCCCTCTGCGGGGCGCGCGCGGCCCAACCATGGGCCCCGGCCCTATGGTTTAGAATCACTGCTACAAGGATACAAAAAAGGTAGACTTGTTGTTGCAGTAACCCTGACAGATATTACTTTTTTAATAGAAGATTGATCTGGAAATAGCTTTCTCTGCACCCCTACTTCTTATTGCTCCTTTGAACTTCCCTGAAGAATATAGAAAAAATCAGTTGTTTTGAGAGGGTGAAACCAGGTGAGATTTTTGTGGAAGCTGTCATGACAGCACATGTTAATGTTGGTATTTAAACCAAAATGCAGCTTCACAGTGATTGTCACCACCTACAATACAACACAGCAATACAGTGCAATACCAAAAAGATCATTTCATTTTGGACCAGCAGTGTCTTCGGTGACATTCTTAAATGCTCCGCTAGAGATTAGTAATGTCTTTCACAGTGTGACTAATTGGTCATAGGAAGCACGGAGGAATTTTTCGCTCAAATTGTGCTCCTCTAATTGGGTTTGGCCGTAATCCACCAGAGACTTGCATACACAAGTTGCATTGCAGATCATACACTTCAAAATAGCTTGTTTGCTTTAGTAAGTAACATTTTTGCATAAAGTCTCGGCTCATTCCTCCTATTTGATAGTAGCCGGTAAATCCATGGGGTAATGTCTTACTTTCAATTTTTGAAGCGCACAGCAGATCGAGAACAAGGACGATACAAATCGTCTCACTCATCCTTTACCACTTATCTTATTCCTTTTATATACATGTATATTTATATTAGTTTTCGCCTCTCAGCATGAAGGTTGAGGGTGCGAATCCAGCTCTGGACCTTTCTGTGTGGAGTTTGCATGTTCTCCCTTTTGCTGTGTGGGTTTTCTCCAGGTACTCTGGTTTCCTCCCACAGCCCTAAGATATGCTCTCTTGGTTAATTGGACATTGTAAAGTTGCCCCTAGCTGTGCGTGCGTGTGTTAATGGTGTGTGGCGACCTGTCCAGGGTGTATCCCTGCCTCTCGATGTATGTATGTTTTTGTTTTGAACACATTCTCTGTTACTTGTTTATTTTGATACAAACAATACTGAGAACGGACATACTGAAACCGCCAAGAATTTAGCTACTTTTTTTTGTCCACCATATTAATAATAACAATAGTAATACTTTGTTTGTTTGTGTCTGCATAATGCTGCATTTTTTGAAACACTAGAAAGATTTCCCATAAATATTTATATGTAAACCAGAGTTTGCCCACATAGACTGTTTTCCTGACCATACAGTATATTCATACGGCATTTCATTTGCTTTACTTCATCTGCCTTTTGTCTCTGTTGGACTGTTTTAGTATGCTGTCCTGGTAGTCATAGGACTTTCACAGAAATATATAATAGTTAGAACAGGATTTAGAAAACATCTTGTATTTCAGGGGTATTGATGGTGGATTGAATCGTTCTTGCAATGTCTTGTAATTACAGATTTATTTATTTATCTTTGTGTGCTTTGTTGCATGTAGATCCAGGATTTGGCGATCCGGTGCCTGCAGAAGAACATCAAGAAGAATCGAGGTGTGAAGGATTGGCCCTGGTGGAAGCTGTTTACCACAGTCCAGCCTCTTATTAAAGTCCAGCTCACTGAAGATCAGATAAGAAATAAAGATGTGGGTAGTACTTCTCTTTTTCTGATGCATCCTCTGTGAAAGAAAGAGTATTGTATTTTTGGAACCAAACAATGGAGCAGTTATAGCATATAGCACTTGTTATTTTCACATATTTATCTCTCCATTATCATCTCAGCGCTCCATGCAGGCTCACACCTACACATATGTAACACAGCATATGCCAAGCAAAAATATTTTTAAACAAGTTCCCTCTGGTATTGATGTCGTCAAGCCATGTATTTATGTGTCCTCTCTCTGCCACCAGGAGGAAATTCATTTTCAAAAATCAAAGCTTGAGAAGGTGGAGAAGGAAAGAAATGAGCTGAGACTGAACACGGATCGATTGGAGAGCAGGGTGGGTCCCTGAGTCTGTGCCGGTGCGGGAGTTGATTCAGATGTGACTTTCTGCACCAGAAGCCGAGTGAGTCTTTGGGATTTTGACGGCTCCATTATGTCTGCTTTTACATCTAGATCTCAGAGCTGTTGGCAGAACTTGCTGATGAGAGAAGCACGAGTGAATCGGCTTCACAACTGTTGGAGAATGAGACTTCAGAGAGACTACGGCTGGAGAAAGACTTGAAGGACTTACAGGTTGCTATATCTATCTATCTATCTGTCTCTCTCTCTCTCTCTATATATATATATCTTTATATATATATATACATATATATATATATATATATATATATATATATATATATATATATTGTAGGCATTGTCATTAGTATTGTGTGTGTTCCAGATCAAGTTTGATGCCATGAAGAAGCAGCTGGAGTCTCAGGAGATGGAGGTGATGGAAGCAAGACTCATGAAGTCATCAGAGCTCAACGGAGAGATGGACGACGATGATGACGCAGGTCTGTTTATTATGATCACTAGAAGATGCAAAAAAAAAAACCCCATCCCAAATGAATTTCACACGGTTTTTTAGCCTGAAAAACTCATGCAATATTTACTTGCAATTTTCACGCTCCGAAATGGTTGTGGAAAAGTATATTTCCGAAAGAACTGAAAGTAAAAACTGTCAGCTATTTCTACACAGCCATCCATAAAAGTGTAATGGAACTGTGAAGTCGATACTAAAGGAAGCAGACAGCGACTCTGCCCCATCTTTCTCTGATGACAGCATTCCTCAACTTGTCTCTAAATGAGACACCACCCACTTGGGCGACATCCATTTTTCAACAGTTTATGTCCAGCGTCATAGACAAAGGGCAAACTAGATGTATTTTTTCATCATCTTATGGTTGATAAAAAGCCACTGCTCCATCACCAACACCTGAATAGCCATGGAATCAGCTGTTGGCCTTGGGGAGCTCAGTGCCATGGCCTGGCCTGAACTCCTGAGCGTTCAGAGCCTGGTCTTAATTAATATAATCTCGTGTCACCGGGAGCAGCTACTTGCCTAATGGGCACGTCTCCTCAGGTTAGAGGCCTAATTTCCCTAAGAGCTGATATGGGCTTTATATGTACAATTCGGAAAGGCTTTCTTGGACTAATTGTAGCTGCGGGAACGAGTGTCTTTGTTCAACTCTCTCAGCAGGAGACATGGCTCTAAGCCTCGGCCACATATTGTATTGTGTTATCAAGTATATTTCTCCAAGTTTGGGATTTGCTGCCAGGGGATTAAGATGTTCTCCCCCAGGCGTACAACTAATGCCTATCAACGACCAGTCTCCACCTGCTGGGGGAGTGAGCTCCTGCTGGCCGCGCGTTGTCCATTAAATGTGCTCTCCCCACTCCTGAGCAGACAAGTCATTTCAGAGCATATCAGAATTCTTAGATGAATGAGAAAATAATCGTTGGGATCAGAGCCGGTGGCCCTGCAAGTTGTCATTATGCTATATATATGCTAATAAGCTGCGCTGAAGGAGGAGCTGGTGTTGGTTTGTGAAGAAGGAACGGACAGCTTCTAAAATGATAAGGCATGGAAATGAACCTGAAGCAGAATGTCTGCCAGGCCGCTGTCATAGTTCTGATAGCCCCTGACAGCTCCAGAATTAGGGTCGGCTAAGAACTGTGCAGAGTGCCACTTAGACATGTCTTCTCTAACAACGATTGTGCTGTGCTTCAAATGCGTCACCTCACTTTGGACTTAAGATTAGAGCCGAGATGCTGGCGAGTTTCAAAATTTGGTGACCCCCGTGAGGTCAGCTGTGATGAAAGAAGCTTTATTTGAAAAAAAGATGATTATTATTTCAGCCCTGCATTGTGATAACCCTTGCCAAGGGTACAATGCTCCCCATAATCCACAGCATCCATCAGACCTGAGCTTTTGAGCTGTTCCTGATGTGTAACCTGCTGGGCCTGCATTAAAGGTAGGTTTCTCACAAATGTCACGCTGAAATGAACGTCTTTGCTTTGCAGGAGGCGAGTGGCGGATAAAGTACAACCGAGCCATTCGAGAAATGGAGTTCACCAAAAAGAAACTGCAGCAGGAGTTTGATGACAAGCTGGAGAGCGAACAGCAGAGCAAGAGGCACTTTGAGAGAAGGGTGAGCAGGTTCACTTGGTGTTCGACTTCCATCACCGTGATGGAGTCACTGCAGCACATGAATCTGTCTCCTGGTCAAATGAACAGAGCTATCGGTTGCCTTTTCAACATGGTGCTTGGTTTTAATTGTGTACAGAGATCTGTATTCACCTTTGGGGACAGACATGTATTTGTGTGTTCTCGGATACCATACAAGTGTTTCCAGTCTGTTTCTACATAATGAGAAAACAGAAGATCTTAACAGAACAATGAAAATCAAACATTAAAATACATTTATGAAAAATGTCATTTAGAAATTGAAGTGAAATGTATTGTATGTCTTAATGTATTTCCAATAATAGTTAAACGTTGGGCAGAAGTGAGCAAACCGGTCCCCAAAGGGCCAGGGTGGTGCAGTTGTTTGTTCCAACCCAACCAGGATTTGTTCCAGTCCAACCAGAAAATCACTCAAGAGAGCACTGACCTCCTCCAAGGGGCTTATTTCTCCCCTTTCTGCCCTTACATTTATCAACTCCATGTTAATAAATACAGCTAAGTGGTTTGGAAGTGGTATTTTGGATTGGCTTTACAAATCTTCTGTCACAGTTTTCAATGGGCTGAGCTGCACTTTTGGTCGCCAGCGGCGGTGAAAACAGGCATTTTGATTCCATAAAACACAACACAATGACTGAAATAAATCAACTTTCATGTGGCTATGGAGACAGAATGTTAATTTCCCAACCTTTTGTAGGATTCCTTATTGATTCCCTTCTTCCTATATAGCAGTGGTATAGCCACTGGTCTGCCACCGTCTGAAAACTGGGTCCCTGGTCGTGCTCCATGACTACGAGGAATAGCAGTCAACAGTAGCATCACAGTAGGCAATATACGCAGTGATATCAACTATATACTTGCAAAGAAAGTTCTGGAGCGTTCTCAAGCGTTTCAGACTTCAGGAATCAAGCACCATCATTGCGGTCAGTGAGACAAGGCAAGAAAGAGAGAGATGCTGGAGGCATGCCGACTTAAACAGAACTTTAACAAGAACATAAAGCAAGAACAAAGCCAATGGTGCAGCTTTTTTTATGTGTGAACTTAATTACATCATGCACTCAGCGTTTTTAAGTCATGATCTCACCAACTGTGATCAAAGAATGATTACCAGAACATCCGTTTACAGTCATTTTATTTTCACTTTAATGTGTGACAGACACGGTTCTTCAAAAAGTTCTCCTACCATGTTTGATATCTTGATGCTGGTCGCATCTCTCAGTAGCTCCATGCAGGAAGGAACTGCAGAGAGACAGTGATGCACACTGGTGCAAATCCAAACACTCCTGAAGACATTAAAGTGGCTATACTCTTTGTCAAATAGGAGGAAATTATATTATAGCTTCTCAGCTAATGCGTTTGGCTGACCTGGACTCTTGTCGGTCAGTTTCATGTTTCCGCCACGTTTTCCTGGACTCAACAGTACGAATGTCATATGGAGACGCATCCCACTGCCTTGAAGCACAGCAGTGAGGATACTCCCAGTTCCTGCAGGTTGCCCTGAGTAAGCTACGTTGTCTAGAGGTTTATTATGATAATAGCCATGCATTATGAAACCAATCATCATCGAAAATATTAAAAATAATGTGCGGCCATTATGGAACTCTGCTGCCACCTGCCCATTACACTCACAATATTTAACATGAAATGTATAAATAAAATATGTGTTGACAATTGAACCGACAATCGTGGGTTAAAAAAAAACAAGCGGCTTGCCAGAAGTCTGCACTCTTTATGTAATTTTCTCCCTTAAAATACCATTGCTAACAATAAACTCAACATCAGCTAGTAGGCAGTAGTGTTTAGGAACTTGCTTGTACAACACACTGAGCAAGACCAAGAGCTCACACTGCAGCTCCTTCTGCACCACTGAGCATGACAAATCTTCAAATGATTTGTGCATCCAGATGGTAATTCTCAACACCACCAAAATAGAAGCATCTGTTCTTTGTTCTGTTATCAGTGTTTCCTGAAAATTTCATCCAGATCTATTCATTCATTTTTGAGACAAATCGACAGATAATATCACAAGCTTTGGCCACAAAAATGTCCACATATCAAATGGTGATATTGTTAGGCCTTTGAAGCCAATGGTATCATCATTTGCTTTTTAAAATCTTTGGCTATACCTGCTACCAAACAATGGCAGTTGCAGCTCTATTCACATAAGGCCCAATTTGTTTTTACGTGAATGTTGCTTTTTCTGCCAGAAATCTCAGTGTCAAAGTTTGCGTTTTTAGTGAACCAGCATCCATCATTAAAACTGTCACTTGCTAGGTGGCTGATTTGCAAGCAGACAACGAGGACGTCCAGCGCTCTGTGCAGCAACTTAAGAAAAAATGCCAGAAAATGACAGCAGAACTGCAGGACACCAAACTGCACCTGGAAGGCCTGCAGAGTCGCAACCATGATCTGGAAAAGAAGCAGAGGAAGTGAGTTTTGGCTGTGTAGTGCTTTTTTTCTGAATCCTGGCATATTGCCCTTTTCCCACCACTACACAAAAACACTCCCACAACAGTTTTAGCAGTGACAGAGATATCAGCTACCACACGAATTGCATTAACTGAGAGAATGACTCGGTCTTAAAGCACTCTGAGAGGCTATCACTGTGGCAGAATGCGATCTCTCCCCTGTGGCTAATTGAAGATGCGCGGCGGGTGAAATTATTTTCAGCTTCGCTTCAGAGAAAAAAACAGGGAATTACAACAGGCTGACAGCATGAAACACTTAGCGCCTAAGTTCATGAAGCATAAGTGTTTCTTCCCCAGACAATTGAAGAAAAACACTTTGCCCATTATTGCAACCTCAATCTAACTCAATGGCTCGTAGAAGTGGGAAACAGTCGCGAATGAAATGGATGCACTGATGTTGAGTTTGGTTCACGGGGTTTCCATGTTTAATGTTTGGGGAATGTTGGTGCTGATCAGAAGCATGTAAAACAATTTGAACTTCAAGCACTATGATGGAGAGTTCCCTCGCAGACAAGAGGGTGGACACAGCTGGATTTAAAAACACTTTTAAATCATATGAGATTTTGTTAATAGATGGTTCTTTATCTAATGTACAACTTGAATTTAAGTTTTCTCTTTAAATTTCAACAAGGAAAAATATGTTTTTATGTTTTATTGTTTTTGAGCTTCTTATTATTTATCATTCATCTAAAACCTGACAACAAGTATGTATCAGCACGCATGACTGCTGTCACCATGAAGATCAGCGTGGAATCAATTCTTTAGGCCTTTCAATCCCTACAATTCCATGTATCAGCTTTTCGAGTTTCTGCAGCAGTTGTGTTGACTTTATGTTGATCTGTGCATCTGCGAATTCCAGATTTGACCTCGAGCAAAACCAGGCTCAAACAGAAGTACAAAGAGAAAGAGCCCAGAAGGACAGACTGGCTCGCGAAAAAGACACAATGACCGCTGAGATATTTAACCTACGCCAGCAGCTACAGGTAACGCTCTTCACATGTAACATCCCACTTGCCCTCTCTCGGGAACCACTTGTCGGATCTCATCGCGCTTTGAACGGCACAGCGGTGAAGGATTCTGATGCGCTTCTCTGACCTGCAGGAGAAAGACGGCGATCTGTGCGCTGCAAGTGTGAAGGTGCAGCAGCTGGAGGCTGAATTGCAGGATCTCTCATCCCAGGAGTCCAAGGATGAAGCCTCGCTGGCCAAGTTGAAGAAACAGATCCGTGACCTTGAGGCCAAGGTGAAGGACCAGGAGGAGGAGCTGGATGAACAAGCGGGGACGATACAAATGCTGGAGCAGGTATGGAGGCTGGGTGTTATGGACGTACATGTGATGCGTTGTGTGGAGCTACTGCAGCATGACAAGTGCTGTAATGAGAAATACATCTGGTCCTAATAATTGAATCATGGAATTAAACCAGACATCAGCAGGTCCTCAGATATCATTGTGTGTCTAATTGTCTGTCATTCTTTTTAACTCTGCCAATTCGGAAGACAAGGAAGCAGAAATTTGGAACGGCTTCAGTTAGTATGACTTGCATGATTTCACGCTGCGACAGAACCCCCTCTACTTCATTGGGATCAGTGATAGCTGACACAGTAACAATCGTCACTAGTTCCCACTGTCTTGTGCAGCACAATTTAAAACTTGTGCAAATCATCCTACCATGCACCGGACTAATGTTCCCTCTAAGTTACATGTGTCTGAGCAAACACATTGAGCGGTCACCTGGACCACTGTGAGCGACCTGTCGTTGTCGGCTGTGTTGACTGCTGTGATAACTCTAGTCATTGAAGTCACATTACACCATTGAGGTCGCTGGTTATCAAAGAACTTCAAGCAACTTTTACAAATATTTATCCTTTGTGAAGCTGATTGATAAGATCATGAATTTGTCTGTTGTGAGACTGAATTTTGTCCACTTGAGGCCACCGTATTCTGTTCGTCATGGAACAGTGAGCCTGTCTGGATCAGGGTAAAAGGAAGAAGCAGCAGGTTTCACTGACCACACAGTAGTCTGAAACCTGCACTGCAACGATTCTCTCTTTCTCGTTTCTCTCTCTCCTCTGTGTAACTCTCCCCAATTGGCTCTGTGCGTACACACATTTTGACCAGCCATGAGCGACTTTAAGAAAAATCAGCGTTTAAACATCAGCCGACTCCGACTTGAAATAGCGGCACTTCTAGTTGCTGTTCGTTCCATTGTGTTGATGTGGTGATGTCACTTGGCGGACGGTGATCTAAAGCACCGCTGCACCAGAGGAATGGTGGATACTGCCGGCTGGAAAGGATACACGCGGTCGAATCACGCAGTGGGCACTTCATTTTATTGCTGCATTGTCACAAGGCTTTGTGTCTTGACGGCAAGAAGCCCCGTAGTCCGGAAATTGTGGTAATTAATATTCAATGCAGGATTGGTTTTTGCTGCACGGCGTAGATATATTTGTGCGCTGAGATCATATCAGCGGTGTGCAATTGTGCACATGCGCAGTTTAGCAAACATTGCACAGGAATGAGCGATGAATGGAAAATAAAAATAAAAATAGATAAAACTGAAATAAAGAGCTTGTGGCCGCCATAAAACGGATGTGTGTGTTCTTTTTTAATCAACCAAGGTTTTCTACAGCGATCTAGCTGGCCCTACTTGATCGTGTCTCCCAGATGCTAACTGGAGTTAGCCGCTGCCAGCTAACTGGTATGGAGCTGCTCATTGTCGTCCCTCTGAGGTTGTAGACGCTGAGGTAACCCCATCAGTATGATGGAGGAAAAATGAATTGATCAAGGAAGTGACAGACCTAAAACAAGGGAAATGACGTGAAGCAATAGTTAAAAGTCCTTACCTCCTGTTGCTGCTGCGACTCAGTCCAGTAGATTTTAGTTTGGGCTTGTAAAGACACCATTAGAATGCAATTCACTGAACATTGCCAAGCTCAAAGTTTGTCATTGTTTACATTTGCCTCTCTTTAGCCAAGTCAGTTTATGTGCTACTCCATTGAAATATGTTGAATCCCTAAGTTAACCTGCTGGAAGATTGGATTTAGTTCCATCTTTAATACATGAATAAATAAAAATCCCTATGCTGATCTAAAACCTAGGGGATAAATCTGACTGTGCAATTATGTTATGTCGCCTACAACAGATTATATTATTATATATTATTCAGTCAATCAGGAAACTCCTTCTGTCTGAAAAGATTAAATGAAAGATGAGTTTTGGACGAGAGGTGTAGATGGTGGTGAACCATAGGGAAGACTCACACAAAAATGGGCCTCCTGGAGTCAAAAGGCTATTATTAAAAATGAGGTATTATTAAAAATATATTAAAGGATTTTAGTGTTTGGTAAAAATAAATGTCTCTTTAATCGGTGTGAAATGACGTTTTGTCATGTTGACACTTCTATTATGTTTTTTCCAGTCTAACCAACCAATGGGGCTCCCTCGAGAAAAAAGATTTATTCTACTATGTCGGTCATGTTCTGTATTTTAATCCCATGTGTGCTGTGTTCTCAGGCAAAGCTTCGCCTGGAGATGGAGATGGAGAGGCAGAGACAGACTCACACCAAAGAAATTGAGAGCAAGGATGAAGAGGTGGATGAGATCAGGCGCTCCTGCAGTAAGAAGGTAGATACAGCTCCCTCTTTTCTATTCATGAACTGCCTCAATGGTGCCTCCTCAAATTCATCCTTTCAAGCTTGAACTTAATTAGACCTGGTCAAAGCAACTTGGGTGAAGCATGTTTTTATTCATGCTCGGGCTTTCTGAAGTGTTCTCCAGCATATACTGTTGGGGGGGTAGCAATCAGAATCTGATTTATGCTCTTCCTCTGTACAAACCTCCTCCATACAGTCGTAACAATACAATGGATAATGGCTTCTATTGCAGCTGAAGCAGATGGAGGTGCAGCTGGAGGAGGAGTACGAAGACAAGCAGAAGGTGCTGCGTGAAAGACGAGACCTGGAGTCCAAACTACTGAACACACAGGATCAGGTCAGTCAAGCTGCTTCAATCGATGAATCTGTTTTCATTAACAAGGCTCGGTTTTAGAGTGTTTACAACAATCGTAACATTGTCGTAATATGTTCTGTGTGATTCATGTGCTCAGTGTAGGATCCCATGGAAGACATCATCATGGAATTTTATCACTACCATATATGAAGATGGTTTGAAAAGACAAACGTCAACTCCTAATGCGACAAAGTCAATCCTATAGATGTAAATGAAGTCCCTCTTGTTTGACATTCATCCACCAATTATGTAAAAACACTGCTTTTGAAGTCCCAGATTTTAATCAGCTTTAGTGTGTTCCATTTCTTCTGACAGAACTACTGTTAAGAAGAAATAAAAAGTGAGTGGTACGGCCATATTTTCTTTTGCAGGTGGGACAGCGGGATGTGGAAACAGAGAAGAGACTGAGGAAGGACCTGAAGAGAACCAAAGTTCTTCTCGCCGATGCGCAGATTATGCTGGACCATCTGAAGAGTAACGCCCCAAGCAAGAGGGAGATCGCTCAACTCAAAAATCAAGTGGGACTTCACGTAGTTACCCAGCCATATACCGTCCACTTTATAGTAATAATAGGCAGATGATACCATGTTGTAGGAAATGTTGCGAAGCATTTCAGTGTTTTTAAATCATCAAAAAATATATTTTGGGATGCCAAGCCTTTCCAACATCCACTATCTAAATGGCTAATGTCCTTCCTATGGGACAAAATGAAAGCATTAATCCATACAGAGCTATGCTACTAAGAAGCAAACGGCAGTGGCCTTCCCCTGTGTAAAAGCAAATCTCTTCCTTCCTTGGCTTTCTCATGACAGCTAATGCTGCTCAGGAGATTGACATTTTTCTAACCTTTGCTACAGTGTCAACTGCTTTTTTTGTGTTCCATCACATGCTCAGGATATCAAGGTTAATGCTAAGAACTTTTCCTGTTTCCAAAGATTGGATTTCCCCCCCTTTGAAACATGAAACGCTAAATCAATGCTGCACACCTACATATTTATTGGAGATCTAAATGTGGCGAGAGTAAGCTCACGCAGGCAGGACGCTAGCTCATGCAATCAGCCGCTTTCATGGTTTGCTATTTCTCATACGAGGCTGAATTATTTGATCTTCAGATTCCATTCACATTCCTCTCTGATGACTTCTCTTTCCGGGGTCTTTTTCTTCAGCTGGAGGAGTCCGAGTTCACGTGTGCCGCGGCCGTAAAAGCGCGTAAAGGCATGGAACTAGAAATAGAGGATATGCACATCCAGATGGAAGACGTGGCCAAATCCAAGCTATCGGTGGGTTTGAATGCTTAACAAGGAAGTGCTTTGTCAAATAATGATCCTGTCTTTCTTCTGGGGTAACAAGGAAGCTTTTTTTAGGGTCCGAGCGACATTAAAAAAGTCGTGGCGGTCAGTGTTGAAATACACGGCACATATAGAAGTCATGTTATGAATTTGTGTCAAATCTAAAATAAGAATTAAGTGACAGAGAGGAGATTACTGGGGGATCCACAGTGTGTGTGTGCACCCATGTGGTTGTGTGTTTGAGTAAATGTGTCTCAGACATGAAGTCTTTTTTGTGAGTATTGATCCAGTACGAGTGTGCTATTGATGCCATCGCTTTTCTTGGATTGATCTTCCCACTCTGTTGTTCCATCCAAGTTATTGAGCCGAAAAATAGATCACTGTTGGTAAGCAGCAGTTCTTGCTAGGCTGTACATGCAAGTCTTTCCTGACAGCTTGGATTTTTCTTTCACTTGCACCTAGCAATGCACAAGCTACAGACCTGGGGTTGTTACCTTTCATGCAGCGATATAAGACGGCCTGGCGATGAAGCCAACTATGTGGCTGCCTACGATGTGCCTTGCTTCACTTTCCTAAACCCAGTGACATTTGGTTTGTGATCAAATATAATTCAAATAATGAAATATATTTCATTATTTGGATAAAAATCATAATATGTTTTGCAAAATTCTTTCAGTCTCAGCTGTCACCAAGGTTTTTACCTAAACAGAATGTGTTTAATGTTTCGGTACCGGCCCAATGCAAAAGCAAAACAAAAAGAAAAAAACTCAATCATTGTAAAATATGAAATAAAATTAAATAAAATACTTTTCTAAAAAATATGAAAGTGTGCAATGACAAATCTACAGTATGACTGTAGATGAGTGAGACGTTCTGTCACGATGTTACCTTAGATCATTTGTTTTGGCTGGAAAAAAAAAAACAAAAAAAAAACAGGGTCATGTAGTTTGGGGCCATAGTACTGGGTGCATAACAGTATTATTCTACACGAACCCTCTTTCATAGTTGAAGTAATTCACACAAACATACTTACAAGGAGAGACGAAGAGCTGGTAGCTGCGTGGTGTATTCAGGACACCTCTAAATACATAACAAATTGTATCCCGTATTACCTGTATAAGGAACTCCTCATTTTCATGTCAAATACTGGGGATTTTACGGTGATCAAGGGACAGGTGGCTACATGATACAGAACCACTGAACTCAATTCCAACTCCAATTCCAAAAATAAAATAAGCTGGATAAGCATAGTAAAACAGTCAGTGATTTAGCTGTGTTACCAAAAATGATCAAATATCTAAATGCATTTTTAAGCTACTTCCAGGTTTACTGCTTATAATCATTGCTAGTGTCGGGCATTGGTTTGACCCGGGACAAACTTTCCAAGATTTTCACCTTTAGATTCCTAGCTTTGATGCCCAGACTGCTGTCTTGATCTCGCTTTCTCATGTATTTGCCTTCAAGCTACAGCCACAGCAGGAGACACTCTGTTGGGAGCAAAGAGGCAGCATTATTTGTGTTCTTTGCATCACTGGAATCCGTTCAGTAAAGAATGATTTTGTGTTTAAATACTGTTTAAATGACTGTAGCGATTGCTCACTTCTGTGTGTGACGTCAGCAGGGAGATCCCTCCGGAGTAAATCAGGGAAATCCTCTGAGCTACATCTATTTTGAGCTCTGACTGACTCACAAAACAAAGCCTTAATAAGTATTTATGATCAATGATTGAATCGATGGCTTCTGCTTTGTGAGTGTTGAGATGAACATGGTCCATACAATTCAAATGACGTCATGGCTATCGACAGTGAATAATACGAGAAGTCAGTGTTTGGTTGAGACGATGACAGAATGGGTGACGTAACTAAATCATGAATTGATCAAAGTCAGACTACCGCTGAGAGCTCTGAAAACCTGCGTCAGACGCTTCTATCTTAATTTAAGTTCAAAGACTTTTAAGTTCATATTTTTTACTGTTGAAATCAGCCCTGAAAAATGTATGGTGAAGTTTATAAACAGTAATAGAAATGCACTTCCTGGAGATATCATCCAGAAAAAAACCCGCAGATACCGCTTTTAAAACATAAACTTTTTTGACCCCGTCTCTTAAAAGAATCAGAGTTGAGAGTCTGTAGGAACTGGAACCAAAACAAGTATTAAAAGCTAAATAATTTAAATTCAAACAATGCCCAAAAAGAATCACAGTCAATCCTGAGAGGACTTCGAACTTCATGACGTACTGTGACTATTTTTGGTTTTGAAGGGGAGCCCTTTGTGTGGCTCAAGTTTCAGGTCAGTTTTCTCATTTGCAAAATCTTGATGCGGTAGTTCTGATGGAATTATGGTAACGCTCCTGGACGGTCTTGTTGTAAATCTGTAGGGCCTTCAAGTGGAAAAGACCATCAAATGGAAATCTGCTGTGGAAACAAGCTGCTCGCACTTCTCTGGTGGTTGATGTAATTGGGCTCAGTGCAGATAAGGACGTGTTATATAGCCTGGACAATCCCTGGTGACTCATCTGGATAAGAAATGGGATGCATATGTGTGTGTGCGTTTGGAACAACTAATGGATAGAGAGCCATTTTTCATGTCACTGTTCTTTTCAACACTTGATATTTTGTGTCGCACTTTCCCTCAGATATCAAACAAAAAACAGGGTTCAAGAAAACAGTTTTTCATGAAAATCCTCCAGCTGGGTTTTTCCATCCCCACACCATCCCATGATAGTGAGATATTAAAATAATGAATGCCCTTTGGCACATATCTGAATTCGACACTTTGCTCTAATGGATAAATAAGCTTTGTGGGATTTTTCCGTCTGCTCATTAACGGCTGTCTCCTGAGACTGCTGTCTACATTTCAGACGTGTAGACTGAGGATATTTGTGTCTCAGGGGGAAGTCACACAAAGTGCTGCAAGCTTGTGTTTTGCTTGTTAATTGCAGCATTTATAGCAAGTGAAGGACTTGTAAATGTCTCAGATTAGAGAATGCACATTGAGCACCCAGGCCCCCAACGTGAACTCCAGCAGATGAACTCTAAACAGGAGATCAGCACTCTGCTGTGCTGGCTGCACTTCTATGAGCTGAAATGAGCCAATTGATTACTCCAATTGGTCTCATCCCGCAGCCAGAAGCCCGTCCAGATTGTGTTTCATTGCCATTAGATGAGATCGCGGGACGGCCATCTAATGACCACTTATCATATTCAATAGCTCATGAATAAATCCCATCATCGGATACTAAAGTGTCTTCTCTGCTGGTCCTGCAGCTTGAGGAGCAGCTCAGTCGTCTGCAGAGAGAGAAGAATGATTTGCAGTCTCGTATGGAGGAGGATCAGGAGGACATGAACGAGCTGATGAAGAAACACAAAGCAGCGGTCGCTCAGGTACGATGTCTTTCATGGCCTGTCAGTCCCCAGGGATCTCCAAAGCAAACGTCTTCACACCTGCCGACACGGATGCTTTGAAGTGAAGTCTTAAACTTCAAGTCTCTCAAGCTAGTCTCAAGTCATGTGAGTCATTCCAGTTAGATAAGAAAAAAATTGTTCTATGAAATTTAATACCAATATGTCAACATGACTCAAACTTTATGTGCGTTAGCAGAAGGATCTGTAGCCGCTTGCTACATGATATCAAAATGTATATATCCACACCACAAACAAAACAAATGTTGTACTATTATTCATTTGTTGACCTCTCCAGGAAGAGAGTTGCCAGCTCGGCATCGCGTTCCAGGCCGGGACAATGCCAAATTTCTTTCTCTTGTATTGTTTCTGCTGCAATGCTTTTTTGGCCTCCCTCTTGTCGGCTTCTTTCTTCCTCTTTTTTGGCTGCTTGACCTTACAAGCTGTTGAAGCCACGGAACACTGGCTACATGGCTTGCAACAGGCAATTCCTGAAGGCCTGTAAACCATGCAGCATCACTGTGATTATCTATCTATCTATCTATCTATCTATCTATCTATCTATCTATCTATCTATCTATCTATCTATCTATCTATCTATCTATCTATCTATCTATCTATCTATCTATCTATGTATCTGTCTGTCTGTCTATCTATCTATCTATCATCTATCTGTCTGTCTGTCTGTCTGTCCGTCCGTCCGTCTGTCTATCTATCTATATCTCTCTTGTGTGTATGACAGTGGTCAGGGGCTGGAACGTTCTACGTTCTGGCTCTGACTGGTGATCGGATCAGGACAGCAGGCTCTGTAGGTCTTGGTCTGCTGCCGCTTTGGTTGGTGGCCTCCTGGCCCTGATTCGGCCTTCATCTGGTCCCTGGATGTGGTTTCTGGAATATGTGCTATAGTAGCTTCCTGTTCAGTTTGTGTATGTGCATGCCTTCTGTGCGAGTGGAGAAATATGTCTACTGAGTTATTTGTTTGCTTCCCCTCTCATTCGTTCTGCTCTTTTACTTTTTACTTTTTTTTTTTTTTTTTTTAACAATTTTGTCTGTCTCATTTTGGTTTTTATTATTTTTAATTAGTTTTGCTTGGACTGTGGTGGAATTATTCTCCAAATGCCAATGCTATGTGTGCGATGTCTCCACCAGTCACGCACTGCTACTCTATTTCCCCACCGAATGTATGTGTATGTTTTATTTAGTCTGGAATTTTACATGTCTGATATTGCCTTGCGTTCTGACTCTGTGGCTGGCTGTGATATTTGAAGGACATATTCTCCTCCGAACACAGCGTGTGCGTGGTCACCAGGGAGATGCAATCTGTTCTGCAACAGATCACATGACACAATTTGGCTCAGCTGCATTGTCTCATTAATGCAATATCCGCCACTAGCGTCCCAGGAACATCTTATTGACGTACAATAAACACCATGTGAGTGAAATGAAACAATTGCTCATCACATGCATCATCTTTGTGTGTTCCAGTCTGCCAGAGACTTGAGCCAAATCAGCGACCTGCAAGCCCAGCTAGAAGAGGCTACCAAGGAGAAGCAGGAGATCCAGGAGAAGGTATTTTATCACTTCATTGTGGCACTGTGTCATCACTTTGTCTGATTATATTAACAACAAAACACTTCCAGTCTGTGTTATTTCTCTCTGCTCCAAAAAGTGCAACGTAATTTGCATTTAAATTGCAGTGGAAGGCCTGAAGTCAAAGGAAATATCTCCTTTGCTTCTAGCTGCTTATATTTCAAGGAAGGCTCTTATACACACACTTAGCCAGAGTCTTAGGTGATGAGAAAAAAAAGTTAACCTGTCTTTCAACCACTGCAGTCATTTATTCAGAGCTGGAGCTCAGGTCAGTGATGGTGTTGGATATAGAGATATATATATATTTGCGTGTGTTAAAATATATATATATATATATATATATATATATATATATATATATATATATATATATATATATATATATATATTTTTTTTTTTTTTTTTTTTTAACACACGTTAAAATATTTGAGCATTTAATTTAACAACAACATGAACTTTCATAAGCTATGACAATTATGACAATTACTATGACAAGTGGTATACAAAAAAATAAATTCAGTACCTTAGAAACAAAGGGGTGTTAAATGTTTTATACAAATACAAGTATCATCTGACTTATGACCGGGATCGATTCCGACCAACCGGTTGTAAGTCAGATTGGATGTAAGTCGAATGCCATTCAAAATAGCCGCTGCGAGGGTTATAGGTACTACTGTAGTGGTAGATGGCTGTGTGAGAGTGAGGTGCTGGGATACTGTGCTGCTGTAACTGTTGTACGCGTTGCTGGGCTGCTACGTGCTGCGGTGCCAGACATTGAAAAAAAATAAAGCATCTGCTGGCTGTGGTCGTCAGTACGGGTGGACGTAAGTCAAGCAGGTCGTAAGTTGGAAGTTGCTTGTACATGAGTCAGCAAAGATGGAAGATTTTCATTAGATTTTAGTGTCTCTAATGTCTAATGTTAAATTAAAACTGGACATATGCGTATTTCTGTCTTTGTTCACAGAATGACAGTCACTTGCACAGTATTAAAGGGCCCCTGTTATGCTTTCCCATGTGTCATGAATGTTCAACTACGCAAGATGATATGTCATCTTAATGCTTCCTGAATTGTGAGAGAACGGTCTTCTCCCAATTCTGAAAAAAAAACAGACAATACGAAAAAGTCACTGTTTTGCCGATTCCATTTCTTCTTACTTCATTTGAATTTACGTTACTAAAGCTTGTGCTTGAACCATTTTTGTGAAATAAGCATTGCAAGTGTGGCCACCATTTTGTCAACTTTATGCACAACTTTGAAAATACTGAAGGAAAAATATTTGGCCCACTTGATGTTTGGTGATATTTGAACACAAACTCAAATGGTTCTCACTTATGTTTTCATTGAGCTAGATGTAAGACGTTGCCAACATGGCAGCTGGGGGAATGGGCCTAAGGTGTGTGGGGTCACTTCAGAACAGGTGTTCCACCAAACCACTATGTTTTACGTCCATTTGATTTTACATCCAAAGGAGAATTGTTCCTGAATCCTTCATTTGTATTAACAGATATCAGTGTGCAGTCACATGCTCCAGAGGTTAATGGTGCTGTTTCAAATGAATTCTGATCACAAAGCTTTTAGGCTGTGCTTTCCCGGACTGGTTCAGATTCTTTTGCTTGATATGTATTCAGTGGGTAACCTCGACAGTGTGCCATGTATTAATGGCTGTCTATTTTCCACATGGGTGTGTTATAATGCGAGTATGTGTCGGTGTAACATGTCTAATGTGAGATCACATGCTCATTACTTTGGCTTCACTCATATTAGAGCTGTCCATGTGCTGCTGAGTGCATAAATTACAGGTTTTTTTCATGTACAGCATGTAGTATGTTTGATGATTAGAACTTGAAACCGAGTAGTACTGAGTCCTTGTAGTTTCTCTGTGAAGTACATGCCATGAGTGGGACAGATGGCACCTTTGCTGTGTGGGCAGGTGTCTCACTTGGTTTAAGGACAATTACAAACAAACTGTAGCGCCATCCTTTTGTAC
The DNA here is from genome assembly GCF_027744825.2 of Synchiropus splendidus. Classification (NCBI taxonomy): domain Eukaryota; kingdom Metazoa; phylum Chordata; class Actinopteri; order Syngnathiformes; family Callionymidae; genus Synchiropus; species Synchiropus splendidus. Next base: position 3,519,569 of record NC_071350.1, read on the forward strand.
AGTAATTGTTTTTGCAAGTCAAGGTTCCATAGTGATTCATTTTCTGGTTGGTCTTCGGTAGGGCAGGGGTGTCAAACTGACTCACAAACGGGCTGTAGTGGGTGCAGGTTTTTGTGGAGTGATTTGACACCCCTGCTCTTTGAGGATAACAATGCTACCTTGGTTCCCACAACACACTTCGTGGCTCCTCACGAGGCAACATTAATGCCTGGAACACAAACATGTTTGCTTATTGTTCTTCAGTGATACGGCAATCCTCTAACATTCTTCATTTTAGGGTTGTTATCAAAATGAAATACATGCTTGAAATATATCTGTATGTGTGGTGAGTCAACATAAAAAGATTTTTGAAGTGACTTGCTGAAAATTTCAATTTCTTGAGATCCTTGAGATATTCCCCCCTTGGTTACATGAGAAATTAGGATAGGATTTGAAGCAGAATTGGCCTTTGTGGGCACTGCTGGCTAATGCCGTGCCTTGTGAGAATGCTGAGTGAGTTCAGTGGTTTTGAGTTTGACATTTCTTTTGACTCATAATGCAATGTTTTGCTTAACCTGCTATTGATTTTGTGGCACGTCCCGCTTCTTCCTGGGGAAAGCAACATGGCCTGGTAGATAATTCTTTGAAGTATGATTCAACTTGTCAAAGACAATTGAACAAGTGGTAACTTTCTTAAATGGGGAAATTCAGATGACCATGATTTGTTCGTCTGCCTTCGACCTTTCAATGCCTTTACCTTGATTATTAAGTTATGTTGTACCTGTGTGTCAGTGGAATTTTCTGAGAAAGATGTGTGAGGGTTCAAGATTTTCATGTGGATTCTGAAATTCCTTTGAAGATTTGTCACTCTGGAGACTGAAACATGTTGTGCTGCTCTTTGCCAAGCTGCATTTGTGACAATTTGCATAGAAAATATGGAAAATATGTCTTGAAAAACATGGGAAGTAAGGATCCAGTCAAATGAATGAAACCACGTGGCCATGGTGCTAAAAGTGTGTTATTCATTTGACATTGTTTATGGTTGTTAAAGGACATTTGCTTGATACTTGAGATCTCTAATGTTCAGACACTTCTTGAATAGACTAGTGACCCTGGTTAGGTTTCATGAAACTGTATCCTCATTCGTCCTCAGAAGGTGGCGCAGAAGGTGGTTGTGAGGTTTCTTTGAAATCTATTCAGCCCACCATTACTTCCAGGCACAGGGTGGTGCCACTCACGATCTTATTGGAGACCAACAACGACAAGCAGAGCGCCACATACAGCATTGATTGTGGTACTCTCCGAGCGTCACCACTGACCTCAAGTTTGGCTTTCCATCTATACTATGTACTATAAGTCCTCAGAAATCTTCTGGTGCTCACTGATAAAAATACAATCCAGATCTGAAAATGTTTTTTTTATTTTGCAGCTTCACTCTCTACAAAGCCAGCTGGAGTTCCAAGAGCAATCCATGGTGGAGAAGTCTTTGGTTAGTCGCCAGGAGGCCAAGATCCGTGAGCTGGAGACCAAACTTGAGTATGAGAGGTCACAGATTAAGCGTCTGGAGGTAAGATTATCTGGATGAACTTGTATTGTCACACTATGCAAAGGGATCTGGGTGAGGTTCATGCCGAAATTAAATGCACCCCAGGGGAAGCATCTCATTTATTATTCATTCAAAGCTGGCTGCAGTAAGGGATGTCAGCCAGTGTTCTGGCAACTGACAAGCATTTATAGGTGAGATGATGTGTTTTTATGTGAAAAACAGTGATGGAAGTCAACTCCATACGGAGGCTGAGACCCTCATGTAAAAGAATGGTTCTGACCATGTCTCATTAAAATATCCCCATTATGTAAAGTAATTCACCAATCTTTGAGCAATATTGAATTCATTGTCCTTTTTCCGTGAACCACTTTTGATATATACTTATATGTATTTATACACTAAAATATAGATATCACAAACATGTCTTTGCTTTATCAATATTCTGGAACTTGCTGGTCACTGACCACTTCTGCAGCACCCTAGTTCATCTGTGTTATTCACGGTGTTTGATGTCAAAAGGAGAGCTCAGAAATATTTGTTTACATCGAGACCAAGCCAATATGACCCTGCTGAATTTGCATTTGTTCTTAATGCAAGTGCGAAGGTGAAATCACCCAGTTCTCTGTGCACTCCATTAGAGCCTGGTGACCCGTTTGAAGGAGAACTTGGAAAAGATGACAGAGGAGAGGAATCAGCGAGTGGATGCGGAGAACAGGGAGAAGGAGCAGAACAAGCGGATGCTGCGTCAAATGAGGGACGTCAAGGAGGAGATGGCCGAGTTGTCCAAGAAGGAGTCGGAGGCTAGCCGGAAGAAACACGAGTTGGTAGGAGCTGGGGAGGGGGAGACTCGGGAGACTTGAGAAAGTTGATGGGGTGGAGGAAACTGAAGTCTGCTTCTCTTGTGTTGTGATCGCCAAAGGAAATGGACATAGAGAGCTTAGAGGCAGCAAATCAGAGCTTACAAGTTGACCTTAAGCTGGCCTTCAAGAGGATAGGGGACCTGCAGGCCGCCATCGAGGACGAGATGGAGAGCGATGACAATGATGACCTAATCAACAGGTACTGTCTAGTTGTTTCCCGGAGTCTTGGGAGACTCTCTCTGTTTCCAAAGGGGTGAGAGTTGTGCAAACTCTGTGCCACCTTAAATGGAGGACATTGAACCTTCACTGTATGACCACAACACTCTGGATGTGTATTAAACTCTCATTGTGTTGGTTCTTCTTCCTACATATGACGTCCTCCTCACTCTTTGCAGTTTGCAAGACACGGTGACAAAATATCAGAAAAGAAAGAACAAAACGTAAGAATGGAAATCGCATGCCTTTTTTTACCTACTACTTTGTCATGCTGTGTTCACTCACCTATTGACCATGTGGTATGGTGTTTGTCAGAAACCACAGAGGTAAAATGGCAATGATCTGTGAAACCATTATCAACCCTTAATTCATCACATTGTTGTTGTTTTTTCTGCAGCACATACTAACAGGCATTTTGATCATTCTACTTTTGTTAAGGCAAATCCAAGTCAACAAGAAACTGCCGTACTTTGACTGCTCACAGAATCGTGTCAGTTGGAGCTGAAATGACACTGACAATTTTAAAACTTAACAAAAATTGGCTCAAGTAAACTCATCCATCATGTTCTATGGAAGTATGTGTGGACCTGAGAGGCTTACATATTTGCCTATTCAACATCCAATCTGGCAGTGAATACTGTAATACTGTAGAACATGTCCACACTTCCCTCTAATGCCATGCTCTCATGCTATGGAGATCTACTTTCACCAGTTGTTTCAACTTAATCAGCCTCCAATACTAGCAGAAAATTCCAAATAACACAGGATGAATGGCTTTAATCAAACATCTTGTCCAATACGGTCATTTATTGTTCCACAATCTACCTCAGCTACCTTTTGATCTACTGATTGTGAGCCACTTCCCACCACTCATTGCGCCTTCATGTAAAAAAGCTCAGCTGGCGGAGCATATTGACAACAAAGTGGCTTGCTCAGAAGTGGTCAACACAAGTGCGTGTGTTGTGCTTTTTCCAATTTCCCTGGCAGTGGATTGACTTCTGTTCTTATTTTATTTATTATTATTTTTATTTTGTTTTTTAAGCATGGTTGGACCAGTGATATTTTGGAGCATGAATGCAATTGTCCTCTCATGACATGAGAACATGTCTGCTGCAGACATCAATTGATCAAGACTGAATCCTGCTTTGCGTTCACATAGGTGGCTTTGTCTCCTTCATCAAACAGGCCTCTTCACAGTAATGTCCTCAAATATGCATCTCGCATGAGAAAAAAAATATATATACACGTGTGTATACCTTTTCTTGTGGAACTCGAATTTCACCTGTACATTAGCCTTAAGATTCATTAGCCAGTGATATGCATCATAGTGTTGTGTCTTGATAAACGTGAAAGAGTTTTCTCTCTGTGCATCTTTTTATTAAAATGAATAATGAATTGTGAAAAAAGCTAGATTCTTGTCAATAACCAACATTTTGTGAATGATTATAACCACTTTTACTTTTCAATAAAATCACTCAATTGAACAGAATATTTTAAAATGATTTGCTCTTTGAAAAGGCTCACAGTTAGAAAAAAAAAGTGCCAGTGTTGTTAAAAAACAACAACAACAACAACAAAACACTTATTTGCTGATAAAATTCAACTTGGATGGTGACTCAAATATTCCCTTTGGTTGACTGTTGTCTTTTTACTTGATACAAAGTATCGTGTGAGAATGGAGAATACTTCTACTTATTTGTGAATCATCTTCATCATGATTGTGAGATGCCTTCCGGAGGACATTTTTAGTGTTACTGAGGACTTCTACAGCTATTGTTGGTGCATATGAATGCTCCAGCTAAAAGCAAAATGCTAGCACTGTGGAATTATGCTATGATAAATTGGTTGATTGTACATCAATATGCGGGCCGGCTGGTGGTTTGAATTCATCACCAGTGTTGACCTTGTCTGGTTAGAGGAATGCGCAGCCGTTGAAGGTGACAGTTAAATAACCCTGGTTTCCTTTCAGCTCTTGTACAATGAACCTTCTTTTGTGGCGCGTTCAATAATTTAAACCTTCATCAGAGCGTATTAAAGAACTGTAGTCTTCAGTCTCTGGCAGATACGCTCACCCTTAATATCCTGCTTTAACCTCCAATTGCCTTTCCAAAGTGGCATCACGCTCTTTCACACACTCCGTTTTTCATCAGACAACTGGCTCTCGTCTGCACTTCTCTTTTGTAACAAAATGCAGCACTGATTTGTTATGTTTACTAAATGGCGTTTTCCTCTGAGTGAACATAATTGCATTAGCAGCACCCATGAATAATAATAAAGGAGAGACGGATTTTTCTTTGCATTATGAAAAGGATTTTCCCGAGGAATGCCGCTGTTGATATTTAATATTCGGGTATGAATTGCAGGGGTATCAATATTACAAAAGGAGGATTATCTTCTTCATGATAGAAAGTCACTTTGAGCCGTGTCGTTCATGGATGATCACAAACACATGCTGAGAAAGCATCACTGGAAAGTGCCATTCATTTTTTTGAGTCCCTTTTATGAGTCTTGCATGTTCATTAGGGTTACAAAAACATTTCTCAATCCAGGGTTCTTGCAAACATTCCTCTTAAGGTGAGTTTTCAATTGGTCTCACATCTTTGTGAGAGGGACCCGTCTGTGCTGCACCCAAATCTCAAAGTCAAATCTCAAGGTTTGATGGGTGTCCTGCCCCTACTCTGTCTTATGACTCCTGTGAACTGTTCCAGGGCTGCTTTCAAATGCTCTGCGGGACTCACCAATGTAACCACCTTGATGTCTAGTGTTTTGAGAGCTGCTTGTTGGATAAGGAAGCTGCATAAACTGCACGAGTGATTCAGTTAAAGCTGCTCTTGTAATTTTAGTGCAAAGAAATGAGACGATTCATTTGCTGTACGTGTTTGTAATGGAAGGGACAAATATCCTACTGCAGTGATATGCAAGTCACAGTTGGTTATTTTGATTCTAGAATTGCTTCCAAAATGTCATAACAGTTTTGCTTTTTCTCCTCATTACTATGAGATTTTTAACTGCAGTGTCACTTTAAAAAGAAAAAAAAAAAACAATACTGGAAATTCAGCAAACTGAGTTGGTGATGATCTAAATTTTTTGCATTTTTTTTAATGTTTACCAGTGATTGATTAGGTTTTCTGAAACAGTGTCAATCGTTTTTCAAAGCCAAAGGTTATACAGCAGATAGTGCCATCTCGTGGCCTATGAAAATGACGACAGTGTTTCATGAAACCTCATCACTAATATCTACAATTATGAACTTCAATCCTGGATCTTTATTACTGAGTTTCTCTGACTATTAACTCAAGCAATGCAATGAGATAAAAAATGTGACACTTCTCAAGTAGCCTTTTAACTAAAATAATGTCAGTTTCATAATTCACATTCAGATCCCCTTTGTCTTGTTTCCTCTCAGCAATGGTACTGCTGTCATACTGAGCTGCCTGCATATTCTCAACTACATCTACCTTCTTCTCATTTATATCTTCTGTCTTTGTAAGTTTCATTTGCTTGTTTCTGTGTCATGATCCCTCAATATGTGGCCATAGATGACAGTAAAAAAAAGAGCTGTGTCTCAGTACTACAACACTACAAAACATTTGACCAAAATGATACACAACTAGAAGTGCAGCAATTGGCACATGGCACATGTCAGATCATTCATCGAAGCCAAACTTCAGCATACAAACCGTGTTGTTGCTCTGACAAATATATTATATAACCTGGCCCTTTTAGTAACATTGATATAATCCGCTTAAATTTTGCAAGAATGCAAAAATGGTAAGGACTACTGAGAAACCTGTTGGCTGCGCATTGCATCTAAAATGTTTACACTATAGTGGTGCTGTTTTTAGATTTGATTTGAAGAGACAGATATATGGTCCCAGTTTTGATTAACATTTCACATCGTATCTAAAACAGTTGTGAAGTGTTTACATTGTTGCATGAATAGTAGCAGTCTGGAATGTTGTAGCATTGTATTACCGTGAAAAAATTCACTGGTACTCTTTCAGGTTAGATAAATCAGAGTACACACTGTAAATATCCTGCTCAAAATGTTCCCCTCCCTGAGCGCCGACTAGTTGCATATTCATCACCACAACTGCACTCAATGATAAACCTTATTTAGCTGCTTCGGAAATGTTGCACGTTCTCTTGATGAATAGCTTGGTATGTTCTTTACATATTTAAATAATAGAATTTGTATATCACACACGTGTTTTTTAAAGCTGTCTTTTCTTAAACACTTGACATTTTTTACTGAACTTTGGGTGTGATACATCACATTCATGCAGTGCTGCATCCAAAATACACGTTCACAGTCACACTAAACAGAAAATCAGCAGCATATTGGGTTAGGAGCGCTCTTGTATCTACTGATATGATTCTGGGTGTTCTGGTCCTGATAAGATTTAGAATCATTTTAGGGATCAATGGCATTTTACACTTAGAAATGCGTTTTTAACTCATGCTCCAGGCTTGAGTCCACGACATGGAGCTACAACCCTTGCAGAATACTGATGAAAATAAACACTTTTAAAAGTTATAAGCTGATCAGTCTGGAAAATGAATATGCATGACAAAATATCTTCAGACGAGAATTTGTGTTCCATAATTTCAGCGTGAAAGACTAGTTTATTCAGTTAAATATTCAACTTTGATTTCACTATTTCAACAGGCTCTAGCTTGACATTTTTAGAAATGGTCAGAGATAAAGGCACACTGTAAAAGAGAAGACCCGTAACTGTGTTACCCACAACTTGTGATGCGAGTAAATGTACTCATTCACTATCCACAGTGAATTTTCTCCCATTTCTCTTCCCATAGACAAAATTCCTCCATCACGTTTTGCCCGTGTCTCAATGCATCTCCGGACATGGCAAAGCACCACTATGTACTGTCATGGCAATGACAGTTTCTGCCTTATCGTACGATCTTCATCGAAGGATGAATATTCATCTTCCCAACCTGTGTCAGTCAAATTCGCTCACTAGGACTCTGTTTTGATGTTAGTATGATACTACAGCCTGCCTCATTTCCTCGACCGGTGGGGCACTTTAAAATCTGTATTTACTCAAAACTTTGAAGAAACACACCCACCTTTGTTGCTCAGATTGGAGTTACTGCTGTGCGACATCTGCTTGTGTAAAGTAGTAACTATATTTGCAGCTGGGCTTGTTTACATGCCGCAATGTTTGGCGATGATGGCACCGAAAGGCTTAAAACGACGTCCAAATACTCCTACTTAAATTCAAACTATTTCCAGATTATGCAAAAATACAGTTCCAAACCTATCTGTGTTGCCACCATTTGCGACTACTCTAGTCCACTAAATGAATTGGACTTGAGAATTAGAACTCTTGAGTCCTCTTGCTCTATTTAAACACAACAAAGGGATGATCAAACGTGGACTAGCTTGAGCACATGGTATTGTAAGGTGATGCAGAATATGTTGGCCGTGGCCGTCCCAGGTAATTATCTCTGGTTGGATTGGTAACTTTAAAACGCGCTAAACTAATAAAAGCAAGCCAGAACAGCTTTAATGTTGAATCTAAGTGTTTCTGACAAAGATTTACAACCAGTCCAGGCCAATTGTCAGAAGCCATTAATGTTCACTTTTGAATTCTTGGGGCTTGTTTGTATCTACCAGCCTCAGGACTGGTTAGCAAGTAGCGGCGGCCAAGGACAAATCGCTTGTGACACCATTTGCACCGCATTCAATGGCAAGCCACCTTTTAGTTTTGCACTGGCTCGTGTGTGTGTGAGAGCAAATAGAGACGGCGAGCGATGGAGACTCTGCTCTGGGCTGGTCTCACCACTTCCTGGTATAATTTTAAACGTTAATGAGTCACATATCACAGAGCTGACATTGGCGGCAAGTGTAATCTGCATGCCGTGCATGATGAACTTCTTATGTTTTTGGGCTTTTACCAGTGCTGTTTAGTGTCCAGAGAGCAAAATAAGAAGAGAGAGCAAAAACAAAAACCCATAATTAGATACTAATGTTGTAATGCAGCTTGGGGTTCAATCTTACCATCAACTTTAAGAGGCAGGGTACATTTTCAATGACAAAAAAATGGAAATTATCTTGCTTCTGTATTGCGTAGAGGCCATTAACGCTTTCCTCAACTGATGATGCCATCTTTGGTCAACATGGTCAACAACGCTGGGAGAGTTGAAAGTGTATAATTGGTGGTTATGTCCTCTTATAGCAGGGTTTTTACTCCCTTCCTCCTAATGATTGCATACATATTTAACATGTTCAATCTTCCCCATGCTGAATAAAGAGCCATCACTTGGCTGTTTATCGATTGTGTTGCACAATGTTCATGACACAGACAACTTTCAGACAACAGACGGCTTTGTACTCACTCACACTAACTTGTGCAGTGGTCAGCGCCACTGCCTCACAGCAGGAAGGTTGCAGGTTCGATTTCTAATTAAGGGCAACTCAGACCCGTGTAAAATATCTATGTTTTCCCCGTGCTGGTGTGGGTTTACTCTGGGCACTCTGGTTTCCTCCAAGCCAGACAGAGGTTGATTCTCTACTTTAAATGGTCTCTCCTGCCTCTCGCCCAAAGTGGCTGTGATAGGCCTCTGCCCTCCTAACCTACATCAAAGAATAAGAAGATTTTCTCTTCAGTAGTTCAAACCTGAAATGCAGATATGTCAATCCGTTGTCGCTGAGTTACCTTTCTCATGACTGAGCTTAAGAGCCGCTGATAATGCATTTTATGACAGAGGCTGTGGCTGTTTCACTTCATTGCATCTATTCAAGAGAAGAGACACAAACACACACTTTATGAGCGTCATGACTGTTGAATGTTGTGATTCAATTGAACTTTTTTGTTTGTTCATAGGCATAAGGTTTTGACTGTAAATACTGTGTATTGTGTATGGGGTCTTTGTGGCAGTAGTGGCCTGACATGGCAGCCTGAAGGTCCCTTGTGTGTCACCTCGGGCCGCTGTTGCTCCCACAGTCCCAAAACATGGATTCAAAGTTAATTGCCGACTAGATTGTCCAGTGAGTCCACAAGCGGCTGTCTGTTTTCATGGGACCTGCAACTTCCTCAGTCACTAGATTATATGAAGTGTCCTTCTATTTCATTTTAATAGACTTCAAATAAATGAGAGGCCAACTTCCAAACTCCATAGTATTAGGAAGATAATTGACTCTTGCAATTGTGGAACATCGACAAACCTGCAGCCTCAGTTGCCACAGCTATAACAACAATGACTAAACCAGTCCTGTACCCGAGGTGTTGCTGTATTGTAATGTTCAGAATCATTCATACTTGCACATTGAAATGTGATGGTCAACATGATCAATATACTGCAAGCAGTCAACATTTCTTTCATTGTCAAGCAACTGGACTGGACTGTCCCAGCTACATAGGGGTATAGGCAGGGCGATTGCAGGGTCCTATTACTCTACCGATAAATTAGAAAATGATTTTGGACTGTGGGAGGAAACTGGAGAACACTGAGGCAACCAATACAAACCTGGATGACTATACACACAGAATGCTTGGATTCAAACCTGCAACCTTCTGGTAGTGACGATGCAGCTCTGATCACGTGTGTTGGTGCCCACTGTGAGTTTTGTTACTCCGACTTTGGATTTTAAGAAGCCAAAACAAAACAACATTTAATGTCTGTAGTGTGAAAGTGTGAAACTTGAGGTCTTAGGGCCATATGTTCCGCAGCCCACCAGCACCATCAATACACGAACGAAAATAGCCTTCAAAGAATGTCAATGTCATGACCTGTAAAGGTTAAGCACCCTTCATGATTAAAAGGGACACAATTTCCAGACCGATCAATAAATATAATTTTAAAACTTTTCAGTTCCACACCCCTCATATGAGAGGAAAATAGACAGGGTTAAGGAGTCTGAGCTGAGGAAGCTCAGACCATAAAAAAAGGTTTCCAGATGACATAGTTGAGCAAAGCAAATGGTAAGTTGTCGTTGACTGAAGGTCTTTACATCCCGAGGCAGATATTTTGGGGTTGTGCCACAGCTTTTAATTAAGCCGTATTCAGTGCTGGGTGCCTTGTGCATCTCATCAGTGCAGGCTGAGGAAGTGTCTTGTACGTGATGCTTCTGCCACTGTCTGTAAATACAAAACTGTAATCAAGTGGAAATTACAGCTCCGGCACGACCACCTCTATCATTAGTTCTGCGCGCCCTGCTGCACTCAAACATCATATTGCTCCGCGTGCTCACAATAGAAAGCTCTTCCTTCAAGTGTCAATTTTCACACAATCTGTGTGTGTGTGTGAGAGTAGCACTCTAGCATGGTTTGCAATGAGATTAAGAGGCTGCACTCTTTGTAAAGGTGTTTCATAACATGATTAAAACCATTTCCGAACCTCGGTACATTAATGATGTTTAAGTTTCAAGAATTGAAGAAAGTTGCCATTTCTACTTTTAAAAACATTGCGTTTTACTTGGCAAAGTCCTGAGATCTCACACTGGATTTGAAGCAATATTGATTTCACTCTGAAGGTGGGAAACTCTTCCGTATTACTCCTTTCTAGTTCGCTGACTGAACAGTGGGGGATACATGTTCTTGATGGAACACTGCTGACATTGTCAAGGAGACCAGTATTTATGTTTCGCATGTCTTCTTCTGTCCTTTTCAGTGAGTTTTTTACTTTTAGAATCATGAATCAAAGTTTCAGCAATGGTTTTCAAAAAGGCTGCTATTCATGAACCCTTGCAGCATATTTTAGAATCACATTTATTTGTGGATATTGTGGGCAGTATAATAATGAAACACATCATATAGATTATTGGATTTTTTTTCCAATGTTTGATCAATCTGCTACTCTTCACGTGTCGTGATATCGAATTTTGGTGTCGGTGTTACATTACACCCAGCCATAACGCGGATCTCTTATCTACCATGTGTTGCATGTGTTGTCAACACTTCTATTATTCTGTGACTGAATCCTGTGATGTACCACTGTTTACTGTTTATTGTATTGCCATTTGCTCTGTCTTCCGTATTTCATTGTTCATTCTGTTTTCAATTGAGAGGATGGTAGGGAGATAGATGTCATGGTTGGCTGTGTTTAGAATGCCTGTAGTTTGTTGATAAGGAATATGGCACCGCCTCTTTTTAAAGTACTTAAATCGATCTCAGTGGTAGTCAGGGGCTACCACAACTTTTTTTTTTAATTCTAAAGCCCCCTCAAATGCCATGAGTGAGCAGAATGAGAGACTCAGGTGCAGAGGCAGAGGCCCTGAGGCGAGAGTTCTAAAAGAAGGTTCAGTAGCAAAGTATGAGAAACTTGATTAATATTCCATAAGGAGATGTACAGCTGAGAAGGGATGGCAGAAGAACGGAATCGGGAACTAAGTTGGAAATGCAAGCCCTGTACGGGATGAAGCTCATCAAGTGCAGACTGCTCTGTAAAAAACATACGAGGTATAATAAACATTTGGGCACAGAATAACTTCTTTATTTATTATTATGTCCTTTGGTAAAAACACATGCAGGTTGATGACAAAAAGTGATATGATGAATTACAGTACATGAAAACAAAACCTTGTGGGGTCACCTAGTTAAAGTGGGGTGATTCGTAAAAATTGAAACTAGCGACTAATTTATCTCTAATTCCGACATGTGAATCTATAGCATTAAAGGAAAGTTTATGACCTCACAATGAGATGGGAGACTGAATTGTATTACTAGGCAGACCAGGGACAGGCAATCGGACCTGGTGACGCCAGGCTGCCCAAGCTTTGGTTTAGATGATCCTCAGATCCAGAGGTTCTCCTGCATGAGATGAATGACTTGCTCTGCTTTATAATGTTCCTTACTGTCTGATGAACATTATGGTTTTGACTGCTCAAGTCTTGAAAGTTGCAGGCTATGGACAGCTGACAGAGTCATGCAACAGCTATAAAGATAGGTAGAAATGGAAATACCAGGTAAAAAAAGAGGAAGAAGAGGTTCCTAGACATGATAAAGCAGGTTAGGGAGGATGCCCGATAATGGATCCTTAACACGGCTTCGCCGGCAGTGGACATCAGATTAGTTCTGAGGGTCTGAGTCCAGTTTGGCGAGAGGGCAGCGAGTCATCCTCCTCCTGTGAAAGGCACTAAAAGTTGATTGAGTTTTTGAGATAGAGGGACGTCTAGTTTATGATTGTTCTGGACGTCCTTTTGTCATCAATCAGTTTCTGTCTAACTCTAGACGTCAAGGTATTTCAAGTCACAGCTTATCTGAGAAACTCAAGGTGTTTTTCAACTGATATAATATGCCTAATAATAAAAAAAGTTTTCATCAAAACGATTGCTCATGAATGTCAAGGCTTTGTTTTACTCACTGGTTGACATGCCACTCACCCAGCCTGTGACAGGATGATAGCTCGGGATGACATGGGGCTACAAATATGGCTGGCCTGAATGTTATTACCCTTGAAAAATGACAAGATTTTATGCAAATCCACCACCAAAGTGTGAATATGTGTGAGTGACTTCAGCTAATGTTTGCTCACAGCGGTGGTGAGACAGAGACAGACTCAGAGGTGGAGGACCGAGTGGACGGCGTGAAGTCCTGGCTCTCCAAAAACAAAGCCAAGAACCAGTCCGAGGAGGGAAGTCTGAAGAGCACCAGGTCAGTCCTCTAAACATGGCGATGACGATGATCCCGCTGGTGATGCAGTGATGACTCCACTCACATCCCGACAGTGCTCAGGATTACCTGGGGCAGTGTGCAACAGAAGGATGAGTATTTCATACAATGAGGTTTCATCTCTCTTCCACAGTAATCTGTCTAATGACAGGAGGCGGAATAGGGACGCGGCTGCTGTCAAGTTTATTGAAGTGGCCCGTGGCCAGTTGGCACGCTTGCTAAATGACGCCTCTGCCTCACTCAGATTGATCGTCCCTCTTGTTGGCTGCCTCAATTTCCACAGCATAAACTGTACAAAACAGCCATGGCTAGAGGTCATATATACGCTCCCTGTGTGGAAAGAGAGATGACAAATCCTGCAAAATATTACAGCCCTGTGTCTCACTGAGAATCTGAACTTATGGCCACTACAAATATGGAGGGCAGTTTTCAAAGCACAAGTAGGCATTATTTAAGTTTTAAACTATTAGTTGGTGAAATTAATGTGACAATTTATCTGTTAAAGATCATTCCACATTTCATTTTCTTGATTGTAAGTTTAGATCAAACCAGTGATTAATATGGGGCAGTCGATATGAAAGCTGTGCTCCTAGCTACTAGGTAAATATGTAGCGTGCAAACAAGGCTGTTACCTCGATGAAAGGTTGGAGAAAGAGTGCACACAGCTGCAATGATGCAACTGTAGCACGTTGGCCGCTGAAGTTAGGATGCTACAAACGAGAAACCCCAGAGTTCCACCAGTTTCCCACATGATCACACAAGGATTTACTCATCACGGAAGACCAATCATTTGCTGTAGGTTTATTCCATCGGTCCGACCATCTGATCGTCTTATGATGTGGTGTTTATGTTGCTCTTTCATGGTAAGATGCTTCTCATTTCTACTCATAGTGCATTGGGTGAGAGTGAGACAAATCGCGGCAGGTCCCCTCATGGGACATGCATTTTTGAGCACCCACCAACAAGAAAGAATCCTGTACCATGCCATCATGTGGTACTATGAAACTCTTCCAGATCTGTGTTACTTTTCACGTGCAGATTTCCTGTCTGAATGATCCTCTCCACTCCAATTTAAACCATAGAGTGTGTGAAAAATTTACAACATCAGCGTATCTGGTCGCAATTGCTCGATGTTCGAATTTGTCTGATTGACCTTGATCTCCCACCGCTTCTGGGTTTGTGGAAATTTGGGTTACCATCTTTATTGCAGTCAATGTTAGTGGATATTGTTTGAGATTTTCTACAAATTGTTTATGTTGACTATGACTATGCTGTTAGCATACTGCTACATTCAATATACCCAAGTATATCAACCTCCAGAAAGATCATGTCTCAATATTTCAGCATAAACTTCAACCAAACTGTCCCTGTTTTAAAAATGCTTTTATTCTTCCAAACTGAGTTGTTGACAAGACTGTCTTGAATCCTGTAGATACGCGGCTAATGCAGACGTTAAAGATGTGAAGGAGAGCAAGGAGAAGAATGGTGGAAGTAAAGACGTGAAGGATGTGGACCAGACTAGATCTGTGTCTGTCATGAGCTCTCTGAGCTACAGGAAGCGCTCTAATCTTAAAGATTCTATTGGGGGCACCGGGGATGAAAGCTCCTTGTTCAGCACCCTCAAGGAACAGCCAGACATGCCGGACCATGTCTCCATCCGGAAAAACAAGGCCAAGCCGGGGGATCCGCAGGAGGATTTGGACGACAAAGGTTCAGTCATCTCAATGGCTTATTCTGAGGCTACGAGCAAAGCCAGGAAAGGGCTGGATTCCCGCTGGACATCCAGAAGCAGCCCAGAGTTTGATAAAGAATCAATGGTATCTTCTGTGGCTCCGAGCAGGATGTCCACGAGGAGGGCCATGCTGGACATGGACGACGACAATAAGTCAACCATCAGCAGCGTCAGTCACTCCAGCCCTCGCTCGCTGCAACGTAGCTCCTCCTGGAAAGATGATAGACGCTGCAGCTCTCGTCTGTCACTGGCTCGTAGCTGCGGTCTCAGTGAGTTTGGCGTTCATGTCGATGACGATGACGATGAGGACACCCGGAGTGTGGCCTTCAGTGAGAAAGCAACCTCATCCTACAGTCCTCGCTCCCTTACACGCAGCATTTCCACTCCAGGCCAGCCTCGGCCCTCGGACAGCAATCTATCAGAGATCATGGAGATGAAGTCCGTCCCCCATCGCAACTACTTGGACCCTGACTTGGAGGCGGCCATTAATGAGGTGCTTAGCTTCAAACCCATTAAGTTCAAGCGCAGCAAGCTTGAAGACTCTAGCGATGGAGAGGAGGAGGAGAAAAAGAAGACTGAGGATTGTAGAAAGAAAGGAGATGACGAGGGTCTGGGCAGCAGTGCCTCCAGCCTGCGCCGCTCTGCATCAGGCTCCGCTCTGGATTATCGCTCAGCCAGCTCACGTAGCTTCACCAGCTCGCGGGGTCGAAAAGATAAGAAAAGTAAAATCTCTGAGTCGGACGACTCGTCCTCCGATGACAGCAGAAGGAGCTCTAGACGAAAAAAGGGCAAGAAGTCCAAGAAGAGGTCCAAGAAGAAGCCAAGTGAGTCAGAGGACTCCTCATCCTCCTCTTCCTCATCCTCGGAGTCGTCATCGTCTGACTCGACCATCTCCTACCGAAGCTCCAACAGCGTGAAGAGAGCCCCGACCAAAGCGTCGGATGATGAGGAGGATGCCAGTGAGGTGGCGGGGCGATCCAGCAAGAAGGAAGGGAAGAGAAAGCAGAAGAAGGTGGATAACCTGATGATGAAGTACCTCTACAGACCGGACAGTGACTGAAGGTGATGCCTGGTCTGACAACTAACCTGAAGGCTGGAGAGAGAATTAACACACTAATCTGGTGCTGGACTTTTGATGCATGGAAATGCCCTTTTCTCATACTCACCTGCTGACCAATCAACCCATTAAAAATATAGGCATGGGAATGTCAAAAGTGAGCTGAGCTAGGAGGCAAACATCTACTATCTAGTTTTGATCTATCTTTTTTTGCGTTAAGAGTTTGAGAACGAGATTCCTGGTACAATTTATGACCTCTTTTTCCCGAGAGGGGTTGTCAGTGTGTCAAAGAAAATGACAAATCTCAAGTCAATGAATATTTGGTGTTTCCATGGATTCAACTGCTTGGCAACACAGCAGGAATTGTTTCTCGCCAACACTGAGTCAGAGGAAACATCTTGTTCCATTGTTCTGAGGTCCTTTCTTCCCTAGGTTGCTAGTATTTAGACGCCCTCTAGGGGCAGCCTGACCAGATATTTCTGAGTTGATTTATTTATTTTTCAATATTTCTCCATCATGGATGCCTTAAAGCCGTGTCGGCGTTAAACATACCCACTCTATTTAATTGGATTTGAGGTGTTTTTAAAGAACTAATTGTGAAGTGATAATTAAATTCACCCACACAATTAACCGCGTGGCCTTAGTTATCTGCTTGCTCGCTGTCCATCATCTCTGCTGTTGACTTCTCTCTAAACAGACAGCATGCGTACAATAGCGAGGACGCAGTAACCTTTAACCTTTTCAAAATATCAAATATGCCATGAAGGAAACATGAGTGAGGCCCTGCTACATACGGCGCGTGTCCCCACGTTTGTCCCTCAGGGTGTTTATTAACTGCCAGGGCTGCTGCTCGCTGGAGAAGAAAGTTTCCCTTCAATTAATTCTGACAGCAATTTTCGCTGTGGGTTGTCATGACAACATATTCAAAGCCTTAGTTTTAATTTACCGTCATTAACTTCAGTAGGCGCCGTACAGAACACGCACTTCTGTCCTAAGCTCATCAAAAGAAAATTAAATTCTGGCATCATCAGCTCGTGTACATTGCTTTTAATAACCGGATGATCTTAGCCCTGTGTTTTGTGAGTGTGTCGGCTGGGGGCTCATGCGTCACTGGGTCTAGCTCAGTGTTTTTCAACCTTTTTCTAGCCACGGCAGCCTTGGTTCAATGAAAAAATCCAGAGGCCCACCACCAAAGGAACCTGGGCCAAAGTTCACTTGTGCTTAAAGCCCTATTCATTTGTGAAAAACTGCATCTATTGACACTCTGTTGTTATTTTGCCAGAAACAAATAGAGAAAATGTATTTGTTTATTTTTATCACTTTATCTCTTTTGCATGATTTTATTGTAGTTTTGAGTTTCCAGACAAATCCTTAGCATTCTTTGCCTGAACTTGCTTCGTAAGAACAATTATTCCTTCTCTCTTCACATTTATTTTGTTGTGCATTTAGTTTTTCGCCAACTTTTAAACCACAAAGCCAGTCCATGAGTATCAATAAAGTTTTGAAGTGAGACGTCATGTTAGCCGTTAGCTCTGTTAGCTCTGCGGTGCAGACAGTCTTTGGAGTCGCGGGTCTGACAAGGATCACTCCCTCCATGGTTCTGGGGTGAAAGTGTGTGGTCAAGTTAGAGGAGCATCAGGTTTAAAAACAGCTGGAAGTTGCGCATGAGAGCGGCTTCTTGTCTGCGAGTGTGTGGGAAGAGGAGCGACGCGCACCACAATAGCGCTGCTTTGACTGACGGACTGATCAGTGCAAACACACTGGAGCGCTACAGTAGAGTGGAGAGAAAGAATGTCAGCGAATCCATGTGATCTGCTCACCTTGGTTGCTCGTCAACACCTTCTAATTGTCATGATTTAATGTCATCATATCACCCACCTCTGTCTCTGGACACATGAGGTGAAACTGGATCATTTTCCCACGGCACACCTGGCACTCTCTCTCACAGCACACTAGTGTGCTGCGGCTGCCCGGTTGAAAAACGCTTGTCTAGACTACCACAAGAATCCAGTTCATATTTCTGTTTGAGAAACTGTTGGTGATGCTGCTCTTGTGTGGACGTGATACAAAATAAAATCTTCATTGGCATTATCTGGCACAACACATTATAGCTGCATCATCAGCACAGTTCTTAAACACTCTCGTAGAGAGACCCTGTGACGGACGTTTCTGAGCAGGGTTCAGTCGTGCATCGTCAGGGATGTTATTTAAGGTCATGCATACAGTGTCGCCAAGGCGATTCAGCAGACCTCCTGCTAACAGTATGCAGTAGGGAGCAGCAGGTTCTTTAACCTTTGATCTTCTGAAGCACGCAGATGTGCATATTTATTATATAAGTGGTCGCTTCAATATATGGAAAGACCAGTAACTGACTTGAGGCATAGAGAACCTTTTTTGGTTCTAAACGTCACATGAAGGACATTGACCACATCATGAATGAGATTTCCCTAAAAATGAGTAACTGCCACTCATTTTAGGGAAATTTAATACTCACAGAGATTTTTTTTAACCCATTGTTATCTCCCTGCACTTATGATAAGTTGTATTGTAGTACTTAAGACTGGTCTCGGGTCTGAAGAGCGGCCACTGGACCACATTTTCAAAATCTCAGTCTTGTCTTTAATGTCATCACGTGCTCGACCAGTCAAGACCTTAGCTCATTGTCCAATACCTCAAATGTGTTTATTTCCAGACCAATGCAGTTCTGCAGTTTTGTTCTTGAAACCCACTACCTGAATGCCAATTACATGGCCATTGGTGAACCTCTTCCATTTACATCAAAGATGTGTGAGAAAAGAGAGCTGCAGGTCAGGAAAGCACTGATGTCATGTACTTAAACATGTATTAGGGGTCTCCATCTGTCCATTTGTAAATAGAACAACTCCAAAACAGGCAGACTTCCAAAAACATTCAGTGTTAGCTAACTTATGAAACTGTGTGTTCAGTTTGGCTGCAGTCTTGGCCCTCCTTTGTCTTGGAATGGATTCTCTCTCGCCCCCTTGCAGTATTGGTCCTGGCTCAAGGGGCCACACACATAATAATATGGCTTTTTTTGTCCTGATTTTGCCCGACCAAGGATGGTAAACATCATGAAGAGAATCCTCATGTCTGTGTATTAACAGAGAATTTGTCAATATAATCGTTTCTAAAACGGTCGGGAACTGACAAATGTGAAAGAGGTTGAACATTTAGGACCAAAAATCTCTATGTGGGTGGGGAAAGTCGACTCTTCCCGACCCGAACTGTGAGGTGGAACAGAGTGTCAAAAAAGTGATCTGGCAGAGAAACAAGGAGGGACAGAAGGATGTTTTGAGATTTCTTGAATTGATGGCAATAAAAGCTCTAGTTTTTTGTCATTATAGAAGTAAACATCACTCTAATCTTCAGCTGCCCTCAGCCAGTCCATGCCTTATTATGTCTGGGTGACGCACTTTAGTTCTGAGAGGAGCAAACGTGATACTGTAATTTAGTTATAAAAAAACAATACTTAATAAAAACAGTTGTGTTTTTCACTTACTGTGATGTCTCCACCTTGTTTTATCACATGTGATCTCACAAGATTTCTGGTTTGGAGGATGTGATTCTGGACTACTTTTTATCTTTGTCTGTGCTGAAGATTTAGAAAATCTTCATGTATGTGGCCCTTTTAAGTCTCAGGTTATGTGGGCTTAACATCAACTCAACGTTACGGGTTAGCATTTGAAATATTATTGGTAGCATTGGGACAGCAGGGAGCAGCAGAGTTCTGAACCTTGCTTGCACAACAGGCACAGTGGACAGACAGGTAAATGCTGACAGTTACATGACATTGCAGAGGTCGCACAAACACATACATTCCAACCAAACCCTTTGACTGAAGCAAGCATGTGTGAGGTGGAATGTTGTTTGGTTGAAAACAAACATAAAAAAAGTTGGATATCCCGTTCATCGTTTAAAAGCCGGCTCTGGTTGGCACACAGCATCAAAGTGAAGGCTGAACTCTATATGAGGTAACCTTTATGAACCCTCCCTAGAGCTCCCATCTGTGCTTCACATTTCCTTTCAGGGAAATATCACTAAAGCATAGATGAAGACTGAGGCTCACATCTTTGTAGAGAGTATTTGAAACACGCTCACATGGGTTTTAATCAGCGAAAACCCTGAAGTTTATGGCTCAATATGGAAGCTGAAATGTTGTTTTTTTGTTATTCAATACTCAAGGCTGCTCTGCTTGTGGAGCAATTTTAAAATGACATCCAGATGTCAAAGTTTCAGACAGCGTGTCGCAGAAGATGACGGAGGGCCACTAGAACCTGCTGAAATTAATCTGCAAAGCAGTCCTTCTTACAAAAAACACTTTCATAATTGCCATGGAAACAGTCATAGAGCAGCAGCTAGAGGTGGACTTCTCCTCAGAAATTTGTGACCGCAGCAAACTTTTCTCCATCTGCACCGCACTCATCTTCTCCTCCCTCTTTGACTGTTGTCCAGCCTCCTCTGATCAAACCAGGAGTCATCTACTGGAAGGAGAATGTGTCATGGCCTGGCAGCCATCTTGTGTGCTGGCATTCAGGGGAGATGAGTTTTCTAATGGCAGCCATCTTGGGATTCTGTGGAGGGAAATGGCGCTCACCCACTGTGTCCCTTGTGACGTGACAGAGGCAATCATCGCAGCTGCCAGACGTTCATAGTGACAGCAGCACAAAGAAGCTCTAGTGAGAAGAAACAATTCTCACCTCTGAGTCTGAGATCTAAAGTCGCATGAGAGTGGTGTGATCACATGGTTTCAGCGTCAGCTGAATAGCAGTATAAGCGGGAATTTTGGATGAAATAATGGACGAATATTAACGTGTGTGTGTGTGTGTGTTTCAGCCCGCACACAAACCCTGGCAGATCTGTTGAAGAGGAGGAGATGGACTGCAGAGACAGTGAAACCACGCTGGCACAGAACACGTCGTAACCCAAGCTCGGCTCACCATGTGCTCTCACTGATACCCACCGCACAGGAGGGACACATTAAACCGCCACATCCCAGCCAGCCACCGAAGCCTGCCGTCTCTGGAGAGATGACAGAGGAAGCAGACAGAACATTATATTCTTATCCTTTCATTTCTGTCATATTTAACGCACACTTTTTTCAACGCTATAGAAGTTAGCAAGAGGAGCTAAAGGACGTTCCTGTGAACTGCGTCGTGTGCCAGAGCTGCTTTTCAGGCAAATGTAAGCATCCCTGCGTGCTCTCTTCTGATAGCTCTGCCGAGAGGATTTAGATAAGCCTGCTGTGGCTGTACTTCTCAGAGGAAGTCTGACCAAATATTAGGACGCCTCTTATCTTCTTCCCATTAGTCCGTACGGTCATGGCCAGAGGAATTAAGTCCCCTTTAATTACCAAGCTGTAAGTTTGTGCGTCTTCATGCCGCTGAAAGGGATCCAGATAGAATCGAGCCGGGCTATCGTGCGGAATCAGGCTCGCCGTCGCTGAGGAACTATACCTTTTTATTCATTTGTTTAGAAGATGAGCTTGTCTAGGGAATTAGTACGACCTTTTTAAGTGTTCTTTTTATTCATATTTATTTAGAACTGACATTCAAGAAGTCAGACACAAACATTTGATTTATTTATTACATTTTAATAGATATGAAGTAAACATAATTAAGAATAAAAAATCTTTAAAGTAAGGAGGTCATTCAACACATAAGGGATAATAAGGATGTTAAAATGTTAAAATATGTTATGGCCTCCAGTGTGGAAAGGTCGATACTCTAGAGTGTCAAGTCAGAGATTATGAACGCTTCCAAACTGTGCACTGATGAGCGTCATACGTGGATGTGGTGAATCGAGTTTTTCACCAACATGCTGTTTTCTTTTTGACTCATTTCTTAGCTGTAACTGTGATGCACGTTTTCATTGAAAATCTGCCTTATGTGCTGTTTTGAATCCCACTGAACGCTCATGAGTTTGATATTTAGATTTGCAATTTGACTTCACTTGATGGATGCTCTCTCTCTCTCGCTCTCGTGCTAATTGAAGCTGTAAAATAATGACTTTGCTTTCAATAAATAACAGATTACACATT
Organism: Synchiropus splendidus; assembly: GCF_027744825.2. NCBI lineage: Eukaryota > Metazoa > Chordata > Actinopteri > Syngnathiformes > Callionymidae > Synchiropus > Synchiropus splendidus. Next base: position 3,541,651 of record NC_071350.1, read on the forward strand.
TCAGCGTGTCAACTATGTGAAACTCTGTACATCAGGATTAATGAGCACTGGCATCAATCAAAGTCCAGCATGACGGAGCCTGAGGGATCTGAGGGAAAGTGACTTAGTGAGCAGAACGTGGACAAGTCACACAAAGGTTTGCTTGAATTGGTTTGGTCCTGGTGAAAGCCCAGCTTTGGTTCACTCGTGGGACGGATGCACCCAGTGTGTGTCATGTTATTATTGTTGAAATTCCCCACTGTGGGACTCAAAATATAGTCTAATCTCATTGGTGCGATGCTCCATGGACTGGTCCGCCTTGGCCAACCTGTCTTGGAAGTGTGAGAACATGCCGTAGCTCGCAGGGGCAACGTGAGCCACATAATTGCTTGCGCTGACAATGGGAACAGTCATTTTTACAAGCGCACTGGAGCGACGACGCTGCGTGGAAGTGTAATCTGATTGAGGTTGTTGCTTGGAGGCAAGAGGTCAACAACATGATTGTTCAAAGCGGTGAACAGCTGTCTGTATTCAACATCTTCAGCTGCTCGAATCAGTCATTATTTGGAGATCTTTGAAGCTGTGTTTGCATGACTTTTTTCACAAATTAATATTTCTAAAAATTCAACAAAATATAACTTTGCTTGAAAGTGTTTCAATTGAATGTTTTTTTTACTCCATTAGAATCTCATTCTTTGACATTTTGCTGGCACTATTACAGTTGCAATAGCTACCTTTGAAAAAAACAAAAAAAAAACCAACAGATGATAGCTCAGAGGCAAAATGTGCCCTGTGATGTGTAATTGTAGATGAAATACTTTCCATTCTGATTTTGGATAGATTTTAATCTGGAAGCTGTTGAAAAACTTCAGGAAAGTGTAAAAAATGAGCGAAATTGTATCAACAGTAGTGTAAGTCTGAACAGTGTCTGCATTTTCTCAAATGTGTTGTCTTTGAAAAACAATTTCACATTATTTTTAAACCAAGAGTGCTACAATGAGGACCCTGTTTCATGAAGCCTCATCAACCCATCACTACTTGGAGGCCACTAGTTACTTTTGAACAAGGTAACTAGTAACTGTAACTAAGTTACTAATTTAAAGTAACTTGCCTAACACTGTGTATAATATTTGGCAAAACTACTGAAAAACTACATTAATGAAACCTCAGATTATTTAGAAACCAAGAATGCCATCTACTGAGCTAAAAAAATTAGGACAGTCTCATGAAACCTTTTAACCGAGCCCTTGTAACTTTTCTCAAAAATTAGGCAGTAAATATTCCATTAAGACTCTGATATGGATGGATCTACCCACAAACACCTGGGTGGCGCTGTGTTCAAGCCGGTGCAAGTAGTGTAGTAGACTGTGATGAAACTTTCATGCCAAGGCATATTACATGTTCTTTCAGCTTCCATTAGGTTCCCTAAATAGTTAAACATGCTGCTGTGATTAAAACGTCTCCATGTCTTTTTTCCCTCAGCTTTGTTGCTGTCCAGACGCATTTATATGGCTATTGCTATAATTGGCCTGGCAGAAGGCAAAAGCACTTGTTCAGTGATTATGATTTAATATGAGTATATCTAAATTTCACTCCATCTGAAGCGTGCCGTTTGTGCTGTAAAGAAAAGGCTAATCTGCATTTCATTTCTCTTTTCTTCAGATATGAATATTAATGTAGAACACCGACAACTTTGATGCAAGTGCTTCAGAAACACTTCTCGTATGAAGAATTGCACTGCAAGTTGCCCCCGAGTTGAGTCGCGTCTGTGCCGCTTACTTTTCTATTCTTGTGGCTCAATCTGAATATAATGAGGGTGACTTTGATGTATTTTAGTCAATAAACTCAGCTGTTTGTTTGCATAACTCACGCTGTCTTGAATATGTATACAGAAATAATTCATTCATTTTGATTTCACCGTTGTCAAAGCCGAAGAAAAAGCCAGAGAAAAAAGAGCTCGCAGAGTTTCAGCAAAACAATTCTCTGATGTGTTTGATTAATTTTAGCTCCTGTAGCTGGGAGCTGCTTCGCATCACCCACATCCACTTCCCCCGGGAGGCCGCGTACGAAACAAACAATTCGTGGAAATTAACCAGAGTTTTTCCACACCGGGGTTGTTCATATAACTCCTGCTCGGCTGCACCGATCCCAACCAGGCTCGGGGCAAACTCAGGAGGATCAAACACTGAAAGCAAGCTGAGTCTTCCTCCTTACGTCAAATCCTATTCAACATTACCCAAGATTATCCAGATTCCGGGAGATTGATGTTTTACCACCTTAGTTGACATTCATTGCTTGACTGAATCCCCAACTTATCCGACCAATCTTCAATCGTCATGCCGGCACACAACCTGTTCCGCTCCTGCTTCTCTCCGGCCCTCTGTGTGGCTGCTTAAAGGCTTTTCCTGGGAGTGACAGATTAAATTCTGGGCCCGGTGATACCTTTTTTTTCTTTTGGGCGGCAAATGCTGTTTCACAAACCACTGGAGCAGGAAGTCATTAGCCTCGACTAAGCTAAACAAGTGTGTGTTTACCGAAGCGACGTCTCAGTTGGTTAAAGGTTTGGTCCAATACGGTGGACGTCTGAGTAATTGCAAATCTGAGACTGGCTCAGGGTTTGTTCATCAATCAATGTTGAATCATGGAGCAGATAGTGACGGGTCCCAACCAAGGGGTCTTCTGTCAGCCAACGTGGGCTCCATCTTCTGCTTTAATTACGTCGTGTAAATGCGTAAATGCACCTGCTGACGCAGTAGAGTCTGTTCATCTATCTGTGCCGTCTCAGAGTTGGTGGTGCCTTGCGCTGCCCTGGGCCTGTGCAGTCACTGAAACCATTTATCGGCAAGACTTGAGCTCCAAAAGACAACACCGGGGCTGATTTATTGACCAGTTCTGAGACTTTTATTTTCATTGTTGCGGCAGAAAATGCTTGATTTTGTGGAAAATTAAAACAAAAATGTGTTTGTGGAACGGCATGATGGGCAATAAGGACCTTGGTAAAGTAGCTTGTAAAAAAACTAGTGTCAGTTTTTAGCCTAAAACAAGCTCCAGGCTGCAATGATTTTAATAAGATATGCTTTATTTGAGAAAAGCAATGAGTAGTTCAAATGCACACACACACACACACACACACAATAAATAAATAAATATGTATGCTGAATTAAAAAAGTGATGACAGAATATTTTGCGTTTTTACAATGATGTTCTGTGAGCAGTTTTCTCATTGTTTTGTTCCGGAGCTCCTCGCTAGGGCGGAGACTTACGGACGTTTGGATGGGCGGAGTCTGAGAGATAAAGGTGGAGGATGTTTGTGTGTGTGACTGGTGTTGTTCAGCAGCTCTTTGATCCAGCCAAGTAAAACAGTAACTGCAGATATGTTCCACAGGGTCGGGATGTAGAATGTCAGAAATAGAGTCGAGCGAGGTGGATATTAAGGTCAGCCATGTTTGTTTATACAGTGGTACCTGGGTTCGCGACCACAATCCATTCCAGACGGCCGTTCGAGAAGCAATTTGTTTGAAAATCTGAATAGATTTTTCCCATTACAATGAATGTTCCAAGCCTTAAAACAGGCTTTTGTAGGAGTGAATGTAGAGTGTCTGCTACAGGTGCGCTGTTCCTCTATGTGTGTGGCCGCTGCATGTGGGAGGGGTTGCCGAGTGAGTGACGTCTCTCCAGAAGTGAAGAGGTGCCCGGTGCGTGTCCAGCTCTGAATGTGCGCTTCTGTGCAGTTTGGCTGTGACAAAGTAATAAACCAAGTAAAGCTCTGTCCCAGACTCGCCTCATCCCTGTCTTAGCTCCAGCCGACAACAGGACATCAAACCCTGGAGTGTGCGCTCCAGCACCTCCCCTGTGACACTCTACCACGGTCCAGTGCGGAGACAGGAAAGGTTTTACACCTCAATATGAAGAGTAAACAGTCAGTAAATGTAGCTAACGGGACACGTCTGCATACAGAGGCTGGGTTATACACAGTAACAAAGCACGTCGTGGGTCAGCTGATCGGTCCGCGCACGTTATGTTTTTTCCGGCTTTTTTCGGGGGCGTTCGGGTTCTGGATTTTTGTTCGAAAACCAAAACAAAAAATCTCGAAGTTGTTGTTTGAACAATTATGAATTGATTCAGAATGGTTCATGTCCCTTGGGGGCCATAATTGTGGGCAGATGTGAGCGTTTGGTGTCGCACCTGACTCCATCTCAACCAGGTAAGAGTGAATGATGATGATGTCCATGTCATGTAACGGGATGGGCGAAAGGAGACTGAAGTGATTGGTGGTATCTGCGGGAAAGTCGTGGTTATTGGACAAACTTGCAGCGTCTCACAGAACTCCTCGGGATTGGTCGAAATTCCGATTGCAACATTGCGGTTTCCTGAAGAGAATGACTGACGATGTACACATACAAAGTCATTCAGAGGGATGCAAATGGTTCATATGTTTACCACAATTAATGTGCAATTTGGGGCGTAAGGTAAGCAAGTTCTGGAAGGAAAAAAATAATGCTGAAGTAACGTGCAGTAGCGAGGCCTGCTATAAAGTGAGGCTTAGAGCTGGTAGCTCCGACACAAAGACAAGAATCAGATTGGAAGTGGTGGAGTTGCAGATGCTCCGGTTTGGAATGAAATTTTCATTTAGAAGTGAGTATATCAGAGGGGCAGTTTGGAGAGGAAGTTCCAGACTTTTGGATGCATGGAGAAGACAAACCTGTAAACGTGGGACAAAGAATGCTAGTTATATCACATAAAAGAAAGAGAGGAAGATGAGCATTGGATTCATGGATGTGATAAAAGAGGACATGAAATGACAGGAGGATGTGGGCTGGCTGTGGCAACCCCTGGTGGGAAATGCCAGAAGATGACGAAGAAGAAGCTGAAGTTTTTATTTTTACTTTTTTGTGGGATTTGCCTGTCTGTAAACAGATCAAGTTAAAAATGATCATCATATAACAACGGAACAGGTTTGGTGCGAGAAGGGCCATCTTGCAGTAAAAATTCAGCTTCATATTGAGAAATGTTTTTGTCAGTCTTTGTCATTCATCTTAATGGCATCTTAGCACAGTGCCTTAAATCAACATAGAGATAAGGACTAGTAAGGACTATAAGGACTAGAATGTGGCAGTGTTCACTTTAGTGCTGGTATAATGTCTGCAAATTAAACCCTAAACCTGAATGTTATAATACTGAATGAAGCTTCATGAAACAATGTCCTCACTTTCTCACTAGATGGCACTGTCTGCTCTGTAATGTTTTGCTTTACAAAGCCATTTTAGTGAAACCTCAAACCAAGAGCGCCACCTACTGCGCATTGAAAATGAGGACTCTGTTTCATGATGCTTCATTAGCCAACCTCTGCTGTGCAAGCGCACAACTTTTCCTGTTGGCCAAAACAATTTTTGAAACATTTAACCTCGCAGGTCACTCAACTCGTGGTACAAGTGGCAAGCCCCAGTCGCTTGTTGGGCGAGTCAGAGAAGCAACATCATGACAAGCGTGAACATAGGGAGTAGGGATTTTCCGATTTGACAGGGCCAATCACATGAGAGAATTTGCCGTACAAACATCAAGTATGGCCAACACTACATTCACCACCTGCAACACTCCCTCGTCCACCTTGGCAACTCAGGCTAACACAGCAAACAGTGAAACCACGGTATTATTTAACTTGTTGTCACTCTGTGCCACTGCCTTTCGAAAGCATACATGGCTTTAAAAAAAGGTTAATACTGGTGTCCCCTCATCTACTTGTCATCTTGACAAAAAACACAAAAACAAAAAACAAATCATGAATCAAGGTATCATGATACAGTATTGCAGGGTTGATGGAACAGTGTCCTAATTTTTAGATGTCACTAGATGGCGTTCTTGTTTTAGAAATGATGTGGTTTCATTGAATTAGTTGTTCAAGTACGAACATTATCCAGCAGACAGTGCCATCTGGTGGCCTCTGAGAATCAGGACACTGTTTCATGAAACCTCATGACCCTTCAATACCGTGTGACAAAATCTCATCTACCCATCACTAGTAGCCATTGAAAGAGGATGAAGAATCCTACGGAGAGACACTGGACAGATGCTAGGATGCCCTCCTCAGGTAGTAGTGGGCTTCATGGGTAGCTATTGAGAAACGACTCCTCTTGGAAGAGACTTGAGCTGAGCAACAGTTATGAGAAGATCGCCACCACTCATGGCACTGAGACAAAGAATCACAAGGATGCAGGAGTAGTTGGGTTGGCCTGCTCATAATGGAACACAGATACCACTAGCCTGTGAGCGGGGCGGGCAGTGTAGGAGTCCTTCACCCTCAAGTCTCAAGTGGGTCCAACTGTTCAATGAGATCTCAATGACATTTGTTCTCATCATATGACACCCGCCTCCAACAGGGAGAGAATTAGCAGCGAACAACACTTGCTCAATATGAAAGCGGTGACAGTCGGGAGGCATGTTTTAAGCTATGCCATGACCCCTGCCCGACCCTCATCGCCCCGCGCCGGAGGTTAACTCATCTTAAACACTAATGCAGTGGCGACATTTGAAGGAGCAAACAAAAGTTTGACTGACTTCAAGCTGATTCTGCGTCTCTAAAATTCTGCTCGCGTGGACAAATCTGCACTTGTTAGAATTTCAAAACAGATGGCAAACAGTCAATCGGAGTCAGAGCTGAAAATAATTTGTTGTGCCAGTTCTCTTTCATGCATACGGAACAGTATTTGCCAAGGAGCTGCACATACTTGACCTTGGTTGGAGGTCGCCCTGCCAGGCAGGTTGATAAACGGGCATTGTCGTGATGAGGACCAGTTTATCTTCCTCTTTCTAGAGCGGCTTTTTTTCTGGAAGCCTGCTGTCAATAAAGCTGTGATTGGAGGCACTGGGACACCGCCTGCAGGGACCAGGTGAGAAGGCTGCTTCATTTGCAATTCTAAGATGATCCAGCGCAGCAGCGTCTGCTGTCTTTGTTTGCACATATTATTTCCACTCTAATGAACTCTGTGCGGCGGTGAGCCCTTGTTACGGGGCTCAGAGGTGGCCTCAAACACTGTTTACATCTTGGTCTTTGTTTGGCCTGAGGAACTGTGAAATCATTTCCAATAAAAGTCAATACATTTAAACATCCAGAGCAGTATGAAAACTCTCAATATAAGCAGCGTCTTCTATTCAAGCTCACCATAAAAACGCTTTTTAGAAATTGTGCAAGTAGCAGGAGGGGTTTGTGAAAAAGCACCAGTGTTGGACGTGTGTGTGTGTGTGTGTGTGTGTGTGTGTGTGTATCGCCTGTCCACAGTCTGTTGGTGGCCAAGTCCTCCTGCTGTGTTCAGAGCCAGAGAAGCTCCTGCGGTCACCAGTGCGTGTGGGTGTTAGTCGGACCTGGCTGTTGTACGAGGCTTTTGAAGATGTTTTTGTACTTACAGAAAAATCCCTTCTGTCATCTGGCTTTTAAATATCCATAAACGGGTTTGAATATATTTTTAATAAGTGAAGTTGAACAGGAATGAACTCAGGAATGCCTTTGTCTCATAGATATACTGTGTATTGGAGAAATTTTGGTTCTAAAATCGGGAACTATGACAGCGTGTTCTCTCTCTGAGGCTGGGAGCGTGTCTCCTCAGTGGAGCTTAGTGCAGACCACTCGCTGGTAAGCAGTAACAGGGCGGGGGGCCGGGGGAGCTGCTGCTCCTGGGCAATATTGGACTTATTCACTCTTATATGTGCAAACAAAGCCAGAACCTTGTGAGATTCAGCGCCAGAGTCTCTCAAACACATGCATCAGATCAGAAAATCTGAGTCAGTTTCATATTCATCACAGCATTCTGGGGACTGTGTGCACTTTGGTCAAACCTGTAAATGTCACCTCCTGCAGAAGCTTTATCATCCACATGGGTAGATGACTTTCCTCTGGTCAGAAATGACTTCACTAAAACAGCTTATATAGACTGACTCGCACAGAGGTAGATAGTGGCGAGCTGAGCAGGAAAAATGTGTCCCCATTGTTTAAGAAATGATGTGAGGTGTCACTGAAATAGTTGTTCAAAGCCAAAGCCATCGAGTGGCCTCCGAGGATGAGGACACTGTTTCATTAAACCTCTTCGGCACATTGCATTCCAAGGCTGGTTAAAGTGTCAACACTATTGAGCACCTTGAAGACTGAAGGTGAACATAAAATAAAATAAACAAAACATCAAATGAATTAGCAAATTTACAGAAACATGGCACGCAATGACATGAAAGAGTGAAGGACACTAGTTCAGATCGAAGCTGTCTGTATGCAGTATGAAAAGAATGACTATTAATGGAACTCAACAGACGACCTCACATGAAAGCCCAAAGAAGTATTCAAAAGAAGGCACATTCTCCACAAGTCTAATCTCCTCCAGCAGGCTTCCAAAGTCGAGGCGCCCTGATGGAAAAACTAGGTGGGATAATATATATTGTGAGGGGTAATGCATGAGCGAGAGAAAGACGCCTCTAGTCCCTTTCTGCACCGCACTGGAAATTCTTTTTAGTGGCTTCAACCTTCTGCTACTAGAAGCTTAATATCAGCTGGACAGCAAGGTGGGGCTGTGGTTTGAGCTGCAGTCGCACAGCAGGAAAATTCTGGGTTCAAATCCAGCTGCAGGTGAGTGTGGGTGCCTTCAGTGTGGACTCCCCCGTGCTTGCTTTTCACCCTGGTTCCCTCCAACACAAGGCAAGGTTGGCTGGAGCAAAAGGTTTTCTCTGTTTGTCTTGGAGTGGATTTTAAAGGTTTCTTTTCAAGTGGACAATGCATCTAAACCGGAGTTTGGTGGCACGTCAACTGTAGTTGAGGCAGTGCAGACCTTCAACAATTTCTGGATCAAATATGAACATAGGCTGAATATGTATGTTGCTTAACACATTTCTTTTTCAGATATACGTTGCTCCATATTACATATATTTCTTTAAATATACATTCAGATATTTCTCTCATATATTGGACATTCCAAATATATAAAGTAAGCTGAAAGGGTTGCCGTAGTCCAAACATGTGACGTCACGTCTTGTCATTGCTTTGGATTCCAACAGTCCTTACATTTAGAGCAGATGGAACCATTAAAAAAGACGAGAGCTCCATGAATCCAAGCTCCGCCCCTTCAGGAGAGAGTAGATGATGGTATTGCCGCTATTCAGTTTTCTGTGGAGTCATTTTAAACAATATACAGCTGGTCGCAACAAGCTCTAGCAGAAAAGAGAGATCATGAAATTCCCCCACACTGTCCCATTTTTCATCAATATTTATGTGATTTATTTCACTTGGTGTGTGATCGAGCCAAATGGCGCTGTCCATGGTACTGGTTTCACTTGTGGCGACTGTGAGAGAAACCATGTCAAAGCCCTTCTGTAATGCACTCTGCACTGATTGTTTGCTGGACTGAACAATGCTGTGGATGTTACTACAAGTTTCATCCCGAAATGTTGTCATTAAACAAGGTAATTTGGTAGCTAACTTTCAAGTGTAAGTCCAAAAGGCTAAATATGGCAAACAGCGTAAAGCTTCTCAGTACAAAGGAAATGATCCGCTCAAAGCTTAGGAGTGACCCCCATTTTTGGACTAAACTGCAGAATTCAGATGAGCCAAAACGCAATAACAAGCACAATACTCATTTAGGTTTTGACATTCTACTTTGCTTTACTAAAATAAAATAAAATCACACATTTAATTTAACAGCTTGCACCCCCATTTCGCTAGCAAGTCATTATTTCTAGGACCAAATAATTGTTGATATTTAAACCCAAAACACTTCATAGAAACCATCACTCGAGCATCGCGCATTCACACCATGTGGCAGAACCTGCAAACTGAGCTGAGCCACTGTCACACAGGGAGGGTGCTTTTTTGTCTTGGCCAAAATTGAAGATATAAGCTTCTGTTGAGATAAGATTTTACTTCACAGATTAACTACTCGATCACCCATTAAAACTGGAAAGTAGACTCAAGTTTTTGTTGTTACTGGTGAGTCCAGTTTCAACGGTTATGAACTATTGTGAACGGAATATAATAGAAAAGCATTTAACAGGCATCACGAATAAGGTTTTTTGGTTTGGTTTGAATGGGAAAAGGAAACACATATACATACAACACTTGCATATATACAATTAATACTTGCTCCGACTGGTTCTTCAGGGATGGACTTAGCACCTCCTCCTCTCCAAGGTGGGACCTGGGTGATGAATTTTGGTTTCTCTTCCTGTCAGAGGCGGGACTCTCCTGTGGGAGGGCAGGATTCCTCTTCCCCTGGGGTGTGTTCTTGATGAGGCAGTCTTGTAATTCTTCTCCAAGTGTGGCACCTCAGGGTGGGCTTCATGTTAAACCTGCAAGCTAAGCAAAACAATGTGTGACCTGTATCAAATACATAAAATATAGATGATGCTACAAATGATTTCAAGTATGCAACACACACAATCCATGATATAGATGAGCATAGCTTCACAGTATGTAAAAAATATGTTTAAAAAATATTATTTTCCTGAGGAATAAATAACACAATTAACTATATCTTTGCCATTTCTTATAATATTTTTAAAGAACATCTCTATCTTAAACAGAAGTCTTATGATATATATATATATATTAATTGTTAGACACACTGGAAACAAGCAAAAAGTGATTTTCAAAAAAAACTTACATTTCTTTGAATGATTTTCTAAAGACCTTGGTTCAGTACAGTTTTAGCTGTGAATAGTTACAAATAAGTAAATAAATAAAAGACCTCAATAGAATCAGACTAGAGTAAGAGTAATTCACTGTCAAATTCAGACATGAAAGCAGTTACTCAGCGCAACACCAGGGTGTTTGGGTAGGTGCCACCTCGGCTAAGTTAGGATTAATGAGCATAATGCATGATGATGGTGTTGATCAGTGGTCCTCAGACTTGGAGCTATTCCACCACCACATCTGTTCGACCTACAGCCGGGCCACTAAGGCGCTAGTTTTGGTCTGTAATGGCTGCTTCCAAAACCCACACCACGGCATGCGCCCACATCATGAGCTCACAGCGAGTGTGACACTGCAACTTTACTGTCCACAGTAATTAGTGACCACTGTAGCTTAAACAGATGGGAGGGAGGAGGAGGGCGAGGAGGTTTGGGGACGCTCGCGGGAGGCTGCTGCTGATGGCCACACTTTCACTCTGCTCTGATCAATGGAGTGGCAGATTAGAGAATGGCTCCAGAGGAGGCCGTGGCAGCTGCTCGGCACGTCCTGAACGTGTTTGTCTTGGTGTTAACAGAAGGAGAGCGGCCGTATTTCCCTTCGTGCTTCCAGCAGAATTGTAGCAGGGAACTTTATTTTGTCATCAATTAACACTCTTCCCTCGCATCAAGCGCCACCCATGTACCCAGCTTTGTTTCTAATGATCCTTGAATCTCCAGATTGCACTTCCAACCGAGAGGCCGTCATGTTCCCTGAAAGCTGTTGCCAAGCGTCGCCGCCACACTCCCTGCACAGTAGCATCATCCTGGTCTCAGAAAAGACCTCGAGTACATGGCTCCAGAACATTTTTGATTAATTTTCCACTTCACTTCGACATTCAAAGACTTAAAATAAAACTTGCTCAATCCAAAAGGGACTGCAACTTGCGGTGGGCTAAGGACGCACTTAACCAGTCGCTTGGTTACTCTCCAGCTTTGCTGTCACACGCGAGATAAAATGTTCTGGACTTGGTGCCAGGTGGTGACAGCTTGGTGGTCTCACTGTAATAAACCCAATCAACCACCCATCTTCTTTCAGAATTTATGAGCATAACTACAGAGCAGATGGAAGTTGCTCAAGGTTTATTCACATGATGACAATGGCCTCCTAGCCATTTGGCTGCAGAGGATTTCTGGCATCAATTGAAGTCTTTTGGCTGCGGAGATGCCCTGGTGGACACTAACAAACAACAATAAACACTGAATCGCTCATGTCTGAATCAGTCCCATTGACAAGCGGCGCAGACTCAAAAATCCCTGAGTGAAACCTCCTGCGCTACAAAGGTGTCAGCAGAAGGTCAGAGTGTTGACAGCTTTGTGTGAGCCGAAATGATGCCCGGTTACGATCCTGCTCGCGCTGGGCTTAATTGATCCCTAGGTATTTATAGCCCACACCATTGCGTACCAGGTCATGAGTCACCCAGAGCGGGAAAACATTTTTTTGTCCACTATTGAGACACTGAGCTTTAATCCTGCTACATTACAACATTACGGCGGCTGTACTTAGACGTCATACACAGAGTCAATTTAATTCAGAGAGGGCTTTTTCACTTTGACTCCTGTCTATCTATCTATCTATCTATCTATCTATCTATCTATCTATCTATCTATCTATCTATCTATCTATCTATCTATCTATCTATCTATCTATCTATCTATCTATCTATCTATCTATCTATCTATCTGTCTGTCTGTCTGTCTGTCTGTCTATCTATCTATCTATCTCTCTATCTCTCTATCTATCTATGGACCGCCCACATTTGCCTCCATTAGGTGACCTACAGTATAAGGCAGTCAGTGGTGCCCACATCATCCTGGATCTGGCCCCAAGCATGAGTGGCTTTGCAGTAGCCTTTCCTCCGCCTGTGCATTCTCTCAACCAAAACCTGACTTATGTTACGGTGAGATGTGTGTGAGTGTACCTGGTTTAGCTATGCAATTCTTTAACAGTTACTTGTGGGGATATTTTGCTCTCGTGGGGACATTTTTGCTGGTCCCTCACAAGGGTAACTTGTTCATAAAGGACCCTTTGTTGAAACCCGACTGGAAGAGATTTGGTATATAAATAAAGTTTGACTGACTCCCTCCCAACTCGCCACTCGCTTGGCAACGGCGTGTCTAATGCGGAAGCTTTTTTCAGTCTGTCGTGTAAAGTTTGCATCCTGCAGCACATGCACGTTAAAAGGCGTCAACGCCCCGAATTCAATACGATATTTAAAACACCAGCACTTGACGGAGCACACAGAGTTTTCTGGTGCTCATGAAAGTGAAACTGCAGGAACTAGCGGTCACTCGCGACACTCGCCGGTCTGAGCGTGACGTTCAGAACGCGAAGCATATTGCCCAAGAAATAATCATTAATTTCACTGCGCCAGATGAGCAGCCTTTCTCAGGTATCGTTTTAAGACGGAATCAACTGCGGCCGAATCCGCTGCAGTCTTGTGTGTGTCAGCTGCAGCGTTCGCGGTCCACCACCTGAATCTGAAACTTTTGCAACCGTCCAGAGTGAGAACTTTCATGAAAGAGGTTGAAGACAGCTACTTCAGCTGAGTGCTCTCCCTGTCTCTCGGAGCATCCCGAGTTTTTAGAGTCTGATGAGCATGCTCTTTGCTGGCAAAAATATTGAGCTTCGTCACATCAAACCGATGACATCACGGGCGTTTTATTTACCTTTAAAGCGCTCAAATTACGCTGTTTTCACCCGCGGGTCCGCAGCTCTGCTAACAGAGACGATCTACTGGAGGGTGAAAACAGCGCTTTCTGAACACTTTAAATGTAAATAAGATGTGAGGAGTTCATGACTGGAGTTCAGAACATTGGCAAGATTGTTTCATGAGTCAGTCTTGACACTGGACCCCGTTTTCAAAACTAGTACTAGAGGATCGCTAGAAGTGATTCTCATGCATTTTCTGTGGCCCAGACAGCAACAGTGCACCCGCGGCTTACAGACTGGTGCGGCTTATTTGTGACCAAAATCCGTTTTCCTTCTTAAATTTGGTGGGTGCGGCTAATATTCCGGTGCGCTCTGTAGTCCGGAAAATACGGTACTCAAAATATTCCTCTAATGCATATGTAAAGTACAGTGTGATTGAAACCCAAAGTTTTAGAGCAGAGGGCACCATCTTGTGGCCAGAGAAAATGAGAACATTGTTTCATGAAACCTGGCACATCACTATTGAACATGAACTGCTTAGTGTGAAACATAGATGAAGAGAAAATGGCATGGTCATGGATGACAAGGAGAAACACTGAAACAGAGTGGCATGTCGACTATTTACAGACAAACAAACAGCCGATGTAAATGACTTGATTCCAGTTTCTTGTTCAGTTGCAAAATGAAAGGCATTTCTTGCTCACATCTTCACTCCAGAACCCAAGACCCAATTTCTCTTTCCCACAAACCCCAGTGAAATTGGATGAAGCAATTTGAAGCTGGAGCCAATTGGACGAACTTAAACAGTTATTCGGAGAGCCAATCGGCATCCAGCAGCGCTCTGTCGAATGGAGATAAACAGGCTCGGAATAGATATTCCCAAAAATGCTTACTCTCAGATGTATCTCTGAATTGACGATTGGAGACTGAGCCAGTCAGGCAGGATACTAATGTCGCCCCCGTCATTTAGCAGGATTCATCTCGCTGCCCATGTGGGACAGAGTCTGAGTGACAAGCCTCTGACATTTACAGTCTCACGGCACCAAAGTGCGGAGCAGCAGGCCGGGATCAAAATGGGATGGCAGAGGCTGGCCTGAGTCATCATTAGTGAATGTCACATATATGCCGCGTGGATGTAAGATTTTTCTGAGTCTTTATCGCTCACTTATCATTACTGTCATTGACATTTCTTCAGGGTTGGATAACATTGTCCATCATGAACGTTTGCTCAGGTCTCAATCTAATGATTCAGACTGTTAGCGTGTTCAAGTTTTTAGTAGTTATTCTAAAAAATGGAGAGTCAGATGCTAAACTGCTAGCCACATGCTAAAAACAGCTACCTAGTGAAGTTCGGATCCTCGATCCATTGTTGGAAGGACTCCTTTGATTTTGATTTGATTTTTAATTAACTTAATCTGAGCTGTCCCAGCAGGGTCTTTGGGAACTAGAAAAACAGGGCTCTGACCCACACAGACAACATCGCTCTTCCTCAGCTTCCAAAACATATAAAAGCTATTCATCTTTGCGTGAGGTAGGCCAATGTGAGGCCAATGTTACCAAAACAGTAGTGATGGGTAGATGAGGTATCATGAATCAGTATTCCAGGTTGATGAAGCCTGAAGTCCTGAATTTCACAGGACACTGTCTCTGAAAACGGTGCATTGTTTCATGAAACCTCTCCAACCCATCTCTGCAAAACAGCACCGGTCAAGAACCATAGTATGTCGTGAAATCGCAAGACTAATCTTCCTGATAAATATAAACCCGTGTTTTTGTCATGCCTCTGTCACTATCCAAATAAAAACAATTCAACATGGCGTCTCTGAACCTGCACTACACAAACTTTTCACATTGAAAAACTGAAGGAAAAAGTCTCCAGGTGTGTTCTGAACCAATATAATAGAAAATTATTATGAGAAAATTCTCTCCTAGATTCACATAAAGCAGTACCTATTTCGATCAAAGAGAGACAGTTTAAAAAGCTGTTCAGACACCCAATGACAGAAGAAAGTTGATCAGACTGCAACATAATGACGGGAAACGTCTGGAGACGTCTCCACTTCTGCACTCAGAAAAAAAAAAAAACGTCAAAACAACCCTTTTCCTTTCACTGCCTTCATTTAATTGCGCTCAGAACTCTTTCACAGCACAAGGACGTTCAACCAATTTTCATAACTGCGGGAAGGACTCTACTGAGAGGAACTGTCTGCGGTTTTCAAATTGACAATGTGTTTTGCGTTGTGTTTTGTGTCACATAGCGATCCCGAAGAATAACTTTATTAAAATGTGACAAAATGACACCAGCTGAGCAGAAGCAAACATTTAGTAAAAACAGAAGTGCGAACCAGCTTTGTCTCTTGGCTGTTTATCTTCTCGTCTGAGACTCTTTTCTCTTTCTGAGTCTTTTCTCACAAGACTCAGACATTTTTACTTGATACGCTAGTTTCGAATCTAACTGTGGCCATGCGTTGAAGTGAACCACACCATTTAATGTTTCCTGGAAAAACATCAGAGACGATTCTTGTTAGCTGAGATAAACACAGCACAACTATGAAGCTAAATGTCTGAAGCGGAGAATTGTACATGGAAAGTTTCTCAAAATGAATCAAAAACTTTGAACTCAAATGGCAGCAGCAGAGGGTCCAGACGGAATTCACCTGTACATGAACGGCGATTAGAAGAATGAGATTTATGTGGGCAACGCAGTAACCTGCTCCTCCTTGGGCCCCTCAGGGGGCTCCTGGCTGTTGCGAATCTCAACATGGCTGCTCTAAATTGAGCGATTTGTGTGATGGATGGCCTCTGACATGATGTATTGCTGCTGCCATTCCTCCCACAAGCACGTACGGCTTGTGTTTGGTCAAGTGACCTCCACTTCCTGTGCATCCCAGCGCGTCCCTGGAGTCTTGCTCTGCTGTCGGGCTGTAAATATGATCCATGGGTCTCCAGAGTCTGAGTGATGGAGCTCATTGACAGAATGATGGGAGGCTGAATCGCCTCAATTACAGGGTTTACATGGAGGACACCGGGATTCTGTTGCTTTTTCTCAGACAATGACAAGTTATTATGTAAATGGAATGACATTGAATGAATCCTGGTTTGTGAAATGTTTTTACCAAAGCAAGTGCAGGGAAACCAGTCATAGAATACCTTCACACTTGATGTCTTGGTTTCCTGTTAGTTAAAAACCTCTAGCAGAAGAGGAATACCTAGTTGGAATAAATATTTTGCTAAGTGTCTTGTCAGTCTTCCATCATATGTTCCTCTCATTAGGTGGTTTCCTGTCTTCAAGCAAATGTTATGAAATGTAATGGGTCTTATTTATGCTGAACGTTACGTATGGATCCGGATACGGAGCAGAGCCTTCTGTCCGTGCTCTGTCTTCATTTCATCCGCGCTTCTGCATGTTTCTACAAAGCTTACGGATTCAGACCAAACAGAGAAGTACCACTGGAAACTGTCGGGGGCAGTGTTGTTATTACTACCTGATATTGTTGGATATACACCTCCCGTGTATCTCCGTACAGCTGTTTACCTGCGAGAATGACTACCAAGAATCCAACAAGTTATATCCAAGAAATGTATTCCCTGACAGAGGAGTCTCATACATACGCAGAATTCTGCTTCAGCCACTAAGCCTGACTTAGCCTGAGCAGTAGTCCGGTAGAGCGACAAAAAACTATTTGAGATCTTCACCCCTTTATACACAAAAGTTCTCCACGTGGGCTCCGTCCTCGTCTGATTGGTCCTCCGCCATTGACGCCAGCCGGACCACCGGACCATGACAACGATCACAAGGCATGCTCCCCTCCTCCGGACCCAGGTGGCTCTTATCAGGTCCAGCTCCTTCCAGCCCCGGAGAAGATGGTACTTTCCAACCTCCTCTGTCTGACCTTGGACTCACTACAGCCCAGGATGGGTTCCTAAAAATAGTGGGAAGCTTGGCAAGAAAAAATCATCAATGGACAGCAAAGGACCAGACCAGGATCACATTTGACCATGATTACACATTTAAATTTCAAATGAGAAAGAAATGTGATTAAATTCCAGGAAACATAGCCAGCTGAACACAATCTCCTCTCTTCACTTTATCACCTTGAAACATAATACATGTCATTTGCTAATTCATTCATGTTATATTTTTTGGGATGGTGGTGCTTTTTGTATTTTATTTTACTTCAAACCCACAAACCAACATTTAAAATCTGTCCGGAAAAACAAAACCCTCTCAACAAGGGACAGATATCATTGGAGTTAATCTTCATTCTGCTTCATTTGTCGGTCATGATGTGAAAATTTGAGCGTTTTTATGGTGAAACATTGTACTAAGCCCCCGAACTATTTTGAAATAAAATAAAATACATCCAGTGTACGTGTTTTATTTTTTTTTTACGCCAATAGGCAGCCAAAATAGTGAAACTTTGATGTAACATGTATTGACTTAAATGTGAAAAGAAAAATGAGAGAAATATTCTTCAATATTTTGAAGGATATTTCCTTCAATATTTTAATGAGACCAATAAAATATGACCAACTCGGATGTCTTCTAAAATGATTAGAAAAAAATCCAACTCATTTCCCATCCACGTCTTGTTTGGAAGTGACTGTGTTTATTTGCAGGCTGATTCCAAACATGTTTTTCAACCCGCCAGGTGAAGCTGCAGGTCTCAGACATCTCATTTATTGCCCGATGATGTTCACAACCTAGTTCAACACATCACCATGTGTGATCCATAGAAAGCAGCTGAAACACTGTCAATATCAAACATTCACCATGGCAACACATTTTTTCTGCTTGGCCACAGCCTTCTCTAAGTGTGGACCAAGGTTCCTACCGGGGCCACGGCATTGTCCATGAAAGTCGATGAGAAGAGGCAGGTCACAGTGCTCCTGAACATTAGTTGTCCCTGCGTGATGCATGAAGGAGGGCGTGAGGCAGTGAGCGTGTGGATGAGAGGAGAGAGACCCGGTGGACGGCAGGGATGCGGAAGAATGTGATGAGGCCGAACATGCCTGAAGGCAGCGGAGATCTTTCGCAGGGAGTCTCCAAATTCTGCAGAAGAGGAGTCGGTGAGGCGTCTTACTGTGAAGCCAAACTTCTGCGCTCACTGACCAAATTTGTAATTCCACGAGCTTTGCAATTTAAAATGTTTCAGTTGACTGGTTTAAAATATTTCATTAATCCTGTTACCTGGAACTTCATGCATCAGATCCAACCCAGAACATCCCTGGTGGGGTGGGGTTCAAGAGAAGTTTGACAATTTTCCACAAAGCTGTGGGCATTTCCTGCTCGGAGTCTTCTCAAAATAGTCACAAATTAAGTTTGCACTCCATCTGGGGACACTTTCCGTTCACGTCAATGCCATTAGCTTTGCCAATAGAAGCATCCAATTCCATCTCTGGCATAATTGACTTTGTCACTTCTGGCACGTCGCGGTTTGATGGAGATGGCGCTTTAGTTTCTCCTTCAAAAGATCAAATATTCATTTGATGATGCTTCCTCTAACCCAGAAGGGACAAACCAGTGAATGTTTTGAACTGCGAAACATTTTTTCCCGGGTTGAAGCTCCCCTCTGTTGTGAGTCTCCTCCTTACAACTTTTTCCTGGGTGACACACACAAACTAATGAGATGGGTCTTTCCAGAGCGGAGGCTGCAGTCTGTTCTGCTGAAGCTTAGATTGGGGCATGGGTCAGTTACACACCACAGCCTGACATGTGTTTAGCAGCACATTTACAGGTGACAAGAAAAGACTGACTTTAATACTAGATTTATGGCCATAGTCCCTTAAAAATCTGGCAACTTGCCATGAAATACAGTACATAAAATACTGTCCTAAACTGGAGGGTTGTGCTTTGAAACTCATTTATGTGAAGAAGAAACATTTCCCTGGCAGCATGCCGGAGTTATGTCATCAATTTTAATGCTCAGCTGGACCAATTGAGAATAATAACTGCTACGTAACTTGATTCATTGATTCATTCAAGTTTCCATTCATGCTTTGACACGTACCTTTAGACTGGTCACACAACAGACCAACCAGTATATTTCTGTACTTGTGGTTAGTTCAGGTCCCCTAAAATGGCAGATGGATAGCAAGAAAATAAAACATGAGCCAATACTGCACGTACCAGACCGTCCCACAGTCCATTGTCAAAAGGTCCCTATTTGTGCTTTGTAGAGTAAGGAGTGATCTACAGCATTATTTTATTCTGAATCTTATTCAGTTTTTCAAAAACTGTTTGCATCAGGTGTATTTTTTTTCTCAAGTACATTTGATGAATATCTCTTGCACCTGGTTCTGCGGCTGGTTGGACTTTTAGATGACAAATAAATCTTTGCAATGATCACATGGTTTCATGTCATTTCACAAAGTTTTGGTTTGTTCACGTGTAAATAGATTAAATAAAATAAAATCAATTGTAATGAATCAGTTCTATTACTTGAATGGGACCCGGGTCCATTTATTCTGGGTCAAGGTGGGCCACGACATCAAAAAGAAGACCCCCTGATCTACAGTGTGAGTAAGATGAAAACTTGTTTTCTCTCTCTCTGGACTCTTCAGAACTGCCACGATGAATGAGAGGACCGTCTCCATTGCATCTCAAGGTGATGTGTCCTTGGTGTGGCATCATTCTGGTATTGGTACTGGAAAGCAATGGTGTTCCGACAGGGGGAAAAAAACTGGTTCAGAGCCTGAAAAGTGGGTCTGCTGTCAGCACACAAACCACAGCATCACCAGTGTATTGTTATAAAATGAGATGCATATTGAGGAAATACGAGACATGAAATTAAATATTTGTTCACCATGGTAGCTACAACTACCTGAACTCAGACAGAACAGAACAGCCTATACAGACGCCCTTGTTAGCGTCTGGCATGATCGTCTTTTTTTATCCCGGTCATCAAAAGTCATGGAGGTCTTGGTCGCTAACTTTCATCACTGCTGAGTTGTTGTGTAACTTAACTGTAACCCTAACCCACAAAAAAAAAAAAAATTATGAATGCCAAAATCTAATGTTGACCTTCACCTTGCTAACACTGCATATACAATAATAATTGCTCCACTATAAATTGCTGTGTTATAAGCTACTTGTTGTAAATATGATTAAAATAAGACGACCTAAATAGGTAAGTGAGAGTTTTGCCAATGTGGAATGGCTCGTGTCAAATATTTTGGGTTCTTTAAATAAGGCCTTGGTATTATTTATTCAGTAATAGGAGAGTGTGTGAGAAGAGTGTGTGAGCCATGACGTGACCATCCTTTTCCTATAAAGCCTGCATGCAAAAACATTTTGAAGGGAGATATCTGCTTTCTCTGCTCATTAATACATATAATCCTGCTCTGACCTCTAAAGTCGTAAATATTATTAATAAGCAATTTCTCTGTAATCCATTTGTATGTTGGCGTGGTGCTCTCACACCGCTAAATAATGGATCGCTGAACTTCCAAGACAAAGAGAGTGGGAAGATGCTGACACAATACACCCCCCTCGCTTTAGCAGCTCGGGTAAATCCATTGGCTGAGAAATTAGATTTGGCAGGTCATTCAACCCTCCCCTTGGGGAGCTGCCATTTTTTTAAGCTCACAATATACTGTTCACCTCAAATGCCCCCAAGACTTCAGCCACCTGTGCACTCCTCTAAATCTTTCAAGGCACCGACAGGCAGAAAAATAGGAGGGAGGACTTCATCTACTTATCAGAGTCGTTGAGAGAAGTGGCCGGCACTTATTTCTTATCTGGGAGCTTTTCGAAACATTTACAGTGAAGGCTCTCATTACTCTGGATAACGGGTGGAAAAGGAAAAGCGACAAGATACCCGCTTTACTTCGGTCTCTGGCGTTTAGTGGTGGTGCACATGCAGAAGTCAAGACTAAGTGAAAAACCTTGAAAACCAAAGCCCAAAAATTGTCTTAGGTCAACTACGGTTTATCTGTGGGCCTGCTCCAGTTCTCACCCCAACACTTGTTTTCAGGCCTCACAGTCAACTTTGCATAAGTGTAGCGTGTCCCAATACTTCAACCGTTCATCACTTGAATTCCACTGAAGAGCTGACTTGACACGAAGTGGGAAGATGAGTGCAGACAGACAGAATAATAGTAGTAAGTAAAAACAGTGGGGGATACAACAACAGGGACATTTTAGTAACAAAGACTACTCTGTCCATTTGTTCACTTTCCTGAAGGGTCTACTGTGTCCAAGATAATGAACAATACAACATTGAGGAGTTTGTTGTTATTTCTTCTTAACAAACAACACTCGGCTAGCATTCAGGTTAACGTTAACGTCGACATAGGTCTCGCGCAGTGCGGGCTGGGGGCCAAATGCGGCCCTTTGACTGTTCTTATGTGGCCCTCCTGGAGTCAGAGGACTGTACTATAAAAGTGACACTGTCCCCGACATTTTTGTCTTGTGCATTGTTTTTTGTTCTTGACGATGCAACTGAAACATAACTCTCCTTGGCCATTTTAGGAGTATTTCTTGTCTGTTAAAATACATCAGAATTGGAAGCAGATAACTAGATAATGAGACACATCGAGATGTTCAGATGCAATGATGTTTAAATTAAATAAAACACAACAAACCATTGCATTTCTGTGTAATTTCAAAATCACACATAATGTCATCACTTGATTTTTATTTTCAATTTTCTCCTCCCCTCCCCTCTAGGAAATTAAATTGCCCACCTCTGCTCTAGCAGACGCTCCACAGTCAAATAGCGGTGTAACTGACTTCAGCTGGGCCCATTTCTTCTCCCTTGGTTCACCAAACCAAGTAAGATTATTAGAGTCGATGCAAGAGGTTGCAAAAACGCTGGAGCAGGCATTTGTAAAACGTCTCAAATGCTTGATACACAGCAGCCAATGACGCTTAGGTTGTCTTTACGCGTGACGTAAGATGTCGTGAAATGGAACGTCAGTCACTTCTCACTTCTTCATCGGAGGGGACTCAAAACCAAGTGTGAGTGAAGAGAGGCTGAGATAAGGGAATGGGCCTATAAATGAATCTGGTTGAGGGATACTATTTTTAAAAAAGAAAAGTTGAATAGGCCATGGTGTATAATCAAAATTTTTGTTGGGGGTCACCTGTGCTGATGATCCCAGCTGCAGTAAGGCAACATGGAATAATGAACCTTGTTAGGCGAGCTTGCAGTGAAAATCAAGTCAGTATCAGAATTTTCTGGAAATGTTGATGCTCACTTGTTGTGTGGAGCTCTAAAGGCATGATTCCTCATAATTGAATTTCATTTTCTTCTTTGTTAGGTAAGTGAAGTCTGCCTATGCAGTTTGTTGCTCCTCCTGATCGCTTTGTCAGTGTTAACGTATTTTTATGAATAATTCAGTTCTGTGCATTTACGACATGAATAGGGTTGCGAGAAAGCCCAACTTTAACAGGAATGAAAATCAACAATTTCAAATGTCACATGTTGAGACACATAGCAGTGATGTAATTGCTTTATTTATGCATTTGTAAGGCTTCAATTTGCTAAATATTGAGGAAATAAATCTTGATAAATGATGCAGTCATGCTGCTGCTGTCACGGGAAGACTAACTGCTAGTGTTTTTTTTTTTGTTTTTTTTTTCATTTGACATTTAGAGCTTCCATCATTCCAGCCGCCTTGAGCAGCAACAGGCGTTCGACACAACAGCAGCAAATACTGTGCTTCATCAAACACTGCATCACTGCGGCTTCTGTGAAATTCAACAAGACATTTGAATCATTTGCCGTTATATCCACTTAATATCTTTTTATTGCCATAAGCATCCAGGCCGTTGTTGTTTCATTGAATACAGGATTGTTGAAATGAACTGTCCGACCCACCCTCTGACATTTCAGCTGCCCTTTCAGAATCCAGGGCAACAGAGCAGAGCAGACATATGGGGATATGTCTGCTTTACTTTGACAGAAGGTAGCACCAGACCTAAAATGTGTGACATGAAGAGTGTGACCCAAGAGATCAATTTGCAATTTCTTTTTACATTTATGCTGCAGTCATCATTGCTGATCAGGCTGCCCACAAATGTGCAAAATGTTGATGGAAGTGGCGCTTGATACTGTCACCTGACATGACAATGACAATTTCATCAAGGAGGGGGTAGATCTTTCTGCAATTACTCTTCAAGTGGGAGCAGGAGTGTAATCATGGCTCTTCCCCAAGGTCTTCTATCAGCTGTGCGATCCTGTTAGACCACAAAAGGAAGGTGACCGCATGAATCGCCTCGGCCTGACACTGTCTATGAGAGGCAGCGGGTGACGCCTCTCAAGGATGATCCCCGTCCTACTGCTGCTCCGGTGCTACGAGCAAGAATCTAGTTTACAGTAGGTGCGATTCTTGAGAACACATTTTGGATAGTATCTGGAAAACGGACCTGAGAAGATACAATATAATGGATTCTGAAACACCCTTCCATGAAAAGTCTATATTCTACTCATTTCAGGGGCTCAAGCCTTTGAGGGTTAGAACTAGAAAATAGCTGGGTTATTATAATTTGATTTTAATTTGGTTCCCAGTAAAGGTTAAGTTTAGCCATGTGTTTTATGGTTATGTCAATGACGGTCCTCACTAAGATAGGAAGACAAACGTGTGTACGTGTGTGTGAAATGTCCTTCTTCTGAGTAGATTTTGGCCTGTACTCATGAGGTTCAGGGGGTTAAAACATCAGTCAAACTACATTATTATAAGTGGGTTTCAGTTTGGTCCTGAGTCCTGGTGAAGGTTAGCCAAATGTTTTGGACGGTTAGGTGAGAGGCTGAGGAAAGCACTATGTCAATGAAAAATTAAAATTTAAAAATGAAAAATATATGATTAAGATCAGAGCCGATTAGCTCAGAAGAGTAGGCCAACTGGATTTGTATTTAG
Source organism: Synchiropus splendidus (assembly GCF_027744825.2). Taxonomy (NCBI): domain Eukaryota; kingdom Metazoa; phylum Chordata; class Actinopteri; order Syngnathiformes; family Callionymidae; genus Synchiropus; species Synchiropus splendidus. The sequence goes on from NC_071350.1 coordinate 3,565,844, forward strand.
AACTGTGATGGAAACTGAAATTATTATAACCTGAAGGGGGCCACGCACATATTCCCAGATTACCATATAAGGTAGTCCTCATGTCTATGGTGTGCTAATAGTCAGTGCGTTTTGACAATTAGTTGTCAATTCTAAATGCTAAATGTGCCGAATATTTATAACCGAAGGTCTTGGTGTGTGGGGTGGGAGGGAGCCCCGACCCAACTTAAACTGTGACTGTGAATATTATCAGTCAAGAAGCGATCCAACAGAGAAACAAGGAAGCAAATATCTGCACACCACATATCTGCAGCTGTCCTCACCTGCTCTGTTCCTACTGCTGTTGCGAGGCCTCCCCCACCTAAAATCACTATCGTCCTATGCACTTCCATGTTATGTGTTTCTGGCTTGTTGTTCTGCCTGTTGCTTGATGTTTCCACATTGTTTTGTCACGCAAGATTTCTGGCATGTGTGTTGATGCACACCACAGACATAAGGATCAACTACAGATTTTTTTATAGCTACATATTACATATACATATTATGCGTGTGGCAAACTTAATATAACGTATCTTGATGATAGCCTTCCAGTTGAAGCCAAATTTTCAATTTAAAAAAATTGTGATTCGCATCAGGAATTGTCCAGGCACCTCATTCATAGAGCTGTGTACAGGAAACTACATTAAGAGCGTGTACTCACATTCCATCCCTGTTTCAGTTGATCCTGTAGCTGAGGTACTCAAGAAAGCATTCCACCCCACCCATATTGTGCCCACATGAGGTCACGTAAACACCCCGAATAAATACAAAGGCGCATTACCGTGATGAGATGAATTCCTCCTGTGACAGACAGAAGGACACGTATATGCACCAGCAGCACCACATGTAGGTCATTTTTTCCATCTTGTTTGAGGGTAAAATGTATAGTTTAAGTCAAACCATATTTCTGCTTTAGTTGCTGGGTGTTTCAGGTCGGTCGATGGTGCTGCAGCTCTGGCTCACTTCCGTCAGCAAGGTGACCAGGGAGTTACAGGACATGAGAAATGTCCTGACAGACATCAGTGCAACACCAGAGAAACTTGTGAATGAATAAAAAATGTTGGCTTCTGTCTCATCCTGTGTGACGCATCACTCTTTCAGACGCTGGCGCACAGAAGCAGCACTTGGTGCAAACATGAGGATGAGCCGCAGACACCATCGAGTCAGGTGGTGGGGGAAGTTTGGTTCAGTGCAACATTTTGGGTGCACCACAACTCTCTGCCTTACTATGTGAAGAAATTCCATACAAATATGTTAGTTTCAGAATAATTCTATGGGACACCAAACATCAATTACATCTTTCCCCCAAATAAATATGTAATAGATCTTGTGTAGTGAATATTTATGTTAGTCATATTTTCTCTTATGGGTACGCTGGGGTCAGAGCTGCTATGAAGGTGTGCACTTTCTCACACCAAGTGCACGACTGGAGGTAACCTGCCTGCTTCTAACGTCGGCCTCCAGCCTCCCAACATTTTGAGCCAAAGGAAGTAAAGAGAGTAGAACCCACTGAGCAGCTTAGAGGTCGGCACTGGCTTCCTTGTTCACGACTCAATTTCCACAGACGCGTTGACTGCAGGTTATCAAGGTGACTTAAAGGCTGCAGAGAACTCTGACAGGCCCTGTTGTGCGACTGTATGTTAAATCACATCCACACTGCAGAAGCTGAAACTGGGTTGCACTCATTTTTTACATTTTTACACTCACAATTATTGAGTCAATAGCAAAAAAATGGAGTTTGTGACATATACATAATAAATTTGATTAGATATTGTTAAACTTTTGAGTAGACCTGAGATTTTATGAAAAACTCTCACCAATAAATTTGAGTTTTTAGATGTCCAAACTTGAAAAAATAACCAGACAAAACAAAAGCAATATATGCAACATTTCATGCCTTTTTATTGATGTATTGAAGTGTCAAAGTGCGACTGCAACACACTAAATAGTGAGTAAAAATTCCATATGCAGTGCAGCAAAAGAGCAACCTGCAGCATGACCACAAGAATAACTATCTAGATCAATCACTGTTAAAGCACAAGCAAACGTTTGTGTTGTCTCCTCATTTACCAGACTCTTGTTCCTCATAACAACCAGCGCAATCCAGACACAGTTCAAAAGAAAGCTCTTCACTATAATTACTAGGGGTTCCATGAGTGTGGGCAATAATTTAGTAAATTACCATATAATTTCAGGAACTACACGGAGTGTTCCACACAGCATTCTACATCAACGTCTCCACCTTTGCCATCACTTACTCGCAAGGTAGTCAGATTCAGATCGTCTTTCCGGTGACAAACAGCTAGATATTTTTGCAGTATTGTTGCAGTCAGTTATAAATCAGAATCAGATCCAGAATCAGCTTCATTGCCAAGGTCAGTGAGGAACATGAACAAATACATAAAATAAAATAAAATAAAATAAAATAACAATGGCTGATCACAAATTCATCAGTTTGACAACTATACTGTTACTGCCTTGTTGACTGTGCCATACTGAGAATGATGAATAGAATGATGTCATCAACAAGCGTCAGGTTTTCCTGGCCGGATTATTTTAGGAGGTTCATCTCATCGGGTTTCATTTCAATTCATTTCAAGCGTCTTTTAAGAACGGAGGCGTACAGGAAGCTGCGACACCCAATACAAACAAAATCACCCCATTTAAATGGCAGTTTTTTATAGTGTGCATCACCCATTCAAATGGGCCAGTGGTCTACTGTACCTTCTAGCTGGTAGAGCAGGCAAAGATCACACCATGCAATGAGAGACGGATAAGCTTTGTTTTGCTGCAATGAGTAATGGGTCACAAAACACATGTTTTTTCTTTAATAACGCAGCAAGGGAATATCATATAATAATAATAATATGATGATGATGATGAAACATACATTGCCGGATTGGTGATGTCCAGTGAATTATGATGATGTTGAGCCTCCCTGACTGAATCTTACTGTCTGTAGCTACTGATCCCAAATTCATAACAAGTGAGATGAAAGACAGCCAGGCAGCTTTAAACAGCCCCCCTATTCTTATCCAAACCCCAACCATAAATTCATGAAATGGAATGGTTATGTCATTTTGAAACAACTAGGAGGCACAATAACTGACTTCCGTACCAACCAGTAGGCACAGGAGGAGCCCACTGGTCCACGTGAATGGGTGATATGTACCAGCACTCAGAAAACGACCAATTCAATGGGATAACTGTGTCCGTATTGGGTGGCACATGGGTCACCTGGACACAAACAACAACAAAATACAGCAAAATATATTGCGTAAGATCGTAAACACTTATGATAAAAAGGAATAATAAATAACATACGGGCCTGTTTCCAGTTATCTGTGATAGTAGGCAATTATCGACAAGAGAGTTTCTCATGAATGGTTAAAGCAAGAAGTAGGTTAATACGCCGCACTGTCAGCAGTCTAGTCACGCCCTTCCCTGCAATCAGAGTGGAAGGCTTTCTTTTGAACTGTTGCTGGATTGTGCTGGTTGTTATGAGGAACGAGGGTCCTTCTTTTGCTAAATAATGACTGCAGCGCATCACAGGAGCTACACTTTCCAACTTCCATTTCATGTAGATGCATTATGACTGAAGGGTCTGACCTGGTCAGAGATGTATGCATCCAGACCTGCAGCAGAAAGACAGACCTTGATGCACAAGCAAAGATGGAAATAGACTCACAAGTACAATCTCAGTCGATGTGTACATGCAAAAAAACACATCAACACATTACGCTCAAACACATGCTTCCACATACTAATGCCTCCTCTTCTACATGTGTACATACAAAGAGTGTGGTCCATGCAAACACATTAGCAGACGCAGAATGCTTTTGTGCCACGAAGACCATAGGAGCGAACGTGAAGGCGCGCTTGGATGAAAGCGTTTCAAAACACTCACACACATATGCCGCACACACGCGTGTGTTACTGCTGTTCTTTGTTTAAATGGGAACCTGACAGCTGACAGGAGCAAAATGTATGTTCTCACCATGTGCATGGCAACACTTAATGCGTAAACAAGAAGGCATTATTAATTCTATTATTTTCTATTAATTTTGAACCCATTTTGTACTCAATTGAACTTCTATAAAATTATTGTCATTCAACTGGCATCCACACTTAATTTCAAATAATTTATTCAAACAATCTCAGGGCAATTCAAGTATTAATACGTGGCATAAATCTTCATTGAATTTCTTTGCTAGTTCATTCATTCAAATCTTGTGAAACCTTTCGTTGAACTCTGCAGGCCTGCAGCTTTGCCTCTAAATATTTAGCTTCCCGCCCTAAACAAACCATCATGACAAAAACCTGTTTGACGTAGTTAATCTGCATCCGTTTAAACTAATAATAATATAATACACAACAATGAGCCACCAACAAGAAATCAATGAAGAGAAACATTTCATCTATATAGACTTGATCTGCTTGCTGTGGACATGGGCTAACTCAATTTAAAAGTTCTATCCTTTTGTCAGTCCTCAATGGCCTCGGTGCAGAGGCTCTGTTTCACTCCGCCACATGCTCTGCTCCTCTCCTGACTTGAACACCTTCTGGTCTTTTGTCCTTAATTGTCTATTGACTTTGAGTGGCAGACCTCTCAGACCTGATCCACCCAGAGTGGTTTCACAAACAGTGCATACAGAGCTGGAGCCACCAAATTCCCCCAAAAAGAGCAACAACATTTGGAAGTTTCATTGTGAGTCGTTTTCCATCAATGGCATGGAAGTCAGATAAACAGCTTCCTTTCACAAAATGGATCTATGAGGTACTTGAGCAACTTGGGGAAAAAAAAAATAGACACACTAAATGGATCGCGTCATTAGTTTACCAAGGTTTGCTCGTCTTTTGTTGAACACATGAAATCTTTCACACTTTGCGCTACTGCTGTTTCATGATTCTTAATGTAATTAACTATATTTTTTCCCTTCGTAGTTCTGGCAAGGGGTCGGTTAGTTTTGAGGGGGTCTGTGGGGCAACTATCAAGTGTCTGTTATCTATGTCTATCATTTTTCTTTTCTTCTGTTGTTGCACATGTTGATTATTGAAATGTAAAGTTAAAATAAAGCTTAAAAAAAAGAAATAAAAACCGTGATCATTGGTCACAAAATGGCGGACTGGTGAGGCAGAATTGCCGTCCATTATCGACAATAGAAGTATATAATAAGCAAAGAAAAGATTTGGATGTTGCCATCTCTGCTTTCTCGCTTCATCTTGTTGCTGATTTGCACTATGAAAAATGGCCTCTGATTGGCTTATGAGCCGCTACTTGTTATTGAAGTAGATGCCCCCTGAAACGCGTCACAAAAAACACATCAAGGTTGTGACCACAGCAGGTGACTCCTATCATTTTTTTCCAGAGCAAAACAGCAATCGATATGTTAGCCTCTAAGCTAAAGTAATACTCATAACAGTGGTTTTCGGCGCACTCCAACAATACTACGCACATACACCAACACAACGCAGCTACACAACACTGGTTTACTGTTGCCTTATTCAGAGTGCTGTGCCATCTCGCAATGTTGCAATCCTTGCATGATGGGGTGAGCAGGGTGAGGTGCACAAGCAACGCATGTTCACAATAGTGATACAATGCCTGTGACGTGCAGGGCATCGCCTCAGGAATCCACAGTATATGGGACAGCAGCAGGAAGATAATAATATTGCCACTTATCAATGTCGATCTCACATCTGTGTTATGATGGCCCACAAACACGTTTAAATCAAAGTTCAAATAAATGGCAGCAGGTATATGTAATACACATACAGTGGAGAGCTCATGCATTCACAATAAGCATGGCCTAGATATGTTCATGATGATTTCCCTCCGCCACACTCGTAAAACACTAATAAAACCAACACGTGTTTATGCATTTATGAGCACAAACACACTCTCTAACAGAAAGTATGTGAACAGTTGTAACGTTCTCCTATCCCCCACATGCGCGCACACACACACACACACACACACACCCTCTGACAGAGTGTGATTTGTGTATAGAGGGAAATATTTCCCGCTGCTCTTTCAAAATGACATTCTGGCAGGTGAAGACTTGCACTCGGCAAGACCACTCGGCACGCTGATCGTGCACCTGCTTGGCTATTTTACAGGTGCCAGTCATGTGGGCTAAGATGGCAGCTCGCTCCCACTATCTCTCTGGGGGCTGCGACGGACAGGCTGTATGTCTGCCAGCGTGATGGAAAGCTCATCATGTTAATTCAAAGCTCACTGAGTCAGCGTTGGAAGTTCTCCTCACAGGCAGGTGAGATTCATTATCATTTCCACTCCGCTTGATTCCACTTTTCCCGAAAACATGACCATCAACACAATTGCTGGTTGAATATTGAGACTGAGATATGAAAATATTGCCTCCTCACACACGATGATTCAACGTTGAGCGTATAGTTTGTGAATAAGGGAACAGCCTCTATCAGGAATAGCTGGTTGAATTTTTCTCTATTAGCACAGAATCGCTGCTTAAAATATCCCCAACATGTCACTCTAGTGTTCATAAATATTTCAATTTCGGAACGGCAAAATGGGACCTTAAGTTTGTCCATTAAAAAGGCCCATGAAGTCTACAGTGTGGAATGAATGCAATCTCTTGCAATTTGAAGCACAGAGAATAATAACATGCATGTAAAAGTCAGCCAGTATTTTTAGCGCAGCTCTGCGGAATACATTAATGTCACTCTGCAGGTTACTCACAGGTTAATCCATGTCCTTCCTGATGAATAACTGAGGCCTGATGTTTAATGTATTAGACTGTTAGGCATGTTTCTCGCTCACGGCTCCGTGTTAGTCTCAGGTGAACATGTTGGAAGTCACCGTCAGCAGAAATCTGCTCAAAATTTCACCGACGTGCTTGTCGAAATGATCTTCTAACCGAATTAAGCCAATACAGGGACGGCGTCCATCATTGATCACCTTGTTATATTAACATTTTCATACATGCCAGAATGAAGGTCGATGTAAAGCAGCAGCAAATGCAGTTCTGTCCTTAGATGTCAGTGTGCAAGGCAATAATTCTGCATCCATACAGAATACATTTTAGCTAATATCTCTGCTGTTTTTAGCGTATATAAATGAGCATATCGCTCCATCATCGTGGGCTGAACTCCAGACACTATTTTGTGCAAGAGATTCTAGCAGCAGCAGCAAACGTTGGTAAAATCATGAGGGGAATTCATCAGAAATGGCCACAGGCTCAGGATTGTTAGCTAGCGTGGTGAAACAGCGCCGTGGTAGTGGTTTGCACACCCCTGGGCAGCCTGTCCGCGAAAACAGAATATTTATTTAACTGTTTGTTTGGCATGTGGGACTGTTTCAGGCCAATTCTGCACATGGATTCTATTCTGTGCTCACAGCCTTTGGTGGAGACCAAGGAATATTATTGATCAGTTCATAGAGAAGTTAGTGAGAGACAAGTATAGTTCAATTATTCTGGTTCAGGATTTTATTCCTGAAGCTTGGTGCACACTGCATGACTTTAGTGTCAATCAACAGTGCAAACCAGCCATGCGCCTTTAATGATTGAGAGGCAGACTTTGAATAATGTCAGGTTGTTTGGTTGTTTTTAATGTGATGTCAAAAATAGTGGCCCCAGCACATTCAGGCCCCCGGTGTTGCCATGATGCTACTTAAAACCAAGCGCTAGTGTTAAGTGCTAGTGTGAGAAATGGGACACAGCCAAGGTCTTTCGGTGACTTGGCAACGCCATGATATTCCCCTCGCAGGGACAGCACTCACTGTCCTATACTGATGTCTAAGTCAGCCTTCCACGTTGTGTTATCGACACATGGGTGATTCAATGGAGTGAAATGCTTCCCCCCCGAGAGTTACATGGACACAAGCGAGGCACTGACAATCTACCCTCCCACTCTACTGTAACATAGGTCCTCACGTGGCTCTGCACAACAGTCTAACACCCAGTTTACACTGGGAACGGAGGAGGAGCGGCTGTTCTCCACTCAGTCGTGCAAGGACTATCGGGAACAGGATACCATCCCAATACTGCCTCCTTACAGCAATTTCGCCAGTACGACCTGTGTGTGACGTGCTTGCTTTCAAAATGAGAAATGGAAAACAAGACAGGAACAGTTGAACCCCACAAATTTCTTTAGTTGAAAACAGGTGGTTACTTAACAAAACCAGTGGATTTAAGGCAATACAAATTAAATACTGATATTATGATACCAAATTTGAATAGGATTGCTCCAAACCATTACTGTCTGTTTAATTATACAACAGAATTTCATATCTTAAAAGAGACATTGTAAATATTTCACTGAGGCAACTGACACTTTTTCTGCTTGAAGTTTCTGATTTACTTGGCATCAGTACCGCAGGTGGATTTTACTCTCCAAACTGTAACAGTGGAAGTTTACTGAGCATATTAATCAATGAATCTTTCACTCCACGGCCTCCAAACAGCGTAAACTTGTGGCAAGAGAAACCATAGCTGGCCGACCATGTGTCAAATTGGGTGACTTTCTTAATCACACTTGGTGCTCAGCGTCACTGCTGACCTCAGACATGGATTCTTTTCTGGCCGTTTGTTGAAAGGAATACAAATGCTTTTCCAAAACAGTGGTGATGGTGGGTTTTCCCACGTTACCTTCCTTGCTGTTTTTATTTTCTCAGAAATACGTGGCGTTCATTTGACAACAGATCAGAAGTGCTCAGGGTATCCTGTAGCACTTCACTGTTATGGTGGCTACATTCACAACCACTGCTCCCAGCTTGAAAGAAGCCAACATCAACAGATGTTGAGCTTAATAAAAATACTAACACATCATCAGCACCTTCTTTGTCCTAATGAGCAGCAAAGCAATCGCCGATCACAAAAACATAGGTTTAATTTTCAAAGCAACCTTGTTTTCAAGCCATAAAAAAAAAATAAAAAAATAACGTCAGTTGCGTACCAACCACAATACGGCTTATTAAGCATTGAAATTATAACAATGAGTTCAATGTTGTGCTGTGAGATAAATCAAAAAGACATGGTAGTCAACGCACAGAAATTACTGAGCAGGCAAAACCACAAACGTATTCCAGAAAAAAGGACATCACTGTGACACATTTTGGCGCCCACCGGTAGGATCCACGGTGTTTTATGCTCCGCGGCTGGATACCCAGTGAACACATCTCACCTTTGTCAAGCTCAGAGAGGTGACAAAACACATTTGTCTTATCACTGAAGTTGTTAGATGGTAGTGTCCATCCCTATATAACGCTCACATATCATCTGGTTCACTTCACTTGAACAGCCTCCACAGTCTCCAGATCTCAACGCACCGTGGAACAGAAGGTTCTCATCATGGATGTGCCATCTGCAGCAACTGTGTGATGTCAACATGGACCAACACCTTGTTGAATCTAAGCCACAAAGAACTGATACGGCTTTGGAGGCAGAGGTGTCGGCACTTGTGATGAGTGTATGTATTTTTTTGGCGAGGGGGTTTCACTGTTGCAAAGCTAATGGCTCTGCCCTGCATGAGGAGAACACATGAGAAAGACCTCCAGCTCTGTATGCTACAGGGCTGTAGTGGTTTGCACAATCCTCAGCAGTGCGTTGAAGAAAACACAATGTTTATTTAAACTGCCTGTTTGGCACGTTGAACATGGATTTTATTCTGCGCTTGTAGCTTCTGCTAGTGTGCGCGGCAGATTATTGATTAGCTGCTAAAGAAGCGTGTCAGTGGAAAATACAGTCATTGTTGATGAAAACAGATCTGGATTGGAGTTTTCGACACGAATGAGCCGGCAGAATTGTGTGTGAATATGTGCCATGTCCTATCTAGCGATGGCACACGTCTGGCCCCATGTTGTGAGTGTTCCCACCGCGCTGTAATAACACACCTCAGTGCTGACTGAAATATTCATAGCCAGGTAAGCCCATCACTCTGAGTCAGTCACATGGATTTCTTATTATCACCCTCCCCCACCACCCCCTCCCCCACCCTCCGCTGCCACCTCCAGGTCACTTTATTCCACCTGCTTCTTTCTACAACCAGTGCACCCCACCAGCGTCTGTACTGGAGCTATCAGAGCAAAATGTCACCTTTTTTATTGCTTTTGTGGCCTTCGAGTGAGAGTTACAACCGTTCCCCCTCAGATTTTTATACAGTCTGAACCTATTTAATATTCTGTCTTACACCTCCTCTTATGTATATCACTTTATTAATCCGTATTTTCAGTGTTTTCTTTACTTGCTCCCTCGGGCTTATTTAAATAGCTTGCCAAGTGAAGTTTTTTCATTTCTTTTTAAATTGAGGTGGTTCCTTATGAATAATTGGAAACCAACCACAAAACAATGAGAAAACATCGCAATGCTAATGTGAACATCAGGGTTATGCAGACGTATGAACACATCGTTTGACTGCATGACTGACTCAGTTCAACGAAAAAAAGACAATGTCAGTAAAAAAAAAGAAGAAGCATGAAACAGTAGCCAAGACACTCACACCCCTACATGTAGCAGGAGCCGGAGTGGACAATAGAGTGGCCAACTTCAGCTACAAAATCCTGTCCATCACCTCAGGCACGGCGCAACCATCGAGCTGAGCCTGTCCAGCCTTGCTGTCCACTCCCCATCCAAGGCAGCAGACCCAGGCCCAGTGTGAGGAGGAGAGATGTTAAAATCTGCCAAAAATAGCAACACAAATGAGCACTGTTGGATTACATGACCTGATGAAGAACAATAACAACACTAACAATTCAGGAGCAGTGATGTCACGCTCAAATCGATAACAGACCTGCCGACTGGAGTGTTTGTGAAGACTGATATGAGAAAAGCAATGACGAGTGAAAATGAAGTTCTCTTTACCCTGAATTGTGGTAAGTATAGCTGCAAGGTTGCACCAGCTCCATTCGCCTCAGTTCTATGAACATGTCCTCAGCAAGTGAAGTGCTGATCGGGATTCATGAAACATGGATCACTCTAATTGAACCAGAACCTGATGTGAATGAAAATGCTTCAGGTAAACAATCCCTTTGTGCCTGGGGTGATTTTTGAGTCGCTCCGCATGTTAACCCCACGTGACATGACCGGTTGATAAATTCTTAACAAACATGAGTCCTCACACAAGCTCCACAAACAAACCACTCGCTGCAGCAGGTGAACGTTAATGTCAATGTAACGGGCCAAAAATGGATTAAAACACAAATACAAATGAGGAAAATATATGTTTTTTGCGAGGATGTGTTGCTAGGTTACGGCTTGTTTCCAGATGATTTACAATCGAGGAAGTGGTAGAAGATTGGTGGTGGAAGAGTCTCTTCTTCTATGCTTCCATCTATTTGCATTTTGCTTCACAGCACAGGTCAAAGTAGTTCACTTCAGATTAATTGCATTGGTTACCATCATTTTGCATCATAAAAGCTGGGAAGATTGAATTCAGTTGGTGGGAAAAGTGTCCATTCAATCACAGACAGTGTCGATAAATTTGGAGCGCACGAGATGACACTTTCTGCAGTAGTGATGGGTAAATCAAGTTTTATGACAAAGTAATGAAGAGTTGATGAGGTTTCATGAAACAGCAGCCTGATTCTCACAGGCCACCAGATGGCACTGTCTGCTGTAAAATGTATGGGCTTGAACAACTAATTCAAAGAAACCTCACATCATTTCTAAGAGCGCCATCTAGTGGCCTCTGAAAATTAGGTCACCCCACAATACTGTTTCATGATACCTCATCTACCCATCACTACTCTGTTGTGTTATCTTTCTTGAAACCACACCTCATGTCTAAGCGAAGAGCGCCACCTACTAATCTCTGAAAATTAGAGAGAGTGTCATGAAGCCTCATCAACCCACCACAGAACTCAAATACAAAAATGAGCTCGGAGTCAGGAATAATAATTTTTCTATATTCCATTTTGTAATGAAGTCAATTTCTGAAATTGCTAGCAGCAAAACAGAACTTTGAATACATGTTAATGTCAAAAATATTTTTAAAATTTTCGGTTATTTTCGCCTGCTGTTTCCCCTGCTGTGTTAGACGGACAAAGAAGCAGCGTGGAAACAATTCCTACAGTGCTTTCCAGTTTCAGTTAAGAATAGCTAAAGGCCAACATCGATTCATTTTGTATAAAAACAAAAGTTCACGAACCCCTGCGAGGTCAAAGCAACGAAGCCTCCAACCCCTAGAGGGGAAGTGGGGGCAGCGGAGAACAGAGCGAGCAGCTTTTCCTGGACTAACAGTGCTCATCATCGCTCCACAGCTGGGGCCATTCACTGAGGTCAGAGTCAACCTGCAACAGGTCAGCGCCCAACTAGGCATACACATTTACTTCCTGGCAGCACGGGATCCAGACCACAGCCTTTCTAGCTTAAACAGACACATTTAGCGTTTCTTAATAACATTCGCCAAATGTGAGGTGAAAAGAAAGAACGTTGAGACGGAAACTTTCTACTGTCGAAAAACAATTTCATTAGATTTGGACTTATGGGACCCTTCAATGTGAGCAGTGTATTATTGTCAGACAACTGAACTGTGAAATGATTGGATTCCAAAGACGTGTTAAGAGTTGAACCATTTCTGTGACTGGCCACCAGGGTTTTCATAAATGCGCTGAAATGGGAAATGTAAAGCATTTTCATTGACTGTCAGTCTCCTCTGCGGTGCGGCGGAGGTTTGGTCATTTTCCATGCAAGTGCAGCTGGTCTGACAAAGGTGAAAGCTGAGCATCGACAGAGGCAGCGATTTGGAATGGAGAAACAACCTTGTGAGAAAGGCTGAAAAGCAGCATCTGTGTGTTTACAAAGGATCTGGTGATGTGTGTGTGACTGTGTGCAGAGCCGACTGCCAGGAACCTTTTTGCTGAGCTAAAATACAAAATTAATCAACATAGGATTTGCCGAGTTTAAAAGGTTTAACAAACTGAGTTTAATAAATCACACCATTCTGTCAACAAGAAAAAAAAAAGTTTGCATAGAAATGGTCACTACCTGAGACCAATACCGCCATGGCAGTTATTACCAAATGCATATTTTACAGTCGAGATACCATATTCATATGCGTCATGAGACCTGGTACTATTTTTAAACTGTACTTCTCCAAACGCAGAGGACGGCGAGACACATCCAAAATGACAGCAGGCAATGTGAAAGCTGCACAACTGCTATGTTTTTTATTCTGTTTTTTTATTTTTCAACCTTCCATTAAAAAAAAAAAAAAAAGGAGGTCAATTGGATGAGATTGAACACTTAGGGGCTGATTTGCTTGGTTCCTGATTGCATGTACTAAACAGCAAGGCGCTCAACCACTTTTACAGGTGATTTACATAGATGGCTGCAGTGTCTTCAATGGTTCAAGTGCTATGGAATCGAAAGAGGTTTTTTTTTATGTCAAGTCAGTTTAAGAACAACAAAGCAATGTGTGAGAATAAGTCAAGCAGTACTGGCTTTAGCTTATGTAAAATGAAAAAAAAAACCAACAATCACTGCCTGTCGAGGAAATGGACACAACCAAATTCAGATGGCAGGTTTATCACATTTATTTTCTACTCATTAAGACCAAAGCTGTTGGGTCTGCCTCATCACAGAGTAGAAGGCATTTGGCAGAAATGCCTGGATGATGATATAGTTTTATTTATTTTTTTGTTAATCCCAAAAAAAAAAGTCCCCAGTATTTTTAAAAATTTGCTGCATTAAAGTCTCTTGAACAGCTGTTTTTTTCACAGAGTCACTCAGGCTTCAAACAGCTGCCTCCAATGACAAGAAGTTGCCCTTGATGCTATTGCTATTTCTCCTATTACCGTCATTGCAATGAGAGAGATGCGCAAATGGATTTTTCAGAAACCTGATCCTTGAGCCCAGAGCGTCACCTTGATGCAGTCAAGCATTCACACAAGCAAATGTCTCCAGGTAGGAGAAGGCAGCGCAGTGGTGTTCAAACTCTTTAAAGTTGGTGCTGAAATGCCTATGTCTTTCATTGTTGCTAGGTAACGGAACTCAGTTACTCGGGTGAGCTGCAAGCTAGTGGGTCGGAACCAATGTTGATGTGGAGCAGAGTTCTGAAAAAGCATTTGAACCGCAGTCGTGATGGCACACCAGGTTGAGTTTAACCTGTCCCTCAAAAAGAACTTGTCAGACCGCATGGGTACCCAGTGATGAAGAGAGGGGAGACCTCTCTGGTCCTTTTCTGAAGCACAACAAATGATCAACAGTGATGCAGCTTAGTGAAGAGGGTGGATTTGAACAGGGATATTTATTTGCATTATTATATTTTACATTATTTTACTTAGTTCAGAATATTTCCGTCACACATTGTATATGTTGATAATGATAAGATTCTTATCTAGGTTTGGTGCAACCGATCTCTGTTATGTCTCAACATGTGAGTCCTAGGTTTTAAAACAAGACGGTATAATGCTCTCTCACATGAGGCACTGTTTTGGTCTCTGTGGGCCACAAGGTGACCGTGGGCACCATGTTGGTGACCCCCTGATCTATACTCTACAGAACCATTTGCCCTCTCGAGTCAACTAACATGGCGAGCATCCAGCCTGTTTCCAGTGTGCTTCAACAGCAACTCTCAACTCCAACCAGGTGCTGAGGTGTTTGGAGGAGGCTCTGGAGGGTAAGAGGCTAATCACCAATGTGGAGAAGGAGCAGACTGAACTAGCATCTCCAGGCACATCCCTGCTGAATGCAGCTCAGGACTGGAAAAGACAGGTCCAGTAGACACCTGAAATTGCTGCAACTGGGCGAAATGGCTGAATTGTAACAGCACGATTTTTGTATTATAAAATCACATCTAAAGCAGATTGAATTATTTCATTTATTTTAGTCAGCTGACTGACAAGAGATTTTATTCAAAATGAGCAAACAACACAAACAAAAGAGCACTCTTGCAACATAAAAGTTGGCTTTCAGTAAAAGAGAAATTGCATTTTTGGTTAATTATTTGGAACAAAAATAAATAAAACCAATATTTGATGCTGATGATTATTTGCCAGTTGCTTTAAAACATACTATTTAGTTTTCGATTTTATGCTTCTCATCCCTCCCCATCAAAGCAGAGTCATATGACTGGTTGTTTGCCAAGAACATTTCGTCAGCTTTATCTGGTTGCACTGTGTTAGGGTTAGCATTAGTTCTTAATTTACCTTCTTTTCCATCAGTTTTGGAGAGTTTCCAGATAAATCTTGAACATTCATTACCTCGGCTTGCTTCAGTACAGTAATTACTATTTGTGTGTTCTAATTTTGGAGCATTTCGTTTTAGGATATCTATGAAAGGTAAATTGGCCAAATAAAAGTGTGAAGTCCCACATCATGGACTGAGCGGGTCTGAAAAGGAACACTCCCTCGAGGCAGTCCTTCTCAAATAGTGGGGCGGGGCCTCGTAGGGGGGCATTAAGCGATGCCAGCAGGGCACATGTGACCTCAGGGAACAAAGTGGAATTGCACATCCACTCATGATTTGTTTTTGTTTTTTTCAGGCAAATTGATGCATTTTAAGTCTTTTCTGTTATAGACAAAAACAATGTTAATAAAGTCATACTTTATTGTTAGTTGATCTATATTACTTTCTTTTTTCTTTTCTTTAATGTTAACAAGGATACAATGTTGTGCAGGGGTGTCCTGGTAAGAATTTTACAGACAAATGAAACTGTTTACTGAGGCGGTGGAGGCTTGAGGGGCGAGACGCGAAACGTTTACTTCTTCATGCATTAAGGTGTGTGGTAGCTAGTTAGAGACACATCAGGTTTTAAACAACATATTCTCACTCCTATGGCGTATTATATTGGGAAATATTCCTAACCTGACGCCGTGCCCGACACATCACGTAGGCTGGGCTAGGAAAGCCATGGGAAGGTGCTTTCATTCTCTAATCGTCAGTAAAGTGACGCGCCAAATAAGGGATTACACATTGCAAATGGGATCCAATGCAATTCACTGAAGAGAGCTTCTGAACGGTTGGCCCACACCTCAACTGAATTTGGCAGATCTTCCACACGTTCTAATTGCTTACGGTGTAATATCATCAAATCGTACACCCCATGCTGCAACATAGCTGCTTCTAATGTAGACCAGGTCCAAATCCTGATTTTGTCATGGAGTCATGGATCAGGGTTCCTAAAGGAGGATGGAGTCATGAGAAACTTGGAGCTACTGTGATTGTATCATTGTATAGAGAAGGGTGACGGTGCATCGTGATAAAATGTAGAAACCCTGGGGTACACAGCTGATGATGTCCTGTACTGGAGCCATAGAACCACCAGACTGGACGCCCCCAACCCTACCCTGAAGCAAATCTCCACAGCTGTGGCAACTCTCCAGGGTTAACACCCGGTCCTAGCCTCTGCTGACATGGAAAGCATGTGCAGCGATTTGTTAATGCGTTTTACATTTCAGTGCCGCCAGAGCTATACAGAGAGTTGACAAAGCCTTTCATGCCTAGTCCGTACAAGACCATATCTGATGTTTCATTTAGTGGGAAGGGAAATGTGATAAAATTGCTCAAGATGATCCATAAAAAGAATTGCTGGTGCTTTTTCTGGCAACATTTGCAGATGATATATGAAAGGCATGAGGCAGATCTTGTTAAATTGTAATTTTCTCTTCAAATGTATATTAAAGCGCAGAGCCAGGAGGAAGGAAACAGCAGCACGCACTCAATCACTCACTTAACTGCAACAGCATGAGAAGGATGCTATGCCAAGAGAGCTGGGGAACTTTGCTACAAATCTCGAAGGTTTGCACTTATTTCACACCGACACTTTTATGGAGACATTGACATGCTGTCCCGCTCTAAAACATCCACATCTCTGTTCAATCCTCCTCCTCTGCCACCTCGCTGGGCACCCCTCCTTCTGTTTGACCTTCTCCTTTCATTAGTCAGAGCGTGTCTCATGCCTTTGAGCATGCTGATAGTGCCGCGCTCCAAGGCTGCATTTATCAAGATGATAAAGCGCTCTCAGACAACAGTCAAGTGTCCCAAGGCTAGTGGGAGCACTGGCTGACGAGTGACAACACGTCGCACAACTCCACATCTGCCATCATATTGCACGGCCGGTCAGTCACAGGTTGTTGTGTGATATTTCGAGCTGTGAATGAAGAGCAGAGGGATCATTAGATCAGATGTGCCATTTGCAAACTCTTGACCTGCACAAGCAAAGACGTCCGTCCTGTGAACGAATGCGGGCCACGTACCCTTCACCTCTTTACTCACGTTGGTCTGAAACATGCCTTAAAATTGAAGCCGTTTCCAGACTGGAACACTGGGAAACACTTCAAAAGGAACGAGCCATTGTCTTAAACACCGAGTAGGTGGCAGGGACTATTATTCTCCTCTATTGTTTCCACACTCCTCTTTCAACTCACTCTTCCATACCATTTTATGACATAATTAAAACACAAATGAAATTTCATTTTAACAGTTCTTTGTTCTTTGTCTATGAGGATTTGCTAATTAAAAGCCACGATTCCATTGCTTTATTATATATAATAATTTCATAATTTTATACATATATTTTTTTTCTATGGCAGATGCAAATGGAGAGCACCAGTTCTGTTTTCTTCTTTCACTAAGGGGAAAAATCATTCTTTAGATAATTCCTTAATATAAACATAAAACTAATATCTTTTAAACAAAAACAAGAAAAAAAAACACAATTGTAGTGTAGAGAAATTGATGACAAAATAACATAAAATGTCTATAAATAACATAAAGTGACTGACCCAATGCCAGTGGAAATTCTTGATTCATGAAACAATGTCCTGATAACTAATTCAATGAAACTTCACATAATTTCTAAACCAAAAGCACTTCTAGTGGCCTCTGAATATTAGGGCACTGTTTCATCAACCCTGTAGTACTGTTTCATGATACCTCAATTACACATCACAAATCTTGGGGATGGGCAGACCAGTCATCGATCATTTCATGAAGTAGGAACTGCTGACCTACTCCAGCCACATTAGGATGACCAAAAAATGATGAAACAATATTTTCCCTACATTGTTTGCTATCATAGTTGTGTGGCTAAAGTTACAGTATTTTCGCAAAATAAACAAGATTTTCTACAACTTTGACAAGGCACAATTCTGCTTTAGTGAGGTTTCCACTGGTGGTGTGACTCTGGATTTTTTTCATTCCAAAAAAGTGAACAAAAATGGTGAAAAACTCTTGCAGAAGGAAGTTTGATATCATAAAATTCTGTCATTCTAAGATCAAAATGTCTTAACAAACTGGAATGAAATAAATCCTAATCCTATCCTCGAATCCTTAAGCTATGCCTGTCTTGTTTCATTCAATGTTTACATCTCCATATACTGTACTGACATCACCACCATCCCAACCACCAGGAGAGTAACTTCTCCACATTTCATCTGCATTTTTCTCATTCCTTTTCCTTTTAATCTATCACAATAGAGAGCACTGGTAAAAGTGTGGCCTCCCCCTGTAATACCATTTTCTTGCAGAAGCTGATTTCTACCAAGTAAGAGCAGCAACTTATCTGGACCTGTTTGTTGTTGTTGTTATTATTATTATTATTATTATTATTATTATTATTATTACTATTGTTATGTTGTTTTATGTACATTAAAAGTATACTGATTTATGTGAGAGGGAAACTGACTTTGGATCCTGTGTTTGCGTCCCCTGTGGTGGGAGCGCAGTTATTGGAGGTTTGATGGAGGAGAGCTGCTGAAACATCACACTGGATGGATGAATGTGCGACTTTCATCATCTAGCAGCTGCACAATTAACAACATTATTTCATTTCGAAGACACTGAAGCTTGTTTGTCGATCTGCTGTGGCCAAGATGAAGTCCACAGGCAGGTTTGAAAGCCCTTCATCCACTCTGGAAGTATTAAAAAAAAAAAAAAAAAAAAAAAAAAGAGATCCCTCCGAGGAGCTATCACCTTGGCCTGTCGTGAATTCCTGCAAAAGCTACAATCGCTTTTTGTCCATTTCATTCTTCATCTTATTGATTAATTTTCCCTTTCTGCTCTGATTGGTTAAAGAGCCATGACTTGTCACTGGAGTACAGATTTTTCAAAGAGGATTCTAGGATCTACATGAGGAATACAGTAGTCTCTTACTTTACGAAGGTTATCGTCTCTCTATGTTATATATTTATCTTTACTGTATGTTCTCTAGGTTGGCGGCCTAGTGGTTAGCACTCTCGCCTTGCTGCAAGAAGGTTGCAGGTTCAGTGTTCTCCCTGTGTGCATGTGGGTTTTCTCCGGGTTCTCCGGTTTCCTCCCACAGCCCAAAGACATACTCACGAGGTTAACTGGACTCTCTAAAATTGCCACTAGGTGTTCATGTGTGTGTGAATGGTGCGTGTGTGTGTGCCCTGCGGACTGGCGACCTGTCCAGGGTGTATTCTCGCCTCTTGTCCAATGAGTGCTGGCATAGGCTCCAGTACTCCCCTCAACCCTGAACAGGACTAAGCAGTGGTTAATTGACGATGTATGTATTTCTCACCCTAACACTCGCTTTTGACACTAACACTGGGTTTTGCGTGTTCATGTGTCAGTGTAGTGTGTCCCAATACTCCTAAGACTGAGGGCACTCGTTGTTCACCACTTGAAATGATCCCTTCAAACCGAGGGAGCTCCGGAGCTGACTTGAAACCAAGTGGGAATATGAAGTGTAGCTAGATTTCCAGAATACCAACGTACTTTATTTAAATGTTGGATAGGATAACGGGGACATTTTAGTAACGAGGACTACTCTTCTGTTTGTTGACTTTCTCTCGTATCACATGTTAGCGACCCAAATGGTCTACTGTGTCCGACAACATGAACAATACAACATGGATGTACAACAGTATGTTTTTATTTCTTCTCAACAAACAACAGTCGGCTAGCATCCAGGCTAACGTTAACATTGTCCTAAAAACGTCGGAGCTGGCATTTCCAAAACGTCTCCAACACTGGATATGCAGGAAACAAAACACAGCACGGCAATCATGACGTCATGAAGTCTTGTCCCAATTCTTGACGTGACGTCAATCACTTCACTTGCTGGAGGCACTCAAAACCAAGTGCTCGTGTAAAGTGCTAGTGTTCGAGGGAGAAATGAGACACAGCCTATGCATGTTCTCTAGTGCCCTTTCTTGGTATTGTATTCTAAAGTGCTGCTACATCAACACATCCAATACATTCTGACTCCTCATACATCAACTATTTTCACGGTGGATTTTGCTTCTCAGTCGTACCAAAGTCTGCCTGCTGTGTTGCATGTTGGTGATCTGGCTCTCAACTGAGTCACGTCTTCCATTTCCGCTGCTGTCGGCAGTGCGTCACATTAAAGACGGAGGTTGGGGTTACGGTTAAGGCATGGCGTGCCTAATTGGAGTTGCAGCCACATTAGGTGCTGTGTATACCGTCATCTAAGCGACATCTAAGTTGAAGTGGTGATGAGAGCTCACGATCCACACCCACCTCCCGCGTGCCACCCAACCACTCCCCATCAATCTGTGCACTTATTGAAAAACATGAGTTGCTGAAAATTACTCACCACATTTCCATGTTTCTGCCAAGCAGCCTTTGGGGTCAGATTCCAGAGTTTGCTATTAAACAGCAAAACGATCAAAAACCCTTCACTGACTCTTTTTGAGTCAACCTTGCAATAGTGAAACACTCTTAAATATGTCTACCACCTTTCACATCTGTGTTTTGGGTGTCTTGCACAGCTATTTTTTAAAGACAGAAAAATAAAAATGCAATCCTGTATGCCAGTGAATACTCAGTGGATCACATGTAGATGGGTTGGCCAAGCTCTGAACTGGCCAGGACCCTGTTGAAGGTCTAGATCTGGACCAATACACCGGCATGACCTGAGGACTTACACTGTAGCACTTCACTTTCAGATGTGTGTGTCGTGTACCATGCTTGTGTGTGGCTTTCATCACTCCTGACAACAGGGATTCTATTCATTTGCTTGTATGTTTTATTACGGAGGACATATTTCTTCTTTCTTGCATGGTACTGTAGCAGGTGGTCCTCCCTACTCGGTGTTAATTTAGGAGTCATCAAAGTGACAGCGCTGAGTTAAACAGTCCTCCTGGTGCCTCTTCCATAGTCTGCTGAATCTATTGGATGGCTGTGGATTGCTGGTTTTGATGATTACAGGGGTTAGCAGATGCTGCTGGGTTTTTTCGGGGTCCACTTATGGGACCCATTCGGAGCAGAACAAGCACAACAAGCGTCAGCGCTGTCTGCTCACATTTTCACTTGGATGGGCAAAGAAACAGTTTGTCCTAAAGAGTTGCTCCCAATGTGCTTTGTATCAAATCCATGAAGCAGATATAAAATGCTGAAAGTCAAAGGTCGCGAAGAGCTGCACCTCCCCTCCCCCCGCCATTACTCCGCCAGAAAATGGTTGTGTGTAAAATGCTTTGAAAGAAAAAAACTGTCAAGTGTGCATGTGACTTGACCTGAGGGAGTTTCTCCTCCGGTAGCTGGTAATGAGGGAATGTGCAATTAACAAGAAGGAAACATACAAGAAAAGGGGAGGAGGGGTTGTGGCGGAGGACGATTTATTGTTGCGAAGATGCAAACTAAAAAAGAAAAGCGCTATTTTTAGGGAAATTGGGTCAATACAGAAACAATCAGGATGTTGAGCAGATAAAGGATAAAAGACATAAATGGGTGGGTGCTGGCTGTTTCTCACAGGTACAAGTGTTGAAGCTTTAAAGGGAAACATTTTCGTCTCCCTAGAGAAAGGCTTGAAATGGCCAGTGCAGGTACAAAAACATTAGCTGATTAGCTGTCATTGAAGCAGGAGGCCTGTTGAAATTAAATGTATATTTTGTTTTACTCTTTTCACGTGCAATTTAACATCTTCTATTCACTTAACATCGCTGCATATTATTCTAAAAAAATGTTTTTAAATGGGAGAGCATTAATGGCCCGCGTCGACACTGGAGAGAAAGCTTCATAGATTCATGGGAGGGGTCAATCGACTCACTGCCGTCCTGTGCCTGTGTTACATTTGCTATTTACTATACATTTACCATTTACATTTACATTCATTATGTTTCTTCCGGATCTCAGTGCTCCACAAAAAAACATAGAGTCGACAAGGGGGTAGTTGACCAGGGGCAGAAACCTTCACCACCACTTCTGAGATGCATTTAATCTTCACACCTTTACTGATGAACTATTTGTACTGGAAAAGTAACACCCTTTCATGCAGGGGTGATTTTCTGAGGTAAAATGACATATTGAAAAATGACATATTCAGACAGGGCCCCACTTCTGTAGGTATAACTAGTCCTGAATCTGAATAGTACCTATTTACAGTTGTACGTGTAAAACAACAATTTTTATCCACCGAGTTATTAATGTGAGATTCTGTATCCTTATTTAATATCACAAGTACAGTAAGTCATAATAACAAATCATTAAACGTTTTTCCATAGGTGTGTATCAAACTGATATCGGCTCTTTGGGTCATGCTCCAGTTCTGAATGTGATTTTTACAGAGACAAGGTAAAAAACATGCTGGACATTAGAAACTCTCACAACATCAGTGGGAATACTGGACCAGTCTTGTCTTCAAAATGCATCAGCCCCTACACACACACACTTGTTACAATACCAGATGCCATCTACGTAATAGTCTGCTTTGGCTCCTCATCATCATAAGTTGTTGAATCAAAACTTTCTGTAAAGCAGCAGGATCTCAGTACATCTTGTCATTTTCCCGTTGTGTTGTTCATTTTTTGCGAGAGTAACTATTCTTGGTGCCCTCTCACTTTACTTCCACTGACATTTGTATGAAGGCGGGCTGGTTCGATAGACAGCCCCCAGGTTCTGAGCATTCAGCATGGCACCAGTTCCAGAACCAGAACTGGAGTAGATTGCAGTTTCTTAAACATTAGTGACCCCACCATATAGTGTTGTGTCCAGCTACAGTGAGTTATGGATTTAAGGGGAGAAAAAAGAACAGTCTGTAGCTTTTGTCTAAGCATAGGTGTTTGTGAAGGTTGCTGTTTGTCATTCTTCGGTAGGCTCGGACTGTTATCTCAACATAAAACAAAAGAATTGACTTTTGAATATCATTTTTTTCTTTCTCCAATGCTTATATTGTTATTTATTCCCCATGCCCATTCTCTTTATAAAGCACTATGCATTTGCATGAGTGGTGCTTCGATGATAGACCTACGACAAAAACGCCTGAGGCTGAGAGAGGCTTTGGCCAAAGACCTTGGGATGAACCTTCACCTACGTAAAACGAGTCATATACTGACCATTTCAACGTTATTCTTTTGATCTGATCAGCCAAAAGCTTACTTTGTTTGTTATGTGTGTATAGAGTATGCTTACGGTGGAAACTACCAAGCTCTTGTTCAATGGTGAAATAAAAGGTCTGGAACTGGATTCCAGAACAACATACTTTCAGAGCTCAGATGTCAAACATGCAGTGATTTGTGTATGACTCTGAAAATCAGAAATATTTCCTTATCTCTTCCAAACTGGATTATTCCACTTCAATTACTGTCATTGAATTTTATTCGTCCCATTATCTTGATTTCCTGAATAGTTTTAAATCTGATCAGAACGTTGTGAGTTATTTCGCACATACGAGCAGTTCATCGCAGGCTAAAAAAAAAAAGGTAAATATTTAAACATGGTGATGAAAATGCTGGAACACTGAAAGGTCAAACCATGTGGAGAGACGGATTTGTAAGGGCAGCCAGATTGAGTTGTGTTCAGGAATATTGATTTTTTTCTTTTTTTTCCACACAATGTGTGTTGTACTTTGTGCCAGTAAATAAAATCTTGATCAATAAAAGTCCCACATCCGAGGAAATAAACCTTGTGTCTTTCCACTGAGATATTTCTACAGTAAATAAACTCATGTTTCAGAAAATCAGGACATCATTGTATCAATTTTCAACAGCAACAAATGCTTCAGAAAGATTTTCATCACCATTTTTTCACTGAAAATTGTGATTTACATGATGGAATAGTCATGTTTTAACTGAAAGCACAATTTCTGAAAATCATATCTAGATTCATTAAAAGACTCCCAGTCCTGAATTTCCCAAATTTCTGACTTATTTATATGATAAAAATATTGAAGTCGTCCACTTGATGTGCAAGTGCCAGATCGTGAAATGGGTTTGCTTTTGAGCCATTTGTGTATCACATAATTGTGAGAGTGGTCAGCTACACAACTGGTCACTTGTAACACACAAGTAGCTCTGCAATGAAAAGCGTCTGAAACACATTGTTCAATATATTTTTGAATGTATGTAAAAAGAAATGATAAAAGAAACACTTAACTTAATACAGATATTAGCACTTATTGGGATGTGAGAAGGAAAGTTTGCATGAGTCTAAAATTTCATCGTTCATTGAGGATGAAAGAATAACTCTGCCACTTTCACCGCACTGTTCACTTGGTTATCAGTTCCTAAACAGCCTTTGTAGCCAGCTGATCAGTTTTCAGAGAGTTTTCAAATCTTGTTCAGAGAAGCAACTCTTTGCAACCTTTGACTTTCAGCAGAAACACAACTCTTTTTTTCAGCACCTTGCAATATGTTTTTTTTTCTACAATAATCAAATATCACTTAGTCAGAGTAGCATCGCATTCAAATTATATTTTATGGTCTGTATTTTTGTTTTAATAATAAGTCATGTTTGATTAAAGCATTCCATTTTGCATTGAAAGAGCAACAAGGACTATAAAAATGCAGACTCTGTTTGAGTTTCTCACTGAGAACCTAAGCAGCTTAAAGATTCATTGATGAAAACAGACCGAGATTATGTCATCTTGGTGAGATATTTATGTATTTTCCAAAACTTTAAGCAACAAAATTCACATTCATTCAAATATTTATTTTGTTGTGTAAACAAATGATCAAAAAATATTTGGAAATAAACTAAATAAGCCATCAGAAGCATTTCATCATGATCAGTTTGACAGTTTCATTTCCTGAGGGGCTGGCAAGGAACGTGTTGGGCTACAAAGCGACACTTTGCCTAGACCTGCTGTTTCAGGGGGAAAAAATGCAATGCATTTCAATAACACACCTCCAAGTGTGGTGCATTCGGTATGTAGGACATCGGTGGAGCATACAGTAGCAGAGGACATGTGACATTCAGAAACAGAGAGACAAACTGAAACAACACAATAACCACGGCGACATGGCGGCCTAGAAAACTGAACATTATCTGCAATGCAGGAGATGTGGGTTTAACTCTACATTACCCACACGTTGATTTGGACCTCGATCATCTCTATCGCTGAGCATCAAGTTAAATACGAACTTCTCACCAGTTGTTAGCACAGTGTTCCTATTGACAGTCCTATTAAGCTCAGCAGTTTTAATTCATTATCTTCGTCTGGAAAACGGTCAGTGTTAGTTTTCTGTCAGCAAGCATTCTGTTTTACATCTCTGCCATGAACTATTTTGTATTTACTTATTGATTCATTTTCCATTGCTACAGACCTTGAGACGGTGTCACAGAGACCAAACTCGTTACAGAACACAGTAGTCGATGTGCCAAATCCGAACAAACTGATGGCATGTAAGTAGTGATGGGTAAGTGAGGTATCATGAAACAGTACCATAGTGCGATGTTGATGAAACATTGTCCTAATTTTCAGAGGCCTCTAGATGGCGCTCATGGTTTAGAAATGATCTGAGCATTCATTGAATTAGTTGTTGAAGTCCAAACATTTTACAGCAGACAGCGCCATCTTGTGGCCTTTGAGAATAATGAAAGTGTCATGAAACCTCATCTACATATCACTACTTCTAATTAACAAAATTCCTAACCAACATTAAGTTTTATTAAAATGCATTTGTGCTGTGGAAATTATCTATTGCATTTATCTTGCATTTAGAGTGAGCTTGACACTCAAAACCAGGGCTCAATGATTCCTTTCACTTCTGAGATAAATAAGGTTTATTAAAGGGTGTAAATGTAGTCAATTTCATCAACTGTGAATTGGTTGGGAATTTAAAGCATTATAGATTAAAAAAAAATCTTTGATTTTGACAAAAAAAAAAATACAGAGTCATGTTTATTTGAGATGAGACCAAGTCTAAATGCAAGGTCTGGAGTGCTACAACACTAGTCAAAGGTTACTCGAGTTATTGTACACATTTCCTAGATGCTATTGAAGGAATATTCGAAATAATGTAAATAAATGATAATTTAGTGATACTGTATTCTCCAAATCATTATACAAACAGTCAGTCCTTTGTCTTGTGTGATGAAAAACATTTTCACAATTCTCTCTCCTAAAATGGTTGTTTTTCATTGACTTTTTGAAGATTTCACCAATACTTTGACCGCTTTAGAATTTGTTGAAGGTCCCTAACTGATGCCGGGTGTGTGCTGCCTGTGGGAGTGTGTGTCCGCATCAGTGATCCCTAATCGGGGATGAGGAAGAGAACGCCACCGCCAATACCAGGGCAATATCCAACTATTTTCAGACCTGCATGTGTTGATGTGAACCAAGGCAGATGACCGCGTCAGAAAACCTATGAGGACCGCTCCATCCAATAAAATAAACACGGAACTAGAGACTCAGAGTCGACCAGTGTCATTATCAAAGGCTCCCCGTATTAAAAACAAGTTTAAAACTACGATCGTGAACCACAGTCCACCAAAATCTCCACAACTGTCACAGGCCGGTGTCGGCTGTCAAACGCTGCAGAGCTCGAGAGCATGGCGCGCCGTCACGGTCTCGTCATGTTTATGTGTGCAAGTCCAATGCAGCAAGTGCCGAGTGTATATATCAAATTTAATGTGAGATGCAGAGTTGTCATCGTGGAGATTATGTTTGGCAGTTATCTCCTCTCCCTATCACCATGCTAAAGGGTGTATTGTTTGGACATGTATGCAATCCATGCCAGTCAGAAGAAGAGCAGATTTCTTCACCTCAAATGAACTGAAGCAATGCATTGACAGTCTTCCACATAAGTGGCAGATGTGTACAGTAGTGTGTGTGGATATGACATGGGCAGAGGTGCACGAGAACATTAGAGATTCAACACTATTGCCTCTGTTGCACAGTTTTCCAAACATGCACAATCCACTGCTCTTATTGGTGCACTTGCAGATGGTGACGTCCGTGAGTGTGTCACTTTGCTCCCCATGACTGTCCTCCACCTCTCGTCCAGTGACTTCTGGACGAGCTCCACTGCCCCGCGATCCTGGCAGAAAGCCACAAGCAGCTGACGATGAATGAGTGAATCGCTGTCCTTTCATCTCATTCAAGTTGGAATTACCTGCCGCCGGCAGCTGGGCTGACATTATTGCAGCAAGAAGCAAAAGCAAAATAAGATAAATAAAAATAAAACGGAACACATTTGGGGACAGCAGTGTAATTGTGGCCTGAAATAAGAGTCGTGGTTGTGAACTACCGTTGCGATCAAGCACGATTAGCCTCCTGCGCATTCATTACTGCTGTGACAGTAATATTGTTGCTGCCGGTGACTGTAATGTGTGCTGTAATTTGTGGGTCCTAATGCTGCTCCGACTGAGTCTCATTGACAGTGTTTGGCACAAAGCCTTACTTGGATGAAACACTCAGCCAGAAGTCAATCTAGATATCACAGACTCTGCTCCGAGTCGGGGGCAGTGCATTTGTTAGCCGAACATGCCATGAAATAATAAGTCAGTCCTCAGCTATTTAATGAACGTCATTAGATGTTTTTACATAATCCTGCCATCTGAAATTACCTTAATGCTTGTAAGGGCTTGCTGGCTGTGTGTGCCTCATTACCTTGGGACATTGGTCATTTCATTTCAAGGGGTCTGATTTTCATTAACTGCCCGGCCCCCCAGCCCATTAGCAGGATGAAAGCTTGGATACAACCATCTGGCTGCCAACGAGACCTCAGGGCTGCTTTATGGCTCTGCCGCGCTTCACGGAAAGGAAAAGTTGCGTTTCAATCGTCGCAGACTGGGGGCGACAGGAGACGGATGCAATGGGGGGGGGTGAAGGGAGGGTCGCAGAGATAGAGGTAGGAGGAAAAACAGAGACTTGAAACTCCTCAGTCGCGATCAAAGCAATTCAGAGAACGACACAAACTTTGAGGTTTCCAATCATACACTTTGGAGAGACCAGAATCCATAATCCCACTTTTCTTACATACAAAAGATTAATATGATACAGTTAAATATATTGTGAAAAACCTAAATTAAAAGGCAGGAAGTTCAAAATGGATGATAACACAGCACAGACTGGATCCTGTTTTCAGACATTGGGACGTTGAAGGCTGATAGTGATGAAAAGAATTGCTACATCAGCTGAGGGAGGTGGAATGTCTCATTTGACGGCGCAACGACAAGGTCACTTTCCTGGACCATGAAACTGAGCTCCACATAGGTATATATACTTCAGGCTTGTTTCTGTGGCAACCATTCTATCACAGGAAATGTTTAGTCAAATCTTGTTGTGAACGCTGTGGTCTTCGGATAAGCTCGCAGTGCACAATCCATGTATTGAATCAGTGATATGTCAGGAGTCAGAGGTGTGACACACTTAGATGGCGATGAATCACACTTTGCGAGGACACTGCACGCAGCACTTGAAGACACAATCCACTGATTTATTCTGGGGGCTCTCACTGTAAAGCTGCATCTGCTGAGTTGTGCTATTTCAGTGTCTGCTGACCCCCGTTCTTTTATTCAGTCTCCCATCCTCTCGCATCTCTCTGTTTCCTAATTTCATGTATTATGATTTGATGTCTCTGAATGCGAGCCAGGTATCATGGAGGTGATAATAAGACACCGGAAAGTACTCTGCAGCAGCGCTATCAGCATGTCAAATATACATTTATTAGTCTGCTTGGCTTTGAGCATCTAAAAGCAAATTGTTTTAGATGCATTTGCAGCAATTTTGGCTTCAAATGTTGCAGCCATGATGTTTTTTTTCTATCGCACTGACTTGCCTAAAAACTAGAGTTCAAGCCCTCCATATTGGCAGCAATCCATGCGTTTGCAAGGGAGAGGGGCAGGCAGCAAGATGAACATGATAAATACATTTTTTGACAAGCGAGTAATTAAAAAAAGGAAAAATAGTGTGATGAAATGGAACTGAACCCTTTTTTTTCATAAGACACAAACCTCTTTGCGTAATCTGCTTTTCAGCACATTCTGTAATGGATCCAAAGAACATAGCGTTATACATATAAGTAATGGCAGCCACAACTATTTTGGTGAATTTGTCTCTGACAGATATCTTGACCATCAGTTACATTTACAGGTCTGTAAATCCACAGCTCGCAAATTCCAGCTCGTGTTTTCGTCCAATTTATGAAAACCTCCCTGACCTTGAGCTTGACTAAAAATAAAAAATGATCTCCTCAAACTTGCCACTAACCAAGAACATGCCATGGCTCCTTTTTCTTGACCGATAACAGTTACTCCTGGTGGGACTTAGGCTCAGTCCCTTGTCTGAAAATATAACAACAACAGCCTGAAATTTCAGCATCCTGTTTAACTCCTCAATTTCCTTTGACCTTCATTTAAAAAAACAGTGCAGTCCTGTTTCCTTTTGTTGAAAAATGTTTCTTAACTACAATCCATGGTCTCATATGCCTCAGATAGATCTCTGCTAGCTGTCCCTGAGTCTAGACTTAAATAGACAGACAGACAGACAGACATATAGACAGATAGATAGATAGATAGATCATATCAAAGACATTAAACATAACATCAAAGACGACAAGAAAAAAAATCAGCATACATAAAAAAGTGAAGTCACAAGCTATCAAACAACACAAGACAAATACTCATAATATATAAAGAAATATGACAAAATACATAAATAAAATATAAGTAAAGATAAGTAAATAGATAATACATAGGCAATATATTACATAAATAATACATTGTATTAATAGAAAATAAATAGATAAATGATCGACAATCAACAATGGTCATCAATGAATTACAGCTTGGCCACAGCCCTCCTGTCTCCCACCTCTTCCACTGAGTCTAGAGAACAGCCCAGGACTGAGCTGGCCCTCTTCACCAGTCTGTCCTGCCTCTTTCTGTCCCTGTCCTTAAATCTAGAGGTGACAGAGCCTTCGTTTGCCGGGGAGTTCTGAAATGCAACAACTACCTCCACCTTTAATACTGCTACAAACCCATTTATTTTTTAGCCTTGATTAATATTTTGCACTGTCTGAAAAACACTTTCTGAAAGGTGCTCTATAAATAGAGTACATTATTATTTATTATTTTTATTATTTATTTATTTTACTTTGTTTATTTTCAGCATGGGTGCTGACAGTGTTAACCAAAGTACTGTATCTCCATGACTTTTTGATCAGTTAATCTGAGAAGTGTATTCAGCATTTTATATGTGTATGGTATAACAATGGCACTACAGTGTCATTGTTTGCTTGCCCGATTTTGAGTGTCAGTAAAACAAATAATTTATTGACTCACACATTTAAACGGCTGCTTGATGCCCAGAATGCAATGCAATAAAGTGAACGAAGCCAGTTATGAGCTGTCATTCAATGCTTGAGTCAGGATGAAATGTACTTTTGTCAAGTTGTTAGGAACCATGACTCAGCCTGACTGAACTAGAAAAATCTATTTAAGCTGCACTTGCATATTTGTAAATAGTAAAGCCGCGAGCAGTCAGTGTGCGGTTCTTTTGAGGCGTTACTGTGCGCAGTGAACATAAATGCCATTTCAGGCCCAGCTCACCAGGGCACTGGGGCAGCCAAGCTCTGCCACTGGTAATTTAGAGGCTTTACTCCTTTGATGATCAGCAAGGTTCCTAGATGACCCGTGTTTACTTGTGTAAAGTGGCAAAACATTTTCCATCTCTTAAAAATCTTCCTAAAAATAACAAGTATTCCATAAAAAATGTATCCAACAGTGTTTAATATTCAACGCATGTTAGTGTTGGTTTTATCATGGTTTGATGCAATTTATATTAGGATTGAAGAATTTTAGCATAAGCATGTTTGCAATCAAAGAAACAATGGAAAATATGTAGATTATATTAGGACCTGCCATTGACCTCCAGCAGAAAAAAACTTGTGACCACAGGTTTCTTGAGTTGAAGTGTGTTTCATCCAACAATAATGGAAGCTATTTTTGAATGCATGTTAGATTTATTTTACTGTAATACACCTTTGCTCTGTTGGAATATCATTTTAATAAATAAATATATGAGTAAAACACATTATTATTAATAGTAATAATAGGATTGGGATAAATGGTCTACTGTATCACATATTATTTATGAAGAATTTAAAACAGGAGCAAAGTGATGGAGACACTTGCATTGAAATGTCTTTCCCAGAAGACAGTTAGGGCACGGAATGGTACTGTTTAATGACACTTCACTGAAAAAAATGATAAAAATGTAAGACAAAAAAGTCATAGTTTCAAAGACCCTTGCCACTGAATGATGTTTTTCCACTCCATAAATTGTCATTTATCCACAGATCTTATAGCAATCTGACAGGACATAGGACAGCTCCCTCCTAGTTGTGTGTGGTCACCCAAGTGTTTCATTGTGAGACGTCAGCCAGTCACCATTCTCTCTTGTCACTGGACTGTGCATCTGCGTGACTCTGGATTTGAATCTGGTCAACGTTGAGAGGGGACAATGTTATCCATACATGTGGATGCCAAGTCCCAACAAGCTTAAAATACATGTACTTACGTCACAGTTGGACTGACAAAACATGACAAAAGGAAAATATAATTTGAAAAATAAGCGTCTTTCTAAATGATCCTATACATGATAATTGGAGTTAAACACGTTTTTGTGCAGCCACGGTTAGACGTACACTGATTTCTTGATTGATACAAACCCATTAACAGCTGCAGAGACAATTATTGCCCAGAAAGTCTAATCCATCTTCCCCTCTGATGGTTATGATATGTTGCATCAACAATGATGAAGCATTATTGATCACTCAGAGTGAAATAAATTGTTCCAATTGCTTGGCTTTCACACCAAGGTCAGAGGTCATGACAAGCGTCTGAGCTCCGTCACAGTGAGCAGACACCGCAGACCAATGCCAAGATGGATTATGTGCACTGCATCTCTGTCACTGGGTCGGCTGCTGCTGTACGTTTAAACAGAAACTCTGATTCAATGTACTGCACCAGGTAGAAAAGCGTGTTTACTCTTCTGTGATTTATAAACATTGGGTAACATTTAAATTTTTCAGGAATTGATGAATATGAGAGTGGAATTAAAAGCTATATTACCGCCCCAAAAATGATCAATGAGAAGTGGTTTATGGTGCAATCTAGAATGATGAATTATCACACTGTAGGTGAACAAAAATGAGAGTTTGATATATTAAGGATTTATTAAAATAATCCAACTACTGTTATTCATTAATATTGGAATAATCACGGTGTGATATATAAAATCACTTTAGTCTAAAATATGTAAAATAAAAAGAATAAATAAATAAATAAAATTAATTAAAAAAAAAAAAGCATAAACATGCATGCATTCACATTCATATTAATATAGAGATATATGGGAAAAATGTATTTATTGCACTCTAACTATGGCTTGTCCTGAGGATTCTTTGGTCACAGTTCTGTTAATTGTTGTCAGTCCTCAGCTCAGGTGTGTTTGTTTCATCAGCACGACCACTGTTTTTCACTTGCTTTCAGGGAACAAATTAGAGAAGTGAAGTCAGCAATTACAAAAATAGAGTCACCAGACCACTGTTAAACATTTGGTCAGGACTGTTCTGTCCATAAAGTTATCTGAATGAAACAACTGGCTATAGAGCTTCCTGAGATTTGGTTGACATTCGATAGCACTGACTTCAGCATGTCTTTATGACCTTGTAAATCCTTTCAATACTGAAGGCACTTACTGTCATTGCACCAGTTTAGACTCATCATGTACCTGGGAGGGAAATATGACCCTAGAGAAAGACAAAAAGAGGCTTGTTTTTAAAGAAAGAGTTCAAAGATGGGCAGCAGCGTTCAGTCTAAGTTTTTTGAAGCTTGTCATTGAGAGACAAGCAATTCTCGCATACTGTTCACATTTATAGACAGACTAAGGAACCCTGCAGCACCAGTCCCACCTGAACTGCTGTCCGGAAAGTCATGCAGTGACTTTGCAGCATTTTCACAGACTGAAAAATTGTCGTAAGGCAAACGTAGCTCAAGTCAAATGACACTGACACTTTGTCTTGCTCTCCATTTAACCCAGGTCATTTCCACCTTTCAGACCTCTCTGCACTGAGAGAAGATATCTCACAGATTAAACGTTTCTCCACCAAATAGAAACTGTGACTTAACTTGTGTGAAATGTTATTTCATTGCAAATTATAGACGGGATAATATAATCTGGAGGCTTCATCAACGTACATGAAAACCAAAATTAAACATACTTTGATAAGATTGTTTTTTTTTTAATAGAGTCATGCTTCTCTGTTTCAGTGGGACATTCCATGCTGAAGTCTTATATGACAATGGGTCCAGACCAACTGCTGCAGTGTACCTGAGCTTCACTGCGACATTTGTTCAAAGCACTGTCAATATTCTGAAGGAGAGATTTATGGACGTGTTGAAGGAGCACATGACAATAGTACTTTTGAGAGAAGAGAAAGCAGTAAAGGTAATGCCTGGACCATAAAAATAAAAATAAAAATAAAAATAAAAATAAAAATAAAAATAAAAATAAAAATAAAAATAAAAATAAAAATAAAAATAAAAATAAAAATCCACTGTCAATGGTCAGTCTCAGGGTATTTTTTTCTTTCAAGCCTGCACCTCACATTTCAGGGTCATCACATACAGAAACTCCTACTTCCTCTGAGTCAGTGTCATCATGTGACAATACTTGCACCAAGCCCTCACAGAGATAAAAGTTTTACTTCCAGGCCCCAAACTTGACTCTATCTATTTCAGTAAATCAAGTCATGTATCACACAGTTGGTATTGATTCAGACTTTAATTTTAACTGCCACCTACTAACCTTCTGAGTCTTCCCCTTACCCTCCCAAATATTTACAGCCTATTCATACATTCATCTTAAGCAGGTACTGTTACGGTGTCCTTGCAGGTCTAAAAAAAAAAAAAAGAAAGAAAGAAAATCAATGAGGCAGCTGCAACTGATCCAGAACACTGCTGTGAGTTCACTGTCTATTACAGTGAAACTGAACCTTATCGTACCGGTCCTTCAAATCAGTACACTGGCTTCCTTCCTGTGAGTCAAAGACATGATTACTGTTATTGACCCTTGGTATATGAAGCTCTGATCCTAAAAATAGTCAAGACTTCATATTTCTCAATTCATGGGCTTATGTTTTTCTTGGAACAAAACGGAACAAGGGTGATGCTGTAATCCAATCCCACTTGAAGGTTGAGTGATAATTGCTCTTGACATAAATAAATAAATCATTTAATGAATGAATAAAAAAAATATTGGCCTTTAAAAAAGCACAACATATTTAACCTTTACTGTAAACTTGTTTAAAATGCGAAAACGAACCTCTGTTTAAAACATGTAGGCTGGGAATTTAATACATTTAAATTAGTATGAGCGACATTTACGGGTTGCGAATTAAACGCAAATACTTTCCTGGGTGAAGTAAACTTGGACGCTGTTCCAGGAGCAGTCGCTAGGAGCTGTCTTCGGTGCTGAAACCTCGCAGTCTGTTTTCTCCATGTGGCGATGCACAGACACACACGCGAACACACACACGCACACAGTCCTTCACACTCACTCACTCACTCACACACACACACACATACACACACACGCGGAGAAGAATCCGCTTACTGAGCGTCTAAATGAAAGAAAGGACCGCCGCGTTTCTCCTCATCGTTTCACACTGACATCAACCAGCGCTCGTCCGGCTCCGTTCTCGTCTCCTCGCATCAGCCGCTGAATTCACGATTTTCTTTCCAAACCCCAATTTCTTTCTGTGTTTCTGTCTTTTTATTCATCATCCCACCGAGGAAGTAATTCTTCTCCCCGCACAAGGACGAGTGTTGTGCAGCTCCGCGGACAGCCACGGCGACTTCGGCAGACATGCTTTGGAAGCGAGACTGTCGGTTCGAGACTCCGCTCTCGCTGCTGGTTCTGGCCGCTGTCGTGCTCCACATTCACGGGCAAGGTAAGAAGTTCTCACTCCAAACAGCGTCCTGTGTCGTCTTGTCAAACTGACAAAAGGCGGGAGGTTAACAAGTGTGTTCACTCGCCATGCTAAAAAGTAGCATTGGTTCCGCTCGGAAAAGTTAGTAATATAACAAGCTAGCATAAGAATTAAGTAAAAATGTTCACCTTTTTGGTACCTTGCTTGTTCAAAGACAAGTTGAGAAGTCTGTGCTTTTGCCGACTTTCCTGCCAAACTGGACAGAGACGCGGCCGTTGCTGTGCTGACAGGATCACATGTGTAGCATCACATGTGTAGCATGTACGAACCTTACTAATATCTTATACACAGCAATAAATCAAAGAATGGCTGCTGACTGACGAATATATTAGAAAGTGCGTCAAAAACTATGGAGGTTAAGTTCATAACGTCTGTCTAACCTTCAGACACCTTGTGTTTTTCAACAACTTGTTATGCTAACGTAAACAAACATAAAAATGTAAATGTGCACCACCAAATAAATCAGATTTACATAAACTCACATATTACTACTTTAATTTCTGCTTGTTCAAAATACGCTTCTAATGTGTGTGAGGTCAAGGCATTTATTTCCTTCGCCTTTATTAACATTACCGTTAAATAGCATTAGTTCCAGTCCAAGTAATGAAACTCTGTTTGCTATTTATCATTCGGTGCAGGCATCACTCTTATTAAATAAACATCAACTTGCCAGTGAACTACGTCTTGGATTTTGTGCCCCTGGGTCAAATAGTGAATTACATCACAGTTTGCCCTCCACCATCACTTACACATTCTACCGTGCGATGGTGTTATTCTCCGGTAAAGACACACAAACAGGGAAGCAAATAACATTAATAATGTTATTCCAATCAATATTCAGCCGGGTAATGGGATTCTGAGTGGGATTAATCTTCATGAATGGAAGAATAAATGCTTGTGGAAGTGACCTGTTTGGGCGACAGGGTCTGTGTGACAGACGGCGCTCAGTAATAAGACTCTAATCCTCAGGAATTGCTGAAGATTATTGACCAAGCTGTTTGACACAGTTGAGTGCTTGTGACGGTGCAATCACGCACAGTGGTCTTGTCCCAATTATCAGTGTATTGTGCGTCTATGCTTCAGCATAAAAAGTGGATCTATCGTTTGACAAGTTCCGCAGTCACGGCAGGTTTGTCTGAAGCCATATTTTAAAAAATGAAACACAAGATAAATAGAGCATCACAAATTAAAATCCTAGATGAGGGATAATAAGATTTTTTGTCGTTGTTTTATTTACTGTGAAGTCAGTTTGTAGTATAATCCTATTTTCAGTTCGAGGCGGACGTATGAAACATATTTTCCAAGTCCATTATTTAAACAATGTAATAACGGTGAAAATGAACCCACATAGCCGGAGCTGTTTCTGTCATTGCACCTCAGCGTTTCCAAAATGAGGTGCAATTCAAAAGCCTGACATGATATTTCACTCCATCAACAAAAGAACAACCTGATTTAATATCCAGTGGAGGAAATGTGCGGCATCACTCCAGGACTCAGACTGTGACCCTCATATCTACAGGGTTCAAATCCAATCATTTTTGCAATACTGCATTTTACAGTCTTTAAATGTTTAATTAACTCCCGATGCTATTCGCTAACTCAGCAGTGAGGCTGTTTTCTATAGTATCTGAATTTTTTAGTTGTTTTCAGAGTCAATGTAGCACTAAGAACCCACCTGCCCACTCCTGAAAACTCTAGGGGAAAGATGAAAATGCATGATGTAGTATTTTTAGAGTGGAAAATAAAACCAGAGGTAGCATTAGTAGCTTTTTGCTGTTTTGCTGTTGCTAGTGATTTTTACGTCTGAATAAGTTCATAGGGTAGCCATTTCAATTTCGGAAAGATTTGTCACTGTCAGGATTTGTGTTTGTGAATGTGCGCTTTTTAATATGGTTGACTTAAGCTTGTAATCATCATTAACTGGTGCTACAATATAATATGAGCTACGTTCAATATTATATAGAAAATAAAACAAAAAAATCTCTTGATGTTAAATTTAAATTTGGATATATTATTTTTTCGTTTTAATGATAAGTGGAGCATTGATGTCTGCAACATGCAGTGTATTGAAAAGCTTATTCTGTGACTCATATATTGTATACAAATACTTACATTTTCAGTAGTTTGATGTTCAGATGGGGTGACAATGTGATTAAAAATGTCTCTGATGACATGTCATTTAGCAGTGTCAAATGATTGAAATCTATCTCATTTTATTGTATTTTGTTATTCCAGCCGTGAGGGTGAATTACATGACTGTCTAGCTCTGGCAATTCGATTGTTGAAGTCTCTGGCTTTTAAATTGATGGGCCTGGAATGAGAAATCATGTCGCCGTTAAATTAATCTGTGCTGACCTTCCATTACACAACTTTCAGTTGCAAATTATTCAAAGTTCAAAGTCAGGAATGGAATGAGACTTGTGAAAGAAATGTAGCACACTTCAGGGATTCTGGTAGTTAGCTAAAAAGTAATTGTGGCTGAATCGCGGAGCGAACAAGTTCCGGGCTTGTGATTAGCAGCTGTGGAACATTAAGAGTCATATTGTCAAAATGGTGCATGAATTATGGCCGACAGATCGTGTGGTGTGGCTTTGCAAAAGTCTGTGTCTATATTTTATGTCAAGAACTGCCAAAGGCTTTATCACAGTAATAAGTGAACACCAGTACAGGTTGAATAAATGGGCACAAAAAAACTTTTTTTTCATCAAGTTATATGCTGTTCCAGTGAAGAGACAGCCCATTTCCTTTCAGGTGATAGATGTTTATGTCAACAGTGGTCAAAACTCTTGTTTGCAAAGTCATTGACTTGACCCTACTTGTGTTGATGCACAACAATGCCATTGCACCAGGTTCTCATTTGCTTCAATAAATCTACTCAATAGCCTTTAAACTTGTGGTGGTACATAAATGCACCCATTACAGAGTCTAAATATTAAATATGTGTCGTTGTAATCCGTACTGCAACCTTAATATGAACTCTTTTTCATCATCGTATTGTTACAAATTCCCGGCAATATTTTTTAGGTCTAATCATGCATGCGACCACGAGTGTGGCGAGTTCATTGTTGGCACTAATGCAGCGTACTTTAACAGCATTCAGCTGAGCCTATTATCTTTATATGCTTACACATTATCTCAGCCTGTTAACAATGATCCTTAGTGATCTGGGAGTTGCACAAAAGGCTGGTTTATGCATCCGAAAGCTCATTAAATGAGTTATGGGCGCAGCAGAGACGACAGAGTGCTCTCCTTGATTTGCGTCGTCTGGTTTTCCAGACGAGATGGAAGACCATTCAGATATGAATGTCTGGTCCTTTTGTGTACAAGAGGAGACCAGTATCTGTCACTTTTGTGGTAGATAAAGCATCCGTAGATTAACAGTCACAAGATTTAAATGATAATCTCACAGGTTTTATCTTGTAACAGATTGGAGACCGATATGAGGGTTCAGTAATGATGCAATAGTCAGCAAACTAAACTGCGCACAAGGATTGTTGGGTGAAATAAGTCGCTGTCAAAGAGCAGTGGAGCATTATATTTATTCAAAATGTATTTTATTTTATGTTTACATTTTCAATAGAAAAAAAAGCTAACTTATGTATCTGTTATAGAAAAATATTGGATAAAAAAATAGAAAAAATGTCTCATTATATCTGGCGGGTGTCAATTCTGAATTCTTAAACTGTGCTGTACTGCAAAAGTATCAGATAAAAAGAGGTTTTGATGATAAAAGTCTTCATCTTTTAGGTGTGTAACATTAGGGTTCTAGAAATATCCCTTTTTTGTGCTCAGCTGCCTCTCAAGGCTGATCAGACTCAGTATGTTTTGGGACATCTATAACACAGTATATATTGTGAGAAAATGTGTTGTAGTCATGGTGGACATATTTGAAAAATACACCAGTGTACTCGTACAGGTTTGTTATCAAAATGAGCACTAAATGACAAGGACTTTTACCTACGCTTTAACATGTTCAGGGAGGGGAGAATGTAAAATGACATGTTCACCACATACAGATGTATGAAATGTATGTGCCATAAGTTGATGCAAACAGTTAAGCACTATTGTGCATGTCTATATACCTATCAATATTTATCTTTGGGCTGACGTCTCATCCCAGTGACAAATGTTGTGAGGTGATTATTAATGTTATGCAATGAGGGTGAAAAAATCTGGATGTGCAAAGAAGACTTGAGCCAAAATATACAATAGCAGAGAACTGGACAAAAACATGAATGAACACAGAATGAAGCTGCTGAAGGCAACTTATCCATGACCACACCTTACCGCACACACTCTTTAGTACGCACCAACATGGATCCCTGCAAATGTAGTCCCCATTGTACTAAAACTAAGGTCTAACTCTGTCTCCATCGGGATTGTGGCGCTGAGTAGAAAACCCATTTTATATCATCGGACTCTTGCCTATAGTAGGACTCTTGCCTTGGAATGTGATAAGGTGCCTTGGAAAATGAATAGGCCGTTAATGACTTGGCATCTCTGGAAAACAGCTTTGTTACCCTGCAAAATGAGAAATGGTGAGGATGTGGAGAAAACGATTTTGAAGGTTTAGGAGCCCACTGAGGCACAGAAAAAGAGCTATTTCTTATTACAGGACTGAGCAAATGCTTCAAAAAATCTGGCGCTGATTTATGGCAACGATCAGAGATATATGTGCTGTGCATATGATGGATGGATTTAAATTTGTTGGGCTGGGTAATTATTTGGGTGGCTCCCAATGTTTTGTAAAGCATTGGGAGGGTAAGGAAGCTTGCTTTTCGTATATATCTCTGTGCAACCATCATGGAGAAGATGACATAACTAAGTAATACAATGAGATATCATCCCAGCATGTCAAATGTGCTTCTTCTTGTGCCACATCTAAAGAGGAAATGGTTTGAAAGGAGATCAAGACACATGCATATCATATATATGTATAAGCGGGTATAAGCGTGTTGAATATGATGATTGAATATTTCCAATTATTTAACTGCATCTTTATCCTGACTTCTTAGGGTCGGCACAGTAGTATTTTCTGTTTGAATTAATTTTGAAATTCCCCAGAAAGAGATATATCCATACATGAATATGCCTCCTTCAGGTCTTAGAACACTGGTTACACTGATGTGTATTTAGTGCTAGTTTTAAAGCTTCCTACGTATTTTCAGACATTATAAAAATATTCAATGCATGTATTTATTTTTTTACTAACTAGAATTTTCTTTTACTTATACTTTTATAGACTTTTTTCAATGATTGAGTAAGTTTATTTGCTTTTCCACAGCAAATTCTTCACAGTCACTTTTCTAAATAAAACCAGACATCTGTGAAATGTGTTTTCTGTATTCAGAGTTTTTTTTAAATGACTTCACTAAACCGGGGTAAAGCATAGACCTGCACAGCCAATCATGATGACTCTGCTTTTTGGGTTAGATTGTTGCTTTTGTGAAGAGCGCTGAAAAATCCCCCCACCATAATTTCAGGGGAGGAAACCAAAATCATTCAACACCTGTTTGCTGGATTGGCAGTGATTAACTTCATCAAGGGCTATTCAGCATCTGCGTGCTGTCATAATTAGTTTAACTTTCCCAAGGCCTGTCAGTGGTAAATGAGAGTCATTATAGCAGAATGCCCCTCTTCAAGGCTCGGCGCCCGCCTGCCCGCCTTCGCCCCGCTCTTCGTCGGTCTCGGTCTCTTTCACTGCCTCCTAGGTGGAGCTCACAGCTTGGCTGAATGCGACTCATTTTCGACTCTTCATGTGCAAATGTCTTGCTCGCTCCATGAGATGATGTTCCATGCATCCTAATTTAAGCCTCATAAATTTCTTCCTGAAAAGTGCAGAGTGGAATTCGTCAAAGGCAAAGTGTGTTTTTGTAAGGGATATGTCTGGATTTAATCACGCCAAGAATGGCTGGTGAACGGCTGGGTTTGTCAGATAGAAGGCAAACATGGATCCTCTCAATAAATGAGGCAATTTATCAGACAAGCTGCAATCCACTGACATGTTTTCGGCTGATCGCAGCTTGTTATAACACAGATTAAAAAAATGGATATGTAGCATAGTTAGGTACAACCTGACTGTTGTCAGTGTATCCTAGCTATCAAATGTGGTCAAATGCATTGTCAAAAAACACTCAAAATAGTAGTTGTTAGATGAAAAAAGCACAATGATGTTGTTGGAAAATGATTGGTATTTCAGTTCCGTGCACATCAATTTGAAATTTGTTGCCGTACAGGTGTTATGATAAAAACAAATTAGCAAGATGACATTTACACCAACCCTCAGTGCAGCCTTAATATTCTACGAGGAACTCGAATCACACATTTCATTATGTTGTTGATGAATAAGTATATGAAAAGATTATAGTCCTCGATGAATAACACTGGGTTACTTTGTACTGTATGTGACTGAATTGTTGTTGTGGTGTATGTGCATATTTTCCAGGTGGCTATATGTTCATGACATCCAGTGCATGCACAACTACTTTGACACAAACCACAATTATGATATCATTTAGGACACTCCAATTTGTTTTTTTCTTAGCAACCCGGTAAAAATCCATTCTCTCTTCTCCGTACGTCAGCTCCTAGACTTTCTTTTCTCATGAAGTCTCTCCCTCTAGACACTACCAGGGCAGCACTCCCTGCAGGGAGGGCAATGGACCCAGAAACTGTGTCTGGCCTCTCTGGGAGGCCAAGCTCACTTAAAATATTCAACGAATACGACAAAGCCCTAAATGAAGCCATTGCAGTTTTTTCCAAAGCTGTACATCACTGCCTTTCTTTCGTGCTGCTTTGCCTTTGGTCTTATTGATTCTCGCAGTCATCTGCTAAAAAGAGTCAACATGGTTCACCCTTCACCCACCCTGCAGAACAGAGCCCACTCCCCACACCTTTCACGCTCCGCCTGGCCGTGTACACAGCGCCCTAATCAGGACTGGCGTGTTTTGCGGCTGCAGTGGAGATGGCTCTCTGAAACGATTAGGCTTGGGGACAGCTCCAGCTCTCTTCCCCTCTTCTCCATGCCAGATCCCATCTAGAAAGCATTTCATCTGCGGCGGTGCAAAGGCTTATGCCGGGTCGGGGAGTGCTGTGTGGAAAGTAGCAGGTAATAGGCTGTGTAATGTGTTTGGGGGAGTACTTTTAGTATTCACAGTTAGTGCTGACCTCTGGCAGGCTCAGCCGCCCCCTCAGTAATTTCCTCTGAAAAGATGTAATTGAATTCATCAGGACGAGTAAACATATTATAAGTAGCAGATAAGGATAACAATGTTGTGGTGAGATCAAGGAAGGGGGTTGCGGCTTGACAAGTAATTGGAAATAGCAAAAGACAAACAAGCTAAACAAAGTAAAGAGCTTCCATTTAAAGTTGTGCCTCTACCTTGCATTTAATGATATGGTGTTGTGTGTTTCATACTCAGGCCCATAGGTTGCACAGTCTGCACGCTAATGAAGACGCATCTCAACAATGTCGAAGCTTGACTTCTCATTGAGGCGTTCTAGATTAGCCGAGTGCTAATTTAGAAAAACAAATGGCAATACGAATAGGCACTTGATGTAAGAAACAGGCTTGGACCCAAAAGTGGAGATCGGACAGCTCGACCGCTGGTGAATGCTTCTGGGGTGCTGACAGAAGGTCACCCACTGCTGAGGGAGGTTACACCATTTGTCAGCTATTGCTGAAACAGCATGCCCAAAAACCGATCACGCAAGTGTTCAATGGCAGTCTCTGTTCCTGAATCTGAAGGTGGTCCCAGAGGAATCCTGCTGTGTATGGACAAGCATCCCGGAGAACACAGTTGGCTTACAGACCTGGTCGCAAAAAACTCATTATCTCCGCATTGAGATTCCCGTCAGCGATGACAAGCCTTGTTTTCTAATTTTGTATTAGGCGGAAAACTGCCTCATATCCATGCAAGTTTTTCTCCACATGTTTATGTCCCAGTGCACAATTTCTCAACAACAGTGAAAGTGGGCCTGATGGTGAAGGGCAGTCGTTGCTGGCGACTAGTCAGCCCCTTGAGACTGGGCCATCTGTTTCAGACTGTCAAGGCGGAGAGACTACTGCAACATTGTCATGGAAACCTTTAATAGAAATATGTAGAAGACCAAAGTACTTTAATGCCGTTAGAAGCTCTTCATCGTCTGCCACCATACTGCTATGCGCTCTTCTCAGCCTGTTTATGGCATCTCCTTTTGTATAGACTTTCCCCACAGTTTGGTTTGAGTGGAGGAACAACATGCTAAATCAGTAGTTACAAGCACGAATGAAATAATTCTGATTTTTAATGATCTTAATAAAGGCTTTTAACTTGAATTTCACCCTATCTTTAAAGTGAGATAAATGGATGCATTGTAAGTATTGCTGCATACTGGAACATTACATTTTAAATTTAGTTTGTTTAGAATTCACATTTCTACAGACATTATTTTATTGTGTCGTCATAGCAAACTGCTTTTATTTGTTCGCTCTCAGTGGTGTAATTAATGGCCCTGCGGGGAGCTTCTGTATAATTTTTGGGTCCTAACATCGACCGCTGTCATCAAAATATCGAACATTGTCGGCACAAGCAACCGCTGGGTGGTCAGACAATGGTCTGTCAGTTACGAGAGGTAGCTGTGCCTCTTTCAGTGATGGAGGGGCGGCTCATTGTGGTGGCTTCCATCTGTCAGGGCAGAGAGCCGCCTTGCAAAAGAATACTGGTGCTTAAGAATGGATTAGTTAGCGAGGAGCAGCTGGAGCTCTGTTAGAGCAAGGCATTGATTGCTGCAGCCTTTAGTGCCAAATGCTGCTTCTTGCATTTCTATAGTCAACTGTCTTTATGACGATGAGTCGAATAGATGCAGCGGTCGATTTCGGAAGCCATGTTTAGCATGAACGGCTTGTTATATGCGCCTTTCATCTGCTTTTCTCTAAAAATCATACTAGACGTACGAGAACGACATTCGCACATGATCATCTGCTTTGTTGTTTCAGTAATATAATGCAATTTATATCCATGCATTTTGAAAAATTACAAAGCTTAACATTATACATCCAGTTTCGTATACACACAAAATCATCAAGAATAGCACAATGCAACCACAGCCAGTGATGTAAACGAAATGAGACGAAGGGTGGTTGATATGTGAAATGCTCTGGTCTTGCACTGTTGTCTCCTCCCTGATAAATAGAACCTCAAAGATCAGCCAACGACTGACCATGTGACACAGTGCACTGATCTCCGTTTGACCTCAACTTCTTTTGCTTTAGATGGAAGTAGCAGCTCTAGTCTGAATCACTGTGTCTGCTAAGCTCCTTTTCTTATCTTTAATGAAGATTCCACTTATTCGTCTGAGGAACCCAGTTT
This sequence comes from Synchiropus splendidus, assembly GCF_027744825.2. Taxonomy (NCBI): domain Eukaryota; kingdom Metazoa; phylum Chordata; class Actinopteri; order Syngnathiformes; family Callionymidae; genus Synchiropus; species Synchiropus splendidus. Next base: position 3,610,328 of record NC_071350.1, read on the forward strand.
CTGGCATCAACTTCTGTCATACGCAATCGCCTAAAATTGAGTCTTCGTATTTCCTATTTATAATTGCATCATAGGATTTTTTTCATTCAGTCAGTCACACTCTTGATTTCCATGTCACACGGCAATGAGCACTATTGGATTAACACAAGGCTGAAACATCAAGTGAAAGGATAGTAATGGAGGAGCGATTCACTATAATTACAACTTCAAAAGAAAGTTTTCTAAATGAATTCTCAAGTGAAGTGAGAGTGCACAAAAAATGAAATACATTCACTTGCTCTTTGCCAAACCATAAATATTTTAAAATCCAATATGTGTGCGTCCCACAAGAAAACACTGCATTGTTCGATAGGACCATTACTGACTGACGAATCTTCCTTACCCACGTCAATTAAGCCAGTGAGAGGATCTGATGCAACCCCTGGCCACAAAGTGTAAGCTCTCCTCTTATCCGGGATACTGACCTGAAAAACCTCTGACAGAAAGCAACCATCAACTGTAGCTATTCTACAGGTTCATGTCTCCTTTTGTCACCCACGTGAATCCCATTACATCGCTTGTGTCTGTGTTCTTGACCTTTTGGTCATGACACAAAATTTATGATCACTGATGAAGGTAGGAATGAAAGTGCTTGCAATTTAGTTCAATAGAGTTCAACCCTTTGGATTGACTCCTTTTTATTTTTCCTCAGGATCATAACAAGAACACCATTTTCCAAAATGAGAGAGTTCCTCATTATGAATGCTGTTGTCAGACTTGTCACTGATCTTCATAGTTGCAAAAGAAAACAGGGCTAGTAACAATAGGTTGCAAGAAACTGAATTACCATTGTGATTTTTGCAATGCACTTATGCTAGCAATAATGTGGTCAAGGTGCTGTGCACTGTACTGTTTTATTTATTTCTTGTTTTATCTAAATCTTATAGATAACTAAACTAAAATATCCGACATTCATTTTGCTTGGTTTCTGCAAAAAGATAGCAGCAGTTTTGTGGACAGGTTCCTGGATGTCAAGGTGGTCATTGTATAAGGCTTGAAATCCCTGCTTGACTTCTCATTTAACCCAGAAATCAGTTTGCAAACACGGCTCAGCGGCAGCAGCGGAGGAGGATCCAAGAATCCCGGCTCAGAGTTCTCTGTAGGATTTAATCTGAATCATAAAGACAAACAGAGGGAATGAATTCTGCTCATCGCCAAAGACTGGACAAGAGTTTTTACACAGTGTGAGCTCTCACTGAGAATAACTATTTAGCTTTATATAACTCTAATCCCCTGGTTCCTATTGTCTAGCACTGAAGGAAGGATGGGAAAGCTGGGGGTCAGATATTTACTGAGAAGTTGATCCTGCCTTGTGCAATGATTCTGTATTATGCATCATGCTATATTTCCCTGTTTGAAAGTCTATTATAGGTTGTTTATGCACTATTATTATGATCTAGAGTTAGGTGAATGGCAGGGCATGTACAGGCTCACACCTACAGACTCAACAGTTGAGGGCACCTCACAAGCCTACTACCAAATTCAGTGATCTACCTGGTCACTTTATAAGGACGGCAAGAGGCATAAATATGCTTGGTTGACACAAAATATCATTTAGTTTTTTCACCGGATGTTCTCTAACAAGCAGGGATTATTAACACTGAGGACATGGCAACAATTTACCATCGTCCAACAAGCAGATTTAAAAAAGTACAATACACAAATGTTGGTGGGGAATAAATAAAATCTCAATTTATCTCCACAACAATAGTCAGACTGCTCTCAGGGCTATGAATTAGTTTTTCTTCCAGAATGTAGCACAACACGAACACTCGGTATACGAGGGATCATCAGAGGTCATTTCCTTAAGTGTCCGCTGTTGTTGTGGTGCTTTTAGTTTCTTTCATCACTCAGATGTTATCTGAAGGAACAATCACAACATCAGTCTTTTAACAAAGTTACATCTTTGAGTTTTCTGAATTTGAAGCATTCAAAATCATCATCTTTCTTTTTGCTCCTTCTCTGTGTTGCAAGATCAGAGAGCGAAAGTTTTAGACTCCCATTGAGACAACAGGAACGTCTTCAATTAGGTGACAGCTGTGACGGCGTGAAGGTAAATCGTGTCATTCTCTTCTCCAACTTCAGCAAAGAAGTTTTGAAACACTTTGACAAGTCGAGAGCAAAAGTGAGAAAGGTGTCGGGGTGAGGGAAATGAGAATCTTTGTCCCAATCTATTAATATTAATATGAGCTAATCCACTGCTTTGTCACTTCACGTTACCTGATGTATTATGATGATACCAAGGGAGCTGAATACTTAACTGCTATTCAGTGCTGGATGGTTTGACTTTAAATCCTGTGTGAAACCTACTGCCTGTCTTCTCAGACCGGAGTCAAGAGGGGTGACATGAGTCCATCTACGGGAATTCACATTTACACCTGTAGACATTTTTTTGTGTTACCATTCCCAAGTATTAATTGGACTTTTCTGTATTAAAACTCATAACCTGGTGTGTTTTTTAAATGATTACCGACCTATACCCATTATCTTATTTTAAGGTATGCTGCCTGCACCATGGCGTGGGGATACAGCAGTCCTGGGCAAAGTGTGGCCCGGGGGATATATGCAGCCCGATGCATATATTTTCGTGGCCCTTTGACGTCAGACTAAAACTATACCTGATATATTGTAATTTTTCTTTTTTTTGTGTTCTTTCTCTTTTGCTAGATTCAAATTAAATGTATATGAAATTAAATATTTCAATTGGTTTATATTCATACTTCCTAATATCTTACTTACATGTAATCTTAAAGTTCATTTTGTCGTCATCAAGTATGCATTTTGGATATTTTTCGGTCATGTTTTGCAGTCATCCTTGTTTCTTTTGATGATGGCCCCTCACAACAGTTACAGTTTCTAATGTGGCCCCTCAGGAAATTTGAATGCCCACCTTTGGGATGCAGTATAGAGTACATTACACCTCAACTCAGTGAGAAGGAGATAGCAGTTGAGTTGAAAGAAAAGAAAGTAAGAAGTGAAGTTGGTTCACAAACAAGGACATCATCTTCCACAAAAATGAACCGGTGACAAGGCAATTTTGTGTCCTTCATCAGCGCTTCCTTATTCTGAAAAACAAAACAGAAAGGTGACCAAAGCTCTAATCTTGAAAGGTTTATTGTCAAAGACAAAACTGATATTTGCATAAACATTGATGTCAATTCCTAGAAATGAAAGCATATCAACTGTATAAATATTTGAGAAATAATTGCTGTTTGTTTTGATCTTACAATCTGGTGTTAATTGGCATTTGTTTATTGGTACGTGTATTCAAACAAACAGATTTAATGGTGACTTTGATTTCATAGCCGTCAAATTCAATCATATATTTCATTTTACTTGTCCCTAAGATGTGTTCTCAAAGTGAAATTCTTACTAGATGGAAGAACTGTTGATCAATCTGCTATTCTGTGCGATTAGATATAAGGGTTCAAAGACCCTGAGTTATATAGCGATAGCAATGTGCAAATGTATGCCTGTACACTATTTTTCAATTCTGTCAACAAGTCAAAGAGAGAAAAAAACAGCACCTCCACCTTCATAATGGCAGGGTAGTGTTAAGCTGAACTTATTACGTGCCCAGTCTAACTACTTTCACTCCGTAAGCAAACAAATCTGGGCAAGGTTTTAACAAAGCTGAAAAAATCTCATCACCAAAGTGCTGCACTTGGCTCCAGTGCAATTACCTTCTGTAAATGAGGCACAGTCTGTCCTTTGAGTCGCTCACCCTCCGTGCAGACGCTTCCCTGACACATCCACACGAGCACGCACGCACACACACACACACACAGCGTGTCAACACCACAGCTCAGGATGGTGTGAGGCTGTTTACCTTGGTTGCTGTGTGGATTGATGAGGTGGTTCAGTCAAAGGCAGGGCCATGATGCGAGTGGTTGGTGTATTACCCAGGAAAGAGGTGTTTCCCCCTTGGAGGTGGCTAACTGAGTTTGACAAAGCTGTTTCCTGCTAAAAAGCTGCAGGGACGAGTCCTGGGCAGGATCCAGGACTCCTGGCTCAGCATGCGGATGAACATTGTAGATAGTGATGAGAAGTAGAGCTGGGAGCTCGATGACAGCTCCCAGTACAACTGTACAACTCATGTAAGCCAGTCAGTCCATGGAGGATTGAAGTTCGAGGTGGATGTGGAATGAATAGAAAACAGTGGAATATTGTGTTACAAGGAATTTCTGGCATCATGGAATAGACTTTGGTATTTCTTTTACGATCAAGAGCAGTAACATGGGTGCAATGACTACACACTTGTTTTTAAACTGGCTATTTCTGTACTGTAAGGCATCAAAACTATGAATGAACACACATTGAATTATGGTAAACAACAGGTAGTAAACAAAGAAGTGTGGAATTACTCAGAACATATTTTATAGTTTCGATTCTTCAAAACAGCCACCCGTTTGATTACTACTTTGCTCATGCTTTGCATCCACACGATGAGCTTCATGGTGGAGTCAAAGGTTTTCCAACAGGTGACTACATCATGAAGATTATTAAGAAGCCAAGAAAACAAAATGTGGCTACTTTGAGCCATCTAAAATATGAAACGTATTTATTCAACTATTTTTTTCCCTTTGGCTCATAATTCTATTTTTCCTGCTTCATATATTTGATGTCTTCAGTATGTATCCACAAAGCAGAAAGTAGTAAAAATAAAGAAAAAAAATACTAAATCAGAGCGTCTAAACTTTTGGCCTGCACTGTACCTGTTTCACTGGAATCACAAATATTATAATTATTTCAATTCCATACGTAATTTACTTTTTATGACACTGAATGAAGTGATGCTACACATGGATTATTTTGTCATTTTACATTGTCTGTTGGCAATTGTTTAGCTTCATGATGCCAAATAAACAGACAAACAAATCATACTAATCATTCCCAATTTCATGAAAGACAGACAAAAGCAGAAGTAAGTACTGCTTTCTATGTTGAAACTCGCTTAGTAATGTCAACAGTCAAGGCGTGGAAGCCAGGAAATTTTTCATTGTTCAACCAATTGTTCACGAACCTAAAGCACAAGTCAAAATTCCAGATAGTGAAAATGAGAAATTGTGACATCACACTGCTTAAACTGCTGCTAAAAAAAATTAGGTGAGGATGAATTTTATGGCAGTGGTAAGGTGAGGTAAGAACAGTGGGCACTTACTCACTGATAATGGCAGGGGTGTGGAAGTGAGTGAGAGTGAAGGAAGTGATGAAGAGAATGTCATACAGAATCACATTTTAACTACAGATCAGTGACGCTGAGGAAGGTGTAAAGTGGGCTGGGGATTTGGTGTGGGCCACAGCAATGGAAGCTCTTGGTTGCAGAGGGAATTTAGTGGAATACATGATTTTCCTTGTAAATCAGATTTTATTATTATTAAGAAATTAATGTGAAATTTAAAAAGCTAAAAAAGCACTCAGAGAGCACAAGCCTCTGCCAAACAGCTTCCGTCCACCACCAACACTGTTTCCCAATATCCAAGTAAGTAGTTATTTTGATGACAGACAGACCAATGCTGTCGAAAACACGACCTCCTGAAGGAGGAAAAAAAAAACATATTGTATGAAAGTTTTATACTGAATGAAATTAGAAAAAAAAAATTTTGTTAGTGATGTTTATTTACAGCAGATGGGAGTTTCAAGGAAGTATTAGCAACGTGAAAGATCCAGTGCGCTGTTGAGGTGGAATCCATTGTTTCCATTATACTATTTTGATCTTTGTCAAGGAATGATCCAACATTAAGCTTGATATCTTGATGTGATATTTATTCCATAATTAATTAAATGGTGTTTCAGATACATTTAAAACAAGTTCATTTTCAGATGGCCAAATCTCAGGTTGCCCTCAGGCTTTTTTTTGGGGGGGGGATGGGACTGATGTATGATGTACAGTATATAAACACACGTCCTTTAGCAAAAACAACTCTACACGATGCTCCTTTGTCATGCAAACAGTGTATTGCAGTGGATGCAGACAACAGAGCAAAGCGAAGAATGATTCCTGAGGAATGACTATTTTCTGGAAAAATGTTGTTGACCTCTCCAACATTCTCAGTGTATAATTATCTACTGAAGCCTCAAGCAGGCATCTGTCTTATCATCGCAGCTTGTTTTGGGAATAAATACATAGATAAACATTGACCAGCAGACAGAGAAGCAAACAATATGTGTCCCTCCACTTAATGACTCATGAATAGGTTCTTAAAATAGTATCTTAATAGATTCCCAGGGGGAGTGAGAAAACTGTAGTTTCCATGGCAATATTAGAATTGTTCACTTGCTGTAATCGCTCTCTCGCTGTGTACTTTATTTCAAGTAAGGTGAGAAAAAATAATTTGGGAACAATTGATGAGGCTATGACCAATTTCATTTAGACAGTGCACCATTTACTACAATAAAATACATGGATTGCTCAAAATGTGATATCCCTAATGGATTCTGGACACACGTTGCTCAACGGAAAAAAAGGGGAGAGGGCATTAATCTACACAGAAATGGCTCTGTCATTACACAAATGGATGTGAAAAAAGCGACTTCTCAGTGTCTTTGCTCTTTGTCTGGGGCTGCCAGTGGATTTGCTGGAGAAGACAAACTAGCCCTTGATCTGAAGGCTCAGAATCATTGAGAAGATAGATCAAAGCCGTCGCTGTCTCTCTAAGACGGAGACTCCAAAATCGAAGGGAGGACGGCGAGATAAAGAAAGAGGAAATAGGGCAAAATTTGTTTGCTGTGTAATTAGGACTCTCAGTATATGCAAAGAAGACATCATATAGAAGTTGTTCAGATGAGGTGCAGTCAAGGCCAACAACATCACAAAAACACATGGATCGCAGTCTGGTCAGACTTTATTTTTGCTCTGGTCATATTCTCATTGGGACATTAATCTTGAATGTTTTATAAATGTTAGCTACATAGCAAGAATAATAATGAACTTTCCTTACATCACTACATTCCTCCTCCTCCCCCTAAACCTATCTGTCCTCCCGACTCGCACCTGCGCTCTTCATGTCCTCTTTTAATCATGAACCTCTGTGGTTGTCTTGCTCTTCTACTTTTGCTTGGTCCTTCAGTATTGAACATTTGTCATCCAATGTGTGTCCATCATTGTGTGTGGCATCGTTCTCGGTTCTTGAACCGCTATTTCACGCTGTGCATTAATGTTTTGATTATGAAACTAGTTTAACAGTGGACCATTAATAATAAAACATCCATTATACACACAAGAAAATTGTTATATTTGGGTTGCTTATGACAAATGATAGCTTCAAATAAAGAAAACACTTAATCATGAGAACAGACCGTCCTGGAAATGAGGTCTCGTAACGGTTCCAGCTGCACAGCACACCACACTGGTCAACAGCACAGCACTCATAGATCTAGCAGTCTATCAACTAATGTTGCTATCCATGTCTGTGGATGTGGAAATGGACTTACTTTTAAACATCACTCTTGTGCGATAGTATAGTGAGACTTTATAGTTTATTGCTATAATGTGAAGCCACCACTCTATTCATTACGGCAAAGCCGCCTGCTGGCTCTTCCACCCGAAATGGATGAAGTGAAATGGTAGCATCTATGCTTATGAAAAACAATGCAGCCATCTTTTACTGGTCGTTCTGGGGCCCAATCATGAAAGACCCTCCTGAAAAGTCTCGTAAGAATGAAAGCAAATGCTTTCTTGATGTTGAGATTTAGGAATAGGAAGAGACCCAGGAATAAAATAATGTCTTCGCTCTGGCAAAGGGATGTTTGGTAGGCCCCCCGTGAAATGTCAAATAGTTCAAATCCAGGCATCTCCTCTGGCTTGCAGATGTCTGATCTCGGTCACAGCAGGACACATCTCCTCAGCCTCAGCATTTCAGTTTTGCTGTTGTTAATTCCATTAATGCAGATAGCCGTCCTTCTGGCCTTTAGTTAAAACACTTCCTGCGAGAGACGCCTGCTAAATTAATTAGGTTTGCCTAATGAATAATTAAACCAGGGGAAAGATAATTTGGTGTTATGCAGCGAGCCAGACCATTGTGCATGTAAGGGAACTAGGAACTCTCCATTTACATTTGGGAGGGAGAATTAGCAAACAATTTGCCTTCTGTTCCACTCTTTCGCCATGACAGAAATATCACTGTTGATTATGTTTTGACAAGTGTCAATACGGCATGCCTGTTTATTAACTGAAGCAGAGACAGATCCTTTATGAGGTTCCATTATTTCGCTCTTGAATTGGATGCTGTCATCGATTTGCCGCGTGAATGAAGGCAGATAACAAATGTGCTATTGTGTGTCTGAGGCGTTTTGTCACGGATGTTTAAGAAAGAAAACTTGCCGTGCTGCCAGAATGACAGGTAGGGTTCACAAACAATGCATGTCTGGAACATCTTGAAATGATTAATACAAGGGCAGCAAATGTAATTGAGGAGCTGTTAGCAACATCAGGCTGGTTGGTGGAAGGAATTGGCTGCTTCATTGCCAAGTGCATTTATGCCTTATCTAGCCTCATGAAATGAGTAGTTTTCCCGATATTGTGTATCTTACATTGAAGGCTGGAATTATTTTGAGCTTGGATTAATATGAATTTTAGTCACATTAATAATTGAAGTCAGCTTTATTGATTGATATGGCACTCACATTAGGAAGCCATTTGCAAAATATGTCAGTTACAAAACTAACTTTTAATACACAATGAATTTCACATTTTTGGACATTTTTTTTTCTCTACTCTATGGACTTTATTTAATCAGGGAAAAATGATATAGTGTTAATTTCAATGATTTAAAACTTCACTACACTTCAGCAACCGTCACTACTGGTTAAACTTGGACAAACTTGTTTAGGTATTAATTATGTTCTTCGTTTTTCACGAGCGCCCTTGCTATTACGCACCTCGCTGACATATGGGACAAATGCCTCTGACAGATTCAATTTTGTTGCCCTCAGGTGATTTATAGGCTGTATGAGTCACTCACAGAGCCAGATTGAAGGAGAGACACCAGCGCGTACATTCACACAAACGCCTGCCTGCTCTCTCTCTCTCTCTCACACACACACACACACACACACAGACACGCACGCACATACCCTTTCTGACTCCTTCTAACCGCCTCCTTTGTCCCTCCCCAGTTATAAGGGCTTTGCCAAGAAATCATTGGCTCCACCAAGAAAGGGCAAATCCTCTTCAGCCAATTTAAATTCTCCGAAGTGCATGCTGCTGACGATTGCAAACTAATTAATAGACATGTCATGAATAAAAACACTTTGATTATGAAGAGAGGTTGCCCTCTGCCTCCTTTTAGGCTTGTCATTAGCGTGAGGACACATGTGGAGACCAGCAGGAGTGTTGTTACCGGCAGCCTGAGACCGCCACAGATGCCCTCTTGTGATTAAATCCTGCCTCCATGTTTTATTCAGGGCTGAGTGCAGCGACCCGATGCCAGTATTTCTGATTAGCAGTATACCTGTACGGACAGGGAAGCCAGGACCAGCAAGACCAGCAGGGCAAAACCTATTGAAAGGGACTAGACACAGAGACATGAGATCCTGAAGCCCCCTCTCACACAAGTGCACTCCATTACCCGCTCCCCTTGTGTCCGCTCAATCAAAGTGACGTCGAGCACCGATCCTCTCTTTCTATGGCAGCACTAGAGGTGCACTCGCTAACTTTTATTTATGGCTGCCTTGAACTGCGAAGCTAACACTCAGCACTTGGTCCCCCTCTACGTCGGTTCTGTCAGCAGTCTGGGGAAAAAGCGGGTAGTCTCTTTCAACCCTGTGTACTGTGGAGGCAAAGGGAGTTGTCCAACTGATTATTCGAAATTCTCTCAAGGGAAAGGTCTGACCTCCATGGCTTAGGAATTACAATATAAACGTGATGTTTAAGCACTCTTGAATTCAAGCTGCAATTTTGTCCTGTATTTTTCAGCCTCTGCAAGTCCACATGTCCACATTTGCCATTTTAATTAAGTTTTTTTTCCATTTAAATGCAGAGTTTAGCTTCTGGTCTGGCCGTGCTGCTATCACATGGATCCACTTGTTATTTATGCATTTTTAGCAGTGAGCTGTCGCTGTTGTCAAACTCACCAAACCGTGAAAAATACAGACTAAAATATTGTTGTTCTTAAAGCTTAGCTGAGCGAAACCGCAGCATTGTCTCGTCACAAAACAATGTCATTCCAATCACTCCACAAGATTATTCCAGTTGGAGAATGTGTTGCTCTTACACTAGTGCCAGAACACTCTCAAAATATTTTCTCTTTCAGTATTGAGTTAGACACAGAAGCTGTGCTTTTCACCAGAATCAAATTGCACACCCAGCATTATCATCCACCATTCAAAATCTCTAAACAACATGTTGGGCTTGCTCTGCTCAGCTGCGTTATTGATCGTTCGGTATCAGTGCGGAGTTTCAGAGGCGGCTCGGTCCCCTGTAGTCTTTTGTTGGCTCAGCGGTGCCGTATGTTGCACCGGGAAGACTTTTGGGTTGTCAACATGTTGTCCACAGCCCAGCTGACTCTTCCCGAGGGAAGCCAGACCCCCTGCAGGAGCCATCTGTATCTCGGACGAGGCTATCCATCATACTCACTGCGGCGCACAATTTGGACTTCTTCAGCCGACAGCTTCAGGCAGCACTGAGCAGCTTTACATGTACATGACGATAATGAGAGCCCTTGAAACCTGCCGTCGCTCTTGAAGCCAGCCATGAGGGCTGAGGGGAATCAATGAGTCGATCCCTAAGGATAAACCCTGTGCATCATTTTGCCTGTCTTATTTGTGGAGTATTTCATTGCAGAGACAGTTGAAGAATGTAGCTATTTTGTCCGATAACCACCAAATGTTCAATGTCAGTTGAACTATTTAAATATAAATGAAATAAATTTAAGATCTTACTTTAATGAGCTCATATATATATATATATATATATATATATATATATATATATATATATATATATATATATATATATATATATATATATATATATATATATATATATTCAGCAGCGGCTGAAGGATGAGAAGAGACAGATTTGGTTGAACATACATAAATACATACATAAATTTAAGATCTTACTTTAATGAGCTTATATATATATATATATATATATATATATATATATATATATATATATATATATATATATATATATATATATATAGCGGCTGAAGGATGAGAAGAGACAGATTTGAAGGATGAGAAGAGACAGATTTGGTTGAACATACATAAATACATACAGTATTTATGTATACTGTATGTATACATAAATACATACAGTATACATAAATATATGTATACTGTACATATATTTATATATGTATAAATATATGTACAGTATACATATATACTGTACATATATATGTATATATATATATATATATATATATATATATAAGCTCATTAAAGTAAGATCTTAAATTTATGTATGTATTTATGTATGTTCAACCAAATCTGTCTCTTCTCATCCTTCAGCCGCTGCGGCTTTAAAAAAAAAAAAACAACAAACAAACATCTAGTGCTGTTGGTACTCAAACAGATCGATATCCCTTGACAACTAATAACCCTCTTTCAGAATCTCACTTGTGCTCATCCAATCGCAGGACACATCCATGTCAAGTTCAGCGTAAGACCTAGCTGGCCTCCGTGTCATAGACTCAAGATCTGATTGGCTATTGCCAGTGACTGTCTCCGTTCACAGCACACGTGAGCCCTCTCTTTTGATTCTGAAGGCCTCAGGCACATTTAACATTTCCACACACACTAAAACTGGTAGAGATATGATTGGAGGCATGAAACACTGTAAGCAGCATTATCAGGTGATTATAATATGGTGAGAAGAGAACAGATTTGATTCATTTATATGCTCGATTTATTTATTTAAAAATATATATGATAATACATTTTTTTTAAATATCCTCGCTCCATATTTGAGTTATAATGGTTGAGTCAATCTTAATAACTGTCAACTCAAAAAAGACTTGGTCACATAAAGGATCAGTATGTGGTCTCCAACTCAACACTTAGATTGTTAATAAGATGATTTGGTGTGAAGTTAAATCATCAGTCTCATTTAGTCAGCGTGGTAAACAGATAGTAAACAGTTGTTGACACAGCCGCATGAACACGAAATGTCAACTCTAACTTCCAGGCAAGTCTTTAGCTCTTGTCAACAAATGTCCCGCTGCCTCAGGATCACTCAGATATTGCCAGTTATTAATTACAAGATACACCCTCGTCTGCCAGGAGGAAACAGGACCACATATAATTTACTATGTGGGCTGGACTTGCTCTCCTTATGTATGCATGTTGTACAGTAAACTATACGAGAAAACTCTCATCAATGCTTGTTAGGGTTCTTTGTCAGCACTCTATGATTGCATCCATGGGGCTTTACTCTCAGAAAAAGGGAGTTTTTGCCAAGGGCTGCCTTATACAACCATGCTGAAGCACTGCTCATTAATTTCCACAAGCCCGAATATCCAAACAACTTCCAGTCACTTGCCTGTTTCTTCACCCTCAGGCTGCCATCATCTACTAAATAAATATGTTTCTGTCAAATAAACCGCAGCTCTGCTTTTGATGTGCAGCGAAGCGCGAAGAAATGTTTTTGCAGAATCAAAAAAAAAACAAAAAACACACCTTTGCGTGGCTGAGGCCATCAAAGCTTTTCACTCCATTGCCCCACAAAAACGTTCACCAGCGACATTTCACTCATCAGTGTTTACCTGTGATACCAAAGCAATATACAGAGAAGCAATCAACTTCTTTTGCTTTTGACCAAAACAAACATTTTCCTGTGATGACAGATGCAAGATAACATCGCACTGAGCGGACGCTGTGGGCCAGGCGTAGAGCAACAATGAAGTCTTGTTGCTGTAGTCTCTTTTAGAAGGTTTGATTGTTGCTCCCTACACATGCAGCCACCCAATAAATTATGTTTACCTCATTTAAATGCCTGCAATGACAAATGGGAATGATTGTACTATTCAATCTAATCACTAATTATTTATTATATATTTTTATTAAATAAGTATGCGATTCTGCAACTTGTTTTCATGTTTAGGTAACATGAAAAATAGTCAATTTGACTAAATCTCAACTGGAAAAGATCTAATCTCTCACCCTCTTGTCATTTTTGAGACATCAGAAGGAAAGTGGACTTGTGTGTGTGTTGCTCAGGGTTAGATCAATTTTGAAAACCGTTTTGGATAACTAAATCATCTGTCTAGGCCGAGTCCAACAGTGTGTTAAGCATTCCTCACAATTTAAAACTGGGAAAGGGTTCTTTTGCCTTTTTTTTTTTTTTTTTAACGTAATCCTTCATCCAGAGTAAAAGAAAGAGTAAACCATGGCAAGTATGCATCCATATGAAGCAAACAATCACCATGATACCAACTAACACAGGGGTCATGAATGTGGAACCCTTGGGCATGGGTATGTAGGGACAACCTCAAGAGCTAGTAGGCCTGTTCAAAGATACATTACATTGTCCATCCTTAAACGTGTTTACTGTAATAAATGTCATATATTTGTGACAACTATTTTTTAAAACAGTAGCAGAACTAGTTATTTTGTTGTTTTGTTGTTGAGGTAGTTTAACAGAGCTTGGTGACACCTGGTCTAGAGCCATGAGGACATCATGGATCATTTGGACCGCAATAAAATTGTTTTATTTTGTATGTAATACAACTTTCAAATATCAGATTCGGGGAAAAATTGATTACCCTCAATAAACAACTTAGTAATATGTCTATTGGCAGCAATGAAAGTTCACACTTTATGACACCATAATTACTGTATTAACTGTAAATAAACGAGTAATTTGTTTTCTAATAGTTAATACAAGCTCCCAATTAACTATCAATGCAATTTGATCGCAAAGACAAAGTGAATAGGCACAATGCATTTAGGGTCCATCAGTCAGAGCAATGGGCCAAGATCAAGAAAGGAAGGTGCAGGCAGGTGGGAACTGAAGAAGACGACAGGTGTGAGGTGTGAGTGGCAGCCACAGTGGACGGTAGGGTTCAGAGACAGTAATTCTCACACAGACAAGAAGCAGAGTTGGAAGAGTCAGAGTTGAAGGTGCTCAGGTTTCCATTGGGAGAGACTAGGAAGGACAAGATCAGAAATGAGCAGATCAAAGGAGCAGCTCATGGAGAAATGTTTGAGAGGACAGACTGATATGGACAGATGGAGTGACAGGAAACATGTTGAATGACGAATGATAGAAATGGAGTAGGTACAAAGTAGACGAGGTGAACATTCACATGAAGAAGATGGGTGTGTGCAGGGAAGACGAACGAAACAGACAATGGTGGACTAGACTGACCTTTTGTGGCAACCCCTGATGGGAAATGTAGAGGAATGAGGGGATAAAAGTAGGCCTTCTAATTCCTCTCCACCTCATGTAGTGTTATGTATTGGTACTCAGTAGCAAGGGGGTTTATTATCGAGATAGATTAGCCCTTGAAGTGATTTCTTTAAAAGACCTGCTGATTTTCTACAGCCTTTGAGGAACCTTCAATGTGAAACCCTTGCCACAAAAGGGGTCTGCTGTTCTCCGAAATGTATATCGTGATTACCTTTTCATTGGAATTGAATGAATATTTATTTCAATCTAACATCATACATACTGTAAGATACAACAATTATTTCGTCGTCAACTTGATCTGAGGGATCGAAAAAGGAGCAGAGAGAAGAGCAGTTCTCATATTTTCTGTCCCTTTTTTGTATGTTCTTTTCCCAGGAGTCTATTATTGAAGTCCATTTTGGTAGCTTCACAGGAAAAAGAATGTGTGTTTCCGCCTTCATTACCAGAAACGTCTTTTTTCCTGTTGTGTGTAGTCGTGGTCACTGTTGTCCTGGTTTGATCATTGTTGAATTTTGAGTTCCTCCCTTTGTTGCTTGTCTGAAATTTTCTGCCTATTTCCTCTGTGAAGTTGATTCGACAGTGCCGCCCTCTTTAGCGGCACCATATTCACAGTTTGTTTTCGTATTTCTTCCTTCATTTCTGAATTACTCGAATACTAAGAAAACACTCTGGTTTCTTCCATGGGTTAGGCTTATTTTCATGTCTGTATCAGATAGCGGTTGATGTCAGCAGTCGATGCACGTATTTTCTACAACCCATCGTCCTACCGTAGTTCTCGAAAATAGTTGAGTCACACCTATGTTTTTGTCTCATTGCTGTCAATTTGTTTACATTGAGCAGTGTTAAGATGCTGAGAAAATTATCTGCTTTCCCCATGTTTAAAAAGAAGAACTTGATTTGCAATTTTTCTACTTTAATTGAAGATTTTCTTCAAATTATCATTTACAAAAATGAAAATATTGAAATATATACATCACACTTTGAAAATTAAATGTCAGTACACAAAGCAAAGAATTAAACTTAAGTGAAGAATTTACTTTAAATGTGTTTATTCAAACCTGAATGCCCATTCTATATAACAGAAGAATTGAAACTTAAATCGTATGCAAAAATAATTCTGAAAAATAAAAATAAAGGAAGTAGTAGTAGCAAAGAGTCGCTGCTGTGGCTAGTTTAAACGGCGGATGTAATGCAAAGGATATTGAAGAAGTTGTGGCAATCAACACGGCTATCCACATCACAGACTACTGTCTCAGGAAGCCATTTCACCATCGATACGCTCACAAGTGTAGTCAACTGAATTAGAGACTTAGACTTCCTTTAAGAAAACACAGCTGTGAGACCTTGGCAACGGAATGCCGTTCCTTGGCTTCCGGTTCAAATAGTAATAAAATACTAATGAGTGCAAAACTAATACTACAAGTGCCAAGTAAAGTAAAGTAAAGTAAGGTAAGGTAAGGTAAGGTAAGGTAAGGTAAGGTAAAGTAGAGTGCAAAACAAAAGACAGAATAAGAGAATGACCTATATGTAAACTGTACAAACAAAAACAGAAACATTGTAGCAGCTGGGGAGGTAATTGCGTGAATGGGCGGTAGTTACATCCATTTTATCTGACTGCTCGCAGATTAATGATGCCCTGCCAGTCATATACTATTCCTACACTGTTTCGCTTAACTTTTGATGCTAAAAACGTTGCTGGACAGGCTGCCACCATCTTGGCATAAAGCTAAGAATGTTGAGCAAGCCAGTGCTGCCAAAGTTTTAAGAAGCATTGTCAATAGGGGACATTCACTCTAAATTATATTTGTAATGTCTGCGTTTGTTGAAGAACTGTACTTAAAATGTGACTATCTGTACAGAAGCAGTAGCACAGTCATTTCTATTGAAGCTAAAGCCTGGATATATACGTGGAAAGACTCTTCAGGGTCATTCTGACTGTCTTGGATTGTATTCAGAGGATGTTGGGCCTAATGGCTGCCAGAGCAGCAGCAACCCTATATCATGTTAAAAGCATGCTTTCGACATATGGCTGCATTGTCTGCATCTGAACACTGTCAGTAACGCATTAATCTGTCAAGCTGGTAGAGCAAGTAGGCTCCACTTTGAGTCATTTAATTCAATCTGCCTCAGCTGACAGCTGTGTGCTGACAGTGCTCTCAGATGCAGCAAGTCTCAGAAAAGATTGAAGATAAAGGAAAGATCCTCTTGGCAAGGGGGGTGAAATGTCATACCCCAGTGCCCTGGCCAGATGAGGTTTTCTTATGCGCTGAATTGGCACCATAAGACACAATAGTTGGAGCTCATCATACAGTATGTGAGCTTTAGGAACTAGGCCAGCAGGCAGTGTCACATTTGGTGTTGTCATATTGAGTCATCATCCCTGCATTACCAACATGCTCCTTCATGCTGGTGTGCTGAGTGCTTTCACAGTTTCCCAATAATTGCCCAGGCAGGTTGGCGACACATCTAAATCCTTGTCCCCTGCCTTCCCAAATTCCCACCTCAGACATTGTTATACCTCATGTAATCAGTACCAGGCAGGATGAGGAGCTGAAATTCTCTCTGCTGTCCACACATGCAGACCAGGATAAGTCCTGATCATCTTCCCATGCCAAAGATCAGCCCCCTGCAGGTTTAGAATTCCACCACCGGGGAATCCCATTTACAATGTGAGATTGAACGGATGAAACCCATTTCATGGACAGGGACAGTCCTGTGAACAAATATTCAGAAGTAGCCAACAAAATATTAGTAAAAATAGCATGTTGCAATTACAGATTCCATCGCAGTTTGAGTCAAGGGCAAGCAGGCAGTTTTCTAATGTGAATCATGAAAAAAGAAGTAGTGTTTTCATGCACAAAAATTAAACCTTTATGTCTGTTGGGTGGTTCACAATGTGTATTTAATGCTAACATTCCAAAACAGGAAGGTATTTTACTATGTTTATTGTTCCCTTGAAAAATATTTTCAAAGAAAAAAATGCAAATGTAAATATATCCTAGTACAAATATGCAGCTACACTTTTCTTTTACTCCTGAGAAATGTTGACACGTTCACCGGTACAATAATAAATCTAAAACAGTTTCTTGTTTAATGGTGAAGATTGAGTCCAAGTCAAGCAAACGGAGTGACCAATACTTGCTCTTATTGACTCTTGACTGACTTTTTGAAAGTCAGCTTTGGCTTATCTCGTGAATGTTTTGGATCCACTCTGAAGGAAAATGAGTCCCTAGGGTCACTGCCCTTATTGTAGTCACCTCATATTTGTTTTCTCTAGTCAATGATCCATATCTTGCCCATCTGTTCGAGTGCAATAATCCCTACTGACTAAACACTAGTCGCTGTGTGGGGAGGAAATACAAACAAACAAAACATGAAAACAACAGCAGATAAGAACCTTACTCTGAGAATTAATCAAATCCACCCTGCCAGCCCTCCTTTCAAAGAAAACTGTTGTGGCTTAAACCCACGTAATTGTTGAGGTTCACATCAATATATTTATGTAGAACTGCAAGATGAATGTCTTTGTTTCAACATCACACTTCACTCCCAAATTCTTTGTGAGGCGACCCATCAGTTTCACATCAACTTAATTGAGTTTCAAATCTAAGAGCAGCATCATTTTCACTGAATTTTTATGAGACGCTTGCCGTGAATTGTCAGGGGGAGAGACGAGTGTTTCCTGTTGATGTGTGTCTGCGCACACCAACCATGTGGTTGAAGGAGTGTCACTAATAGCCGAAATTAAATTTCTGTAGATAAACATATGGAGATTGTGGGCTGTGAAATTGACTCCAGGCTGTGAAATTAAAGGCTGAGCCCAGTGAGGTGATCACTCTGGTTGTTCCGGGGTGGAGCATGCCACACTGTACGACGTGTACGCCGCAATTCAATTAGTGGCCTTGATCAGCTTCTTAAGCGCGACTGTTGTGGTGTGACTTTGCAATCCGGGGCGCCGAGACTGTGGCTCAATCGCAGCAAGATATTTGATTTATTTGTTCATTAAGGAACTCTCTGCAGACACAGACCTCTCATCAATCCCTGTTCACACCCACCCGGCACAATCAACGGAATTCTTTTCCGCTTCTCTCTGAGAGCAGAGCAAGAAAAGCGTTGTTGCCATTCCTTGGACTGCCCCCTGCTAGAATTCTCCACTAACCAGCAGTGTGGTAATCCTACCCAAGTGGATTAAATTTGAAATAGTAATGTGTGGGGAGAAAGAGAGACGGCCAGTGAAAAGCTTGAAGGATTAAGTCAGAGCTGATATACTGGTGTGGCAGCAGCGACATGCTATGCAAGCAATGATGGTCTCTATAATAGAATTGTGACGAAGGAGAAGGACAGTTGAAAAGAAGGAAGTACATTAGGCACCAGTGCTCCAATAATATTGAATAGTAATGCTTCACATAGTTTCCCTGATACTGCAGGTACAATGTGAATAAACTACTTTTTTTTACTTCTACTACTTCTACTACTACAACTATGTACTGCTACGACTACTACTACTACTACTACTAATAATAATAATAATAATAATTATTATTATTATTATTATTAGAATGCAACACTAGAACACTAGAAACACTAGATTACTGATGCTGATAAAAACGGGGTAAAGTCAGGTACTGATACTCACAATTACTTGAAAATGATGTATGGCAGCCAACTGATATTAGCAGTATACATTCTCTGGAGAGTCGATAGTTGAAGATCCTAAATGGTCCCATACTTTCCAATTTTTCACAAAGAGCTATGTTTCACTGTCTCGTAACACAAATCATATTTTATCATTATGTCGTTCGGTCATGGGCAAAATCAAAGCAAACATCTTTCTTTCAAAAACATGATCACCCTGTGAGGTACAACTGGGTTCCAACGTCCATAGACAAAATGAATACACCAGTCGCGAACCTGACAAGATCATCTTCACTGCTAGAAAACAAAGTCACGCAGTTTGTACACAATTGTATTATATACAGATGGTCAAGTTTGCCCAATTGATGGTCAGATAAAGTCGCTCAATAAATACCCAACTTACTGGACCAAGAAAAATGCTCTAAGAAAAAAAAAAAAGAAAATAAAAACCAAACCATAATAGCGCAAATTTCCTTGAACTGTTTGTGTTGCAGTATTTAGTTTCCCCCACTTTATATATATATATATATATATATATATATATATATATATATTTTTTTTTTTTTTTTTTTTTTTTAATTTATTTATTTATTTATTTATTTTTTATTTTAGTGTCACCTCTTACCTGTAAATTTTGGATGTGCCTGTACTGTTGTGGTGATTTGTCATTTGACAGAAGAGCTTGTTTGAATGTACATGGTGGCTACGTGAGTCCATCGCAGTATTCGTATTAAATTAAATGAATACTAAAACAGAATACACAACACTTATGCTTCCACTGTGAGCCTATTGCAGAGAACAAGTGAACCCCAAGTTTAGCTCTGAAATGAGAGGAAGTGGTGGTGCGATTTGTACCTCTAAAATACCGTATGCTGTAACTCTGCTGAACCCACTGTGTCTGTGTCTGTCATGAATCAGACTATGACCTTTTTTTTTCTTTTTTCAGAAAAATAAGGAAGGGAAAAGAGCAAAGCTACTTAAGTGAAACTTAAACTAACAGACTACAATTGAGGAAACTGGAATATTTTTAATGAAGCTTTCGGAACCCCAATCAAACCGACAAAAGCGCAATTTGACGCGTAGATTAGACGAGCCTTGTGTGGAGAAGGAAGTGTTATTCATATCCATTTTCATGCTTTATTTTATAATGTTTATCTCTCCCTAGGCGATCACTTTGTCAGCATCAGTAATGCCTATAAATCCTTCTGTGGAGGAGATTAGTGGGTAAGAAGTGCTGCTGCCTGCAGTAATTAAAAATTTTGCTGGATTGCCAGGCTTTTCCTTCCACCGTCTCCTCCAAGCAGCCTTACTGGTTGTCCTTTTGTCCCTCTCAGAAGTTGGAACGTTTTGCAGAACATATCAGGCTCAGACGCTGTGCGCCATCACATTTAAGAAATGACGTCTTTTTATTTAATTTTTTTATACCGCCTTTTTAATGGACAATGACTTCATTCAATTTGAATGACTTCTATTATTGGATATGGATATTTGTCCAGAAATAGAGATTTCTGTTTCTTTGCACTTCAGATGTGTGAGAAGATGTGGATAAGCACTTTCAGTTGAGGTTTCCAGCCAGGTTATTTTTGCTGTACGTTGCACATCCATCCGGTCCTATGGGTCTCCCTGTGGTCTCAGATCTTGGTGACTTTGTTACAGGAGGCCAAACCATGTCAAGTAGTTAGCTACTTTATTTATTTTCCCTCAAGCTCAGCAGTAGAAAGTCCAACAACACTCTTGCTGTGTCACTTCTGAAGTATTGTTCTCCCGCTCATGCGCAAGAACCGAGGCACTAAATCATTTTCACTTGATGCATGAAATGGCGTTCCTTGCATGTATACCTGCTTACTTTATTTTTAGGTCTTTCTTTGTTACTAACCAACTATTGAACGACCTTCACTCAACCTTCCTGAAGCTGCACCAGCTAAGTGTGTTGTTTGAACGATGCATGGGTGGTTTTAGTTCCAAGCTTTTTGATTTTGAAGTTGACCTTTTTGGGCCATTGTTTTGGATGTGTTCTCAGAACACATTTTTCTGTCCCACAGAAACTAGATAAATGGCCTGTCGTCATAAGACTGAGAAAGTAAGTTCTGGCAGACAGAAAGGGACTGAAAGGGATTTGACATTGAAAAGTCGGTTTCCAAAATAGATTTGTTAAGATTTTTAAGTGGGTTACATGGGCAGTTGCTCTACCACTTCTTGGGTCAATGGTTTATTAATTTGAATGTTCTACATTAAAAATCAATTGTTTTCGTATAGAGGAGCCTTGTGGGGAGGCACTACTCTTTGCTCTCCATTGAAACAAGTAAATATAGAGACTTTGATAGGAATGTTGGTGGAGTGGTAGGTAGGTTCAGCAGTTCAGGCAGTGATTTTTTTTTTTATTCTCATCATGGTTTAGAAAATAGCCACAATATGCAGAGGGTTAATATGACTGTCACCTAATGTTTAATAAAACATTTTGTGCTTTAATGAGGAGAAACGTCAGTTTTCTTTTTGTATAACAATAATGTGTCTGTTCAGAAAGATATGGAAACGTGGGAATCACCGACAAAAATGATCTTCACTCTGCTCCTTTTCAATTTATCAGAAACATTGTGATCTAATGCACTGAATTGTAAGTTAAGTAAATGCTAAATATAATTAGAATGGATTAGAGGAAACTGAGATAACACATTAATTAGGAATACGTTTGTTAACAATAATAAAAGTAGAAAAACAAAAGAAATCCCTTATTCTTGCTGATGCGCAGCAGTTCTCAGATGTTTGAATAAAAGCGAAGACAAACTACACCTGTCAGCCATTTGCTACAGAAAATGTATTTCACGACACTGCAGCTCATATCTTGACAATTGCATTCAATCACAAATAGAATAAAACGCGATTGTGCATCTTGTTGCAGCATCAGCAGTATGCAAACACACGTCCAACCAGGAGGCCAATCATTTGTATTGCCTGCAAACATGCTTCTGTCTCTATCTTTGCATCATGCGGGGGGAAGTGTTGGGGATAGTTTAGTGATTTATCGAAGACCTCGCTCCATCCATCTATCACTGTTACGGTTCTCTTAAATATCTTACTCCAGAAGACCTTCAACTACTCTGTTAACTCTGTGTATCAAGTTGGTATTTCTACATTATATATCAGTTAGTTTGTTACAAATCTCTTTTTTTTCACTTTTCATTTCTCATCCTTAATGTGCATCTGCGCCAATAATGCTGCTTTTCGTATTTGTATACTTTGTATCTTACTTCACAGTTTATAAAATGTCCATGATGTATGTTCTAGGGCTGCACCAATCGATCGGCCGGCTGGTTTATCAGTACCGAAATGGGCATTTGTAAAGCCATCATGATCGGCCGATCAAATGACAAGTATAAGCTGATGTATTTATTTATATTCAATAAGGAGTTAAATAATGGAGTTTGTTGCATTGGACTAGCAGCCGAGTTCTGTTGTTGAAGACTGGAGATGCACTTGATGAAAAGAGGAGCAGTCTGCCAAGTTATAAGGCAACACATTGTAGGTCTGATCTGTTCATTGTTCAATGAAAATGGAACAAAACATTTATTTTCTATTTTCTATTATATTTATTGTATGTTATTTTGCTTAAAAAGTTTTCTATAGTCTTGTTCCGTGTTTAGTAGGTTTCTGTAATTAATCTAAAAATACGTAAAATAAAATACTGACTATTTTTTGTGATTTTGTGGGTGGGGGAAATGAAGAAAAAATAAACAATCAGGAAAAAAAGGTGATTGATGCCTGCCTATTATGTTCTATTCAGTTTATTTGTAGCAGCAACAGGGATATGTGCTCCTATATATTATTTATAAATGTGCTGTGAAACCTTTTCCCTGTCTAATTGTCATCACCTCACATTCATCACTTATCCTTCCTTAAAACACAACACAACCTAAACTTTCTGTCCCCGGCCATCAGGCTGAGAAAGATAAATGGTTTTATCTGTAATTGAGTCTATTGCACTACACTGGCTCTGACATAAATTCTCTGCTGATAAGAAGGAGCTCTTTGCAGGCCAGCAGGCACGTTCTCAACTACTATGTCTCCTTGTGAAGCCTGCAGCTGAAATAAGACCCCTTGGACAATCATTTACACTGTATTTCAAAGGATACGATAAAGATTTAGCTCTTAAGAGTGTGATTTGGCTGCAATGAATCTTCCTGCAATTAGATTAATATCATGCACTTCGGATGTAGAAATAAATATCATTTCTTCTGCACTCTCTCGGTAATCAATTGTAAATCCAGGCCGGTGTGAAACATCCATAGATCTTAATCCTGGGATTCAACCATCAGCAGTATTGATGCTGAGACTGATGGCTGAGAGCATCGACTCAGGAAACTGCAGGGAACATTAGACTGAGCGACTGGTTGTCCGTCTTAGAGGAAAGTCACTGACAACTATTGAATCTTCAAAGTTCAGCTGACAGTGACATTTCAGAATGTGTACGTTCGCTGTGCATCACTGAGTGGTAGGGGATAGTCAGATACAGTCTGGCCATTTTAAAGCTCCCTGTTTATTTTATTATTTTTTCATTTAGCCATTGGAATGTGGCAACCTTAAAAGGTGATGCTGCAAGGCAAGCATAAAACAATGTCTGCGTTCCTGTGTGCCACATGATACGAAACAGAATATTTTCATTCTAAAGTTGAAGTTACAGTAATGGCTCCTGGTTTAATATGGAAGCAGTGTCAATATCCTTCGGCTTACATTTAATGCCGTCCACCACCTCACCCTTCCTCACCTGACACCTTCTCCTCCTCGGCCCACCTGCCCATTTAGAGTAGTTGTCCCTTTCACTTTTACCCTCGAAACTCATCACATTTCGGTGTACTTACTCCACTGGTTTTATGAAATTTTAGGAAGATTTGTACTCAATACATTTACATTTACACAAAAAAAATCTGAAAATAAAAGTACTAATAATCTAATTACTACTATTATCTATGATATTACGCCATTAATGTGATTAGGTTTGTAGTATTTAAGATAGCTAATATTATGTTAGAAAATAATAATGTTATCTGTATTGACTTGTTATTTTTATCTTTTAATTTTTAACTTTAAAGTATTGGTAATAATAATATAATTGGTAAACTGACTTAATGCTGTATTTCTTAAAGAGTAGGGCTTTCTTTCCAGTACAGTTGAGATGATATATTTCCCGACCCTCCCAGCAGTGCAAAGAGGTTGCTGTCCTTCAAACCCCATCTCAGGGGCCGCTCAAAGCCTTTGACACACTGATGTGTTGGACTGCCAGCTTACTCACCATCCTCTCTTGAGCTGCAGTGAAACTGTTGGGTGACTTTTACAGTGATGGCAGCTCATGTTGTCACACACTCTCGACAGCTACTCGGCAATTATTTAAGCATTTAAGTCACAAGCTGCAAGTGCCACTCAGACCTCAGGCCTTTTTGAAGATGGAAATAACACTTGTCAAAAAAAAGAAAAGGAAAAAAATCACTCACACAGACGCCAAGCAATTAATTTTGCACACTGGGTAATTGAAATGAATGTCTTGTACCTGATGTTCCATGCTGTTTAATAACAGAGGAGGCTAGAATAGTTTTCCTCTTAATTATCCGTCCATTACATGCCGTATATTCTTGCCAAGTAAATGTGACCAAATCTCTGCTGCACAGGAGGCCGAACTTGCCAACCAATGCCTCCTGATAAAATAATGCTTATCATGTAGTATCTGATTCCAGGTGTGCTGGCTGGACTGCTGTGCTGGTATACGGCCAGGTTTAAAGGATTAGAGTGGGTTTGTATTTAATAATGGGGCTGCAGTGTGCTTAACCCCAAGACTGTGACGGCAACTTTCCACTCAGATTAACCCGAACATTTTTTTTGCGGAATTTATTTCTTTTTTCTCTTGCTACTCTCCCCACACGCTGGTTTGTGGATGTTCTGAGAGTTTCTGATAAGTCCACATCCTGTCTGCAGGGAAGATATCACTGAGAGGAAATCTTGCCCCTGAACATAAAGGTGTATATCACTGTCAAGCTTGCGCTGACACACAGAAAGTCAGACTGAAAGGGAAAAAAATATGTTTTGATATCACACTGTTGTCATCGTGCCCACTTGTCGCATGTGTTGAAATACACCTATGACATATACCAGTCTGCTGTCTGAGTAGAACAATGAGGTGGATGCACTGCCTCGTCTTGTCCGTGACTCAACATAAAATTAGTTCAGCAATGGACTCATCAAATTTCTTAAAATTTGTTTCCAAAGTGCTTGTCATACCTGCTGTTTTCTCCTTCAGCTGTGTTCTCCTGAGCCCTGTCCTTTCCGTTTGTCCTCTTTTGGTTGCTATTAATGAGGATGTGCCGACATCAGCAATCTTCAGGGTTGTAATATATTCTGGAAATGGAAGTTGGTGGATTGTTGGCCATCTTTTAGTGGTGCTTACAGGAGATTCAGGTTGCAGTTATTTCGGGATGTGATTCAGAGTGGTGTAGGCAGGGGCCATATTATGCACTTACTTGTTAGGAGTTCTTCAGTGTTTGCACGATGAAACGTCAGCTGATATGTCATGTGTAATAACCATGTTCATGCATTTATTGTAGGAATAATATTATTGAGAAGCAAAGAAAGCTTTGTTTTCCCAGACTGACATTTTTATCTCACTCTGTTGACGTCACATATTGACGTCTACAGATGACACTATTAAACCTACAGGGTCCATGGAGCCTGTGAAAAAGGTGCAGACTCAAAATAATATACAATGTGCAAAACAATGTTTTTAATGACCTTGGTAGGCCAAGTAAAACGACACCTATGGCGAACTAAACCGTCCTTACTTTTCTGGATTTTTTTTTCTAACATTTGGTGTTGGCAGAAATGGTGCTGATGTGCAGTTCTGTCGACTCTCAATAGTATAAAACGAATTCTTCTGCTTGTGCAATTGAGCGCTGAGACACCAGTGTCACCTCAGCTATGGCAAAGTGCAGCTACTGCTGCCACCTGGCTAACATTACACAGGACACACTAAGGCTTGTAGTGGACAGGGATTTCTTCAAAAACACCAGGAACATTTCCTGCATTTTTATATATATCATTGTATATCATCTTTAATGTGTAAATGTGTGCACATTTCTGAAAGAAAAAAATAATAAACGTTTATATTTGTTGAGAGATTTTTTTCTTTCATTTTGACGCAATTTTAGATCCAATATATTAATAATATTATGTGAAAATAAAATCTTAACTTTACATTCACACAACTGAGATGATGCTGAATAAAATGACCCCATTCATGGCTATGCCAACAGTTTTTAAGCGCATATTAAAAACAAACCATGGCCATTAAAATTTTGTTGCGGTGATGGGGCTGTTGTCAGTAGCTGCTAAATGTAATTTATCATCTAACTTAGTTACTTTTAAATTGAAATAAGTAAAGTAACTTTTTAAGTGAGTAATCTGTAGTCAATGGTCCGGTTACGTTTTCATAGTTACTGAGGCAACACTGCATATTGGCGATTGTCGAAGTCTGTCTTCCATGTTGCATGTTGAAGCATGAGCCTTTCAATTTAACCAACTATTTCCCCTCCTGCTGCATTTCCCGATGCTGACGGCTGATTCACTGAACTGTCAACAAAAAGAGGTTGGGTAAAGGTTAAGACATGAAGTGATGTTCTGTAGGTTTCAGAGGTTACAGCCATTTGTCATGTACTGTATAGTTCCATGTGATCGTGAGCTTGACTTATGATGCCACATTCAGTCAAGGTCGTGGGCACATACGATGCCAAGTAACGTGACAAGTGATGTAGCACTGAGGTTTTCAGAGCTGCAGTTTCGTGAATTTTTATTGTTTGAATAGAGTACAAAGTAGACTTTAACCTTTGACCCCTTCAATGGTTTAGCAACATAATTATGAGGTTTTTTGTGTGTCATAAATAATAAACGTTATGATGATGCTCTGGCCATAAATAATACATTCATTTTGTCAAACCATTGCGACATCAGACTAAAATACAAATAATTTCTGTCTTGAACTCCTGTGGTACCTCGTCTATTAAATCCTAAAGTTGAAGCTCACAGCTGATGTTGTTGCAATGTGTGATCCCATGATTGGCTTGAAATTGAATGCTCACACGAGTGAATTAAACATGATCCTTTTTTCGCATTATTTTTTTAAAGGCTGATGCTGCTGAGGTTTGGTATTTAATTTTTCTGCTGCGGAGCATTATGGAGAAAGTATCAGGGCGCAAAACAATTTTGTTTAGTTTCCTGTCAATGTGAATGTAATGTATGCGAATCAGTGATCAGAGACTCAACAATAATAATAACAGGACATTAATGTTGATAATATATTGAATAAATCAGAAAATTATTAATACATATTTCAAGGTGAAATTGTAAACCGTCATCATGCAACCAAACAAATGGTTGCTCTTCCTGTGTGCTGTATTTCACACAGGTGGAGCTCTGCCCTGATTGAGTGTGACATTTGTGATAAAAGCACTGACCATAAAGCGTCAAGTTGAAGCTGAACGAGCCTCACAGCCTCTCCTTTAGTTATGCTCGACACCCTCGTGCTCCTGTCTTGTTGGGGTAGCTGCCCTTCAGCAAGGCTGCCACGTTGGTCCGTGTTCTCTCTGACGTGAGCTAAAGTGAGTCACATCGTGGCCGAAGGCATCTGCAGCTGATGTTAGTGACCATTCACTGTCTTTTTCAAATACCTCTCTCTCACAATGACCTTTTTTTCGAGCTTCTGCTCTCACATTATCTTGTTATAAAAATCTCAGGGACAAACAACAAAGTGCTTCCCAAACACAGGGTTACCTCTTTTATTGTCTTCATCTATTCATCTGTCTGCTTTGCCACCAGCTGACAAGCTGTCAGTCTTTTGTCCTGCAAAAAAAAAAAAAAAAATCATTCTGCCCTGTTATGTGCATGATCCAGCTCCTGTCAGACCACATAACTCTGGAAACTGATGAGAGGTGCATTCTGGGTCATGATATAAAACCTGCCGCGGGATAATGATCACTGCTGATAAGCTTTTGTCACGCTTGTGTATTGACATTAACTATGCTGTCTGTTTGCGACTGAAAAACTTGAGCAGCTCTTTGTACCACTCTGAAAAGCTTTCAAATGCACTGTGTGCTCAAGATTGTCTCGGCATTGTACTTAAGTACAATGAGTGATTGTCACGATGGAGAGTCTGTTATTGTGTGTGTGTGCTGACGCCGAAGATTTCCAGTTTGTTGAAATAAAGAGCTGTTGATCCTCTCGCTTCTCTGGAGAATAAACAAACAGCCACAGATGTGAATTTCAGCTTTGATATACAGGATGTCTGTGGCATGTGTGATGGCGGTGGGGTTGGAACTGGCGTGGGTGTTTGGCCCACCTGCTGCGTTTAAAGACCATTCACATATCGAGAGGAGCATACAAAAGAGCCATGGAAGAAAGCATAAAAAGAATCCTTATTGTTGAAACATTGTCTCTTGATGTTCTCCTTCCAATTAATACCTCTCCTGGTGTTCTTTCCTGACTGTAGCCTAGGTTGAATCACGCCACATGACGTCTCCTCCAATTTCAATGAAGACATGCGGAAGTATTCCTCTGAGCTGTCTGTGGTCCTGTCATTTAAATGCAGAACCTCTAAAAAAAATAAAAATAAATAAAAAAGTGCCCATATATGGGTGTGTGACTGCTGCTTTACCCTAGACGTGTGTATGACTTCAGTCTCAGATTTGATTTCACTTGATAAACATGCCGAGCGTCGCTCTCTTGGGTGGAAGATGTCTTTTTATTCAGTCATGGTTGTTTGCAGGGAGCACATTTAAAGCATATGGAAAATTTAAGACAAGGCTCCCATTGGATTCAAGTGAAATTTGCAATATGCTGTTTCTCTAATGGAATTGTTGCATCACACAAGGAAAGAAACAAAGTTCTAAATGTGCATTGGTGGTAACAGTGTCCAAGTTGGCGAATGACTCATGTTCTTATCAGGATGAATCACCCTATTTTTCATGGGCAGTTCCAACTTTGAGCTCTAGTTTGCCGGCAGCATTGCAGATAAAATCACCTGAGGTGTGTGTCTCGATGTTTGGCTGGTTCTCAGTGAGATAAGGAGGAGCTCAGTCGAGACTGCTTGAAGAGCTGCTGCTTGTTCATGCAGACAGGAGATGGTTCGGTAATTTGGGCATCATCTTTGGGTCTTCATCTGCAGTATTTCCTCAGTAACTCTATGTTATCATCATAAACAAGACAAGAATTATACCGGAGGTTGAAGGAGACCTGGTAAATCAGCCCTCTAGAGCCTGGTGGTTGGTGTCAGTGTGGAAGATTGGTTGGGATTTGGTTTTCATTTTGAATAGAGAAGATTGGAGGATAGCAGCCAGTTCATACATTAATGTTGTAGTCGAGACCACGTTGCCCAAGACTGAGTTGAGAATGAGACCAAAGCATAAAGAGACCAGGTCCAAGACTTAGTGGGTATTGAGTGGAGACGAACACCAGTGAGGGGATAAGACTAAGACACTGAGAGCAGCCTGAATACTGAATACAGAACAAAGTACTAATCTGTTCCAATGCTTCATTTCAGTTCTTGAATATTTTGAAAAAAAAAAAAATAGTAAGAAATGAATGGGTGAGGCTATATAACATAGACATATGGTTCTGTATTCAGTTTGGTCTCTGTCCTGGTCCAGGTATCGACTCAATCTTGCATCAACACGAGTTCAATGAGTCAAACTGTACATAGTCTAGCTAAAGAGATCGTATAAAAACAGTAGAAGTCAGGAGCATCCCGTGTGTACTCTGTGGCATGGCAATGTTCTAGCCAGGCTGCAACAGTATCGTTGTGCATAAAGAAAGAATCTAGAGTAAAATGTGCTCACTGCCATCCGATGATATAACGGTATGTAGGGATTCTTTAACACATCAAATTACCTTTTTACAACATATGGAACAATTATGTAAACTAAATCTTACAAATGAATCCAGTCTGGAAAACGCATTATGTCCAGGATATAACTCATTGATGTCATCACACTATGTATAATCAATACAGGACAGGCGACACACTGCATGTACAGTAATAGTATAAACATTTAGTAGTTGACAAAGAGTGTCCATCTGAAGTTTGGGTCAGTCGTTGAGATAATGTAGATGAACCATGAATCGAGAGCTGTGCCTTTTGGCTCAGCTCTTTCTTCATCATGGTAGAACACTACACAGCATATCTTGCTCAATGTACACTGCTTTTTTAGATTTAGATTTATACCACACCATATGATTGACTTTATTGATTTAGAGCATTAGCAGTAGTTCAGCGATTGTAGTGGGCTTTCTTTTACTGCAGTTCTGTCTTTACAGCAATAACAGGATTCTTTTCCCACCTGAGGACAGGCTGTCTTTCACTAATATAATAATGGCAATGTCATGGTATCACACAAAAGACAAATATATGTCATAACAAATGCAAAATTCTCATAGTTTCTCGTTTCTGGCCTTAGAGTGAAATCCAAGAAGCACCCAAAGAAACAGAATGATGAAATCAAGAACAAACGCTCCAAAATGGTGCAGTTGGCAGGGAATCACTGATTCTTGCAGGCTGTGGCTCATGAGAGCTGGAGCTCTCTATTGTGCTCTTCGAGAATATATATTTTCATTTTTCAATGATTGTACAGTGTTTGTGAGCATTCCAGACATGATTTTAAGCATCTATGATGGGAAAAAAAGCAATCAAAGAGAGATCACGCAGCTCGTCTCAGTGTGTGTTTGCACACTTGATGTAGTAGACGGGCATCTCTGGGGAAGAAATTATCCCATCAATTGCATAACTTTGAGCAAAAGTTGTTAAGCTTTGTAATACGATCCAAAACAGAATGGCACCGTTCATTTTTGATTCATTCTGTCTTGTGTGTGCATGATCCGGCCTCCTGAAAGGGTTTCATCGACCCAATTTTTTGCCTGAATTAATAATGAGTGAGCACATTTTTTGGTTTGTGAGTGAAGCTTAGATTCATTTTAAAACTCAGAGACATTAACATTACAGCTAATTTTATTATGCAAACTTAGTACTTCAAGAGATAAGGGTAACCACCTCCAATTCTGAGGTCATTGCTCTAGGCTTAATAAAACGTAATGTATTCTTTCTCTGGGCAGTCAAACAGCATTTCAACCTTTCCTGACTTGGTGCATATAGTTAAAATGTTGAGCTCTTGCTCAACATCCTGTGCAAATACCACATTCTGAAGTCACAATTTACCACAGCCTTTGTCGTCAAAACGATTCCGATCCCAAATTTCCCATTTGACGCCATATTTTATTATTATTATTATTGTTTTTTTTTTAATAAAAGGAACTCTTTGGTTGAAGTAGAGTAGTTTAGGTCGAGACACACATAAATGCAGAATATGAGATATTTGGCACGTTTGACAGATTCCAATTTAACTCATTAATTTGTGCTTAAATAGAGAAGCAAAAAAAGAACAAGAGACAGAAAAGAAAAGAACACTAGAATCTGGCGTTGGTCAATAACCTCATTTTCATAGACAAAAGGCATCGATTGACCTTGAGCACAGGCGCATCCATCACTTTAAGTTACTGATGAATACATAGCAGAAAATTGGCAACCAAAATATCCATGACATTGTGGCAGTGTTTTTGACTGCCTCTGCAGCAGAAGTGAGTGTTCAAGCTCCACATCACTGCAAGGAGACAAAAATCCCATCTCAGTTGCAAACAAATAATTAGGATAAAAAGGAATGATGAGTGCAAACACATTACGACCACCATTTTTAGCTTTTGCTAGCTTTGCTCTTAAGTCAGTGCTGACCACTCATTGTTTGAATTTTACATGTTATCGAAACATATCCATTCAATCCATGCAATCCTTTCCCACCTGGGCGAGACAGTCCTTAAACTCTCCTGTTGAGTACTTGGATGTGAACTGATCAACATCAAAAGGGCAAAATGTGGTGAAGAAATCATCGGTTCACTGTATCTCTCGTTCTCCTCTCCAAACACTTATTTAGAGGGCGTCAGCTTCTGACATGTAGACTTGAAAGCTCCTGGGCCAAATATTTCCAGTTGCTTAAACTTTCAAATGATTCCAAACAACATCACTTGTAAATCACGTGTACAGGTTCTTTTAAAGTGCGGAGGCTTGAAATTCAATATACCTGTAGGTAAAGTCACCAACACCTTTCCCCGCCTCAGTACATTAATGAGTTTATGCAGTCATGAATTTTAGAAGCCAAAGCAAAGAGCTTTATGTTTTTTTTTTTTGTTTTGTTTTTTTGCTTTGGTGAATGAAGAGGTCTTGCGTATTAAGTTTGTTTATGAGGAACAACAGCTGCTTGCCAAGAGACTTTTCATCAGCCAGGTTTTGTTTGCGCCATCTGTCTGTGCTTCAACTTTATTAGTTCTACTGATGTACTCCAAATGACTGGTGTGGAGATTTAGATCGCTTCATAATAAGGTGCTCTTCATCCATGTGGCACTTGCTTTCATCTCTCTGTGGAAAACATCAAGAAAGATTCTGAAAAGCATACGAGCTGAAAGAACATGATGTTCAGAAATAAATGTTTACTTTGTCAAGGTCGGATTTAAAAACATGTTTTTATTCAATTCCTGAAATTTAACTTGATAGATGGAGTTACATGATATAAGAGGTTGTGACCTTTGAAAATGAATGAATGTACTGTATATCACCACAGTAGTCCTGTATCTCTGAGTTCTTAAGAGTCTAGTTGTTACACTGGTGGTGTGTCAAGTATGTCTTACTCATTGAGCTGTCGGGTCTCCAACAGACCAAATACAAAGGACTGTGAACAACACATGAGCAACTTGAACTGATGGCCTTGTTTATTTTACTTGGTGGTCAGATGCTTGGCAGCACTCACATTCTGATAACAACCATATATTCCTGCTACTACAATACGGATAAGCTTGATTCTCTGAGGGGGTTAATAAAAGTGCTTGAGCTCTTCTTCTCACGTGAACATTGCAGAGCATGTATGCTTTACGTGGCATGTGGGAAATTGACTTCAAGTAATAATATGTGTTTCAAGATTAAGATCAGTGTTTAGCTTTTCATCCCATTTGGATGTTCTGGCAATTTACAGTGGTGAGTAAATGAGCAGCTAGCGGATGCTAGTACGGAGCAAAGAAGAGTGGAGTTGGAGTTAAAATAAAAGAAGCAGTTATTACCTCAGTCATAGCTAGAAAGGCACTGGGAACTCAAACTTCTGTTGAGGACATTTGTTACCAAATGTTATTGCCCTACATGTATTTTATCTGTATAATTTCACACGTTTTTTTCCAGCTTTTGATAGACTATTCATAGCAGCTCTGTTAGACAGTGTGTGGAAGAACCATCACAGAACTCAGTTGTCACATGTTGACCATTGTCAAGGGAACATGAGCATTCAGTATTTGAATTGGGTTTTAAAAAACAAAACTCTTGAAGAGCTGAGCCAGAAGGCAAAGCTATCTATATACCGATCCATCTTCGTCCAGACCCTCACCTATGGTCATGAGCTTTGAGTCATGACCGAGAGAGCAAGATCCCGGATACACACTGCTGAAATGGGTTTTCTCCGAAGGGTGGCAGGCGTCTCCCTTAGAGATAGGGTGAGAAGTTCGTTCACTCGGGAGAGGCTCGGAGTAGAGCCGCTGCTTCTCCACATTGAGAGGAGTCAGCTGAGGTGGTTCGGGCATCTCATCAGGATGCCCTCTGGACACCTCCCTTTGGAGGTGTTCCAGACACGTCCAGCTGGGAGGAGACCGAGGGGTCGACCCAGGACCAGGTTGAGAGATTATATCTCTACGCTGGCCTGGGAGCGTCTCGGGATCCCCCAGTCGGAGCTAGTGGATGTCGCTCGGGAGATGGGCGTTTGGCGTGACCTCCTGAAGCTGCTGCCCCCGCGACCCGGCAACGGATAAGCGGGCGACGATGGATGGATGGATAGAACTCTTGAAGTGCTGTGAAACATATCCTTCGATTCCTGGATGTAGATAGTTATGCGGAACACCATTAAAGTTTCATCATCTGTCACATAATCAACCTTTCCTAAAAATCTCAAGTTATTTTAGTTGTAGCTGTATTTACTTTCAACGCATTTATTACCTCTTTAAAACAAGAAGAATGGTGTCCTTTTTATTATAACTATAACTACTAATGTGTGATTGTCATCCAGGTCTAGTCACCAAACCAACTATCTGTCACCATCCCAAAAGCCATGTATATATCAAATTGACAACAAACATAAAAACAGTTTGTGCTGAGGTGAAAACCCCAGCTAACTTCTGCTACGACCGCATCTCCCACTGAGACCCTGTGTGCTCAGACAAAGCTTTTCTACCGTGCTAAAGTAGGTGCGAGTGGCAGCCCATGTCAATCACTGCCAAGCGGTTCAGAGCCTGGCACTGCAAACGCAGCTGCAGGCTACGGCGAGAATGTGCTGCGCAATTACTTTATCAGTCTCGCCAGACAATCTCACTGACAAAAGCAAAGAAGATTATCCCATCCATCCTCACGCAACAAATACATTGGAACATATTTTCTTGATGAATGCAGGTTTTCTTTGTGTGTGCGAAACATATAGAATGTACCTTTTTTTTTCAGGAGCACGGTCCTTTCGCAGCCCTGTATCTATCAGAGCAGGAAGCAGCATCATCCATCACTGTCACTGTTAATATTGTTTCCCCCATGCCTCCCAATAGGCAGCTTGTGTTTTGGTTTACAGCGTTTATGTTTTCAGACTTGTGTACTCACAGGCTCTCACCTGGCTTCGCTCTCTGGCATGCCCCTGCCAACACGCATAAAACTAATTTCAACATTACATGGAGGGAGCATATTAAATTGCTCGACTGGTAGACGAGTCTCTTTCCGTTTTGCCATTGCTCTATCATCAACCCCTCCAGGTTGGAGCACCATATTGTTTGTGTTTCATTATCAGTGTTATTTTGGTTCTGGAATTTGATTATGGACGATAATGGTAAGCACGATGAGAGTATAATTAAACATTTTCAGTGACTGTGTTTGCCGGTATATTTGTTAGATCCACATTTTAATAATGCAAATATCTACTTAACTTGAGGAGTCTATTTTAACACAAAGAATGCATGTTCACAAATTCACAGAAAACAGTAACACATTAACAGATGCACTCTGGAGTCCACTGAAAATGACGTTTTACTTTTACTTTTTTTTTTCATCTTTGTACCATAATCCTCCAAATGAATGGGAAATCTATTGCAATTTGATATAATGCACATTTGAGAGCTGTTAAATGACTCGTAACTAGCCACATGATAGTCAGCTCTGTTTCTGTAAGATTGTTGAGCCTAGTCGCCGTTTACGACAACGTTAGTCATTTAACCACCTAAACATGTGGTCAATAGTGCCGCCATCCTATCTTTGCATAAACAGCATTGGATCACGGTTGCCTTTTGAAAAACAGGCAAAACAGAGCGTTTAGTCGCTGATTCTCCTTTGGTTGTGAATGGGTGAGAAAAAAAGGCAATTTCACCATTGTACTATGAGCAGTTTAGTCACGGCCAATCATATGAGCATTTGTTGGGAGCATGCTGTTGAAATAGAAGCTGCGATAACCACACCGCAATTTGCATCCACTTGTGTTGCCCTGCTTTTTGGCGCAGAACCAGGGTTCAGGACTCCGACCGCCTCCCCTCTCATGGATGATAGTGGGAGAAATAATTGTTGAGAACACACTTGCGCATGTCTTTGTGATTAGCCTGAACGTTGTCCCATTGTAATATGTTCCACTAGACTGAGCCCTTTACAGGTCCCTCAGATGATTGGCAATGAAGCAAAGGAAATCTTTTGTAATGGAAAGTAATATTTCTCCACTCCGAGCCGTGTAGTTTCAGACTTTCAAAGACAACCAAACCATGGTTGGAGTTGTTACTCTACCACTCTGCAGTTCCATCAATATGCTGAACTTGTTGACACCTTTAGCCTTCAAGCTTCCCGCCCCTTTTTCTTTATGCTATGCATCAATATGTAGCCCTGAAATTCTTTTTTACTGCCATTCACCATGAGCTTGAAGATTTTTCTGATTTCAAACTCAGTGGTAACAGGTGACTGACGACTATTGAAAGCTGAAGCGCAACCGCAGGAGGTAGCACAAAGCCACGGCGCAAAAACCAAGAATGATCATGGCAGTCAAAGCAGCGACTATTTACTGTTGCTGTGGACCTCACATCGATTCGCCATTATGCGTCTGTCATGTTTCAAAAACAGAAAAAACATTGTCCCCGTTGACTTTTCTCATTTTCACCTTTGCTTCAACAATTCTGTTTTTGTGCTTCTTCCTTCACTTGACTGCACAAAAACGTGTGCAGGAACATCACTCTGCTTCTGACAGATGTAATCACTAAATTTTTTTTTTTTCCTTGAACCTTTGCCACCCTACGCTTTCTTGTAAATAGACTGAGGTGAAGGTTCACTCTTGAACTCTTTGCATCCTCAGACTTTTACATCTATATTTGTACAAAACTTCAGCATACTGTTGGCTTTTCAGTTGATTAGACAGCTGCCAAGATGCGTTTCTTGCAAAGCACTTAATGGCTGCATGGAGTGGGGAAAAAAGCAGCAGCAGTTGCTTGAAAACAAGACACCAGAAAATGAAGACAACCGTTGTGATAGAAAACCAATTAGTTGTTGCATGGAATCTTCAGTTGATTTAATTAAATATGATCACTTTAACATGTGTTACAATATGTCACAAAACTATGCACTAAATTACATGTTTCAACTTTTGCAAAAACATATGAAACAGTACATAAACCCATGACTCATCAATCCGCTTCCCACTGACTCACTGAAAACTACAATGGTCGGACGAATTATACATTGTTTTGCGCTGCCTTGTACTGCTTGTTTTGTACTACTACTTTATTTTATACCCAGAGCCACAGCAGCTGTCACCTTGATTTGAAGCATGTTTTGGATAGGATCCATTTCACCAAGGCCCACGTGGTGAGGTAAAAATGACCAGAGATTTTAGTCTCGTCCAGATGTGCCATGTCACTAATCTGTACTGCACTTCATGAGTAAGGATTACCAATACCAAGAAAGTTACCTCTGATAACGCTAATCCAGTGTGAATAGACCAGCAGTGAACATGTATTTTAGTTTACCATAGCTCTTAGCAAATGTTTGGGTTGTGGACCATGACATTGAATAATACTTGGTCCCCAAAACACCAATCACAAGGTTTCCTCTTCGCCCCAACATCTTCCTTTACCTCTTTAAGTCACCGTGTTTTTTGAGCGATATCAGAATTCAGTCATTAGGATTTCCTGAGTCCCTAAGGTGAAACTTTACCCACAAAAAAACATGTGATTTTTAAATGTTTTTTGGTCCCCACAGATCACAAATATAGCCTATATGAGTCGCTATCAATTGAGTCACAAAGCAACACAAGTCATTAGTGCATATATTGGCCAGTTTAACTGTTTTGTGATGTTGGCAATGACTATACCTTTGTGAATGTCCCAGTCTTTGAAGAACAAAACAACATATGGGAATGTTAATGCAGAATAAAAATTCTTTAAAAAAGTGATTCATTTTCTTTTCTTTTAAAATTTGTATTTATTACTATTTTTTATTTCTGTTTTGAAGAATCGTGGTTCACCTTATAACAGGTGAACAAATGAGCAAAACACAAAAACAGTCAAAACAGAGACCGACATTTAATGAGTCAAAATGTCTCCCCCTTGCCATTCTCTCTTGACCAGGGTTTCCCATTTAACAGCAGTTTAATATTTAAGATTATAACTTGAATTCAATAATAACTCATCACTCGATAGAATGGTTAGCCATACTCCTCATACAACCTCAGAGGAACGATACTGAGCAGCAAATGAGCACAGCTGCAGTGGGTGTGGGTTTTTGTTCCAAACCAGATGTCAGCTCAAACAAGCAGCAACTGACTCTGAGGACAGATTCCCTGGTTAGTGAAGCTGTGGGTGTGTGATAGGTTGGAACAAAAAGCTGCACCCACTGCTGACCTTTCGGCAACAGTTTGGTGACCCTTGCTCTTCTCACTAAGACGGAGCTGCTCCGTATCGTTCCTCTGAAGTCTTGAGTCGAAATTGATGCATTGTTTGAGGTGATTGGCTGATGAGGCATCATGAAACAGTGTGCTAATTTTCAGAGGCCACCAGATGGCTCACTTGGTTGAGAAATGATTTGAGGTTTCATTGAAATGGTTGTTTAAAAGCCAAACTGCAGATAGTGCCATCTATTGGCCTCTAAAAATTAGGACACCGTTTCATGCACCCATCACTAGTTGTTTGTGTGGTGACATAAGCTTCTACTCATGAGTTACAGGTCTCCATTGATATGATATGGTCATATGTTTTTGTGCAATGACAATAAAGAAAGTCTAAGTCTAGGTCCATTAAGAGAACAGGGGCCATGTGAAGAAAAAGTGGAGACGTAACCATCAGGGTCATTGTGTCCTGTAGATTTTTTCCAAACATAAATTGACACATCCTTTTGAACAGTCACTGGGAAAGTATCTAAATATGTAAATATGATGAATGGATGAATGAGGAACAATTACATCATTAATTGTTTTTTCCACGCCATGGAGTTTCTAAGCCTATTACAGTCATCCAATCAAAAACCGCCAGCTCAACCTACTCTCTAGATGAGTGTCTTTTTCCCCCACCCTCAGCTCTTTTCTTAATTGACTCCAACATGGTGTAAATGAGAAGAAAATGAAAAGATAAATTTCCCTAATGGAAGGAAATGAAGTGTGAAAAGAGTGATTCCGAGCTGTATTTTTCCAAGAAGTAATTCATCGGCTGATTGAAATACAACATTCCATTTTGATGTAGAACACCTTGTTCTAATAAGGAATTTTTGTCATCGTGGTCCATAAGCTATTTTTTAATGGGGTTGCAAATAAATTAGGGTAAATGTCTCACCCCAAAGATGGGATGTCTCTTACACGGGTCTGTTTGCAGCTGGCAGCCATACGGTCACACACATATGCAAATAGCCTTGCGGTGTAGGTCTGTTTTCCCTCTGCTCTAGCTAAAGGTCAGGTCCCATGAGTGCACATTAAGACGCAGTTTGTTTAAATCCACTCTGAAGGACAACGCTCAATGAACCGGAACTCAGTCGATCTGTAATAAACGAAAGGGAAAAGTTATGGTTCCGCTCAATAAAGTCAAAGGGTAGATGGAGATTCAGAATCTGCCTCATTCCCGCCAATCAGCTCGGGTTAGTGTGAGTTTAACTTATAAACTGCCGTCTGAGCAGTGGGTTTCTTACTGTTATTTATTTTGTGTTTATTTGCTTGAAAGGCTTCCAGCCAGTGCGTACTTAATTGAATTTTCTACATCTTCCTCATGCTACTTTTTAAATCCATTTCCACTTGTGTGCACCTGTCACACCCACAAACCAAATGAAATTATCAATTCATTAGGCTGACTAATGGACTCATTTATCAGTTTCAGCCCATTATCCCCTGTAGCTATTTCTAATCGCCTCTTTTTCTTAAAGCAACACAACCGAGATTTTATTTACGTTTTTTCTTTTTTTTACTTCCGGCGTTGACTTAATTATATCTCGGTCTTGGATGTTGCCTTTGTAGTCTTCATCAGGTAGGAATATGAATCTGAACCTGACATGGCTTGCTACACTTGCTTTAGCATAGAAGCTCAATGTAGGTTCATGAGGTATCATGAAACAGTATTGCAGGGTTTCATCAAACAGTGTCCTAATTTCAGAGGCCACTAGATGGCGCTCTTGGTTTAGAAATGATGTGAGGTTTAATCTAATTCCACAACAGACAATGCCATCGGGTGGCCTCTGAAAATCAGGACACTGTTTCATGAAACCTCGCCTAGTCATCACTGGTGGGGATTCCCCATCTTTAGTTAAGTCCGGGGTTAAGTTAAGAGAAAGGCAAAATCAATTCAAATTTTCCTTTACTTCAGCTGTTTCATTTCAGCCCTGTCAGACTAGACAGGAGCTTCAGTCTCCCAACCCAGATCTACATTTGCCTATGGGGCTCTGCCCTTTTGGGAGTGCAAATGAAGAATATAGAGGTATGAGATTCCTGATGCAATTTTTATTTTCCACACACAGACACAGAGGCTGTTCTGTGAATATCTGGCAAATATATTCATCATTATACTCTCAGTTTTTGAGCAACGCATTCCCTGTTTCCCATGCAGCCTCATTTGGTTGATGTAGTTAAACCAGTCAACATTCTGAACCTCTGATTTCCATTTCTTTCACCAGGACGATTCACAGCTGACTCACTCAAATGTGCATGATGGTTTATGAGTTAGCTCTGTTCCTTGTCTATCAGCCTGAATCACCTACTCAGATATTTTATGTGTATGTGCCATGGATGCATCAAATATAAGATACATGTAGTTATATAAGAGTTTGCATGTGTGGGCGTGGGTTTTCTCCGGTTTCCTCCCACAGTCCAATTGGACACTAAAATTACCCTGCGATGGACTGGACCTGTCCATGGCGTACTCCTGCCTCCTGCCCAATGACCGCTGTGATAGGCTCCAGCACTCCCTGCGACCCAGAACGGGACTAAGCCCTGGTGAACTGACAATGTATGTATGTATGTTCACATTAGTTGATGTCATTGATAATGTCGACAACAGAAATTTGTTGACATCAAAATCTGTGCATTAATACGGCTGTTGGTGTAAACACACATGGCTCACGGGATGGGCATCGAGAACTGGTTGTTATTCAGAAGCAGTTAGAAATGATCACATTCTCTGGAATCATTAAGATATGTTAATTTCTGTTCCTTTAATTGATTCCTGACTTAGCGACTGAGCTGTCGCTGCGCGCCACAGGCTCCACGTCACCACCTCAGGTTGACCGTCTCAGTCACAGTCACGTAGAAGTTTTTGTTTGCGAAGATAACGCGTCTTAAGGATGAGCAAACCCCTTCGACACCATGGTAGAATGATGAAAGCTTGTTCTGTGTATGGTGTGTGACACCACACATCCTCGAGCTAACAGCTAGCATGTAGGGTAGCACGGAGCTAAGCGTTGTAAGAGGAGCTTGGTTTCTTTTTAATGATGTCACACACGTACATCTGCGCTACTTCAGTGATTTTTTTTTTACAGTGATGTAGTGAAGTATCCTCGCCGCTCTCCTAATAATAACCAGAACTGAATTAGGCAGCTACACTGAACGCATCGTTTTAAATTATTATTCAAATAAGAGCGTGTTGATCAGATATATTATATATACATATATGAACATTGATGATTTTTAATTGTTCTCAAGGACCAATAAAGACCTTCCTTTTAAATAACTGGCGCACTCTGTCAACCGTTTCATGGTCTATGCTTCACAGGGGTACATATTTCTGGATTATGTGTCATTATTTTAATATACTTGTTTAAAATGTATAGTGTCGGAGCACAGTTGAGATGATGGGGTACATATTCCTGCATTATGTGTCATTATTTTAATATACTTGTTTAAAATGTATAGTGTCGGAGCACAGTTGAGATGATTTAAGCAAATTAAGGTTGAACAGAAATTCAAAATAGATAAAAAAAAAACGAAAAAATAATAGACAGTAGATTAATCGACAACGAAAATAGTCATTAGTTGCAGCCCTAATTCACATGTATCCTGGACTTCACCAATGACCGTGTCAATGTGCAGTGCTCTTCTTGAATACGGCTGTGTCCCATTTCTCACCCTAACACTTCTAAGTTTAATGTGACCCAATACACCTAAGACTGAGGGCATTCGCGGTTCACCAGT
Source organism: Synchiropus splendidus (assembly GCF_027744825.2). Taxonomy (NCBI): domain Eukaryota; kingdom Metazoa; phylum Chordata; class Actinopteri; order Syngnathiformes; family Callionymidae; genus Synchiropus; species Synchiropus splendidus. Next base: position 3,652,139 of record NC_071350.1, read on the forward strand.
TGAAATGATTCCTTCAAACCGAGGAGCTCTGGAGATGACTTGAAACAAAGTGGGAATATGAAGTGTGGATAGATTTCCAGGATACCAAAGTACTTTATTTAAAAACAATGTTGCATAGTACAACAGAGACATTTTAGTAACGAGGAGTATTCTCCCGTCTATTGTCTCTCGTATGACATGTTAGCGACCCAAACGGTCTACTGTGTCCAACTTGAACAATACAACATGTATGTACAACTGTTAGTTTTTATTTCTTCTTCACAAACAACAGTTGCCTAGCAGCCAGCCTAACGTTAACATCATCATACCGCCAACAGATCTATTACTGGCTCACAGATCTTCGGCTCCACCCATTTCTTATCTGTTGGTTCACCAAACCGAGTGAGATTTACAGCGCCCATGCAAGAAGTTGCAAAAACGTTGGAGCTGGCGTCTCCAACACTCAATCTGCAGAAAACAAAACACAGCACGGCAGCCAATGACACGTTGTCTTTACGTGTAACGTAAGTGAACACGTCACGCGTAAGGCACAAGGTCGTGTTGTCCCAATTCTTAGGGACGTCAATCACCTCACTTGGTCATCAGAGGGCACTTCATAGTGGAGGACACTCAAAACCAAGTGCTCGTGTTAAGTGCTAGTGTTAGAGGGAGAAATTGGACACTACTACAGGGGATGGATTGCTTTAAGGTGTTTCCATTATTTTGTCCAACCCCTGTACTACTACTAATTCTGACCTCAAGTAACAGACTACAAACATGTGATCAGTTAGAGGTCTTTGGACAGGGTTCCCTGCCTTCCTACCATTGTATAGTAATCTCATATCTGATAGCATTGAAGTGCTACATAAAGTTCTGAGGTCACACAGCAGTAAATGTCATGATGACTGATTCTGAATCAAGTGTATTCAGGAGCTAAACCTCCCGGCGGAGGCCATAAGTCGTGTTGTTGAAGTGCTGCAAATCGGAGCCTAACGGAAGCTGTCTATTGATTTGGTTGTCTGGTGACTCTGGGTTATAATAAGGAGATAAAGCCCCTGGATATACGGAGATTGATGTCAATCAGCGGCTGCCTGGAGTGTGGCTTGTCCCATCTCATTAGCAGGCTTTCCATGCACTGAGTGTTCTCTGATGACTCCATTGATATGCCACTGAAGGGGCTCTCTGCAGAAATCTGAAGGGGGGGATTCCCTAATGATTGCTCACTCTGTCATTTTAGCTGGCGAAGACTGAGTGACTGTCATGGATGCGCAGGCAATGGTGGGAGCTCATCAACTTGTCTGGATGTCACATATGGCTGTTTAATTAGACTCTTCAATGAAAATAACCCAGAACAGTCTTTTACTTTCACTGACTCGCACTTGAAAGTTGCCGTGTGTTGGTTCCAGGACCTGGCTTTGTCTAGAGCTCTTGCTCATGTTCATCTCAGGCCCATTCAACCAAAGCTCCCCCAGGACAATATATTGAATTATATTGTATTTGTGCCTCTCCTCAGGATAAGATAACAGCCATCACATTCTGTCACGTTCATTACCGCCTTTAATTTATGAATTAGCTCTAATTAGCCACCATCTATGTTTTGCAATTTGATGTCGTTACATATTCATAAGCTTCCAACTGTGCAGTCTGGCATGTTGCTCCCGGCTATTTCTTAAAGTAGGAATGTAAGTGATGCAGACATTTTTCTTTTGTAATAGTCGTGATGTGTTTAAGGTGACTAAAGCAAGCAAGTTTACCAAGCCAGCATTTTATTCCTCCCTTTCTGTATAGATTTTTGAGTATTTATGTCTCTGCATCGGAGTGTATATATATATATATATATATATATAATTTTTTATATATTTTTTTTTCCAAAGACACAACCAGGGTATTATGGTCAAGTACTTTTAATTGTATTTAGTCTGTGCATGTGTCTTATTTAACCAACTCTATATGAGCAAATAAAAACATGCAACATGCACATTCTGAGCCAAAAGAGAAGAAGTATTCATTTACTGCAGATTGTTCTTATTCATCAAATGTGTATATTCTGACATCACCACCAGTGTTAGGATTAACGCGTTATTAAGTAACACATTATAGGAACTATGTTATATTTTGTAGTACCAAGTGCCATAACTTTAAAAAGTTTAAAAAGCAGTGTTCATAATATATATTAAAAGCTTCCGTGGTGGAAGTGAAGCCCACATTAGTCACGCAATGCAGCGCCGCGCATGTGAAAGAAATAATGGCTGCAATCGATGACGGTCCAGGTGTGGGATTCCTATTGTGGATATATTCTCATTATTTTTCCTTTTAAGCTGTAAACGGCCATAGAAATATTGTAGTGGCTGCAAGTTACACTTTATATGCCCCTGTATGACCCCCACCAGAGTGTGAATATTCCTCATCAGAATCTGATACCGTCTAATTCACGTGCTTGCCCTCTGTTTTGCTGAACCTTCTCTCAATGACCAGGGTCTGTTCTTGTACGTTTTATAAAAATTATATTGAAAATTGTCTTTGAATGTTGCTTAGATTGAGGATACAGAGTCCGCCACCTGCTTGTGTCATGTCGTAAAGCCAGAATAGGGAAACTTTGTTTCCCTAATTTGTTACACTCACCGTCATATCACTTTCCATTGTTTTGTCCAACCCCTGTACATTAATATTGTTTGACGTTTGATACACTGTTAAATTCCCTGTACTTCAGAGTGCAGACGTTTACCATATTAACAAGGCCATATCAAGTGAAACATGTCTATTGGAAGTTCACCAGGTGGTGGATTGACCTTGTGAAGGGTTTTATGTAAACATAAACCTAAATTCAACAAATCAGGGTGATTTGTGTCTGACAACGACTCTGTTTCAGGTTCCAGCTAAACCCATTGAAACTGAAATCATATGGCAAGTACATGTCATTAGGTTTGCTGTCTTTAGATGTGTGGTCAATGATTAAATCTAATGAAATACCAATTATTTGAGGCTTCCGTCTCATACCGTTGGAAATGTTTGCCGAAAGTCTCAACAATCAACAAAAGCAACAACAGCTGTTTGAAAAAGGCTTCTTTTTTTCCTGTTGTCTTCCCACTGTACACACATGAGCTGCTCCCCAGTGAACGCTCTAAGATGTTAGCTGCCAGACACTTTTGAAATGTTGCATTTGATATCTCAGCTAACCTTTTTCTTGTATTACTGCATCCCAAATACAGCGCTCTGCAGGTTAGCCTTGATGAGAGACACTATTTTTGGAAGTACAGCGGAGAGTTTATATTTGGAAGCTGAGCGAAAGTCCAACGGAAGAATAATTAACAGAGCCAGTGGTGGTGGTTTGTCAAAAGATTGTTCAGCTTCAAAATAACTGGTTCATGTTTGTACTAAATAGGACACTGACATTTGATCAAATTTGTTTTATATATATATATATATATATATGTGTGTGTGTGTGTGTGTACTGAGTCATTTGACTATATTCTCTTCAACAAAAAAGTAAAGATGTGTTAGCTTTCAAAGTAATTATTGCAGAAAGAATTATTTGGACATCTGAAAATGTGAAATTTTGTTTTCAGAGTTTGACTTTTTGCTGTAAACAACCAATTAAGGCTCAGAGCTGAGCTCCGTCTCGTAGCTGGGCTCTCTCTGTAATCACCACTGTGAGGTCTCCAACCTGTACATATTGATTCCACATCGATCGGTGTTTGAGAAACTCTGCCTTAACCCAGTTCTCAATTTTCACTCAACTCAATATTCTGACCCAAGGACACTCACACGAGAAGACCACCACCTACAGACAGGACGGTGAACACTGGTGCACACACTGTCTTATTTATTCCTTATTGAATGCACAATACCTGCGGGTTATCTGAACTGTTATGCCGCTCATGCATATTCAGGAGATAACACATTACTCACTAGCAAACTGGAGTGTAGGGAGGCAAAAAAAAAAAACACGCCAATGATCTTGTGAGCATTCAACTGAATGACGAAAAATGAACTGCAGTTAGAAAAAAGGATTTAAATATAAGATGAGAACAATGATATTCAGCTTTTCCTTTGAAATATGGAAAAATATACTGACAATGGTAGGCTATTTAATATGCAGAGTTCAGTAGAAATGAATCACTGATTGTACTGATGAATGCACCAAATCTGAGCCTCATTGAATTTACAATTAAGATAACAAAGCTCCTTGTATGGATTGTTTATACATTTTGTTTCTTTTTAACCTGCGCAGTCTGGCTTTTAGGTCCAAACTGTAATTTTCAACTGAGTCAGTTGGTTTCTTAGCGCACAGTAATAAACACCAGTGTTTAAACTCTGTACGTATCAAGTGGGAGGCATATCTGTGTATTTCAATTGAAAGACCGCCCATTTTACTCTTTGAGTGTTGGGACATGTCAGCCACACTTATTTGCCTTTGCTGTGCTGCTGTGGCAGCTCTTGATGTGACAGAATAAGGCTAGAAGGAAATGTTTCGCCTCCGTCTCAGAACATCAAAAAGGTCTTTGACTTGCTTATGTTGCCAAGAAAGATTAACGGGCTGTTGTCACTGTTGACAGTTGCAATCGGGTTCTGATTGTTAGCTTTCTCTGGAATAGACAGATGAAACTTTTTCACAGTGTCACCAATGACTTGGAAGCCATTGTGGATTGATGAAGAAATTAATATGAACACACCAAGTTCATTTACTCTGTTAGGCTCCATGGATGCGTTGTTATTTTCATTAGACCTTGGTTGAGGACATACTACACATCACATGTTAAATATGCATAGTTTTACAGTCCCGTATTATATGTATAAGTTAAACAAGTGAACATGAATGCAACCAGTAACAATGATTAAAGTCTAATTAAATGTCAAATAAAAATAAAATAGCACTTTGCAAGCTTGTTGGTGTAGGCTAGTTTGACCTGTAAAGGCAGCCCGTTTGCTGGCAGGGCGGCACAGTTGCGCTGCCTTAGCCCAGCTGGGGGGTGAGCTGGATTGCGACCCGGCTGTCCCACACAGTATTACACAGCAGCTTTACCAGATACTAGGAAGACTTCTGTTTCCTAAAAATACATCCAGTACATGTCACCAAACATCATGTAAACTGAGATTAGCGTGGCTGTATATTCTGTATGTTATATTTCGAGGGTCACTTATAGATCATCATATATTAACTACACATACACATGCTGGGTTCAAAATAACATTTACATTCAATTTAACATTTAAGTGTTGGTTGTGAGTAGTTTCATAGTTAAAATCAGTCTGTTGGTCATCACATTGTAAGACAGTTTTATTACGGTATAAAAGCTTCCTATGCAAATTGATGTGTGAGTACTACTTGGGATTTCTGCTGACCCAAGAACACATCCTATGTCATCAATCTTTTATAAAAAAATAAAAAAATAGTGATAATACAGCGTATGAGGGAGTATGAAAGGAGTTGCCCACTGGCCAGTGAAGATGAGTGAAGGGGGAACCAGTGGGACAGGACTCCGCAGCACATATATTTCCCATTTATGCACAATAAACACACGTCATCCATACTTACTAGGCCATTTGTCTGTGTAGCCTGAACATGACAAACACAGGTGCTTACTCCCACCTGTGAGAGTGAGTCTGAGCAGGTCCTTTGATGAATCTACCGAAAGCATTGTGTTGATGTAGAAATCCATTTCATCACTACAGTTCTGCACTCGTGTGCACAATAATGCATGTCATTTGCCCGAACCTTGGCATTGTCTCCTCCCACAAAACGCAAAATAGTGTGTTGACACCCAAATTTTCTATTCAGAAACAGAAGAGTAGTCCTTGTTACTAAAATGTCCCTGTTGTCCTATCCAACATTGTTTTTAAATAAAGTACTATGGTATAACTATCCACACTTCATATTCCCACTTGGTTTCAAGTCAGCTCTAGAGCTCCCTTGGTTTGAAGGGATCATTTTTAGAGGTGAAACGGTGGTGCTGCATTGCAACTGTCTCCCTGTAGAAAAGGAAGGTCTTTCCAACAGACTGGGTCATGCCTAGATGTGTAGACAGGAAATGACGGAGCTGATATCCCATAAAGATGTGCCCAAAATTTTAAAAAGTAGTCCAGTCGTTGTCGTACAGCTGGTGTCCTCCAGAGTGGACATTAAACCAGTGCTGTTAGCCTTTTATTGAACTTCTGAAATGTCCACAAAGTTAATTGAGCTGTCTACCTTCTGTTTTGAGTACAAGGAGGCGCAATATTCACTTGGTCTAGAATGAGAAGGAGTTGCCTGTCTGGTTTGGCAGGGCTCTGTGTCTGTGGTCAGCACTGGCATGGACACACAACATTACAGGACACGACTGCACACCAGCCTGAGGGCTCTGTCATGTGTGAACACACTACTCACACAAAGTAGTGTGTGCCGCTATCCCTAATGTCAATTTGTGCGCCGTTGGATTAAACTTGGCCTGCATTCATCTCCCAAAGACAAGGCTTCTGTTTGGTGTAAAGGTCATGCTCCTCTATAGTGTCAAGTAACTTGATTTAGCACTGCTGTTTAGCTGTTTGCAGGGAGCGTAAACATGAATCTCAGAATGCTGGCTGGTATTTTTGTTGCGTTGGTGTGATGCGGGATAAATGAATGAAGCTAGTGGAAGAAAAAGCTACGATTGTGAAAAGATTTTTGCTATTCTTGCATTCGGCATGTTGTAATCAAAGCAGTTTTTAAATAATGAGCTCTTGGATGGGACTTGACTTTTTTTTCTCTGGATTACTCTAATCTAGTGCTGTGTACTGTGTTCAGCGAGGTTTCATGATACTGTTTGCTCATTTTAGAGGATGCTCTCTAAGCTTTAATAATTGCACTTCATTTTTACATGTCTGAAAATGAGAACACTGCTTCATGAAACCTCATCGACCCATCACTAGTTCTGAGACAGCATGCTGGAGAATTCAGGTCAATGTGATAATCCTGTATTAGCAGCAGAGCACCTACTTGCAAAAAAAAAAAAAAAAAAAAAAAAAAAGGCAACAATGTCTGAGCAAATAACTGAAACACCAAATCAAAAAATGATGAAGCCACAAAAAAGAACTTCAGAGGTTCTGAAACCAAAAGACTGGTCACAGTGTATACGCTAACTTGACGCATAAGGCCAAAGCCAGGGATACACCAGGGAGAAGCCATACAAAACATGTACAAAAACACGAGTGCAGAGCGAGGAACGGTTGGTGGGCATTACTGTCTGGGACGTTTGGCGTTCTGGCACCTGCTGCTGGACAACAGAAGATTAGGAAGGCCACAGACCTCCAGGGAAAATCAAGAAGTTTGGGTGCGGCTGTGGACTCCAAAAGTCAGGAAGACAAGTGACAAAATACAACCATATTTGAAGTAGGACACCACAAAAGACGTGCTTTTAAGTAGTTTTCCTCTCAACACATATACACAATACCCTTGTTTTTCATACTGCAGACACATTGTTAGAGTATGTTATATATTTTAAATCACCACCCACGATGCACTATACTGTACTGCTCAATGTTACCCTCGTAGGTTTATAAAAACAATATATTCTTGGAAATGCATGAAATAACACTCTATCCACTGCCTTTATCTTGAACTATCTTGAGGTGTTTTATCTCCCTCTCTTTGGTTTCTAGTTGGAACATAGCTGCCTCAAATGTTATTTGTGAAGCCGTCTTTAGGATAAAACAAACATTTGCACATTTAACTTTTCTTTAAACAGATTCTTAGCATCCCTTCACACATATGCAATGCCGTGTTGCTCATTCCCAGCCTCTGCCAACATCATCTTTTTGGCCCATTGCTGTGAAACGTGCGCTGACAGATTCTTCCCTCATTAGGACAAAGTGTCAGCCAATATGAAAGCCAATTAGCATGTCAAAACCAAGAGGCATTGTTTCATGTGACATGTGTATCGGCATGTAAAGGGATTTTCTTTTCAATGTTTTCTTTCCATGATTTTCTAGGTTGCGCTTTTGTATACAAATGCCTCGGGCGCATTTTTAATTATTTTGTCGAGCTACCTACTTTTAGCTAATGATATCTGGCTATACTGACACTCCAATCTGCCGTCTTTTGCATTAGCTCATCGCAGTGTCTTAAAAGGATGATATATCAAGTGTGTTTTTACTTTCTTCCTCACCAGGGTCCAAAACAAGTCAGTAATTCCTCCACCCTCTAATCTTTAGATATAATAAAAAGCTGCCAAGACACACCGTAAAAAGAACAAGTCAGCAGAAGAATTTCTGAGAAAAAAAATAGCTGAAGGAAAGCAATCCACAAAAAGGCTTCATAAATCAGTCAAAATCTTCATCGACGTTTTGGAATTTATGGTCCAACTGTTGGCACGGTGGAGGAGAGCAGATCACCTCAAGATGAGCGTCTCATCAAAGCGACTGATGCTGAGCTGAGCCATTTACCCATCGCTACCAATGGCTTTTGCAATCACACTTTTTTATGCACTGGCCTAAAAGTGTGATCATTAAATAAAATATCGGGAAAAAAAAGAGATTCAGCATGATCGAGGGAAATTAATGGAAAATGACTTTTACTGGTTGTTCTGGGTGACATTAATATGAAGTACTTTTAATCAGTCGCTCTATAAAAGTCACAGCATTAATTCCTGTTCTTAATTTAATAACTGTTCCTTTCTCATCCCATTATATTCAGACTTTTTACTGTTTTAGTCACATACTGAGTGCAAATCCATTGAAGGTGGTTTTGTGTTTAATGGTCAGCCTTCTTCATTGCTTGTCTTCTGCAGAGCCGACAATTCTTTTACGTTGCCAATGCCTTTAACATTCTTCCTCCATTCGTTAATATGTGAAATGATAGATCTTCCAAAGTCTTCTTCAAATCACTTGAAACCTTGGAGTCAGGATATTTCTGATAATCAATAATCAACTGCTTTGCGAAAATTATTAATTCATGAATATGAGAACTGAATTCATTCATTTTCATTTGTGAGTCATCTGCTCCAATGCTCCTATTTCTTGAATGATCAAACATTCACTTGGATATATGAGTCAATAACTCCACCAGTATCTTCAACTGAAATGGTGTAGGAAAAAACCACCAATAAATACTATTTGCACAAGGTCGCCCCCTGTTGGTGACTAATGACAGGCATGAAATAATAATAATAATAATAATAATAATAATAATAATAATAATAATAATAATAATAATAATAATTTGATGAATCTTCATAAAACAGTGTCCTAACTTTTAGAGGCCACTAGATGGCACTCTACGCCCACTAAAATGATCACCTTTGAACATCATTTAAATGAAATGTCATATTGTCATATTTTTAAACCGACATTGTTCCCTATTGAGCCCTGAAAACGTTGATAAAACGTTGCTTGCCCATCATCAGAATCTACCACTTTAAATTGTGCCACTACGGTTCAATTGTGCGCCACAGCAGCTCAAGGTCTCAGTGAAGTTTACGTTAGGGGTGTGACCACATCTCACATATTAAATTGATATTTCTCAATGTAGAGCCCACCAGATTGAGTTATCTAAACCTTTATTTGTGACCTGTGTCGGGCAGTGATGTGCATACACTATGCCTGGTCAGCCAGTAAATGATCCACGAAAAAAAGCTACAGTAGCCTGGAGCAATGAGAATGATGACTAAGCAGTCGCTGCGTCCAAAACATGAGACAATAAATATTTTTGAGCTAAAAACAACCACTTTCAAAGCCTGTCACACGTCAGCCAGTTCCATGGTGGATGAATAGTTCAAAATTCAAAAGCAGTCAACCTGCGTTGGCAGCTATTTGTTACCCACTATTTATTGGACAGATCCTGGCCATTTTAAGCGCAAGTCATTATGTGTACATCTGCACAACATTGTCTGTGGCACAGAAGGAAAGTGTTTCGTTCTAAGTAACCATAACATTTCCGCTCAGTGGGGCGTCTGATTCCACTGCCTGTGGGCTGGGATTGTCGAAATAGTCGCTCTCTGTGCTGCCACTCATCACTGCCAGTGTTAATCCATAAAAACCGGGAACTATCTTCTTTATGGAAATGGTCTTGACAAGACACTTTTGAACCTTGTTTTGCAGAGAACTAGCAGAATATGTATAGCAGATTATCTGCTGTGGCCTGAAAGTGTCATGCAATTATCTTGATATTATCACATCTTCTGGTGAGCATGGAGAAATGATGCTTTCCCTGGAGCCAAACTTACCAACGCACGCATGGATAACAGACTAATTGAATGGGGATGGGAATATGAGCAGAGGAATGACTCTGAAATAGAAATCCCCTTATTTACATCTGAGGAGGAAATACTTATTTCTCTTCATATATCTACTTTGTAATCCTCATGTGTAGGATTCTAAGACTAGTTCTGTTACAGTGATATTTATTTGTGACTGATGATGACCTTGATGGGATTTCCATTGCTTCATTTAGTGTCAACCATGGGGTGATGCCCCTCTTGAGTCCTTTGTTTATTCTGTAGCTTCTGTTTACTCACCACCCAAAAATGGTTTATTGTTCATTTTTGACATGACAAAAATCCACAGTAACCCAAAAAAGTAGGTGGGCAGATGTGTCTCTGCAGAAATTTCTGGGAACCTATCTTGTTATGTGTTTAGATGGATGGAAATTTATTGGATGAAAATCATGAAAAAAATACTGCAGCATATTCATGTTAAAAATATCATGAAATTCAAGAGATGTGAATGCCTGAGTAAACAAAAAAAGTGACACCAACAGCACACCATTTTGATGCACACCATGACTTGAACCACAAATTCAATGAACTGTTTACTTTCCAAATAAAAACTTAAATACATTTGAACATTTGCTAAATAAATCATAATAATAATAATTACAACCTGCTTTTTTCTCTCGTACACAGGTCTTAATGGCGGAATCAGTGGGAAGCCCTTCGTCCCAGACAGCGATCTCTACACACACTCTCCTACACATGACACAGAAAGAGAGGTCCATGTGGTAACCACCGGCTCACCAATGAACAGCCCAGATCACCGGCCAGTCTTTAAAGGCTTACTGCTGCATGAGCATCTCCTCACAAGGGACTTTCAGGGTGACCAGCACTTTTTTAGGAAGGACGGTTCCATAGCTGCTTATCCCACCATGCCAGGCGCTCTGTCAGATTCCGATATCAGGGATCCTGTCACTCATCTGGTGCCCCATGAAGATGCTCCAGCCTTCTCTGACATCGCCACCACAGCGACAGCAGCTGCCACTTCTTCACTCGCTAAGTTGTCACACACCACACCTCCGACAGCTGTGTTCTCACAGAACAGTACCCGATCGGCAGATAAGATAGAGCCAACTACACAGACATTGACCACTCATGTGACACCTGTCACCAGAGGCTCAGTCCTTGGACCGTTGCAGAGAAGTCAAAATGAACCTGCTTTGTCTTCTGCTGAATCCCGCACCATGAAGAGTGAAAAGAAAGAGGCGATGAAAAACAGCCCTGAACAACCGGAGCACTTGAATTCAGGGTCCCGAAAGGAGGCGACCACAACATCAAGCACCATAACCACAACAACCATCATGACAACAATTCAATCTTCTGGTGCGTAATCACTTCCATGAACATTCTACCTGCTGTAGTTTGAATTTAGGGAACCAATTTAAAGTAAGATAAATATGACAGACATTTGCATGAACCTAATTCATAGCACCTGTCTACCATGAACACTCAGACAGATTAATATGCAGGACAAAATTACGTCTCTCCCATAAATAAACCGAGTGGCTCTGTGTCAAAAACAATGTGACTCTCAGAGATATGTCCTGCCCGTCCTTCTCCAGCGGCCACAAAGGGCTGACAACCCAGATGAGCAGTGTTAGAGAGGAAATCTGCAGAGATAGTTACAGGGTTGTGTAGCCACTGAGACACAGGTGGGCTGTCAGAAAGATCAGTGGTCCAAAGAAAAAAGGGAATTACTACTCCTTACTCTCTCCTACAGAGCCATGCAGTCTGAATTTCACTGACCCAGAGGGGAGCATTGAAATCCTGCAGCAACTTGACTCTGGAATGGAGTGCAACTATCTGGTTACAGTCTACCTGGGATATGGCATTGAAGTTCAGGTTAGTGCTGAAAGATTTAAATGTTGTTTGTCTTAACAAATGATCCATCCATTCCATTCCAGTTTTGGCATTCATATTCCAAAAAAACATGATTCAAATGGAATAGCCAACAATAAGTTCTCACTTGTCAATTTAAGGTGAAAGCATTTATCTTGGACATTGTTGATGACATGTGTGGAAACACTTAAGTCCATTAGCAGTTCAGGTGAGGTTGGCGGACCCAAGGCTGAACCTCTGACATTGTAGCCTTGAGCGCCAATTTAAATTTAAATCCACACTGCGCGGTTATAAAACCAGTCGACGCTGCAGGTATGTCCGCCTTCTGAGTGCAAGTGGAGCTAACCATCGTTGCAGGTTTTTGTTCACCGTTATTCATACTGACCCATACTCTGTCGCTTTATGTTTAGAATTATGCTACTACTACTGCTAAAATCAGAAGAAAATATCATTATCAAAATTCCCTCACAACGTATGCTAAGTCTGGTCCACATCCTGTCTAGTTTCTTCCCTTCCTGTCCTTGTAGCCTGAACTGCTACCTAACACTGTTGCTTTTCAGCCACTATTGTGTACATAAATAAATCAGTCTCTCACAACCTGTTATCTTACTGTCTTGATCAGGAATTGGATTTCTCAGTTGACATAATAATGGACTGGACCTCAGTGTCACTCTTGACAACTCAGTGGTCACACACAAGTAAAATCTGCCTGTGATACTATTGTTGCCTGTGATAATATTGCTGCAGCGACAAGAGCTTTCAGGTTCCTGCAGCACCGCATGAGGAGGATATGGCCCCTTTTGACCCAGAAAGTGGCACAAGTTCTAGTGCAGGCTGTTGTCAGCTCGTGTTTTAACTGCTGCAGCTCCCTCCTGGCTGGCCTGCCGGCTTGTGCCATCAGACCTCGGCTGCTCATACAGACTCGGCGATAGCTTCCGATAGCTGCCAGGATCTGTTTCAAGACTATGGCTCTTGCCTACCGGCCAACTTAAGAATCAGGACCGGTGATTGTTGACTCTTATGCCTGCCTATTCCCCTTGCTATCAACCATTCGACTTGCTGTGGCTTCACGAGGAGCACTGTCTCGACCTGGTAGCACTCAAATGGCGAGACAGCCATTCTGCAAAGACAGACTGAATCCTACTGCACAGACTTAAAACACGATCCATTAATAAGGTGATGGAGGTGATAAAAAAAATTCCACTGTATTGCTTAGGTTGTTTGGGGTTAGTAACCTGGTTTGATTCTTGTTTCTCTTTGAACCTCTATGATGGCTGTTGAACTACTTTAAATAAAGTTACAGTAAATGTATGGAGATTAGAAATATTTATTTAGCGGTTATTTGTTGGTAAGTGAGAATCTGAAAATTCTATGGCAGGTCAGGTTTGGGTAAAACTAAATAAATAAAATATGCCGTTAAAATTGGTCCAAATTTTGAGTTCCAATTAGTCTGAATGATGCCCATGTATAATAACATATAATAACTACCTCTTTTATATCCCCTATGCAGTGGGTGGGAAAAGCAATGCTTTTGCTTGGTGTTTTTGGTTCAGCGAATTTCAGTTCAACATTATCCAAAAATGACAACAAAGTTCCTCATGGTTTCAGTACTGAGCAAAAGATCCTAATGTTCTCAATGGAAAATTATGGGATTCATTATGCAACACATTTTTTTGTATGAGGAAAACAGTTACCTATAGTACCAGCAAGAGACTATTTTTCCCCACGCCAAAAACAGGCTTCGATGGCCCCCCACCTAAAATTTCACAGTAATCACAGACATCAATATGAAGAAACTAGATCTAAGAAGAATCAGTTCGAGCAAACTATGTAGCATGAAGTGGCTGTGTTTGTGGGCTAAGAAAGGCTTTCAATAGGTCCAAGTAGGTCCTAGTAGGAATATATCAATTGAAGGCCCAAATATCTTTATGAAATGCTTGACTATCATGTCTAGTCTATCATGTCTGTCCATCTATTTGTAATAACATTTCTCCTCAAGGACTGACATGCATCTGAGTGAGACAGTATTTGGAAAACCAACATCCAGACTGTGCTTAACTCAAGTATTTCTGGGTGAAAATATCATGAATCAGGAAAAGGTGCAGAACTGGGTAGAACATTGTCTCCAGAATCGATGATACCAATGACCTCTTTCCCACGTAACTAACATGATCTCCTGTTATCGACTCGCAGATTAAGCTACTGCAATGTTTGTTAACAAAACTTTAAAGTTAACTTGACATAATTATATAAACGGTCGCACTCGGCGAGTGAGTAATGACATATGGTTGGAATATTAGCTGCTTTTGTGTGGGCTGATGCAAATGGGATGACAGTAAATAGCCTCATGTGTGGGTGGATGAGCAGGGGGGATTATAGTCGGGACGGAGTCTGTCTCAGGTTAAATGTTTGCATGGCAAGTCTTTTCACAAAAGGTTATAAAAATTAACTGTCAGCGCGCGTTCACTGGCACTCGCCATTTCTCAAACACCTAATTTACCACCGGAGAGTTTAAAACGTGCAAGCTTTGTCTCGCAAACTCTGGAGGGCCGAGATAAGTCTTGATCGACTATGTTTGCGAGTGTGTTTCCCTCTCACTGCTGCCTCTGTGGAAGTTGAGGTGCTGTTCAAGCGCTCACGCAACACACAAACACTCATGGGTGTTCATATTTGCTGAATTTTGATCTCTTGGCCTGTAAACTGAACAAACTCCCTAGTGTGCAAAAAAAATACCATGGGGTGTATACAGTGAAATAGATTTTATAGAATAAATATACTCAAGTGTAGTGAGTAAAGATATGTATAGGCATGATGTTCCAAACAGAATACATCGATGGGGTTGCATAGTTAGTGATGCTAACAAGAACAGAACACGATAGCAAAATGATCATTACTAGAAAACAGCTCTGATAAAAATACAGCAACAGCCAAGTCAATATTAATATTAAACACTGTTAAATTCCTTGATATCACATATACTTCAGGACATGACCAGAAGGAGTCTTAAAGTAAAAAAGGCTGTACAGTCTTACATCAACACCAGTCTGACCACTGTGAAATACTGTGAATGTATTAACCAGGAGAGAGAAAAAGAGATTTGCCCAGTTTTACTTTCATGAGTCTGGTAGCTTGGTAGGAGTGAGACTGAAAAATGAATCAGGAGAAATGTCTGCACTCAGTCGGAGCCCTCTGCCACAGCATATAATGCATGGCCCCATCTGCTGATTGTGGCTACATTATGATCCAAGCGCAGAAACGCTGCGCAGATACTGGGGCGCTGATGTGACCTCGCGTGTCAGCACGGAGGAAATTGCGTTTTGAGAATGTTCCTGCCATTGTGGGTTGAATGAAACTATTGCAGCATCTGTGACAACATCTGTTTGTTTGTTTTGTTAAATCATACTATCTTTCGCATTAAAAATTGCTCATAAACATGGCAAGCATGCAATCGTGCAGCTCTTGGTCGGGAGTCCGTCACATCCTCATGAAGACCTAAACACGATACATTTTATAGACAGACAGCAGAGGTGGTGGAGGCAAAAGTCAGTTCATTGCTGTAGTAGCAGGGGGAATAAACATAACGCATGCAGCCATCAAAAAACAGCAAGGTGGCGGATGCACATATTTAACTAGTCTAATACAATCAGCCGACCTGGCTGATTCAAAAGAGACCAACAAAATATTTGTTTGCATGGACGCCATCTCCTCATGTTTCTTTACTTGTAAGGGATTTTAACTTGTCTTGCTTTACGAGGTGGATGTGAATATATCGTTGTCGGTGTTTTGCTGGAATCCTAGTCCAGCGCGGATCCTGCTGTGGATGCTTACCCAGAAGCACTTTGCAATTTGAACTTTGAGTTTCACTTTCACTTTCCGCTCTCTTGCTTTTGCTCAGTGATTCACCCCCATACACTCGAAAATCACACACGAAATCCTGTGTATGGGTATATAAACAGTGAGCTTTATACTGTATACTAGTAATGCGACAGCAAGTGTGTAGTGTAGAGGACAAATTATTGTTTCTTTTAACTGAGGAGCCTGTTAGGGTACTTTAAATCCGCTTTGGGAAGATTTGAAAAATTCCACTGGCTCAAGTTAATGCATTGGCTTGGTTCATTGTTATCTGCTTGGCCCAGGCCTGTGTCCTGCTCTGATTCCTGCATCTGGACTCGCCTGTCCTGCAGTGCTGAGGTTGTCTGAGATTTTTATATAGACACCACTTCCTGGACTGGAGAAATACGTGGGAAGAGCTGGTGGAGTATTTGATTTATATCTGGGGTCAGGAGACCAGACGTGGGCCAATTTCTCTCTCCGCCACAAAGGCTGATTGGGCGAGTGTTTCCATTTTCTGACAGGTTTAAGGCAACATCATTCAAGAAGATGGCTGGGATAGATTTTTAGGTCAATACTGTATATCTCATTTCTTCCTCGTCTCCAACCCTCCTGCAACTGTATTTTTTGGTTTTCAAGGGATGAATCTTTCAAACGAAGCCAGAGAGTGAAATTGTTGGCTCCATTTGGACGACGTTTGTGTTTGGGCTCAGTGTGTTCTCTGCATGCTAACTACAAACATTTTAAATTCCTCTCTTCATCTAAACAAGAGTGCAGGTCACTCAGTGAAAGGCAGCAACATCAACATTAAGCCAGACAAAAATCCCCCCTAAATGTCAGCGTTGTGAGGAGAATGAAAGTGTGAGAGCACGATTGAATTTTTCTTCTGTATCTATTAGAGGCTCCCCAGTTTCAAGAAGCAATTATATCCTCCTGCTCCATGTGCTCAATGTGTTTTTGACAGTTTTTCAAACAAAGCTGGGATAATTTCCCTCAAACTGGAACATCTAACAAGCTCAAGTCTGCATTCCTCATTAATTACACTGAAGGTGAGCATGAAGCGTTGGTGTCGTGGCTCATCAGTAAAGAGCTCCTTGAAGAATTGAGATGTTACGGAGGATGCCAATTGTTTATAGCTAACCCTGGCTGGAGGGTTAACGATTGGTACTTCACGCCGCCTCGCGACCATGCTCTTCTGACTCCAATCAATGAGCATGTTAATAAGCAGCACCAATACTTGACACGCTGCCTTCTCGCCGAGCCGCTTCAATTGCCATATTGATCGCCGCACTCATTTTAATTCCGCTTTTTCTTACAAAAGAAGCTATGTGCACATGGCATTGACCCTGACCGAGCGGGGATGACGAGGAGGGAATTTGTTTTGTTGATGTTTATTGACCGCTGGTGCTCCGTTCCAAAATAATGTTGAACATGTTCTGCTCATTTTAATTCCCATCGTGGAGAAAATGCGTTGATTTAAGTTAGATCATTAGGTTTTTCCTCTTAGCTTTGATTCAATCCCATTGTATTTCTATAGATGATTTGAAGCAAAAATTTTGCAAAGCTTATTTACTGATGCACAGAAGAAAATGTAGATTTCTTGATTAACAGACTAATTTTTCTCATCTGTGTGCGATTTACAATAGTCATTTGAAGCACAGAAGCACTTACTGTAAGTGAACAGATAAGGACACTTTCACACCTCTTCTCTTGTCCAGTGTAATGTAACACTGGTGAAAACATGGAGATAAGCCTCTGGCCAAAGAATGAATCAATTGTAAGCTGACCATTAAGTGTCTTCCTTCGTTCATGAACACATTCGTTCACCTGAAAATAAGTCCATGATAGATTACTTTGTATCAAATGTATCAAAGAACTTTAAACTGCAGTATGAGTCTCAAACTCGTAGCCCGGGGGCCATTTGTGGGCCACAGTATGAAGTTCCATGGACCTCCACAAAGGTGTCCGAGTACAGCAGGGCAGTCCCTCATTACTGGAGTGGGCAGTCCTTCATTACAGGAGCACTCTGATACATTTAGTTTTTTATGCAGTGGTTTGGTGGGAGGCAGCGTGGCATCAATGTTATAAATGTCTTATGCCAAGCTACTTAGAAAGCTTTTATTTATGGTGCAAAACCACCAAACCACTCAAATGAAGCCTGCGGTGCATGCTGGGATGCAAGAGCTGAGACAAGAACCAACATGGAATTCAAGACTGGCACCGTGAGTATGGTGCTCATTTTTGGAGATGCCTTGTTATCACATTAGGTGTGACATTAGGTGTTGTTCTTTATGCCAGGTGCATCTGGCATAAAGAAATACCAATTCATTTATTGATCAGGCACAATCTGACTGCAATGTTGCAATTATGTATTTATTTATGACAGCTTTATTTATGTTGAGCTAATAATGAAAGTGGAAACAGCGTCAGTTGACTCCCAACTGTTGAAAGTACCAACGTCATGACATAATAGTTTTTCAAAAAATATTTCGTCCAGGCCCAGATGATGATGATGATCATCATGATGATTATTCTGATATTATTATTGTCCTGAATTTGTGTCATTCCATCCTGATACAAACATATAGTCATCACATTTACTTCAATATTAACCTCAATAGGACGTTTGCAACAGATGCTTGTCTGAGGTCTGACCCCTGCTGTGGACAGTCAACCCCAGAGTTAAGGCACTGTCGACACAGCTGACAGTCATACTCAACCATCCATCTGCTCATATGTCTGGCTGGAATCCGCTACTTGAGTTCCGCCAGCAACAGACTTCCGTCTTTATATAATGTTTCTTCCGGGATTTGACCACTTGGTTTTAATATGTGAACAAAATAAACATCTCAAGCGTTTGCACTCACCAAGTGCTAAGCCTGCAGTAGCCGCTCAATCGGAAGTGGCAAACTTCCTGCGTCTGGTTATCTCACCGGTGTAGATGCCGGGGAAATGCATGGGTGGAGAACAGTGTGATGCGTGCTGGAATATCACCAAACATCTGTGGTTTCATTGCTCTGAGGCTAGTTTGCCCCTAAAAATCCATATATATTTTCAGCCACAGGCTGCAGTGAGCGAGAAAAGAGTCACAGTTAGTCCGGACAAGTCACGTTCAACGTGAGGCCAGCTAGATGGCCTCGCTGTCCCCAACTCATGATCTGATTGACTATCGCAACTATCCATCAACTATATGTGTTCGTTCACTCTGAGGTCACCTGCGCCTGCACTGTTGCTGCTGAAGGCCTTGGACATGACAACACAAGCTAGCTGAATACTCATTGGATAAAAACTCGAACTTGGGATATACTACGACATGAATGTGATTAATATATATACTATATGTGATATAGTTTGGGAAAATATATTAATGATGAAATTCACTTTTGTCATAAATATGCTCATGATTTCTGGTTATGTTAGGCCATCAGAGGTCTTGCTGGCCCTGACGGCTCACTTCTGGTTCCCGGATTCCTAGTTAACATATTGTTTCAGCTGTGAACAGAGATGACAGTAACTCCCAACTGTCCACACCATATGGAAGGACAGCCCTGATCATTGTGCTGGAGAGAAGGTCTCCACACTGTATTTCACAAAAGTCTGGGTTGGGAAACCTTCTTGAAAGTAAAAGACGTGCATTTTGAACCAAATCTGATCTCCGTTGTCTTTGAGTTTCTAGCGAGTGTTCATGATTTCCTTTCCTTAATCCAAACAGTCTCTTGAAATACCAAATTGGACAACATGCTCTTCTCAGCTCAGTGTCCCTTTTAGAAAGGCTATATTGACAAAAAGGCAGCGGTGTTCCAAAAATACTCTCTGCGGTGTGTCTTGGCTCTGACCCAGGACCTTCATCCAGTTTTACAGGAAACACCTCTCTCAGGAGTCATTCTGGGTGGCAGCTGGTTTCTCTTGATGGAAATTATTGAACCAAGATTAATACATCACCTTTACCTTGCCCCTTGTTAAAAACCGCAGAGAAAATTGCCATGTGTGAGGGTTTAAGGATAATTTATGAGCATCAGTGCATTTTGAGGGCCGTCAAAGTGACTCAATATTCCTCCTGCAATATTCCTCTTGCACTTTTTGTGTGCAAACTGTCATTGTAAATTTAATTGTTCATTTATCGATTTTTTATTTTTCATTTTTTTAAACACTGAAAAGACATTATACAAATAATGAGACACTCCCATTGTTAGTGGCAAAAACACTTTATTTTGGCTCATACTCCAAATTTATCATGAACTAAAGATGTTCCTTAGATCCCCTTAGCTCTCAAAAAATTAAGACAAGGGTCTACTCTCTTCAAGTACATCATTACCCCAACTATACATGAATAATATGAGTATAGAGAAATATATTCTATTTTTTTAAATAACAGTTTCAGTTTCTACTGTACATAAATCAAATGTATTAAAGAGTAGGGAAGGTCAGAACATACCTCAGCCAATGAGTTCATTCCGCATGGCTTTTAAAAACGCATCACACAATGAAATAACTGATTTCCATCATTGGATAATGGCACAAAAAGCCAAATACAACCTTTTGATAGAATCAGGATTGCCAGTGTGAAACCAGTGAGATCTTATGACTAGACCACTGTTGACATTGTCACTTTACATGGAAAAAATATGCACATGGGTTGCTCATGTCATTAAAACTGTTTCCCAAAATCTTTCTATTTGTACCAAGTGTACTCAATACATCTTTGTTGTTGTTTTTTTGTTGCTGTTGGCTTTAAAGGCCACATTAAACTATCACGACTTCTCTCTGTGTAGTGTCTTCCATTCCATATAACAATCAACATAAAGTTTTTTTTTTTTTCTATACAACATGCAGCTCTTGTCTATACAACATGCAGCTCTTCTGCATGTTTTGAGTGTCTATCCTACAAATGAAATGTAAATATTTCTGACCATTCACATTGAAGCCAACAACCAAAATTACTTACCACATTTCTAAAACAAATGTGGCCCAGAGAAAACCATTTTATTTCCTGAGAATAATTAAATATTTTTAGAACAAAATAGCACAACTTCAGCAGGCAAAAAACAAAAACGAATGCTAACATTGCTAACATTGCAAAATCAACATTTATCTGTTTAAAGACTAACTTCTGCAGGTCATTCGGGCACCTCCCTCACTGCCAAAACATGTCTGAAATGTAATGAGTCACAAGTCATATAGTCGGGAATCACATTATGAACATTATAAATATGAAAATGAGTCATTGTGGAATACATTTGAGTAAAAGTATTCCGTCCTCACTGCAGGTACCATATAATACAATAAAAGTGTTGTTTTTTCCATTACAAAAGAATGATGCTTCATCTGAAAATACTGACTCGTAGTAGTTTCGCTAACCATGCACTCGCTACATGAATTCGTGGGTCCTTTAGGTAGGTAGGTACACACTCTCTCCCAATAATACATTCCCATCTGAGATCCATGTTATTTATGTGTGAACAAATCACTGATAAAGGTAAAATCATTATATCAAATATATTATATTATATTTTGCTCAATAAAATACCATAATTTTATGCAGATATTTACTGGCTAAAGAGAGTCATGCTGCCAAAATATTCAGCCAAGTCTCATCAACCCAATGAAATCACAGGTGTTTTATTGACCTTAAAGCTCTCAAAATATGCTGTTTTCACCCATGTCTCCGTAGCTCCACCCACAGAGACAATCTCCCATAGGAGCGGGGACGAGAAGCAGCAGCTGAGTCGGGCTGTGGTGTTGGAACTTTGGACACGCAGGCGAAAATTAGAAATAAATATAAATAAAAGATGTGAGGAGTTCATGATTCAAGTACAGAACATTGCTGAGTTTGTTTCATGACTCTCAATGCTGGACCCTGTTTAGAAGTGTTCCTCATGCATTTTTAAGAACCACTGGCCTTTCTACGGTGCCGACAGCACCACTGCACTTGAGGCTTATAAACCTGTGCAGGTCATGTATGAACAAGATCTATTTTCCTTCTTAAATTCAGTGGGTGCAGCCAATATTTTGGTGCACTCTATGGTCCAGAATTTACGGTACATACGCTGTCAAAGTACTACAGTCAATGGCCCATTTGTCAGAGGAGGAAAAATCCAAGAATTATGGCAAGCAAAGTTGGTGAAACAATTAATTTGAAAAATCTTCTTTGAAGTGCTTTAGTATACCAGTTACCACTTTCAGAAAATTCAGTACAGTAAATATATTCATAGAAATGTGTTCACCTGAATAATATTGTATCCTTGATCCCCATTTTTTTCCGTGTAGTTTACCCAACAAAACTAAAATAGTGTTGAATGAATATGTTAGTTAAGTTATTTCAGTAACAGACTAACACCAGCAAAAGAGCAGCATCTTTGATGAGTTAAGGATTTTCTAATAATCACTGGTGATTTATCTTCATTTTATTTTTAATTCGAATGTTGGGATTTAATGGCAGCAGGAATGAAAAAAAGAAAAAACACAGTCTGCCACAAAACCAGCTCCTGACAGACAAATAGAGGCCAAAACAAGATTGCAGCCTTTAATCAAGTTGAGACGAGGCAGAAGGAAGCCTCCCTATGTCGTGCCTTGGGGGAGTCAGGTAGGACATAAAGACGGCCGGATTGATCTCGATGAGCTTTTTAAGGTGTCGAGGATCTGCAGAGATGAGTTTTCTTGGGGCACAGTCATCTTGTGAGCAGCGCTTTCAGGTGACACTAATTGCTCCTGTGGAGGAGCAAGCTGTCATAATGGGAGAGCGCTCTGCTGGTGGAGGCATGTTCTCGCCCTTGCTTTCACCATGAGAGTCGGAGACGCTTGCGAGCGATTGCAAAAGGCAATCAGTAATGCATGAATGTAAATCTATGCCAAATGGAATGCTGCTGCTGGTGATCTCATATGGGAAGGTCACAGATGATCCACCAAATGGGTTCATCATTGCAGATCAAGTGAAGTCATGAATAGGTTACCTTTAGCGCGAGAAGTCGCATGAGAAGCTGCAACAAATGCAGATAACATTATGGAGCACAGAACGTTTCCGATCCTGTGGAGCCGTTTTGTGTTCTGGTTCTGCAGAGTTCACATGTGGTGTGAATAGTGATGAGCTGTTACTCTGATGATGGGGAAGACCGTTTCCAGCCGTTGGCCGTGCAAGATTCTCATTAACATTCCACAATGGTGTGTTGGGAAGGATCCATTGTTTTAGTCAGCAAGAAAACAAGAATCGGCCTTGGCTGTTTTATATAGAGGTGAATGTTCAATTAAGATAACGTTTTTCAAATAATGAGCACAGGGATAAGTCTGTTTGTGTGTGGATTTATCAAGAGATGCACAAAAAAATTGCAACTGGCTGCACAGGGGTTATTCACTATACGATTTGGAAATGTGAGCCGGAGATAGTGGGAGATGATGTACGTACACACGCGGTCGGTGCGATGTATAGGCCAGCGGGTTTTATCATAGTAATGAGGACACTGCAGCTGGTGAGTCCAATAGCTGTTGATTTATTGCCCCCAGCAGCCGGGTCATTTCATTTCCACGCGTAGTCATTCTGATTACATTCTGCTCATTTCTGCACCGGCAATGGGTCCTGTGAGTCGGTGTAAATGTTCATCACACCGCAACACCAGATGTTTCCGACGCTAAATTATAAGTGAGCGTCAGAGTCTTTGTGTACTAACCGGCACTTAAATAAATCTCAAGGATTGTCGCGCAAAGTTAAAACTGTCGGGCATCTGTTTGTACCAACACCACACTGGCTTAAATAAATGAGTTGGGAACTAAAGTGTGAAAAACACTCCGTTTCAGTTCAGTTGATGCACATGACTCAACCATGTGGGTCTTCCCACCATCTATTTATTATTGTCGACCATTCAATTATATATACTTTTCATATTTTACCATCATAAATAGAACACTGTGATAGAAGTTATTAATGTGCTCAGTACACGTTCTTTCCACTTTCCTTCCCCACTAGCTGCATGATCATGTCTCGTAACTGAACTATATCTATATCACAGTTTGAATTGTCAGGACACGTCCTCACCAGCTGAGACTAGGATGCGAATATTTTATTTATTTAATTAGGTTTTTTTTTCAGTGTGCACTTGTTCCCCAGAAGTTAATTGCAGTGTCCTTATCTAAGAATGAAATAAACCAATTAAATCAAGTCTCTTGAAATTTTGTTGTAACTTAGCTGTCAAAAGATTAAAATTAACCATCTCAATTAATTACACTGAAACGTAGTCAATTCAAGATTAATCGCAAATTGATCACACTTTTTTAATCTGTTCAAAATGCAATTTACACAAAGATTTCAAGTCCAGAATATCATTCAGAGTGTGAGTGCTTAAAAAACATCCTCAACGCATAGCATTATAAACCCATGACCTAAAAAACAGCAATGATTTCTACAGAGTGTTTGAATGTCAACACTTTAAACCTGACAAGAACACACTGTGAAAGATAGTTCATGTCTTTATTGCTGAGGATCTGAAGCTGCAAGGGATTTGAACTCGCATGTGTGTAGTACTTTGCAGTGCTTACATGTAACCTGAGTCTTCAAGGAAGCCTGCTGTGTTGTTTAACATTGTTTAGCAGTGTCCTTTTCTCTCTTTATGCAAGTGAAAGTTTTATAAAACCCACTGGGATGAATGAATGAGCCCTAATAGATGAGGTGGCGATAGAAACAAACACCCGGTTTCCATGATTAAGTACTGTTTCATTGCTTATTGTTTGAGCATGAATTCACATATGGATGAATATCTAGTTGTCCAGCATGATTTCAGTGCAGCTGGGAGTTTCAGGACTGGTGTCGTTAAAATATTTTCTCCGCCCGGGTTTCTCAGGACGGTGCTGCCATTCATTTCCATCACGTCAGGCATTGGCTGTGTCACTGTATAGATAAGTGATTTTACACCCAACACCCAACAGCAAAGCACATTCACATTAAAGTGCATGAGAAAAGGTTATTTACGTTGTTGGATACCGCATGTAAAGAGCTCAGATGGTTTAAAAGTGTTCACTAAAGGGGAGAAAAATGTGTCAACATAATCACAGCATTAAATACAATACGATATGCAACCGATAAAAACACAAATACTGCAATAAAAAAAACGTGAACAGCATTAACATTGATTTGGTTTTGTACTGTTGTGATGGGTTGATGAGGTTTCATGAAACAGTGTCCATATTTCAGATGCCACTAGATGGCATTATCTGCGGTATAACCTTTGAACTACTACACCTCATCTAACTATCACTACTGCACCATACAAAGTGAATGTGCTTACTAAATTATGCATCTGAAATACAAATAACCCAAAGTTATATATAAAAATAAAATGTGTAGTACTTGGAATGTATGACTATACATCTTTCTAATGTCTCATTGCACTCACCAATTCCATTTGTAAGATTTCTTTTTTAACTTTTAGTGTTTTTCAAGTACACAGTTGGAAATATGACTATCTGTTTCCCACCTCGACTGTGTTGGTGTAAACAACACTGTCTGTTTTGCTTTGTTTGAAGAAACAGTAAAGATTGTGGTGCACCATCAAACAATATTAAATATTAAACGAGAGAATGGCATGAAATTCGGAGTCGCTGATGTAGAAGGAGGAAATAGGAATGATATCAATGATGCATAAATGGCAACCTCTGATAATGTTGTGTGCATAGTTTGCTTAGTCAGCCGCATCTGTGCTGCCAAATAAACTGCTCACCGAGTCAGGGATTCGGGGTGAGTGAGTGAGTCTGGGGAGAAACGTTGTGCGAGTCAGTGTGGCACCTCCTGACATGTCCAATGATTCATAATTGAGGGTGGACAGCTGTTGCTGGCTGCGCTGACATGTTCCACAGAGATGACAGATGACCGAGCCCTCGGGGGCCAAACTATCTATCAGCATGAACGTCTCTGTCCACTCTCTGTTTGCTTGTCCTTCAAACACTGGTCCCGCACATTTAAACCAGGTAGTTTATTCAAAACCTGTCCTGCATCACTGGGTAAAGACAAATGTCACAGAGAGACCTCAATGTTATGGTCAGGCAGTCATTTTTTGCATGTGTGTGTTTCTGAAACTGAAGTGGACCGTTTTGTCGACTGGCCTAGACAGGACAAAGACACAGACAATCAACAGATCACCAGCTCGATAGTCTGAGCTAACAGCTACATTCAAGAAACAAGTGATATGGTTTAACTTAAATTAATATAAATAAAGAAAGAAATGTGTAATTATTAACGTCTGCCTCAGAAACTAGACCAGGCCATGAATAGAGCTGAAATTTAAGACAAACTGAATCTCAGAACTTGAATGTGATCCAGTCAATTTAGTGAAAAAATGTAATCATATAAAAAATAAATACATAAATAAATTTAAAAAATGGTTGGTTAAAGAGGCCAGGACTTTTCTTCAGTCATCAAATCTCACATACACATAAAGGAGCTTCCCATGAGAATATAATGTCATTGTTGGTATTTTATAAATAGCATGTGGTCAAAGCTGGGGCGTGAACTGGGTATGGCATTGTATGGGTACAGGTATACTTATGGGTCTAATGTTGCCCCAGTGGCCGAGGACAGAGGGCCAGGTATTGAAATAATTGTGACCGTAGTTAGCTAAATGGGACATGGATGAGACTGCATTTCAAAATGTTAGGATATTCTGAACCACACAGATAGATGCGCTACACGGCAGACTTTTGTAGTTGGGCATGTATTTACTGTACATATGATTGACTGTAGTTAAGTCATATGGCTAGCAATGTTGCTACAGCTTAGCTGTGTCTAAGTTGATGCTGCCGGGTAAAAGTTCGCAAACTACACTGCATGAAAAGGTGCATTCACCATAGTTCCTGGGAATGGTTTATTGGGGTTGTATTTGCTGAGTTGCAGCAAGAGGCCAAAACAAAAGACTGCCAGAATGTTTGTCAGTGTGAGGCCAAGTAGCTGAGGAAGACATGTTCTGTATAATCAACTGTCAACCCTCTCATCATTAAGAATCATGGAAAAACTGTAAATATATAGTTGTACTGGAAAAGCTTCTGAATGCTGAATGGAGATTGGCTTCTTTCCATTTAAGATGATTTAGTTCTGGGAATATGGTTGTGTCTGAGGTGGAGTGTACACACGCTATTTGAATATCAGTATCAACTTTGTAAAGTGTTTCTCCTATACATATATTGTTCAAATGTGCTTTATTCCGGCAACTCTGGGCAGTGTCCATTCGCACGGACCACGGTCTTCAATGACCAATAGCAATACTTAAGCAAGAACGCTGGAGCAAGGCATGCAATAGACACGTCATTGTTACCGGCTGGAGATTTCACATTAACACACACATATCACACACACCTGTCACATATTCTGACAGTTTAATTAGCATTGCTTCATTGGTTGGATGCTTTTGTTTTGAAACAGCACTTTAACGTCCTTCAAACAGGAAATAAATACATCCTTTCAAACTCAGACTGTGACGCCCATCTAAGGTTCATCAATGTCATTTAAGCGGCTCAAAAAATGTGTTTGTTAATGAAAAGAAAATTAATCACGCATTTGTTGCTGTATATCATCCCTCAAGCTATTGTAGAAATGCAAGCTGTGTAGTTTATGCATTCCTGCCAAATGAGTAAATTTGGACAGATACCATCCAGTGTTCTGGTAACCAACATAACCTCACAGCTTGCATTATGTCATATTTATTTATTTATTTATTATTTTTATTGAAATCGGTTGCACTACATGTCTGGTGTTTGCCGACTGGAAACCATTTTTTATATTTTATATTATATTATTTTGTCACACAACATGTTTGATTCTAGTGACGTGACTAAGTCCAGGATTGTTTTTTGCTTCCTGTTGAAATGCTTCCTTAAAACCTTGTCATGCTAAGTGATTCAGCATGCAAGAAGCTGCCTGTGGATGTGGCCTTATGTGACATTTGCTTGAAAGAATGGCATGTGTAGCAGTCTGTTCCATCCGTGTTGCTAGTCAGAAAGCGTGTTGAACAAGGTCACCTGGAGACAACATTGGTTAATTGCATTTGTACATCACATATGCTCTGCATATTGATTGAAAGTTGACCTATACATATTCATCCTGTAGTGGAAATTATACAGTACTGTATATGTGTGGTTGAGTTTTTTGGTAAGACTGGCTGTTTAATCAAATGGGGTTTTATTGTTAAAAATAAATTTGTCCCTCACTGGCATCTCTCAGTTCATGGTCGACTTGCACAGTCCCGATACTCTCTTGAACCCACTGTGGTCAGCACCATGTGAATAGGCAACCCATGGCTCCTTGCCATGTTAGCTCCAAGGCCAGCCACAGCTGAACCTAAAGCAGGTGATGGGGCTGCTGTCATCACACACCGGTAAATCCTGGACGTACACAAACTAACTGTTACACCGTTCACAGTGTTGTGTACTTATAAATCCACTTATATTATTATGTATGGGTCGTGAATTGTTCAATAATGTTCACTTTCCAGCATCATCATTAAGCTTGTCTAACGGATCATCAGCTGTAGAAATGTGCAAATTCTGGCCATGAAGTTTGCAACATCCATCACATGTATACAGATATTTCACTCTTGATGTGTCTCAAGATTGTACGTGAGACCCCAGAAATTATTGTCCTCTCCACTTGCACCATGTCAGAAATCTTTGACCATGTAATTTGTTTGTAGCAATATCAGAAGATAGTGTTGCGTACATGCAAAGCAACGTGTGAGTGGCTTGACTCCTCTCACATGTGGTAGTTTGAGAGTCATTTCTAAGCCATTGCAAATCTGACAATATTGTGACAGACATCTTGTGAAAAAGTGATGTTACCATACATCCCGTGGTAACACTACCTTGGTAACCACTACGTTTTTTTATACGCTGTGAACAACGATGCGGCTTATACTTGGATTTTTACAGGCAAACAAGCGTACTGGCCTTTTATTTACATTAATGTGCTCAATGCAGTGTTGGTTGAGCATTTCACCCACATCAGGTTTCTTTGGTTTCATCTGTGCAAAGATGCAAAAAGTCAACGTGCATATGCATTCCGAATAGCATCCCCCACAAACTCAAAAGTGCAGTCCACACCTTCA
The DNA here is from genome assembly GCF_027744825.2 of Synchiropus splendidus. Lineage (NCBI taxonomy): Eukaryota > Metazoa > Chordata > Actinopteri > Syngnathiformes > Callionymidae > Synchiropus > Synchiropus splendidus. Next base: position 3,681,084 of record NC_071350.1, read on the forward strand.
AGTGTATGATTGCTAATAAAAACAAGTCAAGTTTCTTTGCAGAGCTGACTCTGAATTCTGAGGTTATAAGTAGTTGAGCAGCTTGATTTGCAAAACATACCAGCCCTCCCTATTATCTCGGAAACAAAAAAGGCAGGCGCAGAAAAAGAACTACGCCTCAGGCATCGTCATTGCTGGTGCCCTTGAGAAAGTGAGAAACAGAGATTCTAAAATCAAGTGACACTTCTTTATTACTCATGCTGACACTGGAGTGTGAGCATCCTGCACTAGCATAACTCCAACAGACATGTCTGTGTTTATTCAAAAAATGAAAGAAAGAAAAAGAACGGTAAAAAGAAATACTACATTCATGTTTGGAAGTACACTTACATCCAGTGTTTTGGCTGTGAGCTGATCTGAAAAGCTCCCGAGCGGTTTCATGACTGCCCTGATAAAAATCGAATCAATCACATCGACTGACCTCATGGATCATTCCAGGAGAAGTCACCTCTAAACTCAGACTCCGAAAGTCCATTAGCCTCTCTGTGCTTATTGTCACCTCAGCTGAGTGACGGTTAGTCGACGTGAGCACATTCATTTTCCTGCTGCTGTCGGGAAACATCATGGACATTGTCTCAGCTCTTCCAGGCTATTTAGCTAACATTCCCACTTACGCTTTAGCTCAAGGACACAGAGCCGTGACAGGAAATACTTCTTCTGCCTAATGGCACACATGGCACCTTGGCTGATTAATGCGTTCATCATTGTTTTATGTTGTTATCTCGGTCCCCCCACCATTAATAATGTTATTTTAAATGATTCATGTCACAACTAAAACACACTAACCCTTTTTCGACCAGTCAGGCGAGATTCTGCTGTGTTGAGGTGTTTTTAAAAATAAATCTGAAAAAGATTAACCCAACTCTTGCAACGCTAGCACAAGAAAAACAAGGGTCCCACATTAGGCACAGTGCAATACCTGAATCAACTGTCAGAAACGTATATATACTTATATTTATTTATACAATTTTTAAATAAAAAAATAGTAATTTTTAAATATAAATACATTATAATTTGTTATACTATATATAGAGATTTTAAATAAAGTATAGTATAAAAAATCGAATTTATATATATATATGTATATATTTAATCAATGTAAAGAAAGCATAGCGAAATGGCCATGTTTTAAAATGGTGATCATTTCTCTTTCTATTTTAATACTGTAACCTTGAGCAAGGTGATGTTTTAAAAGTCTTTTCATGTACAGAACCTTCATAATTACTCGTTGATGGATTAACGTGTGTAGTATTATGATTAGAATTAATCAAATGAGACTGTCCCCATTATCTAGCCAATGTTAACTGCGTGCAATCCTCTCGGGGTTCCGTCCAGATTTATCTGCACAAGCTGTGCTAACCTGTTGAAGACATAAACCTGCTCTTGCAGCGTGCCAAGAGAAAGCAAAAGGATGAGTCAATTGTGAACCCTGGAGCACATTAAATGAATGAAACACCTCCCTGTGCTGCTGCAGAAGAAGACTGAGCAATGAAATGAGCCAAGAGGCCTATTTTGTTTTACAGAACCATTGCGAGATAGAACTGAATCCCACGGTGCTGCTAGATTTATCATGATTTATCACTAATGCATGGAAAGGCATTGAATTGCTGCTGTTTTAAATTGTAACTGCACCATAGCTGTGGTTAATGAGACTCATCTTCTCAAGTAATTTACTCTTATTCATATGCAAGAATTTTTGCAAAGACAAGTCACACATTTTACCATTTTCCTAGGTAATTACTTGACTCTCTCTCTCTCTCTCTCTCTCTCTCTCTCTCTCTCTCTCTATATATATATATATATATATATATATATATATATATATATATATATATATATATATATATATATATATATATATAATGTAAAACAACAGCATTATTTTTCTCTGAATATCTGAGGTTGCTGTGTGTCTTGCTCAACCCTCAAATGAATCTCCCAATTCCAGTTGCTCTGCACCATATCATTTTGTTTGAACGTCTCAGGTTGTGTTCGTCAGCCGGTGCATCATCACCCACTTCATCATCCACCTCCTCCTGAGGAATAATATCATTTCCTTTCCATATGTTTCACACATAGCAAACTCTAATGAATGAAACGCAGTCACAGATATTCTTGAGTATTTTATTTGATAATTGTGAGCTCATGTTTTATTTATTGTTTCACTGGTAGGTGTTGAATGTGAGCGTGCTGGAAGGGGAACAGGTGACAGTAGAGGACACAGGCGGCCGGGAGCCTCTCATCCTCGCCAATGAGTCCGTCTTGACACGTGGCCTCGTACTCCGCAGTTGGAGCAACCAGATCTCCATCCGCTTCCGCAGCGACCAACAGCACAGCTCAGGCTTTGTGCAGTTTCATTATCAAGGTAGGTCGGTGATGGATGATATGAGTGGCAATGGTGGTGACTGTAAATAAAATGAACAGCCTCGTATGACTTGTATTTAAGTGTTAATGTGGGCAGCAACATACTTCCATGCTTATGGGATTTAGAACCGATAAACAATCAGGACTGCACTCACAAGCTTAATGAAAGAATCTGTGGTTCAGTCTGCCATCCAAAATTCCAGTGTGTGTAAAGGTGCCACTCTTGGTTTAAAATGATCGGAGGTTTCACCTAAACAGTTACTGTCAACCAAAGATTATAGAGCAGACAGTCCTCTAAATGAGAACACTGTTTCATGAAACTTCACAAGCCCGTCCAAACAGCAAACTGATTCATTCTCAAATGAGATTTTAAGACAGTAAATGATCAATACAAAGCCATTTCTGTTGAAGCACCGGTCAAGGTTATATTTTGTTGTGTGGTAAATCACACACACGCACACACACACACACACACACACACACACACACACACACACACACACACACACACACACAATTTGTTGTCAATCTGAAGCACTGGTAGAAAGAGGTGTTTTCTGGTGCCATTTACACAAGTGCACGGAATACAAAATAAATGAAGGTAGCCTAGACAACACTCCTTTCTGTTTTGTCCTTTCTTTTACAGACACCTCATAAAGCCCCAGCCCCGCCACCTCACCACCTTTCTACTGTTTCCTTTTTGTGTGTGACATTGATCATCCATGCCCACAACAATGACTGTTTATCTTTGCAATCACACAAAGTGGCCACCAATTACATGCCCCATCGATTTGAGCTGATGCTGGAAGCCGGTTGACAAAAACATTTATTCCACCACATTACCATGGCACTTTCATCAGCTCTAAAATGAAAACAAGCATCAGAACTGCATCACTGACATGGGATGTATCTGCCTGATGTGGTGGGATGGTGAGTGGTCGGGCTGAATGATGACAGCAAGGGTCAGAGCGGATGATGCATATCACAGAACTGCGTGGTTTCACCCGTCATTTTTTTTTATTTTTCTATATTTCAGAATGACAAAAAATGGGTTCTAACCATGGAGCTGTTTTCTCACTGTCAGATTCTTTGTGTGCTATAAACAAAATATGCAGAAAATGTATGACAGGGCACACTGTTACAAGAATAGAGTTTTGTTCCTTGTTAGTGCTGCACAACATCACATATTTGTTCGGAAGGACTAGCTGGTTATCAACTAGACCAATTGACTCGTATAAGTGAGTTGCATTGAAGACTGCAGTAAGCTTGATTTTTAAGTTACATCTTATGTTACATGCACGCTGATGGGATATGGGCCACTACTGAAGAAAGGAGAGCCAGGTTCTCTGAACCCAGACGCGTGTCCTCCTGGAAGAGGACTAGCTTGATGGCAATCCTGACAGATATTAAAGACAATAATAATGCTGTTCAGTATTCAATAATAGCTTGTTATACACCGGCCATTTGGGGCTTGCTACTTAATTTGGGTATAGCTGCGTAGACTGCTGTAACTGAAAAACACTACATCATTTACAGCATGCTGATATAAACTCTTGAGTTTTAACTGCATGAATTCTACTTTCAAATACCTCGTTTTGAAGTGGATAATTGAAAGGTGAGACAGCGTGACCACTAGTGATGGGTTGAGGTTTCGCGACCTAATTTTCTGAGCTCAGTTGGTGGCGCCTTTGGTTTAAGAATGATCGTTCAGGTCATTCAAAGCGCAAGATTATACAGCAGAGTGCAGCCAGTGGCATCTGAAAATGTTTGTGTAAAATGTATGTCACATGACACCTCATCAACCCATCACCTGTCACCACTGACCAAAATGAAAACTGCACATTACTTGGCAACAACTTGAAATATTGCATGCTAGGTGGAATGGAGTCATCAACTAAAAACAGCCTTTTGGTTCCCTGGAGGTGCTGGAAAGCTTGTATCAGCAGTCTGGCCACCCATACTTCTGAGGGACTCCAGGAAGGAGTCTTAACCCTAACCACACAATAGCCTGGTCAAGCAAAGAGCAGTGAAGTCCAACATATTCACGGATGGTGAAGAACTGGGGCCTTAAATTAAAAAACACTGCACAATAGTCATCATGTGATGGCGCTTTTACAGCAGTTCAACAGACTGATACTGTAGAAGACTTGTGGTTTATGAGCACCATGCATTTTCATGCACCATGCATTTTCATGCTCACTCTTGGAACATCCGAAACATTTCCTCACCTTTGTTTCTGAGAATCCAGGTGAATAATTAAGGTTAAAACCGAAAAACATACTTATTTTGAAATTCTGGTCTTGTAACTTTCATCTTCGTTAGAAATAAGCTTAAGCAAATGATGTGAATAGAAATGACTCCGTCAAGTTAGTGTGGGACTTTTTATTTTTGAGCCATGGCAGTTATTCAAAGTATACATTGTTACCACCACTGTCTTTCTATCAGTACTGACCTTTCTTAGCATCAAAATGACCAAGTGTAATGATGTCAAATGACAAAACCAACCCTGACCCTAAAATCAATTATCATTTCATTCACATTATTTATTAAAAGCAATTACAAACCACGATGCCACATTTCACATTGTAAATTGATTCACACTAATAACTAAATTGTGCCAAGGAGACATCCAGTAGAAAACGCACAGCAAGGATTTTTGAATTTTTACTACACTCCTCAGTAAGCCGGAGTATCACCTTGTCCTTTTTAATAGGCTGTGAGAAATGTGATTGGACAAGCGTGGAGGAGGAGATGGATCTCAGCTCGGGGTAATTAATATCTGCTACAACAGCGGCTCCGTCTGCAAACTGATGGATGCTTCTGTAGCATCAGCGCTACACGGAACGCAGTGAACAAGATTATAGGTGTGAGCAAAGGAGTGTAGGGTTCACCAGGAGCACCCATCTGCATGTATCTCCTTATCTGTTTCCTCAGTAGATGCACATCCTCATCTGCATAAGAGTGTGTGTATCAAGGTCTCGGTTGTCCATTCTACGGGAATGGCAGGAGACATCAACAGCTGCTGCGCGCTCCAACAACAAATCTCAGCAGCAAGAAACAGGAAGGACAGAGTCGAATATGGGCCTCATGAGAGAAAGCTGCTCTGTATGTACACTGTGTGATGTACTCGTAAAATAAAATTGATCTTGCCACCAAAATAGTGGCTCAAGCAGGAGTCACATTTTTTACTTGGTTTTGTGAAACCCTTGTGGCAGATTATAAAATATAAATTAGTCACTCCGTTTTCCAATACACACCGAAGCAATATCACAACTTCTGCATTTTTGGGCTGCTGCATCTTTCTCCTCAGGCATGAGCCTTATAAACAAAATTGAAGCGTAATGCTGACTGTTGAGTTTCTAATGTGCTTCGGAGTCTGAACTGGTAATTAAGTTGTTGCAATTTCTTGCAAAAGCGGCCCCTTATGAGCTAATTTAATTGATTTTATTTACTGTTGAACAGCTTGGTGAGAGTGAAAAAGAGGAATTTCAGCATATATGTTAATGCTGATGGTGGGAGTCCCTATTTATTCACACTGTAATCCCTCCATTCTCGTTGAATAAATGCCTCTCTAAGTGGGAACATGACTGTATTAGTTTCTATTAGCAGGTATCCAGGGGATAAGTAGGGAACTTGTGTTCCCCAGCTAGCTTAAAGATAATATGTGAAGCTTGCAAATCATCTAAATTATGCGCTTTATTGGAAAAAGCTGAATTCAAGTGTATAATTCATGTTTAATAAGGCTGACAACTGAATGGAGGGAGAGTCATTTGGCTGCTTATATGTGCTTGTTATTGCATTTTTCTGCACTGATTTATTTATATATTTATTTTAAGCGTCAGGCACTCTGAAATACAGTATTGTCCGATCAAAGAATTCAATGAATATATTGTATATTGTATTTGTTCATTCTATGTTACCTTAGCATTGATTCTGGTCAGAGGGAAATATATATGTTATTTACAAGGTCACATTAAATACTGATGAAGGTCTGAGTTCTTAAATGAACAAACTCTAAAGCCTGTCTGAGTAGCTGATAATATCCGTGTCGGCATTGTCGACTGTCCTTATTGATCCCATGTGAATCATTGCTAACCTTAAATGCTAAACACAATGCGATAATTCATATTACCTTATAATCGTGATGCTTTCTATTTTCACTCCCCCCTCCAAAGTGTCTGGTTGTCACTAGTGAATGACATAAAAGCCCCCTTGGATCAAAGTGGTGCGACTAGCGACAGATGGGGCGCCGGCAATGTTCAGGGAAAAGCGGAGATTAGTGTGCAGGATGCCACTGTATTTCCAAGCACACATTTTGCTGACAAACTGGGCATACTGAGCAGTGACTTCCCGACTTTGAGGCCCAGAATATTTTTTTTCAGCGACCCATTTTTGAAGTTGATAAGATAGTTTGAGATATTCAAATGGGGCTGCTGGACCTCCGGTGTTGTGGCACACTCGAGGCCAAGGATGATTTTTCAGCGTGACAGTCCTCTCATTTGGTCCCTCTGAGGATGCCGGTACTCCACTTACATGCTGCTCAAGTGGTCATCATGTGTTACGATTAGATTAGAAAGTCGCGTGGCACGACATGAAATGATGGAGCAAAAGCAGTGACAAGACACAGACTGTTGATGAGTAGCACGAGCTCATTCTTACAGCCATGATAATGGGTGTTTTGGGGGACGTGAGCCAGTGTTTACTTTGCTGCCTCTGAGCATTATTAATAGAGACGTGATGGCGGGATTTCAATGAAATTGGAGGAGGAACAGATAATTACATTCTGGTGGTGCTTCACAGCACCATCTAGACCCTGTTGAATTGGTACAGACGCTACTTTTTTGCCCACAGCTTATTACTGATTTACCTTCTTGGGTTCTGCAATCTGATTCTGGAACACTACAGCTCATTTGATTTTGGCAACAATTATACCAGTCTTTATTGATGGGTAGATGAGGTGCCATGAAGCAGGTTTGATGAAAACAATCATTTTCTTGGTTTAGAAATGACGTGATGTTCCATTGAATAAGTTGTTCAAGTCCTAATATTATACAGCAGACATGCCATCTGGTGGCCTCTGAGAATCAGGACACTGTTTTGTGAAACCTCATCAACCCTTCAATACTGTGTCATGAAACCTCACCTTCCCATCGCTACTAGTGATATCAAATGCTAAAAAGGCAATTAATAGTTCAGACAAAATGATAAATATCTTATTATTGTTTTCAGGAACCACAAAGGTTGGTTTTGTTCTGCATTCTTTAATATGACTCAGTAGTCATTTGGGAGATAGTCCTCCTTTTAGGTCCTCAATAAGTCAAGTTTCATCTCTGGTTAAAGTTTTTTTTTCCATGTTTTATCAGGTCATGAAATAGGAATTTTCTCTCCTCCATTTACACATATTGTAATCACATAAAAACATAATATGATACTAGAAATATAGTTGGTGGTAGAAGTCACAGAGGAGGAAAACGATATTCTCAGTTGAAGCACTGTTTGTTTCAAGTACCTGTCGCGTGTGCCTAGACCTGCGTGACCTTAAGATAGGAAAATGTCACGATCAGCTTCTGCCTTATTTTTCAAAACCCTTCCAGTGTTTCCCACACTGAGGCAAACAGATCAAGCCATGCAAGAGAGAATGCAAAGCTTGTTACCGATGCGAGGCGTAAAACGTGCATGCGAAGGGCACCGTACACATAATAGACATAAAAGGCTATAGTGGGGCTGTTTTTGTCCCGATTTTGGTGCTTCCCAACCAGGAATGGTAAACCCCTGTTTATCATTGCTTCTGTACGATTATCAAAAAAGATAATCCTTATGCTTGGTGTGTGTTAAGAACTCGTCCCAATAATTGGCTCTGACAAGAAAGGATCTGACTGAGAAACATTTTGACGGCAATAAAAACTTTTTTTTAATCATTAGACATAAATCTCTCTCCATTTTGCAGCTTTCTTCACCTGGTCAGTCCATTTCAATGCAGGTGACGACTTCACTTATCACTTAGTAGGTTGTTTCTTTTGGGATTCCTTCATTCAATTAAAAAAAAAAAAAGAGTCGTTTTTTCCACTTGAGGTGACGTTTCGAGCTTTGAAGATGATAACGCGATCAACGGCAGACTTTATATCTGCATATGTGGGGTCTCTGACAAATAAAAAATATCGCTCCAGATTTAGAAAATCCTTATGTGTGTACCCCCTTTAGCAGGAGTTTCACCATCAGTACTTGTCAAGCAAATCCTCCTTGAAGCATTGATAAGATGTCATCCTCAGACTAAACTTGTACAGCATGTATTGACTAAGTGACCATTGCAATTGAGTTTTTAAGTGACCTCTGTAAATATCAATAGGAAAATATCACCTCCGAAGTGCTTCTGACTCTTTACAATAGATCCTCTCTTTCCACAGACAACACCATTGATCTCTACGTTAAGAGGTCACGCTCCACCACACATTCAGCTGAGAGGCAGCGCCAAGTCTCCAGTTACTCTGCCTCTAACTGTGCACCACTACAATTCACTGGTCATCAGCATCTATTACAATATATCCTGCCTGCTAAATGTATTTGTCAGATGGTGGATAATACACTCTGAAATGACATTTAACATAATAACAACTGTCACTGAACTCACTGTTTGTGTTCTGCTGCCTGTTAGCTTGTTCCATCATGTCCTACCTTCACCTTGCCAGGTTCAATCACATTATCACGCTCTGACGGAAGCAATGCAGGTGATAGCGTATTAAACAGCCAGATTTTTTTTTTTTTTTTGTTGATAGAAACAATGGCCACGATACTGCCTTAAAACCTTGTGAAATAAGTAAGACTTTGTCTGCCATCAATTGTGCATAATTGAAGTTAAAAAACGTTCACAAACGTTGTTGTTAACTGTCACTTTCTCATGCCAATCTGATCTCAACATCTTATTTACTCAAAACATTTTGAGCACTATGAAATTTTGAAGAATCTTGAAGAAATGTTGAAAATAGGACAAGGAACAGTTTATTAAGATCACATTTTGGTGGCGATCTGGATGACTATATGTGCTCAGTTTCTGCTTTCTACAGAGACATGCCATCTTTTTGAACTCATGTGGGCTTGACAATTATCATATCAACAAATATATCAAGGTACCTAACTATACAGATAAAATCAACGTCGATCAATAGTCAATATATGGGTGGACATGAGCTGCTTGGTGGATGTCTGTGCTCTCTGAGTGCTTTTCTGCTTGTGATCTTCGAAGATAAAAAAATCACTGTCAGCTATCTGTTCGATGATCCTCAAATGGTCAGGTCCTTCCCTCTGAGGGAGATTCAATCTACAGATATGATTTTTCCTTTCGACGTTAGAAATGTGATATTGTCTTTATTCCATTTCACCATGCCGTCAGAAAACCAATAACAGCAGCTGGATTTTTATCCCCACACTGCCTGGTTCTCTCCTAAATCAGAGTTTCTTTTGGCTCCTCACTCCCATTAGCTAATCTTCCTGGCTTCCTGTGTTGTGCATCTATTATTTTTAATAGCCAAACAATCAGACTTTATGGCCCAGCGCCACATCAACTCCAAATAGAGTCACAATGTAATTTAATAGTTCAGGAATTGGCTGCACAGTTTTTGCCCCGAGCTCTCCCGCAGCACGCTCAATGGGGATGTAAATGCAGCTATGATAATGCTAATAACGAGGTTCATTGGAGCCAGTGATAAACTAGGAATTGAATGGCTGACCCAGGGGCGGGGCACTTTGTCCCTGTGGCTCACTGGTTTGCGGCAAGGTCTGACTCAATATGCTGGAAAGCAGCGGCATGTGAAAAAGAAAGTCTTGAATCAGTAGTTAAGACAGTTTCACAAAGCTTGTAAATGCATTTTACGCCCTTTCCCAGATGTCACACTTCATTGTTGGACAGTTTTGTTCTTGACCTTATGAAATTGGTTTCACATCATAACAAGAGTAAGCCCATTCATTCGCCCACTCCAATTGACAACTTGTGCTACATCATGTGTGTTGGAACTAACCACTACTTTGGTCGTCAACTTTCCACAGATTGCATTAACAGTGCAATAGACAATCGACATATGACGTTCATGGGTTAACCAGAGCGTCTGATCATATGTAAAGTGTAAAGATATCGAGTTAAATGTTTTTAAGAAACTTTGTATTTGAACTTCATTTCCTTAAAAACATGGTGTGAAAGGTATGTGTCCTCTAATGTGTCGTTTTTTTTTGAGTGGCGATGGTCCTGCAGTCTCAGACATTTCTATAAAATACAAATGTATCAATGTGTGGCATATACTATGCCACCATTTTTGCTTGTGTTCATGCACTGCAATTTTTGAGTTGTCCAAAACGCTGTCATATAAGAGCCAGGCGACATGAGAGTGACATAGCCGATGGACAAGTTGCTGTGCGTTGTGGTTTAGACAAGGCAGTAAGTTGATTTGAACGCTTGCGTAGCGGTTGTTTTTGCAAAATGTTATGGTGGTTTATGGGTTATAGATGGCAGTCTTGGGAATAAAGCAAGAGTGGCATTAGGTTGTGATGCATCCATATTTTTAAAGCCTAGCAAGACGTTTTACATTCTCTTGCTAACGTTGCTGGTTTCGTCAATGCCTTTTCCGACCCATTTGTACTCAACGTTACGTACTGATCCAGATACGGAGGGAGCAACGGACCTTTGTAGAAACCGTGGGGGCAGTGTTGATGTTACTACCCGATATATAGCTCGAATGAGGCTTGAAAAAGACATAACAATGACCTCCAGTCGCGATATATTTAACATCCTCAACAACGTTGCTTCTGTTTTCCTCTGTAATTTTGTAATAGAGGTACATTATCAATACTTCTTCCACAGTCGCCATGTTTGCTTTGGTGTTGTGCTGCGGCCCCTATGGTGTATATTGGTGTTCAGCCATACCAAGGCAAAGAATGCAGTAAAGCATGTGATCCGTGATGGTAACATTGAAACTGTTTTATACATAAAGGGAGGAATATTCTCTCTCCTGTTCAAATGATCAGTGCAGTCTCACTACAGACGGGTTATATGAACTTCCTAGTTAGTTAAAACATGCTGAGGATTTTTTTTTATAATAATGTAAAGGCCTTCAGCTGTATGTAAGAAGCCGCTGTGTTGCAAGTGTCCGTGTTGTAGTTCCAAAATAAGCCAAAATAAGCATTAGCATAAGAAGATTAGGGTGTTTACACTTCAGAGGTGGAGCCTGATTGCTATCATAATTGCTTTTAAAGTGCGGATGTTATGCTGGATGGGGCGACCTTTCAACGTGACCTTTGTTATTTTCTGCTCATTTAAGCACTTTCCTGGCTCCTCATGTTTCTGCCGAATAATCTGCACGTTCACTTAAATTTCTCTGATCCCAACTCAGCCCAGGCTGGCTCCAATTATGTTGCTTGTCCTGTTGTTTGCACTTTCCAAAGAAGTTAAAAAGTTTGAATCATTAAAATGCCACCGCTAATGAGCTAGAACAATGTGGTTATTAGACAGGAAGGGAAGGTTGCTTAATAGCTTCCATTACAGACTTGGTTAGCTCACTTCATTATCCCTGTGAACTTCATCTTATCCGGCGCTATTTGTTTAGAAGCAGCGACAACAACAATAAAGCAAATAAAAGTCCAGCACATTGATCTTAGCGCGCTGGAGTCTCTGACAACGGCTGCGACTAATTCCTCTTCACACTATCACATGACTGCTCTTCTATAACGATTAGCAACTATTCCATTTGTTGTTTTTCCGCCGCATTACTGCAGTGTGACACGCCACAGTTCATAAACGCCAGCAGTAATGAACAAAAGTTGCACAATAGGACGTGAGTTATAAAGCAGAGAAAGTGTACTTAACTGTTTGATTAACACAAAAAGGAATATACTGCAATTTCTGGCTCATTTGCACAGCAGTAGTTCAATAAAGACCTGCAGATGTTATAAACAGCAGCCGTTTATGTAATCAAAATTTCACAAATAATAACTCTTGAGTTATTGGTGTCGGAATGAAGTAGAAACTAACTCTGTATGCAATCTATTTTACCTCAAGGAAAAAAAAGAAGAAGAAGAATTCAAACTTTAGTGTTGTTTGCAAGTCGCAAGCAGAGCTTACAACACTCACTACAACACAGGTCTGACCCAAGGTTGCTGGGAGAAAAAACAACATTGTCCACCTGTCCAGTGAGCAGACGTTCTCAGATGGAAAGTTCAAAATTGGATTTAATAAATAACAGTGATACTCCAGAAATGCACACAGTTCAAACAATAAATATCCCCTAGATGAAAGGATGGCAAAAGCAGGGTAATGTCAAACCATCTCCATTATCCCATAAAACCACAAACCAAAAGTAAAAAGGGCCTGGCACGGGATTTACTCTTCTGTCACAAGCTGCGCTGAAACAACAAATGAAGTAATAAATATAGTGGCTGAGTCTGAATGCACTCAGAGAAAAGAGAAGCAGACCTAAGTAAACTGGGAGGATAAAGACAAAAAATAGTTAAATTCACCCAGATTCAGGAATAAAATGGAACATGAAAAATTCTAAATAAATTATTTGTTTAAGATTTAGAATTGTTTGCTTTGAAGGCAATGGGAATTTATATCCATTGGGTCAAAGTAACATGAAAAAGTGTGCTGTAAATGTAAAAAAAAAACAACCTTTTTTTTCTCTTTCCAGCCTTTGTTCTGAGCTGTGTGTTTCCCAAAGAGCCGGCGGGTGGTGAGGTCTCGGTCACACACCTTTACCCTGGCGGAGAAGCCTACTTCCATTGTTTCACTGGATACCGCCTGAAGGGCCCCAAAATGCTCACTTGCCGAAACGCAACCACGCCCTACTGGAGCGGGAAGGAGCCTCAGTGTGAGGGTAAGGTCAGAGAGAGGACACTGACCATGATGACAGGATTTCACATTGCTATTGTCACAATGAGTGCCACTGTTGTGAGATTACATAGCATAATAAGAAGACAGATTTGTGATTTTCAGTATGTCCGTGGTTTATTCAAGTAGTCCTTGTGCGATGCATTTATTAAGGTCACAGTTTGCTAAATATCCTTGTGCTTTTTAAATAAATTAATTACCTTTTTTTTTTCCTCTCAGCAAGGACAAAATGCGGGTATTTGCTATTCACCTTCTTAAACGGTTGCTAGATTCACACCTTTAAAAAAGAAAGCAAACCTTGCCATGTTATTTTGATATATTTCTTACCATTAACACTGAATTTTCTCAATTTTCTCATGTTTAATTAATCCACACACACCTTGCATTCATCAGAAGCAACTGTGCGATTTGCTGAAGTACATATAGATGCTGGCTTATGTCAGAGTCTGCTGATGTGGTGTGTCTAGTCAGAGATCATGGGTTGAATGGGTTGGGTTGAAGAAGCTAGTGAATAAATGGGTGTATTTTTTGAAACTGATCAGAGCAGAGCAGTCGGACCTAAATTAGAACCAGCTCCTGTGACCATCCTTCTGCTGCCGCCAAAGACTCATCTGCCACTTCCAGCCGTCTATCTGCGGCTGCAGCTGCTGTTCGCTGATAATGTTGTTGCTGTTCTTCTTACAAGTCCATCACACACAGTCACACACTCTTACACCCAGGTGAGCTGTCCAGTGTACACCCGCCACAGTCCACAGGATATTGATGCAATCTGCACCTAGACAGGGACTTCAGTGCAAAAGCCGACCAATGCTGGTGTCACTACATCTCTCATCTGCTCCCCGACTTCCTTACTGATCTGCACCTCATGCTCTCTTCTAGTGTCCTGTGGCGGGATGATAAAAAATGCCACTTATGGTCGGATTGTCTCTCCTGGGTTTCCTGGAAACTACAGCAACAATCTCACCTGCCACTGGGTCCTCGAGGCTCCTGAAGACCACCGACTTCATGTTCACTTTGAGAAAGTCGCTCTGGCCGAAGATGATGACAGGTGACTGACACACATGCACACACTCACAGTCACGCTTTTATTGTACTTATCCAGTCATTTAGTACAATTTTGATGCAATACATATAGCATCAGAATTACTGTTTAAGTCTGAGAAATATCCTGGTACATCTTCATTCACTTGTGTCCAAAATATGCGTGAAGTGCCAGCACAAATGGATGGACACAAATGATAAAGACGTGTTCAAACAGTAAAAATAGGTGTGAATATTTGGGCTTTTCTCACATCTGTATTTAGGGTTTCTCCTTATTTAATGAAAGTGACTGAAGAGTAATTTAGACAACTCTGACTGCTGACCACATGCAGTTAACCGCCATCACTTGATCCATATATGGATTGAGGAGGTTTCATAAAACAATTTTTTGCTCACTAGTTGGTGCTACATCATGTGAGGTTTCATTGTGTCAATTGTTCACAGTCAATTATTATGCAAGAGAGAGTGCCATCTAGTGGTGTGACCCTTTTTCATGACGCCTCATCATGACGTCATTCAATTGTGCCATGATGCTTATGGGGACTGCAAGCTCATCAGGGAAGCAGTGTTTTTTGTTTTCAGAGCGCGCTGCGCTGCGCTGTCGGATATTACATATATTTATGTTTGACTTCTAACAACTATTTCACTGAAACCTCACCATCAGCTCCATCCGTTCATCCTTCCACACAACGCCTGGGTCCAGCCATTGAGGGGTTGATGAGGTTTCATGAAGCATTGTCTTCATTTTCAGAGCTCTTGCTTTTTAAATTATGTGAAATCTGCAGTGATTCATGAGACATCAATAATTTCTCTTATAAGCAGATCGACCATTCTTTTGCTCACTGACTCAACCTGCTTCACATAACTGCTGTCTTTTCCCTCTTCATCCGCCGCATACTTATTTGGAAATGCTGTCGTCACTGCTGTCTCGTGTAAAAGTGCAACGTAGTTCCAAACATTTGTTTACTTGACAGAACCATCCACTTGCCAACATTCCAATCCAAAGCTCGACTTTTCCCATCTGCCGAGCAGTGTGTACAAATCTACGCACTCTGAAGTTTCCCCTTCAGTTCAACTTGAGGGTGGTGACAATTTTAAAAGGATCCTTTCATCATTTTAAGCTCTAACAGCGCTCTATCATGTGAAAGAATTAAAGCGCTTCAAAGGGTAGCGAGAGGCAGGAAACAGAAAATTGCATTCCATTTTTCTCCGGTAACTACTGATCCATGTGGTTCCCGTTGCACACGACCATTCACCTCATTACCAAGTGGCGGCGAATGTTTTCGCAAAGTTATTACAGCCACCATTGGAAGAGTGAGCAGCTCATTTTTATGCATCTGAGGCCGACTCGCCCGTCTTTCAATCGCCCTTCTTGCTCTTGCGTGTTTTCAGGCTGCTGATTAAAAACGGCAACAACATAGATTCTCCGGCAGTGTATGACTCCTACGAGGTAGAGTACCTGCCTAATGAAGGCGTGCTGAGCACCGGGCGATATCTGTTCGTGGAGTTCACCACGGACGGGACGCTGACCTCCACTGGGGCAGCCATCAGATACGAAGGCAGGTTTATCATAAAAATGACCACGGCAACAATCCATCGTCCTTGGTGAACTGAATGTTGATGCCCTGTATTTTGCCTCATCAGCTTTTGCCAGAGGAAAGTGCTATGAGCCGTTTGTGAAGTACGGCAATTTCAGCAGCAGCGATTCTACCTACAGTGTCGGGGCCGTGGTGGAATTCTCCTGTGACCCTGGCTACACTCTGGAGCAAGGCTCTGTGGTGATTGAATGTGCGGATCCAGAAAATCCACAGTGGAACGAGACTGAGCCGGCCTGCAGGGGTAAGTCGTCGGATTCCTACTCTTCAAATGAGCCAGGTCAAGTGGAGCACTGAGACCATTTGTTTTTTGTTTTTTTTTTTAAGTTTTCGTTGCTTAAATTATGATTTTCAGATCTGTTTGTGGGCATGTTCAGTGTTCCCACTGTTACCTCCAGTTTCCTGTTCCCAGCAGTTAGGCTTGTCAAACTCTAGGCCCAGGAGCCAAATCTAAACCACCAAGTTGCTGCATATGGCCCTATGGAGCACTGAATACGTTTCATTCAAAACAAAAGCAAAGACTTGTGTTTGAGCACTGCATTTTTCAAGCCTGCAGACAAGTCCATGTTTAAGCTTGCAAAATTTCAAAATTGATGTAAATACAATGAAAGATGAGCGAGGAAGTTGTGTGTATGTTGTAAAGATCCAGATAACCTTTACTGTAGAAACAGATGTGATAAAACATTTGTTGCAGGAGCTGTTTCACTCCCAGCTTCTCAATTAAACTCAGCATTAGCTGTATGTATTGTGTCTATATATGTGTGTATGTGTCCTTGTTCAGTTATATTGTGGGCGGTCAATTCTTGGAAACACACTTACTTGTGGGGACACCTGACTTTGAGGATGAACTTGGTCATTACAATAAGGTTTACGTATGGTTCGTAGTCCTGGTGAAGTTGAACTATTTGTTTGGGATAGTTAGGCTAATTAGGGTGAGAGGCTGGGGAACGTTGTATGGCAATGAGAGGTCCTCACAAAGATGCTGCGACAAACCTGTGTGTGCATGTGACTAAAGCATTATGGCTCATTGCAGGTGATGCCTGAAGTCCATTTTTAAAAAAGCATTTTCAATGTTGTTTTCTTTTCTCATTTGTAATTGAAGTGGTGTCACCCAACAAGGTCTCCATAACCCACAAATGAGGATCACTGAACAGCATCTTAATGCACCAACTACACTTGTGCTTTCTCCTCAGTCCTGATCGTCTGATCAGGCTTTTAATTTATTCTGCTCCTGTGTCTGACATGATCTGCTGCTGTCACTGCACTTTATGTTTGGGTGACTGAGGAATGTTCAAACCCATTTCAGCTCATCTGATTGCTTTCCTCCCGGACAAGAATAAGGTCTGAATCTTTTGAAAATGTGCTTCCGATGGTGAGGTTTGAAATATGACGGCTTTACTGACCTCAGGCTTTCATTTTGTTCCTGTAGCGGTTTTAAATATAAAGACGTCTGGCAGTCAAATATATCTTCCTAAGCTGCTTCCAGCTGATCTTTGATACAGGCACTCTTAAAGAAATAAAAAGTCTTTGAAATGTTGGCTTGAAGGACAGATTTGAGAAGTCACTGAGATTAGACGCAGACAATAGACGAAGTTAACACTGACACATGACGTTGACTGCATCCGTACTTAAAAGCGCCTCACCCCCGAGCTCTTCCATTTCTCGCTCTCGTAGTCTCCCCGCTCATGACATGGCGACCTCACTGCAAGACTTTCCTGCTGCATGGTAATTTGGCCGCACAATAAAACTGAATAGCGCTATTGTAAAACTAGAAATGAGAAAATGTCATCTCTTCTGCGCAGGTCACGGTCACTCCTTGGTTTAGTGGTGGTATGCAGTTTTACAAGGTGTCTTCCAAGGTGCCTGCGCACTCATTGTTGTGTGTTATTAATTTTTTTTTCCCCGGTGCCCATGTGAAAACATTCCTTCTTGTTATGCAGCATGACTTTTACAACCCTGACAGCACTTTTTCATCAACCTGAGAGATGTGTTCCGCAACTCACAATAGACAAGATCAGTGAATCTAGTCTGGCATGTGTTAAGGAAAGCCTTTATCTGTTGTGTGTGTGTGTGTATATATATATATATATATATATATATATATATGTGTGTGTGTGTGTGTGTGTGTGTGTGTGTGTCATCCATCTGTTGTATGCAATGAAACAAGCATGATAACTGATGCTGAAGTGCTTTGTTCCAATCGAAGTACACTGGACTCCTCTCATATTCTGGTGCAAACAAAAAGCTGTTTTTTAGTCCCTGAATTTATGAATTGTAAATATACAGTTCTTGAATATCAAAGAAGTAAACAATCATGTTCTTTTTCTTTTCATTTATTTATTTACGTTGAAGATAACATCCAGACCTGATCTGTGTCTTTATCTAAAAGTAGTTGAACACATCTTAATAGAAATAGCAATAGATAGATAGATTGATAGATAGATACTTTATTGATCTCTGAAGAGAAATTCCCAATATAATATATTCCCAATATATCTGATGATTAATAAAATACAATTTTACATATCATCAGTGTATTGCAGGAGCTTTAATTCTATCATAAAATATATTTGTTATAAATCATGTTGATTTTCTCTTTTGGTTTTGTTTCTTGTTTTTCAACCTGTGTACTTGTGTTTTATAATTTCAAATTATGGAATTTGACACCTAGAATAAATGAAGTAATTTTACATTTTGTTGCTGATAAAAGGAAAAGCTCTGACACTTTGCATAACTCCACCACAGAGATCCTTAAACGTGAGTTTAAAAATTACAAGAGTCAATAAAGAAACTTCCGGGATTTAAGAATCATGATGGCTCACTGCAAAAACTTAACACCTTGCCAGAATTCAAACTCCCACTGCTGAAGTGACAGTGCAATGCGATCATGCCTTCATAACATGTTGAATGAAGACAAACACATTTTGTCGCCAGACTCGCGACAGTTCATTTATTTTAGTGTTTTAATTAGTGATGCACTGAATTGAAAATGTGTGGCCAAAGCCCAATACAATTTAAAATGCTTGGCGAATACCGAGTAATACCGAATTTTTTTGAAAACATTTTTTAAATATTGCATGAATAGTCCACAACACATTTTACTGCATCATGTTTGTCAAAGAAAGTTAATGTTTAGATGATTGAATACATTTGACATTCTTTTTTTTATCTTTTATACTTTGCTTTTCAGATAATAGTAATGAGTAAAAAAACAAAACAAACACTACTTCCCATTATATAATAGGCTGATAATGTAAACAGGTTCTAGATAGTTTGGTTGAATACTCTATTCTCGCTCTAATACAATGAGGGACTGAGAATGATGCACAACACCATGATCAACAAAGAAATGATCAAATGAAGAGGAAACGTGTGAAACATGGGTGGTAAAGTCCAAATCATTTCGTCTCAAGTGGAGGATTGTGTCGCCAGATTTTTACATTGCTTATGAGAAAGGTGGAGTGGGTTGCCAGAATTCTGTTTTGTTTTGAGATAGAAAGCAATAAATGCTTCAGTCACACGCACGGCATGATTCAAACTCCCACCACTTGTGTGAAAGGGCACTATGGTAACCACAAAGCCACGGGTGACATTTGAACACCTTATCACTGTCGAATGTATAAAACGAAACACATTTTGTCACATGAAAGTTGATTTTTCTTGCATCCGTGATGTATGTATGCAGTCAAGGTTCATGAATTTAACCAGTGAGAAGGAGCTAAAATCATTGTCATGATGAATAGAGGAAGTCTGTATTAAGCGGCAGTGATGACTTGAAATAGATCGACATGAACCTTTAAGATGTTTTCAACAGCAGATGGTCGAAGTTAGCTTTTTTGAGAGCGGGTTGTTAGACGCTTGTCTCAATCTCATTGCTTCACTGTGAGCTTGCTTGATCACTTCTTTCTTCATTTGCTCCAGAGAAAGACTGAATGCTGATGTTATGTTTTGCTTTTTCCTCTGCTGTGTTTGGGTGTTGCAGCTGTGTGCAGCGGGGAGATCACAGACTCAGCTGGTGTGGTGTTGTCTCCTAATTGGCCCGAGGCCTATGACAAGGGCCAGGACTGCATCTGGGGCATCCATGTGGAAGAGGACAAGAGGATCATGCTCGACATCCAAGTGTAAGGCACAGCAACCAGGTGTACCATTTCCAAATCACTCGGGGAGGTCAGGGAGGAAGTCAAACTGCCGTCCAGCACTGGCACGTCTCACTCTTTGGCCCCTCCTCTCTCTCACATGGGAGTGTGTTTGTGTTGTCGAAGTCACTAATTAGATTTTTTTTCATCCGATGCATTAAATATTCTGTGTAGCTTCCAGCTCGCTCTCTGACCAGATTAGCCAGTAAGCCTCCGTACTCCCACTTCCCCAGTGCGCGTCTCAGAGTTGGCTTTGAAATGAATCTGCTCTGGCAGTGAACTACCCTGAGCCACTCAGCCAGCCCAACTGTAGTACAACACATTTGCACGCAGATGTCCAGAAACAGGCGCAAGAGGTTGCTTCCGTTCCGCATAACTGTCTCATTAATGTTCCCACTGTCATGCATTCTGACTCATTCCTCCTTGTTATGCCCATGAAGTGCTGCACCTCAGACACTCCTGTCTGACTGAAATGAATGATTGTCAAGATGAACAAAAGGAGCGTAAACGATTGAAGTCTTGTCCTCAGGCGATTACAGTTGAGAGAGTTCAGGAAGGTTAAAGACAATCCACGTGCCTGAAGTCGTGAATAAACAACACACAACATAAATGTTTATCTAATCTGATATATCTATTTCTGTTGCACAAGAAGACATGTTTTAAAAATGCCTGTGATGGAGCAGAAAAATACACCTTAATAAACAGCTAGTAAGGCAATCGGGAGCGCATACGTCCATACTACACACATATGACTCTTTCTTGTGTCCATCACTGACTGCGATGCGCTCAATTGGACATCAGGTGCCTCCTACGATTCTCAGGAGGCCTGAAGAACAGATCTCCAGTGCTGGTCACATGACTGGCACCCATGAAAAACTGCCCTTTGTGCCCATTGTTCTTAAGAAATAAGTTACTCTCTGTCGTCAGTTTAGCCCAAATGCATTGTGGTATCTGATGGAGCATTTATTTGTGAAAATCACTTCCTGCTCCATAGCCCCTCCCACTCCCTTATGCCATCAAACAAGCTTTATTTATTTATTCCACTAAAGTCAAACCAACTGATTAAACAACAATGAAAATAAAAATTATGATAGACAAATTATATGAATAATTTTCACAACGTTTGCCCTTGTTTTCTATCTGCAGGGTACTCCTCTCTTGAGTACCTGCCCCACAAAATATATGCCACAATAGAAAAGCAATGAAATGGGGGAAATTTTACAATGTAAATAAAGCTGAATGAACGTGCCGAACCCCACATTTGGCAAATCACGTTTCGTTTTTTATTAACCCTGATAGTTTCATTAAATATATCTGTTTTGGGGATATTCTATATGCGACGTTGAACAACAAACTCTAGAACATTCTGCGCCAAATTAACTACTATTAAAAAGAAAAATAGTAATGATCATAATTCATTGCCAACTTTAGGTTCCACTTGGCCTATTTAAACTTCACTCTCCTTGCTGGCTCTGTCTGACAGCGAGTGGGCAGAGAAGGACGCGCAGATCTATGCCAAGTGTCTCACAGATGGCCGCGGTCAACACCTTTTGCGCCGCATCTAAAAGTTTCATCGAGCTGACTCAAAAATAAATAATACTCTTGATCTTGCTCTGAAGGATGCAACAGAACTGTGATGGGTTAAAACAAACCCTTTTGTCTGTAGTCGCATCATTGACCTTTAAATGAAACACCCTGATTCTCATTCCCCAGTTACCCTTGAGTTGAAGGAAGCCAGGGCCAGACGCACCCCCTTCTGTTTAAACCCTGACCTCAAACCTTGGTTCTCGCCGCCGCTGATGGTCTCAGACAGAACCATGTCGTCTTCAAAAACACAATTATGCATTCTCCTCCTCACCTGACTCCAAAATCTCCCCCTCCCCCCCGACGTCTGCAGTTGTAAATCTTGTCCACAAAACAAGTGAGAGGTTCAGTGACAAAGTCTAATTTACAACTGTGAATCCAAAATGACTTCCACTCCGGGTTGCCATATTTCACAATACCCTGAAAAGCAAACCCCACAGCTCAGGAATAGTGTGTCTATCTATGGCAGGGCCTTCTTAAATACATATGTTTGCATGTTAGGAATGGAGATAATTGACGGTAATTCAAGTGTAAAAAAATAAATAAATATATATATATATATATATAATTCTTCTTCCAAAGATATTTTACTACATTCTTCTGGGCATTAATGTAAATCATTTTCTTTCGAATTCTCCCTTCATGGGTTGCCATAGCGGAGCATCCTCCTCCATCTCACCCTGTCCTCTGCTTCCTCTTCTCTCAAACCTACAAACCTCATGTCCTCCTCCACCATGTCCATACATCTCTTCTTTGGCCTTCCTCTCCACCTTCTGCCTGGCAGTTCCAACCTCAACATCTTCCTACCAGTGTACTGGCTCTCTCTCCTCTGTACATGTACAAACCATCTCACTCTAGCCTCTCTGACTTTGTCTCCTAAACACCTGACCACACGTGCTGTCCCTCTGATATACTGCTTCCTGATCCTATCCATCCTTGTCAATCCCACAGAGAACCTCAGCATCTTCAAAGCATACTCATTTGTTTACTTTTGGAAAAAAACAGTTGAAGTTCCACTGCTCAGAGGGTCTAACAGTCCAACTGTGCTGTGACAGTCAGACACAGTCATCGACCATTGTGTCTTCAGCAGGTTTCTGAGAGTCACTGCTCTGTTGTCATACATATGTATTTATTATTGCTCATTTGTTCCATGTTACCCTTTCCCTGTCCTCCCACCCCAGGACCTTGTAATTAAAGGCCTGTCATGTTTGCTTCCATAGCATGGTCATGTGATCTGAGCAGACCCCCACCATTACCCTCAGGTGTCACCTCCCTGCTCGGCAGGACACCAGCTTTCCCTCACCGTCGGCGTGTTTATCTGTTTGCCCCCGTCATGCGCCACTACCTGAGCACGAGGGCTGCTTCATTAGGAAGGCAGGCGCACGCACTTCCACCTTAATTACAATGTTTTCTTTTATTATCAGTCATCGCTGTGCGCCATGCTGGCAATTACAGCGGAGCAGTGTGAAGAATGAGAGCTGATTAATTAATTTAGGACCAAACAGGAGGCTAATTAGCATAGAGCACGACTTGACGAGAGCTTCCAGCTGATAGCAGCACCTGTGGAACACAAGAAACGCACCTGAGAACACGGAGAGGGGGAGAGAGGAGGCCAATTATGTTACCCAGAAGACCACTCACCGAGGAGGGGAGTGATTTTACTGCATGTGCGTGATAGTTGACTTACTGGGCCGTCAGTCAGGATGCTGCCAACTGTGCTACTGAGCTGTTGCCTTCACTCACTCACTTAACAGCAGATGAGAAGAACTCAAAACTGGTAGTTCTTACCTAACCAGGCCACCATCCACGTCCAACACCCATCCATAACACTCTGCTGCGTCCAAACTCAATGATTCTGAGCTCTCATTCCTGTGGCTGCTTGTCGTGGTCAAAGGTTCCTCACTCAAGAGTGAATCCATCTCCAGGGAAGCTCACTTAGCAGTTATCCTCATTTAACCACCACAATGAATCAGAATTCTGCATTTACAATGTGTGAAAATATGTAGGATGGTATTATGGAAACCAGAAAAAAATAATTTAAATCAAGATACCCAGACTGATATTTGTCATTTTGGGAAAAAAAGAGACAAAAAAAGCTAGTGACAAGAATGAGAGGATGTATGCAAAACATCAAACAGTCAAACGGGTTCTGAGGGATAAAGTCAGATGTCGAGCGGTTCTAATGTGCGGAATTACTGCACCAGTGTTGCCCACAAACACGGCCAGCTTTAGAATTTGAGAGTAGGTGAGTAGAAATGGAAACCACAGTGTTGCGACCCTTTGAGTCAAGACAAGTCGCTCTGTGGAATTGATCTCTGGGTTTGGGGCTTGTGATCCTTTAGCTGTTCTGAGTTGAGTGCTCTCCTCTGGAAAGTTCAAAACTATCTCAAAAAAGTGACTACCTTCCGGTGAGTCATTCTAGCTCTCTGGTCAGACGACTCTGTTCATATAACGTTATATTCACATTTCTTTTGTTTGACTTCAGTGGGGGATAAACAGGTGTCTCAGGCAGTGAATGTGACCTGAGGTCAAGTGATTATTGTTTTCTGATTTCCTCGTCTGAAGCTGCCAAGAGGCTTTCTAGAGACCTCTTGTGGAGGGAATCAGCATTGCAGAAAAGTTCATTTTCATCGTGCTTCTGTTTTTAATTGCAATTTTTAAAATTATTTTTTCTCCCAAGCAGAATGATTTTCTTGTCAGAGATGAAGAGATAAGAAACGTCTGGTTGTGTGACAGCGATAACAATTCCCATTTTGTTCAGAGTTTCTGGTTTTTGGGGGATTCTTTACACTTGGCAGGTCCACTTTCATCAAACTTCTTTAAGATATAACTGAGCTGTCCAGCAACTGAGTTTTCCTCTTCTCACCTCTCAGGTTCTTTATTCTTCCTGTTTCTACACAGTCTAAAGAGCAGGATAAAATGATCAACACAAGCTGACTTTAATTTTAGTTTTTTTAGTGCAGGTTTAGCATATGCCGTCTATTCATTTCTTATTGCTATTTTGTTTGGGAATCCTCTCCATGGAGTCAAACAGGCCTCTGCTCACGTTTATTTTGCAAAACCATATTCTTGAGAGCTTTATTTACCCGAGTAAGTAGAGGTACTGTGTGGAAGTCATCTTGAATCATCATCTGACAGCGACAACAGCCAGGTTTCCTCTAGTGACGCCCCCATCTCTGCTATGACAGCCTTGACTCTCAGTGTTACCACCAGAGTTTTGACTGCACATGGAGCAGACAGATGAAGAGATGGAGCAGTGCGAAACTCTGAGGCAATGTGCACCGCGGCATTTTTATGAGTCACGGCAACAGCCGTGAAATTCCTTTCCAAAAACTTGTCGAGATGAAACTGTGACATGGGGCGGGAGGGCTGTCGTGTACTAAAATCTTCAGCTGGGAGTCGAGGGATATTGGGTTCTGCGCTCATAGTTGTCAAAGGTCAGTGGAGAATTTGGGACTTGCTGCAGACTATGGTTTAAACTGAACTTGTGCTCCCTTATGTTTCACTTAGAAGGATCAATAAAAAATGAATCTGATCGAGCTTTTATGTCAAGAAGTCATGAATATAGTTTATGATATGTTTGTTAAGTAGAACAGAAATGTTAATTTATGGCTACATGTGTCTGGTACTGTAAGTTGTCATGGTTTACTGGCTCACAAGTCCATCAAAGAGAAGCAATACTACTGTGATATTGTGATGATGTTTAACATGGTAACAGCCAAAATGCTTTTTGTTATGAAACTACTGCTAAACTAAACTACTACTAAGATTCATGTTTTCATGTATGGATTGATCTTTGACTGGCTCTCTACAGTTGGTGGAAATCCTGCTGAAAGGCGTAACATTTTGACCTCAAGGATCATCATGTTGGATGGTCAATCCCAACTGGATATTTTCAACTACTTTAGTCAATCCTACGGTTTTAAAGCCTGTTCCCTAATCTACAATTTCCACCATAACATATAGTGATAATAAAAGGTAATATGGTGGTGTGGATTGGGAAGCCAGCTGCTGAAAAAGAGAAGCTTAGGCTACGGTGATAAGGTAGAAGAGATTTCTTAATGTCTGGAATAACTGTTTCTCACGCCGTTGAGTCAGTGGTGATCCCTTCAGCAGTGTATTCTCAGGTCAACAAACTAAGCTGTTTCCTCTGGAAGTGCTCTTCTCCTTCCTGTCACTTGGATTCACTGTTTCTGATTGCTGAACAATACAGGGATGTTGTTGCTATCTCTCTGAGTAACAGCGAGGGAAAAAAAAAGCTCACCCCGCTCATTTCAGCAGCTGCCATCTATCATCTGTTTTTTTTTTCTTTTTTTCTTCCCAGAGAGAAAGGCGTCACATATCACCAAGTAGACAGTAGAATTTGTTTATGCGCTTCTCACACATTTTCCCCGAGCTAGATTCATCACCAGTTCATTTGCCGCTGTAATTGAGATAGCGAGGCTTTAGACAGTAGTGCCTGCGACGACACACATATGTCTGAAAGCAATAATTAGAAGCAGCCTTCTTAAAGTGGGGAGGAGTGCGCGCGCTGCATGGCTTGCTTTAATTGCTGCCGGTTTCTAAATCAAAAGCCGTGCGGTGGAAGGTGGAGGCTTCAGTCAGAGTCGGTGAATCAGAGGAAAACAAAGCAACAGAAATTTGAATCAGCTTCATACATGCATTGAAAGTGGTTGGAGGTTCTTATCTCACATGTGAATAAGTGTTCAGCTCTGAGTCACACTGAATCTGAATAGACACTAAGAATCCCAACTAAGCCCAGTTCTTGCCTTTGATTGAACAGCTCCTCCAGCCGACAGATGGAATACTGAGGAGTAGTGATGGAGAGACCAAGCTTTATGAATTATTTGCTTAGTTTGCTGAGATGAATAGATGGCGCTATCTGTGGATCAATCATGCTGGGCTTCATTAATGGCGGCATCCAAAGCCCAGTATTAAGTGAGAAGCACCATGTATTGGAAAAAAATAAACTTTCACTTCTTAATAGAATGTTCCATTTTATCGGCTATGCAGTGTTCAATATGAATGTTTATGTTCATCCTTGAAGTCGTGCTATTGAATTCTACACAGGGGCTGCGAATGTAAAAAGGAAGACACACATTTTTTCCCTGATTTAGTAGAAATCTTTGGCAATATTTTCACAGATTTCGCAAATATTTCTTACTTTTGAGACACTACACTTTAATGTTACGTCCAATTGTTTCATCTCTGTAAGTGTTAAAACTAAATACTAAATCTAAATATTAAATCTAAATTAGATTTCGCAGGATTTAGTCTCTTTTTCATCTCCAACTGAAGATTCTGCTCCTCAGCTACTCTGACAGCGGCTACTAGCAGCAACTGGAAGGCACTACAGTGGCAGCTGAGCAGAAGGGGGCGTCTAAATCTCCACTGAGAGAAAAGGGGCGTCTGAATCCTTAAAACTGAGATTTAGATTTAGATTCACATTTGCATTTCCATTTAAAGATTGGCACGTAACATTAAAGTGTAGTCTCTCAAAAGTAATATTTGCTCAATCTGTGAAAATTCTCCTAAATCCGGAAAAGAGGAGTGCCTTAATTTTTACATTCAGTGCCCCATACTACACCGATTTGTCTGTTGAAAAATATTAATAAAGCTTTTCAACATTCAAACTTTGCAACTGGCTGTGAGATAGGATTTAAAGTTGTGATCACTCAGCTGAAATATCAGCAACTGTCAGTGTGTGAACATTGTGGGTTTTGTTCAATTAATGCAGAGATTTGGGGATCTCTCGTACGCCGTCGTGTTTGGGAAACAAAGCTTTGTCTGAGTTTGATCTGTTGTTATGTAGGAAATATTGGTTGGAAGATTCCCAGCAGGCGACAAGTGACACAGCAGCTGCTTGCTGCTGGCAGCTACCGCCTACATTTTGGAGCAGAAGTCTATTGTTATCGTCAGCATGTGAATATTAACACGATCATCCAGCAGCGAGTTCTGCAAACTTTTCATCGCTCCGCCCTGAGCGTACACAGCCTAGTTATTGGAGCACAGAGGAGCTGCAATTTTCCCCATGCCGTCCTTCGCGTGTGAATAAATGTCAAGCATTAATAATGCCTTAAAAAGAGGGCAGGGGCACATAGATCACCCAAAGGAAAAGGTTAATGCATTCTTATGAGATTCTGTCAAACTGGCTGAGCTGCTTTCTGCTCGGTTCAATCCGTCAACATCAGGTTGATATATGTCACATATGCATACTGAGCTTCTGCAGTAATGGCTTTATTGTTTGTATATATTTGTGCTAAATCAATCGAGTGTGTTTTCCTTCAAAAGAAAGCCAGACTGCTTCAGTTAAAGAAGGAACAATCTAATGGAGATGCACTCACTCAGACAGGCTTAAACCCGCTGGATCTTTTTGAGCCACAGAAAACAGCCATGACACAAAAGATAGGGGCTCATTTTAGGACACTGTTGACACCTGAGATGATCCTCTGGTGAAAGTTGCTCAATCTATCTGCTTATTTCTGTTTAGGCTCAACCTCGGTAAGAATGACCTGCTGACGTTCTACGATGGAGACGACCTGACCGCCAACATCCTGGGCCAGTACAGCGGCAAGAAGCCGCACTTCAAGCTCTATACGTCCATGGCTGACGTCACCATCCAGTTCCAGTCGGATCCAGCCACCAACATCTACGGCTATAACAACGGCTTTGTGGTCCATTTCTTTGGTAGGTGCTTTTCTGTCTTCCACTCTGATGCTGCAGAAACAGAGCGCTGCAGACTAATTAGGCTTGTATTTGCTTCCATAGCTCCTGTGTTCTTCTGTACTGCGTGTGGCGCTGCAGTCACAAACATCAACTGTTTCCACCCTGTGATTTCATGTTAATGTCTGTGTGTGCAGCAGTTAGTGTGTCACAGATTGACTGATTCCACACCACATGCCGCTTTCCTCACGCACATCACTCGTCTCTGTTTCCCTCCCAAAACCACAGCTGTGTGCCACACCGACAACAGAGACATCTAACGTTCCCTGCAGTGGGAACATGGGATCTATCATCTTTGTGGAACCCTGTTGAGTCATACAACCTTTAAACTGATCCAGAAGGAAATTTCAAATGTCTCTTCATCTTCTTTGCCGCCAACAGAGGTGGCCAGGAACGACACTTGCTCCGAGCTGCCGGAGATCCCCAACGGTTGGAAGAGCACATCTCACCCCGACCTCATCCACGGCACCGTGGTCACCTACCAGTGCTACCCGGGCTACCAGCTGATGGGGTCAGAGATCCTCATGTGTCAGTGGGACCTCAGCTGGAGCGGAGACGTGCCAAGATGTGAGCAAGGTGAGACGTTGTCAAAGGCCAAATTCCTGGCTGATCAAACAATATGAGACCGGCTCTGAAAGAAATATCGACGTATAAAAAGCTGACCTTAACTTAATAACCGCCCGCCATCTGAGCCGGCCATATCGATATTACTTCACCGAGCTCTGTATACGGCAGAGTGAGTAAGAGTTGTTTGCAATTACGTGATTAAAATAGCTCTGATAGATTTTTATAAATTTAAAAATAATAAATACAAATATTAACATAATACATCAATAATATTAATAATACGAGTATTATATAATATAAATATTAATGTTAACATAATATTAATATACATATGATATTACAAACATACAGTACACACATCTATATTAATATACATACAATATATAATAATATAAATAAAAATGAAAAATGATATAAAATATATTTTAAGAAATATTCAGAATATGTAGTGTATATTTTGGTATAGGACTTGCATGATAAGATTTTTTAAAAATGTCTATCTGAGAATAAGACATCCAAAAATGAATTTCAATTTGAAATGTTTATGAAACACAATAGTTCTTACTAGTTTGTTTTGCATACAGCTTTCTGCTGCAAGGGCTGATGAGGTGTCGTGAAATAGTGTCCTCATTTTCACTGCTCAATAGGTGGCGCTCTCATTTAAAAAACGATGTGTGTTTTTGTTGAAATAGTTCAAAACCCCAAAAATTATGCCAGGGAGGGTGCCATTGAGTGAAAATGAAAATGAAACGAGGACACTGTTGTAGGCCCAGACAGCTGCCACTGACTCCTCACTTCTGATGGACGGTCCATCAGCCATGTGGTACCAAGAAGATGGTGAGGTAGTGAACTGAAATGTTTTTTTGTGTCGCAGTCATGACATGTCAAGATCCAGGCAACGTGGAGCACAGCAGGAAGGTGATCGGAGGAACCCGCTTCACCGTCGGATCGTCGGTGCAATTCATCTGCAACAAGGGTTACATCCTGTCAGGCAACAGCCTCCTCACCTGCTACAACAGAGATTCAGCCAAACCCAAGTGGAGCGACCGGCTGCCCAAGTGTGTTGGTAAGTCAGCTGAATAAAGTTACGTATAATAATAATAATAATAATAATAATAATAATAATAATAATAATAGTACAGCTTTTTGCACTTTATAATACTATTTCTGTTTAATTTATTGTGATATGTTGTTTACAGATCATGTTACAAGCACAATTTCCGTTGGGATGAATAGTTTTTCTGATTATGATTATGATTATGATATGCTGAAAAAGTTTTTGGATTGGAACATAAACCGAATATATGTTTGCTTCTTTTTAAGTAAATGGCTCAGATATGGATGAACATGTTTCTTTCACAGCCCAGTATATGTTAAGGTGATGTTTCACCTGACTGAAGAGTTTTTTCCTCTCTGGTTCTGCTCTTCCTCAGCTGAGAAGTACGAGCCTTGCAGGAACCCTGGTGCCGCCTCCACCGGCATCCAGAGCTCTGAGAAGGCTTTCTACCAAGCAGGAGAGACGCTGACCTTCTCCTGCCGCTCTGGCTACGAGCTGCGCGGTGAAGCTACCATCTACTGTGTCCCGGGACACCCGTCTCAGTGGAACAGCACCCCGCCTGACTGCAGAGGTACCGATCCCATCCTCCTGGTGAAGCACTGCAAAGTGAACCCAACTGACTTGTGTCTTATTGTAGCATCAGCTGCCACGTTTGTGGACGAACGCAAGCTGGACGGTGAGTTCTGTGAGATGATGGGAGAAGAGCCTGCTGTGATTTGAACAGTCTAATGATGATGATGCTTCCACCTGGCAGCTGTAAACATGGATTACAAGATGGAGGGAACCAACATTGTCCTCGCTGTTTTGATCCCGACTGCCA
Organism: Synchiropus splendidus; assembly: GCF_027744825.2. Taxonomy (NCBI): domain Eukaryota; kingdom Metazoa; phylum Chordata; class Actinopteri; order Syngnathiformes; family Callionymidae; genus Synchiropus; species Synchiropus splendidus. The sequence continues at coordinate 3,711,880 of NC_071350.1, forward strand.
TGGTCTTGGCGGTCGTCCTCAGCATCTACGTCTATTTCGCCAAGTAAGACGTTTCTCTAGGGATGTTGAAGTGAGACTGTGTTACACACATCTTGCTCAGTGCCTTGCCCATTCATCGCTTTGAAACAAGGCAGAAACTCACACAGTTAGCACGAGCTAATGGGCTAGCGGAGTTTACGACATGCTAACCTCAAACCTGCTCCTCAGACTGTATATTGAAATCTGGTCGCCTCTTAAAATAGAGCGAGACGCCCCCACTCTGAACCATAAAATACAAATTGATTTCTTTTTTTTTCTTTTTTTTCCCTAAATTTCAAGTATCCTTTAAGGGCTTCATCAATCACACCTGCTGTCTTATTAAAGGTGAACCTCTTTTAGGGTCCAAATGAAAGTCAAGTTCCCATATTTAGAGATGAGTCAGAAATATTAGGGACTGGAGGGGCTGGGCAGAGTCACGAAATTGGCTCAAGAGAGGCTCATGTGTGGTCTGTTTGGGATAAAAAAATATTATTTTCACACAGAATGGAAAGAATAAATGAATTTTATAAGTAGGCTTTTCAAGGTAATGTAGTATTTCTGACTGCAGTTGTTGACATTAGAACATACCAGTAATATTTTATTTCTATTCAAAGTCTTGACATATTGTAAAATTAAATAGATTTTAGCACAGAAAGTCTGCAAGTCCCATTTCATTTTGTATTTAAGATATTGAGTCATTATGGACAGCCAAATAATTCATCATGATATCACCATGTTCAGGGTTTTTTTAGGCTCCGAGGGAAAATCGATCAATGTCTCACCACTGTCCAAACCAAACCTCCTCCTGTGTCTGTGTCATGGGAGGCTGTAATGTCTGTGTGTTGCCCCCCAGGCTTCAGGGGAAGTCCATCAGAATGCCGACGTCTTTGCCGCCGTATGACAACATGACAGAAGAGTCAGCCTTCGAGAACCCCATATACGAGAGCGGAGTGAGTACAGACGTCGTGAACTTGCAGGACGTGGACTCGCAGAACACCAGCGTGCTGTCCTGACCCGCTCCCATCTGCCCGCTGTCTCGTCTTCTCATTTTGCCCCAGCAGGGGGCGCCGTCCCACTCATGTCACTGTCGTGTCACTCTGTTTCATGTTTAAGCGGTACATTTCACTCACTCTATCCCTGATGCTGTGTTCACTTCATTGCCATCAAGGTTTGTTTAGCCTCATGAACGTGGTTCTGAATATTTGTGACGACCCAAGAGGAACCAGTTGATAGATCCTTCTCTTCCGTTCTCCCTGTTGTTTCAGCACTGGCACAATCAGTCTAGATACTAGAAGTGTCCGCTAGAGTGCAGCAGCGAGGTGAGATCTCCTTTCTCATGTCATGCCTGTTTTCCTGAATTATTGTTGTTGTTGTTGTTGTTGTTTGTTTGTTTGTTTTTGTTGTTTATTTACTGAATACATTGTCATCCAAAAATCCTATCTCTATGCAAATGTTTATTGTGATTTACATTCATTTTATAATTCATTTGTTGATGATACGCACGTGTTTCATGTTTAATGCCAATGACTAAATTCAACGTTACATCTTAGTTCGATGTTAGTAAGTGTAATATACCTTCCTGTATTTATCAGAAGAACTAAGATTTTCTACATAAACTGCTATTACCTGATTATTATTGGAGATAATAATTATCTTGTTGGAGATAATGATTATTGTGAAGCTGCTTCTAGAATAACTTGTACAAATGAACACCAAGATGTTGATAGATTTTTCTTGTGCTTGTCCTGTCTTTCGCCCACCTTCACCACAAAATGACAGGCCATAACTTTGTTTCATAAACAGCAGTTATAAAGCCATGTAATTATGTAATTATCGTTGAATAGAATCCTATTTTTACTCGCCCAGTAAAAGGCCTGCGACTCACCGTGGGGTCCTCACTGACTAAATCATTTATAATCTACCGCAGTCATGACTTGCTCATTGCTCTGTCCTCATGCTTCTATCTTTCAGGATACATGAGAAATAAAGGGGGGAACATGTACCTGACATGACCTTAATCCAGACTTATTCAAGCTTTGCCTTTCCAAGACCCTCGTCACCGATTTCCTCCCCTTTTTTTTTGTTCAGAAGTTCCTGTCTCCTCTCTGTGTGGGTTATTGTACATACATCTTTTCAACGGTCACATCTGTTAGTCTGCGATCACCATGGTAATATTTTTATAACTGCTGATGGCCGCTGGTGATTTTTGAGAACTTTTGGATTCTAAAAATGGAGCAGCGTCTGTGAAAGGGAGAGAAACGAGCTTTGGTATATACAAGTTTCCTTGTCATGAGAATTTGCCTTCACTGTATTTACTTTGTGTGTCTGCCCCTTTGTAAATAAAACTCCTGTCCAAAACAAGTTTCTCTGTTTTGCTTGTGCGACCCACAAAACGGTTCTCCTCACTGCATGGATTATGTTTGAAGTGTTAGGGCGTCTATTTGCCACTAGATGGCAGCAGACGCTACGCTCAAATACCAGCACCAGTCAACCTGATAGAGAATGGATCTAAAATAATAATCCAACCCGTTGCAGTATTTATTATATTATCACTGGATGTAATTCGACATTCACATTGAAGATCTGACGTCTCTCCGTCGTCCTATACACTGAACACATTTTCATATTTTCATTCTACAAGGGGGATATTCACAGGGGTTGGACAAAATAATGGAAACACCTTAAAGCTAAAAAAAAAAAAAAAAACATTTTTTTTTTTTAAAAGCTGTAAGGTGTTTCCATTATTTTGTCCAACCCCTGTATGAGCTCAGCGTGGTTGTAGGAAATAAATCGTACCGCTAGATGGCAGCAGCGTTACAAATTTGGCGCGTAAAGCCGACGTCACTCATAGCAACAAACTATACACAAAATAAAGCACTGGAATCTACAAAACAGAATCTGTTCGTCACCTCATGTTTAGATCAATGAAATGGTCTCAACTCAGTTGGTAACATTTTTTGTCCAAAGTAGACAAACTACTGCATGAATGGTATTTTGACAGTAATAATGAATTCATGTTTATAACAGCGAGATATTGTGGCTCTGCACTCACAAAGTTACAGACTAAAACCAAGTTATTACGGCATTTAAGTGGAACCAGCACAGCAGAATAACGTTCAACGCCACACCATGTTTTCATTGCTCTGGACTCACCCATGAACGTACGTTAAAGGAAACTGACGGTAATTCTATAAAAGGAAAATAAATTAATTGTCAAATTCATATCGTGAAATATTAGGCATTTTTCTCTAAAACTGTGACGTTGATGTCGTTATGAAATACAAAATAAATAAATAATATAAATCAGTAAATAAATCGTGCAGATGTTTGTGGAGCCAGATTGGGTGCGTTGCAGTCGTAAAACCTTAAAATGAGATCCACAAAACTTGATTTCTCTGTGATTTCTCTACACTACGTGACACGATGTGAATTAGAAATATGCACAGTAGTTGTTCTATACATGTTTCATAAATGACTCAATCAGGTGACCTTATGGACTATGAACTATAAACAAACCTTCAATAACAAAATAATGTAACGTATGAAATGACGTATCATTCAATTCGAATTAAATAGTACTAGTTGTTCATGTTTTTGTTTAAGCCTTTAGAAGCGATTTTAAAGCACTAGTCTCCCGCAACTTGATATCAAATACCAAATGTAATAATTGCTCTTTTTGGGGGGTAATTCTGGCTCATAGCTTGGTTTTGTTGAGCTTGATTTGAACCTCAGTGATGGCTGACACATTTCTAAGTTTAGCGTTGGCTATTTGACATGAAATTGAATAATTGTACTGATGAAACCCGCATAATATGGAGCCTTGTGAGCCTTGGAAGCTTTGTTGCCAATAGCACTGTCCAAGCAATAAAATTAGAACACAAATGAAACCTGAAGTGAAACGACTTGTGTCACATTAATCCACTTGAGTCACACTTTAACATCGATCAGAAAACTGTTTCATTCTCCACATGTGTCGTCTGCCTGAGCCTCGGAGTGGAGCAGCTGCTTCTCTCCAGGTGACCTGAGTAAGAGTATCTCATCATGTGGGGAGGTCTCAGACAAGTATGGAGCAGGAAGGTCTCCTTGTTGACTAGAAATACACGAATTAATTGCCAAATTCTTTTTACTTATTCTACAGAAATACTAAAGAAAAAAGTCTCGACAAAGTGTCTCGTAACAGATCTGCTCACTCAGAATCTTAAACTGGTGCGGCGGTATTGCAGTTAAATATTCCTCTGCTCACTGAAATACACACAACACAGTGAACAAACTGAATTGTTATCGAAATCTAAACATGTTGAGACAATGAACTTTCACTCAGTGCTTCCACATATATCCTCATTTGTTATCTCGGTTCTGTGTTCCTCCGCACTAACACACCGTGAAATGTGTCCTCGTCTCTGAGGAGCAGTGGCTGCTGAAGCTAGAGACCGTGACTCACACACACACACACACACACACACACACACACACACACGCTCCGTCTTTGTTATGACAGACTGCAGCAGCAGGAAGCCATTCTGCGCGACACAAAGGGGTAAAGCCTCACACATTTCGGTGCTGCACTGGGTGGCAGGGTGCCAGATCTCACAGTGGGGGTCAGTGCTGCCCGAGTGCCCCCTGCCACAGAGGCACATGTAAACAAAGCCCAGCTTGAATTAGTTTCCTCGCTGCTTTATGAATTATTGTGACTCCATGCACAGAGTCATGTTCCATACCTGTCTCTTTGCCTTTGCCTATAAACCTGGTTGTTATCATCGGAAAATTAAACCAAGAAGAGAGCCAGCATACATAGATGTCTAATGTGAGGGAATAATAGTTACTAAATTAGCATCTTGCGTCGCACACATATTTTCTGTAACTAATGGAATATTTTGGGGGAACTTGCTTCACCTTTCTGATGATTACAACACAATTTTTCAACATCTGCATTTAGGCAAAGCGTAATAGAGGCCAAATATATAGATATCTGTTGAAGCTTATTATCAACTTTTGAATTTTTCTAATGTCTGGTTAATAATCTACTGTGAAGCTCAGTAAAAGTGATGTATTATTATTCCAGTTTATTCCGTGTATAACTAACAAACGAATTCAGTAAGTACAGCAGGGCTCACTTCAGTATGAGGAATTTTACACTTAGCAAGTCTAGAGTTAACTGTTGAAACTGCTGTCTACATACTGAACCCTCCAGCGCTGATTTGTCCACAGGACTGACTCACCGACCATCTAGTGCTCAATCTGTTCAGCTCAACAGGACAATGACTGTACTGTAACTGCACCAGTCGTCATTGACTGTCCTGCTTTGAGAGACAAATTCAATTGAATAGATTGTATTTCTAAAGGGTTTGTCTGAGAGGAGCAACAGGTCCAGCAGACCTCGACCGCGGCTCCGGCCACTCCTCATCATGTTCCTATGGCTCCGACCCGCAGCATCAGACGCATGAACAAAGTGCTGGTTCAATCTCCTTCATCCAGATTATTGACGCGTTTTGCAAGACTATTTCTGGATTGCCCTGCATATTATGTGGACATTAAAAAGCACCTTGAGTGGTCTTGTTACTTTTTGTTTGACATTTTGAACTGAAATGAATTATATTTCAAAGACCAGAGCCAGAGGCGAACGTGGAACCATGTGTTTCTCAGGGAAGTGCTCTGGCCAGTATGCCACTCAGAAATAGCATATACTTTTTTCTCTTACATTTGAATCAAGTGATGTTCAATACATGGCGTCACATCCATTAGTGTGTTGTCTATGCTCTCAATAAAACTATTTGAGAGCAGTGGTTCATGTCGTATTATATTCAGATTTCACAATTGAGTGCTGTTGCTACAGTCATGCTAGGCTAGCTTCTATAGCAGGTTCATTTTTTCAGGTTGTTGCAGCAGAGTACCAGACAGTGAATCACTCATCATGCAGCACCTGTGCTCATTTCAAATAGTTCTTTCCCCCTGTGACCTGACAATGGATAACCGCTGCATATATATTGATACCCAAGTGTTTCATATGTATTAATATTGTATGTGTTCCTGCCTCTGCTTGTCTGGTGTGTTGCCCGTGTGTTGCTTGTGTGTGTATGTGGTTTATTATCTGCAGCAGCAGAACCAGATTGTAGATGTTTCCCCTCCAGGATGTTGTCACTTCTGAGGTGGATTGGAACAGTGGGGGGGAGTTGGGGGAGTATGGGACACCGGCAAGTGAGACGATGGCAGAGGGGAGCGGATGAGCAGCTGAGACGATAATGCAGCATGACACCCCTGAAATGAATCCCTGGTTACCATGGAGAGGAGGCAAGACTGGACAGTGTCAGCAGAGCTCGATGTCTGATTCCAGCGCTGATCGTGCTCCAGTTTTGTCTTATTCTACTACAATGTATGGTGTTAAGAAAGTAATAATAGTAGCAAAAAAAACATTCACTCCTTTTATTGAAATATACATATATGATGGATGTGTGAATAAAAAAATATATATTTTGCCATTTTGGATACTGTCTTACAATCTACCATCCTGACTCCATCTTCAATAGACTTATACTTCTATATAATTGGTGTAAAGGAGATAGACTATTCTGTTTTGTTTTAATTGTTGCTGCTGAGTGCCATTTAGAAGGCAGGTGGGGTTTCCAAAAAGACTTCATGTCAAAGTAACCTCGTACTTACTCTTGAACAAATGATGCAAAGTAAAACTGTAAACGAGTAACTGGAATATTGAGTCACTTGTACTGAAACCGTCCCGCTGAGTCGGCCGTCCTCACTTCCACAGCTGCAAGTAAATAGGTCAGCGTTGTCACGGTGATGTATGACTGATGGCTTCTCTTTAATAAATGATAACAGCACGATTAGTGAAATGCTAACTGTTATTGATAAGCAGCTCAATAATTGTGAGAAGAGCGAGCGTGTCGCCTTAAGCAGATTCAACGATAACACGCAGAATAATAATAAACGTTTTTCTTCTTTCAAAACACACTAGTGAAGAGCGCCAGATATGAACCAGGCAAAACAATGAGAAAGACAAGACGGTGACATGACATTAGCACTGTCCCAGTGATGAATGTTATAGTGAGGATGGACTCTCTGACAACCTGGAAAACAGGGTGACTGTTCTGCTCAACAGAAATGTTTCTCCAGCATAGTTGTGAAACATTGAAAAGGATCTGATTCATTTCTTTTTTTGGAGTGTCAATTTTTGCCTTTTAGTGACAGAATCACCCCAAGAAGCATCGATTCATTTATATCAGCACATTGCTACTGTTTCAGAGCGCAGTCTCAATCAGATCCCGCTATTTAGTACGAACAAACCGGGGTCTGAGATCCTTTTAGTCGCCCCCCCCCCCAACATCTGTACCGCGAGTCTGACAGAGACCGATGGCTCAGCAGCAGCTTAAAGGTGACTGCCTTGCACCTTGTTCCCAAAAGCATCGGATCACCGGCAGCAGCCGAAACATTAATGTGCGGCTGCTGCTGTTGTGAGCACAACGGTGGAGAGCAGACACGTTAAGGTGTGTGTTGTGCGTGCGTGCAGCCAGCATTTATCATTATCGGCTTGCACCTTCATCCCTTGTTCACCCTGACATCCGTCCCAGCGTTGACATAAATCATGATTTCTCCATAATAGCCCCCTCCCTCCTCCTCAGCCCCCTCCGCCACCACAGAAAGAGCACTTCATATCGATCCCCCTCTCCTCTGCCTCACCGCTGAGACGCAGGATCTTTAACAAACATTACTGATGTAAAAGCTGTCATTTGTTCGGAACAAAGTCTGCTGCTGATCATTGTGTGAGGCTGGGAGGAGCGACTGTAAAAACAGGACAGTCTTCCACAATGAGAATGATTTCAAGCTATGTTTAAGCTGAGTATTTACTTGTGGTACTGTATAGCTAATGCTGACGCTGAACCAAGCAGTTTCTTCTTCCAAAGCTGCCTGGACCCCAATCTTCAGCAGTGTTTGTCGGTTCAGTCTGTGATTGTTGTGTTTGAGCCCACGTCCTGTTCTATTCCCTCCAACACAATACCGGAGACACATTATGTGTTGGCGGTGTAATGTTTGCAGCAACAACTCATCTGCAGCTTTCCTCCCCACTTAGAAGAAATTGTAGTTGTCATTAAAGTACTCAGTAAGTCCGCAACATGATTGTGGCTGTTAGAGCAATTTATACGTGTAAACACTTTTTCACGGCCATTAGAGGCCGAGGGCTTTGTGTTTCCCCATTCCAGGTGGAGAAGTCGTCACTTTAGACGGCGGAGTAATCACCCTGCCATTTTCAAGCCGCCCCAATTTAACCGTCTGCACGAGCTTCACAGACTTTTGTTCATTTTAACATCAAAAAATACTGTTTAAGTTCATGTTTTTTCTCAAGCCATAATTTTCAAATTTCATCATGAGGCTTTAAATGCACTGAAATACAGAATTACCCCCACTCTAGTTCCATCTGTAACAATTGTCTTTATATATTTTATCTTTATGCTAATCTACACCTGGAGAAAGTGATCATCATTTCAAAACAAAAAACTGCCACCTACTGAGCTCTGAAAATGAGTATGCAATTTAAATCTGACCCCACCAACCTGTCACTACTTGGAGCTCTAATAGTGAAGGTTGATGAGGTTTCACGAAACAGTGTCCTCATTTTCAGAGGCCACTAGATGACACTGTCTGCTGTATCGCATTTGACCTTGAACAACTATTTCAATGAAGCCTCATAAAAGCCTTCATAAACCAGACCACCACCTGCTGAGCTCTGAAAATGTGACCACTGTTTCATGAAACCTCCTCAACCCATCTCTAGGACATTGGATATAAATATCACTGACAAAGGTGTGTCACATTTTTCATCATCAACAGATGAAGCAGTCAGTAATTTTGATGGTTGGATAATTATTACACGTTCTTGAGTAGTCTTCTGGTCGCCACCTTGTGTTTTGCACCTTGCATTTTTATCTTTAAATGGGATTACTTTAATGACACGTGAAATTTTGAGAAAAAGAAAAGTGTCTTGTGAATGAATGAAGCATGTTGCTTGTTGATGATCGCACTATGGATGGTTCTTCGTCATCAATGTGGATAGAGATCCGAATATGGACAGACACTTCTGTTTGTGCTCTGCGTTCATTTCGTCTTTGTTTCTGCACTTTTCCACTAAGCCTAAGGATACGGACCAAACGGAGCAGTACCACCAAAAACCGTGGGGGGCAGTGTTGCTGTTATTACCCGAGATGTAGCTCTAATGAGACACAAAGAAGACATAACCGTGGCGGAAATTCTCCCTCCTCCAGTTGTGATATATTTATTTATAACACCTCCCACAATGCTGCCTCCATTTTGTCTTTTCTGCAAGCGGTACACTATCAATACTTCTTCCACAGTTACCATGTTGTTGTTTTTTGGAGGTAGTTATTGTCATAAACTTTTGACTCTGTGCTGCCTCCAGTGGATATATTGCGAAGTCAACTCAATGTAAAAAACGCATGGAAATATGTGATCAGTGACGGTAACGGATGGGTACATTTTCACGAATGCCACAGTATATAAACCTGGGATTAACGCCTGTTAACCTGCTGCCTGCCACAGGGATGAGTCTGGTTTCTTCTTATAAACAGCCCGCTTCTTCACAGACAACATTTGCTCTTAAACAACAAGACACAGAGTGAGATCACACGTTGCAGTTGCCAGAAATGAACCTGAAATGCTTTGAAATCTGACATGTCTCCTCAAACATTGGTGCTGCTGTGAGGTAGCTCCACACAAACCAAAAATTCACCTGCAAATTTCAGTGCCCAAACCTTCATTTCAAAGACGTCCTCTCTGAACTCACAAGTTGTGCGGCCACAACTGAGCCAAAACATGATGATGAATGATTGTTTGAAAATGCATTTGCTGTCGGGTCATTTATCAAGACACTGGGACATGCAGGTCCCGAGGTGCGTCCCGGTTAACACATTAATGAACCCATTAAAGTTTAATCTTTAATTATAAAAATGAGTGCATTAAATATTGAACAGGATGAATGTTTCATGTGCCAATGATGGCTCTTGATCTGCTGACGGAGAACTATATTTTTTGTAATCGGAGCTAAGTAGTGATAGCAGTTTGAGGGGATATATAGAGTATTTTGTCTGTTTTAGAAACATGGATGCTCTGAATGTTTATGGATTCACAGGTTTCAATTGGAGTAGAGTGGCTTTTATCCTGGTGGACCAACTCTTCAACTCACACAGACTGAGGACATGAAGAAGGTGATCCAGGAATGGAAGACACTGATCTTTTTCCAGCAGGAGCTCAAGTTTCTTGGTGCCTGTTGGTAGATAAGATGAACAGATGGATCAGTGTCTTCTCTTCTTCTGAAAAAAGAGCAGTGCTACAAAGCAAAACGCTATTTGTGATTGGGCCAGAAGGCGTTTCAGGAAGGTCCAACAGAGAGGAGGACCCGGGACTGACTCAGTTGTCCTGGAAACTCCTCAGTACAAGTAACATCCGACTTACGACCTGCTCGACTTACGTCCAACCATACTTACCAACCATGGCCAGCAGATGCTTTTTAAAAAAATGTTTATTCAATGTCTGGCATTGCGTACGACAGTTATGGCAGCACAGTATCCCAGCACCTCACTCTCACACAGCCATCTACCACAACAGTAGTACCTATAACCCTCGCGGCGGCTCTTTTGAATGGCATTTGACTTACCTCCAATCTGACTTACGACCGGTTGGTCGGAACCCACCAGGGGAGCTGGTGGTGCGTCTTGAGGCTGACCCTAACCCACTGGAGATAAAAATTATATATATATATATATATATATATATATATATATATATATATATATATATATATATATATATATATATATATATATATATATGCTAATATTCATTCTATTGCATCGCTTGACAAGATAACCTGACACACAATTCTAGGGATTTCCCGTATGTTTCCCTGAAAACAAACAAAACAACAACAAAAAATCTGTTTTGATGTTGATGGTGTGGCCAAATGCTTCAGCGTCACAACTGACCTTCGAGCTGGTTTTGCACGTGTGCATCTGTTAACCAGTGACTTATCTTTGCTACATAAAACAGACCACATTTACATGATGGTATCGTCCTGACGGAGCTGTGACATGTTGTGGGGGTGGTATTTCGGGGCGACAACCTGAGGAATATGACAAGATGATCGCATTATACCGACTCCTTATCATGGAGAGCACACAAAGGCTGCTGGAATAATCACTGCAGTGGGTCAGAGCAGCAGTGTGGCACGGCTCGGCTTCCGCCTCCCTCGTGCTTACAACATGTAGTGGAGTGGCAGGATTGGTTTGGCAGCCAGGTTCGATGATTTCAAAGACAATTCCATCAATGGGCCAGCAAACTGAGATAATGAGCCCTGAGTATTCAAATCTGTGAATGACCCCCAATGATGTGGAGTAGGTTGAAAAAGCAGCCAGGCCTGGTGACACCCATAAAGAGCAGGGGGCCTTTATAAACTTCCTTCATCCCTCATTCTCTTCCCATTAATGCTCCCCTCCTCCCGCCATGACAGCGTGATTAACCATCAGCAGCACAAAAGCGCCACATGTCCCAGCAGCGGCGTCCAGCGCCCACAGAACCTGGACAAGCTCATAAGGATTAGGCAAGAAGTTAACAATGAGTGTAACCCTCCTTCAGGGTCGGCTAATACTTCCCTCCCACTCCATGTCACTTTCATCCCGGCTATTCACAGGGCCACATATGAACATGAGGTGTAATCCTCTTACGCATCAAAGGTGGACAAATCATGCTGATTTAGATGTTGCTCTCACCACACCCAGGCCTGGCGTCCCACCATCTGCTCACCTCGGACCGCCATGTTGGAGTTCACCACTGGCCAGCAAATGTTTCTTCCATAAACTGTCTGGATCTGCTTCATCACAGCAGTTCCGTAAATAGCCTTCCACCTGATAATGATGTGTTGTCAGTTGACCTCAGTGTCATGTGACTCAGGAGCCATGTTTTTCTTTGTGCAGCACTGAAGGTATCACCTTAAATTTTAATGCCACATACTGTATATCAATGTGATGCAACTTGTCTTCATCATTTGTTCTTCCATGGCATTAATAAAATCAAATAAACAAATAAAAGCAATACAAATGTACTGCTAACCAAATTCATTCAAATTGAAAAATGTGGCATCTTGTGTCAAATATTCTGATACCATTAAACTGTGATTAATTGAGATTAATTAATCAATTAATTAATTAATGAATCACAAATTCTCAAATTGACTAGATTTTTTTTTTCGAATCCCACCCCTAATATTTATATCTCTACAATATTTGAGTGGCCTCTTTGCTCTGACTGTGTCCTCCCGTCTTATTTTACATACTGTAATTTCCAGACTATAGAGCGCACCACAATATTAGCCACACCCACTGAACTGAAGGAAGAAAATAGATCTTGGTCATACGTAAGTCGCACCGGTCTGTAAGCCGCAGGTTCAGTGGTGCTGTCTGCGCTGTGGACAGGTCAGTGGTGCACCGGCTTAAAAACGCTTTTCAACACTAGTTTTGAAAACAGGGTCCAGCATTGAGAGTGAGGAAACAAGCGATGTAATATGGAGCATCTTGATTGATTCACACTGCTCTCACAATAAGTTTAATACAGTAACGAAGACGACTGACGATCAAAAAGGTTTTAATCCATGAAGTACAGATCCAGGCATCAGAGACGATCAGTGAATAGTCCGGTGATCTTCCAGTCCCGGGCCGCTGCGCTGCCTTCCTCCACAGCAGCAGTCTCCCGCAGCTCCAGGGTGCACGCCTCAGTGTTCAGGGTGCTTACAAGATTGTTGATGGACGATGCTGCGCGCCCAGACAGCGATCAGACCCTTCACTGCCGAACGCTGATTCTGGTGGCGTAGCAGCATATTGGACTTGGAAACGGTTTGCCGGCCCATTTGCGATGTTGCACCCGGTATCATGCTAACTATCTGCCTGAAAGCAGACAACTACACATAATGCTTTCCCCAGTTTCTCACCATAAACCGTTGGAAACTGCAAGAAACTGATTTGATGGAATTTACAAACCTGGGAAAAAATTGGTTTTGGTGACAAATCACATTTTATTTATTTTGGAATTTAAACTTGGGTAACAGTTGAATAGAACGAGTCACTTATTTAGAGAAACAGTTTAGGGAAGCAAATTTCAAAATTGGTGGTTTGTAAGGAAGTTAGTACAATTTAAAAAATTGATGCGCCGCCCACTTTGTTCATTACCATATTTGGTTGTGTGACGCTCCACCTACTTTGTTCATTACCATATTTGGTCGCGTAACGCGCCGCCCACTTTGTTCATTACCATATTCAGTCACGTGACGCGCCGCCCACTTTGTTCATTACCATATTTGGTCGCGTAACGCGCCGCCCACTTTGTTCATTACCATATTTGGTCACCGCCCACTTTGTTCATTACCATATTTGGTCGCGTGAAGCACCGCCCACTATGTTCATTACCATATTTTGTCACCGCCCACTTTGTTCATTACCATATTTGGTCACGTGACGGACCGCCCACTATGTTCATTACCTATTTGGTCGCGTAACGCGGCGCCCACTTTGTTCATCACCACATTTGGTTGTGTGACGCGCCGCCCACTTTGTTCATTACCTTATTTGGTCGCGTGATGCGCCACCCATTTTGCTCATTACCATATTTGGTCACGTGACACGCTGCCCACTTTGTTCATTACCATATTTGGTCGCGTGACGTGCCGCCCACTTTGTTCATTACCATATTTGGTCGCATGACGCACCGCCCACTATGTTCATTACCATATTTGGTCGCGTAATGCGCCGCCCACTATGTTCATTACCATATTTGGTCGCATGACGCACCGCCCACTTTGTTCATTACCTTATTTGGTCGTGTGACGCACCGCCCACTTTGTTCATTACTATATTTGGTCGCGTGACGCGCCGCCCACTTTGTTCATTGCCATATTTGGTCGCGTGACGCACCGCCCACTTTGTTCATTGCCATATTTGGTCGCGTAACGCGCCGCCCACTTTGTTCATTACCTTACATGGTCGTGTGACGCACCGCCCACTTTGTTCATTACTATATTTGGTCGCGTGACGTGCCGCCCACTTTGTTCATTGCCATATTTGGTCGCGTGACGCACCGCCCACTTTGTTCATTGCCATATTTGGTCGCGTAACGCGCCGCCCACTTTGTTCATTACCTTACATGGTCGTGTGACGCACCGCCCACTTTGTTCATTACTATATTTGGTCGCGTGACGTGCCGCCCACTTTGTTCATTAACATATTTGGTCGCGTGACGCACCGCCCACTTTGTTCATTACCATATTCGGTCGCGTGACACGCCGCCCACTTTGTTCATTACCATATTTGGTCGCGCGACACGCCGCCCACTTTGTTCATTACCATATTTAGTCGCGTGATGCGCCACCCATTTTGCTCATTACCATATTTGGTCACGTGACACGCCGCCCACTATGTTCATTACCATATTTGGTCGCGTGACGCACCGCCCACTATGTTCATTACCATATTTTGTCACCGCCCACTATGTTCATTACATATTTGGTCGCGTGACGCACCGCCCACTTTGTTCATTACCATATTTGGTCACCGCCCACTTTGTTCATTACCATATTTGGTCGCGTGAAGCACCGCCCACTATGTTCATTACCATATTTTGTCACCGCCCACTTTGTTCATTACCATATTTGGTCACGTGACGGACCGCCCACTATGTTCATTACATATTTGGTCGCGTAACGCAGCGCCCACTTTGTTCATCACCACATTTGGTCGTGTGACGCGCCGCCCACTTTGTTCATTACCTTACATGGTCGTGTGACGCACCGCCCACTTTGTTCATTACCATATTTGGTCGCGTAACGCGCCGCCCACTTTTTTCAATACCTTACAAGGTCGTGTGACGCACCGCCCACTTTGTTCATTACTATATTTGGTCGCGTGACGCGCCGCCCACTTTGTTCATTACTATATTTGGTCGCGTGACGCGCCGCCTACTTTGTTCATTACTATATTTGGTCGCGTGACGCGCCACCCACTTTGGCAGCCACTTTGCTCATTATCATATTTGGTCGCCTGACGCGCTGCCCACTTTGTTCATTACCATATTTGGTCGCATGACGCACCGCCTACTTTGTTCATTACCATATTTGGTCGCGTGACGCACCGCCCACTTTGTTCATTACTATATTTGGTCATGTGACGCACCGCCCACTTTGTTCATTACCATATTCAGTCGCGTAACGCGCCGCCCACTTTGGCAGCCACTTTGCTCATTTCCATACTTGGTCACGTGACGTGCCGCCCACTATGTTCATTACCATATTTGGTCATGTGACGCACCGCCCACTTTGTTCATTACCATATTTGGTCGCTTAACGCGCCGCCCACTTTTTTCAATACCTTACATGGTCGTGTGACGCACCGCCCACTTTGTTCATTACTATATTTGGTCGCGTGACGCGCCGCCCACTTTGTTCATTACTATATTTGGTCATGTGACGCACCGCCCACTTTGTTCATTAACATATTTGGTCACATGACGCACCGCCCACTTTGTTCATTACCATATATAGTGTCCTCCCGTCTTATTTTACATACTGTAATTTCCAGACTATAGAGCGCACCACAATATTAGCCACACCCACTGAACTGAAGGAAGAAAATAGATCTTGTTCATACGTAAGTCGCACCGGTCTATAAGCCACAGGTTCAGTGGTGCTGTCTGCGCTGTGGACAGGTCAGTGGTGCACCGGCTTAAAAACGCTTTTCAACACTAGTTTTGAAAACAGGGTCCAGCATTGAGAGTGAGGAAACAAGCGATGTAATATGGAGCATCTTGATTGATTCACACTGCTCTCACAATAAGTTTAATACAGTAACGAAGACGACTGACGATCAAAAAGGTTTTAATCCATGAAGTACAGATCCAGGCATCAGAGACGATCAGTGAATAGTCCGGTGATCTTCCAGTCCCGGGCCGCTGCGCTGCCTTCCTCCACAGCAGCAGTCTCCCGCAGCTCCAGGGTGCACGCCTCAGTGTTCAGGGTGCTTACAAGATTGTTGATGGACGATGCTGCGCGCCCAGACAGCGATCAGACCCTTCACTGCCGAACGCTGATTCTGGTGGCGTAGCAGCATATTGGACTTGGAAACGGTTTGCCGGCCCATTTGCGATGTTGCACCCGGTATCATGCTAACTATCTGCCTGAAAGCAGACAACTACACATAATGCTTTCCCCAGTTTCTCACCATAAACCGTTGGAAACTGCAAGAAACTGATTTGATGGAAATTACAAACCTGGGAAAAAATTGGTTTTGGTGACAAATCACATTTTATTTATTTTGGAATTTAAACTTGGGTAACAGTTGAATAGAACGAGTCACTTATTTAGAGAAACAGTTTAGGGAAGCAAATTTCAAAATTGGTGGTTTGTAAGGAAGTTAGTACAATTTAAAAAATTGATGCGCCGCCCACTTTGTTCATTACCATATTTGGTTGTGTGACGCTCCACCTACTTTGTTCATTACCATATTTGGTCGCGTAACGCGCCGCCCACTTTGTTCATTACCATATTCAGTCACGTGACGCGCCGCCCACTTTGTTCATTACCATATTTGGTCGCGTAACGCGCCGCCCACTTTGTTCATTACCATATTTGGTCACCGCCCACTTTGTTCATTACCATATTTGGTCGCGTGAAGCACCGCCCACTATGTTCATTACCATATTTTGTCACCGCCCACTTTGTTCATTACCATATTTGGTCACGTGACGGACCGCCCACTATGTTCATTACCTATTTGGTCGCGTAACGCGGCGCCCACTTTGTTCATCACCACATTTGGTCGTGTGACGCGCCGCCCACTTTGTTCATTACCTTATTTGGTCGCGTGATGCGCCACCCATTTTGCTCATTACCATATTTGGTCACGTGACACGCTGCCCACTTTGTTCATTACCATATTTGGTCGCGTGACGTGCCGCCCACTTTGTTCATTACCATATTTGGTCGCATGACGCACCGCCCACTATGTTCATTACCATATTTGGTCGCGTAATGCGCCGCCCACTATGTTCATTACCATATTTGGTCGCATGACGCACCGCCCACTTTGTTCATTACCTTATTTGGTCGTGTGACGCACCGCCCACTTTGTTCATTACTATATTTGGTCGCGTGACGCGCCGCCCACTTTGTTCATTGCCATATTTGGTCGCATGACGCACCGCCCACTTTGTTCATTGCCATATTTGGTCGCGTAACGCGCCGCCCACTTTGTTCATTACCTTACATGGTCGTGTGACGCACCGCCCACTTTGTTCATTACTATATTTGGTCGCGTGACGTGCCACCCACTTTGTTCATTAACATATTTGGTCGCGTGACGCACCGCCCACTTTGTTCATTACCATATTCGGTCGCGTGACACGCCGCCCACTTTGTTCATTACCATATTTGGTCGCGCGACACGCCGCCCACTTTGTTCATTACCATATTTAGTCGCGTGATGCGCCACCCATTTTGCTCATTACCATATTTGGTCACGTGACACGCCGCCCACTATGTTCATTACCATATTTGGTCGCGTGACGCACCGCCCACTATGTTCATTACCATATTTTGTCACCGCCCACTTTGTTCATTACCATATTTGGTCACCGCCCACTTTGTTCATTACCATATTTGGTCGCGTGAAGCACCGCCCACTATGTTCATTACCATATTTTGTCACCGCCCACTTTGTTCATTACCATATTTGGTCACGTGACGGACCGCCCACTATGTTCATTACATATTTGGTCGCGTAACGCAGCGCCCACTTTGTTCATCACCACATTTGGTCGTGTGACGCGCCGCCCACTTTGTTCATTACCTTACATGGTCGTGTGACGCACCGCCCACTTTGTTCATTACCATATTTGGTCGCGTAACGCGCCGCCCACTTTTTTCAATACCTTACATGGTCGTGTGACGCACCGCCCACTTTGTTCATTACTATATTTGGTCGCGTGACGCGCCGCCCACTTTGTTCATTACTATATTTGGTCGCGTGACGCGCCGCCTACTTTGTTCATTACTATATTTGGTCGCGTGACGCGCCACCCACTTTGGCAGCCACTTTGCTCATTATCATATTTGGTCGCCTGACGCGCTGCCCACTTTGTTCATTACCATATTTGGTCGCATGACGCACCGCCTACTTTGTTCATTACCATATTTGGTCGCGTGACGCACCGCCCACTTTGTTCATTACTATATTTGGTCATGTGACGCACCGCCCACTTTGTTCATCACCATATTCAGTCGCGTAACGCGCCGCCCACTTTGGCAGCCACTTTGCTCATTTCCATACTTGGTCACGTGACGTGCCGCCTACTATGTTCATTACCATATTTGGTCATGTGACGCACCGCCCACTTTGTTCATTACCATATTTGGTCGCTTAACGCGCCGCCCACTTTTTTCAATACCTTACATGGTCGTGTGACGCACCGCCCACTTTGTTCATTACTATATTTGGTCATGTGACGCACCGCCCACTTTGTTCATTACCATATTTGGTCGCTTAACGCGCCGCCCACTTTTTTCAATACCTTACATGGTCGTGTGACGCACCGCCCACTTTGTTCATTACTATATTTGGTTGTGTGACGCTCCACCTACTTTGTTCATTACCATATTTGGTCGCGTAACGCGCCGCCCACTTTGTTCATTACCATATTCAGTCACGTGACGCGCCGCCCACTTTGTTCATTACCATATTTGGTCGCGTAACGCGCCGCCCACTTTGTTCATTACCATATTTGGTCACCGCCCACTTTGTTCATTACCATATTTGGTCGCGTGACGGACCGCCCACTATGTTCATTACCTATTTGGTCGCGTAACGCGGCGCCCACTTTGTTCATCACCACATTTGGTCGTGTGACGCGCCGCCCACTTTGTTCATTACCTTATTTGGTCGCGTGATGCGCCACCCATTTTGCTCATTACCATATTTGGTCACGTGACACGCTGCCCACTTTGTTCATTACCATATTTGGTCGCGTGACGTGCCGCCCACTTTGTTCATTACCATATTTGGTCGCATGACGCACCGCCCACTATGTTCATTACCATATTTGGTCGCGTAATGCGCCGCCCACTATGTTCATTACCATATTTGGTCGCATGACGCACCGCCCACTTTGTTCATTACCTTATTTGGTCGTGTGACGCACCGCCCACTTTGTTCATTACTATATTTGGTCGCGTGACGCGCCGCCCACTTTGTTCATTGCCATATTTGGTCACGTGACGCACCGCCCACTTTGTTCATTGCCATATTTGGTCGCGTAACGCGCCGCCCACTTTGTTCATTACCTTACATGGTCGTGTGACGCACCGCCCACTTTGTTCATTACTATATTTGGTCGCGTGACGTGCCACCCACTTTGTTCATTAACATATTTGGTCGCGTGACGCACCGCCCACTTTGTTCATTACCATATTCGGTCGCGTGACACGCCGCCCACTTTGTTCATTACCATATTTGGTCGCGCGACACGCCGCCCACTTTGTTCATTACCATATTTAGTCGCGTGATGCGCCACCCATTTTGCTCATTACCATATTTGGTCACGTGACACGCCGCCCACTATGTTCATTACCATATTTGGTCGCGTGACGCACCGCCCACTATGTTCATTACCATATTTTGTCACCGCCCACTTTGTTCATTACCATATTTGGTCACCGCCCACTTTGTTCATTACCATATTTGGTCGCGTGAAGCACCGCCCACTATGTTCATTACCATATTTTGTCACCGCCCACTTTGTTCATTACCATATTTGGTCACGTGACGGACCGCCCACTATGTTCATTACATATTTGGTCGCGTAACGCAGCGCCCACTTTGTTCATCACCACATTTGGTCGTGTGACGCGCCGCCCACTTTGTTCATTACCTTACATGGTCGTGTGACGCACCGCCCACTTTGTTCATTACCATATTTGGTCGCGTAACGCGCCGCCCACTTTTTTCAATACCTTACATGGTCGTGTGACGCACCGCCCACTTTGTTCATTACTATATTTGGTCGCGTGACGCGCCGCCCACTTTGTTCATTACTATATTTGGTCGCGTGACGCGCCGCCTACTTTGTTCATTACTATATTTGGTCGCGTGACGCGCCACCCACTTTGGCAGCCACTTTGCTCATTATCATATTTGGTCGCCTGACGCGCTGCCCACTTTGTTCATTACCATATTTGGTCGCATGACGCACCGCCTACTTTGTTCATTACCATATTTGGTCGCGTGACGCACCGCCCACTTTGTTCATTACTATATTTGGTCATGTGACGCACCGCCCACTTTGTTCATTACCATATTCAGTCGCGTAACGCGCCGCCCACTTTGGCAGCCACTTTGCTCATTTCCATACTTGGTCACGTGACGTGCCGCCCACTATGTTCATTACCATATTTGGTCATGTGACGCACCGCCCACTTTGTTCATTACCATATTTGGTCGCTTAACGCGCCGCCCACTTTTTTCAATACCTTACATGGTCGTGTGACGCACCGCCCACTTTGTTCATTACTATATTTGGTCATGTGACGCACCGCCCACTTTGTTCATTACCATATTTGGTCGCTTAACGCGCCGCCCACTTTTTTCAATACCTTACATGGTCGTGTGACGCACCGCCCACTTTGTTCATTACTATATTTGGTCGCGTGACGCGCCGCCCACTTTGTTCATTACTATATTTGGTCGCGTGACGCGCCACCCACTTTGGCAGCCACTTTGCTCATTATCATATTTGGTCGCATGACACGCCGCCTACTTTCTTCATTATCAGATTTGGTCGCGTGAAGGGCCGCTCACTTTGTCGCCCACTTTCCTCATTACCATATTTGGTCGCATGACACAGGGCTGTGAGAAAAAAAGTAGTGGCTGATATTCTGGAAATTACGGTACTTTACAAATGATCAATTGCAAAACACAGGAAATGTTAGTCAGTGATCTAATCCAAGATCATTGTCTGAGATTGCTGTTTCCTGTATGATGCATTGGCACCGCCTCCAGGCTCCTGGCTCTCTACAGGCACTAAAGATTGGAAATTGAGGGCGTCCTGCTGAGAAAACAGTGCATCCAATTTTTCATGTTTTGCAGTTCAGGTTGTCCCCAGGCAGGCAGTCCAGACACCCCCCTCATGAAAAAGGCGGGTCGGTTGATTTCGATACAATGTCCCAAATAATATCTGAATCCTCCAAACATCAAGCTGATTTGCATATGAAAGTAGTAAATAGTGAAACCAGAAAATGCTCAGTGCCGCCAGGGTCACACATGACTCATGGTGGAATCCACCTTCACCCATCTTGCCTATTACAGCAACGGCACTGCAGCCACTAGACACGTGTCCCACTTGACTTACCTGGAAGTCAATCTTCAGGTCCATAAGCTCCTTTAAAAGTAGACTTGTAGACAGCAGTGTGATTTTTGGCAACATAAAAGGACTTAACTTCCCTTTTAGTTCACCCTCAGCTCTCAAGTTTTCTGTCACTTCCATTTTTCTGAACACTGTAGTCTTTTTTGGGCTCCTGTAGTGTCTGCGCTTGCTTTAAACGCAACAGCGAGAAGCCCACGAGTGCTAATCATTCATGGTGTGTTTGAGCAATGCTCATGGTACAACAGTCTGGTTTGATGCTGCTGATGAGTTACTCAGTCTTTGGTCAGATGAGGCTGAAAACTGGAAAACCTTCATAACTGTATTGACATAAAATGGATTGTAAAATGTCAAATCCCATTAAAAACAAACAGATGTACTATACTGGCTTCAACCCAAGACCGTTTTAAGTATAGTATAAATCAATTAAAATGCAGATTTCTGACTCCATCATTACCCCTTGTTACCATATATGATAATTTCAAACCCTGAAGCATCTGAACTATAAAAGGATTTTTGTTTCCTCAGGTCTCATTTCTGTGCCACGACAGAACAATTCTCCTGGTCTGTACCTGGGAAATGATGGCATTTCATGCCACTTTGTGAATAACAATCAAGCAAACCTGAGATACTGGAGGGCAAAATTGAAAATGAAGGTGACGGTATCAACAGGGAGTATTGTAGGACACAAACAAATTATCGATGGAGATAAATATTGACAAAGGTATAGGTAGAGAGAAACAGAGTTGCATTCATACAGATTTGACAAATGCTGATTGGATGAGCTTTAAACAAAAGTCAATAGACAGTTGCGCCATGTCAGTATTGTTCACCCAGTGACAAGAAAGTAAAGATTTCCAGACTTCTGGTGAAAGGCTGTGGGGTAATAGGCCCAGGTACTAGTGGACCAGTGCAAATAGACAAACCTGCATGCAGATCTATTAGGCGCTACAGTACATTCTGTGGTTGTATCCACGACGTTGTACTTCATCCTGACCCAGGGTTGGGCAGACTGTTCCACAGAGGGCCGCAGTGGGTGCAGGTTGTTGTTCCAACCAATCAAGAGGACACCTTTTCAGTCAGGTGCTGCTTTTTTTCAGCTGCACCTGATTGGTCAAACTGTGTGAGCTTGTTTGGTTGGAACAAAAACCTGCACCACCCCGGCCCTTTGAGTACCAGATTGCGCACCCCTGTCCTAACCCCAACCTCTCCTTGTGGAACGTAATACAGGAGTGGAAACGTTTTCCTCCATTGAAGCAGGCAGTGTCGCTACCTGATATCCTACTGTGCATTTCTGATGTTTATATCATAACCGCATGCGTTCGAGTCGCACATGTGCGAGATAAGTGACGTTGGGGTACAGCGTGTTGGAAGCTATTTATTTTTTTACAGAGTAGAAAACGGAAGACAAATCCAGAGCGTCACCAAAACGGAATGAGTCCAAACGAAAAGCGTCACCGAACCGGGAGAAAGAATGCAATAAGAGTCTGTAACGGGAGAGCAAACACACAATGAGCAATAAAACAAAGTAAACTATCGAGGTCGTCAAAACGAACGCACGAGTAGGGAGTAACAGAAAACAGAGAGAAAACCAAGAAGCCACACGGAGCAGGAGAACAAAGGGAGTCAAAATGCAGAAACTCAGAACACCAGGGTATAGAAATAGCTAAACAGAAGATAATTTTAACGACGGATAAATGTACGCGGGTAGAGAGGAACGAACGCAGATTACCAGTTGGAGCAAAAGAAGCAGACGATCTGGCACACGTTGCTGGAGTCCAGGTGTCTTTATATTCAGGTGATCAGGGGTTGATTGGCTCCAGCCGTGTGCCACAGGAACAGGAAGAATGGAGGGAGAAAACAAAACAGGACTCAAGGGAGCAAAATAAAAGCAGAATCATGACAATTATGATACTGTACGACTTTCTCTCCAGTGGTGTCAGGTTGTAAAATCGGATGGACTGATTGATGACCATTGTTGATCGTCGATCATTAGTTTATTTATTCGAAATATACTTACACAATTTATTATTTATTATTATCTATTTAAAGTAAAAGAAAGTAAAGATATTTAAATAGATAATATGTAGATAATGATAAATAACATTTTTCACAGCATTTTTCAACCGTTTTTCGTTCGATACACTGTAGATCAATGATGATGCGTTGATTCGTCCGACAATAATAAAGTCAGATTTTTTTTTTTCCGTTAGGACTAACACTGACCAGAAACTTGCTGGTTACTCTCAAAAATATGTGTGGGATTGTGATAAAACTGACACAGTTATTTAAAATAAAATCTCTACATATTTTTGGCATGTTGCCCCCTTTCTGAAGGAATTTTCAAACAGATTGAGAACATTTTCTGCATTTTATTTCTGCAATTAGCGTGCCTAAATAGCATGTCAGTTTTTCACAAATTAAAAGGGCTTTTTCCACAGGACTTTAGACACAATTGCTCTTTGGCCCTGATTCCTCTGCCAGTGAGTCTTGGGCTTTTTTCAATCAACCAAGTATGCCACAGCTAAAAAAGGTTAAAAAACGCTGTTTTATCAACCTGTCATACTTGTTTTCTCCCAATTTGATGTTTGTTGTGTATAACGATTAAAATGCTTTAACATGATGAAAATGTTATTAACTATATAACTATATTTTCTAGACTATAAGCCGCATCTTTTTTCTCGCGGTCTGAACCCTGCTGCTTGGACAACAACACGGCTAATATATGGATTTTTATGAGGGATGCTCCAATCGATCGGCCACCGATTATGAAGGGCTGATCTCGGTGTGATCGGTGATTGCCGATCACATGTGACAGCCGGCTGATGAAGCACCGCCCACGGTTTGTGATGCGTCTGCTCCTCCCTCCCTCCCTGTCGACTCGCCGCTCGCTTGGTAACGGCATGTCTCCTGTGGAGGTTGTTTTTAGTCTGTCATGAAAACTTTGCATCCAGCAGGACACGCACGTTAAAAGGTGTCAACGCCACAAATTGAATACGATATTTAAAGCACCAGCACTTGACGGAGCACAGAGTTTTCCGTGCTCATGAAGATGACACTAATCATTCATTTCACCGGATGGCCAGCCTTACTCCGGTATCTTTTAAGACCGACCGAATCCGCTGCTGTTTTATGTGTGTCAAATGCAGCGTTTTTTGGCCACCTGAATCTGAAACTTTTGCAAACGTCCAAAGTGGGAACTTTTCATAAAAGCGGTTGAAGACAGCTGCTTCCGTTGAGTGCTCTCCCCTCACTAGAAGTGATGTGACCACTAGTGCATCCGCGGCTTATGGACCGATGGATGACGATTCGTCGTTGCGGATATAATCCGCAATATGTATAGTGGAATGAATATAGTCGATAAGTTTTTTTCCCCGTACCTTGACTCTCATGAGTTTGTGTTTATATCACTGATTTCAAATGGTTCTTGTTTAGCCTTTTCAGGTCAGTTCTAGCCAGACATTAGCAGTTGGGCCTTCATAATAAATATTCTCCAAATTATGGTGTGATGCAGTTGGAGGATCTGTAGGCAAGAGTTGTAGACGAATGTATGTAGTGACTAATAGATGAAAACACTAGCAGACATGGAGCAGTAAATGCTGAGAGAATTCAAATGACAGCTAGTGATGGAGGAATAGCCAGATTAAGGAAGCATGACTAAGTGATCTTAATAGACAATTAATGGCCCAAGCAATTGATTAGAGCCATTAAGAGATGTAGCAAAAGATAAGAGGATTACGGAGCAGTATCCAGGTAGCGATACACAGCTGATAGACTAATGAAAAAGAGCTGTATAGTCACAAAGTGATATAGAGATAGAGCGACAGGGTAGTGACTAAGTGATAAATGAGTGAAACAGAGAAAGAGTCATAGATAAGAGTAATGATGAGGAAAAAATGAAGAATAGAGTGATGAAGAAATTGAATTTACCTTGAGCAGTATGGAGAAATATGCAGCTATAGAGCAATGAACACACAAAACCTAGACAGATAAAGCGGTAGAGCTCCTGGTTTTGTTTTGGATCCCATCAAACATGACGTTTCCAAGCCAAACTGTCCTAACAGAGAACGTTCTTAAGCCAGGACTATGGATCAAGTATCTAATGCTGGGCATTTACTGTGCAATTTGTGGACCATTTTAACATTTTTTTTATTTATTTGTGTGACAGTTTTGGGGATCGGGCCAACTTTTGGCTCAATCATGCGACTGACATTGTGCAGTACACACTGTTTAACCAAATGGAAACAAGTGGGAAAAAATCGAAACAAGCAGAAAGCACAACATGCATCATGGAAGTGGACATTATGGGTGGGATTATGGTAGTGTCTGGCGTGTTTGTAGCAAAACAACCCCAAAACGAAAAAAAAACATCATCATGATAAAATGACTGAAATGGACCAGGTAAAGATGGCTACAGAATTGGCTGAGATTCTCGTCTCATGATAAGAGATTAGGCAATATGATGACATTAATTCATGAACAATTAGACCATGTTGCTGATCTACCAATGTGAGCAGATTACATGGCCACCTTCTTTCTATACACTATAGATCTATGCCGATGCATTAACTTGTCCATTGCTATTCCCACACACACTCACAGCGAAGAAGCCGCTCAAATGCACAACTCTGAGTCGTTTTTGAACCTGATGCTTGAGTTTACTTTTGTTGTGTAAAAGTTGGCTGAAAACTAAATGCACAACCAAATAAATGCGCTCCCATAACGTTATTGTTGTTCTGAAGCTGAGGCAAAGGATGTGAAAGCTTTGTCTGCTAATTCCTCAAAGTAGAATAAAATCATGCAAAAGAGATTGAACAGTTATTGTCATATTGCCTGCCCCTTCCTGGAGAGATTTTTAAACAAATGCAATTTGTTTCTGCAAATTACATGCCAAAATATCCGAGTGTCACTCGTTACATTTTTTCACAAATTTAAATTTTCTTCAGGACTTTTGACTAAACACAATTGCTCTTTGGCTGGGTGTCTCGGCATTTTAAGGTTGAAAAACGTGTGGAGCAGTAAATCAAGAGAATATTGGAAAAAAAGCAATGGAAAAGAATCCAATTGAGACTGAAGAAAAATATACTGATAAGAAGAGAGCGCAGTGGATGGTGTTGTGATATACAGTGAGAGAGATATAAATATATAATAGCTCTATATATAGCAACTGTGTAGACTCCTCTTTTTTTCTAGAATCCACCATAACCCGTCTATGGGTGAGCTTCATTTTCAGTACTTTGTGTGTCAGATCAACAGCTAATTTTTTTTAAATTAGCTGTCTAATTTTGTGTGTGTTTTGTCAGGAAACAATGGTCCACATTCTTTTACGTCTGAGGTCCCTTCACCTGGCTCACGCTTGCAAACCCAACAGGAAAATGAATGGACATCAGAAAGAGAGAATGAAGATATTTTTGTGTGTTAGTGTGTGCGTCGGCTTCCTGTTGATTTGTGTGACCGGACTGGAGGTAGGGCAGGGGGAGAGGAGATTCTAACGGCTTTTTGATGTAGATAAATGGCTTACAGATGGCCCACTCAATATATTCAAATGAGACGTAAGAATGGGAGAAGCCCACCGTGCTTGGACGCTTCAGGTCGCTGATGCAACTCACACTCGGTTCAGTCCACTGGACTGTTGCACATGGTTCACAGAATCATACTGGAACACACTAATACAAAAACTTTTTTCATTCTTGATCATTACGTTAATAAATGTGACTCAGTTCTGCACTTACAAAGCAGAAAGTTATAGTCGCCCATGTTGGTTGGCGATAATCCCGCTCATTCAGTCACCTCCCGCCACAGACCAAGTCCTGGAGGCGACGCGGTGCTCCATATGATATTAAGTCTAAACAGTATTTACATGAGTCTCACCTTTAACACCGGGTTGGGAAAGAAGCACAAATAAGATTATGCATGTGAGGAATTAATCCGAAGATGAGCACGGGGTAATGTATGGTAATTATACTACAGCATATTCTTCCTCTGCGATTAGCATATCTGGGAGTCCAGACAGGGATGGAGGCCGGACTGAAGGAGGGAAGGACTCAGCTGCTGATAAGAAGCTCAGTCAGGGCTTTTTTATGTTGATGAAAACTGTGGACAGTCGAGCCACAGGCATCGACTCTGGCCTCTGTGATCAGCTGTATCTCTTGTGCGCACACACAGCCTGCAGATTAGACTGGAAACACACACACACACACACACACACTTAATTCACCTCCATGTCTTCCTTTCCTTCTCAGGACTTCACTGTTGATTATTCGTTTCTCCTTTCTTCTGGGTTTAACGTTTTTACAGAATTGTTCAGTGTTTACTTATATTTCATCTGTTTACTT
Organism: Synchiropus splendidus; assembly: GCF_027744825.2. Lineage (NCBI taxonomy): Eukaryota > Metazoa > Chordata > Actinopteri > Syngnathiformes > Callionymidae > Synchiropus > Synchiropus splendidus. The sequence continues at coordinate 3,739,704 of NC_071350.1, forward strand.
GTGTTAGTTATTTTGGGAATCGCTGCCTCTTCACACTGGATACAGCAGTTCAACAAACTATATTCAAGAGGTTGCTGATGGACAGATGAAAACATGGTGGTGGATGCCTTCTGCTGGTGCAGCTCATCGCCCACAACTTTGACACTGAAGTCGTCAAACAAGCAGGAACATCTCATAACTTCACCCTCAATGAAACCGCCAATTTCTTCTTGACCTTGAGATGAAGCTGCAGAGAAACTCTTCAGAGCTTTATGATTCCAACAAGGAGGGAGAAGCTTCTTCATTCTGAATGTTTAGAGCTGAACCAATCTTACATTTGGCCACTCAGCTTCCTGTCTAGATGACTACATGCATGAGAGCCTTCTGTCTGCCCCGTCTACTGTGGTGTCCATCTCCAGGGGAAAATGTGATTCTTCAATGTGTTGACAGGACACCAGAGACAGATGGGATTCTCTGGTAAACAGGGTTCGACAGAACTGAGGGACGGGTCTCACAGGTGTATAACTATCAACAACCAGACCAAGTCTACACTTCTTGCATGAACCTGTTGTGGAAATATCTCTGCATGCTCATATATCACACCTAGATGCTTTGAACACTTGCAGTTGTTAAAAAAATATTTTCATAACAATTGATAGGACATATGATCAGGTGGTGTGCTATGAGACAGGGTTGGTAGTGAACCACAGAGATTCTTGTCTGAGTTTAATCTTTGTTGCTACTGAAGGATCGCCAGTTACGCTGTAATATAAGGATACTCTCCTTCCCTGACAGTGTCCCACCTTGTTGTTGACCTTGATGAAAGGGTGAAAAATAAAACAAGTTTTCTATTTTGGTGAACACAAGTCAGATCGAATATGTATTTATTTATTTATAATTGTTTTCTGAGCAGCAAGAGACATGTAATGCCTTAGGCTCTAGACTGAGACTGCATTTTCAAGGTCTAGGTTCGGGCTTGGACTTGAGTATTTTATTTCCAAACTAGTGGAAAAATCACAGAGATATGTGAAACTCCCGAGTAAGCTTTTTGTTTTGAAAAATGCAACATGTTTTTCCCAGTAACAAGCTGTTAAATCTGTGTGTTGTTTTCTCAGACAGCAATGATTGTTGGTCTAAAAGAGAGGCATGGTGAACAAAAAACTCTTTTTGGTGCGCTGCACTGAAAACCTTTTATGACTTTCTGCAGAAAGCAAACCATTATGAGGAAGTTTTTTTCAGTCTGATGCTGTTTGATCTCTTCGACAGAACGATTGTTATTCCCGTGTTGTTCTCCAGAACACCTGATCTGGGCCGTCCCCTTGATGTCCTCCCTGCGCCCCCTGTAACCCCTCGGCGATGAGTCACTGTATCAATTCTTCGTTTGGTATTTAAGTGTAATCAGCCATGTAGGACACCAGCTTGCCACGAAGCCGCGCCCTTTTATGGGACCCCCATCTGTTTGTGCATTGAGACAGGCCGATCCCCCAAGAGCCACTAGAGTGAAAGAGTGTGAGGAGGCCCAGCTGAGGAGAGGAGGGAGGGCGGCAGCATCAGGACTCAGTCTGTCTGTGGTCTGCTCTCATTGTGAGGTGGCCTCCCCTGCCTGCATACGACTCAGAGATGAGAGACTTGACAGATGCACCGCAGGGTGTGTGTCTGACACACACACCCAGTCCGTGTCCGCCTCCCTGTTAATCTGTTTGGCTAATATTTTCCTATCGACTCTCCAGTGTACATGTTACGCAGCCTCGGTGACCTCTTAGCAGGAGATCTGTGCCAGAGCAGATCGATTCATACAGTTGGCTTCCCTCTTTGGGCTGAGCCGAGGCAGCGTGATGAGCTGGTCTGGTCCAGACCCCAAATGCAGCGACAGTCGTGACTCGACAACGGCACAAGCGATTATGTCGAATCCTGTCGCTCCACTCGGAGACAAATATTACAGCACGCAGTGACCACAAGGTCCAGTAATGAGTGATATTAGCCCCACTGCAAACACAACTCAGGCTAATGTGGACAGCAGAAAGAGAGAAGGGAAGCAGATGGCTGACCAGATAAAGCCAACAGTCGCAGATACAGTTGGGTTTCTTGCACTAGGCTGAGCTGATCCCTATTGACTGTCTTCTGTCTCGTCCTCGTCTTTGTCTTCTGGCATTCAACATCAGCCTCAGAATCTCAATCTTCCACTCTTGTCATGGCTTTGCAAACACACCGCTCCGTGGTTCAGCATTGACTGACGTCCCTCACTCATTGAAGAGATAAAAATATTTTCCATAAGACGACGTGTATCAACATGTTGCAGACTTCTGCACCTTCTCACAATATCTTCACACAAATTCTTGTGAACAGTACATGCATTTCACTTTATTGTCAACAAATAATGTATTTAGAAAATACATTTGTTATACAGAAATTTGCATTTACACAGCAAAGCAGTTTTTAACCTCTTTCATTTTAACATGACAATCGTGAGAATCTGAAAATCTTAAAAGCTAGGTGGAGACTTTTGGAAATCTTTTTTTTTTTACAAATTATAGCATTTTCCTTTTAAAACGATGCTCAAGAAATACGTTTACTCATATCTGCATTTCAACTGAAATCCCAGACAAACTGCAAAATGTCAGACTGAGCTAAAGGGAAATAGAAAACCTCCACCCTCATTCCTCCACTTGTGTACTACTCACTTATCTGGATAAGTACCTGCATGTGCGCCTTGTGTCTGCCTCCTCTGCTGTGGTGTTCTTCACTGTGCTGAATGGAAACAGACTGATGATATTCTCTGGTTCACGAGGTCCAACAGTCTCAAGTGTATGGCAACCACACAGAGTCAATGTCTCTGGTGTGAGCCTGGTGATCATAAACATCCCTCTGCAAGACGACAGAGTGAGATGGAGAAAAAATAAATCAATGAATAAAATAGAAAATCCCATTTCACCGGAGACCATCTTGACATCATGATAGGATGTGTCCTGGTCACCTGTATCTCACTGAAATCCTGGGTGGCCAAAATCCAGCCCACATTAAAGGATAGGGTGGACTTTAAATATTCCTCTTTAATATCACTATTTCAAAAGGGTGAAGCTGGAAAATGGTCAGAGATAAAGGTCTATCAAGAATATTAAGAATCTTCACCCATAATATTCATCCGTTTGGGGAATATTTGCTCACGTTATAAGGTCACGAGGTGGTGTCTATAGTGAATTACATTGTTACAGTTCTGCACTTATCGGGATATAATGTGCAAAATTCTACATCAACTTTGTGACACCCAAATATGACATGTTCATGGTGTAAATGACAGAGGTCAGCAATCAAAAACCAGGTGAAGGGGAGTTCGGTGAGTGATGGGGAGTTTCCCAGGTGAAAACCACAGTGCGCTGAAGGCATTTTAAATGAGATTTTGACGTATTCCCCTGATATTATTTTTATTATTATTTCCTGTTCATGGAGTCACATGTGGTCTGCTGATTTTGTTTGCCTCACAGTTTGGTGTTTTTAACATTAGACTTTCTATGATTGTGTTTAACACCAGTGTGTGTGCGTGTCGGCGTGTGTGTGTGTCTAAGCATATGTTTGTAATGTTTATAATCTTTGTAATGTATCAGGATGGAAATAAACATTCATTCATATCCATCCAAGTGAGGTCTAATTTAGAGGAAATCACCTCCTAAACCTCAATTTGAGGATGAGGGCTTCACAGCAACAAGGTCATTATAATTCCGTTTAAGTTTGGCTCAACCGGTGAGGTTTGTTTTGGATGGTTAGGTTTAAGGTGAGAGGTGTGGTCCCCACAAGGATGGTGCAACAAAGCTGCGTGTGTGTATGTATGTGTGTGTGGGGGGGCATGTTTTGCCATACTTGTGAGTACCAAGTCTGTCCTCACAAGGTCTAAAGGGCTAAAACAACAGTAAAAGTAGTTTATTATTATTGAGAACAAGTTTGGTTCAGAGTCCTGGTTGAGATTAGCCATTTATTTGGGGTCGTTGAGTTAAGGGTGAGAAGCCTAGGAAAGTGTGATGGCGATGAGAGGTCCTCACAAAAATAAGCTAAACAAACATGTGGGTGTGTGCAACACAGAGTGCAACTGTGAATAAATAATGACAAATATCTTTTCATGAACTCAATTATAAACATTAACTCACAAGTCTTTATGTTCCAATAAGCAGATCACTGCAGTTAAAATATGTTCAGCTTATTGTCTTTTTTTGGGGAGTTTAGTTTAGAAATTTGAAATAAAATCATTCTGATTCCAATCGGCTGTGAAGTGTTTCATCCGTCTACACACAGAGCTGCTACTTATTATTGGATATTGTCATGAAATCTGACGCTGATATTGTCGGCCAGTGAGTCCCTCATACACCTGTGGCTGCAGGCTGCAGAGGTGATCACATGACCTCCAGGGCTGGCGGGTGCACATCATCCGAGGGCAGGTGATCTGCTTGTGGGAGACTGGGCATGTGTTGAGGACAGAAAGCTGTCATTCCCCTCTCTAGAACAGTACCATATGTCCCCTTAACATCCCCCCGACCCACACCCGAGCACGCTCCTTTCTATCAGCAGGACCTGAACCCAACCCCCCGCCCCCCCCGGAGCCTCCTCCAGCAAACACTCCTGCTAACTGACAGCAGCTGCATTGATGAACACAATGCGTGCAGCGAGGCTGCTCAGCTGGCCTCTCTCCCCACTTGACACTGGTGTGACCTCCAGCGCCTGAGTCGTCCACCCTGCAGGCTGCTGGGCCTCACCCGGGAGCAGTCTGGCTCCATATCTCTTCGCCCCACACTCGTTGCTTCCAGGCACGTCGGGTGCATCCTCAGGTCAGCTGGGTCAATTAAATTCAAATTGGGGATAAATGATTTGTATATCATGTACATAGAAGATTAGAGAGCAGGAAACAAACCTGGAGCTCTTCTTGCAAAAAGATTTTGTCTCTGACTTTTGGATTGGACTTTTGGCATTTCAGTTCATAAAGTGCCACATTTGCAGGCTGAATTCTTTGTGGCCACCTTATTTAGTGCAAATGAAAACATTCAAATGAGAACGTTGCTCTTCATATAAGACATTTTAACTGAACTTTTTAGACAGAATTTGCATAAAAATGGACTCATATACCGTCCTACTTGCTATTGTTTATAATGTAGATAAGTCCATGAGCCAAGTCAAAATGAGCAGACAACATATTAACTTCACAACAAAAAACTCACAATAAATAAACCAAAACTATTGCAAAAAAGTCCAGTCTTTTAAGTCATTGAAAGACCTTTAAAATTGATTTAAAACATGTATGATGCAATAATTGAATAATATTGAATTGACTGTAATAAGTGTCACATGTTTTGTCTGTGTCTGAGCCAACAATCTCCAGAAAAGTTTTGAATGAACAAAAGTTTAAAAACATGAAAATTATTTGAATAAGAAAGGAATTTGAGAAGTTTGTCTGAGGATCACCTCACGAGGGAGAGTGATGGACAGTTGGGCCAACACTCGCAGAAAAGTGGGTTATTTGCTTGATGAAAGACAAAAGATGCGGTGCTGTCTCACTGGATTGATAGTTCCTCTCCCTCCTTGCTGGCTCCCCTCCTCCCTCTGGGAGTTTGACACTGAAGGAACTAAACAGAAGCTGATGGTGTGTCAGGGTGGAGCAGAGGGGCGTGTGGAAAAGGGGGCTGCACTGACGTTCTGCTCCTTTACAACTTTTACAAAATGGCCTTTTAATTTTCTACAGCGTCTGGTGTGTCTGAATCGTGCCTGCATCAATCACCATCATCAGCGTGGCTGTGGGCAGGCCGTCCCCTGGGCCCTCTCACTGAACTGCCCCTCAGGCAGATCACTCACTCTCGCCTTTTCCTCGACAGCTTTTCCTCCTCTTCCTCGCTCTGCTGTTTCTCAAACCTGGAGTCACTCATGCGAACAAAGTGACAAACTCGCCGCCCGCTTCTGTTGTTGCCACAAGCCTGATATTTTTCCCAGCACAAATGATGCCTTCTTTTATCCTGGTGTTTACAGTATAAACCTGCACAATATGAAACTCCTTTATTCCGAATCATAGCAATATAATGAGAATAACGTCATTACATGACTGTATTAACTTGTTATTACGTAGCTGTGATGCGTATGTTGTGACATTAGTCGCCCTAAATTAAACTGTTTCCCAAGGATGTAAACACAGCTGAACTCCAAAGACATAACTGACACCTCAAATCACTTCTTGTGTGTGGTGTGTTTCCTCTTGACAAGCCAGGACGACGCAATGAGAATTGCAAATGTGACTGACTGGCGCCAGTTCGTGGACTCCAGTTCTGCCTTCAATACCAGGTACATGCACAGACATTTTGGACGGCTGGAGTGCAAAACAAACAAAGGGCAGACATCATGAAAAAGCATCATACAATTCTTGCTTTTCTTCTTGTTATGTTGTGTTGTCTGATTTATTATTTGTTTATTTTAAATTATTACAATGAGTAGTACTTCTACATACTACTCAATACTACAACTATATATATATATATATATATATATATATATATATATATATATACTAATAAAAACGTACGCATAAACGAGTGCACAAACACTGTGTGTACCTGCCGGATGCTGTGGGTCATAGAAGCCGCTTATCTGCTGCTCTGCACTGCATGAGGAGGAGTGGGAGGGGCCGTATTATGGGATGGCGAGCACCGCGGTGCAGGTTGGGGAACTATTCTCACATGAAATCACACAAAGAAAGATACCAACATATACTTCGGTGGAATTGATGAGGGAGTACATTTTCTTTAGAGTGACAAAAAAATTCCAAAAGAGGTCCAAGCAGACCCAGCTCACCATCCTGTCACCAGCTTCCTGGAGGGGAAGTTTGCTGGCAACACCGTCATCATCAGCCTCAAGATGGAGAGAAGTCTGCCGACAGGTCAACATCTTCAATCCCTGGTGCACATCTGATCCAGGACAGACTTCAGATTAATGTATGCCCACATCTCCAAGAACCTGGTGGTGACCCCCACATGTATGTCATCGTTTCTCAGCCCCACCAGAGACTGTAGTTCTTTTGACGGTTGAGGAAATACAACCTGCCCTCTATTCTGGATCTGATCAAAGGGCAGGGGCCAACACTGGAGACCCCTCTCACCCAGCCCATTCTCAGCCCCTATTGCAATTTCACGTATCACTTTAACACAACTGTCTGCAGTCCTTGTGATTTCATGCTGCAAGGTGAAGAGACATTGGGGAAGTGGAATACCTGACCAAAGCTGTTCATGCAATCTTAGTCAGTACTTCCTTTAAACCCAGATAGTAAGATGCCACTGATGACTAGTTTGGACCTGAACTATCAGACACTGACACCAGGTTTTCTCTGCCTGTGTTCGAAAGGCTTTCCTGTGAACTCAATAAAAGCTCAATATAAAAACCTAACTTTTGTTCAAAGTGTGTAAAACCAGAAGAAGTCTGTCAATGTCAAGTTTATTTCCATGTGTAATAATATTCATATTTTGTGTTTTTTTTTCTTTTACCAATCACTCTCAAGTGATCGTTGAAGCGACGCACATGTATATTTAGACTTTGAAACATCAACATTCATTCGCTTTCCCTAATTCCATGGATTTCTCTTTTTACCAGCATCAATTTTTTGGAATTTCCCTTATCAATTCTCCACCTACTGGCAAAGCTTGTGCACTAATCTATGTGGGTCATGATTTCTCACCAGAGATCTGATTTTTGATACACTTTACATTGAACTGCCAGTATTATATCGCTCTTGATGGCTGCTAAAATGACCTGGCAGGACTTGGCCACCAGGTCTTGAGTTTGTCACGAGCTCTAAGCGATACCTCCTCCCGATATCTGCCCTCCAGTTCAGTGTCATGCTAATGGAGTCCAGCTGATGCTCCACAAAGACAATAGCCGAATGCTGAGTGATGAAAATGCCAATCTGCTGCACTTCTCTGCTCAGAAGAATTGTTCTGCTGCAGCCTCCGAAACACGTCCACTGAATAAATGATGCTCACCATATTGCTTAAGAACATCTGTGACCGCCTCAGTGGCTTTAAACCGGCTTCTCTAGACAGAACTACGACTCTGACCAAAGACTCGCTTTCATTATCTTTTCCATTCCTCCTGAGTTTTACATGATAATTAGGAGTGTTGAACTTTAACACTAGTGAACTGAATATAGATCTTTAATGTGATTATCATTACAGTGATGAATTGTCTTTAAATAGGATCATCCTCAACATGTCGGCACAGGTCACCTCGCATTATTAAGACAGCAACAGTTGTTCAAATGAAAATAATGATATTTAAAACAACATCTTTCATTCTTTAAAGGTGGAACTTTGTGGATTATTAAAGTCAAATTGATGTGTTGGCTCACTATATTTGGACATGAAGAGTCACTCGGCCAGGAGTTGGTGCAGAAATATTTACTTCCATGTGGAATGACATTGCAAAATGATTTTCAAAAGGTCAGCATTTAATAACTTCACCGAATGTTGACTGAGACCTCAGCCTGGGCTCAGTCAGGCTGCTGCGGCCTGTGACCACGGAAGGTAAAGCTAATGGTGCGTTGGCCTCCATTAGACATCACCATTCACTCTGGCATTGTGTCTGGCAGCAACATGCACACAAACATGACTGGACGTTTGGCTATCCAAACCCAAGATTCCAGCTTCTCAATACTGAACTCATGAATTCTTCATCATGACAAGATACAGGGGTTGGACAAAATCATGGAAACACCTTAAAGCTTTTTTAGCTTTCAGGTGTTTCCATGATTTTGTCCAACCCCTGACAACTCAAACATAAACACTGCTCCCGCGTGATGCTGGTCTCAGGTTTTTCCATGTCACAGTGAGTGACCTGGAACACACTAGCAAGGAGACCAATGATGTCCATGTTTCAAGTGTAAGACTATGTCTCTCCTCCTGAGACTGCAGTGTCTCAGCTCCTGGACTTTGAGGTTTCAGCGTCCTGAGAATCGGAATTGAAGCTGGGCTTCGGTTAAAGTGAAGCACTTCCTCATTCCTCCACACCCTCATTAGCTCGAACCTGCTTTAATTAGCATCTAGTAATTAATTTTGTTTTGGACAAATTATTTGTGTGAGCTCCCGGTGGGTGGGATGTTCATCAGGATAGGGACAATTAGCAGCAATTAACAAACAATAATGACACGCTTCCTTCTTCATCTGGCGCCAAAACAAACAGCGCGGAAGGTGCCAAACTGGAGAGCTGGAGATGCTGGAGGAGCAGAGGAGGAGGAGGAGGAGGAGAGCAGGGGGAAGGCTGGAGCTTCTAATCGACACCTCTAATGGAGAGACACTGCAGTCTCAGGAGGAGACACTTATTCTTATACTTGGGACATGGACATCATTTGTTTCCTTGCAGGTGTGTTCCAGGTCACCCACTGTGACATGGAAAAGCCTGAGATCAGCGTCGCGCGGGAGCAGTGGCGGTTTTGTTTGAGTTGTCGTGCTACCTTTTCAGAAGACATTTAAGTAGGATACATATTTAAAATATGTATAGCATAGTGACTGAAACTCTGCTCATAACAGTTCAGAATAAATAGATTATTAGTTGGTCTTTTTAAATAGGGGTTAGGGTTATGGTAATTTAATGGTGGTAATGTAAGCAGAAGTTTTATTTTCTTTATCAGACATTGCTTGCTCATGCTCTGAATATTCATTCATGGGGGTGTCAAACCTCAAAGCTGCTTCATTTGTGTTCGATTGATGTTTTAAAAGGGTGGATCATGAGCAGCGGTCTCCCTTGCCTATTTATTACAATAATAACAATAATAATAATAATAATAATCGGGTGTTTCTTACTTCTGTATGTGCAAGGATAAGAACAAAACATTTTATTCTCCATAACTCTATTGGTTCTAAAAGTTATTGTTATTATTGAGTAACAGAAGAGCCAGCGGTTTTCTACAAACAGCCATCATCCCAATTAAAATGACTTGTTTGATATTGTAATTTTATGTTAGTAATTTTGATTGTGTGATTTATATCTTTTTTTATTTTCATTTGCTTATTAATCCTGGTGAAAACATTTTTTACAAGCGCTCCTAAAAAATATTGTCGGCAGATGAGCGTCTCCCGTCCAAACTAACAGACTATATTTCATCTGGCTTCCGTGCAGGATCTGTCGGAGGAATCCGCGAGCGCTTGCCGGTTGGCTGAGGTCCATGTGACGTCGTCGCACACTCCCGAGACTAAATGAGAAAACGGGACGCGAGTGACAGTGGAGCCCAGCGTCTCCCCGCGGCCCTCCTTCACTTCACTCTCAGGATATCGCCGCTGAATGTTTCCACGCGTGGACCGCTCTTTTCTCCATCGCCTTCATGAGGTTGCAGTGTTGAACAGAATGTGAGCTTTTGTTGGATCGTTGCCTCCAGCGGATGTTCGGAGCTTTTGCCCATATTTGGATTCTTGATTCCACGGTGGATACAAACAAAACACTGACCATTTCCATTTATCCGTGAGTCCTTGCACTGTGCGAGGAACATCATCCGTGGACCATGCTCCAGTGCGCGAACTGCGACAAGCCGATCCTGGACCGGTTCCTGCTGAAGGTTCTGGACCGACCGTGGCACGTCCACTGCGTCCACTGCTTTGAGTGTAAATGCACTTTGACTGACAAGTGTTTTTCTCGTGAAGGGAGGCTGTACTGTAAAGAGGACTTCTTCAGGTGAGCCCATTGAAAGCAACGTTCACATTAGAAACACCTCGCTTTGTCTAGGCCTTGAAAACTAAAGAATTATTACTCTGATTAATATGATTTATTTGGCTGCTTCTGTCTCCGACAGGAATTTCGGGACCAAATGCGGCGGCTGCTCTGAGGGGATTCTGCCCAGCGACCTTGTCCGCAGGGCCAAGGGCAAAGTGTTCCACCTGAACTGCTTCACCTGCGTGATGTGTCACAAGCAGCTGTCCACCGGTGAGGAGCTCTACATCCTGGACGAGTTCAAGTTCGTCTGCAAGGAGGACTACCAGAGCCACAACGGGAAAGACACCCTCAACCTCACAGGTGATTTCAAAACACTATTAACTCGTCGTTGACCGCGCTGGTGTTCCGTTTTTGGCATATAGAACCGAAGAAGAAGGTCAGTGCCAGTCATTTCTTTTGGTTCGTGTGCGTTTAAATTGAGTGTACAGATAAAAAAAAATCAATAAATAAATAAAAGAGCACGGACTAAAATAATTTGATGAAAAGGTTAACAAAAACGGCTTAAATCTTCAGCTGCATAATTATTTCTGTGATAAGTTACAGTTTTATTGCAGTTCTACATGCACTTTTAGACATCGTTTATAGCACTGTATGTACTTCTATTTGAGCACTTCGTGTTTTGAATTTTCGCATTATTCCTACTATTTGTTTTCCATTTGTTTCCTTTCCAAGTGTACAATTTTAAGTAGTATTTTAATTGTATTGTTTATATTTTAAAAGCTTTATTTATTTATATATGTTGCGAGAAATGTAAATATGAAAGCAGGACAAATGAAAACAATTTATTATCGAGCCTGTAAGAAATGGTTGTTATATATGAAGCAGTTCTGCACCATCTAAGGCCCTTTACTCCGAGACTCTACAGGAGACCCAAAAAAAAGCTCGATTTAAATGAGGCTTTCTCTGGTGATCATATTGACATGATGTGGGAGCTATAGCCACATAGAGGAAGTATTTTATTACTATTAGTCGAACGGAAATGGTTCGCATTTTTTTCTGTTCTCACAAAACATTGTTAATACTTTTAATACTTTCTGTTTTAATAACTAAATGTATTGTTAATAGACGTCGTTATTTATCCGTTATCTTTCCCGTAATATATTCGTTTAAAAAAAGAATAACGCACATTTACAGTGATTACGATTTTAACGTTTAAAGTTATTTAATGTTTACAAAATGAAAAGAACATAGTTAATATTTATTACACGATAGCACTGGGCACGATTCGTGTTTTATCGAAATAATCGAAGCGTTTAATATTTTTGTAAATTTTTTTTTTTTTTTTTTTTTTTCATTTTATCTCACAACGTAAAGCTGCGTTCAAGAGTCTTGTTATTTTTCTATATGAATGAATAGATATAATATAGATGTATTGCCACAACAGAGATTGAAACATTATTATTTCCCGACACACATATTATTATTTTGTTACCATCCATTATTATAAATGAGAAATGTATACATTTCACCGGGCACCACTTCATTCCTCGCCTCGCACCTCGTTGCAGTAACCCCGTGCAGCGACCCCAGTCTCTCCCCGGATCCCCATGACGCGCCGGACGCCCAGGATCCCCAGGATGACGGCAAGGAGTCGGAAACTGGGCATTTGTCCGACAAAGAGGCGTGTAACAACGAGAATGACGAGCAAGGAGCGGTGGGCAAACGACGAGGACCCCGGACCACGATTAAAGCCAAACAGCTGGAAACGCTGAAGGCAGCTTTTGCCGCCACGCCGAAGCCCACGAGACACATCCGGGAGCAGCTGTCACGTGAGACAGGCCTCAACATGAGGGTCATCCAGGTAAGATCGACTTCACTTGCATTTGAATCAGAAAGTAGTCTGAGCTTTACTGGCTAAAACATAAGTGAAAGGAAAACAATACGAGAACACGTTTGACCTCATCCATCTAAATGAGAGACAAACTGAAACGGAGTTCGTTTGTTCGTTTGCACGCAAGCGCTTTTCACTGATTTGCCTTTTGTACATGTGCATTTAACCTTCATCCATTTCACCCGTCGTTAAAGTCGTACTGTTTGAACTTTTCTATCTTAAAATCGGAGGCTGATAACACATGATTGTAATTTGATCTTGCTCTCGCATTTTTTCCTGCTCACACGGCCTCCTGCTGTCTAACAGAAGAATATAGAAACATGATGTTTATATGAAAATAAAAGGCTGCACGCAGCTCAAGTCTGTTTCAGTGGCTGTCCTTAGCAGAGAAATCCAAGCCACACTCAAAAAAAAAAAAAAAACTAGAGACCTGAAAACTGAAAGACAGAATCAGGCACACCAATGTTGAGGTAAAGTAAATATAGTCCAAGTCAATGAGTTAATGAACTGTGCTTAGAGTAAAGAGCCTGACGACAGTGGTTAATAAATGAGACAAATGAGCATCCTGAAAAGACGGAACTGATGTACGAGATTATTATTATTATTATTATTATTATTATTATTATTATTATTATTATTATTATTATTATTATTATTATTATTATTATTATTTCTCACATTCAAAAATGTTTGGCTGGTCTGGACGTCTGGACACCACGCTCAGAACACGTGCTAATGGTGGGTTCACTTTTGTTTTTTGTCTCTGCAGGTTTGGTTTCAAAACCGAAGGTCCAAAGAGAGAAGAATGAAGCAGCTGAGCGCTCTGGGTACAAGGAGACACATGTTTTTTCGGGGCCCCAGGAGGATGAGAGGCCTCGGAGAGCGAATGGAGACTCCAGAGATGGCCCACTTTTCGTACTATGGAGGTGAGCTGCTCCATGAGACAAACACATAACCACTCATATCAGACAAGATAGTGACTTTAGATCTTATAAAGTCGTACTTCATGCGGACTGATAAATGAGTAAAAATGAATATGACAAATGAATGTCTATATATATATATATATATATATATATATATATATATAAGAATTTTTAAATTTTCTTCGCCGTCCTTCCACATGAATGACTAACTTAAGTGACAGAATTAGACAAACAAGCAACATGCTAAAGGTCAAAACAGCTCCACAACAAAATAGCTGCTAAAATGAGCTTCATTTGAGTTAAAAGAAAATAAATAAGCCTTCGTCAAGCCATCACACTGGCTCTTTTCACTGGTGAATTTATCCAATTAGACAAGTGAAATTTATGTCCATATCATTGTCTAAATTGAAATGAAGACAGGCTCCTTAATTTACTTTATTTCGATAAATAAATGGTGGAGTCCTGATCTTTATCAGAGGAAAAGCTTTTTTTCAAAATTCATAAGTCCAATCTTCCATTTTCTGATGCAGATTACAGCGGGGAATACTACAGCTCTGGGGGGAATTATGAGTACTACCAAGGCCCACCGCCTTCTCAGGCTCAGACCCCTGCAGACCTGGGCTTTGTCCCCTCCTCCGTCCCTGCTGGAACCCCACTAGGAGCACTTGACCACCACCAGCACCACCACCAAGGAGCGCACTGTCCCGGAGAGATGCAGTGTTTCTCTGACTCAGTCTCTCATCACCCCTCCGAGTCACCCAGTCCGGAGCCCAACGGGCCGGGTTCGATGCACAGCATCAGCAGCGAGATGTGTGGGCCCGGGACCCCCTACACTTCTGTGTCTCTGGGTGAGAACGGATACACCAACGCACTGTCACAAGCTTCCTCAGAGTTGAGCGAAGGAACCGTGTGGTGACACTGACTCGACGCACTGATGAAACATGACTGCAAAATCCAACAATTTATTCTTATTTATATTTATTTATTTATTTAAGTACCTGCTATTTATTTAAGTACCAGTTGTTGCATTTGTTTATTTATTCATTTATTTGTGTACAAACCTGTTCTATTATTGTTTAAAATGTAAATTTAAATATCTATATTTGTATCCATGTGCGAGTCTTGGCAACACTGGACCTTTTTGATGGAGCAATAAACATTTCAGTTATTCATAGTCAGACAATAATTCACGGCCTGATGATGATTGTGACGTTCAGTACCAAAAACCTCTCAGGACTGACGGTGTCATACCCGCACTGGTTTGCCTTCAACAGGAAGTCTGGAGATGTAGCAGACAGCAGTCAACTGTTTACCTAAAACCTCAGAGTTCTTTCGATGGTTGTTGAATTGCAAGTGGACCGAACGTTTTGTCTAGATGTCTGCTCACTGTGCTAGCTTGTATCCTGTCCTAGTCGAGATGCATTTGCCAAATGAATAAACATGCAGTTTTGTGTTTTCAGAAAATGTGAATTGCTTGACGTCACCGCAGCCATTTCCCTCATGACTCATGGTTAAATGTTCAGCCATCTTTGTTTACATCCCTTCGGTGTATAATAAAGATGAACATAGATTCATCATGTGTCGCAGGAGTCAGACTTGAAGTCAGTTGATACACTTTTTAAACGTAAACACTGGAATTTATGTTTGGCATTAAACATAAACTGGTGTAAAAAATGTGCTTTTCTTATTGAATGCAATGCACTTTGTGAATGTGTAGGTGACCTATCATATTCAGTCATTCAGTCAATAGTATTATATGGATTATTACATTTATATTATTTAAAAACATATAATTTCCTTAAAATGTAATTTATGTTCAAACACTACAATGACGATATTTTGATATTTTTCCGTTCCTCCTGCTTTTTAAATTATAGATGTTCAGAATTCATCTGTGGAATGCAATTGGAAGGGAAATGTTGTGGGGAAGTGAAACACTTTTGATTATGGATCATTTCTCATTCATTTCAAATCATTGTTTGCAGTTGACAGTGGTCAGTTTTTGCCTGCGGTGTTTTTTTGTCCCCACCACACACAAATCCTTTATGACCCTCGTTATTTTCGGAATCAGAATCAGAATAGAATTTAATGCCATGGTCAGTGTGGGTTCCACCAACTACAAAAGTGCTTCGAAATAAAGTGCTGTTAATAAAATAATAAAATAAAATAAAAATATATTTTTTAATTTTATTATAAATATTTTATTTATCTTTAGAATAGAAAATTCCAATGCTCCTGAACGCACCATCCACACCATCCAAGACAAGCAACAAAAGTGCACAGGAGCTATGATGCCGTGGACTTATAAGTAAAAAAAAAAAAACATAATCCTGGTTTATTGCAGCCTGATCAACTAAAGCAGGTAGCTTGATCTCACTAAAGAGGGATTTACTGAAGTAAAAAATAGACAGTGATATTTCAAGTCAGTGTCCTACACGCTTCAAACTTCAAACAAACTGACACTCTTGAATGTGAGAAGCAGTTATAACTAGAAACTGAAATAGTGTTTATCATCGTCATTATCAACACTCGAATAGGAACTAAAATGGGAAATAGCAACAATGATGGTCCAATGAAGCGTCACGTTCTTAGGTAGCCAATAGGGCATGGCACTCGCTTGTGAACCAACTAACAAGGTTCAAATTCAAGTCTGCGTATAACGTTACAAATATAAAAACATTTATCACATGAATACAATTATATTGAAACTTAATATTATATGACGATCATTGTGTTATTATATATTTATATTTTATTTCTGATATTTTTTTTTTTCATGTCACACAGTGGTGGCTGGTGAGAAAAATTCTGGGGTGCTCCATACTTACATATACATAATTTCCATACATATAATTTAACACAAACAACAGAATTCATGTTTTTAGCATGTGTTTTGCTTCATAATATACAAAGCTGTAAATAAATGTTAAATATAACTGTCAGCAGTCAGTCAACAATTTCTATATACAAGTATACATCATTCTTTTCAGCCCATTACTTGGACTACTGTGTTAAATTTCGACTGTGTTTAGCACCTCAGGTTTCAGAGGTATCCTGAGCTAGCTATTGCAGTACATTGACTTGCGATGACAGCGAGTGTGTGCAGCACCCAAGCACATAAAGAAAAATCAGCCATCCATGATGGACTGGCAACCTGTCCACGGTGTCCTCCATCTTGCTGTGTTTAAGATGCGCTTCATGATCTGAGTGTAGCGGATGAACGGATGGTCCACAGGCACAGGTGTCGACCTCCACACTATCAACCAAACATTTAAAAGAACATTTTGCTGCAGGCCGAAGAAAGTCAGTGACTGGATAAAGTAATGAATAAATCAAAGAAAACAAAATGACACGAACCTTCTTGGACGTCTGGGATTAATCATCGCTTGTTGTAGAACACTGAAGCAGAAACAGTGATGATCTGCGCTTCGCGTTTCATGTCATCTACACCCAAGATCTAATTTAAGAGCAGTGCCTCCAAGATAATGCTTGAGAATTGTACTGGAGTGGTGTATCTGTTCTTTAATCAGTAATGTGTGTGTCATTTAAAAAACATTACCTGTGTGAGAGCTGACACACTGACCCCCACGCCCCCCTTGAGAATGGAACAATGTGCTGGGAAATGCTTGTACTTGGTCCAGTGCTGCTGAACATCCAGGTTTAGAATGCGGGGTGAAGCCTGATGTCAGTAGGTGCCAGGTCAGACTGAGAGAACTGAGATCATTCAAAGAGAATTTTCAAACTGCATTCATTCTTTTTGTAGCACGATGGAGATATCAGTGTATCTCTAACAATCCGACATTGAACCCGGTGCTCCACTAGCTATTTTTCGGACTAGCAATGGAATTTTTTAAAATTGGTCAAATTTTGTACTTGCTTAAGTTGATGAGAAAACACAGAAGGCTAGAAACAATACAGAGCCAGTTACAAAAAAAGCTGGATGAAATCAGAGCCAAAAATATTACACCCCGCAAAACAATAGCGCCGCCAAATTACCTCGAATAAATCACCGTCCAGACGCAAATGAGGGAACGCAAAATCCCCCCTCATCTTCTCACAATTGTAAATGAAAAGCTCATTAATATTACAGCCGCATATAAATGAGAATTTAATGAACAATTAGTTCATTATGCACTGGTGGCACTGCAGTATTTGTGCTTCCAACAATCTATTATTTAATGTGGTGAAATGCAAAAATAAAATACAAAACTTACGCAGAGTTTGAATTTGTGTTTGCTCATGAAAGCATTTTTCATTTTCACCATAATTTCTCCAGGTATTCTATATAGGATTCTGTACTGGATGTAGTGATGAATATTGCAGTACTCACTCACAATGAGGTTGGAGTTGAAGGATGAACAGATGAAAATCAGGAAACTGTATGAGCACTTGTGTACAGTGATCACAATGAGGACACATTGGATGGGGCAATTTTAAAGTGTCCAGTTAATGTCTCTGGGCTGTGGGAGGAAACCGGAGTACACGGAGAAAACCCACGCTCACACAGGGAGAACATGCAAACTCCATGCGGAAAGGCTATTGGTCAGAGTCAAACCTCCAACCTTCTTGTTCCTGCAAGTTCTCCAATCTACTTAGTCTCAGTGTAATTTTTTAGCTACTCAGTTTTGAGGGCCGAAGTCCATCAGACACACTGCAATATTTTGCATTTCTGCCTCATAATGTGGACTTGTCGAATGACGAAAGTGCACTTTAATTCAAATAACACGTGCTTTTCTGAGCATAGGTGAATGGGGTGTGCAGTGATGATTTGTATTACAGTCTTTCATGTCTCTTGATGGCTTAATAGTACTGTATCTTAAAAAAAAGCTCTATATGAGCCAGAATATTAATTTATTTTAAGATATCATAACATCTTCCAGACACATTTTCCCTGCTGTTGTGTGCAAACAATTACGGTAGTTAAGGACGCAACCTTTAAATGGGAGAAGACTTTGCATTGAACAATCCATGAAAATAATCCCGTGCAAATCCTCCAGTATTTAAAAATCCGATTCTCTGCTGGGTGATAATGTGAGGCTGTTATCAAACTAATCCCTGTTTATCTGAGTTAAACGCTCTGATTAGGAGACAGATTTGCAAGTCAAACATGAGAAGAGCGAATCAATTCTAATCTCATTGGGAGCGACTGCGTGATCAACCGCCATCTGATTTTCAGATTCCCAAAGTCAGAGGGTGCTGGTGAGACATGGCTGTAACTCTCACGACCCGCCAGCAAGCAGGGTTTAGACTGTGAGAGTCTCTTGGCTGCGTCAGTCCAGAGGAGGCTTCGTCCGGACAGAGAAAGACTCTCTGTCACGTACAATAGCTTTTTATTGTCATTCAAAACAGCAGTTTTCACTTGCTAATTTTGCTTTTGATTATCCCTTGGCTGATTCCTTTCATTCCCTCACATATCTGCCCC
Source organism: Synchiropus splendidus (assembly GCF_027744825.2). NCBI lineage: Eukaryota > Metazoa > Chordata > Actinopteri > Syngnathiformes > Callionymidae > Synchiropus > Synchiropus splendidus. The sequence goes on from NC_071350.1 coordinate 3,758,581, forward strand.
CAATTTGCTAATTCAAGTCTTTCTTTAGTTTATGGCCGCAGGCTTGGTTGGTCCACTTTCTGCATGAAAATCATTCAAACATACAATTTTATAATCAATGCCCACAGTAATAGGATTCCTCTGGCCATGGGCAATTAATACACTTTTACCCCCGTTTCTTCTCCTTCCAGTGCTGATCTCAGAGCCACGAAACATTGGCTTCCCCTCATTTACATATTTATTGCATTGGACTCAAATCTGCCGAGTGATTGATGTGAAGCCTGCCTCCTGAATTTTTAGCGTGCTATTATTATGACAGAGAGGGAAGGGGGATGTGGCACTTCAGTGTACTTTTGATTAAACTTGAAGAGGAGAGTCGGAAACGCTCCCCACCTACTTGCTCCTCCCAAAGTCCTAAATCCTGAAGTGCGGCGAGATTCCTGCATGATATTGATTCGTCTGCTCACACTGGTCACATTATTTTCTGGTGAGCATAGACCAGACTAGGGATGGGCAATAACTTATCGTACACGATATTCCGCCAAAAACAGTCTCCACGATGACAATTCTCCATCTCACAATAAATTCAATGAACACACGACACATTCATTGCATTGGACGTGACGACACGCCACGTTCTCCAGCACCACGGCATTTGACAGCCGACACCGGGTGTGGTGGACTTCGGTTCACAATCGTAGTTTTAAACTTATTTTTAATACAGGGAGCCTTTGATAATGACACTGGTCGACTCTGAGTCTCTGGATCTGTGTTTATTTTATTAGATGGAATGGTCCTCATAGGTTCTCTGATACGGTCGTCTGCCTTGGTTCACATCAACACTTGCAGGTCTCCCCCTGAGCTGGCGCCTCGGTGAGACACCATTGTTGGATATTGGACGGACGTCTGCTCTGGTGTTGGTGGCGACATCCGTCTTCCGCGTCCCCATTAGGGTTCAGTGATCGCAGACACACTCTCACAGGCAGGCTAATGCTACACTCAGTTAGGGACCATCAACAAATTCTAAAGCGGTCAAAATATTAGTAAAATCTTCAATGAGGTAATAAAAAACAACCATTTTAGAAGAGACAATTGGGAACAGGTTTTTCATCACACAAGACAAAGGACTTTCAGTTTGTGTAATGATTTCAAGAATAGAATATGACTAAATGATCATTTATTCACATGATTTCTAATATGTCTTCAATAGCATCTAGGAAATGTGTCCAGACTGCTCCATAGTTCAACTCAACTGCTCAGAGACATGAGATACAGCAGACAGACGGCTCAATTTTACCCCTAAATAAAGCTGGCAGAGCAGTCTGTCAGACACCAGCAGCTTCTACCTGAGACGTGAAACACTGAATTTCTCATCTCTACACTTCACTATCACTTCACATCACTACTTTGATTTGATCACTACGTAAGCAGTAATAAGTAATAAAGGTCTTAATAAGGTGATGGGGTTTCATGAAACAGTGAGGTCATTTTCACAGCTCAGTTGGTGCCGCTCTCAGTTACATTTTTTTTTTAGGTTTTGTTGAGACGGTTGTCAAAGCCAAATATTATGGGTCAGTAGAGAGCTACCTAGTCAGCTCTGACAATGAGGAAAGTGGTTCCCTAAACGTCATCAGACTATCACTGGCAGAAGAAGAAACACCTTGCTTTTTTCACATTATAGAGGGCACCTTAGTTCAGTTGTCAACACCTCTCTCTCAACATGCTGAGCTGAGCGCCAGGTGAACTTCCTGCTCATCAGTGCAACTCTCAATCCTCTGTTTAGGCTGGTGCTTCACACTCAGTTTGGTGCGTGGAGAGCTGAGTGAATGTCGAGGGACGCTGCTGCTCTGATCTATTAAACTGCACAGAAAGACTCATCAAATGACCAAAGAGACTGCTATGACATTTCACAATTACTGTTAAGTGCACTGTTCGAACTTTTTATTCTAAAGATTCACTTATGTATTATTGTATGTTTGAGGTTTTTCTCCTGCATGAAGACTAACACGAGCGAACTCCTGAGTGGAGTCCTTTCAAGTGTTGGCCCATGGCCCCCTCCTGAGCTCTGAAAACAAGGACACTGGTCCATGTAACTTCAGCTACCAGTTGTTTCTGCCAGTGATGGGTTGAGGTTTCATGAAGCAGTGTCATCATTTTCTGAGGCCACTAGATGGCACTCTCTGCCTCACCATTTTGGCTTTGAACTAGTGAAACCTCACATAGTTTTTAAATTGATAGCGCCACCTTGTGAGCCCTGAAAATATGGACAGTGTTTCAAAAATCATATCATCATATTGCTGTCAACTCTAATTTTCTATTCATCCTAAAACATCAAAAATATTGCCTGGAGACTTTGTAAACAAGTACTGCACATCTTCATCAGTCTCATTTAAACATCAGGTAGCACATGAGCTCCCCACTGATGCATTGTCAAGCACAATGCTTGGCTGCTTTTGTCCTTCAGCCTCAACATGGTCACAAATCCCTCTGTCCCGTGGAGCCCAGGAGAAGCAGTAAACCAACATTTCCATGGGGAGTTGGCTGTCCACGCTCCACTGATATGGCTGTAATGCATGCATTTTAATGTCAGCCCTTCCATATTAGCATTCGACTAGCAACTGCAGCACGGAGCCCACAGTGGAATGTGATGTCATAGGAAATAGAACACAGTCCGCATCATCCATTACGTTATAATACAAAAGGCGTGATGAGTGGAGCGTGAGATTTGACCATGCTGACTGAAGCAACTTTTCCGTTTTACATAAACATGTGACCTGTTTTGCATATATCCACATTAAATATGGTTTTACATTCTAATAGCTGTGTTACATGTCAATGTAGCAATATCACTATGAAAATGAAAATGGAGATATGGACAGAATGCTACAAGCCGTCTATTTACCACAGGCTCCGTTATGATTTCCATGTTAGCCAATGACTTGCAGCGATAATTGTGATCTACAGCTGCAGATGAAGCCACCTTGGTTGCTGACCTTTCCCACAGCCCCATACAGACCAGCCTCCATCCTCGTCCCCGCATCTCGGCGCAGGCTTGATGTGTGCAGCTCGCCACACTTCACTAGCTCCATGAATGTTAATGTCGTCTACAGAGAGGGGACGGAGGGGGGGGAGTCGGGGAAAGAGAGAAAGGGAGCTGCTTTTCTTCGGTCAACAATAAGCAGCGATAATGGCTTATTGTTTGTACTTTTCTGTTCATGTCAGGGAGAAATTAAATATGGATTTGTACTGCAAATACAACTCGTCTTACTTGGATTGGTCTTACGGTTGTTGGAGCGAATACTGAGTGGAGGAGGAGTTGCTAAAATATAGTCGGCCAAATCTCTATGCTTGGTGATCAGGAGGGTGAAATTCCTCCTGCTGCGGGCAACTGTCCTTACGGACATTCAACATGGACAAAGTGGATTTGATTGCTGTCATGTAAAGTAGAGAAGCTTCAACAATAAAAAAAATTGAAATGAACACTGACCAGATGCAGAATTCAAATGATAACTTTGTCCAGTTCAATTCATTTCCGATTCCTGGTTACGACACTGGGTGGACTGCATCAGGTAATAAGCCTTTCATTTTGTCTTGCAAGTGGCACGTGTCCTGAGATGAAGGTGTCATTCTGAAATATCGTCATGGTTTTTGCATAACTGCACACACATGGCTCCAGTAACTGTGGTGAGAATTAGACATGGGATCAATGAAAGAAGGAGGGATCTTGTTTAAAAATAGGTGGAGAACATGGAAGCGTCTCAGTGTTATAGACTGCTCTGCTGGTCGTCCTAATGCCGACATCTTTCTCCACAGTAACAAACGTATGGAGGGATGATCCCTGATGTCTACCTTTTTAATTACAACACAGTGTTAAACACAGGCTATTGTGGACCTTGCGTGACGTAGAAGTCTGCGTTATCCGCATTTGTTTTTTATACTTCTACCGTTTCATTCGACTGGGAATCTAATCTCTTCTTCTGGTTTGAATTTGTAGTTACCGCTATATGTATTTCAGATAGTCATCAATACAAGTTGAAACAGAGTACTTCCATAAATTCAAATGTGTGTAGACCAGGCCTGGCCAACCCGCAGCTCCCGAGCCGCATGCAGCTCTTTGCCCAGTTTCATGCCGCTCTTCACTTCATGAGCTGTGAAAATTTGTCAGAAAATTACTAACTATTCCATCAAAATTTCAAGATATTGGTCGAAGACTTTGAATCACAGGTAACTTTGAAACAGACTTGGATCGTCATCAGATTTTACATGACTTAGTTCCATGTTTCACTTTGTCATGACCTGAACTAAGCGTATGGCATGTGTTTCACATATTATTCATCATCGATCGCCGTGAAGTCTGTTTAATTCAGTGGAGCGAAGAGTCGACATGAGCCGCTCCAGTCTGCAGCGTCGCTCACACACACACAGACCGGGGCCACGTTGTTGGTGGCATGAGTCACGTAAAACTATATATGAATGAAATAAATGGCGCGCACATTTCTATCTACACCGCTTGATATTTCAAAGAGCATCACAGTAAAATGAATTAATTTGAAAAACAGACTGCTGCTGCAAATTCACGTGACCTGCTGTTCAGGTGAGCCTGGTCTGCCACACCTACATATTTATAGCATGTGGCTCTTTGCAGGAACACGAAATGTGGCTATCAGCCTCTGACTGGTTGGCCATCCCTGCTGTAGCTATACCCAAGTGACTCCCCTGCAAGCCACGTATCCTCATCCGAACGCCATCTTTTTGCCATGTGAGGGGAAGGATTTGCTTCCATTGAAATGCCTGTCCATCAATATCCTCTGCGGGAAGCTGACTCCTGCGTCAACATTGCACACCAACATCCGCTTGAAGGTAATCTATATCTGACACCTGAAGAGAGAGAATGTGGTGTTTATTGTCATGTTGTCGCAGTGGCTACTACCTCAGAGATTAGAGTTAGAAGTGCTTTCCAATGTCCTGATTGCTGACTCAGCTCACTGAGTAAGGTTTCAATTCAGTTTGCATTATACTTATTATACTTATACTTACTTGAGGTCATCACAGTTCAGAGTCTCATGAAGACAATTAAAATGTCAAAAGCTACTGTGTGATGTTTGTTTTGTAAGAGTTAAACATGTCACACAAATCACTGTACATGACCCTCCGTTGCGATCGCGTCTTCCTCCCTCGTGTTCGTCTTCCTCAAAATCTGGTTTCCAGTCTGTTTTCAGGTGCGCTGCACCCCACTGTTTACCGAACTCTGTCAGAATGACAATGTGGGCATTATGTGTTGCTGATCACTGGGTCCTGTGTTCTTTGACCCCTATGAGTCTCTGTCAAACAGAGATCTGGGGATTAAGCCTGGCTTGCAGCTGGCTGACAGGCCGCCCGGATTAAGACTCCGACACAATTGTTGCGGCACAAAAGATGGATTTAAATGAGCTTGTGAAACAAATGTGCAATTACACACCAGCATTTGATACTTTCTGAAATCAAGAAACACGTCTACTGTTATATATTAAGACTCAGCAACGTCGATATTGACCCCAGATTGACCTTCAACTAAGCTACACCAAGTACATTTCAAGAGCCTCAAGAGGGGCACCTTCTGACCAGACTGGGATCAAGTGAGGCATCTCCCACAAAGATAGCATAGCACGCCTGTAGTGAAGTCTTTCAGTCAGGCGGATAGGCCACCTTCCTGACTCTAAAACCATTGCACGACAACAGCATGAGGAACTAAGGACTAGATGACAGCTCAATGCCAGGGTGTTTAAAAGGGAGCTCACAGGGCAAACCAGGATAACCACATGTGGACCCATTATCAGGTTCATGTTGGAGGACTAAGCCTCAGCCTGAGGGCTCATGGCGATGCTCCTCGTGACATCAGGAACAGACTCTCTGTGGAGAACAGCTGGGTCTCAGAGGCAACCCAGAGAATTTTGTTTTTTGTCTGCGATCAGACGCCCCCAGATTCAGTGAGAGCCTTGCTTCATCGCCACTTGATACAAACACCAAGCTAATTGGAAACCAGCAACTGGGTCACTGGATTTGTCTCTCAAGTGCAGTCAATCTCTCCAGAACGTGGAATTGGAGCCAGCTCAGATGTGTGATGGAGTCCCCCCCCCATCCCTCGACCCTCCGCCCTCACGCTCCTGTCTTGATCTCAGCGCCCCAATTTCAATATCATTTCTTTGTTTTTGCATTCCCTGCTGTTTCCTCCTGCCATTTCATCTCTGACTGCAAGCGCTCATACAGTTGCAGTAGGAAAGGATCAGCCACCTGAGCTTGTTTCTCACCTAACTGGTGAAAAACATGTTTCATTCTCCATTTTACTCTAGACTATGGCTTTAGCCAGCCACATTATTGATAATGGAGGCTTATATGGACATACCATTCTTTTCATTTGTCTAACAAACAATATTCATTATCATTTCAGCTCCTGTGCATTTTATTTTATGTAGTTATACACTTGCACTCACCAGAAATATCAAAGGGATGATGTAGGCTACAGAAGTAACTGCACTAGTGGCCTGTAAAATGGTGGATACTGTTTCATGAAACCTCATTGACCCCATCACTAGTTTTAAGCTTCTGATTGTACATTTATTTTAACAACTTAAGAGATTCCAGTGAAGACGACACAACTCGACTTCAACTGCTGCATGTCAATTTACTTTTCAAAGCTAAAGATTGAATGGACAGTGAAAGTGCTTCTCCTCTGAAAAAGAGGATCGTGACTCATGAAACCTGCATCAAAGATTAAATTATTTAACTATATTGACAGAGTTGCAAAGTAAGTTGTGGTATTTTGCAACTATTTCACAGAAAAGAAGATCAAAAGACATCACCTAAAAAAATATTTTAGATAAGTAAAGTAACTTATTATGAATGCTATCAGTACCTGTTCATCACTAGCCTAAACCTAAAGATCAGAGAGTCAGAAGTAAAAACAATAAATCAAGCACTAAATAAATATTATGATTAAATTATTATAATCGTATTTCTTCAACTCTTGCAGCTGTGTCTAATAGTCATTTTATTTCAAATTATATATTTGAAAAGTGATGGAACAAGAGATATTTGTGATGGACTCAAAACTGACTGGAGACTGGTACTGCTCACTTGGTGCACCTGCTGTTGCTGATGATAAACAAGTCCTGCAAGTTAAAATGCATCCCGGAGTTGGAATGACTGGAATATATTTATGAGCGAGGATGCCATGACAACTGTGAAGTCAAAAGTTTCTCCCAAAATTTCCGGCGTGTTTCCAGACTTCCAGTCGGAGGAGTGTGCAGCCTTATTAAAAAGGAATTAGGTGATCTTGTGTGTCGCCACAAATGAGTGAAAAAAGCCCAGTGGGAGGGCAGAGTGGGACGACGCCAGGCACATTTCCAATTATACCACCAAATGAGTCATTTTCGTATGGGGCCTCTCATAATTGTGGTGGGTATTAGGTGAGTGCAACTCAATTTGCTCTGACGTATTTGTTGGTGGGATGTTAATGGAGTTGACAGAGCCGAGGGGAGCGCATGGAAGAATGAGACTAAATAAAATAAAGAAATAAGAAAGGAGATAAATCCCCCAGCCTTCCCTTTGATCCGCTTCATCCGCGTTAATAAAAGCCAGTGGAATAAAATGTGGCCATTTAATTATCAGCGGGTATCGTTGATGAGTGATCACAAAATGTCTCTCTGGTGTAGAGCACTTTGTTCCGACTGCTCAAATTAATGAGGCCTGTCGCTGAACTGTTATCAGTCCAGTGGATCACAAGTGTGCGGGGAAGGACAAGTTAAAAGAAATTTATTAGAAATGGGAGCCAAAGAACTGAGCCTCCTTTTGCTGCTTTTTTTGCCCTTTGATTTAAAAATATATATATTTTTAAAGCAGATAAATGTAAGTTCTTGGAGCTGAGAAGCCCAGACCAAGATCAAGGAGACAGTGATGGGATGAGGATTCATGTCAGAACAGTGAAAACTTTCCACCCCTGTTTCTTGGTTTCTTTCAACTTTCAAGCTTGTGATAAAAGTGGATAAACACCTAGCTAGTGATGAGGTTTCATGACGCATCACCCATATTTTCAGAGCTCCACAGGTGACGCTGTCACTTAAAAAAAAAACAAAAAAAAAAGAAGTTGAGAGCTATTAGCGTGTGCCTTGTCTGGATAGACGCAACTTGAGCAACCTGATAAATATGTTCCCTTTGCATTCTATTTATATAGTCAATACCTTGACTTGCTGTGTACATTCAGGGAAGCCATCTTGGATTACATATTCTCAATACACAAAATGATGGGAGAGACACTGAGAACTTGGATTTGTGTATATGGGATTTTCCTAATATCAGCAAGTTCACTAAAAGACAGATTATTTTTATCGTCACAGTAAATCAAGATATTGTTTCCTTTAGACTCTGTTTTCCATGTTTTATTGGAAATATATTGCCCAAGAAAGTTGTTTATGCTTGCAAGTATAAGATAAATGTTCTTTGGTTTCTTCCTCTACGCTACAAAAGGTACACTCAATATCCAAGTAATTACTTGGATTTATGTTATGTACATTTTTACTAAATAGAATTCATTATTTCTGATGTTCATGAAAACTTATAGGGCAACAAAAAAGCTTATTTCCAGATGAGATTTTCAAAGTGCTAATTCCAGAACAATTTACCTCTAAGGACTATTTGTATTTTAATAGGGGGAAAAGTTAATCTGTGGTATCTTCCGACATGGTAATCCTGCATCGGGAATGTCATAGGGAATCTGCCCAGAATGCATCTTTATCTGCAGGTCGACTTCTCTCTACTTCAGTCTGCATCCTTAATAGATGAAGCACGTCTGAGTCATGTTGACAAACAAAAGGCTACTGGTCGAGGCTAATCACCAAACAGTAATGTGGGTAACCGGACATCCACCAGCTGCAGTATCAGCGTAGAACAGCTGCTTGAATTCCTAATAAAGTCGGGGTCGCTGCAGTGTGCGAAGCGAGAATTTTGTACCTGGACATGTAGTTTTGACAACAACATCAAACCATCACCAGTCGGCACGACGCATCACATTCCCTCCAAATCCACGCGCTTGAGCTCCTTGGTAAACAACTGGTCCGGGGTTCAGTGACATTGATTTTAAAGAAATCTGTTTCTGAAATATAGCTGCTGCTTTGAGATATATATCTATATAGATATATATATGTAAAATGTCAAACGTGTGTTTTCTGAGGTTGAAAATCAGATGACTTCTCAGGTCCATTAACACAAGATGAAGTGTAAGACAGCAAATATTTAATTTTATGGCAAAAATGACCTTCACACACCTTAGTCAGGTAAACTTTATTTAATTTGCAAACAATTAGTTATGTTAATTAACGCTCCAGTCACAGGCAGCAAACAGTCACTTTCAAAGCAACTGCACTACAGTACAGGCAATAAAAAAAGGCACCGCACTGACCACGAAGAAGCTGTCGGACACTGCGATTAAAACACTACAGTGCAAGCGACTCCAGCTGCCACTCGATGACCTGCTTGACAAAGCAAACAACGGCTCTTAAAATCTGTAACATTTGATGTTGGTAAACAGGAAGTAGACACATTAAATAAAACATGGATTACAGTTAAAATTTGTCTCTGTATTAGACTTTTTGGATCAGTAAACAGCAGCCTTTATTCAACACACACACACACACACACACACACACACATATATCTTAAGTTAAAACGACTAAAAACAACTGGCGGAGATGTAACGTGATGGAGGAGGTCTGTTCTTTCACCTCGGTGTACCGTGCATGTGTCAGTACTGTGGAAGAGAGGCCGTTAAAGTGCGTCGACAGCAGCATGTGTGAGTGAGAACAGAAGGGACAGCTGTGGTTTTTGTTCCCGGCCGTCGGCTCGGCAGGAAAACTGTGAGGGACTCGGCTCTAATAAGAGACACTCAGCATCCTGCTGAGCTCCGCCGTCCGAAAGTGTTCCTCCACCAGTTTTCAGTAACAAAGTGCACCCTACTATCCAGTGAAGAAAAAAATACACAAGGCCTTCCTGCTTCTCCTTACTCAAGTCTCTGGCGATAAAACTGATTTAGTCTCCGCTCTTCAAGGACGATTATCAAACAGCAGAGAGAAGGTGTGGACCAACTATTACATTTTCGGATCATTATTGTGCATAGTCTCAGAAAGGAGGCCACCGATCAACTCATCCAAAAATTTAAAGGATTGTAACATAAGCATTCCGCAGGGAGTGCGCTTGATTCTGATTTATTGGAACTGTACAGATCTCATGGTTGGTTTCTCTCCAGGGGAAGAATCATAGCCAGCGATTCATCAGTAAACCGGTGTTCAGCAGGCAACCTCACGCTGGCTCCTCCAGTGTTCAGCCCCGGAACTGCACTTGACCACCACTAGGAGGAGGCTGACGTCTCCATGGTGGACAAGATCCGGACCACCTCGGCTCTCTGCGTGGGGGAGATGTGCTGGGTCATGTGCACTATAGAATCCATGGCGACCTCAGGGTTGGCCTGGACCAGACTGAAGGTGAAGGAGACAAAAAAAAGGAGGGATGTAAACACGGCCTGTCAGTGTCGAGCCATGTTTCATTATTAGTACAAGCCTGGACATAAAACTGACACAAACAGCAGCATCTAAAGCTGAATAGAGAAATGGATGAATCCGCTGAAGTAAAGGATGCAGACAGGAAGTCAAACTGAAATCCCATGTATTCCCATAGAATATTTTCATGTATTCCAGCATGATGTTTTACACCGTACATGGCTGCCAGAGATGGAGAAGAGCAAACATCTCATTACTGATCTTTAGAACAGATTTTGAGTAACTTGAGTTAATCATGTTCTTGGTGCAGAGAACCTAGAATCCACAACAATAACAGTAACTATCGGTCGTCTATTAAGTTAAGACAGCAATAACAAAAAGTTCTTGTGGGTATCATCTGTCAGTTGAGTATTTTACACGAAGTGCATTTAAAATTATTCTTATTCTTCTATGTTTTAACAATGAAAAATACTTCATCAACAGGAAATATATCCAGTCTAACTCAACTGAGTTCAATACAAAAAAGCAGTTCAGTCTTTCATTCTGTGTTTTTTAGATCTTCAGATCCCTTTAGTTAGTCATGTCTGTTATGTGCTTGTCTCAGAGCTGATCAAACATTGAACTTTTTGTGGTGACTTAAAAACAGTTCATAGTTGGAGGACATTTCATTGGGATAAATTTTACTATTTTCTTTCTGTTGGCTGTATTCTTCTTCTTCTCCCTTCAGAGGTGGCCACAGCGGATCAGCTTCCTCCATCTCACCCTGTCCTCTGCTTCCTCTCCTCTCAAACCTACAGGCCTCATGTCCTCCTTCACCACATCCATAAATCTCCTCAAACCATCTCAAGCTAGCCTCTCTGACTTTGTCTCCTAAACACCTGACCACACGTGCTGTCCCTCTGATATACTGCTTCCTGATCCTATCCATCCTTGTCACTCCTCAAGAGAACCTCAGCATCTTCATCTCTGCTACCTCCAGCTCTGCCTCCTGTCTTGTCCATACAACATTGTTGGCCTGGCCCGCGTTTTGTTAATCTATTGACATCCCTATTATTATTTTAAAAAATACAGGGTGAGGTCAAAAACAATGCTACATTTTAAACAAGCATAAAATGCAATTCTGTTTCTTTGTTACAGTCTGATTAAACTTGAAGTCATACCAGAGATGTTGTACTTTTCAAATTTAACTCATGTTTGAAAGCTCAATGGGCACTTTTACTTCCATCATCTGTTTTCGTCAGTTTATTTTGACTTTACAGTATGTATATCTCATCATGGAAACACCATTAAAATGAACTTGAATACACCAACAAACATACGGCAACTGTTGGGCATAAAAATGGACATAAATACTTTCATTTTCATCAAGCATTTTTGAGCCGAAACGTTTGTTAAACCTGACAAATTCCTATTACTCAGCTTGGTTAATGCACTGAATGGCTAAATACAAGCCTGCTACATGCCACTCTAATAGCATGCAACTATGACTCAGTGAGACACACAACAAATATCATTAAAAAAGTGTGAGACGATCATTCAAACTGTTTTTTTTTAGCCTGGTCACCTGCTGTCAGATCCCTACCAAATGTGGGAATTGTAGGAATGAGACCACGACAATGAGTCTCCTCCGTCTATGATGAAGTCACAACTGAGACTTATTGATGGTCCGCTCGGGTAGAACATAAATACGCGACATCGTATGTCATGATTCCAATTTGGGTGAGAAAGTTAGCTCAGTCATTCATGAATATAACAATAATATATGACATTTTTAGGACACTATAGTAACATTACAATCGTAGGTTAAATAGCATTTGTTTTTGTTTTGTAAATGTGATGAGTGCAAGCATGTGCAGTACAGGTCTACTCACCTTCTGATCTGCTTCAGGATGTGGTCTCGGCAGATGTACTTGATGTTCTCGTCGATAACAGACCTGGCGCCCTCTTCTTCAGCCAGCTGCCTCTCCAGCCATCCCACCACCTCTTCATTGTTGTCCCACAGATAAGCCTGAAGAGGAGTGAACAGCCACTGTCAGCCACATGGCACGGTCACTAGTTGGAAGTCCGTATGATGGCTGAAGTAGTCACTCATGATTCTGTCCGACAGATGCTGGCGGTGTCTGTTTTAAACCCAGAGGTGCCACATTCATCCGACCGCTTATTTTCTATACACACGTTGTCGTCATAAATGTACAGTTTGGCACTGACTGCCGTCTTAATATTTAAGTTCAATTATTAACAAAGTCACTGACTTTAAACAAATGTTTACATTTGGGTGACAGCCAACAGAATCTCTAAACAATAATAACTCCAACAAAGTCAAATCCAATATTAATACAGCACCATATTTGAAAACGATCATTTACATCTGAAATGTCATAAAACCAAGAAAAAACAACAGACGCTGAGCGCGTGCGGCTGATGGGCCGTCGATAGGAAAATTAGTATTCATGACATTTCTGGTCCGGAACAAAGGCCGGCTCCGGGCTTCCAAGGAGATTTGTGTGTGGAGGGGTTTAACAAGCCCTTGCCTTTGTATGAACAGTCCTGCTCCAGGTCCACTAGAACATTTAATGCCCTTATTAATAATTTCTAATCTGTTTGCTTTTAATTAGGAAATGGCGTGGAGCACTGCTATCTGCATAGGCCAGGGATGTGATCCATTATGCCTTAAGAGGACAGACTTCAGAGCAAATCTTCAAATCAAAGCGCACCGCCACATCCGCTGGGAAGACTTTGGAATCGCAGAGGAACTTTTTTCATATATGTTGCGGTGGGTGTTTAAAGAACAAGTGCAGTTCCTTGTCATAAACTTCTAAATCTCTATAATCCTACGCTCATGCTTCCAGATATACCTTCCTTTTATGACTCCTGAGCTTCAGGTGATCTTGACCTCCATTATTATCTGTGTGTGTTCAAAATAACTTGAAGTTCTCGACACATTTGGACAAAAGTTTAGCCATCAATTTCGGTGTTTAGTACACAAAATATACACACATTCAAGATCTCCATGCTCCCTGATGGTCTCGTGTCAAACCCGGTCAGGGAGTTAAGTTTTAGTCGGAGTGTTGGTGGTCTCTGAGCGTGTTTAAATTAACTCAGCCCTTCAATATTTTTGTCTGAAACTACTGCAAATATCTTCAATATTTATAGGTGTAAGTTGCGGATGGGGATGGTGTTCAAAGGCATGTTTTGAATCCTCTCTTGTCAAATTCGAGTTCTTGTGCCGAGCGTTTCACCTTTACAGCGCCCTCTGCTTCCACAAACCAGCGGCGCAGCATGGCTTGAATCTGGCCATCGGTCAGCTCGCTGTTCGCTGCCTGGATTTTCATCTTCACAGTCTCCTCCAGGAGCAGACGACGCAGCCGCCAGTAAAAGAAGTGACGGGACGTCTGCCACTCCAAGATGTCCTGGACAAAAGAGACGACAGGGACTTTTGTCAGCTCGCACACCTAACTGATGACCTTGCATTGTGCAGAGGTGACACATTTAAACTGTTTTCTGGTCAAAATACTCAAGTTAGAAAAGGCGGAATTACTGTATCTTAGCAATGTTGCATGGACAACACTGCAACAGAACTTCTGTATTGTTCTCCCCAAATAAATGAAAAAAAATGTACTCACAGTTATCACGCCTTTTTCTTGCATGCGCCCTGGAGTGTCATGGAGGTCTGCAAACTGCACTGCCACCTGATGGTAGATGGGCAGCAGAAATTCCTCCCGCTCTTTCAGTTTGGTCTCCAGCTCCTTCCGATCCGGAGGACTTAGTTCAGGAGTTCCTGTCGGGGAACATTAAGGCGCACGCCGTCAATGATGAGCGTGTGGCCGACCAACAATGGTAATCGACTCCAGCAAACAGCAATTTTCTTTCTGCCTCCCTCTCCCCCTCAGCTGCTGTCACCTCGGAGTGATTTCTGTCAATTCTCATCTGTAAACCTTCAAAACCTCAATACTCTCTCTTTCCAGCAGTTTGCCCAAAGCCCCAGCCCACGCAGCCATGGATCAGACATCCAGTGGGCGAGGAGATAAATCAATACGCCGCACAAGAGGGAGGATGATTGATCCGAGCTGACTGCTCTCCCAGGAGAACGCTGAGAAGATGATACAATCAACACCAAATTTGGATCAAGTGTGACGCACACTCAGAAACATCTGACAACAGGCCTTTGTTAAACACAGACTTGCGTGTGACTTGAACAATGCAGAAGAATCTGAACCCAAATTCTAGAGAAGAAAGGTAAAGATTGATCATGCTATTGTTAATACGGACGACCCACCTAATCTTTCGGCCAGGCTCATGTAGACTGGATCCACTCTTCTCATGGTCTTCACCAGGTCTTTTCTCCTGAACTTGATCTCCACTGTCCCCTCAGGTTCCAAGACTCCACCTCTGAACAGACAAGATGATCAACTGTAACTCCACGTTCCGACTTTAATATGGCTCAGCTTCATTCATGCTCACCGACTGTCCTTGTCGGCGTACATCTCCATGTGGCGAGGGTTGATCGTGGGGTCGATGACAACCCAGGAGCCGCCCCTGAGCTCGGCCTGAGGCGGGATATACACCAACACCGGCTGCTTGTACTCTCTCAGTCCATCCACGATGTAGGCGCCAAACTTCAGCACTTGGTCGTACATATCTGGAACAAAAGCACACATTAATAATGGAAAGATGAGACATGCTTGACATGTGATCGTGACAATCATATGGATTATAAATCAAATAGTTGGATTATTGAAAGACCTTTTACCTGTTTTGCTAAAATATTTTAGTAGCAAAAGACAAATGTATGTGTTGACAGGTATATCATGGAATAAACTACTTGACTACATAATGTACAATTGTAAAGTCACTGACTGTGTTCTGTCAGTTCAGTTTTGGGGTTGAATTATGCTCTTGTGACTGAGAACAAAAGGGCATTCTATGAGATGTTATTACTAGGGGTGGGATTCGATTAAAATAATAATAATAATAATATATATATATATATATAATCTCATTTAAACAGAAGCTCTTTTAATGTCTTGAAAATATTTGCATAAGAATTTCAATGTTATAAGAATTTCAAGTCCTTTCAGAGTAGTGGAAACCCTGGTCATTGTGTAATGAAAAACATCCCTGAACGAAAGCAAACAGATGCTTTTGTTTGCTTTTGTTCAGGGATTCCTCCATGTTTGTTGTTGTTGTTATCATCCTAGCTGCCACGTGTCTTGTGCATCAGTGTGATCAGTGGACCAGGAACTCCTGCACTTACGAAGGTTACGTGTTGTCTGGAGAGCAAACTGTTAAAAGAATGTGATTAAAATATTTTAACGCATTAATTACAATTAATTAATTAAAATTAATTAATAACAATTAACTTGCTGCAGAATTAATCATATGAAAAAGAGCAAGTAATTTCATATGAAGTTGAAAACAATGTTGAAACCCAAGATCATGGGCCCTTCCTCATTTGATAACAGTCCAGAAGACACAAGCCCCACTGACAGGTCACCATGTGACCTACCAGATGTTGGAATGTACAAAACGCAGAAATAAAAATATGAAAAATTGACCCGGTGTGGATTATCATCATTTTCTTTATTTTTAAAGCTTATCGCCATCTAATAAAGGGGTCAACAAGGTGCAGCCCGCGTGCCTTGTACCCCTAGTAACCCACACAGATAAAAAAATAAATATAAGGACAAACCCATACATGTATATTAATCATCTTGTTATATGTGACGGTATCATTCTTTTGTTGTTACACGATGGTGAAACAATAATGTAGTTAGTGTATTAAAGAATATATTTTATCATCCAATAAAATACACCAATACTGTACACCAAGTTATTTCAGGCTGAGGGTAACTCTTCTGGCCACAAAGTGCCTTTGGAGAAGCCCGCTGTTGCAAAAACACTGGTGATCCCTGATCTAATACAACAATAAAATATGGCGTACAAATTGAGCATCATGTCGCATCGTGGGTGACAGACAGTTTAAACTGAAGACAACAAAAACAAAACAAATGACATTTATGTTATGCTTGTTGTGTAGTAATGTGGTTAATGACACCAGAAACCTTGCACACGTGCGAGTGGCTGCCTATTATATTTCGCGTCCAACGTTTATTTTCATGTGTCACAACAACGCACCTTTCATTCCTCCAGAGAAACCCCTCCAGTTGGCAAACACCATCAAAGGAAGCCCCTCGCGGTTCAGATCTTTGATAGCTTGAGCTGTTTTGAAGGCAGAGTCAGGGAACCAAACCTGTCCTGCCTGCTGGATGATCTAAACAGACAGAGGGGAAAAAAAGGGGTATGTAAATGAGCAAACACCCAGGTGCCGGTTTCAGGCTCAGTAAATGCATTTTGTAACCCCTAACCTTGGCTTCGGAGTCCAAATTGGCAGGATCAGCGGGGATTGACAGCTCCACTGACCGGGTCTCTACAGCGACCACTCCAGTTGGAATCCCACCCAGCCTGTGGAAGCACAGAGATTTAGCACCTCTTCTACCTTCTTTTTAAATGACCTATGATGAAAGCTGGGCCACGAACCGGGCTCTGCCGACCACCACACTCTGAGCCCACGGCTGCATCATCTCCATGAACGAGCCCTGGTCAAAGAAGCCACTCTGCCATGAACCTTTCGGACCTTTGCAAGAGAAGAGCAAGTAAGAGTGATTATCACAATCCACGACTTCCCTTCTATGAGGTGTGACGCTCTGAATCCTAGCAACAATGATGAATGGGTGTTTGAAAAGCTTGCTCAGCGCCTTTTGCGCCTGCTAGCTCAGAGAAACATGACCAGCCGGAGAGGTTATAGTTTAATTAAGCTTCACCGCTGATTAGTGTGTGTGTGAGTGTGTTGCTCCACACTCCAATTTTACATTTTATTAGTGTTGTGACATTTACAAAGACACAGTGGCATTTAAGAGAGGGAACAATAATTAATCTGCAACAAACACTAGAGAAACAAATAAACTAGAAACGGTTCGGCCTTTAATCAAACCAAATGCTGTGTTTGGAAAACAGTCTTGAGGAAGTGGTCTGAATAAAGACAGAGCATTCTGCCTGGTCTTTTTCAGATTTGACACATGAATTTCAGATGAGTAATCTTCCCTTTTTGAAGAATACGATTTTAGTTATTAGTGTTTGCCACTGTTTTAATTACAAACAGGTAGTGTTTTGCCCTCCACAGCTTAAATGTTCCATGAAACAGTGTCCTCATTTTCAGAGGCCGCTAGATGGCACTCACTGTTATATAATCTTTGGCTTAACTATTTCAATTAAACATTTGAACATTTTTAAGGCCGGAGCGCCACCTCATGAGCATTGAGAAATAGTTGCTGGTTCAGGAAGCCTCATCAACTCATGAGTGTCAAATCCTTCATGAATCTATGAGTGACTACATGTTTTCATTGGAGCCTTCTGTAACAAGACCATTTGGATTTTTTATATATATATATATATATATATATATATATATATAGATAGATAGATAGATAGATAGATAGATAGATAGATAGATAGATAGATAGATAGATAGATAGATAGATAGATAGATAGATAGATATATATATATAGATATATAGATAGATATATATATATAGATATATATAGATAGATATAGATATAGATATAGATATAGATATAGATATAGATATAGATAGATAGATAGATAGATAGATAGATAGATAGATAGATAGATATATAAAATACTTGTTCTGTACACTTCAAAATACTATTGTTTTACTCAGAATAAGTGTATAAACAAAAGCTTTCATTTTAAATTGATGTTGTATTTTTTGCCTCCCATTTTGGTCCGAATTGAACTACAATACTCCTCAGCTCTGTGCCATTTCATAATCCACACCTCCACAATAACACGGGATAACACAATAACAAAATAATGGACACGTTACTTACTTTGACTGGGTCGCCCAGCTAACATCCAGCGGGGATCATAGGGAGCTTTTGTGGGCACAAAATCGATGGAGCGGTCGATGGGATCCTTGGCGTGCAGGATGGGCACTGGGCTGAACTTGCACTGGAACGATGACAAGAAACAGGTTACTTCAGTGAGAGAGCCTTTGCTGGTCAGGTTCTATGTATTGTGGTAGTTTACCTTGGGCATGTAGGACAGCCACTGTAGTAGAGTGAAGACTCCCTCAAAGTCATCACACACAGTGCTGTGAGTTACGCCGTTGTTGTGCATGATCTGAACCCCACCCAGCTGGTTATTTGAGGTGTAGACTTCTCTGCCAAGAACCTAGGGAACCGGAAGCATTTCAGTGCAGATAGATATTAGCGAACTCCTTAAATCAAAACAAGCAACTCGCCCTCTACCTAGATGGCTCATCCGGATCAAGATCGTGGATCTCACATCGAGCTAAATCAAAGGTGTCAGGCCCATTCCTGAATTCACCAAATCAAAGAGAGGCTCCTGTCTGACCCTCCCCTCAGTCATCTGCTTTCATCACTACAATTACAGATTGTGAATCCAGCTGCAAATCGCCGGTGCGCTGTGTGGAGAAAGAAAGCCAGAAGCCTCCGGGAAGCTTTCCAGTCACCTTGACACACAGACAATCTCTGTGCCTGCGGCCGTCTCGACTCCATTAACAATTCCACAGCAGAGCGACGAGGACAGGATGTAAAAGCAAACGAGTGCGAGGATGAGACGAGAGGCCAGCACATCACAAGGGTATTTGAGTGGGTAGTTACTATCCAGACACCATGAACGTATCACAGCTTCCAAGTAGCACACATCTGTGGTGGCTTGCTCTCAATTAACTTTCATTTCATGATGGATGCTAAAGAGAGGAATTTACAAGTGTTTATCACAAATGGTGAAAACACATTGTATCACCTTATTATGTGGCTGGGACTGCAGGCGGATTCTCACACTGGGCGCTTAACTGTATCTATTGGAAAATAATTGAGCTTTCAACAAACATGGTGCCGTCACCGCTCTATTTGCATGATTTCTCTTGTTGTGTTCCGATGCTTCATTTAGAAATGGAGACATCACAATGCAGCTACAAGGACAAAGAATGGAAAGCAAGACAGGAGAAGGCAGTGAAGCGTGCACGCACACAAACACACACACACGCACACCAATCAACTGCAGGCAGAAAACAATCAGCCTCAGCAAATGCTTTTCATTTTGATTAAAAACAAATGATACGGCTGTCGAGCGCTGCAGCCCCCAGCATGTCATTCCCATCATATGCAAATACACTTTCATGGTTCAATTTAAAATGTGCTGCTATGAGTGAAAGACGTGTGTGTGGAAGATGAAGCACACCCTGCAGAAATCTGGTTGGAATTTCACACAAAATAAATACGGTTTTTAAAACAATGTATTCAGGATTTAAGATTAATATTAACCAGCAATTATTAATAATAAAAAAAAAATAACATTTGTTTCTAGCAGCAATTAACGCTTAGTGTCCAAGTGGTTTAGGAAAGGCAATAATGAAGAACAGGAAAAATTGGAAAAAGGAATTGGATTTCATCATTACGATTATGATAAAACTGAACTGGATTTGCTCAATAGCAAGTGTTTATCTGTGATGATAAACATAGACATATATGTGGAGCACATCTGTTACCAGGGGGTTCATGAAACGGCATCTTCATTTTCAGAGCTCTGTGGGTGGCGCTCTTGGTTTAAGAAGGAAGTGAGGTTTTAATTTAATATTTTATTTATTACAGAGCACGGAGAGCCATGTTGTGGCCTCTGAAAGTGAGGACACTGTTTCATGAAGCCACATTCAACCATCAATCCTTACCTCCAACAAGACCTAGAAACACCTAACTAGATAAGAATAGATAAGATACATGTCTTTTGTCTTGAGTTTATCAGAACATCAACAATTTGTAAGTTTCACTACGAAATTTTCAAACACAAAAAAGGGTCAGTCACAGAATAAATAAATGTAAAAACCAGAATGGACTCCCTGAACCTCACTTTGATATTATGAATCATCGTTGTTTGAACATAAAACTATTCTCAAGTGTGTGAACGAAAACTGGCAGAACGAGGGTGAAAAGTGTGTATTATTTAATGCGTTAATGTATCATTTTATGACAGCAGTTTTTAAATTGTTGCACTGTTTGACGTTAACATAATTCATAATTTCCAAATGCCAATAATTATGTGACAAGCAAGCAATAATTCTTAATAATGTTATATGATATGGATAACAGAAAGGTCAAGTTGCATGGATTATGGAAAACTATAATCCAAATATGTTTTAACCCACTAAATGACAACAACTTACTGTAAATTCCACACACACACCTGATGCTAACACTAAACTGACAAACATACAATAAGAAGGACCTCATAGAGTTTACAGTTACACACAACCAATGTTCTGGAAAAGTAGGAATAGGCAGCAATGATAACAACTGTTCTTCACTCTGCTCCATTTTAACTGTAAAATGTCAGATGATATAGTGACTGACTAGTACGTAACGTAGCAATAATGAACAGTAAAAAACAAAAGTCACATATGTTCATGTAAAGCATTTCCAAGGCGAGTGAAATAAACAAACTCACCTTGTTGAGAGCTCCGGCTCCTGTAAGGATAATGTGTGAATTGTCCACTTGAATAGTTCGTTGGCCAAGTCGGACCAGATAAGCACCAATTCCAATTGCACGGCAAGTAACCTATCGGAAAACCGTAATATTCTCAGGTTTAAGGAGACAACAACATATTGTATTTTCATCCACACAAGTCCAGCAGTTAATCGTTTTTTACCAGGTTCATGGTGATGATCTCCTCATAAGCCAGCGAGGATTCTCCAGCAATCATCCCAGACCCTTTAAGGTTCTCCACACCAAGCCCATCATCCTTTCCGATGATGTCAGTGATCTTGTACCTGCATGCCAACGCATATATTCACCACAGTTAGCAGATGTCCAATGTGCCTGTTAACTCATTTACACTTGACTGGAGCAACGACTGGCTTCTCTGCAGGCAAGAGGAATAATACCTGGATTCTCCTTCGTCCTCCACATGCTCGCAGTACACAGAGGTCAGGGCTGAAACCTTCTTGTAATCCTGAGGTGTGAGGTAGAGGTACTTGAAACCCTAGGTGGTGGAAGAATAGGATTGAGGAAGACGGTCAATAATAATAATAATAATAATAATAATAATAGTAATTTAAAAACATGAATTTCCTTATATTTGAAGCTATAGTACTGCAGGAACATTTTTGAACAGAAAAACAGATATGCACCATTTCTGGCTCAGATTTTTTTTTGTCAATGATATAGTGACCCCTCGACTGTGGGCTACAGCAAGTATATCATTGAACGTTTATTGTTGCTTATGAGAGCTCATACATATCCTGACCTTGTAGGGGTCAGCGGGATCTTGCCAGGCCACGTGGAACATGTGTCGGATCTCCTCTGCCAGTCCAATGCGGGCCCCACTGTTGGCCGCTATGTAGATTCGAGGAATTCCACTTTCCCGTGCCATTTCGGAAGCCCGCAGGAACAGCAGGTCCTCCTGTGGTCCAAAGGAGCCGATCTTGTGTGTGATGTCGTTGCTGATGACGACAATCTCCCGCCCTGTTGGATACTCCGGCGTACGCAGCGTCATCCGCCACGCGACCATACCGATCTAAAGAAAGGGAGAAGGAGCAAAAATATTAATAAATGTAAAAATAGTTCCCGGCATTAACTTTGTGAGTTCGAATTTAGAACCAGGTACAAACCTCATTGCCTCCAGGGAGTCGGTTCATCTGCACCAGCTGGCCCTGAGCGTCAAGCACCAGCTCTGTGAACGTGAGCAGCTCAGACGGAAGGGGACACTTGGGCAGGTAGGCAAAGTTTTGGCAGGAGTGCCACAGCTTCTTCAGAGCCTGAATGAAGATGCATGCAACACAGTGAACTCAGTTCGGTAGGTAAATAATGTTAGAACACCAGTTGTAATACCTGTCTGAACATTTCAGGAAAGTCGTAAACGTAGGTGGTTCCCAGAGACTGGGCCTGGAATCGTTTGGACTGCAGAAGGTCCTTGGTGACGTAGGGCGTGTTGATGAGCATGCCGTGCAGAGGGCCCTGCTTGTCTCCGTAGGCCTGGAACATGATCTGGACAGAAGCAGAAGGGAATGGTGTGATCACAGTGAGCACTTAAACAGGATGAGGATGATGATGATGATGATGATGATGCACTACGTAGATGAGTAATTCCATTCTTCCACAGGCAGCTTTTTTTGTTTTTTAAAAGTCACATTAACAAGTGACGTCTTGATTCATTGAAGTGTTTATTGTGAATACAATGCATCACCATGATGGATGTGTTTGCAGTGATTTATCAAGTCACAGTCCACTTTCAAAATAACTCCAAAATACAAGAAATCATGAATTTGAAAAAAAAAAAATTGTGATAAATAACGTAGCACAGCAGCGCAACAAGTTCAACCTGTCACCTCTGACAGGATTTTGACTTGCACTCTATATCACTGTAACACCTTGAACACCTTGAAGGTACATGCATTGAGGGCATCCAGTAACTCCAGAAGAGTCAGCATGAAACAGTGTCTGGAGGTAGCACTCACAGGAGGGGAGCAAGACAAAGAGAGAATGTGGTGGAAATCAAGTTCTGAGAGTGTTGACTACATTAGAAAATGAGTTGGAAAGTGATTCATAAAACTAGTTGTGGAGTTTTGGTTCGCATTTTTGTATGCGAGTCTCACTCACAATCATGCATGAAGCAATACTGGTTTTGGCCTAAGATAACAAACTCATTCGAGTCCTACCACACCAGTTAAGTGCCTGGACACTTCATGGCAGATAATTGAAGGCGTTGTCATCGTAAATGTGCTTAGGATACAAATGTCTTTTCTTAGTTTGCTTGTCATTTTACAATACAGAAAAGTTGAAAAAGCCTGTTGCACATTTTGATATTTTTCCACCTACACTATTATTAAGTAAGTCAAAAGTCATATTAACATTGCTGTGACAATGTCTACGTGGAATAAGTTGACAGACACTGAAAATGGAATTCATCTTTGACAACACAGCTGAAATAAAATCAGAATATAACCCAGAGTACATGGATATCACGGCAGTAAAAGGGTCGAATTGAGTACTTGCACAGTATTTGATTGTTTCACATACACCAACATTTCAAGGATATTTGAAGTACATTTTTGATATATGATATTAATAAACAAACAGTAGAATTACTTTATTATTAACACTGAACAAGCAAGTACTTAAAATATAGTCAAGACCCAATTACAGGCCATATACATAAGAATATGTTTATTTATGGTACTAAATGTTCCCTGATATGCAAAATGGTGCGGAATATGGATGCATTATAACATATGATGTCATAAGCAAAGTGATGAAGCAGACTAAATGATACGGCATTGAAAATGTAAGACTTCATTTGGTGTCAAATATTAAAATGTGATTGATCACAATTAATAAATTCTAAACCTTCTAAATTTTTGGTTTTAGGACACTTGATGCAGCAGAAAGTGGATGGGCTGATGGATGAGCTTACCTGGTCAACTGCGAGGAGAAATGCATTACCAACAGGACTCGGGCCAAAACACCACTCTGGATTACTTCTACAATCAATGCATTTTTCGTCTACAGAACATTTTAGCCAAACACTGATGCTAATTCTGTAAGAAATCCAAGATGGTGCAGAGGCCTCTTTAACTTGCCAACAGGTGAGATGGAAAATGTATGAGTGCCCCACCTGTCTGTCTTTGGGCCCCACCTGTCCCGTTCGCGAGTCAGTGACCTCCTTGTACAGGCTGATGTCCAGGTAGTATCCAGATTCGTTGGTGAGGAACAGTCGGATGGGGATCTGCTTCCCTGTGGGTGTGAGGCGGATGTTGATCTTCAGCTCAGCCTGTAGAACGCGCAACTTCCACAGTCGGCTGCCGTAACGCATGACCATGGAGCGGACAGATTCCTCGATCTGAGAGTGAGTTGGTGATGAGTGAAGAAAACAGAGGACAGTACACATTTCCCAAAATCAAATCAGCCACCTTGGAGGGGTCCATGATAACTGTAGGGACAAAATTGAGGAATATGTGGTTGCAGTCAGTTCGCACAGTGGTGTTATTGAACGCCACCTCCAGCTCGTCCATGGCCTCCAGAAGCAGACGCTCGGCCTCATTGTGGAGGTACTCAAACGACGCTTCCTAGTGAAAGAAATCAGAAGTGGGGGTTGAGTAGGTGTAAATGCTCACACTGAAATGGTTCGGCCGTACTCTCACCTTTGTCACCAGATCTGAGTGGCGGATGATGGCGCGCACAAAGAAGCGGTAGTCGGTCACCTCAGTGCCAACTTCCACTCGGGCCGCCCCCAGGTACAAGTGCATCTTGTGGTTGGCGCAGGGGATAGCAGTCAGGGCAAAATTACGCATTCGGTTGAGCTCCAGCTGGAAAGCTAGTGCCGGCTCCAAATGTCGATAGATCCTGTCCTCCTCCAGCTGCACGGATGGAGAGAGCGGTGACTCAAGCTCAGAATCAACCAAAACAAATTCAAGACAGAAGTGATCATACAACTTCTAGATTAGAAAAAAACTATTAAGCCAACAGAATCTCATTAGAAGGCAGCTAATGGGATTGATTCCATTTTGATTGGGGACTAAATTAAACAGTTCATTAGTTTAATGAGATTTGGAGGCCAGAATGGCTGTCAGAGCAGCAGCATACATTCCAGTTACGCATCGCACATCAAGGAGTTTCACCGTTACATATCAAAATAAATAAATAAATAGCTTAAAAATAATGTGTTTTCCGTACAGCGTCATCGAAACCGTCAATGTACAATATTTGTGAGCTGGTTCTTAGAGCTTCGGCTGGGAAGTCCGTCCTGTTTTATGAACATCTACTGCCCCCTTGTGGAAGTATGTGAGCGGTGTAATTCACATTTTTTTAACGGAGTGCAAAAAATGTTAATAAATACATACCTTGTCTCTTGCACGGAATGTGAAGAATTTAGGGAATTCTCTCTGTAAATGATAGAGAAACTACCATAAAAACACCGATTTGCATTTAAATGAAACAATTACATGATTACAGGGAAAAAGGATTTTAAAGCCTCACAACAAATTAAATGCATGTCAGTTTAGTTATTCTCCATTCTTTTTAACCAATTTCCCTCATCTGGGGCTGTCGCAAAATGGCTACAATTATAATTACTGACACAGTCGCACTGTGATGGTTAAAGGATGTGTCAATACACATATCATTTTGTCGGCTCATGAATAAAAGAACACCACCTGAGACAGAATGAAGTGTCACAAGTGACGAGTGCGGTTGGAAACGGATTTAACAGCCTCAAATGAATATAAACGCCACCTTAGGTTTCAAGACAAGCACTGAGGAACATACACAAGAAGATTGAGCAAGAATAACAATAGTTGCCTGACTCCAGGTAGAGTGTGAAGAAAAAAATAATTGCTTTATCAGAGCTGGGGGGAAAAAAAATCCTTCATAACATTGTGACCTATACAAAATACTTGTGTGGGGCATTCTATTATGAAGTAGAGCTAACAAGCTGGGACAAAAAATCATTTAACAATAGGTCATCTGCATATTAAAATTTAATAAATTCAAATAATAAGAATTAGCACTTCAATTTCAAGGGTCACTTGAAATGTGCAATATGATAAAACTGAATGTGGTGATTGATTTAATATTAACATTGTTAAATAAATATAAAGACTCCAAAGAAAAATAAATAAAATAATACGTATGTGGAAAGGAATTGAACAGACCCCAGCAATAATCACGTGGGTTGATCAACAGGTATGTGAATTCCACACTACTCATTTGAGCCAAATTCGAATGCTTCACTGTGTTGCTTTATTCATTATCCGTATGCATTTTCTGATAATATGATTAGTGCGCCATTTCTCAGGTCTCCTAATACACAGGAAATAGCAGGACTAACTAAAGTAGAGCAATGGTGCGGACAAGGCTGCAGTGTTCCCGTCTCTCCTTGGTCTCTACTTACATGAAACCTTTGGTCCACCTCACAGTTGATCTGTTTCCTGAAATCCTGTCATCATAATTGCAGCAAAAGCAATGCATGCAGGAGGAGATACAGAGACAGAGAAACAAGGCCAAATTATTGCACAATTATTGCATATTGCATCGCCATTAAGACAAGATTAATTGATTAGTGATTACAGGAGAAGAAATGTTGGACATTACGGTAAACGTTTGTTTGCATGCTGTGTCAGAAACGATTCTGTAGTTGTGCAGGACAGTGGAGGATTGAGAGGTCACTGTCGTGTACCTTCTGAGCCACGAGAAAGGTCAACCTACGGATGCCATGTTCAAACAGCAGGGACCTCTGGAAGTGGAAGGGACAATATCTAGTTCATATTTGGAACTTGAGTATATTGAGTTCACTTATATACAATTTATATTCATACAATTTTACCTGTGATTGTGTAAATTCCCGGAACATGGATGCCAGACCATCATCATCAATGTCAGAGTCTGTCTTTATGGCCACGTTCAGGATATGGATGGGTTCATCCCGAACACTCTGGGAGACAGAATTACATAAAGCATCATAAGACACCAAGTACTCCATGTCTTGGGAAAGAAGAGCACTGAATAAGAGAGGGGAGCATGTAGCTTGGGGATTTGTCCACATGTATTATGTACGGCAGATAAGATAACTTTATGGAGCCTGTTTTAAAAAGGTACAACAGCACATGCAGTACATGAACTAAGCTGTACAAAGGTTGTTACAGTTCGATGATACGTTGTAGACGATTGTTAGGTAAGTTAGTAAGTTTTAACGCAGAGACATTCAACTGGTGGCTTTGAATAGCTGCAAATGTTTAAAAAAATGATATGATCTTAATTATTATTATGTTTTTTACTGATTTATTAATAAGTGAAAATGTATCCCAATATTTTGCTTTTTTGGTTGATCCTATTCATCTCACCTTTGAGTCCTCTTCACCATATAATACTGGGTTCCCTCCCTCAGGGAATGTCGGGCTTGGTGGAGGGGAGTCAGAGAAACAGCTCAAGACGTCTGATATGTTCCTAACAAACAGGAAGTAACAAACAGGAAACATTAGCATAGGCACGTGGATGGAGATGAAAGTCAGTGGTGAACGTAGGCACAGACTTGGTGAACTCCTGGAAGGATCGGAAAGACACCATGGCTCCCATTCGCTGGCAGGGAGGAGTGAAGGACGTGTCAAGCAAGACGTCGCTCACACTGGACACGTGGACCATGCCGTAGTGGTTGAGGTTGGAGGAAAACGACATCCTGTGTGAGGCGACAGAGAGCAGACGGATAAGAACCCGCTGTACCACCAGCCTGACTAGAGAGATTGACCCAATCCTTCAGGAAAAAACAGTATGATCAATCATTTTTTCTGCAGTCACCAATATACTGGCTTGATTTTCAGAAGAAAAAAAAGGAAAAAAAAAACTGCAGAATGAATGAGGTTCAGATTTGTAGACAAAGGCCACAGTATTATAAAACCATGAAAACAATGAGATATTTTTAGTCAAATTAAACCAAAATGGAGACACCAGAAAGGCTGTTAGATTTTGTCCCGAGTGAGTCCTTTGATTATTAACACCCACAGATGGAGCTAGTCAATTTCAAACCTGTCCACAGTTTCCCAAAGTGATAAACTGTCCTCAGAACTATCGTCCTTAGATATACTCTCATGAGCATTGAGGTCCTGGGGTTTAGTTTCCTGCAATTTAGTGTCCGAGCCTTTTACATTATCCAGCATCAGAGCGGCAGACATTTTCCTGGCAGGACAGTCACAGGTCGCACTTTATTAAAATTGCACAGGTTCCTCCCTGTTACTCAGGCGGGTACACACTCGCGCACACACACAACGAACAAACACCAGACCGACATAATTACAGTTGCACCAGGAACCTTAATCAGCACTTTAATTGAAGCTTAACAAGACGACTGCGCTCAAGCTACAAACCAAGCCTGGAATACTGACAACACGAGCTGCGCCAATAAGGGCGAGCACACACACCAGAAAAATTCTGTTCAAAGATAGTAAGCTCCAACCATGCAGCTTATCTACAGTGACTAGAAGGCTATGCAATAGAAAGAATGTGTACAATACCTGTTGAGAGTGGGGATGTTCCCTCTGCAATCAAACAACATCGGTTACTAAAGGGGTTAGTGGCAGGCAACAGGAGGAAGACATTCAAGGTGGAGCACAGTGAGACATTCGAACCGACAGTGTTAGAAAGTAGACATGAAGGTTTGAATGTCTATTATATGACAAACATTTCGAACTAGAGCATGTGGTGTTAGATCTTTGTGTAGAGCTTCACCCTTCGGGCTACACCTGCGTTACACACCTCATCGTGGAAATAAACACCAGTAACCACAACACTGACCATCTTCGTTCTGTATTCTCAACCTTAGCCTGCAAGAGCAGCCAGCAGCTCTACTCTCTGACTTGCCACAGCGCTCTGATCTCTTCAATGCTGGCCAGGCAAACCCCTTTCAAAGTTGATCTTGTTTGGTCCCTCTTTTCTATGACACTTATCCAAGCATCTCTACCAAGACAATGTGCTGTGTAGCATGACATTAAAATGTACCATGTAAAAAAAAATGTTCTGCACAGCATGGAACACTACCCGAGTTTGAACCCTGTCAGAATCTGCATCTCTGAAGAAAAGAAGTTGCTTCACCAACATAGTAAAACTCAAATAAACAACTTCTGGAATCACTGTGAATTATGATGCAAAAGCAAACAAAACATAGAAGTGATCTGTTGATGTACCGCCATCCACTACGCTCAGAGTGGCAGACTGTGTATTATTATATTTTACACCAGCATTTGACAGGTATATCAGGACATGGTGTGACACTCAGATGCAGCAACAACATAGTATATGCTGCACACAATGGCGACGGGAGACAATGGTGTGAGAGTGGATCCACCCACTCACATGTGCAGCAGACATTTTCAATCCAGATTTGTCCATTTATACAGACATTCCCAGGTAAAACTAGTCAGCGAAACCCAAGAGCTTCCAAATAATTCCTTCATAGTTAAAAATGTAAATTTGGACCCATTGTACACAGCAGAAACGATAGAAGGTCCATAAACAAATTAAATAAAATCTCTAAACAAAATTATCTATCTATCATAACAATTATCTATCATACAATATAGACTGTTCAGTGTTGTAAGTTACAAATACAAATGAAGTCTGTTACTGTACTGTAGTTACTGTGTAATTTAAGTCAATATAAAGTACTGTGGCAGAATAATTTCAAGTGAATATTATGACTATTATGTGGATTTAAAATAACAAACAAGACAAATGTAAACCTCACCTCTGAGTGAATTGAAGTAAATGAACAACATCACCTCAAACTCATGCACCAATGCAAGATGCAAATGAGGTGGAGTGTTACAACATACCACAAGAGCAAACAGGATAAAATGTACATGGGCATTAGTTTAAAGCATCAGCGGGCAAACACAAACAAAACATATAGACAATCACGCTGGGAGGATGAGGAACACAGGTGCAGCAAAAATGACACAGGACCGTCAGTCACAAGTGGTTTTGTCCACAAACTGTGCATAAATTTGTCCAGAAACTGAATTTCAGAGCCTCGATGCTCAAGGGCTTGAATAAAATGACTTGTGGTTATGTTAAATACCTTGCTGTGCACATGAGAAGCATTGAGATGGAGGGAATAATGGAGGATAACTGGGAAGAAGCAACAAGGACAGCAGGCTGTAAAGGCAATGCCGCGTAGCTCTGTGTGCTGACCGGCACATCAAGCCTACGGTCTGATGAAGTTTTGTGGTATTTAAAAAGCAGGTGTCTAATATTTGCTTCAGTTAAAGTAGCCTTTGAATTATCCTTTCACAACAAAAATAAAGTCGATGAACCAAAACATGTGAAGCTATAAATCTTGTCAAAACTGCGACAGTTGTGCACCAGCAGCAGGGAAAGCCATTAATGGGCACAGGAGCATTATTTGGCATGAGGGATACCTGTTGGGATGCGATGTGGGAAGCATGAACTGGAACTCCACGACACATGTGTTGTCCCTCAGCTGGCGATGTTGAACACTGTTGAGCTCATATGCAATGTAAGCTCTGCGGACGTACACCTGCAGAGACAACATTAAAGATTCAGTGGATGAGCGCCGCAAATGAGCAAGAAGAAGAACTCACCTCCAGAGCGGCCATTCTTACCACCTGGTTACTGTGGTAGAAGAAGTTGGGCAGAACATCAAAGATGGATGTTTCAGAGAGGATGAGTTTCTGAAGTAGATTGTAGGCAAAAACAAAACATAAAATTTAATAATATGTCTCTTAAACCTGAAAACGTGTGCAGAAACGTGTGCACATTTGTCTACCTGCAGGTTCTCGATGCAGAACTGGTGTCCATACATATCGATAGCAGACAGGAAGATGGACTCCACCTGGTTGTGTCGCAGCTCATAAGAAGGCAGGTGAGAGGCGATCAGTACCTGTGTATAGGGGATATGAAAATCACTTTCATTGGTCCAGCACAGCCATATCCCAACTGCAAGTTGATGAAAGCTGGTCACAAACATGTTTCCTGAAGTCGGATCATTTCCAAGGTTTATGCATCATACATATTAAACTGATGCTGAAACAAGGCAGTGGAATGAGAGTAAACCCAAGCACTCCACCTTTCAAACCACATTTGTGGTATGTATAGGATCAGTGCTGCAGCGGTATGAGAATCCATGAAAAAGGCAAGTCGTGTTTATACTATAAATAAGCACTACTGGTTGAAAGCATTGTATAGTGCGCCAAGAGTATCAAAGGAAATCCTACCAATACTGCAATTTCTAGGATGCATTTACACTGAGTAAAAGGCTCTCCAGTGTATTTATTTCCCATATATGAATATATTTTCATCTTCGAAATAGTTCACTGCACAAAGAGAATGAATTTCATTACACAGCGTAGTGGAATTTGGATTGCACAAACATCACATTCGCTTGCATTCAAATAAGAATGGGCAGCGGCTAAGAACCGATCAATATAAAGAGACTGCACTTAACAAGTACGGCAATTATTTATCCATAATTTGAACCCACATTTAAATCAGTTTTAGTATAAATCCAGTTTGAATGTGGTGAAACTTTCACAGCAAAGACCTCAAAGTTGTGCGATATCCAAGTCCACACCAACCTGTCGTGCTCGCAGAGCCACTTTGGCATTGGTGGTTTTGCTCAGCTGGGTGAGTTCAGTCAAGATAGCCACAAGTTCATCTGTCAGAGTGGGGTCTCGTCCACACAGCTGGTTCTATAGCAGCAAGAGGAAAGCAAACAGCTTTGCGTTACTCACTATCATGATTGAGTGGGGAGTAAAGAGCAGCACTTACAATAAGCATGGTGACCAGAAGGTTCTTCTTTGTGACTTGTGCGTGAGAGAAGATGTAGTTGAGGACGTTGGCCATGTCACCTTTGTTCTCTTCACGCAGTGCAAACACACACTTATCATAGTGACCTGGAACGGAAAAATAATGTAATGCACAGACACCAACTTTAAATTAATCATGATCAATGACCATACTTCTTCTACCATATTGTACTACCTGAAAATGAGGATGATAAACTATAATACACTAGTCAGGAGGCCAACCTCAACATATCGGAAAGGCTTGAGTGTCTCAATAAGAGTGATGGGAGCCAAGTGCCTTGGTATGGACTACAAAATGTACGTAGTTACAGGTTACCAGTGCCACAGGCCTCAAGCTATGCCGTATTGAGAGCCATGAGGTAGTAGTACCCAATCACTCTGTGGGGGATTCTGAAGGCAGCTGAAAGATAAGGACAGGCCGAGTAGTGTTGTGGCTGGCTCCAGCTTTGAGTTCACTCACTCGTGATTCCATTCATCGATGAAGAGTTCAGTGAGACCCTCAAATAGATTCTGGACCACTACTCGACATCTCAGGAGGGGGAGCAGTACCACATTAAGGCTCGAAGACCCACCCACGCACGCACCAACAAAGCACCAGAGTCTGGGGACTCCAAGATGGGCTCTGCCATCAAGTAAGGATACTCTTCAGTGGCCATGCTCCCAGCGTAGACACCTGCAGTATCTAAAGGAAAAAGCTGCCATAGCTGACACGCAGCATGGTGGGCTGTCAGTGGATGCACCTATGCTTTTGCTGACTGGAGTGTGAGTGAATATGAGATGCTGTAAACACAACACACTGAAGTTACCAGTGAGGATTGGACTTTGCCAGAGTTGCATTTTGTCACAGATTCAGTTCAAAATTCAGAATTCAGTTCAAAAGACAGAATTTGTTTAAAATAATTTCAGTAAATGGAGGACTGCAGCTCTTCAGTGGACAGTTCCATCAATAACTCTCGTACCATTCTGAAATTGTACTTCCACTTTACGATACTGTCTCAGCAAGTCCATCACGACTGCCTTCATGTGACCCCGGATGCCACTGCGATACCTGTATAAAACAAATATTTTAAGTAATGCAAATTACTCATCAACAAAACCACAAACATGAATGAAAGACAGCCTCAGCTCCGTGGGTACTGACTTCTGCACTAGCTGCACAATGCTCTGTGTGTTCATGAAGAAGACTTCTCGCTCAGACTTCTTGTTCAGAGTTGCAGCATGGCTGTCCAAAATGTTTGCAATCTGAAACCACATGAGATATACAATGCAGTTAGTTAATCCCTGACAGCAGAGGAGCCTAATAAGAATTTAATCCCAGTGAAAGCTGCAACCTTTGTATATTTATTCATCTTTAATTTGGAGCTCAGGCAAATTACTCGATCAAACTACTGAATCATAATTCATCTAGTAGCATTATTGAATGTCATCACTTTTCAAAACTAAACTTAATAACCTAGAATTATTATTTGTAGTTTTATAAAGGTGAGTGGGCAAATAAAAGGCCACATAGTTATTTTAATGAGTTACTCAAGATACGGTTCATGTAGTTGAGTATAAAAATGAAAAAAATGGTGTTGGATATTAGGATTTGATTGACAGGGCCAGACATGGAGAGCGAAAGAGTACAATGTGTTGCATAGGAAACGTTTACTTGTGTGTCTTTGAGCTGGGGAAATGTTTTCATGCATTTGGCTTCACCTGTTGGCTTGGGAACTGGCACAACACAGATGTGATGTTACTCGCATACTGAGCCATCTCCTTTTTGATGGCCTTCTCCACTGCGGGCGGAATGCGACCTGATACACTGGTCATGATGTCTTGAAGCTCCAACAGAGGCAAGGACGGGTCGCGCATTGTCTTCATCAGTCTCTCCACCCACTCCCTCAACTAAAACAATGGCAGGAGGAGAAGGGGTCATGGACTGGTCAGTGATGCTGTAATAAACAGCAAGGATATTCTCACCCTGGCACTGAAGAATGGCTCTGGCAGACAGTAGCCGTTCATGATGTGAACCAAGTGGTCAAGGGTGCTGTGAAAAACTCTGTGCAGTTTCTCGCCTCTCAGAGCCACTGCTTGAATCGAAGGGAGTGCCCCAGTGTGCAACTCCGCCTGGAAAACAGAAATTTATGAGAACTGTACGTGTGTTTGATGGACTAAAAATTGATACAGTTGACAATTATCACAAATTTGAGCATAACTGTGTAATGAAGTAGCTGCAAGTGCTTCAGAAACAAGATGTAAAAGGCAAAGTTTGAAAAGAAAAGAGAAGAAAAATCACCTGTTGTACTCTGCTGGGGTCGTCAAGCTGCAGTTTGGCAATGACACACCCAGGCTCCAGAGCTGCTCCTGCCCTCTTCACGTAGTGAATACAGCCAGACTCCACAGCTGTGAGGGTCATCACCATCTTCATCACCTGCCAGTGAAGTAATATCATTTAAGTAAAGAGCACAGAGAGCATGAGACACCAGTGTATGAGTGAATGTCCCACCTCTATCTCAGCGTAGCACTGGCCTGCAAAAACATGACCGCCATCTTCAACTGCATATTGAATCAGTTTGCCAGCTGAAGGCGACCGCAGCAGCGATGGATCGTTCTCCTTTTCAAACACACAAGTTTTGTTCCCAATTGTGATCCGATACCTGCAAACGGAAACATCTTTCAGCAACTAAAACCAGGCAATTTGTAGGTCAGTCTAATGCCGCTCACCGGTCGACCTCCTCTTTCATGTAGGTGGTGTAGCTGCTGCCGTCGTAAGACAACAGCAGGCCTCCGTCACTGAGCCGGTGAACATCCACCTCGGCGGAAGAGTTGTTCATAATGACCACGTAAGAGTTGGGAGACTGGCGTGTCACAGTTAGGACATACTTTCGGCCTTCATAGATCAGTTCCACATCAACAGTGTTGAGCAGTGTGTGAGCCGGCAGCACCTGACCCCTGAATGAGCCAAACCATTACATTTAATCATATAAATTGTTTTATTTAGTTCTAGGTGGAGTTAAATGCTGATCTTCTATGTGCATTTTTTTATCTGTCTCATGAATAAATGTGACTTAACAATGTTTACCTTTCCAAAGAGTGCAGGAAGTTTGACACACTGTTCCTTAAATTGACATCTGCCACATGAAGGGCACCACTCACGATTCCTAGCATGGTATCAGGACGCTCGGCCTGCATGCAAAATGTTTGAAAATAGCATCGAGCACAAACAGGCACAAGTGCATCAGAACATACCTGCATCTTCTCTGAGATGAGTCTGTCCAGCCAGCCAGTATCAATGCTGTTGTGCTGAAAGCTTTCCGTCTCCAGCAGCTTGATGAGGTATTCCACAGTTGTCCTGAAGTCTCCTCTGATGGACAGCTCTTTCAAGGCCACCACCATGTTTCTGGAAGGGGTAAAAATGAAATGTCAGGTTCTAGAAACACACTTTTGTGCAGTCAACTTTATCTTTCACATACGATATTGCCTCTTCACGATTCTCCCCCCAAGAGAAACAGTGTCCAAACTGAGAGTCTGCAAACTCATGCAGCCCACCAGCAGCTGCCACGCTGAAGTAGCCCCATACGTTCTTATTGCTGCGGAAATTCAGCTCCTGCACTGTTCCAGAGCTCGGCTTAAATCCCTGCAAACACACATATGCTTTTAGCGCCAAAGGAAAATGCATCACGACGAAAGTGAATAATAAGAAATCACAGCATCCTCCTCCATCACTTCACATATATCCTCTGAATCATCATTCATCACAGCACAGAAAATCCTTTCAGTGCTGTATGAATGAGACCCAACATGAGAACCGATCCATACAACGAAAAAAAACTGGATGCCGGAGAGCACGCAGACACGGTTTCTCTCGGCATAAAAGCCTTGCTGATCCCAGGGAAGAGCGAGGCAAGCGGGACATATGTCGGCTTCATTCAAATGGTCCAGACCCAGACAGAAAAAGGAGGAAGCATGGAGATCGTTGTGGTGCACACACAGGAGCACACTTCTTCTGCTTCCATAGTGACGTATGGTGAGAGTACAATCGCGTCCAAGATCAATTCAAGATCAATTCAAGGCACCTGAGTAAAAAAAAAGGGATGATGCGCCGTAGCGGAGGGTTTAAATAGGGGGTTTTCCCTTGGCCCAGTTGGGTGGAGAGTATATGAAAGATCTTTCAGGGCAAAGGGGACATAAACAATAGTGAAGTCCGTTGGTGGGCTTTGCATATACTCCAGTTATAAGAACTGGAGTTACACACAGGTAACTAGGATATGCGTTCATAAGAAAACCTGATATTTATGAGATCAGATTATTTCTCCAAACACCACAAAGGAAACATACCAGTTACAGAATTTATGACTTGAATGTGGCCTTAAAGAAGAATTCCCTTCAGTGTGCTTGTAAATGCATTTCAAGGATGCATTTAAATGGATTCTATCTACATGGGAATATTAAGCATACAGAGGGGAGGATTATTTATGTGAAACACATTCAGAAGAGTCGCAGAGTAATCTAACAGATGTATCTAGCGGTTACTGTGTGTATGTCTGCTTGTGCAAATGGAAACATGGCAAATCATGAATAACAAACTTGAGGAAGCAACATTCATTTATTTAAAGATGGAACGCTATTCTTACCTCATCTGGATTTTCACTGGTGATACGAGCTGCAATGACATGTCCCCGCGGAGAGGGGGCGGTAGACAGCCCCTCAAAGTCAATGGGAGAGTCACCCCAGGGCTGAACTCCATATAGCATCCGGATGTCTTTGATTCGGTGGAGAGGAATTCCCATAGCAATCTAGCAGCCACAAGGAAAAGAGCGACTGAGTGCTTCTGTTTGACATGACTGTTTGACGTGAAACATCTCGTTCCTTTAATATCACGTTCTGATAGCTTTCAGAAAAATGTCTCATGTTTACATTGCTGCACTGGAAGAGTTGGTTTCCAAAATATGATTAAAAAATGAAACTTAATAAAAGCTTAGCATTCTGTTCCATGAAAATCAGCACAATATCAAATTTCAAATCAAACAAATCCAAAGGAGCCTGTTGACACATGACTCATATTCATTAAAGAAACCAAGACATTCCTATATAAAATGTGCCTTCAATAATTTACTGAATGTATTTTTTGGTTTAATAAAAAAATAAATAAGAAATTTGATTACTTGAGAATTTTCACTAAGGTAAAAGACTGTTGAAGGCTGGGGCAGTTTGACACACAATATAGAGGCAGCCACTCCCCCTGAGACGTCCAATCAGCTTAACTGACAGTGACCCATTAACACACAAACCTTAGCATGTCACGCGACTACATGCTGCTTCAGCTACTGTTGATACAGCAATCTTGCAGCCTCTCTCATTTGGGGAGTGAACAAAGAGGGGAGGGGGCTGTGATTTGAGCAGTGGGGCAAGATGAAGGCCACTACAGTCACAGAATGCATCAGAGAAACTGACCTGCAACTGAGCTGCAGGCAGGTTGACATCAGCTACCATCTCAGTACACGGGTGTTCCACCTGCAGACGAGGGTTGAGCTCCAGGAAGTAGAAGCTGCCTTCTTGGCTGTACAAGTACTCTACTGTACCGGCGCTGACGTAGCCCACCATCTTCGCCAGCTTCACTGCACACTGAGACGACACAAAGGTTCTGTCAGTTCAAATGATCACGCTTGGTTAGTGAGCGTAGGCAGTTGCTCCATGTACCCGCTCCATGTCCTCAAACACATCAGACGTTGCAATGGTAGCAGGAGCTTCTTCGATAATTTTCTGGTGCCGCCGCTGCACAGAGCAGTCTCTCCCAAACAGAGATATAGCATTCCCATATTGATCAGCCAAAATCTGGACCTCCAAGTGTCGAGCATGTTTGGCTAGCTGCATCACGAAAATGGGGGACCCAGGGACTTCTGCTTGAACCTTGGTCACAGCAAAACCAAAAGAAGGATTAAGAACCTAATAAATCATGAGGAGTTGGCAAACCCATGATAAATGTACCTGTCTGTAAAGGTTTGGGAAGTCATCAGCGGAGTTGACCTTGCGGATTCCTTTCCCTCCACCTCCTTCCGACGCCTTTACCATGACAGGGTAGCCGACCTTCTCTGAAGCCTGGCAAAGAAACGTGACGTTAGATTCTCTAGAAACTTTCAGCTTGTTGTGATGCATAATGACAGTGAGATAGTAAACTCTTACTTTCAGGCCATCCTCGACACCTTGAATGCAGCCTAACTCGTAGACATCAGATGGAACGTTGATGATCTTTTTCTTTTGGTCGCTCTCCGTCCATTCTACTGTCAGGCCTGAGAAGAAAAGCAACAAATAATATGGTAGTTATCAGAGTGGAGAAACTATTATATTTAAGTGGAACAGATGTGAAATTATACATTTCAATTATATGTTTTTAAAACATATTTTGTCCTGAGTTGATATCAATAATATCTGGCCAAAATGCTAAGAAACAAGGTGATCCTCTTATAACTGACCAAATGTTTTGTAACTGCTGGAGGAAATTTGAGTATCCCTGAAGAAACCCACACAAGAGAGAAACTCCACAGGGAAGGGAGCAAGTTTGCCATTAAACACACAAAACTACGAATATTAATTATGTAAACTACAGAAATGCCACAAGCATGGATAGCGTTCATATTCATCATGTAAAAGAAGCAATCTCTAGTGTCACTATATAACCATGCTGTGTGTGAAAGACCATTTGTGGTTGTGCGCAGTCAGGCATTCAGACCATGGGGAGGCTGTATTGACTACAATACACCAAAGATGCCACACCAGTCACAAAGTGGTCATGCGAAGATATCAAAGTTCCAAAACGTTTAACCAAGTGGAACAGGAAGGGAGAACTACTCTCTCGTTTTAACACAACATACGTTGATTGACAAAGCTGGGCTTACCATGAATTTGTCGAAGGTGTACCCAAAAATGAAAGCATCATTGAAAGAAATAGGAAAATTACAGCATAATTGTGATGTATAATGTGGGAAGTTGCTACTTTGATACGAGAGCCAGTTTTGTTGTTTTTATGGGGGATAATATTCCACGTGGAGCAGTTAAAAGACCGTTTTCACGATGCTTCACTGTGAAGCCGTTTTTTGGGGGGCTGAAGACGGAACGTCACTATTTAACAAGGGTGATTGAAAACAAATTAAAAGGCAGATTATACCAAAAATGCAGTGTTGTAATGAACAATAGCCCATTCCTAATGACCAAGTGGAATGGGTGGCATTATATGAGCTAGCATACCACCTAGTCTTATAAGTCATCTCTATAATGTAAGGCATTTCTAATACCTGTTCCACTCCAAGGTAGAGTAGGTATTCCAGCTGTCTGAGCAACTATGGAAGATGCGATTTTATCTCCCAGAGCCCACATGGCCTGACTAGGGGGACCTGTTGGAGGAGGAAATGAAAGGTTACATAACTTCAACACAAATTAACAGACGCTAAAAAAAATATTTCGAAATCAGATATTAAGCAACTCAACACACCCATGAAAGCGATGCCGTTCTTGTGAAGCAGCTCTGGAAGTTTGGGGTTTTCTGAGGCGTGACCCCAACCTGCCCACACAGCCTGAGAGAGAAGCGATTGGTCAGTACACACTTTTAACAGTGAATTTAAGCGTGCACTGGGGTTGTTAGACAGAATGTGACTTCATGATGAGAAGAGCTCTTCATTCACTCTCATGCCTGCTGCTGCATGGTAAAGAGCATCACATGCTTCAAACATGTAGACACTCAAGACACAATTTAGTATTGTAGCTTATCATGTGAGGGTATAAATATACAGACAACGAATAATACATCATAGATAAACCATTGAAAATAAACAGGCAACATGTGATGCACCTGAACAGGGATGCGCTTGGCGATGTCCAAAATGAGTTCCACATTGGCATAGTTGTTGTTGTTGGTCCCTCCTGGTACTGGCACATAATGATCCGCCATTTTGATGTACTCTATAGTTGAAGAAAAGACAATAAACATGTAGCTTTAACTACTGGAAAAGTCTTTCATAGCAAACACACGATTATACTGTACAGACTAGGAGAGGCAGGATCGAAAGTTCATGATGCAGCGCAGTTACTTACTAAAAGCAGGATATGAATGACTCAATACAGTAATAAATCACTGACTACATGTTCTGAAAAAGCAGCATCGACAGTTACAGCAAGTCTTACAAAACCTTTCCTGAAGTTATCATGGTATGTTATGTTTTTGTCAAGACCGGTTTCTCCACAATTTTAGAATACGTGGGATGTCAGCAGACACAAACATTTCCATCCATTTTCTGTCAGTAACCATGACCTCAGACTCAGCGGTACCAATCCAATCGCATATATTCATACAGAAAAAAATTTGATTTAAAGCTACAGCTTGCAGACTATAAGCTCCCCTTGAGCCAAATTGAATACCCCTAATATGGCAAGTCAGCAATACAGTTCAGCAATACATAAATAAAAGCATGGATAATGCAAAAGGCTAAAAAATATATTTTAATTTCATCCACTGCCTTGACAGTTTCACTACACAACAGGCATACAAATGCACATCTTAACTTCTTATTTTGTAATAGCGCATAACAAAGAATAATGCTTGCCATTTCTGTCCCTTATCTGCAATTTCTTTTCTACTCGAAAGGATGATTCCTTGGTATTTAAAGAGCTATCTATTGGCTGGATTCTGATGATACGATACATATCCCAGAAAGGGAGTGACAATTATGATATTTATTGTAATATCGTATTCACAACAACATACAGTAGTTGTTTTGAGGGTAAAAAAAACGTGAGCGGCATCTACTCATTCTACGCTAGCCATTCGTAGTAATGCTAAATGGGTGCAGTAAGGTTTATTGAGTGCCGTAAGTAAATGGCATTTTACAAATGGCATGACTCTTGTTTGTGCTACACTTGGAATGCTGCAGGTGACAATCTTATCTCCGCAGGTTGAACCATCATATTGGTTAACTGACACTAATGTTCAGACCTGTGCGTGAACACTCAAAAGATCTTGGGATCTACTGCAAGGTGCTGAAGGGTAAAGTCAAAATGCTCTCAGAGGAGTAGTGGTCGGAAGCTTAAATGAACTCAAAACAACTGCATATCCAGTATTTATTTGAGAAACATTGAAATAGTGCTTTCCAACTTCAATGTATCTGCTAGATCTACCTCTGGACAAATTAAGTGGAACTGGATCACTTCGCACACTAGTATGCTGCACACAATTGATGTCTAAGAACCCAATTTCAAACCTCACCTGCATTGGCCTTCAGGTCCTCTGGGGTCACCATGACAACAAACCGAAT
This sequence comes from Synchiropus splendidus, assembly GCF_027744825.2. Classification (NCBI taxonomy): domain Eukaryota; kingdom Metazoa; phylum Chordata; class Actinopteri; order Syngnathiformes; family Callionymidae; genus Synchiropus; species Synchiropus splendidus. The sequence goes on from NC_071350.1 coordinate 3,799,781, forward strand.
CGCCCTTTCGTTCCGAAACATCTCATAGGCCCACCGACGGATGGAGCGCATGCATTTGACAGCAGCAATCCCATTGTTAGCAATTAGCACCTGAGGAACAGACATTTATTTTAGTCAAAAAATATCACTGTAGTTAGCAACCACTTTCGATTAGATTTCAATTCTAGTGATTAAACGATGAAGTGATTCTTAAAAAATGTAAGTCATGGTTAAGGTTTGTACAACACCTTCTCTATGACTTTGTTGCCACCAAAGCGAGTGACAAACTCAGCAGGAGAAGCAACAGTGAAGTCCCTCTGCAGATCGATGCGCCTGCGATCTCGCCCCTGTCCTTGTTTCACCAAGTGCAGCCCAGACATGCTCGGCCTGAAATGAAAGAAAAAAGACATGTAAACTCGTGAAATGAGTAGTGCAGCTTCCACACATGGAGCTTTAAGTAAGCACGCCTCATGACACTGATTAAAAATTAGAGATGCAGGAACCTAGCCGCCTCATTTAAACAACACTCATGACCATTGTTGAAGTTTCAGCGTCAGCCAAAACATTCCTCTGTATTGATAAGCAAACTCTTAGCAGCAGTGGTTTTCACTGATACGCCTTATCTCACATGCACACACGATAAGTGAAGTTTTTTCTGACGTTTGTAGCATAATCCTGCCTGTTGATCCTTCCACAGAAAGCTATTCACAGGTGGCTTTACACAGTCGCCATGAAAACAGTGTGGCCCAGTACGATTTGATAAGACCACCCGAGCAGTACACACGACCCTCTACATGCTGAATTCGAGCTCCACCCAGAGGTTTGCATAGGCTGGTGAGGGGGGTGCTCAAGGGGGAGCGCTATGGAAATCAGTTCACAGGTGTGGCAGTTTCAGTTCCTTTGGCTGGCTGGTTTCTGTGACCTGATATTAAAATATGGCATCAACACAGGCGGGAAGATGTTCAAAGGCAGAGGGAGGAGGGGGTGGCAACCTCACCCCACCTTTCTCATTTTAGACGGGCGGGCATGAGTGAAACTTGCCAAAACACATGACAAAGGAGAGAAATAGTTGTTGTCATGAATGTTAGGCGACAAAAGCTGACTGAGCCAAATAAAGTTCAGTATCAGTTACATGAAACTCAGTTAGTGAACACACACATACTGCATTGACAACTGTTTCGCAGACTGAATGTCTTCTTTCAGGAACACATTGAGAATTTCTACTTCTGCAGGACAAACATTCTTAGCCGTCAGAGTGGTATTTCCATCCACAGAGAGCTGGCAAACACATGCCTCTTAAAATGTGTGGGCTGGATTTACATAACATGGATCGATCTTTATTCTTCCTGATCAATGGGCCTCTTTGCAAGTGCTCACGGTATTTCACATAAATGTTGAATCCTTATCCTATTGAATACAAAAGTATTATGATAGAATAATTCTAGAATCCCAATCTGCAAGTATCATGTTTTGTTTTTATACTTTTGCCAGCATCTACAGTATCCTATATTACCATTTATCTAAAGTGTATTATTCTACGTATTTAATAGTCAGTTGGTTTCTAACCTTAAATGGTGCATAGACCCGTCAACGTGGTCAAAGCCCATCTCAAAGGTGCTGTCGGAGCTTGTGGAGGACGGTGACGAAGACCGTGCATCCTTCTCTTCCAGCTGCACCTCCGGCTTCGCTTGGATTTCATCTTCCGAGTTCTCCTCCGAAACAGATCCCACAATGAAGTGAGACTGCAGCCCGGAAACAGAGGGGTGCTTCTTCGCGGCGCCACTCTGCTGTGCCATGTCAGGCCGACGCGAACAGGCTGCAAAAACTGTTGAGAAACACAAAGCTGAGCAACCATTCGTAATGAACCTGAGTCCAAACGTCAGGGTGCAGTGTGCCATTAGACATCCTAGTCCGATTGCAACAGTTGTTTGCATCAAATTGAATGATGATAATGTTGATTGTGCAACAGCAGGGGGGAAAAAAAAAGCACAGGTCGGCTAGAGCCAAAGGTGTGAGTAAGTCCGAGATTTGGGATTGATTTTAAACAAATAGGCCACATTGTGTTTGCAGTTATGATTCATTTTTGTTCATCATTACATTCTGAAATACTGTATATGGAGTCAAACATGTTGCTATTCAAATGAAAGTTAAATGCATGGACTGCTTTAAATTTAACTCAAAGTCAAAGGTGAACAAATGTTCTGAAACATAAAGAAGAAGGGCCAGATTGAAGAAGACAGTTGGCTCCTTCACTAGACATGTAACTTAAGTAACTGCTTTGGTTTCAATGGTGCAGGTTGAGCAGGTTTGAACGAACTACTGGACCTTTTTCATGGATGCCGTGATTTGAAATTCAACATGTGTGCTACTGCTCTGGCATACTTTACCTATTCTTTATTTAATCAGGCTTAAACTTCAAGTAAATATAAGACTGTTTAAAACAAGCAAGTCAGATGTGATGGAAGAGAAGAACAAAATTAGATGACAGAACCATAGATATAGATGCTGAAGGTATTTATGGTTGAAATCCCAAACCACCGTGGACATCTAATGGTGGGTGAGACATGGATCATTTAAAAATAAAACTAAAATATAAAAGCATTTATGCTCGATTTAACTTTAGTCAGAACTAAGAAAATATACATATACATAGAGAAGCATTTAGGGAGTTTACACGGTCACTAACGACCTGTAGTGCTGGTGCATGAGCTAAGGGCACACCTTACCGAGATGCTTGTGGGACCAGAAAAACAAGCCGAGGGCTGCTCGAACACAAACTAAAAACGAGAGCCACGAAGCCATGAACCGTCAAACCTCGAACAGTTATCATTAAACACACACAGGGCGAAGACATTTGAAAGGCTATCCATCCACGGAGCTCGCCGGGAAACATTGCTTCAATAGTGAACACCGGCGCTACTAGCATAAGCATAAGTGTTCAGTACAGTAACACTACAGTGACAGGCTAATGCTCGTCCACTGACTGGGCACTGTAATCTCTGATGAATGAAGGAGCGTCACGCACTTACCGGTGGTAATAAACCGACACGTAATCCTGGAAGATTAGAAGAAAAACGAAGTGATAAAGTCAGTGTGTCAGCAAGACATCCATCGTGTGAGAAATCACATCACGGCGAGGTCATAACGCTCCTGTAAACGCTTTAACAGCAGACAGTGGGGTGATGTGACGATGCGCAGGCAGGTTACTGTTGGACGTTAACCTCTGAACTCTACAATAGAAATACAGCGCGTAGAGCACGCATCTAATTCAACGGCAGTGATGTGACGCAGCAAGAGGAGAAAAGATTGACAAAAAACATGCACGACAGTAGACTAGACACGTTAAGTTTAACTGCTTCTCTTCCAGCTTTCAATGTCCTCAGGTATCCGAAACTATTAACGCGCGGCAAGCGGAGGTGCATCTATGTAAACTACTTCTATAAGGGGCTCAATCTTCGACAGCCAATCACACAGCAGACTCGATATAGGCCGGCTCTGCACGTCATGGAAGAGGCGTGTCCGGAAGCAGAAACAACACCCGGTGTGCATGCGCGGCATGTGTAGTCTGTAATGTTCAGTAAAGTGATGCTGCCCCTTATCAACATTGCTATCGTTCTGATTTAATGAAGAGAAGCTGAAGTGCATTGTATATAATAAATATTTAAATAAATAGATACATAAAATAAATGTATTATTGCAATTACTATATAATTTTTTAACATTATCTGTTTTATCGCGGGGCAAATGGAAATAGATGGTTGAAATAGATGGTTGTAAATGCACGAGACTCCTAAATTAGATGATGTAAATCATGGACACTATTACGAAATATCAAGTCTCGTCATTAAGTTTTCCATCGAGGAAGTCTATCCTCCGGTTGCAATGGCTGATTGTGGGGCTCATAGCAACAGAAGAGATTTGTCTCCGCCTGCTGGCGCAAACAAACATCAGCATGATGCTTCCAATATTTCATTTTTCCACGTCAAAGTAGTGATGACACAACTTGAATAGAATAAACTAATGAAAAATCACCATATTCCCTTACATTTACTTTAATTATTTATTTAATAATTTATTTTCATGTATCTATCCTGGCAAATTTTCATCCATCAACGCAAACTCAGACTTTGTTTTGGTGCTGAAATCACATTGTATCATGCAGTGCACTGAAAAATGTTAATTCATGATGAATCTGTGTTATTTGCACCAGTTATGTAATTAACTAAATGAAGACGTTAAGGTTCCAGCCCGATCCCAATTATTTTCATAATAATTATAATTAATAATTTGGTAATACATATTTCATACAACTGAGTTCTCAACTAAGTGTCTTCCCCTGGAGCTTAAAACACTTCATGGAGTTATTTTATTTCAAGTTAGATTCATTAATTCACAACTGGCTCAATGGAACCAAGCCCACCCTCATGCTTGAGTGGTGGCGACCATTGTGGAAAGGGGGCTAACATCGCGGAAGCTGGAGTCTGAAGCACATTCGCCAAACACCTTCATGATAATATAAAACGTATTACAAGCAGAGTTCTTTTGTGAGGCGTAAGAGAGTCGCTGTTTACAAGTCCAAGTTTCTGTAAAACAGGTATACAGTCGGAACTATGGCAGCAGATAAGGCGATTTATCAAATGCTCTGACTGCACGAAGCTTCTGTGGATCCCAGACAGAAAAAGGAGCAGCGTGCTGTGCAGGCGCACCTCTGCGATCGTGTACATGCGACACCATGTTTGACAGCCGGCTGCACGACTTGGACTGCAGGAACTGTGATGCTGATCCAGCTGACTGCAGACTTTGGCTCGAGATGACAGCGGTTGGGATGTGATATGGGCTGAAGCGCAGCGACGACAGAGGAGTGTGCAGAAAGCGGTTTCTGCCTAGTTTAGGCACCAGTGAGCGAGTGGCCTTGGTGGGTGCTGTCATGCAGTGGTATGGGTAGGAGAACAGCTTTCCACCGAGTGGCTGAGATGCTCCCTGAGTGAGAAACAGACAGATATTACGTTGAGATTTTTATTTTTGCATCATGTATAACAGTGCAGTGTTGTCTTGTGCCAACAGCTCTCTGCACTTTGACTTAAACTGAAGGGGCCTATTGAACTTAAGGATGTTCTTCTCATGGTTAATTGTAAAAGTCGTATACCACCACTGCCAAATTCGAGTCACATCTACCCGAACTGTTTATTTAAGGGACACATAAAAGCATTTGCCAACTTGAGATACTATACCTGAGATACGAGCATGTGTTGTGGCGGCTGTAACATGTGAGAAGAAGGGACGACCTGGAGTGAAGAAGTTAGGCCAGAACAATCCGCTGTAACACAGAATCCCGATCGGTGCAGAGTTTTCGAGTCCACCATCTGTTGCCCTGCACGCAACCACGATGGCGCCCTGACCTCACGACACTCCGCAGTGTTTACGGCTGGCAAATGACGAGCCAGAGCTGCATACGGGAGGCCATCTTTGATTTGAGGTAGATTGATGTTTCCGGACCAAATCACTGTTGAATTTTGGCTTTTTTGTAGGACACTACTCTCACGGGCTTCAGGCTGGGTCCACCATAGGTCTGTGTTCTCTAGATGAGGTGGACATCCAGCAGCAGAAATGCTCTTCTCATCTTCTAGATCAACATCACTGTCACTGTTGGTCTCATCTGCAGAGAGGAAAAAAGAAGGCTGTACACCACGACTGTGCTGATTGTAGTGGCATGGGAGCATTTTTTTTATCTTAACTGACACTTTTCTATGTCTTGTTATGAAGAATTATGCCACCAATGTCAGAATGAGTCAAAGAGGGAAATGAAATTTATGTTTTTTCTCCTCAGCCACAGATTGTGACTCAAAGTCTCACAGCTACAGTGTCTGAGTAGGAGCTAGTTAGACGCTGTGTGTCAGAGGCATTATAAAAGAAGCGACTCAAGTTTGAAAACAACAAAGAGATTTTTCCAAACATGTTTTCAACTCGGGGAAATTTGACAATATGACAAATAACGAGACCCTAATTTTTTACTTAACTCATATATTTAGGAATATAAACACTGAGACACTGAGTAAACTTCTGGAAAGGAAATATTTATCATAAAATTAAAAAATGTTGAAATATTGATGCAGTTAAATCAACGATCTACACCAGTGATTCTTAACCATAGGGACAAGGCTCATGGGTGGGCCGCGAGGGCCACTAGAAGTTTTTTGTTTTACACCTCTGCGCCGCGAGACGCTCAGTTTAATACACTTGCCACATGTGGTGGCAGTAATGTGTTATTTAATTGACTTAGCAGCTGCAAATGTGTGATAGTTACCAACTAAGGAGAAGTTCTGGAAAAGAAAACATGATATCGAAAGTGAGGGCGGCCCCCCAATAGCAAAAACTGTTCACCTGTTGAAGCAGTTTTTTTTTTAATTACTTAGAACATTTTATGGTAAAACTTTCATATAAACTTTTTATTTGTTTGTTTATGAAAAAGAAAATATTTTATGATATTTAGATGTCGTTTTAATATATGTATTTTATTCATAATTGTATTCATGAGGTACAGTTTTTCCAATTTTCTCAACAGTTCACATTTTTTTTTGCGCTGATCACATGGTTTCATGTCATTTCAGAAGGTTTTGGTTTGTTTGCGTGTGTATGGTTATTGAACACAAATAAAATCAGTTATTCTGAAATCAGCAATCACAGTAATGAATCAGTTCTATTCCTTGAATCGGGCCCACACCCATTGGTTCTGGAAAAGGTTGGCCCAGAGATCAAAAAGGGTAAACCCCTGATCTACACAACCATAAGACATTTTGTTTCCATACAATCAAATCTGCAACTTTACGTAACTTTTGAGTGAATTAAAGGCTGAGTGGAATAAAATGTATCAGTGAAGATAATAGAAATAACATAAATAAAAAAAAAATATTTCTGTACAATCTGAGGTGTAATAAACTTGCATTCTGAATCCTCACTTTTGGATTGTACGGCATTTCAGGATCTAAAAGAGGCATCTAAAGGCATCACATTTAACTGGCAAACAACATTTTTTTACATTTCACGACAGACGAAACAGCCAAACTTTAATTAGTTAACCCACCTCGACAGTTGGCCAAGATGGTTGACGTCTCCTTCGTGGAGTGATTCGGATCACCAGGAAAGGGTTGCTCCACCGAGTCATCCGAATCAGCACACTCCTGAGCTACTTTGTCTTGGCCCTCGTGCAGCAAAGGCACATTCGACAGCTTGCTCCTACGGATAAAACCACATCACGTAACATCCGAGCAACCCGTTTCAGCCAGACAATAAAGAAAAACACTACACCTCTTTTCTCTCCTTCCATTTCCGGCATCGCGAAACCCCTTAGCAAAAGGGTTGTTGTCGATTTTTAGCTGCGTGATCTGAGGATTGAGACACAAATCTGCATTGTAGTATTCTCTTAGGCTTCTGTCATGTATGTACAACTATATAGAGTTCAGGTGAAAAGATAAGTGGTTTCCTATGTTAGAAAAAAATAGTGAGATTTATATCAGGTTAAATAGCAGTTCAGCATTTAGCATGGCTGAACCAAGAATTACATTACTAAAGTAGCATCAGCAATTGAAACCAGGGTAAAGTGTCGGAAATAAGCCTCTTCAAAATATATTAAATATATATATGAAAAAAAGGTCAAACAAAAACGGACTCTAAATTCAGTTTCCAAATTAATATAACCCTTTTAACCCCCTTTGAATTACAATGACCCAAGCGTTGTCGTCAGTAATATGTTAGCTACAATCAGAGCGCAAAATAAACCACCAAGTACTGACCTCTTAAGCAACTTAAACTCAGCTAAAACTTTGCTTAGAATATCTCCACAAATGTGTCACTTGTAAGTGGCTCACGCTCTACCTCTTGAAAGGGAGCATAAGAGTCCATGAGGTTGTGTCATATCAAGTGATGGGTAAATGCAATACTTCTATCCAGTTTAGCTAGATCAAAACATGGTGTTAAATCTAGAAATATTTCATGTTACTTGCAGCATAATCAGATTTCAAGCGAAATCCAAATGACGTGTGTAATACCAGACACTTCTAATTCAAACATCACGTCACAGTGGAGGAAAGCGTAAATGTGATAAAAAAAAATTGGTCATGAGGGTGAAAAGTACCTTCTCATTCTGATATGCAGTGACAGCAATGAACTTTGTCTCTGGGAAAACATAAGTCCGGAAGGTGCTGTATGGAAGCTTCAAAATGTCATTGGATTTGACGATGTGGAATCTTGGCTGGTATTTATGCATTGAATTGAGAATTGTCTGGAAAATAAAGGGAAAATTATTTAAAACACACACCCACACATAAAACCAAATAACTGCACTGTAAGGTGCAACAACTCAGTCTACAGAGTTAGTATTTTACATCTTCTTCTTTTCCTTTCGGCTTCCCCTTTCGGGGGTCACCACTGCAGATCATCCTCCTGCATCTCACCCTGTCCTCTGCTTCCTCCTCTCTCAAACCAACAAACCTCATGTCGGCCTTCACCACATCCATAAATCACCTCTGTACATGTCCAATCTAGCCTATCTGACTTTGTCTCCTAAACACATGGCATGTGCCGTCCCTCTAATATACTGCAATTATAATCTGTCAAGGCACCAAATAGATGTTTCAAATGCACAATTCAATTTCTTTAATTTGTTTGCAAAGATAAAAACTTCATCAATCAACAGAATACAGGTAGCAAGTGCACAGCACAGAGTTAGGTATTGTTACTAGAATCAAATATGTAGCAATTGAAAATGGTTTCTACATGAGACTTGTCCATCTCCATCCGGAGAGACAGTTTTTGCGGAACTCTGTAAGACATATTTTCCTTCTTCAATTGCATTCTCTGTTTCTTTAGCTACATCATGTATAGTTGAAAATATACATTTGTTTATTTTATGTTGTTTTCTGTCTTTTACTCTAAATATCCATGCATATATTTTCATCTCAATGTGTTTAGTATTGTTGAGGTTTGTGGTTCTTCTTTAGTCTTATGAGCAAAAGACTATTTATTGAAAATGTAAGGACAGAAAGTCAACTTCATTCCCACACTGGAAAGAATGAATAAGCAAATTTAAAATGGGGCGCTTGACCTCATGCCAAGAGGAGTTGGAAAATCCAGCGAAAACAATTCTGAGTAACTAAATCGACTTCTTCGTACTCACAAATCCGTGTTTGTCCGACAGGTTGTTGGTGAGCTTGAGTTTATGAAACGTGACAGGCTTGCTCATCCACTGATCTCCTTTGGATGGGCTATCAGGATGGATATACATCCGTTTCGGCATCTCTGGGTCGGCCTTTCCTGCAACTTTCCAGCAGTAGTTGTGAAACTTGTAGCGGCAATCGTCAACAGACTCAATGTCCATCAGCAAGATATACTTCGAGTTGTGGTCCAGTCCCTCTACTCGCACTTTAAAGGGTGGAAACATCCTCCTGAAACACAGAGGTCCTGGTCAAAAACTTGAGACAGCTTCTTCAGCTTCACATACTGAGCATTATTGTACATTAGATTAAAAAAAGCATATTTTCTTCACATCACTAACTTATATTAAAGCTTTAAAAAATACACTCATTTCAAAAACAAATGTAATATTACTAAATTACTCAGCGGAAATAGTAACCACATTAATAGTACCACATTGTTTTTGACAAGGAGCTTAATGTGGATGTTTGTTAAGTATTTGGTTTGGATGCAACATTTTTCAAGCTAATTATTATAAGAACACACTGCACAGTAAACAGAGACAAATAGCAAATTACACAACTTCAAAGTCAAGCGCAAGTAACATCAAGTACCTTCTCGAGAATTTAAACCTTCCAGGAAGTATACAGGAAGTAGAACCATTCATCTGATAGCTCGACCTGCTTTATTTGCTTGACAAGTTTTTTCCTAAACACTAACGTTAACCATAGTTTCCGAATTAAAGGTGAACATAAGTCTTACCTTCCTGATTTTGTAATCACCATCTCGGTTCCTATCTTGTTAAACTCGCTCCATAAATCCCGGGAGTCCAGGAAAACTCTGGGGTCATCCTCGTCTCCTTGTCTGGAGGGACGCATCGCTTGGCCCAGTTCAGGCTCTTGCGTGGACCGGCTCCCGGTGATGGAGTGCGCACTGTGGAACCCCGGCTGTGCGCCATAGAGGAAGGCACCAGCAGCGTCGGGTCCCTGGTAGGGATGGTAAGCCATGGACGCCACCAAGGAAACTCACATCCGCGCGTCTAACTTGATTTCCCTAAAACTCCAACAGGTGAGCCATATCAGAGCTTCTCTCTCTCTCTCTGTCGGGCGCAAAAACGAGGATCTGAAGTAAGTGACTGTCGTAAAATGCAACATGAACGAAGACGTAGACCTTCAGACATGCGCGTCCCTCAAGTTCTCAGGTTCCAGCCGACACTGAAGACGCTTCCATTGGACGCACTGGCCATATGCGACGCAAAAGGGGGCGGGGTTTCAGAGTCAGATCAGAATTTGGTTATTAATGCACATTGAAATGTTCAATCGCAAAATGATTCGAACACTTAGCAATGTGCTTTTTAAATTGATTTAACGGGAAAAGTGAATACTGAAAACGTATTTTATATTTCTTCCTTGTCTTTCGACGTGTCACGTCAGGGGTCAGTCTCCTCATATACATACACACTGCCTGGCCAAAAAAATGTTGCATCCTGGATTGGATCTGGGGTTGCTGCAGTTAGTCAGTTCTAGGTTCATCAACATTATGTGCTCAAAGAATGAGGTCAGCAGACTACCTGAATGACCAGGTCATTCCATCAATGGATTTTTTTCTTCCCTGATGGCACGGGCATATTCCAAGATGACAATGCCAGGATGCATCGGGCTCAAATTGTGACTGGTTCAGGGAGCATGAGACATCATTTTCACACATGGATTGGCCACCACAGAGTCCAGACGTCAATCCCATTGAGAATCTTTGGGATGTGCTGGAGAAGGCTTTGTGCAGCGATCAGACTCTACCATCATCGATGCAAGGTCTTGGTGAAAAATGAATGCAACACTGGATGGAAATCAATCTCGTGACATTGCAGAAGCTTATCGAAATATTGCTACAGCGAATGCGTGCTGTAATCAAAGCTAAAGGCGCTCCAACAAAATATTAGAGTGTATGACCCTTTTTTTGGTATATATTTGGCCTATATATATATATATATATATATATATATATATATATATATATATATATATAGAGAGAGAGAGAGAGAGAGAGAGAGAGAGAGAGAGAGAGAAGCTGAACAAGCCTATTTCTTCATTCTATGTTTCTTAGGTTTCCATTTCTCTGTTCTCTGTCACCTGGTCGGAGGAAATCAACATCAAAACAGGAAGTAGACCACTCTGAAATATAGTTATATATAGTCCTGCAGCCTGGTCTCATACCACATACGAGGCAAATTCAAAGAAACACTAAGTTAGAATCAAATGTCTGTCAAACACAAAATCAACCAGGCTGACAAGCACATGACATAGTTATAATGTCAATTCTTTTTAAAGCAGTAAAGCTTTTTCTCCACAAGTTTGTCTCAAATGAAAACCATGAACATCAGCAACATTTCTCCACAAAACTCTGTGATGACTTGTTGGTGAGTCATGATGAAATCACTTCCACTGTCATCAGACTAGCTGAAGGCGGCTCATTAGAGCTGGAGATGTTGACCTGTTTCGTCACTGACCGAGTCACGTGGCCCAAAGAAGCTCCTGAGGACAAATTCTTAATTTAATCACTAATTCAACAGAAGACTAATCCAGGCAGAAGGGTTAAAACAACATTTCCCTCTTAGGTTCCATGGATTGGCACCGATTCACCATCGTCGGTTTGGCCTTCTTTTATTGCAGGTTTTGCTGAGACAGCTTTTGTTTTGCGGAGTGCCCATTTGAAAATAAAACAGTTGGAGAACTACTTGGAAATATAGTGTTTCATCTTGAAATGTATCAGTTTCTGCCTTTACATAAATTAATGTCATGATAACTATCACTGACTTCTTTCATTAGAGGTGTGTCTCAAGTTGTTCAGCCTTTTAAATACTTTGTATCTTAGAGCTTTAGTGTTTTTACAATAGTAGCAGCAGAGAGCAGAGAAAGAACTTGGTTGCTTTTTTTTCTATTAATATTTACTGTGATGTCGTCACCTCCAGATATGGCTCATAGTGTGTTTTGGCAGGTGTTTTGCGATATGATACGCATCCCAATACAGGACTGGTGACACGATACATCGCGATATATTGCGATACTGTGAGCTCAACAAAGAATTGTCATAAGAACCATCATGGAAATCAGATCACGCAGTACAATATCAAGTGCATGAAACAAGTTTGTTGTTATGACATCTGTCCAGTTGGACTTTCAGTTAAATTTCACAGTCCGACTGAATGAATCGCTCCTTAAATCAACAAAATTCACTGTAACTGTCATGAATCATTTCTTTCATTTTCAATATTTAAATCTTGAAACTGTGTTTCTGCTTTCACACTTTTCAATTTCGCTGTTTGTGTGTACATGGCTTATTGGGCGCACAATTGTTTGTTTTTTTTAAAGATATTTAAAAGATGATTATTGTTGCAGATAGTTTTTTCCCCCTCATGAGAGTTGTAGTACAAAGAAAAAGCCTACTGACCACAAAAATATGTTCAGATGCCATAAACTGATTTCACAACTCACTAGCGTCAAGACAGGAAGGAAGAAATAAACTACGTACAATGATCTAGTTTAAAGGTTGAAATGCTTCTTTCTAAAGCAACACTCTAATTGGAAGAAAACAAGTATCATAATAGACATTCAATTATAACTATAAGTAGACTTCAAACCTGACAGTTCAAACTTTAAAGACGTTTTTGAAAGATGAAATAACACTTTGGCAATATTTTATTAGTAAATCAATTAATAATAGCAACTTGGATTGTTTGAGACACGCTGTATTTGAAGGGTAAACGTCACTCAACAACTCGTGCATGTGTGATTTTACTGGATTAACGCCACACATGTCAGCCATGATCGGAGACCAGGCAGTGACGAGGACGTGACTGTGATGGGCTGCAGCCCCCAACAACTCCTGAAGTGAATACATTGGAATAGATTTCATGAATACAAGTTGAAAAGCAAGTTGTAATCGACTTTGGACTATTTTCCTTGCCGACGATAGCTTTTCCAACAGTTCCATGAAACCTTGAACTGTCTATAAACATGTTAGCTTAGCCAGCTTTGACACCAGCCAAAGTAAACTCTGACGGCTCCCCATTTGGTCCTACGCTACACAATGTTTGGAGGTCTCAATTCATAATTTCATTATTGTCATTACTATCTGCAAATGTACCTCTGGTGACAAGTTTAAAGGAACCTGTGAAGACCCCGAAACAATCAGTCATGGATTATTTTACTGAGGACATTGAATTTGAAAGAAATGTCTGGGCCCACCGACAAGCACAGGATTCTGCAGTTGCAAATTCTTACTCACATAAAAAAATAAAGAAATAATTTACCATTCTGAAGAATTGGGACGAATAAAAATGTATACATTCTCTTGGCAGCAGTTTCAAACCAGTGTCACGTCGGTTCAGAAGATTACTGCTTGTGGAGTTAAATCATGCCAGATAGATTAGACCTTTGTACAAAACACGGTGCTCTGGGTGTCAAATAGGATAACACTTATCACCTCTGGTTTGCACCCATGACCCTCCCTAGCGCTTCAATCCGGGCTTCAGTGGTTTGGTAAGAGTAAGAGCCTTATAAGCTATGGGAGGCCATGGGTGTTCAAAAGCAATGATGGCCTGAAAGGACACATTAGAAGAAGCTTAAACTAAATCTGCTGCTCCGCTTGCATATGGTGACAAAAGAAGGGCCTACGCTTCTCACACACCACATACTTATCAAAAGGTCATGTTTGGCTAATCGGCGGGTCACATGGATACAGAAAACATAGCCTGGCAAAATCACTTTGGCAGGAATTGTTATCATCTTTATTTCATTTTGAGCCTCTGGCATGACTTGGATCAAAGCTTTTATATTTTTTATCAATGAATGAATGAGCTGGCTGTAGAAAACAATAAAACCCACAGGGATTATTTGAGAAGAGGCCGGTATTTAAGTTTACTTTTGGAAACATACACATAATTTAAACACGCTCGCACAGTTTGTTGCATTTCAATTCAAATGAATCGTGAGGCATCAAACACACATGCAAAACAATCCCAGTGTGCAAAGGCTGAATTAGATTTTAGTAAGGAAATAGCCACCCGTCTTAACGGCAGCTAAGGATCTTAGCCTCAACACACCTCTAAAGCCGGCTCCAAAATGAGACTGGACTATCTTGGGTCACATCTGTGATGTTTGGATTGACACCGCACAGGCTCAATTGTTTTCACACCCAGTCAGTCCTCGTATCCTTTGGAAGCAGACAAAGAAAAAATGATGAAAACTTCTTGAATCAAATGTGATAGAACAGTATGAGGTTTTAAAGGAAGGTATTGACGATCGCTGTTCTTCAGCTTGCAAATGATTCAGGGGGGGTTGGCAGTAGCTTTAAAGGAATGCTTCCCTACGTTATCGGTGTAACCACTGAATGGCCAGATGGATATTGATTCACTTTCAGGATGGATTCCTTTTCAAGAACTGATCAGGGAAAGAAGCAAACCAGCCTTCATTTGGAGCTAGGCTTGATAACATAGTTCAAACCGGAAATATGGTCAACCGTAATTACACAAGTCAAGAACTCGATTTTTTAATTTTATTTATTTATTTTATCATTGTATACATTTATCAGGCACGGACATATGAAATCATTAAAAACATGTTCAAACTTAGAAAGTAGGTGACTCTGCTGCATAAATATGCAGCATGAAGTGATAAAAAAAAGGTTAGTTCTGTTGAATGATACAAAGTAAGGATAAAACTGGATTCAAATTCAGCGCAGTTCTGCACAACAGAAACCAGAAACGTGCCTCAATGACGTCACTGTAGATGCAGGTAAAAGATCTCTTCAGCTTCAGAATGAGGTATGAGTTGCGTAACTGGTGTGTGGCGGGTGGTATTGAATTTCTTTGGATAAACAGAAGAATAATGTGTATAGATCGACCCATAGTGGTGCCTGAGCACCAGGCCCATTTTCTGGGGTTCAGATTCAGGACAAGACACACACTTTTCTGATGTTATAAAACCAATATAGTTTCCGTTCACACACTGTTAATTTATTTGTTTATTATTAACTCATTTACTTTTGTCAATCATGGCATTTGACATCGATATACCAAGTAAGATGTGTTGGTCCAGTCGCCTTAATAAAATTGTGTGATGCCCAGTACTACAGCGTTCACTCACATTGAGTCCCACTTATGGTGCCAACAATCCAGGGTATTCCGCATGCATGCGCGCCCTCTAGTGGCAAAGACTTGCAAAAGCACAATTTGCGGCGCAAAAACAGGACATGCTGATCAACCAATAACTAGACCCACCCTTAGCTTGTGATTATATTTGGGAGAAGAGGTAAAAAGTAGATTCCCCTTTACGTGACATATTAGTCTAGATTAGATTTGTCCCACTGTCAAATCCCACGTTATTTGACCCTTAAACTTTAGCGCACAATGGCCCATTATGACAACAGAAAATAGAAAACACAAAATAATTCAAAGCTTTTCCATGAAGCTCAAAACTGAGGCCAGCATGAGGGACTCATAGTAGTCCTCCATGACAGGGGTGTTTCAAAGCCCTACATTTAGAAGGGAAGGTTGTATTTCGAAGGGCCAAGTCCATATAGGCTTCCATCAGCTGCAGACTACAGAACCAATGAGACAAAGACCCTTCCAGGAACTGACTATACTGAGTGATCAGTCCCAAGGATGTTCGCCAGGGAGAGGTCCAAGAGCCTGAGAGAGAAGGACAACTTTCTCTGCCCTGGTCATGCCTGTGTGGTATATGGATGATATGACAAGTTTTGTTTTCTGCTCAAAGGTTGACTTGACCTGGTGCCATGTTTGGAAGGAACCTTGCTCATCGTTAGGCCCATGCTACAGTGAAGTATGGGGGAGGCAGCATCTTGCAGAGGGATGTTCTCTTACGGCATGGAGGGCACCAGAGATGTGGCTTCAGGACAGAACTGTACATCCAAAATTTCCAGAAAAGATCCCACCGATCACAGCACAAAAACTAAATTCAGAAAAGCAGTAGCTTTTGGAAAAACAAAATGTTTATTTCAGCACACGAACACTGTATATCCAGTCACTTTCAAAGCACAAAATGTAACAGTTTAGTCCTGAGAAATGGACACGGAACGTATTTGTGAAAGCACACACCACATGCCCATGAACACCCAGTAGCTTCACAACAGACAGACCGAACATGCC
This sequence comes from Synchiropus splendidus, assembly GCF_027744825.2. Classification (NCBI taxonomy): domain Eukaryota; kingdom Metazoa; phylum Chordata; class Actinopteri; order Syngnathiformes; family Callionymidae; genus Synchiropus; species Synchiropus splendidus. The sequence goes on from NC_071350.1 coordinate 3,816,114, forward strand.
AGACACCTGAATAATCACTTTGCATAATAAATGTTCTGTACAAAGTTCTATTGCATATTGATGAAACTGAACAAAAGGTGGAACATGAGCAGACTAAACATCAATATGAAACCCAAAAATGAAAAAAAAAACAACTCACATTCATGTCAAGGCAACCATGACGGACAGGCTTATAAAGAAGGCAAATAGTAACTGAGCTGCCATTTTACATAGACTGACATCTTTATGTTTTAATCTATACCAGGCAGTTCTGTAAAATATGGGATTAAAACACAATGATGAAATCCGTACCGAAAAACACAACATAACATGGAAGACACTGGCTTAAAAGCTTTAAAGCACTCCGTTTGCACACAACAAGTCACAATCCAACATGTATTCCATCATCTGAAATGTGATCGTAAATAAATTAAAGGAATGATCTGTACTTCGAGAAGTAATTCGGAATAAGCATGTTGGTTAATAAACCTAAAAAGTTTATGTGTAGAAAATGTTGTAGACGATATTGATATAAAAAATTAATAAATAAAAAATGACTTTTTAAAAAAACAACAGACCGTAGAAGAAATATATATGTGCAGTAAGAACAGTTATGTAAACTCAGCTCACTCGATCGAGAGTTCTAGGTCGTAATGAATAAAATTAACTTCATCTTCAGATCGAAGGAAATATTTCAATTCATCATGTAGCGATCACCTTCCTGATGATGCAACTGGGCTCACATTGTTCAGTTGATTAGGCCTAAAAACAACGACAAAAAAAATAAAAAATAATCGTAGTTCTCATTCATCTCAAAGGATAAAAACAAATTCTGAATTATTACAGTGAGAAGGACGAAACACTGTGGTGTGTGCCACAATGTCAAATCCTTCTTGTAGCGCAATTATTTGTAGACAGAATAACAAAAACCTTGTCGCAGATGTTGGTCTGGAGAATTAAAGAAATAATTACAAATCACAAAATCCCAATGGAAAATGTGTTAAAACATTTCTGTTTTTACAGCAAATATAACACCTGTTAAATTATATTCTTGTATAACTTTTTCTTCAAAATACCTCTATATTGTGCATAAATAGGAAAATAGATTGTACATAGAACAAATCCAAAATATTCTTCTGACGCTATGATTTCAGAACAGAGGGGAACGCAGAGACATTTACCATCCTCAAATATTCACAAAAATCTTTATACAAAAGTGTACATGAAGCCTGCGGCACACCTGGTCGGCAGATTGTTATTCCTCAGTGTGTTCTGGACAGACGACATTCAGCGCATGCATTACTCGCAGGCGCACTCAGACACACGCAAGGCATCGCAATGGTGCTGTGTTGAGGAGCTTTTAGCTGTTTCATTTCATCGGCAGGGACCTCTCCCTTGCATGATCAGTGTTTTTCATAGAGTTCACAAGACGGTCACCCACCATTGGTGTTGAGAGTGGCAGGAGGGCATCAAAAAAGCAGACCAGAAGTTGTTCCCTTGTGTTCTCTCTTAAACACAATCAACAAAGCGTCAAAAGGAGGCAGGGTAGTCTCGAGAGAGGGTTTGAGTCGGCACAGAGAGCTGCCTCCTGCAACGCCCAATCCTGAGTTCCAATAGTGTTTCGGGATGGAAACGCAGCAGTCAGAGTTTCCCCACCTAAAAAGGAAAATGAGATTACATTTCTTTTAACAAGTTACTGCACGTATTGAACTTCAATTAAAAGTAATAGTTTAGTGCAATGCTGCCTTTAAATGCACTGGGTCATTTTGGTTGTGGGTGTGCAAGTAGGCACAAGTGATGTTACATAAGGAGGGAAAATAAAGTGCATCACAAGAAACTGCAAACATCACCAGGAAGAAAAAAAGAAGATTGTATTTGACTGATTACAATGATGATAAGAATAATGCAGGAAATTGACTTTTTCACATCATGCTGTACTGCATGGGTGCCCAGAGTCACAATGATCTGCCTAACATAAAAATGCCAAACAAACATTTAATTATAAATATATTGAGTGTTCTATATTGCTCTTATTTGTTATTCTTTCTCTCTCCGCAGCAGGTTCAGGGAGAAAAGGCTTCAATTTGATGACAGACTCATTTTGCAAAGCATCAAGCTGAAAAATATTGAAAATAGACCTAAGCTATTTTTGTCCATAATAATCAAATGAGAGAAATATGACCTTATGTTCCTTCACATGACTCTTTCAAAACAGGAGGTTGCATGGTTGCAGTTGCATAAATCCATATTGCACAATGCAAATCTTACTTAGAAAGGTCAGTGAATTTCGTATACCATCTTAAAAATGCACGACTATATGTGTCTGAGTTTATTGCCAAGAGTGAGCACTTCGTAAACTTAAGGTTTTACTCACTAGCTGTTTTGACAGTGCAGAAACAGATCATTTAGACCTTGCGCATTTATCGTATAGGTTCGCGTATCATTACACAAGTTTAATATATGTAATTATATTATTCTCCATCAGCATTAACATAAATCATTTCAGCAATGTATTGCCATTTGCCGGCTTCTGGCCAGAGATGAGATCAGAGTTCATGCTAATGTGCTTTATCAAAAAACAAAAGGGTTATAGAAACGAGCAGTAATATAATATTCTGAATGTTGTGAATTATAATAAATGATTCATAATGAATCTAATGCATCACCTGACTACCACTCCAGGCATGTCCACCGCTCGGGTTCGTCACACATCTCATCTTCTTCAAAAAACATGGCATCCACATGCTCCGTCTGTTGGGTCAGAAAACAGCACTGACCTCAACTCTTCACTCTTAAACCAGACTAAAGGTTAAGATATGCCACTGCAAATGCCACGGACCTTAGGTACCTCGCATGTGTTATACATAGTTCCAGGGAAGGGCACGTGGTTGATTCCGGTCGCCATATCCACGACGATCTCGTCTCGATGCATGGGAACGGGAGGACCGCCGCGGTCCTGCAGGGCCAGGACGATGACTGTCGTGTTGTCTGCACGAAGCATGCGTTCCTTCCAAAACAGCAGTGCTGTGCATCCGAGGCGACGGGCACAAGACATTCCTTTTGGTCCCTGGATGAGAAATGAGATCAGATTACTCATTAATGTTTAGACTTTTCCATGAAAGCAACTTGGGATTGGCGGTGTGCCAAATCTTCCACTGATAGCAGGTCCATCCAGTCCCCCGTCTACAGAGGACTACACAAACTTAGCGTTTCATCCCAAGAGAGGTAGAAACATAGTGTCACTGTCACTCACCACCATTTTGTCGTGGCTATAACACATATTCACAGCATTGTTGGGTGGCATCATATTCCACAACCCGTCACTGCCAAGAATTATGTAGCGGTGCCTTTTAGGGTCAAGGGTCATCACAGTGGTATCTGGCTCTGGCGACACCACAAATTCGCCACTGTAGAAATCATAGCTCCACAGATCACCTGAAAACAACACGAGGAAATGTGTCATAGCTCTGAGAATCTAAAACAAAGACAATGAGAATTCAACCAGGATGTCACCATCGACTGAGCATCATAATTACCAAGTGATCGTGCAACTGCTAAGAATGGAATCTGGTCGATAACTGTACTCCTCCTGACAGGACCATTGTGGGTTAATCGGGGCCGCTTCCACACGACACGGTTCACACCTGATTTCTTCATGACGCTTTGAGAATAAAAGTGACATCAGAAAACAATACCAAATTAGTCGCCATCTTCATTGATCCAGGGATTAGCACCTCACTCAATCAAACCTAGACGATGCCTTTCATATATTTTAAATAGGTTTTACAGTTACAAATTGACCATAAATTTCAAGGTTATTTTTGAGAATAACTAGACACACGACATGAGACAAAAATCTGGTAAGTCAAGACAGTGACCACAAGGGCAGCTGCCTAACCGGAGGGGGGGGGCAACATAATGACTACATCGAATCTCTTTTAAACATTGTAGTGCACATGCCAGGCCTGCACGTGGCATTGTGATGCTCACTCAAAATTGAGGGAGGAATAATTCCACGATTCTCTGAAAAGCATGAGTTTATGCCATTATCATTGGTTGTTTGCTGGTAATTATCATACAAGAAGGCATTTCACTTCAGGGGAGTTTAGGCAGCCACCTAAAATAAAAATCACAGTGGGAAACCTTGGAGCTGGCGTGGTTTCATAAACAGTAGGGTCAGTCTATGACAATGCTTTGCACAACGAGAGGAAGCAAAAATAAAGGTCCGTTCTGTCATGCTTGGAGAGCAGCTGGGGAGCAAATGCACACATGTAAATCATACTGTATGCAAAAATACCTTTGAATGGCTGCTTATGAAACGTCATAGACTCACCTTCCGCCTAGGCGCTCAATCCTCTCTTTCTCTTTCGGGAGCTCTGGTTTGTGGTCTTGCGTGACTTCCAGAGCTTGGAGATTGATGTCCGACTCATTTTCTTTGACTCCAACAACGACTGCCGAGTCTCCAACATGGGCAACATACATGTGTGCCCCACGGATCACAATCACACTGGCTGTGGTTCCAGATGTACTGGGCAGACCGGTAATTGTCTTCGGCCACTCCGCTGGAGAAACACAGATACAAATATTTGGTCAACATTTTAAATGCAACTTAATATTTTTTCTTATTCAAACTTGTATTGCTTTAATAATGAATAATAATGTCTCCAGCACTATAGCCATGCCGGGGCCTCTGCAGATTTCACCCTATATACTGAGATTTTCCCAGCGAAATGGGAGCCACCTGCTGTTTCGGTCAATATGAAGCGCAATATGTTTGACTAATAACTCAATGTGCTCCCTGATTGATGAAGCAGACATGGTGGTAGACAAAATGACCAGATTACTAGTTTAGTTAAATCAAAGATTATCCCCACCAAGAAGAGCCACAAAGGCAACATTTTGTCCCAATCACAGAGATTAAGTCAAGGCATCACTGTCGATAATTTTTAGTGAATATTTTGTGGTCTGTTTTTTAAAACAAAAATAAGTAAATAGATAGAAAACAGTAAAGGAATTAAAACTGTCAACCTGTTTCAGACAATCCCAGTCATAGATGGTATCTAGTGCTAGATCACAGCAAAAAAAAATCGATGACGGTTCAGAGACATGGTTCAGAGACAACTGACACAAAGATAAGAAGCAGAGGTAGAAAGGACAGAATCAGGAAAGAGAATATCAGAGGGACAGCTCACGTAGAGAAGTGTTGAGCTAAAGTTAGGGAGGCCAGACTTGGATGGTTCAGACACGAGGACAGAATAGACAGGGAACATGTTGGACATATAATATTAGAAATGGATGAGAGGAAGACAACCAGTGAGGTTCATGGATGTGATAAAGGAGGACACGAAGAGGATAAAAGTGAGTAGAGAGGATGCACAAGACGTTAAGTTAAACAGGACTGACTTTTGATGGAAATACCTGAGAGGAAATGAATATCAAGTTAGGCTTGCATATGCACGTGAGAGAAGATTGTTGATGTACACAATGTTTGTTGCTGTACACAACACCAATTTATATCATAGAAACAGGGGAAAACTACAGTATCAGACTTTAAACTAGTTCAATGTCTGAAATATATTCTTTGTCTCCACATAGTAAGTCTACATTCAGTTATCATACATTTATAAGTGATTATTCAATTCATGACCTCTCTAGGAGACAAATTAACATTGGAGAATGGTACCAGATTAAAAAATATATAATAAAATTTAAAATAAAATAAAGACAAGATCCAATAACTGGATGAGCCATGTATCATTATGAGGTGAGCTGTAACTCCATTACAACTGCATAACCCAGATCAAACTGAGACTAATAAATCCAAAGCTATTGGGAGCGGGAAACTTCATGTGTATTTATACATCGCTGATGTGCATATTCAAATAGCCAAAAACATGGTGCATTAGGGAAAAAGTCGGGCATTTACAACTCCCCTCACACAGTATGTACCAGTGCAGTGACAAGAGAGTACGTAAGCGATGGATAAAGCTCATGGAAATATATCAGCGCAGCTTAACACAAAACTGGCTTCACCACCTGCTTCGCCTGCTTGAATAGAGTCATGTAGAAAGTCAACAAACACTGTAGTTATTGAAATCTCTAACATGACCTTGTTTTGAACTACAGTGACAGGCGCACCAACAGAAACAGGTGCCATTTTTATTTTGTTGCCTGTGTGATTCAAGAAACACGGTTTAACCCTCAGATGCACTTTGTATCACATTCACGATTCTCCTTGACATGACTGCTGACACTGTGCCTCATCTCAACAAAAACACATAAACATCTGACTAAATCATAGAGATCCTTTAATTGTGTAAGTGTGAAGTTGCCTAAATATTTCACATGTATACAACATTTCAATGTATAAAGAAAAAGTATTTCTAACTACTGGAATACTATTCAAATATATATCTATAACAATGCTAGCTGCAATCCAAAACCTTCTGAAAACACTGAATCAGGGAAGAAAATCAAGATCAGAGTTTTTTTTATAGTAAGGTTGCATTGTAACCTCATATCCCAAGGAACCAACATCCCAGCAAACTACAGGTAAATCCATAATCCACGCACTGCGTTGGAAGATGATCAGTTGCCACGAGCGTCAGTAGTTTGGGTTCCTCTTCAGAAATGTGTTGCCAGTGTGCCGTGCAGAGCTACAGTAGAGCTACAGTATCAACATGGCTGTTCAACATGGAGGAGGGAAAAGAGGGGAGACCCCCTGCTTGTAAACACCACACAATAAACACAGCCACCCCTGTCTCCCGGTGATGTTAGCTCCTCATTTGAGTAACACTCGACCTTCTTCGTTAACACACGTGCTCAAACTTACGTAGTTGCTTCCACATCGCATGGTGACAGGCGATGAAGCCTTTCCGAAGAGCAGCACATACTTCGCTGTGATCCTTTGACCAGAAGCCACGCTGCCTCTTCAGCAGATCCCATAGGTTCTCTCGAGCGAAATGAGCCGCTTCACGACCCCCATGACCGTCAAACACAGCAAAGAATGCCACAGATTTCCGAGTGTCGACAACATGCTCGGCCAGTTGGTCGCCGGGTGCGTTGCCGCTGCTCTCCTCGTTCGAGAGGGACTCAACCCACATCGCAGAAACTGGGGCAGGCTCGCCATCACTGTGACAGCCTATGGTTTCAGTCTGTTTTGTGGGTTCAACCTCGGAGTGTTCCTGTCCTCCGTGTCTCTGAGACTTAGGGTACTCCTCCACTGGCGGCGGCGGCGTCGGCTCATACTCGATCCTTATCTCGACAACATCCTCCATGTATTTCCTCCCGCCTTGCTCCGAAAATGCACTCATTCGAAATATTATGGAGTCGTCCATGGTTTCGAACGCCTGCTAACAATTACTCAAACAAACTGGGCACATGTAGTCGACAACTGTGGCACGCAGACTGTAATTTTTAAACCAATTTTGCCGCGACTGTATGGCCGAAGGCTTCCTTCCTTTTTGTTTATCCCTTTCGCCACGTCCTGTTTTACGTGATGACGTCATAGACTAGCGCCTGGCGACGCACTGGCGGGAGAAATTTAAACGCCAATGCTCCCAGTTCCGTGAAGAGAGCGACTTAAACACTCAGTCATTCAAACGACGATGACTGTCTTGAATCTTTTCAGTTTGCATGAAAATGACAAGTGCAAGTAAATATGTTGTTTTGCTCTACAAATGTGTTTTAAAACTAATATGTACATTTAAAGTGTGTAAGCAAAGTTTCAATGCAATAATCATCAAGACAACACACAAATGCAATACTTTTTATTGTGAGCCTCTCATTCATTCATTTCAAATGAAGCAAAGACTTCAAGATTGTGAACTCTGAAAGAGAGAACAGTAAAGACAGCAAGTTGAGAGTTAAATTCTAATGAGTACAAATGGGCAAATCCACAAATATATATTGCACCTTTGTAGTTCACAGTAGAATGGACCTTAATATGATTGTCAAGCATATATAATAACATTATAATATAATGTGCCCCTTTATAGGTGTAGAATGGCCAAAGGAAAAGTCCAGGGCTGCTTGTTTCTTGTTTCTTTGGCTCACATCCATCTCCAAATTGTTATGTGTCTCCAAAATAAGCAGACAGAATCACATTGAAAAAATGTTGATCAGAATTAAAAAAGGTGAGACTGTTTAATCATGCAGACATTTTCATTCTGACAAATATAAATCTTGTAACATTACTCGTCACATGTGAAATGTAACATATAAATATTTTTGTCGGACTAACTCATTAATATTATGCTAAGTTATCGTTACAATCGAAAATTTGGATAATGAGACGAATAAAATTACAGATTTAGCATAGAACTGTTGCATCACAACAATATAATATAATATGATCAGGTAATCTGTTGGAAGTCTCTTTTACTTCCATTGTTGCAGACAATGCACATCAACTTCAAATATATGGTCAGTATGTTAACCATTGCCTCTGCATTTTCAGGCAGCGGACTTGAGTCTTCCACTGTTCACATGGTTCTGATGTGCACCACACTTATTTGGAGACTCAAGTTGTTGACTTTGTTGTGGTCCGCCACTGTAGCCGTCACTAGCTTAGTTGGCTCAGTAGGCTGAAGTGATTTCACCCATTTATAAGACATTTCTTGTGTATGTTTTTGGCTGAATCATTCATCACGTTTCACTTAGTTTTAAAAGGACATTCTGTGTGATTTATTCAATGATCGCTATGACTTTACCAATCAGTGTTTTTGTGAGGAATGCAGTGTTATTGACCGAAGATCCGAGGACCGACATGAAAACATTGCTTGACGTTTGTCTATTTGTTTCACACGCTTCTTTTTCTCTTAGGAAATCCAAATCAACAAAATTGGACAGATAAGAAAGTAGAATCTACGGGTGTAACCGCATGGTCATTGCCTGTGAAAGATCATGTGCTCTCATAGTAACAGACTGTATTTTCCTGTTTCCCTTCAGGTCTGTCGACTCTGAACACTGATTCCAGTCTGGAGATGCCTTTTCTGACCTGTGACTTCTCTGAGAATGAGCAGCATTTTCAGGACTACTGTTCACAGCACACTTTGACAGGTCATATCTCATTGAAAGCTTTACATTTCAATTTGTTTGAACGGGTTTTGGTAATAGCTGGAATACAGGTAACAGCATTGGATACTGTTACCCCACCTGCACGTGGTTATTAGCTCGACACAATGCCAAATAACATGGACACAAACATGGCAATGGATGCAATGAAGTCGTTTGTCATGGACTCAGGGTTTCATCTGTCTGCTCTTCTCTCTGGCTAGATCCAGCCCAGTACAGTTGTGAGGACCAGGGGAAGCTGCAGTTTTCTCAGGAGATTGCTTTTGTGATGGCTGGACCTCTGATGCAAAAGCCACACAACAGTCAGATGCTGCAGTCGTTCCCAGGTTCCACAGACGGACGGACATTTAGATTTGATCAAACACTTCATCCAGTAGAATCACTGACATAATTCACCTGACATATGACTAAGTTGATAAAGTGTGTTGTTTCTTGGGCTGTCAATATATTAGAAGCTTTAATCTGAATCAACGACAGTAGAGGTGCGTGAACTTGCGATTAATGGCAAATTAATCACACATTTTTCATCTGTTCTCTGTGTGACTCACCTTTTCAGTGCCTCTGAGGTTATTCTGGAGAATGTTCTACTTGTTGGCTTGTTGTGGCGGACAAACGTTTCCATGAGGAAAACATTCATTACCACTCCCGTGTTGATACAATCTTCCTTTGAGTTGCATTTGGAACAGACAATGCAGCTTTGGTGGGATTGAGTGATTCAAATTTTGATCTCGTCACAGCCCTAGTTTTTAGTGTTCAAAGTGTTTCAATATTCTTTTATCATCGTATTGTTGAATCTGTTTTGTTCTTTCCCACAATGCAACTGCTGGCATGTTTTTCTTCATCAGATTTGTCAGCCATGATCGCGGGCCAGCCTCCGAATGCAGTTCCTCCAAACAATGACCACTGGCAGGGCATGACACATTTGCCATACAGCTGTCCCCATGCAGAGCCTGGTCACTTTCTCATACTCAACACTGCATGAATGCTCTCCCACATTGCAGTATTTATTGCTTGAGCAGACGAACTGTCAAACTTTTCAATTCAATATCTGAATACAATTACTCATGGTGAATCCAACTTGCTTGACTAAATGTGCTTTTATTGCATTTACTCTTCAGTTCTAGCAGATCCCAGTTTCTTTGTGGTTCCTCTGAGATTCTTCAGTGTACCACAAATGTTGAGCTTCCAACAAGCAGGTCTGTGGTCCACTAAAGATCAGTGATTGGGATTCAATACTGTTTATACCTGCTCTGCACGGAGAAAGTTGAAAGTGACATGAGTGTCGTTATCTTGACAGCTGGTGTCCTTTGTCATGTCCAAATCAACAACACTGGTCTCCTTGAGCTGCTGAAGGAAGATGACTCTGACGGCACGACAGAGCAACAACCCTCACAGAAGCAGTTTCTCCGCTTAGCAAGGAATCGGTGAGCAGGATGGTGAACGTGTTGTGATGGATCTCATGGTGGTAGTTGATGTTCGTCATGGAGGAATTGGTGGAATGTCTGAGAACTAGCTCCGCATCCTGTTGATGAAGAGAAGTGCACACATTATCACCCTTAAGTCAAGTTTTACCTTCAAAAAGAAAAACACCAGTGATTATAACTGGATTCGTGGTTGTTCTCAGGTGTCCTCTTTGTCCCTTTCCAGGACTCATGACAGAATGACAGACAAATCGACTGTCGTTTCTAAAGTGCGGTGCTGTTTGTCACTTGTACGTGCGGGAATCTCACTGTACCTTTGGTGCATGTATGTTCCAGGGAAGCTGCTCGACAGGCTCGCCGGTGGAAACGTGACTACATCAGAGCTCTGCAGCATCGTGAAAGTGAGCTCCAGAAGCTCAACAAGAGCCTGCTTTAGGAGATTCAAGCGATCAAAAGCAAAATCCTCCCTATGGCTCTGGATTAACTAACTAACTTATTCACATATGTTGATCGTTTTTATGTCAGTGTGTCTATATAGTAGCGCTGTCAAAGAAGCAGGCAGAACAAGTAGCGTCACAGCCATTTAGAAAAACTTAAACAGAGTGAGAGTCATATGCATCCTTTCAGTCATGGTCTGAACATTTAACATTACTGTAACCCTAAATTACCTAACTACCACAACACTTTTGTATTGCTTTACCTAAATTAAACACAAAAATTTACACAACAAGTTCACTACCCACAGTCCTTCGCGACACGGTTCACCCAGGTCGCTACAATATTGGGTGCGTTCAGGCACAGCCAGGCCGACGCAGCACCGATCGGCGACAGCTTGCGAGAGCTTATATAGAAGATACCCTGGCTGCAGCCTGGAGAACGGGGCGGAGCTCAACGTTGAGATACACCGACATTGAGTTCATGCGTTCTGCCCCCTACACAAAACCGACATGAAGGAGTGGGAAAACGAGGAAAAAAAATATCTTCACTTGTCACTAATTGTATACTCGAGGAGAGCCATTTTCATCTGTAAAATGATAATTTAAAAATTAAGCAACTAACGTAGGAACATAACGTAGACTGTCTTTATGGCGCCATCATGTTGTACATTTTTACAACTGCACGTTATTTTATCAGCGTCTTGAGTCTACTCAATTTACATGAAAATTACAGGTGGACAAAACAGATACTTAAGTCTTACTCTGAAATAAGACTGTTGTGTTACTCAAATGACAGACTGTGTGGTTTCGCTGTACAGATGTGTTTTAATACTGTAGCGTCTGCTGGGTGTCACAAAAAACAACTGTTCCGTAGTTGACAATCTTCTTTTTAATTCCGTGAAACTCTGTGGATTGGTCTCATAGAAACAACAGCAGCTCCTGGCTCTCCTCAACAACACGAAACAAAACTCCCTCTCTCCTTCAGCGCAGCCCCTCGCTCCATCCCCACTCACCCATCACCACTGAACCCTTAAAGGAACAGCATAAACATAAACCCAGAACGTTACATTGCCCCCCCCTTAATAAATCCCTTGCCCCGAGGGATCACAACAGAAATCATGGAGGTGCGCGGGAGCGCCTCTGCGGCCTCCTCGGAGTTGAGGAAGGTCCTTCTTGTCCAGGTTCCACCCCCTGATGTGCCAAAGGTGCTATGTGGGACTGGGATGGGGAGTCACTAACAGGAATAATTTCCTGATCCTGTGATGTGGCTAGCGCCCTTCCTTGAGATGACAGTGCAGAACCATGGCGTTGTTGCGGGCGTGAGTCCCCGTGGTAGGGTGCGAGTCTGTCCCGGTGAAGAACCACACGTCGTCCCCTAGGTGGCAGCTGAACCCTGTAGACCACTTCCCTCAGTCTTTCTAATATTTCACATGGCCCAACCCAGTGGCAATCTAGTTTTGGACATCGTCCCTTCTTCCTCTTTGGACTATACACCCGAACCAAGTCACCAAACTTGAAATCTCTTCCTCTGGCCTTGATGTCATGGTTCCTTTTTTGTCGATGGCCCGCTTTCTGCAGCTGATCCTGGGCAAAAGCATGTGCTGACTCCATCCGATCCTGTAACCTGCGCGCATACTCAGGCCCAGGTAATAAAGCTGGAGCATCTGGCGGTCTGCCGAATATCATTTCTGCCGGTGTCCGGAGTTCTCTACCCAGCATGAGCAGGGCAGGTGTGCAGAGTGTGGAGTCCTGTACAGCTGACTGATAAGCCATCAAGATGAAGGGAAGGTGCAAATCTCAGTCTTTCTGGTGTTCTCCTGTGACAATGGCTAGCTCTTTAGCCAGGGTTCTGTTGAACCTCTCAACAAGCACATTTGCAATAGTCTGTGATTCTTGATCTGGAATGGCAAAGCCTCAGGCCACTTTGTGAAATAGTCCATAGCAACCAGGACAAACCGATTTCCTCTGTCGGTGAGAGGAAATGGACCCATTACATCAACTGCTACTCTATCCATGGGCGCTCCCACTGCTAGCTGTTGAAGCTGGGCGTGGGACTGACCCGTTGGGCCTTTGTATGATGAGCAGTGATCACATCGCCGACAGAAGTCTTCCACATCTCTCCTCTGTTGACCCCAGTAGAACCCTTGTTGTATCCGACGAAGCGTTTTTGAACCACGATCTGCCACCTTACTTGTCCGGTGCTTGGCTCCTTCCATGCCCGCTGGAGCACTCCATCCTTGACCCTCAGAGTCTCAAACTTGGAGTACAGTCCTTTCATGGTTGGCGAACATCCTGCAACACCGTCCCAGGACGGCTTTTGGTCCAACTGTACCCACTTCTCCACTCTGCTACATCAATTAGCTGTGTTTCTTTGCAAGCAGGACCTTCCTCATCCTGGCAGAAACCTGACTCCTCTTCAGCACGCAGTTCTGCTTCCCGTGCCTCTCTCTTTCTGCAGTACTGGCAACCATCACTTGCACAGGGTCGTCGAGACATGGCGTCAGCGTTGGCATGTCTGGTCCTTGCCCTGTGTTTCACTTTGAAGATGTATGGGGCGAGCTCAAGGACAGCAACCACGTAAGTGCTGAATCGTCTGTGTGCAGAGTAAAAGGAAGGCCACCCAGGTAGTACCTGAAATGACGTATGGCCTTGACAATGGCTACGAGTTCCCGGCGTGTTACACAGTATCGTCTCTCGGCTTTACTGAAAATCTTGCTAAAATAAGCAATCACTTTCTCCCCATCTGGTCCGACTTCACTCAGCACCACTCCCATCCCCACATCGCTTGCATCTGTGTCCAAGACAAAAGGTAGATCTGGTTGGGGAGGGGCGAGAATAGGAGACTCTGTCAAAGCCTTCTTCAACAGGCTGAAGGCTTGCTCACATTCAGTAGACCAAGCAAAGTCCTTTTGTTTCTGTTGCAGGCAAAACAGTGGTGCAGCTATACAGGAAAATCCACAAACAAATCTCTGGTAGTAGGATGCAAGTCCAATAAAGCTTTTCAGTTCCTTTACACTAGCAGGGGTTGGCCAATCTTTCACAGCCTTTACCTTCTCGTCTACAGTGCTGATACCCTCGCCACCAACCCGATGGCCAAGGAACTCCAGTTCCTTCCTCAAGAAGGTACACTTGTCGGGGTGAGGTTTTAGACCTGCAGCCTTGATACGCTGAAAAACATGCCGCAGGGCTTCCAACACTACACAGAATGAGCTTCCATGGACCAGTATGTCGTCAAGATAGACCAGACACTCCTGATGCGGTATACCAGCCAAAACTTTTTCCATAAGTCGTTCAAATGTTGCTGGGGCGTTGCATAATTCGAATGGGAGAACTCTAAAGTGCCATAGCCCTCTGCCAGTGCAAAAAGCAGTCTTAGGTCTGGCCTCTGGGGCTAGAGGCACTTGCCAATATCCACTGCGCAGGTCAAGAGATGAGAACCATGAGGAACCAGATATTAGATCAAGTGACTCATCAATGCGGGGCAGCGGGTATGAATCCTTTTTTGTAACACCATTCAGTGGTCTCTTGTCCACGCAGAACCTCATTTTATCGGTAGGGGTCTTGGTTTCTCTGTGGGACGGACCATTTCAACTTCCAGACCTCCTGGAAAAACTAGTGTGTTATTTTCCAAGTCCAACTTGCAGCGTGTCGCCCGCAGAAAGTCCCTTCACCCAAAAAGTCACTATACTTCGTCCCAGCATTGGAGCTAATTCACCTGTTACTGTTCTCAATTTCACTGTAGTAGGTTCCACTTGGGTCCCAACTGGAATCACATCAGGTCGTACTAGAGTGGCTATGAAGCCAGTGTCGACGAGGGCAATGCAGGGGGTTCCTTCCAGGCTGATGGGAATGTGGCAAAATCCCCCAGCCTGGGTCCAGCCGACAACTCTTGCTAACTCAGTCATGTCAACTCTTTCAGGGGAAGGTGAAATCAGTTTTCTCAGTTCATTTGTCTCATTTCCAGTTACACCACATAAAGGGTGGGGCACGGAAACTGGGGTCTGCATCGTCCCATTTACACAGACCCCGGATTGTATTCCTGGGCCTTGGGGCACTGCACCTTAATATGGCCGACCTGCCCACAAATTTGCCCACATTCACCCATGCAGGCTTATCCTCTTGCCATCTGCTTCACACAAGCCTTGTGTTCCGCCACTCGGTCCATCTCCTCTGCCACAGTATAGTTCATAATTTCTTCTTTAATCTTCCTGTGTACATCAGACTTGCCTTGTTTCATCGCCATGTCAATTCAAAGCAGCAGTAATTGCCTTCAAGCTTGCTTTTCTTCTGACACCAATGTAGCGTCTGCTGGGAGTCACAAAAAACAACCGTTCCGTAGATGACAATCTTCTTTTTAATTCCGTGAAACTCTGTGGATTGGTCTCATAGAAACAACAGCAGCTCCTGGCTCTCCTCAACAACACGAAACAAAACTCCCTCTCTCCTTCAGCGCAGCCCCTCGCTCCATCCCCACTCACCCGTCACCACTGAACCCTTAAAGGAACGGCATAAACATAAACCCAGAACGTTACAATACTAATACACACATTTCAATTGTGTACTCAACTCGCTCAAAATACTGGAGAACACAAAGTTTCAATACAGTAATTATCAAGACAACACACAAATGCAATTTGTTTTTATTGTGAGCCTCTCATTCATTAATTTCAAATGAAGCAAAGACTTCAAGATTGTGAACTCTGAAAGAGAGAACAGTAAAGTTAGCAAGTTAGACTTAAATTCCAATGGGCAAAAATGGGCAAATTCACAAACACTGTATGTGCAGTACCTTTGTAGTTCACGGTAGACTGGCCCTTAATATGATTGTCAACCATATAATGAGCCTCTTTATTGGTGTGGAATGGCCAAAGAAAAGGTCCAGGGCTGCTTGTTCCTTGTTTCTTTGGGATCTCACCTATCTCCAAATTGTTATGTATCTCTATATACACAACAAAATAAGCAGACAGAATCATCACATTGAAAACCTTTCAATTTTGTTTCAAAATCACTCCGATAGCAGACGATTTCCTCTCAACCATGTGGTAACTTTGCCGCGATCCTAAGACTCGAGCGTGCTGTGTTGAACTGGAACATGAACCTGCAACCTCGCAATACACCTATTTAGACGGGATTGGCTGATCAACCTGTCAGTCAAATTACTATTTTTCCTTTAATAACTATTCTTTTTTTCCCTTAACTAAAAATAAATGAGAAAAATAAATAACAACAAATAACAAAAAGCTCTCCAGAGTAGAATAGTAATAAAGAAAAATAAATAAATAAATAAATAAAATAATGACTTCAATTTCCAATAGAAATCATAACAATTTGGTTGTGTAATTGTTGCCGGGGCTACACTTGGATTTGAGTGTGTGTCATTGGATGACTGTCTACACTGTATGCGTCTAGCAATGGACTTTAACCTGCCACGACCATGTTCTCAACAGAATTTATTCATCATACCACATTCAACTGTATGTTAATTTAGCTCAATCTCTTGCCATGACTCACCCACATTGGTGACAATGAAGCACCAGAAAAAAAGCACCACACCAAGGTGAGTTTCATCTGATCAAGCACAACAAAAAGACATGAAGAAGTACTTTTTATTTTAAAGACACAATGTAAATGTACTTCGGAAAGTGCTTGTGTATCATTTAAAAATGAGTAGCGTCTCTGTCATCGAGCAAAAATGATTGTGCCATTAAAAACAATATATACACACTGACATAAAAACTATCAACATATGTGAATAAGTTAGTTAATCCAGAGTCTTGGGGATGATTTTTTTTTTGATCGCTTGAATCTCCTCAAGCAGACTCTTGTTGAGCTTCTGGAGCTCACTTTCACGATGCTGCAGAGTTCTGATGTAGTCACGTTTCCTCCGGCGAGCCTGTCGAGCAGCTTCCTTGGAACATACATGCACCAAAGGTACTGTGAGGTTCACGCACATACAAGTGACAAACAGCACACACACAGAACCGCACTTTCTTTTTATAACATTTTTTGCATCTGCAATTTACAATTCGCAATTTCCCATCCAGCTACCAACAAACCTCAAATATACACTTTACAATTATACAGTACAATGATATATTAAACATGATACATTCCACCAAACAGAGAGTAGAGTCCGAGTCCGGGAAATGTCCACATAAAGAAAGCAGAGAAAATACACAACATGTACAACATCAATCAAGCAATCGCTCTATTATCTATGGGCATCAAGGAACAGCTTCCATCGTTTCACAATATGTGTTTGAAGTCTAAGCAAGTAGGTGAGTCGTTCCATCTGATAGATTTCCATTACTTTGTCAAGCCACATCTGATATGTTGGTGGCTCAGGTTTTTGCCATTTAATTGTAATACATTTCAGAGCAGCTGTTAGTAGTATCTGCCATCTCCACCAAACAATCCCACAATTTCTCCAGCAAAATTGCAAGCAAGTGTTAGGACAGGTCTTATTCATTTTTGCAACCACCTCTGGTGTCAGAAAAAATCTTGTGACAACTTTCCATTTAAACACCCGCTATATGTTTGCATTGCGTACATATTTCTTCCCAAGTTTCAGTTGATATTTCCAAATTCAATTCTACCTCCCATCTTGCTTTAATCTTTGAGGTGTTGTGGCAGTTCAACTTCAAAAATATTTGGTAAATTCGACCAATTACTTTAGTTTTCCTATCAGCCTTTTGAATATGTTCCATAAATTGTTCCACCATGTTGTGTTGGGTTGGGCTCAGTTGTAAATACCGAAAAAAATCTGTGTTGGGCAGATGGAACGTTTCTTTCAACTGTTCGAAGGTATGAAAGTTTGCTTCCTTATGAAGCTGGTGTACGTCCCTCAGTCCATGCTCAGCCCATTTTCTAAAATTTGAGTCAATTTGTGATGGTATAAAAATGTTTGTAAAGGATGATATTGTTTTTGCCATTCCAAAATTTTATTTTTTTCCAAATATTCAGAGTGGCATTGGTCCAAAGTCCTGTTTTTGTCTCCCTCACAGCTACATTCCAAAAATGGAGGGCCTGCAATGGTAGATTACATTGGTCTTGTTCAATATCTAACCATCTTGTACTCATGTCATTCATGATCCAAGTGGTGAGAGGTTTGAGTTGTGCATCCCAGAAGTAATATTTTAAGTTTGGAACTTTGAGGCCGCCTCTTGCTTTAGGTAGCTACAGGGTTTTAAGTCTTAAGGTACGTTCATACCGAACTCGACTTTTCAGTCGCGGTAGCGTCAGTCATCAGTAGCAGGTAGCTTGCTCAGGTAGTGATTAGTTGCCACCTGCCCGGTTCGAACACGTTGCCAAAGTAGGTCAGTCGTCGAGGGGCGTGGTCTCAAGTTGTTGTGGACGGTCGATTGAAGATGGCACAACCAGTGCTCACTACTTATTAAATGAAAACATGGAAAAAGAGACGTCTCTCGTTTCGTAGCATTCGCCAGAGCCACTCACACTGGTGAATTTAACCACTTCCTCCTCCAGCAGCGTCACCGGGATACGGCCGTTTCGAGCGGTACTTCAGGCGGAACCGCCGCTAGTTGGATGACCTGTTAGTCCGAATCAGTGACCGAATACAGGACACCAAGTGCCCGCGGTCTGTCCTCGGTAAGCAGCTCGATGTGTTGTTATGTACGACGACGTGTCCAAGTCTTTCTGAACTGTCATCAATTCATGAACTCGGTCATATCTGCTGTATGCTTGAAGTAATTTTCGGAAATACGTAATTGTAGTAATCAATTAATGCAACAGTTAAATGCATTGTGATCAAACTATTTATCCTTCACCTTCACCTTCACCTTCTTCTGCCGCTTATCCGGGGTCGGGTCGCGGAGGCAGCATTCGGAGCAAGGAAGCCCAAACTTCCCGGTCCGCACAAACCTCCTCCAGCTCCTCCCGGGGGATCCCGAGGCGTTCCCAGGCCAGACCGGAGACATAATCTCTCCAGCGAGTCCTGGGTCTTCCCCGGGGTCTCCTCCCGGTAGGACATGCCCGGAACACCTCCCCAGGGAGGCGTCCAGGGGGCATCCGGATCAGATGCCCGAGCCACCTCAGCTGGTTCCTCTCGATGTGGAGGAGCAGCGGCTCCACCCCGAGCTCCTCCCGGATGACCGAACTCCTCACCCTATCTCTAAGGGTGCGCCCAGCCACCCTGCGGAGGAAACTCATCTCAGCCGCTTGTATCCGCGATCTCATCCTTTCGGTCACTACCCAAAGCTCGTGACCATAGGTGAGGGTGGGAACGTAGATCGTTCTACTATTTATCCTGTGAGTTGATATACTGTTGTATGGTTGATATTTATTTTGTTAAATTATCACCAACATATATACTGTATGTTTACATATCCATGTGTGTTTTATATTTTTCAGGTATTCGGTAACAGGAGACTCATCACCAACTGCTTTTGCTGTTGGTGAGACCGTCCACTTCCAGGAGCTGACCAGAGGACCATGGCCACCGACCGCATATGTTTTCGTCGCAGATGAGGCTTCTCCTTTGTGGAAAAAACCGTTATCAGTGCACCACAACTGCTCGTTCAAGAGTCACCCACCTATTTTAACAAAGCATAGGTCCTTCCATGTATAATTCATCTCTGCAATAAAACAAAGCTGTGTTCAACTGAATTTGTTGACATTTTGCAAAGAGCTTTTGATGTAATTTTTTTCTGTGAAGCCATTTTTCACCAAAAAAATGTTTTGTCAAACTCTTTATTTGCAAAAATAAAACTCATTCATTTATACTCATTCAATACACACAGAATCATAGTCAAACTTGAAGTGAACTACGTAGGTGTGTTTTGAAGGATCGTCCCCAGAGGGACGAGGGTCAAGAGAGGAAGTGGGGCGGCATCCGGTTCTTTAATGAGACTGTGGCTACAAAGAAAATAAATGAAGGATCCAAAGATCCAAATTTCAGTCAGCTGTTGTTTTGCTTGGTAACATGTGCATTTTAAATTTATGTGGAACCTGGAAGGAGGACCTTGAAAACTGTCCCTTCTTCTGAGCTGGGTTTGTGGAGGGAGTACATTAGTAGATGTTTGAGCTCAGCTTCAGCATCGGGGGACACCTTCCTCTGTAGGTCTCTTCCATCGGTGTCCTGCACATAATGAAAGTTGAGTTCAATTACATGCCATAGTGATGAGTACTAATAAATAAAATCTGTATAGGACAGCAATAGTTAACCTAAAGCAAGTCATGTCACTATGACAGTGCTTGAATGATGTCGAACAATAACATTTAATAAAAAAAAAAATACAATAATACTAGTACTAATACTATTTCTACATACATCAGGAACAGCAGTGGATGAGGAGGGGCCAGTGGCAGGTGGAGGAGATGCAGCAGCACCAGGTGAAGCGGGAGGAAGATCCATCCTCCTCCTCATCATCATCACCAACATCATGAGTGGATCCATCCTCCTCCTCTCCTTAATGGCAGCATAGCGTGATTACATTATTGTACTAGCTGTACAGAAAAAAGCAATACAGAAAGCTACATACGTGTTTTTAATATATATTTATCTAGTATTCAGAATGTCCCCACTAAATTAACGTGCGAACCTACCTGCTACCTTGCTGCTGCAGCTGCTGCCTCTCCAGTCATGTTGGCCGAGGTCTCTCTTGGAGATGAAGGGCTCTCGAAGAGAGGACGGTGAAGAACAAGACAAGATTCTTCCTATTTATGTTCCGGTGGAAATTAAAAAATGCACAATTTGTGTCACTCTCAACAGGATAGCGGAAAGTCTGCATGTAAACAACCGCAGCGATTTGCTTCTCCTCTGCCGGGACACGCCACTCGCGGATCTGGTCTCTGATTGGTCAATGCTCCGCGACTGGTCGCAGTAGTTAAAAAAATTGAACTACTGCGACTGTCGCAGTAGCCCAGTTGTGTCGTCTTGAGTAGCCGGAATCGCCGCATGTAGCTCAAATCGCGTAGCATCGCACACTCCAGTCATGTCGCGGCCATGTTGGTCGCCGCTGATCGCCCAACTCCATTGACTTTGTATGCAAATCAGTCGTGTCGCTCACGGAAGTCGCGTTCGGTGTGAACGTACCTTTATTCGTGGTCTTCTCCACTGCCATAAGAATTTGGAAATCAATCTGTTTAGCTCATCAAATGTGTATTTCGGTACATCGACAGGAAGCATCTGAAAGAGATATAAGAGTTTAGGAAGTACGCTCATACATACACTTTCTATTCTACCTAATCGCGATAGTGGAAGTAATGTCCATCGTTCAAGGTCTCTTATTCTCCGTGTTTTCCGCTCCGTGTTCTTTCTCTCGCTCCGTCCTCTTACTCTCGCTCCTAGTCTCTCTCTCCTCCCGTCTGCTCTTATCCTCCTGCTCCGGGATAGTGTGTTCGAGTGTTTGTGTGCTCGCTATTTTAGTTCTGCCTGCGTGGTATTTATTTTCCTCAGTTTAAGTGTGTGTTTACCTCTACCGAGCGTCCTTAGTTTGATTGTAGCCTCGTGAGTTTTAGATCCGAGTGAGATTTTCTGTTGTCCCGGTTTTCTCAGGGTTGTATACTTACAACTGTTTTCTGTTCTAGGTTTATCCCTCTCCCTGCGTGTTTGTCCCTCGCGCTCCACTTTGGTGTCGTCGTCTTCAGATTTCATTATTGTTTGTGTATTATTTTCATGTTTATTGTATTAAATCTGTATTCACTTTTAATCTCGCTTGTCCGAGTCACTAGCGGCCGGTCTAATCCGTCCCTCCTCCTCTACTTTGGGTGCGGGTTTCTTTTTTGTGAATAAGAAAGACAAGTCTTCTGTGGGTCTAAGATCATTTGCATTTGGGTCTAGCTTATTTAACAAACATGACAGAACCATCTGGCCTTGTCCCCAACCCAGCAATGGTTATAAACCTACAGAAGGCTTTAGGCTCCCAGGGCACGAGGATCACTAATCTTGAAAGAGCGAGCCAAAGTATCCTGGAGCAGCTGCAGAAGATCTCAGCCTCTCTCGCCAACTCCGGATCTCGTGGGGTCTCTGTTTATATTGTGGCCAACCTGGTCGCATCCTTCGTTCCTGTCCGGTCCTTAATAAGGACCAGGCTCTCTCTCTTCCTCCCCACCGGCCATATGATTGTGCTATAGACCTGGTTCCTGGGGCTCCTTTTCCCTCTAGCTGACTTTACAATGTGTCCTGTCCAGAAAGGGTAGCTATGGAGAAATATATCAATGAGTCACTAGCGGCCGGTCTAATCCGTCCCTCCTCCTCTACTTTGGGTGCGGGTTTCTTTTTTGTGAATAAGAAAGACAAGTCTTCTGTGGGTCTAAGATCATTTGCATTTGGGTCTAGCTTATTTAACAAACATGACAGAACCATCTGGCCTTGTCCCCAACCCAGCAATGGTTATAAACCTACAGAAGGCTTTAGGCTCCCAGGGCACGAGGATCACTAATCTTGAAAGAGCGAGCCAAAGTATCCTGGAGCAGCTGCAGAAGATCTCAGCCTCTCTCGAGCAGTCTTCGCCTCCACTAGGTGGGGCTGATTCAACACAATCAGCTCCTGCCCCAGTACAACACCTTGCCAATGTTCGCGAACCGACCATCCCCGCTCCGGAGGTTTATACGGGCAAACCTGGGTTCTGTAAGAACTTCTTTTTTCAGTATTCCCTTGTGTTTGACTCTCAGCCTTCCCTCTTCCAGACAGACAGAGCCCGCATTGTCTTCTGTATAAACCTCCTCCGCGACAAGGCCAGCCAGTGGGCTATTTTTCTCTCCTATTTTAAATCATTTTCACACTGCCACAGAAATGTGTTTTCAACGCACCTTTTAAGAGTGGTCCCAGTGCTTCTAAGTGCTTAGTCTCTGTGACACAAGACTTCCCCAAGGAGTCTGTGTTCGAATATTCCATCCGTTTCTGGATTTTAGCAGCTCAGGCAGGGTGGAATGAGCCAGCGCTCATGTCCATTTTCTTCAATGGCTTGGCACTTAATATTCAGGACCAACTCTCCCTCCGCGATGAACCTAATTCCTTGGAGGAAACTCATTCTATTAGCCATTAGAATAAATAATAGAATAAGACAGCACTCCGCGAACCACTCACCACGTGGTGTCACCAATCCCGTTTTCTCCACCTGCAAACAACCTGCCATCTGAAGTCCTTCCATCCTCTGAAACTTCTGAGCCCATGCAGGTGGGGAGGACGAGACTGACGCCGGAGGAACGCCAACTCCGGATCTCGTGGGGTCTCTGTTTATATTGTGGCCAACCTGGTCGCATCCTTCGTTCCTGTCCGGTCCTTAATAAGGACCAGGCTCTCTCTCTTCCTCCCCACCGGCCATATGATTGTGCTATAGACCTGGTTCCTGGGGCTCCTTTTCCCTCTAGCTGACTTTACAATGTGTCCTGTCCAGAAAGGGTAGCTATGGAGAAATATATCAATGAGTCACTAGCGGCCGGTCTAATCCGTCCCTCCTCCTCTACTTTGGGTGCGGGTTTCTTTTTTGTGAATAAGAAAGACAATTCTCTACGTCCCTGTATCAATTACCGTGGTCTTAACCAGATCACGATCAAAAATAAGTACCCGCTCCCACTCATTGACCCGGCTTTTGAGACCCTTAACCAAGCTACTATTTTTTCTAAGTTAGACCTACGCAATGCCTATCACCTGGTCCGTATTAGAGAAGGGGACGAGTGGAAGGCTGCTTTTAAGACGCCTCTGGGTCACTTTGAGTACTGCGTTATGCCTTTCGGTTTGTCTAATGCTCCTGCCGTATTTTAAGCCCGTATTTTAATGATGTACTCAGAGACATGATCAACCACTTTGTCTACGTTTACCTGGATGACATATTGATCTTGTCACAGAGAGCACGTACGACTGGTTCTACAAAGATTACTCGAGAACAGACTGTTCTGCAAAGCCGAGGAATGTGAGTTTCACATGACACAAGTAAGCTTCCTGGGTTTCATCTTGGGAAAGGGCCGCCTTCTCCCTGACCTAGCTAAGATCGAGGCTGTTGTAAACTGGAAGACCCCCGTTAACCGTAAGCAACTCCAACAATTCCTGGGATTTGCTAACTTCTATAGATGTTTTATCCGCAATTCCAGCAAGGTTGCTGCACCCCTGACCTCCCTCACCTCCACAAAGAAGGTGTTTTCATGGACTTCGGAAGCAGATGAGGCCTTCGAACAAGCTTGGACTCTGTATTCATCTGCACCAATCCTGCGCCATCCTGACCCCACTTGGCAATTCATCGTCGACGCGCGGACACTTTGGACTCAGGAATTGGCGCTGTCCTGTCCCAAAGAGATCCCTCCAACCTTATTTAACAAGCATGACACTGTATAACCTGAGAAAAAGCCAAACGTATGTATGAGCTTTTTTTAAGTGTGGAATTGTCAACGTTGGCTCCGTAATGTACATTAGAATATCATCTGCATATAATGACAGTTTATGTTCTTTTTGACTAATTTTCATCCCCCTTATATTTTCATCTTGTCGTATTTGCTGGGCCAATGGCTCAATACAGATATCAAGGAGGAGCGGGGAAAGTGGACACCCTGTCATGATCCTGCTTTTATTTTGTCTTTTGAATCCTGGTTTTGTTTACCTCCTGTTCTTCCTGTTTCTTTGGTACACGGCTGGAGCCAATCTACCTCTGATCACCCTGATTAGAAAAACACCTGGACTCCAGCAACGTGTGCCAGATCGTGTCTTCCAGTTCCTGCGTTTCTCCCATTGTTTCCCTGTGAGTTTTCTAGTTCCCTGTGATTTCTCCTATAGTTCCTGAGTTTTGGATTCTTCTTGTTCCCCGTGGTAACTCCTGGTTCTTGTGGCTCTCCTTGTTTCGGTCTCTCGTTCTGTGTGTTAGCTAGCTTACTTTCCTCGTTCTCTTGGCTCTCCTTGTTTGGTCTCTCGTTCTGTGAGATAGCTAACTTTAGATTATTCTTTGTTAAACCCTGGTGCCTGAGTTTAGTGTTTTGTTTCTCCCAGTTTCCATGCGTTTCCTGTTCTCTTTTGTAGTTTATTCTCGGTTCGTTGTACATTCAGCTTTTGCTTAGTTTCTCCCGGTTCGGTGACGCTTTCTGTTGTGTTTTTGTTTGTTTAATTATTAAACATTATTTCTAACTCGCTCCTGCCTAACTGTAACCTTCACCACTCGCACTTGGGTCCAACTCCACGTCCTCAGGACGTGGCTTTCCCTCCTCGTTCCCTCGAATCGTGACACACCCCTGCCTGCATCCTTGCTTGAGAGGGAATCGATCCGACAGGGTCCCATTTATTCGAACAGCAGCCTGTGGGTTTGAATATAAAATTTCGATCCATTTAATGAAGTTGGGGCCAAAGGTTTGAAATAAGTATCGACTACCTCTGTCAAATGCTCTCTGGGCATCGAGAGACAGTATTATAGTTGGATTTTTTGCCACTGTAGGATGAGTCCTTAGGCTTAATAGTCTTCTAATATTGTCGCCATAAAATCTCCCAGTAATAAAACCTGTTTGATCTGGGTGAATGATTTTATTGATGAATTTATTACGACCGTTTGTTAGGATGGCAGTCAGTATTCTGATGTCTGTATTCAATAGACATATAGGTTGGTATTTACTGGGATCTTTTCCTTCTTTGTGGATGACTACAATGGTTGCCTCATTCCATGAAGAGGCCATAGTGCCAGATTGTAATGCGTGGTGATAGGCAAAAGCAATGGTACTAATGTCTTTTTAAATATTTTATAGAATTCATTGATAAATCTGTCTGGACCAGGGCTTTTATTATTTTTTAATGAAGAAATTGCCTGCAGTATTTCTTGTTCTTTTATTGGCTCATCCAATTTGTCTGCCATCTCCAAGTGTCCGTGTTGTTGTAGAGTGATTCATTAAACTCGGCAAAACACTTTGCCAGTTCGTCTGGTTTAGTCACACTTGAGCCATTTGTTTAAATTTTTTGGACGACATTACACGACTGCAGGCGGCTGGCTCTGTTACCATGCTCGTAGTATCATCTTTGATTGGTAAATCTTAAATTCCTTTATCTTTTCTGTGGCCAATTCATGAAGCTCCTTCCGTGCCTGACTGAGGGTCGTTAGTTGTTCATGAGAGAGTGTGAGATTATGTTGTTGAGATAGGATGCTTACTTTATTTTCTAATTCACTTTGTCGCGCTTGTTTTTTGCGTTTTTTAGTACTAGACCAGGCAATAATACGACCTCTGATATATGTCTTAGCGCAGTCCCACAGCATTATAGGAGATGTTAGCGGTGAGATATTTGTCTCTCTATATATATTTATTTCAGCTGTCAGAAATGACTTCTATTCTTTATCATTTAGCAGTGAGGTATTTAATCTCCATTGTTCATGTTTCCTATTATGTCCTATATTCCATGATAGAATGACAGATGCATGATCAGACATTGTGATAGGCAAAATGTGTATATCCTGTACTCTATACTCTATCATAGGTCTTAGGGGTGAAAAAATAATCAATCCTGGAGGAAGAGGAGTGTCTGTTTGAATAGAAGGTGAAATCTTTGCCTTTTGGAAATTTGCTCCTCCAAACATCGACCATAGCATGTTCCATTAGAAGGTGTTTTAGTCTTCTGTCCATCCAAGATATTGCAATTCTGGAGACCGGTTGTCTATCTATTTGCAGCATGACACAGTTCAGGTCCCCACCAACCAATAAGATACCAGTGCTGTGTTTAAGCATGACAGAAAAGACCAGGGAGATGAAGTCAGGTGCATCCTCATTTGGCGCGTATACACTCATGAAGGAAACCGGAGTTCCATCGATTGAACCATTTGCCACAACAAATCTCCCTTCGTTGTCTTAATGCATATATGTTGGTGTCAAATTGATACATTTATGTATCAGAACACAGACTCCTCTCTTCTTTCCACGTGATAAGAAGAGTAGTATATTTTGTCCACCCAGGAATTTTTCAGTTTGTCATGCTCTTTATCTGATAGATGGGTTTTGTGTAGTGGTGCTATATGACAATCTAGGCCTTTCAGTTGGACAAGTATTTTTTTTCTCTTTACACAATTGCTGAGCCCGTTCACAAATGGAACTCACAACTTTAACTATTCCCATATTTCCACATGTTGAGCTTTATGTGGGTGCAATGACACATATGAATATCTATTAACATTTAAGGGTGTATTTCAGTGGTTTATAATGTTGCTAGATGTTGCAACGAAGTAGCTGGAAATAAACGTGCAAAGAAACTGCTGATGAATATTTAACACACAAACAATCCATGAAGAACTGTGGAATCAGGGATAACATGGAACGAAAAATAGGACACACTATAACTAATGGCTGCATGTCGTGACGTGCAGCTTGCGAACACCTTTCAAAATGTTCACCTTAGCTTGGATAGTACTAGTCCAAACTGAGAAGAAAAATTTAGAAAACAAAAAAGTCTAGAACCGCAATCTGTGTTCCTGCATAGTGAATGTGTCAATCAATAAACAGGATGTCTATAACGGTATGCAATATTACTATATTGTAAATAAATTTGAAGAAACAGCATCAGAAACAACAAACAGCAGATAATAACTTTCGATGATAATCAGATAATAAGATGTGGGTATCTGCATTAGGACTGAGTCCGTCTGTGTGTATGTATGACTCACGAAACAGAATGGATTGATCAGTCTTCACAATCTCCAGGTGGAATCACGTGACTATTGACATCCATCGCTTTGCTCGCATCCGTAAACTCCTTCTGCTTATTGTCATGGGTGATGCGCAGTCTCGCAGGGTAGAATATTCCATAACTAGCTCCCGGTCTCCCTCGGAGTAGCTTTCTTGTGTCATTGAAGGCATCTCTGGCTTTGGCCACGGCTGTCGTATAGTCCGGGAACACGGATCCTCGCCTTCCTCAGGATTTCCAGCGCATCTCTCTCTCGCAGCTTGGCAACAATCACTCTCGGTTTACCGTCCGACTTCTTCGGACCAGTACTGTAGTGTGATCGCTGTACTTCATTTTGTTTTTCAAGTCCCAAAACTTCAGTAAGCATTTCACAGACTGCGCCCGGTGTGCTGGACCCTGACCGCTCCGTCAGTCCTGAGATCTCAATATTTCCGCATCTCATTCTTCCCTCCAGGTCTTCACATTTAGACTTCAGCACTTCCACCTCTTTTGTTATGTCTTTGACAGACCTTCCTCCTCAGCATTTACGTCAGCTTTCACCTGGACGATGTCGGCGTGCATCGCGCCGTCGCCGCTCTCTATCTCTGCTCTCACTGCTTTGAAATAATTTCAGTTCTCAGTTCTTGATTGGCTAGCATCACTAGCACTTTTTGCCGGCGTCGCACTAGGCCTTGCACCTGTCGATGGATCATATTTGTATTTGCGTAGACTTGTCGCCATTTCTACGCTGTCGCTCCTTCCCTTGGGTGCTTGAGATGTGCTTTTAGTAATAGTTTGTAGCAAAATATCGTTGAAACTGATCGGATTAGGTCGGATTCAGCAGGAGCACAAGAAAAAGCATCCTATTCCATGGTTGCTCACTAGCGCCCCCACCTGGGTCTTTTCTGTGAGGATTTTGTATGTTCTCTGATCATACGCTTGGATTTGAGTGTGTGTCATTGGATGTCTGTCTACACTGTATGTGTCTAGCAATGGACTTAAACCTGCCACGACCCTGTTCCCAACAGAATTCATTCATCATACCACATTCAACTGTACGTTAATTTAGCTCAATCTCTTGCCATGACTCACCCACATTGGTGACAATGAAGCACCAGAAAAAAAAGCACCACACCAAGGTGAGTTTCATCTGATCAAGCACAACAAAAAGACACAATGTAAATGTACTTCGGAAAGTGCTTGTGTATCATTTAAAAATGAGTAGAGTCTCTGTCATCGAGCAAAAATGATTGTGCCATTAAAAACAATATATACACACTGACATAAAAAGTATCAACATATGTGAATAAGTTAGTTAATCCAGAGTCTTGGGGATGATTTTGTTTTTGATAGCTTGAATCTCCTCAAGCAGATTCTTGTTGAGCATCTGGAGCTCACTTTCACGATGCTGCAGAGCTCTGATGTAGTCACGTTTCCTCCGGCGAGCCTGTCGAGCAGCTTCCCTGGAACATACATGCACCAAAGGTACAGTGAGATTCCCGCACGTACAAGTGACAAACAGCACCGCACTTTAGAAACGACAGTCGATTTGTCTGTCATTCTGTCATGAGTCCTGGAAAGGGACAAAGAGGACACCTGAGAACAACCACGAATCCAGTTATAATCACTGGTGTTTTTCTTTTTGAAGGTAAAACTTGACTTAAGGGTGATAATGAGATAATAATAATGATAATAATGACAATAATAATAATAATAATGATAATAATGATAACACACTTCTCTTCATCAACAT
Source organism: Synchiropus splendidus (assembly GCF_027744825.2). Classification (NCBI taxonomy): domain Eukaryota; kingdom Metazoa; phylum Chordata; class Actinopteri; order Syngnathiformes; family Callionymidae; genus Synchiropus; species Synchiropus splendidus. The sequence goes on from NC_071350.1 coordinate 3,845,358, forward strand.
GATGCGGAGCTAGTTCTCAGACATTTTTCTTCCTCCATGACGAACATCAACTACCACCATCAACTACCACCATGAGATCCATCACAACATGTTCACCATCCTGCTCACCGATTCCTTGCTAAGCGGAGAAACTGCTTCTGTGAGGGTTGTTGCTCTGTCGTGCCGTCAGAGTCATCTTCCTTCAGCAGCTCAAGGAGACCAGTGTTGTTGATTTGGACATGACAAAGGACACCAGCTGTCAAGATAACAACACTCATGTCACTTTCAACTTTCTCCGTGCAGAGCAGGTATAAACAGTATTGAATCCCAATCACTGATCTTTAGTGGACCACAGACCTGCTTGTTGGAAGCTCAACATTTGTGGTACACTGAAGAATCTCAGAGGAACCACAAAGAAACTGGAAGGGATCTGCTAGAACTGAAGAGTAAATGCAATAAAAGCACATTTAGTCAAGCAAGTTGGATTCACCATGAGTAATTGTATTCAGATATTGAATTGAAAAGTTTGACAGTTCGTCTGCTCAAGCAATAAATACTGCAATGTGGGAGAGCATTCATGCCGTGTTGAGCATGAGAAAGTGACCAGGCTCTGTGTGGGGACAGCTGTATGGCAAATGTGTCATGCCCTGCCAGTGGTCATTTTTAGGAGGAACTGCATTCGCCCGCGATCATGGCTGACAAATCTGATGAAGAAAAACATGCCAGCACTTGCATTGTGGAAAAGAACAAAACAGATTCAACAATACGATGATAAAAGAATATTGAAACACTTTGAACACTAAAAACTAGGGCTGTGACGAGATCAAAATTTGAATCACTCAATCCCACCAAAGCTGCATTGTCTGTTCCAAATGCAACTCAAAGGAAGATTGTATCAACACGGGAGTGGTAATGAATGTTTTCCTCATGGAAACGTTTGTCCGCCACAACAAGCCAACAAGTAGAACATTCTCCAGAATAACCTCAGAGGCACTGAAAAGGTGAGTCACACAGAGAACAGATGAAAAATGTGTGATTAATTTGCCATTAATCGCAAGTTCACGCAGCTCTACTGTCGTTGATTCAGATTAAAGCTTCTAATATATTGACAGCCCAAGAAACAACACACTTTATCAACTTAGTCATATGTCAGGTGAATTATGTCAGTGATTCTACTGGATGAAGTGTTTGATCAAATCTAAATGTCCGTCCGTCTGTGGAACCTGGGAACGACTGCAGCATCTGGCTGTTGTGTGGATTTTGCATCAGAGGTCCAGCCATCACAAAAGCAGTCTCCTGAGAAAACTGCAGCTTCCCCTGGTCCTCACAACTGTACTGGGCTGGATCTAGCCAGAGAGAAGAGCAGACAGATGAAACCCTGAGTCCATGACAAACGACTTCATTGCATCCATTGCCATGTTTGTGTCCATGTTATTTGGCATTGTGTCGAGCTAATAACCACGTGCAGATGGGGAAACAGTATCCAATGCTGTTACCTGTATTGCAGCTATTACCAAAACCCGTTCAAACAAATTGAAATGTAAAGCTTTCTATGAGATATGACCTGTCAAAGTGTGCTGTGAACAGTAGTCCTGAAAATGCTGCTCATTCTCAGAGAAGTCACAGGTCAGAAAAGGCATCTCCAGACTGGAATCAGTGTTCAGAGTCGACAGACCTGAAGGGAAACAGGAAAATACAGTCTGTTACTATGAGAGCACATGATCTTTCACAGGCAATGACCATGCGGTTACACCCGTAGATTGTACTTTCTTATCTGTCCAATTTTGTTGATTTGGATTTCCTAAGAGAAAAAGAAGCGTGTGAAACAAATAGACAAACGTCAAGCAATGTTTTCATGTCGGTCCTCTGATCTTCGGTCAATAACACTGCATTCCTCACAAAAACACTGTTTGGTAAAGTCATAGTGATCATAGAAGAAATCACACAGAATGTCCTTTTAAAACTAAGTGAAACATGATGAATGATTCAGCCAAAAACATACACAAGAAATGTCTTATAAATGGGTGAAATCACTTCAGCCTATTGAGCCAACTAAGCTAGTGATGGCTACAGTGGCGGACCACAACAAAGTCAACAACTTGAGTCTCCAAATAACTGTGGTGCACATCAGAACCATGTGAATATCAAAGTTGTTCTGACCGAACATGTTGCTTTCTCCCAGCGACACTCGATGCGTTTTCCTTTTCACCGAAGACGAAATGCCTCAGTCAGTCAGGTAGTGGACGATGTGTGTTCCCTCCTCTCAGCGATCCAGCAACAACGTTCTATTTAACTGACCTGCGTTTTTAATTTAAATTCAAACTAAACCAATTGCGCACCAGCCACGTGGATAAATGGTGGGATTTGATTGGCTGATGCAATACTTGAATCTCTCCACCACTGAGGATTGTTGTCTCATTAGAAGACAAAGTAAATCTCTCGAGAGATTATCAGACCATGGTGTCAAAAACAATGCGTTGATTCGCGCTAAATGATCCATTAACTCACCAACGTACAGAAACCACCATGTTACATAATCCAGCGGCGGATCAAACGCAATTGAGCGTTGAACTGCGGCCTGTCGCCACCTAGTGGAAGACTCCCGTTGCGCTGCTTGAAAATGCAGAGGCAATGTTGAACATACTTGTAAAATGATCGAGGGAAGGTTTACTCGTTCACTACGTTCAGGTACACACTCTCCACCACGATCCACATGTACGCATCACCCGGGTATATCACTACTGTCAAGTGTCACAGCTGTCACAAAATATATATTATACCTTTCATGACATCTCCACTCTTTTTTATGTTATTTCTAATAACACAACTTGTGTATCCCAACATTTAAACAATGGTAAAAGCAACTGTATATATTCAACTTTTCGAAACCGTTCTATCACGAGCATAAGGTGTATTTTTGTAGCGTAATATTTACTTTGCTGATGAAAATTTTCACATTATACCAACACCTCTGAGTAACTCTAACAGTTATGTAAACAAACAGCAATGCAATTTCTTTGACATAACACTTGTACTATGACATGCATTAATAAGAACTATAGAGTCATCACACACTATTTTTTCTCTATAACTCTCCTACATAAAGCTTTAAATGGCTAACTCCTTGATCAGCTACAGATTTAGTCTATCAGCAGGTTTGCAGGCACGTCCGGCTCTGGTACGATATCTTCCAGGTACTCCTGTTGGTGTGTGTTTGTCGTTTGAGGCTCCCCCTGGGTTGGAGGAAACCGTCTCTGGGATGACAGAACCCATGAGTTGAGGGGTCTCATCTCCACTGATGCTGGCAAGGTTTCTCGTTCATTACGTGAAGCCAGATCTTCTTGCAGATGTCGCCGGTTTCTACGCAATACCACCCCTTGTGGTGTGTTGATGAGGTACGACCTTGGTGTAACAGATTCTTTGGATACTGTGGCTGGGGTCTTCCAAGCCTTTTCCGGGTCCAACTTGGTAAGGAAAGCATCTCCTGGTTGAATGTCTGGAAGAGGTCTGACTCTGTGGCGGCGGCTGTAATAAAAAGCTTGTTTCAGCTTCTCGTCAGCATCTTTCTGTTTCACAGACGTCCCACTGGGCCATCTGAGTCCAAGGTTCTTCTCCAAGGTCGGCAGTGTTGTACGGATCTTTCTCCCCATTAAGAGTTCTGCTGGGCTGACTCCCGTAGTGACACAAGGAGTTGAGCAATAGCTCATGAGAGCTATAAGAGGGTCCTCTCCTCCTCATCAGTCGCATTAGAAGACCTTGACATCTCATGGGAACGTTGTCAAGACTCTGATTGTTGATAAGCGGTACAAGTGGTTTGTGATTGTAGCGTATTGCCTAAGATAGTTTACTGTGGAAATATGCCTCCAAAATGAAATGTACTGCAGTCGAGCTGTAGCTGCTGCCAGTTTATGCAAAATGTTTATTTTGTTGCCCAGCTTCAGACGGAGACTTGCGGAATGGAAACACCTTCGATGTTGGCCCTGAAGATGGAACCTGCAGCTCAGCTCCACCTGGTTGTGACGGTCACCTCACAAAGTTGTCCAGTGTCTGATGATGCTGCCGATGAAAATATGAGTATTACTCTCAGGTAAGTCGTCTCATTTCATTTAAGATCAACCAAGACTTGAGATTTGGGCCGTCAGACCTTGAAAACACTGGCGCAAAAGTGGTTCAGTGATGGAGGAACCAGAGAGATGCTGGTTTATGAAGTTCTAAATATATTTTTCATATTTTTAATACTAAAATCAATAATAATGGTTTTAGTAGTTTCTGACAGACTCCCTGTAGGTTTGGTTGGAGGGAGCGTTTTTCTATGTTATTCTGATCCACACCATATTTCATTTTCTGTATTCCATTCATTGTCCATCGCTGTGAAGTTGTTTAAACAACATCACATCGAAACACAAAAATGTTCTTTGTAGAATTTTGCATTTTAGATCTTTTTTCTTCAACATTTTTAATCGGATCTGCACAATATATGTTGTGAATCCATTTGATCCGTTTTGCTTTGCTAAGAGGCTACTGTGCACTCAGGTCTTTGTGATAAGGATGATCGAAGGAGGCACCTAGTCCTCATCACTGCTTGGAAAATACTAGGAATGTGCTAAATATTCACCAGAAATGTCGTCTCTCTCTCTCTCTCTCTCTCTCTCTCGTGTTTAGGTGGATCTGCTGCACAACTGATGGACTTGGGCTGGGAACGCACTGGAAGTGAGTGATGGAAGCTCACCCAGTGGATGTGGTCCCGTGTACACTCTGTGAAGGTGCTGAAATAGATGCTCGTGTGTGTAGCATTGTGTACCCACCCGCATATGAACCACAGCTCCAACAAAGTTGCCATGCTGACCAGGTTGTAAATAAAAAACAGAGTACAATTATTTGCAAATCCTCTTCAACCTATACCCAACTGAATGCACTGCAAATACAAGACATTTAATGTTCATAAACTTTATTGTTTTAATGCAAGTGGTTTTGAATTGGATTCCTGCAACACAGTGATGCTGGGGCAGCGGCGTGTTGACCTCTGGGTCACCTTTACTTCTCACCACACTCAAGCGTTTGGGAACTGAGGACACTAATCATTGAAGGTTTGTAGCTGGTATTCTATCTCATCCTTACTTGTTGGACAGTCTGGGGTCTCCGTTGTTGTATTTTGTGCTTCACAGCGAGCAACAGGTCTGGACTGCAGCCAGGCCAGTCTGGTGCCTGCAGTCTTTCACTGCAAAGCCACGCTTGGTGCGGGATGTGGCTCAGCACCGTCTTGCAGAAATGAGCTGGGACATCCCTGAAGACAGCGTTGCTTGGATGGCAGCATGTGTTGCTCCGAAACCTGGACGACAATCTGGATGGTCCTTTGCCCACAGAACATGACGCCATGATTTCCACACACAATTTGAAATATGGGCCGCTCTGCCTCTGTCCATTTCAAATGAGCTCGGGCCCAGAGAAGCACCAGTGTTCCTGCATGTTGCTGGTTTAAGGCTTGACATGGAAGAGCTAACTTGCACTTGTACTGCTGCAGGAAAGTCACCCGCCACATGTGACTGGAGGTGGGCTTGGAGCGCTGGGTTCCAGAACTGATGTGGTGCAGCAAGGCGGATGCTACTTGCCAGTCGTCACAGTGGAGCCCGGATGCTACCAAAACTGCCTCCCACCTAACGTGGGATACAGGCCGGACTGTGGTGGTCGACTGGCTGAACGCCAGGTGAGTGGTGCCTAAGGAGGAAAGACGGAAAGGCAATATGCAAGTACCATTGATTCTGAACTCATGATGTTTGTTTTCTAGAACAACTTCTGGCCAGTAAAGGATTCAGTCAACAGTGGCGCTCATTACCTCGGAGCCATGTGAGTGCGAGCATGAGTCCACTCACTTTCCTCCTAGTGTATTGTCTATGTCTCTGTCCTTTTTCTCAGGAATGGAACGGGAGTGTTTCAAGTCGCCACGCCATCGCCCCGTCCCGAGACGTCTCCACCAAGGAACCACGTGGACCCAAGGTTTGTTAGCGATTATGTTCGCAAAGTATTGTGGATTTAAACAGATGAAAACTATTTTCCGTTCTCCATTTTCTGGTAAAGCGAGCCTACAAAGCACAATGGCCCCTATATCCGAAGGCCACCCAACGCCTTCATGATTTTTATGAGGGAGAACAGGGAACATGTCACAGCCACATTCAAACCAAAACACAGTGTTGAAGCCAACAGCATCCTGGGACATATGGTATGTGCTTTTGCTGCCTCAGCTTGTTCAGCTTTTCTGTGTTTCTGTCCGTTTACATGATGAAATGCATTGACAGTGGAAGTCCATGACGTCGGAGCAGTAGCACAGTTATTACCTGCTGGCCGCAGAGGAGAGGCGGAAACATGAAGAGCGCCACCCCAATTGGTCCAGCAAAGACAATTATGTGAGTTCTTCATTTTGTTCCATCAGTCGTGTTGTCACAGACGGCTAATGCGCCCACTTTGTGCAGGGAAGGAAAGTCAAAAGAAAAAGGACCAAAGTGAAGGCGGGCTAAGCTGAGGAAGGCGCCACCCCAACTTCACACATTACACACTCCCTTGTAAATAACTGTACTAAAGCTTAATTGCAGGTGAAAGGATTCCAGGGACATGGACGCACCGTGTAGAGCGCCACTCCTGCGGGGTCCTGGATGCAGTCCAGATGTCGCAGCTGCGTCCTCCAGATCTCCTCCACCCTAGCACGATCAATCAGGGGGGGCCCGTGTGTCAGTCTTGGTCCAGAAGGCGTCCAGCACCTCCTGGGTGAGCCGGCACGTCTCCTCCGCACCCCTCGTCCGACGCCGGCAGTGGCGGGCCAGCTCCTTGGCTGTGAGTGTCACGCAGACGCCCACCCCCTCCTGCGACTTCTTGGCCTGCTCCAGGCGTACGGTAGCCTCCTCACAAACAGGCCGTACAGCTGGTGAGCGTCGGTGGTTACACCTATGGCGAACCGCCGCATAAGGTGCCACATATCCAGCCGGACCACCAGCTCAGGCCACTCGTGGAACAGTTGCCCCATCTGTGACTGTCCCACGCTGGTGCAGCACTCCCAGTCCACGTACAGGACTTTTGCAGGGGCCTGCCCTGCATCACGGTACCAGCGTGTCAGTCCCGCCACCATGTCTGCAAGTCCATGCCCCTCTGCCACAGTGAGGACGGACATGAGCACCTGCCCGTGCTCGTTGCCGACGATCGTTGACCCGGCGGCGGCTCCTGCGAGCTTCTTGGTGACCTGAAAGACATACGGATTGTGAGCCCAACATGCCTGACAGTGGACTGCGTCGCGACGAGGACGCTCACCTTCTTGGTCGAAGCCAACTCTAAGATGGTGCCAAACACAGAGGTGATCCTGGCCTTGGTCTCTGGCAACATGGAGATGGCAACACGGACATACACCCGCCTCTGCCGCAGCAGGTGCTCTGGCTGCTTGGGGACCAACAAAGGAGGAGGTGGACTGGACTGGCGCCGGCAGGTCGTCCCTGATGGTGGCTGAGATGATGAGTCAGGAAATGAGAGAAGCAATTCAAATGATAAGACCAAGTGACAGCAACGCTGTGAACATCACAACATTTACACTTACAGTCTTGAGAGTCAATCTCGGCAGCTACATCCACGAGTCTGCGTCGGGGTCCACACTTGCATGAACTGTGATACACACGCGCGCACAAATAAACACAATATCAGTGCACAGGTTCAAGTGAACATCATCTCAATAATGCTTCTTGTCTGTGTGGAATATTGACCTGATGCCTCCTTGTCACGTGCAAGGACGTACTGCTGAAAGTCATACATTGTGCATCCCTTCACCAATTTCTTTTTACCAATCCAGTCCACATAGCTGGAAACACAATGCCTCAGTGAGTGTGCGTGCGTGCACACATGGAAATGGAATCACACACTTACTATCACCTGGCCTCCAAAAATTCTGCGCCGGTTCTGCGGTGACCATCGGTGGAAACAGCTTGGCGTACGAGGTGAGGCCAAATGTGTTCGCCATTAGTGACGTCGTCATCACAGCAGCATCTGCTCTCACCTTCTCGTGGGACACTACGACACTGCACGCAAAGTCCACAGCATTTCCGAGCAGCCAGCGGAAGGTCTGGCCAGCGTATTGTCCAAAGTGAAGCTCGCTTTGAGCTAGTACAAGGGCCATGTCTGCAGGGTCCCTACCCCCGCTCCAGCACATGAGCCTTCGGCTCTTCCCTCACCACGTTAGAGCTCTTGGCTTTCCAGGCGCTGAGCGGCAGTTTGGAGACGGGGGTCAGCTTGACCGTTTTAGGGTGAGTTCAGAGGACGAGCGCTCAAAACGGAACTCTGGCGAAGCCATTTATCTGTAAGACATGAGCAGAAGACACCAGGGAATTAAAACACACTCATTGTATAACTTTTGAAAAGAAGTGAGGCCACAGCAATCATTGTTGGCCACAAGATTAGATTTTCTCAACCTATTTGAGAGCACTGTAATAATCCCCACTTCATGTTGATGTTATGACCTCCACCGCATTCGTGAACAATGTTAGAGTTCAGCCGTCAGCAGTCTTGTTAAGTAGCTGTTTTGATGCACTTGTGCACAACATTGTATTGTAACATAGTGCTGTGTTTAAAAAATCGATTTTCCGATTCTGAATCGATTCGTACATCAATTCCATAAAATCGATTTGTAGGTCCAAAGATCGGATTAATTAATTTACGTTTTAACACATATTCTCTGGGTGAAGTGCGCATGCGCGCACCTGGGACGCCAAAGTCAAGACTCCATGCCTCCTCACAGTGGCAACACTAGCAACGTTCAGACGCGACCAAACCAAAAACGCGCTCGACAAAAGCATAGCAATTAGCACGTATGCCTAATGGAGGTACTGGAAGTGTTGCAGTATTGCGGAAATATGACCCACCTCACGAGTCACGTGACGCGACATCACCCAGCGCTCCTGTCCAAGCCATCCACCGGGCCACAACAAATGAAACTCGAGCGAACTTTACCACTACCGGGTAATTCTGCAGGCTCTGTCAAAATAACTGAAGCGATTGCGGGCTTCATTTGCAAAGATATGCGCCCGTCTTCCGTCGTTGGAAACGAGGGCTTCAGGCGGCTAATGAAAGTAACAGAGCCTCACTATGTTACGGTGTCTCACAAACGTCTGTTATCCCAAACATGCACCAGTCAGTCAAAGAAAACGTGAAAAGTAAGCTTCACTCAGCAGTCAGGGGGGCATTACAAGTGATGCGTGGACATCTTCGCAATCTTACACGAATCTGACAACTCACTATATTGATGAGGAGTGGGACCTCTTGTCGTACGTACTACAGACCACATAGAACTGCTTACATCCTGACCAATGACCGTCAGGTTGCTGTGAAGTCAGTCACCAGCACTCTGTTTACATTTTGAATGGCTGAGAATATCTTTTTTTCATTTTGGTAATGAAATAAAAACGCATTAGTATTAAACAGCAGCATCTTTTGGGTGAATTTTTAATGTCATATTTCTAATAATGCACCAGTCCCATGAGCAGTCACATCTGGCGTTCTGTGTCTGGATCTTTATTATCATTTACTATGAATCCTTCATTAATTTCCTGTTGAATGTCAATATGATACTAGTATTAATATGTTGTGTAACTTGTCATGTGATCATGCCAACAGCTCAGAAAATGGTTTAAATACTAAACTGAATCGAGATCGGATCAAATCGAATCAAATCGAATCGTGATAATCGATTCTAAGTCATGAGAATCGGAATCGAATCGATTCTTGAAATTAGAATCGATACCCAGCCCTATTGTAACAGTCTATCTGAGCAAGCTATTACCATCTCCACCTCATTAAATGTCCGTTTCGGTACATCTGTGTTGTTGTTTCCTCATTATTTTTACTGTGGCCACACTGGTAAAATGACCACCAAAGTTTAACTTGCAATGTAAATCCAATGATGCTTGTGCTTCATACAGCATTTGAAGCAGACTGAGCTGAATACAGTCAATGCACGGGGCGTTTAATTCATTCAAATCAAAAAGCACCACTTTGGGGTCTCCAATCTTATACTCAGACGCTGATATGAATTTTTGCTTTTTAAACAGAAGGGGACATCTGTACACAATGACGTCAAAGGAGCAGAAAAAGACGACATTTTCACTGTTGTTTCAGCCAAGAACCACATGAATAACACTCTCATGTTTATGGACCACCTTTTCATTCAAAACGACGGACGTTGTTAGCGGTTGGCGTCAGGCGAAATGGGGTCACAACACACTCAATTTGGCAAATTAAATGCAGGAACCGCCACGAAAGCATCCCAGAAGTCTGTACCTCATAGACAGAATCTCGTTTAAGTATTTTCAGCGACGTTTCGGGGCGAAAAGGCGAATGGTTAGCATCGGGCTACAAATGGTCAAAACGAACACATTCTTGCGAGTCAAATTCGGGCACCAACGCGAAACGTTCCGCGGGGACCAAACCTCCCGGACAATACCGTGTTTAGGCTATATTACAGACTTAACAGGCTGAGAACAATGCAAAAAATTACGGCTCGGAAAGGACATTTATCTTGCCTGATCAGCTGAATTTTGCTCGGCAAAAATCTGTGGTGACCGGTGGAAACAATATACTAAGTGTACTGTATACAAGATGGGGGGGCGGGGTGAGCAAGTATGTAGCCGGCCAATCAGAAAATACATGGTAGAGCAAATGGAAACACGTCACCACTCACAGAGAGAAACTACCCGAGGGGAGGGGGGAGCGAATGCAGAAAAAATGTGAAACAGCGACCATCCATCTGCGCACGTGGGGGAAAGGTGTTTCCATTCTGCAAAGTCTCCGTCTGAAGCTGGGCAACAAAATAAACATTTTGCATAAACAGGCAGCAGCTACAGCTCGACTGCAGTACATTTCATTTTGGAGGCATATTTCCACAGTAAACTATCTTAGGCAATACGCTACAATCTCCAAAGCAGGGTTCTGCATCCCACGTTCACGTTTGAGGTGGCTGCTCTCACCAAGTGAGCAGTCACGGCTTCAGCAACGCAACGATCCATGGTGACCCCAGCCACCTTCTCCAAACCAGACATGGTGAAATGAAACACCAAAGTTGCTCCTGCAGCAACACATATTCTTTCTTATTCAGTTCTCTCTGGTCATTGAGGGCAGGTTTACTCTGTTTCCCAGGGTCACACCGAGAGACTCCACTCCCTGAGTTCTGCTAAAACTGTTCTAGCGTGGGGCTGCTTATATTTGTGTGCTGCAGTTTTTATGTCGTCCATAACATTAAAATATCACTTTATACCATTCACTGTTTCCTCTTGTCGTAACATGCCTCATGCAATAACAATGCCCTCCTTGCATGAAAACAACATGAGATGATCACACAGTTTCTGAGTGCTTTCCAAAGTTGATGACGCCACAACTGAGCTGTCAGAAGAGAGGACAGTGTCTGGATTCAAAGTGATACCTGAAGGGACTGTTGCAAAGTCCAGAGGCAAAGGCCGCCTGAGGAGGCAGCTGCTTGAGAAGCTCCACATGCTGCAATCCATGAGCATTGTTGCTGCCACGACTGGACCCAAGGTTTTAGTAAAACCTTCCTCCTCACGGTCCTCACTTAATCGACTGGACTCCACCCACTTGCAGACAAAAAACAATAAGATAAATGTGACTCCTAATAATATCGGAAGAAAACAGAACATGTTCATCCAAACTTATAGCTAGCTCATGGGTGGTTTATACACCCCTGCCTTATCCGTGTCCAACAGGTTTTTATTTTTTTTCTATTGTACGGGATTTAAAAAATGTGAAAAATACTTTTTTGTGAAGAAATTATCAGTATTTATATTCTACAATTGCTTCCATGGACGCAGACATAAACACATTCTGAACATAGACGAACGTACATGAATAGAATACTGAGCACAAAACATATTGAAGTTTAAAGCCCATCCGATGTACTTAAGTTGTGATCAGGGCCAATGCAGGTCTCTTTTTCCTCACAGTGATATTATGGAACTTTAACATGAAACAGACAAATACTAACAGCTGTTTCACTGTTTCAGACTCGAGCTACCCCAAACCTATCTAATGGCACCACATGGGCTCAGATATATATATATATATATATATATATATATATATATATATATATTTTTTTTTTTTTTTTTTTTTTTTTTTTGAATGAAAAACAGAACGTGGTCCATTTCCGTAAATTAATTTGCCTGTTAATACCATTAGTTTCAGATAATAATTATCACAGAAAAATACATGAAAACAAAACAAGCATTGTCAGGTTACAGCCGTGAATTAGTGACGTCACGTACAGTAGACAGCTCCTTGTGAGTTACGGCGTTGCTCACACGGGCGGAGAGTTGCGGATTTGTAGATAGACGGGATCTGGGAGGTGAAGGTGAAAGATGTCCGCGTGGGAGTGACCGTACTGCATTACAGTTGGTTGTTACCAGCTAATTAAAATATACTTTGCGCCTTTTTCAATCATTACAGCGAGTTAAGTTAACTGAAGTGCAATATACATGTTTGAAATGCACAGCATGGTTTAGGTTTGGATGCTAGGTGCTACGTTAGCAGCAAAAGCTCACAAGTTCTCCCAACTTAAAGGTAAAATCACGCCACAGACACAGTCACAAACGTAGTGACGGCGTGTTCAACACTCCATTCACATTGTGAACGCTGCAAAAACCCACCATTAGTCCCGTGTCTTCAGTGTCGAGACTTACCGAGCAGCAGGTGTCGGCTTTTTTTTCCCCCACGCGCGCGCCGAGGCACGTGACCGGAAGTGGCTGGCGCACTTCATTCCCTGCAGCAACAAATCAATGAAGTGCTTTGCCGGTGTCTGTCGTCAAAAACAAGATTTGCTTTTGACAACACGCACAAAATAGTAGTCTAATATTTAATATCTATGAGTTTGTCAACAGCATTTTATTTTATCTTTTTCACACACACGGGAACACCTCTCAGAAACCAGCTGAAATATGATTGTTGTTATATATCTCGCCACTGAATCCTTATGGAAAAACACGTCCCATTATCGCGGAGAGAAACGACATCACGGCTGTTGTTTGTGTCACACTTCTTCGGTCTCTTTTATTATCAAGACAGAACACACAACCCTCAAACAATACAGACGCCACCTAATGTTCAGTCTCAGCATTGCGTCCATTAATCCCATACACAACAATTGTGTTGTAAGACTGCCCTCTTTCCCGGCCATTTACTTCCATCTTTTCCTAATAATAAATATAATAAATCCTCAATCTTGCTGCCAGTTTTACATTCACTTGGTGGTACCATAGAGCAAACGAAGCACTTTGTGAAGCATCGACCCATGAGTCAAACCAATAGCATGGAAAGCCTCAATGCTTCACAGAGCTTCATCTCAACATCTCAACTAACAGCACGGCTGCTAACTGACAACTCACTCACTGTATTCAACAGATGCTTTCTGTCGCGTCCACAATCTTCTTCCATGTTGCTTGTTCAGATCAGAATCAGAATCAGAATATAATTTATTGCCATGGTCAGTGGGGAGCCCTAGGCAGCTAGGAAAGAGTTTTGGAATAAAGTGCTGACAGTAAAAATAAAATAAAATAAAAGAATTCAAGGTTCTGGTCTGGATCGACCGTAGCCTCCTGCCAGATGGAAGAGAAACAAACAGTCCATGTCCAGGATGAGAAAGGTAGGCTCTGATCCGACCTGCACGTCTCTGGGTCCTGGAGACATACAGGTCCTGAAGAGGTGGCAGGTTGCATCCGATCACCTTCTCAGCAGAACGCACGATGCGCTGCAGTCTGCTCTTGTCCCTGGAGGTGGCGCTGTTGTACCAGACAGTGATGGAGGAGGTGAGGAAACGCCAGGTGGTTGCCTCAATATCACATTTTTACAGGAAATTGTATGGTTCACACACGCCACATTTCTGCATGATTTTAATTTCTCATATTTTAAAATGAATTAGATAATTCACCCATTTTCTCCCGCATTCCTTTTGTTTGTGCTGGCTGTTGAGATTGTCTATAATAACTGTGAATATGAAGTTTGCATGGTACGCTATATTTCAGATAGACCACATGACGATCAGCAACAATTAAACTTTATTACAGTTATTTACAAGGGAGTGTGGAATGTGTAAAGTTGGGGTGGCGCCTTCCTCAGCTTAGGCCGCCTTCGCTTTGGTCCTTTTTCTTTTGACTTTCCTTCCCTGCACAAAGTGGGCGCATTAGCCGTCTGTGACAACACGACTGATGGAACAAAATGAAGAACTCACATAATTGTCTTTGCTGGACCAATTGGGGTGGCGCTCTTCATGTTTCCGCCTCTCTTCTGCGGCCAGCAGGTAATACCTGTGCTGCTGCTCCGACGTCATGGACTTCCACTGTCAATGCATTTCATCAGAAAAGCCGAACAAGCTGAGGCAGCAAAAGCACATACCATATGTCCCAGGATGCTGTTGGCTTCAACACTGTGTTTTGGGTTGAATGTGGCTGTGACATGTTCCCTGTTCTCCCTCATAAAAATCATGAAGGCGTTGGGTGGCCTTCGGATATAGGGGCCATTGTGCTTTGTAGGCTCGCTTTACCAGAAAATGGAGAACGAAAAATAGTTTTCATCTGTTTAAATCCACAATACTTTGCGAACATAATCGCTAGCAAACCTCGGGTCCACGTGGTTCCTTGGTGGAGACGTCTCGGGACGGGGCGATGGCGTGGCGACTTGAAACACTCCCGTTCCATTCCTGAGAAAAAGGAGAGAGACATAGACAATACACTAGGAGGAAAGTGAGTGGACTCATGCTCGCACTCACGTAGCTCCGAGGTAACTATGAGCGCCACTGTTGACTGAATCCTTTACTGGCCAGAAGTTCTTCTAGAAAACAAACATCATGAGTTCAGAATCAATGGTACTTGCATATTGCCTTTCCATCTTTCCTCCTTAGGCACCACTCACCTGGCGTTCAGCCAGTCGACCACCACAGTCCGGCCTGTATCCCACATTAGGTGGGAGGCAGTTTTGGTAGCATCCGGGCTCCACTGTGACGACTGGCAAGTAGCATCCGCCTTGCTGCACCACATCGGTTCTGGAACCCAGCGCTCCAAGCCCACCTCCAGTCACATGTGGCGGGTGACTTTCCTGCAGCCCGACAGATGCCAGACCACCAGTGTGCGCCGGTTGGTCACCACCACATGGCACTTTGGTTTCACCGACAGGCGACAGGTCACCCAACAGTTCCTGCAGTGTGGAGAGGACTATATCCCATTCCAACTCCATGTCGACACAACTGGGCTCCATTCTGTTCCTGTGACATTAAAATGATCCTGTTACAAATTGATGTGTATATGGTGCACCAAACACACTTTGCTAAGAAAATCACTACCAAACCTGGGGTTCACGTGGTTCGTCGGTGGAGATGTCACGGGACCCGGCGATGGCGTGGCGACTTGAAACACTCCATTCCTGAGTAAAAGGAGAGAGACATAGACAATAGACTAGGAGGAAAGTGAGTGGACTCATGCTCGCACTCACATGGCTTCGAGGTAACTCTGAGCGCCACTGTTGACTGAATCCGTTACTAGCCAGAAGATGTTCTAGAAAACAAACATCATGAGTTCAGAATCAATGGGACTTGCATATTGCCTTTCCATCTTTCCTCCTTAGGCACCACTCACCTGGCGTTCAGCCAGTCGACCACCACAGTCCGGCCTGTATCCCACATTAGGTGGGAGGCAGTTTTGGTAGCACCCGGGGTCCACTGTGACGACTGGCAAGTAGCATCCGCCTTGTTGTACCACATCAGTTCTGGAACCCAGCGCTCCAAGCCCACCTCCAGTCACATGTGGCGGGTGACTTTCCTGCAGCCCTACAGATGCCAGACCACCAGTGTGCGCCGGTTGGTCACCACCACATGGCACTTTGGTTTCACCGACAGGCGACAGGTCACCCAACAGTTCCTGCAGTGTGGAGAGGACTATATCCCATTCCAACTCCATGTCGACACAACTGGGCTCCATTCTGTTACTGTGACATTAAAATGATCCTGTTACAAATTGAAGTGTTGAGCATTCGCAGATTTTTTAGTATATGGTGCACCAAACAAACTTTGCAAAGAAAATCACGACCAAACCTTGGGTTCACGTGGTTCGTTGGTGGAGATGTCACGGGACCCGGCGACGGCGTGGCGACTTCAAACACTCCATTCCTGAGTAAAAGGAGAGAGACATAGATAATACACTAGGAGGAAAGTGAGTGGACTCATGCTCGCACTCACATGGCTTCGAGGTAACTCTGAGCGCCACTGTTGACTGAATCCGTTACTAGCCAGAAGATGTTCTAGAAAACAAACATCATGAGTTCAGAATCAATGGGACTTGCCTTTCCGTCTTTCCTCCTTAGGCACCACTCACCTGGCGTTCAGCCAGTCGACCACCACAGTCCGGCCTGTATCCCACATTAGGTGGGAGGCAGTTTTGGTAGCATCCGGGCTCCACTGTGACGACTGGCAAGTAGCATCCGCCTTGCTGCACCACATCGGTTCTGGAACCCAGTGCTCCAAGCCTACCTCCAATCACATGTGGCGGGTGACTTTCCTGCAGCCCGACAGATGCCAGACCACCAGTGTGCGCCGGTTGGTCACCACCACATGGCACTTTGGTTTCACCGACAGGTCACCCAACAGTTCTTGCAGTGTTGGGAGGACTATATCCCATTCCAACTCCATGTCAACACAACTGGGCTCCATTTGGTTCCTGTGACATTAAAATGATCCTGTTACATATCGAAGTGTTGAGCATTTGCAGATTTTTTAGTAAATTGTGCACATCATACACTAAAGATTTACATGAACAGTTTCCGGGTTTCAAAGACTCCTGATGACCTGAAAGAAACACTGATGAATTTGCTTTCAAGATACCTTCACTTCCGAATCTCAAACGTTTATTCCATCTACGTGAACATGATTATCTAAAATGGTTGACTGTGACTCAATCACGTAAGGTCACCATGTCTGAATCTATTCATTTCAAATCATTTATATTGAAATCATAAAATATTTAAAAAAAAAAAAAAAAACAAGATTCCGCCAGGTTTTGAACACCCCCCTCTCTCTCTCCCCCCCATCACGAAACGCGGAAAACGCGGGAAACAGGAAACTGAGGGGGAGTTTTGACAGCACGAAATTGGGGACCA
This sequence comes from Synchiropus splendidus, assembly GCF_027744825.2. Taxonomy (NCBI): domain Eukaryota; kingdom Metazoa; phylum Chordata; class Actinopteri; order Syngnathiformes; family Callionymidae; genus Synchiropus; species Synchiropus splendidus. The sequence continues at coordinate 3,862,509 of NC_071350.1, forward strand.
TCCAAACGCTAGTTTTTCATGACGAGAAGCAACCCTCACTCCGATCTGCACCCGGTCGCTATTCCGATGTCCCGACCGGATACACGAATTGGGACTTCCGCGAAAGTCGTGAGTTTTTTTACGGTGTTTTTTTTTCGGGATTTTGCTCTTAAAACCACCAGCAACACGCCCAATTCTATGATGCGTGGATATGTTTCCCGCCAATTTAGATGTTTCCGCTTCGTCAAAAGACGTTGGATGACGTCAGATTTGACCCTTTTTAAGGAGATGTTATTCTGACGGCTGGGCGCGCCGCGATCTTCTACGTGTAACAGAAACCACGACTACTGTAAATATACTCACCGTTTCATGAGACAAGCACACACCTGACACTGACAGCTTGATGCCCACCTGCAGTCTGACTGAAGCCGCACCTGCACCCGACCACCTGTGTAGCGACCGAAGTGACATATCATAGGTGGAAAGTGTTATGAATTACACCGGCCAATCAGAGGGCTCAGTGTGACAGCACTAACTCTTGATCACCAATGAGTGTCGTCTGATGATTTAAGCCTGTAAAGTGCTTCCGTAAAGATGTTTAATGCAACAAAAAGAACAAACATTTCAGATTCTAAACAGATCGCAGCCTCCATGTGACTTCAAACTGGCCCATTGAAATGAGTGGAGTGGAACACTTGGTGAGCAACTGATGATTCAAGTTCAAGTGTTAGGAATCTAGGGATTTCTTCATCATTTCTTCATCCACAATATAATCAGACAACATTGAATGCTTGTGAGCGTCTGTCCCTCAGGGGCACTGCCTTAAACACCGGCATCATTGTGTAAAAGATCTAACCAGGTGCGCTCAGGAACCCTTCCACATCAGCTCCATATACAAGTGCAAGTCAGCTCTTCCATGTCAAGCCTTAAACCAGCAACATCCAGGAACACCGGCGCTTCTCTGGGTCCGAGCTCATTTGAAATGGACAGAGGCAGAGCGGCCCATATTTCAAATTGTGTGTGGAAATCATGGCGTCATGTTCTGTGGGCAAAGGACCATCCAGATTGTCGTCCAGGTTTCGGAGCAACACATGCTGCCATCCAAGCAACGCTGTCTTCAGGGATGTCCCAGCTCATTTCTGCAAGACGGTGCTGAGCCACATCCCGCACCAAGCGTGGCTTTGCAGTGAAAGACTGCAGGCACCAGACTGGCCTGGCTGCAGTCCAGACCTGTTGCTCGCTGTGAAGCACAAAATACAACAACGGAGACCCCAGACTGTCCAACAAGTAAGGATGAGATAGAATACCAGCTACAAACCTTCAATGATTAGTGTCCTCAGTTCCTAAACGCTTGAGTGTGGTGAGAAGTAAAGGTGACCCAGAGAACACGCCGCTGCCCCAGCATCACTGTGTTGCAGGAATCCAATTCAAAACCACTTGCATTAAAACAATAAAGTTTATGAACATTAAATGTCTTGTATTTGCAGTGCATTCAGTTGGGTATAGGTTGAAGAGGATTTGCAAATAATTGTACTCTGTTTTTTATTTACAACCTGGTCAGCATGGCAACTTTGTTGGAGCTGTGGTTCATATGCGGGTGGGTACACAATGCTACACACACGAGCATCTATTTCAGCACCTTCACAGAGTGTACACGGGACCACATCCACTGGGTGAGCTTCCATCACTCTTCCAGTGCGTTCCCAGCCCAAGTCCATCAGTTGTGCAGCAGATCCACCTAAACACGAGAGAGAGAGAGAGAGAGAGACGACATTTCTGGTGAATATTTAGCACATTCCTAGTATTTTCCAAGCAGTGATGAGGACTAGGTGCCTCCTTCGATCATCCTTATCACAAAGACCTGAGTGCACAGTAGCCTCTTAGCAAAGCAAAACGGATCAAATGGATTCACAACATATATTGTGCAGATCCGATTAAAAATGTTGAAGAAAAAAGATCTAAAATGAAAATTCTACAAAGAACATTTTTGTGTTTCGATGTGATGTGATTCGTGTTTTGTTTAAACAACTTCACAGCGATGGACAATGAATGGAATACAGAAAATGAAATATAGTGTGGATCAGAATAACATAGAAAAACGCTCCCTCCAACCAAACCTACAGGGAGTCTGTCAGAAACTACTAAAACCATTATTATTAATGATTTTAGTATTAAAAGTATGAAAAATATATTTAGAACTTCATAAACCAGCATCTCTCTGGTTCCTCCATCACTGAACCACTTTTGCGCCAGTGTTTTCAAGGTCTGACGGCCCAAATCTCAAGTCTTGGTTGATCTTAAATGAAATGAGACGACTTACCTGAGAGTAATACTCATATTTTCATCGGCAGCATCATCAGACACTGGACAACTTTGTGAGGTGACCGTCACAACCAGGTGGAGCTGAGCTGCAGGTTCCATCTTCAGGGCCAACATCGAAGGTGTTTCCATTCCGCAAGTCTCCGTCTGAAGCTGGGCAACAAAATAAACATTTTGCATAAACTGGCAGCAGCTACAGCTCGACTGCAGTACATTTCATTTTGGAGGCATATTTCCACAGTAAACTATCTTAGGCAATACGCTACAATCTCCAAAGCAGGGTTCTGCATCCCACGTTCACGTTTGAGGTGGCTGCTCTCACCAAGTGAGCAGTCACGGCTTCAGCAACGCAACGATCCATGGTGACCCCAGCCACCTTCTCCAAACCAGACATGGTGAAATGAAACACCAAAGCTGCTCCTGCAGCAACACATATTCTTTCTTATTCAGTTCTCTCAGGTCATTGAGGGCAGGTTTACTCTGTTTCCCAGGGTGACACCGAGAGACTCCACTCCCTGAGTTCTGCTAAAACTGTTCTAGCGTGGGGCTGCTTACATTTGTGTGCTGCAGTTTTTATGTCGTCCATGATCACACAGTTTCTGAGTGCTTTCCAAAGTTGATGATGCCACAACTGAGCTGTCAGGGGAGAGGACAGTGTCTGGATTCAAAGTGATACCTGAAGGGACTGTTGCAAAGTCCAGAGGCAAAGGCCGCCTGAGGAGGCAGCTGCTTGAGAAGCTCCACATGCTGCAATCCATGAGCATCGTTGCTGCCACGACTGGACCCAAGGTTTTAGTAAAACCTTCCTCCTCACGGTCCTCAATCGACTGGACTCCACCCACTTGCAGACAAAAAACAATAAGATAAATGTGACTCCTAATAATATCGGAAGAAAACAGAACATGTTCATCCAAACTTATAGCTAGCTCATGGGTGGTTTATACACCCCTGCCTTATCCGTGTCCAACAGGTTTTTATTTTTTTTCTATTGTAGGGGATTTTAAAAATGTGAAAAATACTTTTTTGTGAAGAAATTATCAGTATTTATATTCTACAATTGCTTCCATGGACGCAGACATAAACACATTCTGAACATAGACGAACGTACATGAATAGAATACTGAGCACAAAACATATTGAAGTTTAAAGCCCATCCGATGTACTTAAGCTGTGATCAGGGCCAATGCAGGTCTCTTTTTCCTCACAGTGATATGGAACTTTAACATGAAACAGACAAATACTAACAGCTGTTTCACTGTTTCAGACTCGAGCTACCCCAAACCTATCTAATGGCACCACATGGGCTTGGAGATATATATATATTTTTTTATTTATTTATTTATTTTTTTTAATGAAAAACAGAACGTGGTCCATTTCCGTAAATTAATTTGCCTGTTAATATCATTAGTTTCAGATAATAATTATCACAGAAAAATACATGAAAACAAAACAAGCATTGTCAGGTTACAGCCGTGAATTAGTGACGTCACGTACAGTAGACAGCTCCTTGTGAGTTACGGCGTTGCTCACACGGGCGGAGAGTTGCGGATTTGTAGATAGACGGGATCTGGGAGGTGAAGGTGAAAGATGTCCGCGTGGGAGTGACCGTACTGCATTACAGTTGGTTGTTACCAGCTAATTAAAATATACTTTGCGCCTTTTTCAATCATTACAGCGAGTTAAGTTAACTGAAGTGCAATATACATGTTTGAAATGCACAGCATGGTTTAGGTTTGGATGCTAGGTGCTACGTTAGCAGCAAAAGCTCACAAGTTCTCCCAACTTAAAGGTAAAATCACGCCACAGACACAGTCACAAACGTAGTGACGGCGTGTTCAACACTCCATTCACATTGTGAACGCTGCAAAAACCCACCATTAGTCCCGTGTCTTCAGTGTCGAGACTTACCGAGCAGCAGGTGTCGGCTTTTTTTTCCCCCACGCGCGAGCCGAGGCACGTGACCGGAAGTGGCTGGCGCACTTCATTCCCTGCAGCAACAAATCAATGAAGTGCTTTGCCGGTGTCTGTCGTCAAAAACAAGATTTGCTTTTGACAACACGCACAAAATAGTAGTCTAATATTTAATATCTATGAGTTTGTCAACAGCATTTTATTTTATCTTTTTCACACACACGGGAACACCTCTCAGAAACCAGCTGAAATATGATTGTTGTTATATATCTCGCCACTGAATCCTTATGGAAAAACACGTCCCATTATCGCGGAGAGAAACGACATCACGGCTGTTGTTTGTGTCACACTTCTTCGGTCTCTTTTATTATCAAGACAGAACACACACAACTCTCAAACAATACAGACGCCACCTAATGTTCAGTCTCAGCATTGCGTCCATTAATCCCATACACAACAATTGTGTTGTAAGACTGCCCTCTTTCCCAGCCATTTACTTCCATCTTTTCCTAATAATAAATATAATAAATCCTCAATCTTGCTGCCAGTTTTACATTCATTCATACATCACTTGGTGGTACCATAGAGCAAACGAAGCACTTTGTGAAGCATCGACCCATGAGTCAAACCAATAGCATGGAAAGCCTCAATGCTTCACAGAGCTTCATCACAACATCTCAACTAACAGCACGGCTGCTAACTGACAACTCACTCACTGTATTCAACAGATGCTTTCTGTCGCGTCCACAATCTTCTTCCATGTTGCTTGTTCAGATCAGAATCAGAATCAGAATTTAATTTATTGCCATGGTCAGTGGGGAGCCCTAGGCAGCTAGGAAAGAGTTTTGGAATAAAGTGCTGACAGTAAAAATAAAATAAAATAAAAGAATTCAAGGTTCTGTCTGGATCGACCGTAGCCTCCTGCCAGATGGAAGAGAAACAAACAGTCCATGTCCAGGATGAGAAAGGTAGGCTCTGATCCGACCTGCACGTCTCTGGGTCCTGGAGACATACAGGTCCTGAAGAGGTGGCAGGTTGCATCCGATCACCTTCTCAGCAGAACGCACGATGCGCTGCAGTCTGCTCTTGTCCCTGGAGGTGGCGCTGTTGTACCAGACAGTGATGGAGGAGGTGAGGAAACGCCAGGTGGTTGCCTCAATATCACATTTTTACAGGAAATTGTATGGTTCACACACGCCACATTTCTGCATGATTTTAATTTCTCATGTTTTAAAATGAATTAGATAAATAATTCACCCATTTTCTCCCGCATTCCTTTTGTTTGTCCTGGCTGTTGAGATTGTCTATAATAACTCCACAACTGTGAATATGAAGTTTGCATGGTACGCTATATTTCAGATAGACCACATGACGATCAGCAACAATTAAACTTTATTACAGTTATTTACAAGGGAGTGTGGAATGTGTAAAGTTGGGGTGGCGCCTTCCACAGCTTAGGCCGCCTTCGCTTTGGTCCTTTTTCTTTTGACTTTCCTTCCCTGCGCAAAGTGGGCGCATTAGCCGTCTGTGACAACACGACTGATGGAACAAAATGAAGAACTCACATAATTGTCTTTGCTGGACCAATTGGGGTGGCGCTCTTCATGTTTCCGCCTCTCTTCTGCGGCCAGCAGGTAATACCTGTGCTGCTGCTCCGACGTCATGGACTTCCACTGTCAATGCATTTCATCATGTAAACGGACAGAAACACAGAAAAGCCGAACAAGCTGAGGCAGCAAAAGCACATACCATATGTCCCAGGATGCTGTTGGCTTCAACACTGTGTTTTGGGTTGAATGTGGCTGTGACATGTTCCCTGTTCTCCCTCATAAAAATCATGAAGGCGTTGGGTGGCCTTCGGATATAGGGGCCATTGTGCTTTGTAGGCTCGCTTTACCAGAAAATGGAGAACGAAAAATAGTTTTCATCTGTTTAAATCCACAATACTTTGCAAACATAATCGCTAGCAAACCTCGGGTCCACGTGGTTCCTTGGTGGAGACGTCTCGGGACGGGGCGATGGCGTGGCGACTTGAAACACTCCCGTTCCATTCCTGAGAAAAAGGAGAGAGACATAGACAATACACTAGGAGGAAAGTGAGTGGACTCATGCTCGCACTCACATGGCTCCGAGGTAACTATGAGCGCCACTGTTGACTGAATCCTTTACTGGCCAGAAGTTCTTCTAGAAAACAAACATCATGAGTTCAGAATCAATGGTACTTGCATATTGCCTTTCCATCTTTCCTCCTTAGGCACCACTCACCTGGCGTTCAGCCAGTCGACCACCACAGTCCGGCCTGTATCCCACATTAGGTGGGAGGCAGTTTTGGTAGCATCCGGGCTCCACTGTGACGACTGGCAAGTAGCATCCGCCTTGCTGCACCACATCGGTTCTGGAACCCAGCGCTCCAAGCCCACCTCCAGTCACATGTGGCGGGTGACTTTCCTGCAGCCCGACAGATGCCAGACCACCAGTGTGCGCCGGTTGGTCACCACCACATGGCACTTTGGTTTCACCGACAGGCGACAGGTCACCCAACAGTTCCTGCAGTGTGGAGAGGACTATATCCCATTCCAACTCCATGTCGACACAACTGGGCTCCATTCTGTTCCTGTGACATTAAAATGATCCTGTTACAAATTGATGTGTATATGGTGCACCAAACACACTTTGCTAAGAAAATCACTACCAAACCTGGGGTTCACGTGGTTCGTCGGTGGAGATGTCACGGGACCCGGCGATGGCGTGGCGACTTGAAACACTCCATTCCTGAGTAAAAGGAGAGAGACATAGATAATACACTAGGAGGAAAGTGAGTGGACTCATGCTCGCACTCACATGGCTCCGAGGTAACTCTGAGCGCCACTGTTGACTGAATCCGTTACTAGCCAGAAGATGTTCTAGAAAACAAACATCATGAGTTCAGAATCAATGGGACTTGCCTTTCCGTCTTTCCTCCTTAGGCACCACTCACCTGGCGTTCAGCCAGTCGACCACCACAGTCCGGCCTGTATCCCACATTAGGTGGGAGGCAGTTTTGGTAGCATCCGGGCTCCACTGTGACGACTGGCAAGTAGCATCCACCTTGCTGCACCACATCGGTTCTGGAACCCAGTGCTCCAAGCCTACCTCCAATCACATGTGGCGGGTGACTTTCCTGCAGCCCGACAGATGCCAGACCACCAGTGTGCGCCGGTTGGTCACCACCACATGGCACTTTGGTTTCACCGACAGGCGACAGGTCACCCAACAGTTCTTGCAGTGTTGGGAGGACTATATCCCATTCCAACTCCATGTCAACACAACTGGGCTCCATTCTGTTCCTGTGACATTAAAATGATCCTGTTACAAATTGATGTGTATATGGTGCACCAAACACACTTTGCTAAGAAAATCACTACCAAACCTGGGGTTCACGTGGTTCGTCGGTGGAGATGTCACGGGACCCGGCGATGGCGTGGCGACTTGAAACACTCCATTCCTGAGTAAAAGGAGAGAGACATAGATAATACACTAGGAGGAAAGTGAGTGGACTCATGCTCGCACTCACATGGCTTCGAGGTAACTCTGAGCGCCACTGTTGACTGAATCCGTTACTAGCCAGAAGATGTTCTAGAAAACAAACATCATGAGTTCAGAATCAATGGGACTTGCATATTGCCTTTCCATCTTTCCTCCTTAGGCACCACTCACCTGGCGTTCAGCCAGTCGACCACCACAGTCCGGCCTGTATCCCACATTAGGTGGGAGGCAGTTTTGGTAGCACCCGGGGTCCACTGTGACGACTGGCAAGTAGCATCCGCCTTGTTGTACCACATCAGTTCTGGAACCCAGCGCTCCAAGCCCACCTCCAGTCACATGTGGCGGGTGACTTTCCTGCAGCCCGACAGATGCCAGACCACCAGTGTGCGCCGGTTGCTCACCACCACATGGCACTTTGGTTTCACCGACAGGCGACAGGTCACCCAACAGTTCCTGCAGTGTGGAGAGGACTATATCCCATTCCAACTCCATGTCGACACAACTGGGCTCCATTCTGTTACTGTGACATTAAAATGATCCTGTTACAAATTGAAGTGTTGAGCATTCGCAGATTTTTTAGTATATGGTGCACCAAACAAACTTTGCAAAGAAAATCACGACCAAACCTTGGGTTCACGTGGTTCGTTGGTGGAGATGTCACGGGACCCGGCGACGGCGTGGCGACTTGAAACACTCCATTCCTGAGTAAAAGGAGAGAGACATAGATAATACACTAGGAGGAAAGTGAGTGGACTCATGCTCGCACTCACATGGCTCCGAGGTAACTCTGAGCGCCACTGTTGACTGAATCCGTTACTAGCCAGAAGATGTTCTAGAAAACAAACATCATGAGTTCAGAATCAATGGGACTTGCCTTTCCGTCTTTCCTCCTTAGGCACCACTCACCTGGCGTTCAGCCAGTCGACCACCACAGTCCGGCCTGTATCCCACATTAGGTGGGAGGCAGTTTTGGTAGCATCCGGGCTCCACTGTGACGACTGGCAAGTAGCATCCGCCTTGTTGTACCACATCGGTTCTGGAACCCAGTGCTCCAAGCCTACCTCCAATCACATGTGGCGGGTGACTTTCCTGCAGCCCGACAGATGCCAGACCACCAGTGTGCCCCGGTTGGTCACCACCACATGGCACTTTGGTTTCACCGACAGGCGACAGGTCACCCAACAGTTCTTGCAGTGTTGGGAGGACTATATCCCATTCCAACTCCATGTCAACACAACTGGGCTCCATTTGGTTCCTGTGACATTAAAATGATCCTGTTACATATCGAAGTGTTGAGCATTTGCAGATTTTTTAGTAAATTGTGCACATCATACACTAAAGATTTACATGAACAGTTTCCGGGTTTCAAAGACTCCTGATGACCTGAAAGAAACGCTGATGAATTTGCTTTCAAGATACCTTCACTTCCGAATCTCAAACGTTTATTCCATCTACGTGAACATGATTATCTAAAATGGTTGACTGTGACTCAATCACGTAAGGTCACCATGTCTGAATCTATTCATTTCAAATCATTTATATTGAAATCATAAAATATATATAAAAAAAAAAAGAAGATTCCGCCCCCCCCCCCATCACGAAACGCGGAAAACGCGGGAAACAGGAAACTGAGGGGGAGTTTTGACAGCACGAAATTGGGGACCATCCAAACGCTAGTTTTTCATGACGAGAAGCAACCCTCACTCCGATCTGCACCCGGTCGCTATTCCGATGTCCCGACCGGATACACGAATTGGGACTTCCGCGAAAGTCGTGAGTTTTTTACGGTGTTTTTTTTTCGGGATTTTGCTCTTAAAACCACCAGCAACACGCCCAATTCTATGATGCGTGGATATGTTTCCCGCCAATTTAGATGTTTCCGCTTCGTCAAAAGACGTTGGATGACGTCAGATTTGACCCTTTTTAAGGAGATGTTATTCTGACGGCTGGGCGCGCCGCGATCTTCTACGTGTAACAGAAACCACGACTACTGTAAATATACTCACCGTTTCATGAGACAAGCACACACCTGACACTGACAGCTTGATGCCCACCTGCAGTCTGACTGAAGCCGCACCTGCACCCGACCACCTGTGTAGCGACCGAAGTGACATATCATAGGTGGAAAGTGTTATGAATTACACCGGCCAATCAGAGGGCTCAGTGTGACAGCACTAACTCTTGATCACCAATGAGTGTCGTCTGATGATTTAAGCCTGTAAAGTGCTTCCGTAAAGATGTTTAATGCAACAAAAAGAACAAACATTTCAGATTCTAAACAGATCGCAGCCTCCATGTGACTTCAAACTGGCCCATTGAAATGAGTGGAGTGGAACACTTGGTGAGCAACTGATGATTCAAGTTCAAGTGCTAGGAATCTAGGGATTTCTTCATCATTTCTTCATCCACAATATAATCAGACAACATTGAATGCTTGTGAGCGTCTGTCCCTCAGGGGCACTGCCTTAAACACCGGCATCATTGTGTAAAAGATCTAACCAGGTGCGCTCAGGAACCCTTCCACATCAGCTCCATATACAAGTGCAAGTCAGCTCTTCCATGTCAAGCCTTAAACCAGCAACATCCAGGAACACCGGCGCTTCTCTGGGTCCGAGCTCATTTGAAATGGACAGAGGCAGAGCGGCCCATATTTCAAATTGTGTGTGGAAATCATGGCGTCATGTTCTGTGGGCAAAGGACCATCCAGATTGTCGTCCAGGTTTCGGAGCAACACATGCTGCCATCCAAGCAACGCTGTCTTCAGGGATGTCCCAGCTCATTTCTGCAAGACGGTGCTGAGCCACATCCCGCACCAAGCGTGGCTTTGCAGTGAAAGACTGCAGGCACCAGACTGGCCTGGCTGCAGTCCAGACCTGTTGCTCGCTGTGAAGCACAAAATACAACAACGGAGACCCCAGACTGTCCAACAAGTAAGGATGAGATAGAATACCAGCTACAAACCTTCAATGATTAGTGTCCTCAGTTCCCAAACGCTTGAGTGTGGTGAGAAGTAAAGGTGACCCAGAGGTCAACACGCCGCTGCCCCAGCATCACTGTGTTGCAGGAATCCAATTCAAAACCACTTGCATTAAAACAATAAAGTTTATGAACATTAAATGTCTTGTATTTGCAGTGCATTCAGTTGGGTATAGGTTGAAGAGGATTTGCAAATAATTGTACTCTGTTTTTTATTTACAACCTGGTCAGCATGGCAACTTTGTTGGAGCTGTGGTTCATATGCGGGTGGGTACACAATGCTACACACACGAGCATCTATTTCAGCACCTTCACAGAGTGTACACGGGACCACATCCACTGGGTGAGCTTCCATCACTCTTCCAGTGCGTTCCCAGCCCAAGTCCATCAGTTGTGCAGCAGATCCACCTAAACACGAGAGAGAGAGAGAGACGACATTTCTGGTGAATATTTAGCACATTCCTAGTATTTTCCAAGCAGTGATGAGGACTAGGTGCCTCCTTCGATCATCCTTATCACAAAGACCTGAGTGCACAGTAGCCTCTTAGCAAAGCAAAACGGATCAAATGGATTCACAACATATATTGTGCAGATCCGATTAAAAATGTTGAAGAAAAAAGATCTAAAATGAAAATTCTACAAAGAACATTTTTGTGTTTCGATGTGATGTGATTCGTGTTTTGTTTAAACAACTTCACAGCGATGTACAATGAATGGAATACAGAAAATGAAATATAGTGTGGATCAGAATAACATAGAAAAACGCTCCCTCCAACCAAACCTACAGGGAGTCTGTCAGAAACTACTAAAACCATTATTATTAATGATTTTAGTATTAAAAGTATGAAAAATATATTTAGAACTTCATAAACCAGCATCTCTCTGGTTCCTCCATCACTGAACCACTTTTGCGCCAGTGTTTTCAAGGTCTGACGGCCCAAATCTCAAGTCTTGGTTGATCTTAAATGAAATGAGACGACTTACCTGAGAGTAATACTCATATTTTCATCGGCAGCATCATCAGACACTGGACAACTTTGTGAGGTGACCGTCACAACCAGGTGGAGCTGAGCTGCAGGTTCCATCTTCAGGGCCAACATCGAAGGTGTTTCCATTCCGCAAGTCTCCGTCTGAAGCTGGGCAACAAAATAAACATTTTGCATAAACTGGCAGCAGCTACAGCTCGACTGCAGTACATTTCATTTTGGAGGCATATTTCCACAGTAAACTATCTTAGGCAATACGCTACAATCTCCAAAGCAGGGTTCTGCATCCCACGTTCACGTTTGAGGTGGCTGCTCTCACCAAGTGAGCAGTCACGGCTTCAGCAACGCAACGATCCATGGTGACCCCAGCCACCTTCTCCAAACCAGACATGGTGAAATGAAACACCAAAGCTGCTCCTGCAGCAACACATATTCTTTCTTATTCAGTTCTCTCAGGTCATTGAGGGCAGGTTTACTCTGTTTCCCAGGGTCACACCGAGAGACTCCACTCCCTGAGTTCTGCTAAAACTGTTCTAGCGTGGGGCTGCTTACATTTGTGTGCTGCAGTTTTTATGTCGTCCATGATCACACAGTTTCTGAGTGCTTTCCAAAGTTGATGATGCCACAACTGAGCTGTCAGAAGAGAGGACAGTGTCTGGATTCAAAGTGATACCTGAAGGGACTGTTGCAAAGTCCAGAGGCAAAGGCCGCCTGAGGAGGCAGCTGCTTGAGAAGCTCCACATGCTGCAATCCATGAGCATCGTTGCTGCCACGACTGGACCCAAGGTTTTAGTAAAACCTTCCTCCTCACGGTCCTCAATCGACTGGACTCCACCCACTTGCAGACAAAAAACAATAAGATAAATGTGACTCCTAATAATATCGGAAGAAAACAGAACATGTTCATCCAAACTTATAGCTAGCTCATGGGTGGTTTATACACCCCTGCCTTATCCGTGTCCAACAGGTTTTTATTTTTTTTCTATTGTAGGGGATTTAAAAAATGTGAAAAATACTTTTTTGTGAAGAAATTATCAGTATTTATATTCTACAATTGCTTCCATGGACGCAGACATAAACACATTCTGAACATAGACGAACGTACATGAATAGAATACTGAGCACAAAACATATTGAAGTTTAAAGCCCATCCGATGTACTTAAGCTGTGATCAGGGCCAATGCAGGTCTCTTTTTCCTCACAGTGATATGGAACTTTAACATGAAACAGACAAATACTAACAGCTGTTTCACTGTTTCAGACTCGAGCTACCCCAAACCTATCTAATGGCACCACATGGGCTTGGAGATATATATATATATATTTTTTTTTTATTTATTTATTTTTTTTTAATGAAAAACAGAACGTGGTCCATTTCCGTAAATTAATTTGCCTGTTAATACCATTAGTTTCAGATAATAATTATCACAGAAAAATACATGAAAACAAAACAAGCATTGTCAGGTTACAGCCGTGAATTAGTGACGTCACGTACAGTAGACAGCTCCTTGTGAGTTACGGCGTTGCTCACACGGGCGGAGAGTTGCGGATTTGTAGATAGACGGGATCTGGGAGGTGAAGGTGAAAGATGTCCGCGTGGGAGTGACCGTACTGCATTACAGTTGGTTGTTACCAGCTAATTAAAATATACTTTGCGCCTTTTTCAATCATTACAGCGAGTTAAGTTAACTGAAGTGCAATATACATGTTTGAAATGCACAGCATGGTTTAGGTTTGGATGCTAGGTGCTACGTTAGCAGCAAAAGCTCACAAGTTCTCCCAACTTAAAGGTAAAATCACGCCACAGACACAGTCACAAACGTAGTGACGGCGTGTTCAACACTCCATTCACATTGTGAACGCTGCAAAAACCCACCATTAGTCCCGTGTCTTCAGTGTCGAGGCTTACCGAGCAGCAGGTGTCGGCTTTTTTTTCCCCCACGCGCGCGCCGAGGCACGTGACCGGAAGTGGCTGGCGCACTTCATTCCCTGCAGCAACAAATCAATGAAGTGCTTTGCCGGTGTCTGTCGTCAAAAACAAGATTTGCTTTTGACAACACGCACAAAATAGTAGTCTAATATTTAATATCTATGAGTTTGTCAACAGCATTTTATTTTATCTTTTTCACACACACGGGAACACCTCTCAGAAACCAGCTGAAATATGATTGTTGTTATATATCTCGCCACTGAATCCTTATGGAAAAACACGTCCCATTATCGCGGAGAGAAACGACATCACGGCTGTTGTTTGTGTCACACTTCTTCGGTCTCTTTTATTATCAAGACAGAACACACACAACTCTCAAACAATACAGACGCCACCTAATGTTCAGTCTCAGCATTGCGTCCATTAATCCCATACACAACAATTGTGTTGTAAGACTGCCCTCTTTCCCAGCCATTTACTTCCATCTTTTCCTAATAATAAATATAATAAATCCTCAATCTTGCTGCCAGTTTTACATTCACTTGGTGGTACCATAGAGCAAACGAAGCACTTTGTGAAGCATCGACCCATGAGTCAAACCAATAGCATGGAAAGCCTCAATGCTTCACAGAGCTTCATCACAACATCTCAACTAACAGCACGGCTGCTAACTGACAACTCACTCACTGTATTCAACAGATGCTTTCTGTCGCGTCCACAATCTTCTTCCATGTTGCTTGTTCAGATCAGAATCAGAATCAGAATTTAATTTATTGCCATGGTCAGTGGGGAGCCCTAGGCAGCTAGGAAAGAGTTTTGGAATAAAGTGCTGACAGTAAAAATAAAATAAAATAAAAGAATTCAAGGTTCTGGTCTGGATCGACCGTAGCCTCCTGCCAGATGGAAGAGGAACAAACAGTCCATGTCCAGGATGAGAAAGGTAGGCTCTGATCCGACCTGCACGTCTCTGGGTCCTGGAGACATACAGGTCCTGAAGAGGTGGCAGGTTGCATCCGATCACCTTCTCAGCAGAACGCACGATGCGCTGCAGTCTGCTCTTGTCCCTGGAGGTGGCGCTGTTGTACCAGACAGTGATGGAGGAGGTGAGGAAACGCCAGGTGGTTGCCTCAATATCACATTTTTACAGGAAATTGTATGGTTCACACACGCCACATTTCTGCATGATTTTAATTTCTCATGTTTTAAAATGAATTAGATAAATAATTCACCCATTTTCTCCCGCATTCCTTTTGTTTGTGCTGGCTGTTGAGATTGTCTATAATAACTCCACAACTGTGAATATGAAGTTTGCATGGTACGCTATATTTCAGATAGACCACATGACGATCAGCAACAATTAAACTTTATTACAGTTATTTACAAGGGAGTGTGGAATGTGTAAAGTTGGGGTGGCGCCTTCCACAGCTTAGGCCGCCTTCGCTTTGGTCCTTTTTCTTTTGACTTTCCTTCCCTGCGCAAAGTGGGCGCATTAGCCGTCTGTGACAACACGACTGATGGAACAAAATGAAGAACTCACATAATTGTCTTTGCTGGACCAATTGGGGTGGCGCTCTTCATGTTTCCGCCTCTCTTCTGCGGCCAGCAGGTAATACCTGTGCTGCTGCTCCGACGTCATGGACTTCCACTGTCAATGCATTTCATCATGTAAACGGACAGAAACACAGAAAAGCCGAACAAGCTGAGGCAGCAAAAGCACATACCATATGTCCCAGGATGCTGTTGGCTTCAACACTGTGTTTTGGGTTGAATGTGGCTGTGACATGTTCCCTGTTCTCCCTCATAAAAATCATGAAGGCGTTGGGTGGCCTTCGGATATAGGGGCCATTGTGCTTTGTAGGCTCGCTTTACCAGAAAATGGAGAACGAAAAATAGTTTTCATCTGTTTAAATCCACAATACTTTGCGAACATAATCGCTAGCAAACCTCGGGTCCACGTGGTTCCTTGGTGGAGACGTCTCGGGACGGGGCGATGGCGTGGCGACTTGAAACACTCCCGTTCCATTCCTGAGAAAAAGGAGAGAGACATAGACAATACACTAGGAGGAAAGTGAGTGGACTCATGCTGGCACTCACATGGCTCCGAGGTAACTCTGAGCGCCACTGTTGACTGAATCCTTTACTGGCCAGAAGTTCTTCTAGAAAACAAACATCATGAGTTCAGAATCAATGGTACTTGCATATTGCCTTTCCATCTTTCCTCCTTAGGCACCACTCACCTGGCGTTCAGCCAGTCGACCACCACAGTCCGGCCTGTATCCCACATTAGGTGGGAGGCAGTTTTGGTAGCATCCGGGCTCCACTGTGACGACTGGCAAGTAGCATCCGCCTTGCTGCACCACATCGGTTCTGGAACCCAGCGCTCCAAGCCCACCTCCAGTCACATGTGGCGGGTGACTTTCCTGCAGCCCGACAGATGCCAGACCACCAGTGTGCGCCGGTTGGTCACCACCACATGGCACTTTGGTTTCACCGACAGGCGACAGGTCACCCAACAGTTCTTGCAGTGTTGGGAGGACTATATCCCATTCCAACTCCATGTCAACACAACTGGGCTCCATTTGGTTCCTGTGACATTAAAATGATCCTGTTACATATCGAAGTGTTGAGCATTTGCAGATTTTTTAGTAAATTGTGCACATCATACACTAAAGATTTACATGAACAGTTTCCGGGTTTCAAAGACTCCTGATGACCTGAAAGAAACACTGATGAATTTGCTTTCAAGATACCTTCACTTCCGAATCTCAAACGTTTATTCCATCTACGTGAACATGATTATCTAAAATGGTTGACTGTGACTCAATCACGTAAGGTCACCATGTCTGAATCTATTCATTTCAAATCATTTATATTGAAATCATAAAATATTAAAAAAAAAAAAAAAAAGAAGATTCCGCCAGGTTTTGAACACCCCCCCTCTCTCTCCCCCCCCCCCCCCCCCCCCCCCATCACGAAACGCGGAAAACGCGGGAAACAGGAAACTGAGGGGGAGTTTTGACAGCACGAAATTGGGGACCATCCAAACGCTAGTTTTTCATGACGAGAAGCAACCCTCACTCCGATCTGCACCCGGTCGCTATTCCGATGTCCCGACCGGATACACGAATTGGGACTTCCGCGAAAGTCGTGAGTTTTTTACGGTGTTTTTTTTCGGGATTTTGCTCTTAAAACCACCAGCAACACGCCCAATTCTATGATGCGTGGATATGTTTCCCGCCAATTTAGATGTTTCCGCTTCGTCAAAAGACGTTGGATGACGTCAGATTTGACCCTTTTTAAGGAGATGTTATTCTGACGGCTGGGCGCGCCGCGATCTTCTACGTGTAACAGAAACCACGACTACTGTAAATATACTCACCGTTTCATGAGACAAGCACACACCTGACACTGACAGCTTGATGCCCACCTGCAGTCTGACTGAAGCCGCACCTGCACCCGACCACCTGTGTAGCGACCGAAGTGACATATCATAGGTGGAAAGTGTTATGAATTACACCGGCCAATCAGAGGGCTCAGTGTGACAGCACTAACTCTTGATCACCAATGAGTGTCGTCTGATGATTTAAGCCTGTAAAGTGCTTCCGTAAAGATGTTTAATGCAACAAAAAGAACAAACATTTCAGATTCTAAACAGATCGCAGCCTCCATGTGACTTCAAACTGGCCCATTGAAATGAGTGGAGTGGAACACTTGGTGAGCAACTGATGATTCAAGTTCAAGTGCTAGGAATCTAGGGATTTCTTCATCATTTCTTCATCCACAATATAATCAGACAACATTGAATGCTTGTGAGCGTCTGTCCCTCAGGGGCACTGCCTTAAACACCGGCATCATTGTGTAAAAGATCTAACCAGGTGCGCTCAGGAACCCTTCCACATCAGCTCCATATACAAGTGCAAGTCAGCTCTTCCATGTCAAGCCTTAAACCAGCAACATCCAGGAACACCGGCGCTTCTCTGGGTCCGAGCTCATTTGAAATGGACAGAGGCAGAGCGGCCCATATTTCAAATTGTGTGTGGAAATCATGGCGTCATGTTCTGTGGGCAAAGGACCATCCAGATTGTCGTCCAGGTTTCGGAGCAACACATGCTGCCATCCAAGCAACGCTGTCTTCAGGGATGTCCCAGCTCATTTCTGCAAGACGGTGCTGAGCCACATCCCGCACCAAGCGTGGCTTTGCAGTGAAAGACTGCAGGCACCAGACTGGCCTGGCTGCAGTCCAGACCTGTTGCTCGCTGTGAAGCACAAAATACAACAACGGAGACCCCAGACTGTCCAACAAGTAAGGATGAGATAGAATACCAGCTACAAACCTTCAATGATTAGTGTCCTCAGTTCCTAAACGCTTGAGTGTGGTGAGAAGTAAAGGTGACCCAGAGGTCAACACGCCGCTGCCCCAGCATCACTGTGTTGCAGGAATCCAATTCAAAACCACTTGCATTAAAACAATAAAGTTTATGAACATTAAATGTCTTGTATTTGCAGTGCATTCAGTTGGGTATAGGTTGAAGAGGATTTGCAAATAATTGTACTCTGTTTTTTATTTACAACCTGGTCAGCATGGCAACTTTGTTGGAGCTGTGGTTCATATGCGGGTGGGTACACAATGCTACACACACGAGCATCTATTTCAGCACCTTCACAGAGTGTACACGGGACCACATCCACTGGGTGAGCTTCCATCACTCTTCCAGTGCGTTCCCAGCCCAAGTCCATCAGTTGTGCAGCAGATCCACCTAAACACGAGAGAGAGAGAGAGACGGCATTTCTGGTGAATATTTAGCACATTCCTAGTATTTTCCAAGCAGTGATGAGGACTAGGTGCCTCCTTCGATCATCCTTATCACAAAGACCTGAGTGCACAGTAGCCTCTTAGCAAAGCAAAACGGATCAAATGGATTCACAACATATATTGTGCAGATCCGATTAAAAATGTTGAAGAAAAAAGATCTAAAATGAAAATTCTACAAAGAACATTTTTGTGTTTCGATGTGATGTGATTCGTGTTTTGTTTAAACAACTTCACAGCGATGGACAATGAATGGAATACAGAAAATGAAATATAGTGTGGATCAGAATAACATAGAAAAACGCTCCCTCCAACCAAACCTACAGGGAGTCTGTCAGAAACTA
This sequence comes from Synchiropus splendidus, assembly GCF_027744825.2. Taxonomy (NCBI): domain Eukaryota; kingdom Metazoa; phylum Chordata; class Actinopteri; order Syngnathiformes; family Callionymidae; genus Synchiropus; species Synchiropus splendidus. The sequence goes on from NC_071350.1 coordinate 3,881,289, forward strand.
CTAAAACCATTATTATTAATGATTTTAGTATTAAAAGTATGAAAAATATATTTAGAACTTCATAAACCAGCATCTCTCTGGTTCCTCCATCACTGAACCACTTTTGCGCCAGTGTTTTCAAGGTCTGACGGCCCAAATCTCAAGTCTTGGTTGATCTTAAATGAAATGAGACGACTTACCTGAGAGTAATACTCATATTTTCATCGGCAGCATCATCAGACACTGGACAACTTTGTGAGGTGACCGTCACAACCAGGTGGAGCTGAGCTGCAGGTTCCATCTTCAGGGCCAACATCGAAGGTGTTTCCATTCCGCAAGTCTCCGTCTGAAGCTGGGCAACAAAATAAACATTTTGCATAAACTGGCAGCAGCTACAGCTCGACTGCAGTACATTTCATTTTGGAGGCATATTTCCACAGTAAACTATCTTAGGCAATACGCTACAATCTCCAAAGCAGGGTTCTGCATCCCACGTTCACGTTTGAGGTGGCTGCTCTCACCAAGTGAGCAGTCACGGCTTCAGCAACGCAACGATCCATGGTGACCCCAGCCACCTTCTCCAAACCAGACATGGTGAAATGAAACACCAAAGCTGCTCCTGCAGCAACACATATTCTTTCTTATTCAGTTCTCTCAGGTCATTGAGGGCAGGTTTACTCTGTTTCCCAGGGTCACACCGAGAGACTCCACTCCCTGAGTTCTGCTAAAACTGTTCTAGCGTGGGGCTGCTTACATTTGTGTGCTGCAGTTTTTATGTCGTCCATGATCACACAGTTTCTGAGTGCTTTCCAAAGTTGATGATGCCACAACTGAGCTGTCAGGGGAGAGGACAGTGTCTGGATTCAAAGTGATACCTGAAGGGACTGTTGCAAAGTCCAGAGGCAAAGGCCGCCTGAGGAGGCAGCTGCTTGAGAAGCTCCACATGCTGCAATCCATGAGCATCGTTGCTGCCACGACTGGACCCAAGGTTTTAGTAAAACCTTCCTCCTCACGGTCCTCAATCGACTGGACTCCACCCACTTGCAGACAAAAAACAATAAGATAAATGTGACTCCTAATAATATCGGAAGAGAACAGAACATGTTCATCCAAACTTATAGCTAGCTCATGGGTGGTTTATACACCCCTGCCTTATCCGTGTCCAACAGGTTTTTATTTTTTTTCTATTGTAGGGGATTTAAAAAATGTGAAAAATACTTTTTTGTGAAGAAATTATCAGTATTTATATTCTACAATTGCTTCCATGGACGCAGACATAAACACATTCTGAACATAGACGAACGTACATGAATAGAATACTGAGCACAAAACATATTGAAGTTTAAAGCCCATCCGATGTACTTAAGCTGTGATCAGGGCCAATGCAGGTCTCTTTTTCCTCACAGTGATATGGAACTTTAACATGAAACAGACAAATACTAACAGCTGTTTCACTGTTTCAGACTCGAGCTACCCCAAACCTATCTAATGGCACCACATGGGCTTGGAGATATATATATATATATTTTTTTATTTATTTATTTTTTTTTAATGAAAAACAGAACGTGGTCCATTTCCGTAAATTAATTTGCCTGTTAATACCATTAGTTTCAGATAATAATTATCACAGAAAAATACATGAAAACAAAACAAGCATTGTCAGGTTACAGCCGTGAATTAGTGACGTCACGTACAGTAGACAGCTCCTTGTGAGTTACGGCGTTGCTCACACGGGCGGAGAGTTGCGGATTTGTAGATAGACGGGATCTGGGAGGTGAAGGTGAAAGATGTCCGCGTGGGAGTGACCGTACTGCATTACAGTTGGTTGTTACCAGCTAATTAAAATATACTTTGCGCCTTTTTCAATCATTACAGCGAGTTAAGTTAACTGAAGTGCAATATACATGTTTGAAATGCACAGCATGGTTTAGGTTTGGATGCTAGGTGCTACGTTAGCAGCAAAAGCTCACAAGTTCTCCCAACTTAAAGGTAAAATCACGCCACAGACACAGTCACAAACGTAGTGACGGCGTGTTCAACACTCCATTCACATTGTGAACGCTGCAAAAACCCACCATTAGTCCCGTGTCTTCAGTGTCGAGACTTACCGAGCAGCAGGTGTCGGCTTTTTTTTCCCCCACGCGCGCGCCGAGGCACGTGACCGGAAGTGGCTGGCGCACTTCATTCCCTGCAGCAACAAATCAATGAAGTGCTTTGCCGGTGTCTGTCGTCAAAAACAAGATTTGCTTTTGACAACACGCACAAAATAGTAGTCTAATATTTAATATCTATGAGTTTGTCAACAGCATTTTATTTTATCTTTTTCACACACACGGGAACACCTCTCAGAAACCAGCTGAAATATGATTGTTGTTATATATCTCGCCACTGAATCCTTATGGAAAAACACGTCCCATTATCGCGGAGAGAAACGACATCACGGCTGTTGTTTGTGTCACACTTCTTCGGTCTCTTTTATTATCAAGACAGAACACACACAACTCTCAAACAATACAGACGCCACCTAATGTTCAGTCTCAGCATTGCGTCCATTAATCCCATACACAACAATTGTGTTGTAAGACTGCCCTCTTTCCCAGCCATTTACTTCCATCTTTTCCTAATAATAAATATAATAAATCCTCAATCTTGCTGCCAGTTTTACATTCACTTGGTGGTACCATAGAGCAAACGAAGCACTTTGTGAAGCATCGACCCATGAGTCAAACCAATAGCATGGAAAGCCTCAATGCTTCACAGAGCTTCATCACAACATCTCAACTAACAGCACGGCTGCTAACTGACAACTCACTCACTGTATTCAACAGATGCTTTCTGTCGCGTCCACAATCTTCTTCCATGTTGCTTGTTCAGATCAGAATCAGAATCAGAATTTAATTTATTGCCATGGTCAGTGGGGAGCCCTAGGCAGCTAGGAAAGAGTTTTGGAATAAAGTGCTGACAGTAAAAATAAAATAAAATAAAAGAATTCAAGGTTCTGGTCTGGATCGACCGTAGCCTCCTGCCAGATGGAAGAGGAACAAACAGTCCATGTCCAGGATGAGAAAGGTAGGCTCTGATCCGACCTGCACGTCTCTGGGTCCTGGAGACAGACAGGTCCTGAAGAGGTGGCAGGTTGCATCCGATCACCTTCTCAGCAGAACGCACGATGCGCTGCAGTCTGCTCTTGTCCCTGGAGGTGGCGCTGTTGTACCAGACAGTGATGGAGGAGGTGAGGAAACGCCAGGTGGTTGCCTCAATATCACATTTTTACAGGAAATTGTATGGTTCACACACGCCACATTTCTGCATGATTTTAATTTCTCATGTTTTAAAATGAATTAGATAAATAATTCACCCATTTTCTCCCGCATTCCTTTTGTTTGTGCTGGCTGTTGAGATTGTCTATAATAACTCCACAACTGTGAATATGAAGTTTGCATGGTACGCTATATTTCAGATAGACCACATGACGATCAGCAACAATTAAACTTTATTACAGTTATTTACAAGGGAGTGTGGAATGTGTAAAGTTGGGGTGGCGCCTTCCACAGCTTAGGCCGCCTTCGCTTTGGTCCTTTTTCTTTTGACTTTCCTTCCCTGCGCAAAGTGGGCGCATTAGCCGTCTGTGACAACACGACTGATGGAACAAAATGAAGAACTCACATAATTGTCTTTGCTGGACCAATTGGGGTGGCGCTCTTCATGTTTCCGCCTCTCTTCTGCGGCCAGCAGGTAATACCTGTGCTGCTGCTCCGACGTCATGGACTTCCACTGTCAATGCATTTCATCATGTAAACGGACAGAAACACAGAAAAGCCGAACAAGCTGAGGCAGCAAAAGCACATACCATATGTCCCAGGATGCTGTTGGCTTCAACACTGTGTTTTGGGTTGAATGTGGCTGTGACATGTTCCCTGTTCTCCCTCATAAAAATCATGAAGGCGTTGGGTGGCCTTCGGATATAGGGGACATTGTGCTTTGTAGGCTCGCTTTACCAGAAAATGGAGAACGAAAAATAGTTTTCATCTGTTTAAATCCACAATACTTTGCGAACATAATCGCTAGCAAACCTCGGGTCCACGTGGTTCCTTGGTGGAGACGTCTCGGGACGGGGCGATGGCGTGGCGACTTGAAACACTCCCGTTCCATTCCTGAGAAAAAGGAGAGAGACATAGACAATACACTAGGAGGAAAGTGAGTGGACTCATGCTCGCACTCACATGGCTCCGAGGTAACTATGAGCGCCACTGTTGACTGAATCCTTTACTGGCCAGAAGTTCTTCTAGAAAACAAACATCATGAGTTCAGAATCAATGGTACTTGCATATTGCCTTTCCATCTTTCCTCCTTAGGCACCACTCACCTGGCGTTCAGCCAGTCGACCACCACAGTCCGGCCTGTATCCCACATTAGGTGGGAGGCAGTTTTGGTAGCATCCGGGCTCCACTGTGACGACTGGCAAGTAGCATCCGCCTTGCTGCACCACATCGGTTCTGGAACCCAGCGCTCCAAGCCCACCTCCAGTCACATGTGGCGGGTGACTTTCCTGCAGCCCGACAGATGCCAGACCACCAGTGTGCGCCGGTTGCTCACCACCACATGGCACTTTGGTTTCACCGACAGGCGACAGGTCACCCAACAGTTCCTGCAGTGTGGAGAGGACTATATCCCATTCCAACTCCGGGTCGACACAACTGGGCTCCATTCTGTTCCTGTGACATTAAAATGATCCTGTTACAAATTGATGTGTATATGGTGCACCAAACACACTTTGCAAAGAAAATCACGACCAAACCTTGGGTTCACGTGGTTCGTTGGTGGAGATGTCACGGGACCCGGCGACGGCGTGGCGACTTGAAACACTCCATTCCTGAGTAAAAGGAGAGAGACATAGATAATACACTAGGAGGAAAGTGAGTGGACTCATGCTCGCACTCACATGGCTCCGAGGTAACTCTGAGCGCCACTGTTGACTGAATCCGTTACTAGCCAGAAGATGTTCTAGAAAACAAACATCATGAGTTCAGAATCAATGGGACTTGCCTTTCCGTCTTTCCTCCTTAGGCACCACTCACCTGGCGTTCAGCCAGTCGACCACCACAGTCCGGCCTGTATCCCACATTAGGTGGGAGGCAGTTTTGGTAGCATCCGGGCTCCACTGTGACGACTGGCAAGTAGCATCCGCCTTGCTGCACCACATCGGTTCTGGAACCCAGTGCTCCAAGCCTACCTCCAATCACATGTGGCGGGTGACTTTCCTGCAGCCCGACAGATGCCAGACCACCAGTGTGCGCCGGTTGGTCACCACCACATGGCACTTTGGTTTCACCGACAGGCGACAGGTCACCCAACAGTTCTTGCAGTGTTGGGAGGACTATATCCCATTCCAACTCCATGTCAACACAACTGGGCTCCATTTGGTTCCTGTGACATTAAAATGATCCTGTTACATATCGAAGTGTTGAGCATTTGCAGATTTTTTAGTAAATTGTGCACATCATACACTAAAGATTTACATGAACAGTTTCCGGGTTTCAAAGACTCCTGATGACCTGAAAGAAACACTGATGAATTTGCTTTCAAGATACCTTCACTTCCGAATCTCAAACGTTTATTCCATCTACGTGAACATGATTATCTAAAATGGTTGACTGTGACTCAATCACGTAAGGTCACCATGTCTGAATCTATTCATTTCAAATCATTTATATTGAAATCATAAAATATTAAAAAAAAAAAAAGAAGATTCCGCCAGGTTTTGAACACCCCCCCCCTCTCACTCCCCCCCCCCCCCCCCATCACGAAACGCGGAAAACGCGGGAAACAGGAAACTGAGGGGGAGTTTTGACAGCACGAAATTGGGGACCATCCAAACGCTAGTTTTTCATGACGAGAAGCAACCCTCACTCCGATCTGCACCCGGTCGCTATTCCGATGTCCCGACCGGATACACGAATTGGGACTTCCGCGAAAGTCGTGAGTTTTTTACGGTGTTTTTTTTTCGGGATTTTGCTCTTAAAACCACCAGCAACACGCCCAATTCTATGATGCGTGGATATGTTTCCCGCCAATTTAGATGTTTCCGCTTCGTCAAAAGACGTTGGATGACGTCAGATTTGACCCTTTTTAAGGAGATGTTATTCTGACGGCTGGGCGCGCCGCGATCTTCTACGTGTAACAGAAACCACGACTACTGTAAATATACTCACCGTTTCATGAGACAAGCACACACCTGACACTGACAGCTTGATGCCCACCTGCAGTCTGACTGAAGCCGCACCTGCACCCGACCACCTGTGTAGCGACCGAAGTGACATATCATAGGTGGAAAGTGTTATGAATTACACCGGCCAATCAGAGGGCTCAGTGTGACAGCACTAACTCTTGATCACCAATGAGTGTCGTCTGATGATTTAAGCCTGTAAAGTGCTTCCGTAAAGATGTTTAATGCAACAAAAAGAACAAACATTTCAGATTCTAAACAGATCGCAGCCTCCATGTGACTTCAAACTGGCCCATTGAAATGAGTGGAGTGGAACACTTGGTGAGCAACTGATGATTCAAGTTCAAGTGCTAGGAATCTAGGGATTTCTTCATCATTTCTTCATCCACAATATAATCAGACAACATTGAATGCTTGTGAGCGTCTGTCCCTCAGGGGCACTGCCTTAAACACCGGCATCATTGTGTAAAAGATCTAACCAGGTGCGCTCAGGAACCCTTCCACATCAGCTCCATATACAAGTGCAAGTCAGCTCTTCCATGTCAAGCCTTAAACCAGCAACATCCAGGAACACCGGCGCTTCTCTGGGTCCGAGCTCATTTGAAATGGACAGAGGCAGAGCGGCCCATATTTCAAATTGTGTGTGGAAATCATGGCGTCATGTTCTGTGGGCAAAGGACCATCCAGATTGTCGTCCAGGTTTCGGAGCAACACATGCTGCCATCCAAGCAACGCTGTCTTCAGGGATGTCCCAGCTCATTTCTGCAAGACGGTGCTGAGCCACATCCCGCACCAAGCGTGGCTTTGCAGTGAAAGACTGCAGGCACCAGACTGGCCTGGCTGCAGTCCAGACCTGTTGCTCGCTGTGAAGCACAAAATACAACAACGGAGACCCCAGACTGTCCAACAAGTAAGGATGAGATAGAATACCAGCTACAAACCTTCAATGATTAGTGTCCTCAGTTCCCAAACGCTTGAGTGTGGTGAGAAGTAAAGGTGACCCAGAGGTCAACACGCCGCTGCCCCAGCATCACTGTGTTGCAGGAATCCAATTCAAAACCACTTGCATTAAAACAATAAAGTTTATGAACATTAAATGTCTTGTATTTGCAGTGCATTCAGTTGGGTATAGGTTGAAGAGGATTTGCAAATAATTGTACTCTGTTTTTTATTTACAACCTGGTCAGCATGGCAACTTTGTTGGAGCTGTGGTTCATATGCGGGTGGGTACACAATGCTACACACACGAGCATCTATTTCAGCACCTTCACAGAGTGTACACGGGACCACATCCACTGGGTGAGCTTCCATCACTCTTCCAGTGCGTTCCCAGCCCAAGTCCATCAGTTGTGCAGCAGATCCACCTAAACACGAGAGAGAGAGAGAGACGACATTTCTGGTGAATATTTAGCACATTCCTAGTATTTTCCAAGCAGTGATGAGGACTAGGTGCCTCCTTCGATCATCCTTATCACAAAGACCTGAGTGCACAGTAGCCTCTTAGCAAAGCAAAACGGATCAAATGGATTCACAACATATATTGTGCAGATCCGATTAAAAATGTTGAAGAAAAAAGATCTAAAATGAAAATTCTACAAAGAACATTTTTGTGTTTCGATGTGATGTGATTCGTGTTTTGTTTAAACAACTTCACAGCGATGGACAATGAATGGAATACAGAAAATGAAATATAGTGTGGATCAGAATAACATAGAAAAACGCTCCCTCCAACCAAACCTACAGGGAGTCTGTCAGAAACTACTAAAACCATTATTATTAATGATTTTAGTATTAAAAGTATGAAAAATATATTTAGAACTTCATAAACCAGCATCTCTCTGGTTCCTCCATCACTGAACCACTTTTGCGCCAGTGTTTTCAAGGTCTGACGGCCCAAATCTCAAGTCTTGGTTGATCTTAAATGAAATGAGACGACTTACCTGAGAGTAATACTCATATTTTCATCGGCAGCATCATCAGACACTGGACAACTTTGTGAGGTGACCGTCACAACCAGGTGGAGCTGAGCTGCAGGTTCCATCTTCAGGGCCAACATCGAAGGTGTTTCCATTCCGCAAGTCTCCGTCTGAAGCTGGGCAACAAAATAAACATTTTGCATAAACTGGCAGCAGCTACAGCTCGACTGCAGTACATTTCATTTTGGAGGCATATTTCCACAGTAAACTATCTTAGGCAATACGCTACAATCTCCAAAGCAGGGTTCTGCATCCCACGTTCACGTTTGAGGTGGCTGCTCTCACCAAGTGAGCAGTCACGGCTTCAGCAACGCAACGATCCATGGTGACCCCAGCCACCTTCTCCAAACCAGACATGGTGAAATGAAACACCAAAGCTGCTCCTGCAGCAACACATATTCTTTCTTATTCAGTTCTCTCAGGTCATTGAGGGCAGGTTTACTCTGTTTCCCAGGGTCACACCGAGAGACTCCACTCCCTGAGTTCTGCTAAAACTGTTCTAGCGTGGGGCTGCTTACATTTGTGTGCTGCAGTTTTTATGTCGTCCATGATCACACAGTTTCTGAGTGCTTTCCAAAGTTGATGATGCCACAACTGAGCTGTCAGGGGAGAGGACAGTGTCTGGATTCAAAGTGATACCTGAAGGGACTGTTGCAAAGTCCAGAGGCAAAGGCCGCCTGAGGAGGCAGCTGCTTGAGAAGCTCCACATGCTGCAATCCATGAGCATCGTTGCTGCCACGACTGGACCCAAGGTTTTAGTAAAACCTTCCTCCTCACGGTCCTCAATCGACTGGACTCCACCCACTTGCAGACAAAAAACAATAAGATAAATGTGACTCCTAATAATATCGGAAGAGAACAGAACATGTTCATCCAAACTTATAGCTAGCTCATGGGTGGTTTATACACCCCTGCCTTATCCGTGTCCAACAGGTTTTTATTTTTTTTCTATTGTAGGGGATTTAAAAAATGTGAAAAATACTTTTTTGTGAAGAAATTATCAGTATTTATATTCTACAATTGCTTCCATGGACGCAGACATAAACACATTCTGAACATAGACGAACGTACATGAACAGAATACTGAGCACAAAACATATTGAAGTTTAAAGCCCATCCGATGTACTTAAGCTGTGATCAGGGCCAATGCAGGTCTCTTTTTCCTCACAGTGATATGGAACTTTAACATGAAACAGACAAATACTAACAGCTGTTTCACTGTTTCAGACTCGAGCTACCCCAAACCTATCTAATGGCACCACATGGGCTTGGAGATATATATATATATTTTTTTTTATTTATTTATTTTTTTTTTAATGAAAAACAGAACGTGGTCCATTTCCGTAAATTAATTTGCCTGTTAATACCATTAGTTTCAGATAATAATTATCACAGAAAAATACATGAAAACAAAACAAGCATTGTCAGGTTACAGCCGTGAATTAGTGACGTCACGTACAGTAGACAGCTCCTTGTGAGTTACGGCGTTGCTCACACGGGCGGAGAGTTGCGGATTTGTAGATAGACGGGATCTGGGAGGTGAAGGTGAAAGATGTCCGCGTGGGAGTGACCGTACTGCATTACAGTTGGTTGTTACCAGCTAATTAAAATATACTTTGCGCCTTTTTCAATCATTACAGCGAGTTAAGTTAACTGAAGTGCAATATACATGTTTGAAATGCACAGCATGGTTTAGGTTTGGATGCTAGGTGCTACGTTAGCAGCAAAAGCTCACAAGTTCTCCCAACTTAAAGGTAAAATCACGCCACAGACACAGTCACAAACGTAGTGACGGCGTGTTCAACACTCCATTCACATTGTGAACGCTGCAAAAACCCACCATTAGTCCCGTGTCTTCAGTGTCGAGGCTTACCGAGCAGCAGGTGTCGGCTTTTTTTTCCCCCACGCGCGCGCCGAGGCACGTGACCGGAAGTGGCTGGCGCACTTCATTCCCTGCAGCAACAAATCAATGAAGTGCTTTGCCGGTGTCTGTCGTCAAAAACAAGATTTGCTTTTGACAACACGCACAAAATAGTAGTCTAATATTTAATATCTATGAGTTTGTCAACAGCATTTTATTTTATCTTTTTCACACACACGGGAACACCTCTCAGAAACCAGCTGAAATATGATTGTTGTTATATATCTCGCCACTGAATCCTTATGGAAAAACACGTCCCATTATCGCGGAGAGAAACGACATCACGGCTGTTGTTTGTGTCACACTTCTTCGGTCTCTTTTATTATCAAGACAGAACACACACAACTCTCAAACAATACAGACGCCACCTAATGTTCAGTCTCAGCATTGCGTCCATTAATCCCATACACAACAATTGTGTTGTAAGACTGCCCTCTTTCCCAGCCATTTACTTCCATCTTTTCCTAATAATAAATATAATAAATCCTCAATCTTGCTGCCAGTTTTACATTCACTTGGTGGTACCATAGAGCAAACGAAGCACTTTGTGAAGCATCGACCCATGAGTCAAACCAATAGCATGGAAAGCCTCAATGCTTCACAGAGCTTCATCACAACATCTCAACTAACAGCACGGCTGCTAACTGACAACTCACTCACTGTATTCAACAGATGCTTTCTGTCGCGTCCACAATCTTCTTCCATGTTGCTTGTTCAGATCAGAATCAGAATCAGAATTTAATTTATTGCCATGGTCAGTGGGGAGCCCTAGGCAGCTAGGAAAGAGTTTTGGAATAAAGTGCTGACAGTAAAAATAAAATAAAATAAAAGAATTCAAGGTTCTGGTCTGGATCGACCGTAGCCTCCTGCCAGATGGAAGAGGAACAAACAGTCCATGTCCAGGATGAGAAAGGTAGGCTCTGATCCGACCTGCACGTCTCTGGGTCCTGGAGACATACAGGTCCTGAAGAGGTGGCAGGTTGCATCCGATCACCTTCTCAGCAGAACGCACGATGCGCTGCAGTCTGCTCTTGTCCCTGGAGGTGGCGCTGTTGTACCAGACAGTGATGGAGGAGGTGAGGAAACGCCAGGTGGTTGCCTCAATATCACATTTTTACAGGAAATTGTATGGTTCACACACGCCACATTTCTGCATGATTTTAATTTCTCATGTTTTAAAATGAATTAGATAAATAATTCACCCATTTTCTCCCGCATTCCTTTTGTTTGTGCTGGCTGTTGAGATTGTCTATAATAACTCCACAACTGTGAATATGAAGTTTGCATGGTACGCTATATTTCAGATAGACCACATGACGATCAGCAACAATTAAACTTTATTACAGTTATTTACAAGGGAGTGTGGAATGTGTAAAGTTGGGGTGGCGCCTTCCACAGCTTAGGCCGCCTTCGCTTTGGTCCTTTTTCTTTTGACTTTCCTTCCCTGCGCAAAGTGGGCGCATTAGCCGTCTGTGACAACACGACTGATGGAACAAAATGAAGAACTCACATAATTGTCTTTGCTGGACCAATTGGGGTGGCGCTCTTCATGTTTCCGCCTCTCTTCTGCGGCCAGCAGGTAATACCTGTGCTGCTGCTCCGACGTCATGGACTTCCACTGTCAATGCATTTCATCATGTAAACGGACAGAAACACAGAAAAGCCGAACAAGCTGAGGCAGCAAAAGCACATACCATATGTCCCAGGATGCTGTTGGCTTCAACACTGTGTTTTGGGTTGAATGTGGCTGTGACATGTTCCCTGTTCTCCCTCATAAAAATCATGAAGGCGTTGGGTGGCCTTCGGATATAGGGGCCATTGTGCTTTGTAGGCTCGCTTTACCAGAAAATGGAGAACGAAAAATAGTTTTCATCTGTTTAAATCCACAATACTTTGCGAACATAATCGCTAGCAAACCTCGGGTCCACGTGGTTCCTTGGTGGAGACGTCTCGGGACGGGGCGATGGCGTGGCGACTTGAAACACTCCCGTTCCATTCCTGAGAAAAAGGAGAGAGACATAGACAATACACTAGGAGGAAAGTGAGTGGACTCATGCTGGCACTCACATGGCTCCGAGGTAACTCTGAGCGCCACTGTTGACTGAATCCTTTACTGGCCAGAAGTTCTTCTAGAAAACAAACATCATGAGTTCAGAATCAATGGTACTTGCATATTGCCTTTCCATCTTTCCTCCTTAGGCACCACTCACCTGGCGTTCAGCCAGTCGACCACCACAGTCCGGCCTGTATCCCACATTAGGTGGGAGGCAGTTTTGGTAGCATCCGGGCTCCACTGTGACGACTGGCAAGTAGCATCCGCCTTGCTGCACCACATCGGTTCTGGAACCCAGCGCTCCAAGCCCACCTCCAGTCACATGTGGCGGGTGACTTTCCTGCAGCCCGACAGATGCCAGACCACCAGTGTGCGCCGGTTGGTCACCACCACATGGCACTTTGGTTTCACCGACAGGCGACAGGTCACCCAACAGTTCCTGCAGTGTGGAGAGGACTATATCCCATTCCAACTCCATGTCGACACAACTGGGCTCCATTCTGTTCCTGTGACATTAAAATGATCCTGTTACAAATTGATGTGTATATGGTGCACCAAACACACTTTGCTAAGAAAATCACTACCAAACCTGGGGTTCACGTGGTTCGTCGGTGGAGATGTCACGGGACCCGGCGATGGCGTGGCGACTTGAAACACTCCATTCCTGAGTAAAAGGAGAGAGACATAGACAATAGACTAGGAGGAAAGTGAGTGGACTCATGCTCGCACTCACATGGCTTCGAGGTAACTCTGAGCGCCACTGTTGACTGAATCCGTTACTAGCCAGAAGATGTTCTAGAAAACAAACATCATGAGTTCAGAATCAATGGGACTTGCATATTGCCTTTCCATCTTTCCTCCTTAGGCACCACTCACCTGGCGTTCAGCCAGTCGACCACCACAGTCCGGCCTGTATCCCACATTAGGTGGGAGGCAGTTTTGGTAGCACCCGGGGTCCACTGTGACGACTGGCAAGTAGCATCCGCCTTGTTGTACCACATCAGTTCTGGAACCCAGCGCTCCAAGCCCACCTCCAGTCACATGTGGCGGGTGACTTTCCTGCAGCCCGACAGATGCTAGACCACCAGTGTGCGCCGGTTGCTCACCACCACATGGCACTTTGGTTTCACCGACAGGCGACAGGTCACCCAACAGTTCCTGCAGTGTGGAGAGGACTATATCCCATTCCAACTCCATGTCGACACAACTGGGCTCCATTCTGTTACTGTGACATTAAAATGATCCTGTTACAAATTGAAGTGTTGAGCATTCGCAGATTTTTTAGTATATGGTGCACCAAACAAACTTTGCAAAGAAAATCACGACCAAACCTTGGGTTCACGTGGTTCGTTGGTGGAGATGTCACGGGACCCGGCGACGGCGTGGCGACTTGAAACACTCCATTCCTGAGTAAAAGGAGAGAGACATAGATAATACACTAGGAGGAAAGTGAGTGGACTCATGCTCGCACTCACATGGCTCCGAGGTAACTCTGAGCGCCACTGTTGACTGAATCCGTTACTAGCCAGAAGATGTTCTAGAAAACAAACATCATGAGTTCAGAATCAATGGGACTTGCCTTTCCGTCTTTCCTCCTTAGGCACCACTCACCTGGCGTTCAGCCAGTCGACCACCACAGTCCGGCCTGTATCCCACATTAGGTGGGAGGCAGTTTTGGTAGCATCCGGGCTCCACTGTGACGACTGGCAAGTAGCATCCACCTTGCTGCACCACATCGGTTCTGGAACCCAGTGCTCCAAGCCTACCTCCAATCACATGTGGCGGGTGACTTTCCTGCAGCCCGACAGATGCCAGACCACCAGTGTGCGCCGGTTGGTCACCACCACATGGCACTTTGGTTTCACCGACAGGCGACAGGTCACCCAACAGTTCTTGCAGTGTTGGGAGGACTATATCCCATTCCAACTCCATGTCAACACAACTGGGCTCCATTTGGTTCCTGTGACATTAAAATGATCCTGTTACATATCGAAGTGTTGAGCATTTGCAGATTTTTTAGTAAATTGTGCACATCATACACTAAAGATTTACATGAACAGTTTCCGGGTTTCAAAGACTCCTGATGACCTGAAAGAAACACTGATGAATTTGCTTTCAAGATACCTTCACTTCCGAATCTCAAACGTTTATTCCATCTACGTGAACATGATTATCTAAAATGGTTGACTGTGACTCAATCACGTAAGGTCACCATGTCTGAATCTATTCATTTCAAATCATTTATATTGAAATCATAAAATATTAAAAAAAAAAAAAGAAGATTCCGCCAGGTTTTGAACACCCCCCCCCCCTCTCACTCCCCCCCCCCATCACGAAACGCGGAAAACGCGGGAAACAGGAAACTGAGGGGGAGTTTTGACAGCACGAAATTGGGGACCATCCAAACGCTAGTTTTTCATGACGAGAAGCAACCCTCACTCCGATCTGCACCCGGTCGCTATTCCGATGTCCCGACCGGATACACGAATTGGGACTTCCGCGAAAGTCGTGAGTTTTTTACGGTGTTTTTTTTTCGGGATTTTGCTCTTAAAACCACCAGCAACACGCCCAATTCTATGATGCGTGGATATGTTTCCCGCCAATTTAGATGTTTCCGCTTCGTCAAAAGACGTTGGATGACGTCAGATTTGACCCTTTTTAAGGAGATGTTATTCTGACGGCTGGGCGCGCCGCGATCTTCTACGTGTAACAGAAACCACGACTACTGTAAATATACTCACCGTTTCATGAGACAAGCACACACCTGACACTGACAGCTTGATGCCCACCTGCAGTCTGACTGAAGCCGCACCTGCACCCGACCACCTGTGTAGCGACCGAAGTGACATATCATAGGTGGAAAGTGTTATGAATTACACCGGCCAATCAGAGGGCTCAGTGTGACAGCACTAACTCTTGATCACCAATGAGTGTCGTCTGATGATTTAAGCCTGTAAAGTGCTTCCGTAAAGATGTTTAATGCAACAAAAAGAACAAACATTTCAGATTCTAAACAGATCGCAGCCTCCATGTGACTTCAAACTGGCCCATTGAAATGAGTGGAGTGGAACACTTGGTGAGCAACTGATGATTCAAGTTCAAGTGCTAGGAATCTAGGGATTTCTTCATCATTTCTTCATCCACAATATAATCAGACAACATTGAATGCTTGTGAGCGTCTGTCCCTCAGGGGCACTGCCTTAAACACCGGCATCATTGTGTAAAAGATCTAACCAGGTGCGCTCAGGAACCCTTCCACATCAGCTCCATATACAAGTGCAAGTCAGCTCTTCCATGTCAAGCCTTAAACCAGCAACATCCAGGAACACCGGCGCTTCTCTGGGTCCGAGCTCATTTGAAATGGACAGAGGCAGAGCGGCCCATATTTCAAATTGTGTGTGGAAATCATGGCGTCATGTTCTGTGGGCAAAGGACCATCCAGATTGTCGTCCAGGTTTCGGAGCAACACATGCTGCCATCCAAGCAACGCTGTCTTCAGGGATGTCCCAGCTCATTTCTGCAAGACGGTGCTGAGCCACATCCCGCACCAAGCGTGGCTTTGCAGTGAAAGACTGCAGGCACCAGACTGGCCTGGCTGCAGTCCAGACCTGTTGCTCGCTGTGAAGCACAAAATACAACAACGGAGACCCCAGACTGTCCAACAAGTAAGGATGAGATAGAATACCAGCTACAAACCTTCAATGATTAGTGTCCTCAGTTCCCAAACGCTTGAGTGTGGTGAGAAGTAAAGGTGACCCAGAGGTCAACACGCCGCTGCCCCAGCATCACTGTGTTGCAGGAATCCAATTCAAAACCACTTGCATTAAAACAATAAAGTTTATGAACATTAAATGTCTTGTATTTGCAGTGCATTCAGTTGGGTATAGGTTGAAGAGGATTTGCAAATAATTGTACTCTGTTTTTTATTTACAACCTGGTCAGCATGGCAACTTTGTTGGAGCTGTGGTTCATATGCGGGTGGGTACACAATGCTACACACACGAGCATCTATTTCAGCACCTTCACAGAGTGTACACGGGACCACATCCACTGGGTGAGCTTCCATCACTCTTCCAGTGCGTTCCCAGCCCAAGTCCATCAGTTGTGCAGCAGATCCACCTAAACACGAGAGAGAGAGAGAGACGACATTTCTGGTGAATATTTAGCACATTCCTAGTATTTTCCAAGCAGTGATGAGGACTAGGTGCCTCCTTCGATCATCCTTATCACAAAGACCTGAGTGCACAGTAGCCTCTTAGCAAAGCAAAACGGATCAAATGGATTCACAACATATATTGTGCAGATCCGATTAAAAATGTTGAAGAAAAAAGATCTAAAATGAAAATTCTACAAAGAACATTTTTGTGTTTCGATGTGATGTGATTCGTGTTTTGTTTAAACAACTTCACAGCGATGTACAATGAATGGAATACAGAAAATGAAATATAGTGTGGATCAGAATAACATAGAAAAACGCTCCCTCCAACCAAACCTACAGGGAGTCTGTCAGAAACTACTAAAACCATTATTATTAATGATTTTAGTATTAAAAGTATGAAAAATATATTTAGAACTTCATAAACCAGCATCTCTCTGGTTCCTCCATCACTGAACCACTTTTGCGCCAGTGTTTTCAAGGTCTGACGGCCCAAATCTCAAGTCTTGGTTGATCTTAAATGAAATGAGACGACTTACCTGAGAGTAATACTCATATTTTCATCGGCAGCATCATCAGACACTGGACAACTTTGTGAGGTGACCGTCACAACCAGGTGGAGCTGAGCTGCAGGTTCCATCTTCAGGGCCAACATCGAAGGTGTTTCCATTCCGCAAGTCTCCGTCTGAAGCTGGGCAACAAAATAAACATTTTGCATAAACTGGCAGCAGCTACAGCTCGACTGCAGTACATTTCATTTTGGAGGCATATTTCCACAGTAAACTATCTTAGGCAATACGCTACAATCTCCAAAGCAGGGTTCTGCATCCCACGTTCACGTTTGAGGTGGCTGCTCTCACCAAGTGAGCAGTCACGGCTTCAGCAACGCAACGATCCATGGTGACCCCAGCCACCTTCTCCAAACCAGACATGGTGAAATGAAACACCAAAGCTGCTCCTGCAGCAACACATATTCTTTCTTATTCAGTTCTCTCAGGTCATTGAGGGCAGGTTTACTCTGTTTCCCAGGGTCACACCGAGAGACTCCACTCCCTGAGTTCTGCTAAAACTGTTCTAGCGTGGGGCTGCTTACATTTGTGTGCTGCAGTTTTTATGTCGTCCATGATCACACAGTTTCTGAGTGCTTTCCAAAGTTGATGATGCCACAACTGAGCTGTCAGAAGAGAGGACAGTGTCTGGATTCAAAGTGATACCTGAAGGGACTGTTGCAAAGTCCAGAGGCAAAGGCCGCCTGAGGAGGCAGCTGCTTGAGAAGCTCCACATGCTGCAATCCATGAGCATCGTTGCTGCCACGACTGGACCCAAGGTTTTAGTAAAACCTTCCTCCTCACGGTCCTCAATCGACTGGACTCCACCCACTTGCAGACAAAAAACAATAAGATAAATGTGACTCCTAATAATATCGGAAGAAAACAGAACATGTTCATCCAAACTTATAGCTAGCTCATGGGTGGTTTATACACCCCTGCCTTATCCGTGTCCAACAGGTTTTTATTTTTTTTCTATTGTAGGGGATTTAAAAAATGTGAAAAATACTTTTTTGTGAAGAAATTATCAGTATTTATATTCTACAATTGCTTCCATGGACGCAGACATAAACACATTCTGAACATAGACGAACGTACATGAACAGAATACTGAGCACAAAACATATTGAAGTTTAAAGCCCATCCGATGTACTTAAGCTGTGATCAGGGCCAATGCAGGTCTCTTTTTCCTCACAGTGATATGGAACTTTAACATGAAACAGACAAATACTAACAGCTGTTTCACTGTTTCAGACTCGAGCTACCCCAAACCTATCTAATGGCACCACATGGGCTTGGAGATATATATATATATTTTTTTTTATTTATTTATTTTTTTTTAATGAAAAACAGAACGTGGTCCATTTCCGTAAATTAATTTGCCTGTTAATACCATTAGTTTCAGATAATAATTATCACAGAAAAATACATGAAAACAAAACAAGCATTGTCAGGTTACAGCCGTGAATTAGTGACGTCACGTACAGTAGACAGCTCCTTGTGAGTTACGGCGTTGCTCACACGGGCGGAGAGTTGCGGATTTGTAGATAGACGGGATCTGGGAGGTGAAGGTGAAAGATGTCCGCGTGGGAGTGACCGTACTGCATTACAGTTGGTTGTTACCAGCTAATTAAAATATACTTTGCGCCTTTTTCAATCATTACAGCGAGTTAAGTTAACTGAAGTGCAATATACATGTTTGAAATGCACAGCATGGTTTAGGTTTGGATGCTAGGTGCTACGTTAGCAGCAAAAGCTCACAAGTTCTCCCAACTTAAAGGTAAAATCACGCCACAGACACAGTCACAAACGTAGTGACGGCGTGTTCAACACTCCATTCACATTGTGAACGCTGCAAAAACCCACCATTAGTCCCGTGTCTTCAGTGTCGAGGCTTACCGAGCAGCAGGTGTCGGCTTTTTTTTCCCCCACGCGCGCGCCGAGGCACGTGACCGGAAGTGGCTGGCGCACTTCATTCCCTGCAGCAACAAATCAATGAAGTGCTTTGCCGGTGTCTGTCGTCAAAAACAAGATTTGCTTTTGACAACACGCACAAAATAGTAGTCTAATATTTAATATCTATGAGTTTGTCAACAGCATTTTATTTTATCTTTTTCACACACACGGGAACACCTCTCAGAAACCAGCTGAAATATGATTGTTGTTATATATCTCGCCACTGAATCCTTATGGAAAAACACGTCCCATTATCGCGGAGAGAAACGACATCACGGCTGTTGTTTGTGTCACACTTCTTCGGTCTCTTTTATTATCAAGACAGAACACACACAACTCTCAAACAATACAGACGCCACCTAATGTTCAGTCTCAGCATTGCGTCCATTAATCCCATACACAACAATTGTGTTGTAAGACTGCCCTCTTTCCCAGCCATTTACTTCCATCTTTTCCTAATAATAAATATAATAAATCCTCAATCTTGCTGCCAGTTTTACATTCACTTGGTGGTACCATAGAGCAAACGAAGCACTTTGTGAAGCATCGACCCATGAGTCAAACCAATAGCATGGAAAGCCTCAATGCTTCACAGAGCTTCATCACAACATCTCAACTAACAGCACGGCTGCTAACTGACAACTCACTCACTGTATTCAACAGATGCTTTCTGTCGCGTCCACAATCTTCTTCCATGTTGCTTGTTCAGATCAGAATCAGAATCAGAATTTAATTTATTGCCATGGTCAGTGGGGAGCCCTAGGCAGCTAGGAAAGAGTTTTGGAATAAAGTGCTGACAGTAAAAATAAAATAAAATAAAAGAATTCAAGGTTCTGGTCTGGATCGACCGTAGCCTCCTGCCAGATGGAAGAGGAACAAACAGTCCATGTCCAGGATGAGAAAGGTAGGCTCTGATCCGACCTGCACGTCTCTGGGTCCTGGAGACATACAGGTCCTGAAGAGGTGGCAGGTTGCATCCGATCACCTTCTCAGCAGAACGCACGATGCGCTGCAGTCTGCTCTTGTCCCTGGAGGTGGCGCTGTTGTACCAGACAGTGATGGAGGAGGTGAGGAAACGCCAGGTGGTTGCCTCAATATCACATTTTTACAGGAAATTGTATGGTTCACACACGCCACATTTCTGCATGATTTTAATTTCTCATGTTTTAAAATGAATTAGATAAATAATTCACCCATTTTCTCCCGCATTCCTTTTGTTTGTGCTGGCTGTTGAGATTGTCTATAATAACTCCACAACTGTGAATATGAAGTTTGCATGGTACGCTATATTTCAGATAGACCACATGACGATCAGCAACAATTAAACTTTATTACAGTTATTTACAAGGGAGTGTGGAATGTGTAAAGTTGGGGTGGCGCCTTCCACAGCTTAGGCCGCCTTCGCTTTGGTCCTTTTTCTTTTGACTTTCCTTCCCTGCGCAAAGTGGGCGCATTAGCCGTCTGTGACAACACGACTGATGGAACAAAATGAAGAACTCACATAATTGTCTTTGCTGGACCAATTGGGGTGGCGCTCTTCATGTTTCCGCCTCTCTTCTGCGGCCAGCAGGTAATACCTGTGCTGCTGCTCCGACGTCATGGACTTCCACTGTCAATGCATTTCATCATGTAAACGGACAGAAACACAGAAAAGCCGAACAAGCTGAGGCAGCAAAAGCACATACCATATGTCCCAGGATGCTGTTGGCTTCAACACTGTGTTTTGGGTTGAATGTGGCTGTGACATGTTCCCTGTTCTCCCTCATAAAAATCATGAAGGCGTTGGGTGGCCTTCGGATATAGGGGCCATTGTGCTTTGTAGGCTCGCTTTACCAGAAAATGGAGAACGAAAAATAGTTTTCATCTGTTTAAATCCACAATACTTTGCGAACATAATCGCTAGCAAACCTCGGGTCCACGTGGTTCCTTGGTGGAGACGTCTCGGGACGGGGCGATGGCGTGGCGACTTGAAACACTCCCGTTCCATTCCTGAGAAAAAGGAGAGAGACATAGACAATACACTAGGAGGAAAGTGAGTGGACTCATGCTGGCACTCACATGGCTCCGAGGTAACTCTGAGCGCCACTGTTGACTGAATCCTTTACTGGCCAGAAGTTCTTCTAGAAAACAAACATCATGAGTTCAGAATCAATGGTACTTGCATATTGCCTTTCCATCTTTCCTCCTTAGGCACCACTCACCTGGCGTTCAGCCAGTCGACCACCACAGTCCGGCCTGTATCCCACATTAGGTGGGAGGCAGTTTTGGTAGCACCCGGGGTCCACTGTGACGACTGGCAAGTAGCATCCGCCTTGTTGTACCACATCAGTTCTGGAACCCAGCGCTCCAAGCCCACCTCCAGTCACATGTGGCGGGTGACTTTCCTGCAGCCCGACAGATGCCAGACCACCAGTGTGCGCCGGTTGCTCACCACCACATGGCACTTTGGTTTCACCGACAGGCGACAGGTCACCCAACAGTTCCTGCAGTGTGGAGAGGACTATATCCCATTCCAACTCCATGTCGACACAACTGGGCTCCATTCTGTTACTGTGACATTAAAATGATCCTGTTACAAATTGAAGTGTTGAGCATTCGCAGATTTTTTAGTATATGGTGCACCAAACACACTTTGCAAAGAAAATCACGACCAAACCTTGGGTTCACGTGGTTCGTTGGTGGAGATGTCACGGGACCCGGCGACGGCGTGGCGACTTGAAACACTCCATTCCTGAGTAAAAGGAGAGAGACATAGATAATACACTAGGAGGAAAGTGAGTGGACTCATGCTCGCACTCACATGGCTCCGAGGTAACTCTGAGCGCCACTGTTGACTGAATCCGTTACTAGCCAGAAGATGTTCTAGAAAACAAACATCATGAGTTCAGAATCAATGGGACTTGCCTTTCCGTCTTTCCTCCTTAGGCACCACTCACCTGGCGTTCAGCCAGTCGACCACCACAGTCCGGCCTGTATCCCACATTAGGTGGGAGGCAGTTTTGGTAGCATCCGGGCTCCACTGTGACGACTGGCAAGTAGCATCCACCTTGCTGCACCACATCGGTTCTGGAACCCAGTGCTCCAAGCCTACCTCCAATCACATGTGGCGGGTGACTTTCCTGCAGCCCGACAGATGCCAGACCACCAGTGTGCGCCGGTTGGTCACCACCACATGGCACTTTGGTTTCACCGACAGGCGACAGGTCACCCAACAGTTCTTGCAGTGTTGGGAGGACTATATCCCATTCCAACTCCATGTCAACACAACTGGGCTCCATTTGGTTCCTGTGACATTAAAATGATCCTGTTACATATCGAAGTGTTGAGCATTTGCAGATTTTTTAGTAAATTGTGCACATCATACACTAAAGATTTACATGAACAGTTTCCGGGTTTCAAAGACTCCTGATGACCTGAAAGAAACACTGATGAATTTGCTTTCAAGATACCTTCACTTCCGAATCTCAAACGTTTATTCCATCTACGTGAACATGATTATCTAAAATGGTTGACTGTGACTCAATCACGTAAGGTCACCATGTCTGAATCTATTCATTTCAAATCATTTATATTGAAATCATAAAATATAAAAAAAAAAAAAAGAAGAAGATTCCGCCAGGTTTTGAACACCCCCCCTCTCTCTCCCCCCCCCCCCCATCACGAAACGCGGAAAACGCGGGAAACAGGAAACTGAGGGGGAGTTTTGACAGCACGAAATTGGGGACCATCCAAACGCTAGTTTTTCATGACGAGAAGCAACCCTCACTCCGATCTGCACCCGGTCGCTATTCCGATGTCCCGACCGGATACACGAATTGGGACTTCCGCGAAAGTCGTGAGTTTTTTACGGTGTTTTTTTTCGGGATTTTGCTCTTAAAACCACCAGCAACACGCCCAATTCTATGATGCGTGGATATGTTTCCCGCCAATTTAGATGTTTCCGCTTCGTCAAAAGACGTTGGATGACGTCAGATTTGACCCTTTTTAAGGAGATGTTATTCTGACGGCTGGGCGCGCCGCGATCTTCTACGTGTAACAGAAACCACGACTACTGTAAATATACTCACCGTTTCATGAGACAAGCACACACCTGACACTGACAGCTTGATGCCCACCTGCAGTCTGACTGAAGCCGCACCTGCACCCGACCACCTGTGTAGCGACCGAAGTGACATATCATAGGTGGAAAGTGTTATGAATTACACCGGCCAATCAGAGGGCTCAGTGTGACAGCACTAACTCTTGATCACCAATGAGTGTCGTCTGATGATTTAAGCCTGTAAAGTGCTTCCGTAAAGATGTTTAATGCAACAAAAAGAACAAACATTTCAGATTCTAAACAGATCGCAGCCTCCATGTGACTTCAAACTGGCCCATTGAAATGAGTGGAGTGGAACACTTGGTGAGCAACTGATGATTCAAGTTCAAGTGCTAGGAATCTAGGGATTTCTTCATCATTTCTTCATCCACAATATAATCAGACAACATTGAATGCTTGTGAGCGTCTGTCCCTCAGGGGCACTGCCTTAAACACCGGCATCATTGTGTAAAAGATCTAACCAGGTGCGCTCAGGAACCCTTCCACATCAGCTCCATATACAAGTGCAAGTCAGCTCTTCCATGTCAAGCCTTAAACCAGCAACATCCAGGAACACCGGCGCTTCTCTGGGTCCGAGCTCATTTGAAATGGACAGAGGCAGAGCGGCCCATATTTCAAATTGTGTGTGGAAATCATGGCGTCATGTTCTGTGGGCAAAGGACCATCCAGATTGTCGTCCAGGTTTCGGAGCAACACATGCTGCCATCCAAGCAACGCTGTCTTCAGGGATGTCCCAGCTCATTTCTGCAAGACGGTGCTGAGCCACATCCCGCACCAAGCGTGGCTTTGCAGTGAAAGACTGCAGGCACCAGACTGGCCTGGCTGCAGTCCAGACCTGTTGCTCGCTGTGAAGCACAAAATACAACAACGGAGACCCCAGACTGTCCAACAAGTAAGGATGAGATAGAATACCAGCTACAAACCTTCAATGATTAGTGTCCTCAGTTCCTAAACGCTTGAGTGTGGTGAGAAGTAAAGGTGACCCAGAGGTCAACACGCCGCTGCCCCAGCATCACTGTGTTGCAGGAATCCAATTCAAAACCACTTGCATTAAAACAATAAAGTTTATGAACATTAAATGTCTTGTATTTGCAGTGCATTCAGTTGGGTATAGGTTGAAGAGGATTTGCAAATAATTGTACTCTGTTTTTTATTTACAACCTGGTCAGCATGGCAACTTTGTTGGAGCTGTGGTTCATATGCGGGTGGGTACACAATGCTACACACACGAGCATCTATTTCAGCACCTTCACAGAGTGTACACGGGACCACATCCACTGGGTGAGCTTCCATCACTCTTCCAGTGCGTTCCCAGCCCAAGTCCATCAGTTGTGCAGCAGATCCACCTAAACACGAGAGAGAGAGAGAGACGGCATTTCTGGTGAATATTTAGCACATTCCTAGTATTTTCCAAGCAGTGATGAGGACTAGGTGCCTCCTTCGATCATCCTTATCACAAAGACCTGAGTGCACAGTAGCCTCTTAGCAAAGCAAAACGGATCAAATGGATTCACAACATATATTGTGCAGATCCGATTAAAAATGTTGAAGAAAAAAGATCTAAAATGAAAATTCTACAAAGAACATTTTTGTGTTTCGATGTGATGTGATTCGTGTTTTGTTTAAACAACTTCACAGCGATGGACAATGAATGGAATACAGAAAATGAAATATAGTGTGGATCAGAATAACATAGAAAAACGCTCCCTCCAACCAAACCTACAGGGAGTCTGTCAGAAACTACTAAAACCATTATTATTAATGATTTTAGTATTAAAAGTATGAAAAATATATTTAGAACTTCATAAACCAGCATCTCTCTGGTTCCTCCATCACTGAACCACTTTTGCGCCAGTGTTTTCAAGGTCTGACGGCCCAAATCTCAAGTCTTGGTTGATCTTAAATGAAATGAGACGACTTACCTGAGAGTAATACTCATATTTTCATCGGCAGCATCATCAGACACTGGACAACTTTGTGAGGTGACCGTCACAACCAGGTGGAGCTGAGCTGCAGGTTCCATCTTCAGGGCCAACATCGAAGGTGTTTCCATTCCGCAAGTCTCCGTCTGAAGCTGGGCAACAAAATAAACATTTTGCATAAACTGGCAGCAGCTACAGCTCGACTGCAGTACATTTCATTTTGGAGGCATATTTCCACAGTAAACTATCTTAGGCAATACGCTACAATCTCCAAAGCAGGGTTCTGCATCCCACGTTCACGTTTGAGGTGGCTGCTCTCACCAAGTGAGCAGTCACGGCTTCAGCAACGCAACGATCCATGGTGACCCCAGCCACCTTCTCCAAACCAGACATGGTGAAATGAAACACCAAAGCTGCTCCTGCAGCAACACATATTCTTTCTTATTCAGTTCTCTCAGGTCATTGAGGGCAGGTTTACTCTGTTTCCCAGGGTCACACCGAGAGACTCCACTCCCTGAGTTCTGCTAAAACTGTTCTAGCGTGGGGCTGCTTACATTTGTGTGCTGCAGTTTTTATGTCGTCCATGATCACACAGTTTCTGAGTGCTTTCCAAAGTTGATGATGCCACAACTGAGCTGTCAGGGGAGAGGACAGTGTCTGGATTCAAAGTGATACCTGAAGGGACTGTTGCAAAGTCCAGAGGCAAAGGCCGCCTGAGGAGGCAGCTGCTTGAGAAGCTCCACATGCTGCAATCCATGAGCATCGTTGCTGCCACGACTGGACCCAAGGTTTTAGTAAAACCTTCCTCCTCACGGTCCTCAATCGACTGGACTCCACCCACTTGCAGACAAAAAACAATAAGATAAATGTGACTCCTAATAATATCGGAAGAGAACAGAACATGTTCATCCAAACTTATAGCTAGCTCATGGGTGGTTTATACACCCCTGCCTTATCCGTGTCCAACAGGTTTTTATTTTTTTTCTATTGTAGGGGATTTAAAAAATGTGAAAAATACTTTTTTGTGAAGAAATTATCAGTATTTATATTCTACAATTGCTTCCATGGACGCAGACATAAACACATTCTGAACATAGACGAACGTACATGAATAGAATACTGAGCACAAAACATATTGAAGTTTAAAGCCCATCCGATGTACTTAAGCTGTGATCAGGGCCAATGCAGGTCTCTTTTTCCTCACAGTGATATGGAACTTTAACATGAAACAGACAAATACTAACAGCTGTTTCACTGTTTCAGACTCGAGCTACCCCAAACCTATCTAATGGCACCACATGGGCTTGGAGATATATATATATATTTTTTTTTATTTATTTATTTTTTTTTAATGAAAAACAGAACGTGGTCCATTTCCGTAAATTAATTTGCCTGTTAATACCATTAGTTTCAGATAATAATTATCACAGAAAAATACATGAAAACAAAACAAGCATTGTCAGGTTACAGCCGTGAATTAGTGACGTCACGTACAGTAGACAGCTCCTTGTGAGTTACGGCGTTGCTCACACGGGCGGAGAGTTGCGGATTTGTAGATAGACGGGATCTGGGAGGTGAAGGTGAAAGATGTCCGCGTGGGAGTGACCGTACTGCATTACAGTTGGTTGTTACCAGCTAATTAAAATATACTTTGCGCCTTTTTCAATCATTACAGCGAGTTAAGTTAACTGAAGTGCAATATACATGTTTGAAATGCACAGCATGGTTTAGGTTTGGATGCTAGGTGCTACGTTAGCAGCAAAAGCTCACAAGTTCTCCCAACTTAAAGGTAAAATCACGCCACAGACACAGTCACAAACGTAGTGACGGCGTGTTCAACACTCCATTCACATTGTGAACGCTGCAAAAACCCACCATTAGTCCCG
Organism: Synchiropus splendidus; assembly: GCF_027744825.2. Classification (NCBI taxonomy): domain Eukaryota; kingdom Metazoa; phylum Chordata; class Actinopteri; order Syngnathiformes; family Callionymidae; genus Synchiropus; species Synchiropus splendidus. The sequence continues at coordinate 3,908,011 of NC_071350.1, forward strand.
TGTCTTCAGTGTCGAGACTTACCGAGCAGCAGGTGTCGGCTTTTTTTTCCCCCACGCGCGCGCCGAGGCACGTGACCGGAAGTGGCTGGCGCACTTCATTCCCTGCAGCAACAAATCAATGAAGTGCTTTGCCGGTGTCTGTCGTCAAAAACAAGATTTGCTTTTGACAACACGCACAAAATAGTAGTCTAATATTTAATATCTATGAGTTTGTCAACAGCATTTTATTTTATCTTTTTCACACACACGGGAACACCTCTCAGAAACCAGCTGAAATATGATTGTTGTTATATATCTCGCCACTGAATCCTTATGGAAAAACACGTCCCATTATCGCGGAGAGAAACGACATCACGGCTGTTGTTTGTGTCACACTTCTTCGGTCTCTTTTATTATCAAGACAGAACACACACAACTCTCAAACAATACAGACGCCACCTAATGTTCAGTCTCAGCATTGCGTCCATTAATCCCATACACAACAATTGTGTTGTAAGACTGCCCTCTTTCCCAGCCATTTACTTCCATCTTTTCCTAATAATAAATATAATAAATCCTCAATCTTGCTGCCAGTTTTACATTCACTTGGTGGTACCATAGAGCAAACGAAGCACTTTGTGAAGCATCGACCCATGAGTCAAACCAATAGCATGGAAAGCCTCAATGCTTCACAGAGCTTCATCACAACATCTCAACTAACAGCACGGCTGCTAACTGACAACTCACTCACTGTATTCAACAGATGCTTTCTGTCGCGTCCACAATCTTCTTCCATGTTGCTTGTTCAGATCAGAATCAGAATCAGAATTTAATTTATTGCCATGGTCAGTGGGGAGCCCTAGGCAACTAGGAAAGAGTTTTGGAATAAAGTGCTGACAGTAAAAATAAAATAAAATAAAAGAATTCAAGGTTCTGGTCTGGATCGACCGTAGCCTCCTGCCAGATGGAAGAGGAACAAACAGTCCATGTCCAGGATGAGAAAGGTAGGCTCTGATCCGACCTGCACGTCTCTGGGTCCTGGAGACAGACAGGTCCTGAAGAGGTGGCAGGTTGCATCCGATCACCTTCTCAGCAGAACGCACGATGCGCTGCAGTCTGCTCTTGTCCCTGGAGGTGGCGCTGTTGTACCAGACAGTGATGGAGGAGGTGAGGAAACGCCAGGTGGTTGCCTCAATATCACATTTTTACAGGAAATTGTATGGTTCACACACGCCACATTTCTGCATGATTTTAATTTCTCATGTTTTAAAATGAATTAGATAAATAATTCACCCATTTTCTCCCGCATTCCTTTTGTTTGTGCTGGCTGTTGAGATTGTCTATAATAACTCCACAACTGTGAATATGAAGTTTGCATGGTACGCTATATTTCAGATAGACCACATGACGATCAGCAACAATTAAACTTTATTACAGTTATTTACAAGGGAGTGTGGAATGTGTAAAGTTGGGGTGGCGCCTTCCACAGCTTAGGCCGCCTTCGCTTTGGTCCTTTTTCTTTTGACTTTCCTTCCCTGCGCAAAGTGGGCGCATTAGCCGTCTGTGACAACACGACTGATGGAACAAAATGAAGAACTCACATAATTGTCTTTGCTGGACCAATTGGGGTGGCGCTCTTCATGTTTCCGCCTCTCTTCTGCGGCCAGCAGGTAATACCTGTGCTGCTGCTCCGACGTCATGGACTTCCACTGTCAATGCATTTCATCATGTAAACGGACAGAAACACAGAAAAGCCGAACAAGCTGAGGCAGCAAAAGCACATACCATATGTCCCAGGATGCTGTTGGCTTCAACACTGTGTTTTGGGTTGAATGTGGCTGTGACATGTTCCCTGTTCTCCCTCATAAAAATCATGAAGGCGTTGGGTGGCCTTCGGATATAGGGGCCATTGTGCTTTGTAGGCTCGCTTTACCAGAAAATGGAGAACGAAAAATAGTTTTCATCTGTTTAAATCCACAATACTTTGCGAACATAATCGCTAGCAAACCTCGGGTCCACGTGGTTCCTTGGTGGAGACGTCTCGGGACGGGGCGATGGCGTGGCGACTTGAAACACTCCCGTTCCATTCCTGAGAAAAAGGAGAGAGACATAGACAATACACTAGGAGGAAAGTGAGTGGACTCATGCTCGCACTCACATGGCTCCGAGGTAACTATGAGCGCCACTGTTGACTGAATCCTTTACTGGCCAGAAGTTCTTCTAGAAAACAAACATCATGAGTTCAGAATCAATGGTACTTGCATATTGCCTTTCCATCTTTCCTCCTTAGGCACCACTCACCTGGCGTTCAGCCAGTCGACCACCACAGTCCGGCCTGTATCCCACATTAGGTGGGAGGCAGTTTTGGTAGCATCCGGGCTCCACTGTGACGACTGGCAAGTAGCATCCGCCTTGCTGCACCACATCGGTTCTGGAACCCAGCGCTCCAAGCCCACCTCCAGTCACATGTGGCGGGTGACTTTCCTGCAGCCCGACAGATGCCAGACCACCAGTGTGCGCCGGTTGCTCACCACCACATGGCACTTTGGTTTCACCGACAGGCGACAGGTCACCCAACAGTTCCTGCAGTGTGGAGAGGACTATATCCCATTCCAACTCCGGGTCGACACAACTGGGCTCCATTCTGTTCCTGTGACATTAAAATGATCCTGTTACAAATTGATGTGTATATGGTGCACCAAACACACTTTGCAAAGAAAATCACGACCAAACCTTGGGTTCACGTGGTTCGTTGGTGGAGATGTCACGGGACCCGGCGACGGCGTGGCGACTTGAAACACTCCATTCCTGAGTAAAAGGAGAGAGACATAGATAATACACTAGGAGGAAAGTGAGTGGACTCATGCTCGCACTCACATGGCTCCGAGGTAACTCTGAGCGCCACTGTTGACTGAATCCGTTACTAGCCAGAAGATGTTCTAGAAAACAAACATCATGAGTTCAGAATCAATGGGACTTGCCTTTCCGTCTTTCCTCCTTAGGCACCACTCACCTGGCGTTCAGCCAGTCGACCACCACAGTCCGGCCTGTATCCCACATTAGGTGGGAGGCAGTTTTGGTAGCATCCGGGCTCCACTGTGACGACTGGCAAGTAGCATCCGCCTTGCTGCACCACATCGGTTCTGGAACCCAGTGCTCCAAGCCTACCTCCAATCACATGTGGCGGGTGACTTTCCTGCAGCCCGACAGATGCCAGACCACCAGTGTGCGCCGGTTGGTCACCACCACATGGCACTTTGGTTTCACCGACAGGCGACAGGTCACCCAACAGTTCTTGCAGTGTTGGGAGGACTATATCCCATTCCAACTCCATGTCAACACAACTGGGCTCCATTTGGTTCCTGTGACATTAAAATGATCCTGTTACATATCGAAGTGTTGAGCATTTGCAGATTTTTTAGTAAATTGTGCACATCATACACTAAAGATTTACATGAACAGTTTCCGGGTTTCAAAGACTCCTGATGACCTGAAAGAAACACTGATGAATTTGCTTTCAAGATACCTTCACTTCCGAATCTCAAACGTTTATTCCATCTACGTGAACATGATTATCTAAAATGGTTGACTGTGACTCAATCACGTAAGGTCACCATGTCTGAATCTATTCATTTCAAATCATTTATATTGAAATCATAAAATATTAAAAAAAAAAAAAAAAGAAGATTCCGCCAGGTTTTGAACACCCCCCTCTCTTCCCCCCCCCCATCACGAAACGCGGAAAACGCGGGAAACAGGAAACTGAGGGGGAGTTTTGACAGCACGAAATTGGGGACCATCCAAACGCTAGTTTTTCATGACGAGAAGCAACCCTCACTCCGATCTGCACCCGGTCGCTATTCCGATGTCCCGACCGGATACACGAATTGGGACTTCCGCGAAAGTCGTGAGTTTTTTACGGTGTTTTTTTTTCGGGATTTTGCTCTTAAAACCACCAGCAACACGCCCAATTCTATGATGCGTGGATATGTTTCCCGCCAATTTAGATGTTTCCGCTTCGTCAAAAGACGTTGGATGACGTCAGATTTGACCCTTTTTAAGGAGATGTTATTCTGACGGCTGGGCGCGCCGCGATCTTCTACGTGTAACAGAAACCACGACTACTGTAAATATACTCACCGTTTCATGAGACAAGCACACACCTGACACTGACAGCTTGATGCCCACCTGCAGTCTGACTGAAGCCGCACCTGCACCCGACCACCTGTGTAGCGACCGAAGTGACATATCATAGGTGGAAAGTGTTATGAATTACACCGGCCAATCAGAGGGCTCAGTGTGACAGCACTAACTCTTGATCACCAATGAGTGTCGTCTGATGATTTAAGCCTGTAAAGTGCTTCCGTAAAGATGTTTAATGCAACAAAAAGAACAAACATTTCAGATTCTAAACAGATCGCAGCCTCCATGTGACTTCAAACTGGCCCATTGAAATGAGTGGAGTGGAACACTTGGTGAGCAACTGATGATTCAAGTTCAAGTGCTAGGAATCTAGGGATTTCTTCATCATTTCTTCATCCACAATATAATCAGACAACATTGAATGCTTGTGAGCGTCTGTCCCTCAGGGGCACTGCCTTAAACACCGGCATCATTGTGTAAAAGATCTAACCAGGTGCGCTCAGGAACCCTTCCACATCAGCTCCATATACAAGTGCAAGTCAGCTCTTCCATGTCAAGCCTTAAACCAGCAACATCCAGGAACACCGGCGCTTCTCTGGGTCCGAGCTCATTTGAAATGGACAGAGGCAGAGCGGCCCATATTTCAAATTGTGTGTGGAAATCATGGCGTCATGTTCTGTGGGCAAAGGACCATCCAGATTGTCGTCCAGGTTTCGGAGCAACACATGCTGCCATCCAAGCAACGCTGTCTTCAGGGATGTCCCAGCTCATTTCTGCAAGACGGTGCTGAGCCACATCCCGCACCAAGCGTGGCTTTGCAGTGAAAGACTGCAGGCACCAGACTGGCCTGGCTGCAGTCCAGACCTGTTGCTCGCTGTGAAGCACAAAATACAACAACGGAGACCCCAGACTGTCCAACAAGTAAGGATGAGATAGAATACCAGCTACAAACCTTCAATGATTAGTGTCCTCAGTTCCTAAACGCTTGAGTGTGGTGAGAAGTAAAGGTGACCCAGAGGTCAACACGCCGCTGCCCCAGCATCACTGTGTTGCAGGAATCCAATTCAAAACCACTTGCATTAAAACAATAAAGTTTATGAACATTAAATGTCTTGTATTTGCAGTGCATTCAGTTGGGTATAGGTTGAAGAGGATTTGCAAATAATTGTACTCTGTTTTTTATTTACAACCTGGTCAGCATGGCAACTTTGTTGGAGCTGTGGTTCATATGCGGGTGGGTACACAATGCTACACACACGAGCATCTATTTCAGCACCTTCACAGAGTGTACACGGGACCACATCCACTGGGTGAGCTTCCATCACTCTTCCAGTGCGTTCCCAGCCCAAGTCCATCAGTTGTGCAGCAGATCCACCTAAACACGAGAGAGAGAGAGAGACGGCATTTCTGGTGAATATTTAGCACATTCCTAGTATTTTCCAAGCAGTGATGAGGACTAGGTGCCTCCTTCGATCATCCTTATCACAAAGACCTGAGTGCACAGTAGCCTCTTAGCAAAGCAAAACGGATCAAATGGATTCACAACATATATTGTGCAGATCCGATTAAAAATGTTGAAGAAAAAAGATCTAAAATGAAAATTCTACAAAGAACATTTTTGTGTTTCGATGTGATGTGATTCGTGTTTTGTTTAAACAACTTCACAGCGATGGACAATGAATGGAATACAGAAAATGAAATATAGTGTGGATCAGAATAACATAGAAAAACGCTCCCTCCAACCAAACCTACAGGGAGTCTGTCAGAAACTACTAAAACCATTATTATTAATGATTTTAGTATTAAAAGTATGAAAAATATATTTAGAACTTCATAAACCAGCATCTCTCTGGTTCCTCCATCACTGAACCACTTTTGCGCCAGTGTTTTCAAGGTCTGACGGCCCAAATCTCAAGTCTTGGTTGATCTTAAATGAAATGAGACGACTTACCTGAGAGTAATACTCATATTTTCATCGGCAGCATCATCAGACACTGGACAACTTTGTGAGGTGACCGTCACAACCAGGTGGAGCTGAGCTGCAGGTTCCATCTTCAGGGCCAACATCGAAGGTGTTTCCATTCCGCAAGTCTCCGTCTGAAGCTGGGCAACAAAATAAACATTTTGCATAAACTGGCAGCAGCTACAGCTCGACTGCAGTACATTTCATTTTGGAGGCATATTTCCACAGTAAACTATCTTAGGCAATACGCTACAATCTCCAAAGCAGGGTTCTGCATCCCACGTTCACGTTTGAGGTGGCTGCTCTCACCAAGTGAGCAGTCACGGCTTCAGCAACGCAACGATCCATGGTGACCCCAGCCACCTTCTCCAAACCAGACATGGTGAAATGAAACACCAAAGCTGCTCCTGCAGCAACACATATTCTTTCTTATTCAGTTCTCTCAGGTCATTGAGGGCAGGTTTACTCTGTTTCCCAGGGTCACACCGAGAGACTCCACTCCCTGAGTTCTGCTAAAACTGTTCTAGCGTGGGGCTGCTTACATTTGTGTGCTGCAGTTTTTATGTCGTCCATGATCACACAGTTTCTGAGTGCTTTCCAAAGTTGATGATGCCACAACTGAGCTGTCAGGGGAGAGGACAGTGTCTGGATTCAAAGTGATACCTGAAGGGACTGTTGCAAAGTCCAGAGGCAAAGGCCGCCTGAGGAGGCAGCTGCTTGAGAAGCTCCACATGCTGCAATCCATGAGCATCGTTGCTGCCACGACTGGACCCAAGGTTTTAGTAAAACCTTCCTCCTCACGGTCCTCAATCGACTGGACTCCACCCACTTGCAGACAAAAAACAATAAGATAAATGTGACTCCTAATAATATCGGAAGAGAACAGAACATGTTCATCCAAACTTATAGCTAGCTCATGGGTGGTTTATACACCCCTGCCTTATCCGTGTCCAACAGGTTTTTATTTTTTTTCTATTGTAGGGGATTTAAAAAATGTGAAAAATACTTTTTTGTGAAGAAATTATCAGTATTTATATTCTACAATTGCTTCCATGGACGCAGACATAAACACATTCTGAACATAGACGAACGTACATGAACAGAATACTGAGCACAAAACATATTGAAGTTTAAAGCCCATCCGATGTACTTAAGCTGTGATCAGGGCCAATGCAGGTCTCTTTTTCCTCACAGTGATATGGAACTTTAACATGAAACAGACAAATACTAACAGCTGTTTCACTGTTTCAGACTCGAGCTACCCCAAACCTATCTAATGGCACCACATGGGCTTGGAGATATATATATATATTTTTTTTTATTTATTTATTTTTTTTTAATGAAAAACAGAACGTGGTCCATTTCCGTAAATTAATTTGCCTGTTAATACCATTAGTTTCAGATAATAATTATCACAGAAAAATACATGAAAACAAAACAAGCATTGTCAGGTTACAGCCGTGAATTAGTGACGTCACGTACAGTAGACAGCTCCTTGTGAGTTACGGCGTTGCTCACACGGGCGGAGAGTTGCGGATTTGTAGATAGACGGGATCTGGGAGGTGAAGGTGAAAGATGTCCGCGTGGGAGTGACCGTACTGCATTACAGTTGGTTGTTACCAGCTAATTAAAATATACTTTGCGCCTTTTTCAATCATTACAGCGAGTTAAGTTAACTGAAGTGCAATATACATGTTTGAAATGCACAGCATGGTTTAGGTTTGGATGCTAGGTGCTACGTTAGCAGCAAAAGCTCACAAGTTCTCCCAACTTAAAGGTAAAATCACGCCACAGACACAGTCACAAACGTAGTGACGGCGTGTTCAACACTCCATTCACATTGTGAACGCTGCAAAAACCCACCATTAGTCCCGTGTCTTCAGTGTCGAGGCTTACCGAGCAGCAGGTGTCGGCTTTTTTTTCCCCCACGCGCGCGCCGAGGCACGTGACCGGAAGTGGCTGGCGCACTTCATTCCCTGCAGCAACAAATCAATGAAGTGCTTTGCCGGTGTCTGTCGTCAAAAACAAGATTTGCTTTTGACAACACGCACAAAATAGTAGTCTAATATTTAATATCTATGAGTTTGTCAACAGCATTTTATTTTATCTTTTTCACACACACGGGAACACCTCTCAGAAACCAGCTGAAATATGATTGTTGTTATATATCTCGCCACTGAATCCTTATGGAAAAACACGTCCCATTATCGCGGAGAGAAACGACATCACGGCTGTTGTTTGTGTCACACTTCTTCGGTCTCTTTTATTATCAAGACAGAACACACACAACTCTCAAACAATACAGACGCCACCTAATGTTCAGTCTCAGCATTGCGTCCATTAATCCCATACACAACAATTGTGTTGTAAGACTGCCCTCTTTCCCAGCCATTTACTTCCATCTTTTCCTAATAATAAATATAATAAATCCTCAATCTTGCTGCCAGTTTTACATTCACTTGGTGGTACCATAGAGCAAACGAAGCACTTTGTGAAGCATCGACCCATGAGTCAAACCAATAGCATGGAAAGCCTCAATGCTTCACAGAGCTTCATCACAACATCTCAACTAACAGCACGGCTGCTAACTGACAACTCACTCACTGTATTCAACAGATGCTTTCTGTCGCGTCCACAATCTTCTTCCATGTTGCTTGTTCAGATCAGAATCAGAATCAGAATTTAATTTATTGCCATGGTCAGTGGGGAGCCCTAGGCAGCTAGGAAAGAGTTTTGGAATAAAGTGCTGACAGTAAAAATAAAATAAAATAAAAGAATTCAAGGTTCTGGTCTGGATCGACCGTAGCCTCCTGCCAGATGGAAGAGGAACAAACAGTCCATGTCCAGGATGAGAAAGGTAGGCTCTGATCCGACCTGCACGTCTCTGGGTCCTGGAGACATACAGGTCCTGAAGAGGTGGCAGGTTGCATCCGATCACCTTCTCAGCAGAACGCACGATGCGCTGCAGTCTGCTCTTGTCCCTGGAGGTGGCGCTGTTGTACCAGACAGTGATGGAGGAGGTGAGGAAACGCCAGGTGGTTGCCTCAATATCACATTTTTACAGGAAATTGTATGGTTCACACACGCCACATTTCTGCATGATTTTAATTTCTCATGTTTTAAAATGAATTAGATAAATAATTCACCCATTTTCTCCCGCATTCCTTTTGTTTGTGCTGGCTGTTGAGATTGTCTATAATAACTCCACAACTGTGAATATGAAGTTTGCATGGTACGCTATATTTCAGATAGACCACATGACGATCAGCAACAATTAAACTTTATTACAGTTATTTACAAGGGAGTGTGGAATGTGTAAAGTTGGGGTGGCGCCTTCCACAGCTTAGGCCGCCTTCGCTTTGGTCCTTTTTCTTTTGACTTTCCTTCCCTGCGCAAAGTGGGCGCATTAGCCGTCTGTGACAACACGACTGATGGAACAAAATGAAGAACTCACATAATTGTCTTTGCTGGACCAATTGGGGTGGCGCTCTTCATGTTTCCGCCTCTCTTCTGCGGCCAGCAGGTAATACCTGTGCTGCTGCTCCGACGTCATGGACTTCCACTGTCAATGCATTTCATCATGTAAACGGACAGAAACACAGAAAAGCCGAACAAGCTGAGGCAGCAAAAGCACATACCATATGTCCCAGGATGCTGTTGGCTTCAACACTGTGTTTTGGGTTGAATGTGGCTGTGACATGTTCCCTGTTCTCCCTCATAAAAATCATGAAGGCGTTGGGTGGCCTTCGGATATAGGGGCCATTGTGCTTTGTAGGCTCGCTTTACCAGAAAATGGAGAACGAAAAATAGTTTTCATCTGTTTAAATCCACAATACTTTGCGAACATAATCGCTAGCAAACCTCGGGTCCACGTGGTTCCTTGGTGGAGACGTCTCGGGACGGGGCGATGGCGTGGCGACTTGAAACACTCCCGTTCCATTCCTGAGAAAAAGGAGAGAGACATAGACAATACACTAGGAGGAAAGTGAGTGGACTCATGCTGGCACTCACATGGCTCCGAGGTAACTCTGAGCGCCACTGTTGACTGAATCCTTTACTGGCCAGAAGTTCTTCTAGAAAACAAACATCATGAGTTCAGAATCAATGGTACTTGCATATTGCCTTTCCATCTTTCCTCCTTAGGCACCACTCACCTGGCGTTCAGCCAGTCGACCACCACAGTCCGGCCTGTATCCCACATTAGGTGGGAGGCAGTTTTGGTAGCATCCGGGCTCCACTGTGACGACTGGCAAGTAGCATCCGCCTTGCTGCACCACATCGGTTCTGGAACCCAGCGCTCCAAGCCCACCTCCAGTCACATGTGGCGGGTGACTTTCCTGCAGCCCGACAGATGCCAGACCACCAGTGTGCGCCGGTTGGTCACCACCACATGGCACTTTGGTTTCACCGACAGGCGACAGGTCACCCAACAGTTCCTGCAGTGTGGAGAGGACTATATCCCATTCCAACTCCATGTCGACACAACTGGGCTCCATTCTGTTCCTGTGACATTAAAATGATCCTGTTACAAATTGATGTGTATATGGTGCACCAAACACACTTTGCTAAGAAAATCACTACCAAACCTGGGGTTCACGTGGTTCGTCGGTGGAGATGTCACGGGACCCGGCGATGGCGTGGCGACTTGAAACACTCCATTCCTGAGTAAAAGGAGAGAGACATAGACAATAGACTAGGAGGAAAGTGAGTGGACTCATGCTCGCACTCACATGGCTTCGAGGTAACTCTGAGCGCCACTGTTGACTGAATCCGTTACTAGCCAGAAGATGTTCTAGAAAACAAACATCATGAGTTCAGAATCAATGGGACTTGCATATTGCCTTTCCATCTTTCCTCCTTAGGCACCACTCACCTGGCGTTCAGCCAGTCGACCACCACAGTCCGGCCTGTATCCCACATTAGGTGGGAGGCAGTTTTGGTAGCACCCGGGGTCCACTGTGACGACTGGCAAGTAGCATCCGCCTTGTTGTACCACATCAGTTCTGGAACCCAGCGCTCCAAGCCCACCTCCAGTCACATGTGGCGGGTGACTTTCCTGCAGCCCGACAGATGCCAGACCACCAGTGTGCGCCGGTTGCTCACCACCACATGGCACTTTGGTTTCACCGACAGGCGACAGGTCACCCAACAGTTCCTGCAGTGTGGAGAGGACTATATCCCATTCCAACTCCATGTCGACACAACTGGGCTCCATTCTGTTACTGTGACATTAAAATGATCCTGTTACAAATTGAAGTGTTGAGCATTCGCAGATTTTTTAGTATATGGTGCACCAAACAAACTTTGCAAAGAAAATCACGACCAAACCTTGGGTTCACGTGGTTCGTTGGTGGAGATGTCACGGGACCCGGCGACGGCGTGGCGACTTGAAACACTCCATTCCTGAGTAAAAGGAGAGAGACATAGATAATACACTAGGAGGAAAGTGAGTGGACTCATGCTCGCACTCACATGGCTCCGAGGTAACTCTGAGCGCCACTGTTGACTGAATCCGTTACTAGCCAGAAGATGTTCTAGAAAACAAACATCATGAGTTCAGAATCAATGGGACTTGCCTTTCCGTCTTTCCTCCTTAGGCACCACTCACCTGGCGTTCAGCCAGTCGACCACCACAGTCCGGCCTGTATCCCACATTAGGTGGGAGGCAGTTTTGGTAGCATCCGGGCTCCACTGTGACGACTGGCAAGTAGCATCCACCTTGCTGCACCACATCGGTTCTGGAACCCAGTGCTCCAAGCCTACCTCCAATCACATGTGGCGGGTGACTTTCCTGCAGCCCGACAGATGCCAGACCACCAGTGTGCGCCGGTTGGTCACCACCACATGGCACTTTGGTTTCACCGACAGGCGACAGGTCACCCAACAGTTCTTGCAGTGTTGGGAGGACTATATCCCATTCCAACTCCATGTCAACACAACTGGGCTCCATTTGGTTCCTGTGACATTAAAATGATCCTGTTACATATCGAAGTGTTGAGCATTTGCAGATTTTTTAGTAAATTGTGCACATCATACACTAAAGATTTACATGAACAGTTTCCGGGTTTCAAAGACTCCTGATGACCTGAAAGAAACACTGATGAATTTGCTTTCAAGATACCTTCACTTCCGAATCTCAAACGTTTATTCCATCTACGTGAACATGATTATCTAAAATGGTTGACTGTGACTCAATCACGTAAGGTCACCATGTCTGAATCTATTCATTTCAAATCATTTATATTGAAATCATAAAATATTAAAAAAAAAAAAAAAAGAAGATTCCGCCAGGTTTTGAACACCCCCCTCTCTCTCCCCCCCCCCATCACGAAACGCGGAAAACGCGGGAAACAGGAAACTGAGGGGGAGTTTTGACAGCACGAAATTGGGGACCATCCAAACGCTAGTTTTTCATGACGAGAAGCAACCCTCACTCCGATCTGCACCCGGTCGCTATTCCGATGTCCCGACCGGATACACGAATTGGGACTTCCGCGAAAGTCGTGAGTTTTTTACGGTGTTTTTTTTTTCGGGATTTTGCTCTTAAAACCACCAGCAACACGCCCAATTCTATGATGCGTGGATATGTTTCCCGCCAATTTAGATGTTTCCGCTTCGTCAAAAGACGTTGGATGACGTCAGATTTGACCCTTTTTAAGGAGATGTTATTCTGACGGCTGGGCGCGCCGCGATCTTCTACGTGTAACAGAAACCACGACTACTGTAAATATACTCACCGTTTCATGAGACAAGCACACACCTGACACTGACAGCTTGATGCCCACCTGCAGTCTGACTGAAGCCGCACCTGCACCCGACCACCTGTGTAGCGACCGAAGTGACATATCATAGGTGGAAAGTGTTATGAATTACACCGGCCAATCAGAGGGCTCAGTGTGACAGCACTAACTCTTGATCACCAATGAGTGTCGTCTGATGATTTAAGCCTGTAAAGTGCTTCCGTAAAGATGTTTAATGCAACAAAAAGAACAAACATTTCAGATTCTAAACAGATCGCAGCCTCCATGTGACTTCAAACTGGCCCATTGAAATGAGTGGAGTGGAACACTTGGTGAGCAACTGATGATTCAAGTTCAAGTGCTAGGAATCTAGGGATTTCTTCATCATTTCTTCATCCACAATATAATCAGACAACATTGAATGCTTGTGAGCGTCTGTCCCTCAGGGGCACTGCCTTAAACACCGGCATCATTGTGTAAAAGATCTAACCAGGTGCGCTCAGGAACCCTTCCACATCAGCTCCATATACAAGTGCAAGTCAGCTCTTCCATGTCAAGCCTTAAACCAGCAACATCCAGGAACACCGGCGCTTCTCTGGGTCCGAGCTCATTTGAAATGGACAGAGGCAGAGCGGCCCATATTTCAAATTGTGTGTGGAAATCATGGCGTCATGTTCTGTGGGCAAAGGACCATCCAGATTGTCGTCCAGGTTTCGGAGCAACACATGCTGCCATCCAAGCAACGCTGTCTTCAGGGATGTCCCAGCTCATTTCTGCAAGACGGTGCTGAGCCACATCCCGCACCAAGCGTGGCTTTGCAGTGAAAGACTGCAGGCACCAGACTGGCCTGGCTGCAGTCCAGACCTGTTGCTCGCTGTGAAGCACAAAATACAACAACGGAGACCCCAGACTGTCCAACAAGTAAGGATGAGATAGAATACCAGCTACAAACCTTCAATGATTAGTGTCCTCAGTTCCTAAACGCTTGAGTGTGGTGAGAAGTAAAGGTGACCCAGAGGTCAACACGCCGCTGCCCCAGCATCACTGTGTTGCAGGAATCCAATTCAAAACCACTTGCATTAAAACAATAAAGTTTATGAACATTAAATGTCTTGTATTTGCAGTGCATTCAGTTGGGTATAGGTTGAAGAGGATTTGCAAATAATTGTACTCTGTTTTTTATTTACAACCTGGTCAGCATGGCAACTTTGTTGGAGCTGTGGTTCATATGCGGGTGGGTACACAATGCTACACACACGAGCATCTATTTCAGCACCTTCACAGAGTGTACACGGGACCACATCCACTGGGTGAGCTTCCATCACTCTTCCAGTGCGTTCCCAGCCCAAGTCCATCAGTTGTGCAGCAGATCCACCTAAACACGAGAGAGAGAGAGAGAGACGACATTTCTGGTGAATATTTAGCACATTCCTAGTATTTTCCAAGCAGTGATGAGGACTAGGTGCCTCCTTCGATCATCCTTATCACAAAGACCTGAGTGCACAGTAGCCTCTTAGCAAAGCAAAACGGATCAAATGGATTCACAACATATATTGTGCAGATCCGATTAAAAATGTTGAAGAAAAAAGATCTAAAATGAAAATTCTACAAAGAACATTTTTGTGTTTCGATGTGATGTGATTCGTGTTTTGTTTAAACAACTTCACAGCGATGTACAATGAATGGAATACAGAAAATGAAATATAGTGTGGATCAGAATAACATAGAAAAACGCTCCCTCCAACCAAACCTACAGGGAGTCTGTCAGAAACTACTAAAACCATTATTATTAATGATTTTAGTATTAAAAGTATGAAAAATATATTTAGAACTTCATAAACCAGCATCTCTCTGGTTCCTCCATCACTGAACCACTTTTGCGCCAGTGTTTTCAAGGTCTGACGGCCCAAATCTCAAGTCTTGGTTGATCTTAAATGAAATGAGACGACTTACCTGAGAGTAATACTCATATTTTCATCGGCAGCATCATCAGACACTGGACAACTTTGTGAGGTGACCGTCACAACCAGGTGGAGCTGAGCTGCAGGTTCCATCTTCAGGGCCAACATCGAAGGTGTTTCCATTCCGCAAGTCTCCGTCTGAAGCTGGGCAACAAAATAAACATTTTGCATAAACTGGCAGCAGCTACAGCTCGACTGCAGTACATTTCATTTTGGAGGCATATTTCCACAGTAAACTATCTTAGGCAATACGCTACAATCTCCAAAGCAGGGTTCTGCATCCCACGTTCACGTTTGAGGTGGCTGCTCTCACCAAGTGAGCAGTCACGGCTTCAGCAACGCAACGATCCATGGTGACCCCAGCCACCTTCTCCAAACCAGACATGGTGAAATGAAACACCAAAGCTGCTCCTGCAGCAACACATATTCTTTCTTATTCAGTTCTCTCAGGTCATTGAGGGCAGGTTTACTCTGTTTCCCAGGGTCACACCGAGAGACTCCACTCCCTGAGTTCTGCTAAAACTGTTCTAGCGTGGGGCTGCTTACATTTGTGTGCTGCAGTTTTTATGTCGTCCATGATCACACAGTTTCTGAGTGCTTTCCAAAGTTGATGATGCCACAACTGAGCTGTCAGGGGAGAGGACAGTGTCTGGATTCAAAGTGATACCTGAAGGGACTGTTGCAAAGTCCAGAGGCAAAGGCCGCCTGAGGAGGCAGCTGCTTGAGAAGCTCCACATGCTGCAATCCATGAGCATCGTTGCTGCCACGACTGGACCCAAGGTTTTAGTAAAACCTTCCTCCTCACGGTCCTCAATCGACTGGACTCCACCCACTTGCAGACAAAAAACAATAAGATAAATGTGACTCCTAATAATATCGGAAGAAAACAGAACATGTTCATCCAAACTTATAGCTAGCTCATGGGTGGTTTATACACCCCTGCCTTATCCGTGTCCAACAGGTTTTTATTTTTTTTCTATTGTAGGGGATTTAAAAAATGTGAAAAATACTTTTTTGTGAAGAAATTATCAGTATTTATATTCTACAATTGCTTCCATGGACGCAGACATAAACACATTCTGAACATAGACGAACGTACATGAATAGAATACTGAGCACAAAACATATTGAAGTTTAAAGCCCATCCGATGTACTTAAGCTGTGATCAGGGCCAATGCAGGTCTCTTTTTCCTCACAGTGATATGGAACTTTAACATGAAACAGACAAATACTAACAGCTGTTTCACTGTTTCAGACTCGAGCTACCCCAAACCTATCTAATGGCACCACATGGGCTTGGAGATATATATATATATATATATTTTTTTTATTATTATTTTTTTTTTTAATGAAAAACAGAACGTGGTCCATTTCCGTAAATTAATTTGCCTGTTAATATCATTAGTTTCAGATAATAATTATCACAGAAAAATACATGAAAACAAAACAAGCATTGTCAGGTTACAGCCGTGAATTAGTGACGTCACGTACAGTAGACAGCTCCTTGTGAGTTACGGCGTTGCTCACACGGGCGGAGAGTTGCGGATTTGTAGATAGACGGGATCTGGGAGGTGAAGGTGAAAGATGTCCGCGTGGGAGTGACCGTACTGCATTACAGTTGGTTGTTACCAGCTAATTAAAATATACTTTGCGCCTTTTTCAATCATTACAGCGAGTTAAGTTAACTGAAGTGCAATATACATGTTTGAAATGCACAGCATGGTTTAGGTTTGGATGCTAGGTGCTACGTTAGCAGCAAAAGCTCACAAGTTCTCCCAACTTAAAGGTAAAATCACGCCACAGACACAGTCACAAACGTAGTGACGGCGTGTTCAACACTCCATTCACATTGTGAACGCTGCAAAAACCCACCATTAGTCCCGTGTCTTCAGTGTCGAGACTTACCGAGCAGCAGGTGTCGGCTTTTTTTTCCCCCACGCGCGCGCCGAGGCACGTGACCGGAAGTGGCTGGCGCACTTCATTCCCTGCAGCAACAAATCAATGAAGTGCTTTGCCGGTGTCTGTCGTCAAAAACAAGATTTGCTTTTGACAACACGCACAAAATAGTAGTCTAATATTTAATATCTATGAGTTTGTCAACAGCATTTTATTTTATCTTTTTCACACACACGGGAACACCTCTCAGAAACCAGCTGAAATATGATTGTTGTTATATATCTCGCCACTGAATCCTTATGGAAAAACACGTCCCATTATCGCGGAGAGAAACGACATCACGGCTGTTGTTTGTGTCACACTTCTTCGGTCTCTTTTATTATCAAGACAGAACACACACAACTCTCAAACAATACAGACGCCACCTAATGTTCAGTCTCAGCATTGCGTCCATTAATCCCATACACAACAATTGTGTTGTAAGACTGCCCTCTTTCCCAGCCATTTACTTCCATCTTTTCCTAATAATAAATATAATAAATCCTCAATCTTGCTGCCAGTTTTACATTCACTTGGTGGTACCATAGAGCAAACGAAGCACTTTGTGAAGCATCGACCCATGAGTCAAACCAATAGCATGGAAAGCCTCAATGCTTCACAGAGCTTCATCACAACATCTCAACTAACAGCACGGCTGCTAACTGACAACTCACTCACTGTATTCAACAGATGCTTTCTGTCGCGTCCACAATCTTCTTCCATGTTGCTTGTTCAGATCAGAATCAGAATCAGAATTTAATTTATTGCCATGGTCAGTGGGGAGCCCTAGGCAGCTAGGAAAGAGTTTTGGAATGAAGTGCTGACAGTAAAAATAAAATAAAATAAAAGAATTCAAGGTTCTGGTCTGGATCGACCGTAGCCTCCTGCCAGATGGAAGAGGAACAAACAGTCCATGTCCAGGATGAGAAAGGTAGGCTCTGATCCGACCTGCACGTCTCTGGGTCCTGGAGACATACAGGTCCTGAAGAGGTGGCAGGTTGCATCCGATCACCTTCTCAGCAGAACGCACGATGCGCTGCAGTCTGCTCTTGTCCCTGGAGGTGGCGCTGTTGTACCAGACAGTGATGGAGGAGGTGAGGAAACGCCAGGTGGTTGCCTCAATATCACATTTTTACAGGAAATTGTATGGTTCACACACGCCACATTTCTGCATGATTTTAATTTCTCATGTTTTAAAATGAATTAGATAAATAATTCACCCATTTTCTCCCGCATTCCTTTTGTTTGTGCTGGCTGTTGAGATTGTCTATAATAACTCCACAACTGTGAATATGAAGTTTGCATGGTACGCTATATTTCAGATAGACCACATGACGATCAGCAACAATTAAACTTTATTACAGTTATTTACAAGGGAGTGTGGAATGTGTAAAGTTGGGGTGGCGCCTTCCACAGCTTAGGCCGCCTTCGCTTTGGTCCTTTTTCTTTTGACTTTCCTTCCCTGCGCAAAGTGGGCGCATTAGCCGTCTGTGACAACACGACTGATGGAACAAAATGAAGAACTCACATAATTGTCTTTGCTGGACCAATTGGGGTGGCGCTCTTCATGTTTCCGCCTCTCTTCTGCGGCCAGCAGGTAATACCTGTGCTGCTGCTCCGACGTCATGGACTTCCACTGTCAATGCATTTCATCATGTAAACGGACAGAAACACAGAAAAGCCGAACAAGCTGAGGCAGCAAAAGCACATACCATATGTCCCAGGATGCTGTTGGCTTCAACACTGTGTTTTGGGTTGAATGTGGCTGTGACATGTTCCCTGTTCTCCCTCATAAAAATCATGAAGGCGTTGGGTGGCCTTCGGATATAGGGGCCATTGTGCTTTGTAGGCTCGCTTTACCAGAAAATGGAGAACGAAAAATAGTTTTCATCTGTTTAAATCCACAATACTTTGCGAACATAATCGCTAGCAAACCTCGGGTCCACGTGGTTCCTTGGTGGAGACGTCTCGGGACGGGGCGATGGCGTGGCGACTTGAAACACTCCCGTTCCATTCCTGAGAAAAAGGAGAGAGACATAGACAATACACTAGGAGGAAAGTGAGTGGACTCATGCTGGCACTCACATGGCTCCGAGGTAACTCTGAGCGCCACTGTTGACTGAATCCTTTACTGGCCAGAAGTTCTTCTAGAAAACAAACATCATGAGTTCAGAATCAATGGTACTTGCATATTGCCTTTCCATCTTTCCTCCTTAGGCACCACTCACCTGGCGTTCAGCCAGTCGACCACCACAGTCCGGCCTGTATCCCACATTAGGTGGGAGGCAGTTTTGGTAGCATCCGGGCTCCACTGTGACGACTGGCAAGTAGCATCCGCCTTGCTGCACCACATCGGTTCTGGAACCCAGCGCTCCAAGCCCACCTCCAGTCACATGTGGCGGGTGACTTTCCTGCAGCCCGACAGATGCCAGACCACCAGTGTGCGCCGGTTGGTCACCACCACATGGCACTTTGGTTTCACCGACAGGCGACAGGTCACCCAACAGTTCCTGCAGTGTGGAGAGGACTATATCCCATTCCAACTCCATGTCGACACAACTGGGCTCCATTCTGTTCCTGTGACATTAAAATGATCCTGTTACAAATTGAAGTGTTGAGCATTCGCAGATTTTTTAGTATATGGTGCACCAAACAAACTTTGCAAAGAAAATCACGACCAAACCTTGGGTTCACGTGGTTCGTTGGTGGAGATGTCACGGGACCCGGCGACGGCGTGGCGACTTGAAACACTCCATTCCTGAGTAAAAGGAGAGAGACATAGACAATACACTAGGAGGAAAGTGAGTGGACTCATGCTCGCACTCACATGGCTCCGAGGTAACTCTGAGCGCCACTGTTGACTGAATCCGTTACTAGCCAGAAGATGTTCTAGAAAACAAACATCATGAGTTCAGAATCAATGGGACTTGCCTTTCCGTCTTTCCTCCTTAGGCACCACTCACCTGGCGTTCAGCCAGTCGACCACCACAGTCCGGCCTGTATCCCACATTAGGTGGGAGGCAGTTTTGGTAGCATCCGGGCTCCACTGTGACGACTGGCAAGTAGCATCCGCCTTGCTGCACCACATCGGTTCTGGAACCCAGTGCTCCAAGCCCACCTCCAATCACATGTGGCGGGTGACTTTCCTGCAGCCCGACAGATGCCAGACCACCAGTGTGCGCCGGTTGGTCACCACCACATGGCACTATGGTTTCACCGACAGGCGACAGGTCACCCAACAGTTCCTGCAGTGTTGGGAGGACTATATCCCATTCCAACTCCATGTCAACACAACTGGGCTCCATTTGGTTCCTGTGACATTAAAATGATCCTGTTACATATCGAAGTGTTGAGCATTTGCAGATTTTTTAGTAAATTGTGCACATCATACACTAAAGATTTACATGAACAGTTTCCGGGTTTCAAAGACTCCTGATGACCTGAGAGAAACACTGATGAATTTGCTTTCAAGATACCTTCACTTCCGAATCTCAAACGTTTATTCCATCTACGTGAACATGACTATCTAAAATGGTTGACTGTGACTCAATCACGTAAGGTCACCATGTCTGAATCTATTCATTTCAAATCATTTATATTGAAATCATAAAATATTAAAAAAAAAAAGAAGATTCCGCCAGGTTTTGAACACCCCCCCCCCCCCCCCCTCCCCCGCCATCACGAAACGCGGGAAACAGGAAACTGAGGGGGAGTTTTGACAGCACTAAATTGGGGACCATCCAAACGCTAGTTTTTCATGACGAGAAGCAACCCTCACTCCGATCTGCACCCGGTCGCTATTCCGATGTCCCGACCGGATACACGAATTGGGACTTCCGCGAAAGTCGTGAGTTTTTTACGGTGTTTTTTTTTCGGGATTTTGCTCTTAAAACCACCAGCAACACGCCCAATTCTATGATGCGTGGATATGTTTCCCGCCAATTTAGATGTTTCCGCTTCGTCAAAAGACGTTGGATGACGTCAGATTTGACCCTTTTTAAGGAGATGTTATTCTGACGGCTGGGCGCGCCGCGATCTTCTACGTGTAACAGAAACCGCGACTACTGTAAATATACTCACCGTTTCATGAGACAAGCACACACCTGACACTGACAGCTTGATGCCCACCTGCAGTCTGACTGAAGCCGCACCTGCACCCGACCACCTGTGTAGCGACCGAAGTGACATATCATAGGTGGAAAGTGTTATGAATTACACCGGCCAATCAGAGGGCTCAGTGTGACAGCACTAACTCTTGATCACCAATGAGTGTCGTCTGATGATTTAAGCCTGTAAAGTGCTTCCGTAAAGATGTTTAATGCAACAAAAAGAACAAACATTTCAGATTCTAAACTGATCGCAGCCTCCATGTAACTTCAAACTGGCCCATTGAAATGAGTGGAGTGGAACACTTGGTGAGCAACTGATGATTCAAGTTCAAGTGCTAGGAATCTAGGGATTTCTTCATCCACAATATAATCAGACAACATTGAATGCTTGTGAGCGTCTGTCCCTCAGGGGGCACTGCCTTAAACACCGGCATCATTGTGTAAAAGATGTAACCAGGTGCGCTCAGGAACCCTTCCACATCAGCTCCATATACAAGTGCAAGTCAGCTTTTCCATGTCAAGCCTTAAACCAGCAACATCCGGGAACACCGGCGCTTCTCTGGGTCCGAGCTCATTTGAAATGGACAGAGGCAGAGCGGCCCACATTTCAAATTGTGTGTGGAAATCATGGCGTCATGTTCTGTGGGCAAAGGACCATCCAGATTGTCGTCCAGGTTTCGGAGCAACACATGCTGCCATCCAAGCAACGCTGTCTTCAGGGATGTCCCAGCTCATTTCTGCAAGACGGTGCTGAGCCACATCCCGCACCAAGCGTGGCTTTGCAGTGAAAGACTGCAGGCACCAGACTGGCCTGGCTGCAGTCCAGACCTGTTGCTCGCTGTGAAGCACAAAATACAACAACGGAGACCCCAGACTGTCCAACAAGTAAGGATGAGATAGAATACCAGCTACAAACCTTCAATGATTAGTGTCCTCAGTTCCCAAACGCTTGAGTGTGGTGAGAAGTAAAGGTGACCCAGAGGTCAACACGCCGCTGCCCCAGCATCACTGTGTTGCAGGAATCCAATTCAAAACCACTTGCATTAAAACAATAAAGTTTATGAACATTAAATGTCTTGTATTTGCAGTGCATTCAGTTGGGTATAGGTTGAAGAGGATTTGCAAATAATTGCACTCTGTTTTTTATTTACAACCTGGTCAGCATGGCAACTTTGTTGGAGCTGTGGTTTATATGCGGGTGGGTACACAATGCTACACACACGAGCATCTATTTCAGCACCTTCACAGAGTGTACACGGGACCACATCCACTGGGTGAGCTTCCATCACTAACTTCCAGTGCGTTCCCAGCCCAAGTCCATCAGTTGTGCAGCAGATCCACCTAAACACGAGAGAGAGAGAGAGAGAGAGAGACGACATTTCTGGTGAATATTTAGCACATTCCTAGTATTTTCCAAGCAGTGATGAGGACTAGGTGCCTCCTTCGATCATCCTTATCACAAAGACCTGAGTGCACAGTAGCCTCTTAGCAAAGCAAAACGGATCAAATGGATTCACAACATATATTGTGCAGATCCGATTAAAAATGTTGAAGAAAAAAGATCTAAAATGCAAAATTCTACAAAGAACATTTTTGTGTTTTGATGTGATGTGATTCGTGTTTTGTTTAAACAACTTCACAGCGATGGACAATGAATGGAATACAGAAAATGAAATATAGTGTGGATCAGAATAACATAGAAAAACGCTCCCTCCAACCAAACCTACAGGGAGTCTGTCAGAAACTACTAAAACCATTATTATTAATGATTTTAGTATTAAAAGTATGAAAAATATATTTAGAACTTCATAAACCAGCATCTCTCTGGTTCCTCCATCACTGAACCACTTTTGCGCCAGTGTTTTCAAGGTCTGACGGCCCAAATCTCAAGTCTTGGTTGATCTTAAATGAAATGAGACGACTTACCTGAGAGTAATACTCATATTTTCATCGGCAGCATCATCAGACACTGGACAACTTTGTGAGGTGACCGTCACAACCAGGTGGAGCTGAGCTGCAGGTTCCATCTTCAGGGCCAACATCGAAGGTGTTTCCATTCCGCAAGTCTCCGTCTGAAGCTGGGCAACAAAATAAACATTTTGCATAAACTGGCAGCAGCTACAGCTCGACTGCAGTACATTTCATTTTGGAGGCATATTTCCACAGCAAACTATCTTAGGCAATACGCTACAATCTCCAAAGCAGGGTTCTGCATCCCACGTTCACGTTTGAGGTGGCTGCTCTCACCAAGTGAGCAGTCACGGCTTCAGCAACGCAACGATCCATGGTGACCCCAGCCACCTTCTCCAAACCAGACATGGTGAAATGAAACACCAAAGTTGCTCCTGCAGCAACACATATTCTTTCTTATTCAGTTCTCTCAGGTCATTGAGGGCAGGTTTACTCTGTTTCCCAGGGTCACACCGAGAGACTCCACTCCCTGAGTTCTGCTAAAACTGTTCTAGCGTGGGGCTGCTTACATTTGTGTGCTGCAGTTTTTATGTCGTCCATAACATTAAATCACTTTATACCATTCACTGTTTTCTCTTTTCGTAACATGCCTCGCGCAATAACAATGCCCTCCTTGCATGAAAACAACATGAGATGATCACACAGTTTCTGAGTGCTTTCCAAAGTTGATGATGCCACAACTGAGCTGTCAGAAGAGAGGACAGTGTCTGGATTCAAAGTGATACCTGAAGGGACTGTTGCAAAGTCCAGAGGCAAAGGCCGCCTGAGGAGGCAGCTGCTTGAGAAGCTCCACATGCTGCAATCCATGAGCATCGTTGCTGCCACGACTGGACCCAAGGTTTTAGTAAAACCTTCCTCCTCACGGTCCTCACTTAATCGACTGGACTCCACCCACTTGCAGACAAAAAACAATAAGATAAATGTGACTCCTAATAATATCGGAAGAAAACAGAACATGTTCATCCAAACTTATAGCTAGCTCATGGGTGGTTTATACACCCCTGCCTTATCCGTGTCCAACAGGTTTTTATTTTTTTTCTATTGTAGGGGATTTAAAAAATGTGAAAAATACTTTTTTGTGAAGAAATTATCAGTATTTATATTCTACAATTGCTTCCATGGACGCAGACATAAACACATTCTGAACATAGACGAACGTACATGAATAGAATACTGAGCACAAAACATATTGAAGTTTAAAGCCCATCCGATGTACTTAAGCTGTGATCAGGGCCAATGCAGGTCTCTTTTTCCTCACAGTGATATGGAACTTTAACATGAAACAGACAAATACTAACAGCTGTTTCACTGTTTCAGACTCGAGCTACCCCAAACCTATCTAATGGCACCACATGGGCTTGGAGATATATATATATATATATTTTTTTATTTATTTATTTTTTTTAAATGAAAAACAGAACGTGGTCCATTTCCGTAAATTAATTTGCCTGTTAATATCATTAGTTTCAGATAATCATTATCACAGAAAAATACATGAAAACAAAACAAGCATTGTCAGGTTACAGCCGTGAATTAGTGACGTCACGTACAGTAGACAGCTCCTTGTGAGTTACGGCGTTGCTCACACGGGCGGAGAGTTGCGGATTTGTAGATAGACGGGATCTGGGAGGTGAAGGTGAAAGATGTCCGCGTGGGAGCGACCGTACTGCATTACAGTTGGTTGTTACCAGCTAATTAAAATATACTTTGCGCCTTTTTCAATCATTACAGCGAGTTAAGTGAACTGAAGTGCAATATACATGTTTGAAATGCACAGCATGGTTTAGGTTTGGATGCTAGGTGCTACGTTAGCAGCAAAAGCTCACAAGTTCTCCCAACTTAAAGGTAAAATCACGCCACAAACACAGTCACAAACGTAGTGACGGCGTGTTCAACACTCCATTCACATTGTGAACGCTGCAAAAACCCACCATTAGTCCTGTGTCTTCAGTGTCGAGACTTACCGAGCAGCAGGTGTCGGCTTTTTTTTCCCCCACGCGCGCGCCGAGGCACGTGACCGGAAGTGGCTGGCGCACTTCATTCCCTGCAGCAACAAATCAATGAAGTGCTTTGCCGGTGTCTGTCGTCAAAAACAAGATTTGCTTTTGACAACACGCACAAAATAGTAGTCTAATATTTAATATCTATGAGTTTGTCAACAGCATTTTATTTTATCTTTTTCACACACGGGAACACCTCTCAGAAACCAGCTGAAATATGATTGTTGTTATATATCTCGCCACTGAATCCTTATGGAAAAACACGTCCCATTATCGCGGAGACAAACGACATCACGGCTGTTGTTTGTGTCACACTTCTTCGGTCTCTTTTATTATCCAGACAGAACACACACAACTCTCAAACAATACAGACGCCACCTAATGTTCAGTCTCAGCATTGCGTCCATTAATCCCATGCACAACAATTGTGTTGCAAGACTGCCCTCTTTCCCGGCCATTTACTTCCATCTTTTCCTGATAATAAACATAATAAATCCTCAATCTTGCTGCCAGTTTTACATTCACTTGGTGGTACCATAGAGCAAACGAAGCACTTTGTGAAGCGTCGACCCATGAGTCAAACCAATAGCATGGAAAGCCTCAATGCTTCACAGAGCTTCATCACAACATCTCAACTAACAGCACGGCTGCTAACTGACAACTCCCTCACTGTATTCAACAGATGCTTTCTGTCGCGTCCACAATCTTCTTCCATGTTGCTTGTTCAGATCAGAATCAGAATCAGAATTTAATTTATTGCCATGGTCAGTGGGGAGCCCTAGGCAACTAGGAAAGAGTTTTGGAATAAAGTGCTGACAGTAAAAATAAAATAAAATAAAATAATTCAAGGTTCTGGTCTGGATCGACCGTAGCCTCCTGCCAGATGGAAGAGGAACAAACAGTCCATGTCCAGGATGAGAAAGGTAGGTGTCGTGTATTGAATGTGTGTGTCACGGGATGGAAAGGAAAGAAAGGAACCCGGATGTAAGCGGGAAAATAGAAGTGTATGTGATGGTCTGAAGAGAGGAACAAACACGGTTGAGAACTGTCGAACCCGTTGTGATTCAATTCAGAAACGTGTGTTATGCAATGGATTGACAGTGTACACACGACAATGGCGATGAGGATAACGGAGTCGTGAAAACGTCGGACTGAAAAGCGCGACAAAAGTTTGCTGTTCAGGTAACCAATTAACATGGAAAAGCCTGCAATTCAGCCATTTTCCTGCTACTCGGACCCTGCGACGCTTGGACCTCGATGGAGACGTTGGCTTACGCAGATGTACAGGACGTGTTCATGACGTTGCCGAACACTGGAGCGCCGACGGATTACAGAGCTACTGTGGAGGCGTTGAACAGGTACTTCGTGCCACAAGTAAACACCGCGTTTGCCCGTCAGACATTCAACAAGTTGCATCAGAAAGAAGGTGAGACGGTGTAACAATTTTCCACACGTTTTAGGCAAGCAGCCAGAGACTGTGATTTTAGAATGGAAATGGAAAATCAGATAAGAGACGCAATTCTGAGTAAATGTACATCCGAATATGTGCGTAGAAAATTGCTGGAAGAGGGACATGGATTGACTCTAGCTCGGACCTTGGAAGTGGCATCACAGTGTGAAAGAGTGGAGGAACAGCTGGCAGCCATGTCTTGCAATGGCCAAAAGAGGGAGACTGAGACAGTTCATCAAGTTGCTCAAAAAGGAGGGAAGTTCAAGAAACCCAGCGGAAGAATGAGAAACAGAGAAGAGGATATTAAAGACAAGAAGTGCTTCAGATATACTGATCACCTGGGGAAAGACCCAAAGTGCCCAGCACGTGGACAAACTTGTCGCAAGTGCAAAGGGAAGGACCACTTTTCAAAAATGTGTCGCACTAAAAGACGCTCGGACAGAAAAGTGAATCGAGTTGAAAATGATGGGAACGAATTTGCATTTGTTGTAAAAGACAGTGAAATGTCAGAAAAACTTACATTTTCAGTGGGTGGTGTTAGTTTGGAAATGTTAGTCGATTCTGGTGCTACAAGTAATGCGATGGGGGAAAATGTATGGGAAAAACTGAAAACTGAGAATATTAAGTGTTATTCATATCTACCTAAAGTGAAGAAGAACTTATATTTGTACTCATCTAATCAAGCACTACCAGTTAAAGGAGCATTTAAATGTGAGATCATTATTGGGAACAAAAGAAAATATGCAGAGTCCATAGTGATAAAAGGGAATGGAGAACCTCGTCTCGGCAAAAAGACAGCTCTCGACTTAGGAGTGCTCAAAATAGGTGAAAATGTTTCAGTGATCACAGACAGGAAACTTGAGCTTGAACAAAAATATCCAAAAGTGTTTAAAGGGGTCGGAAAATTAAACACTAAACAGATTACTTTGTATATTGACCCAAAAGTAAAACAAGTGGCTCAGCCATTCAGACAGATACCTTTCAATCTCCGAGAATCAGTGGAGAGGAAAATAAATGAGCTTATCGACATGGATATTATTGAGAAGGTAGAGGGCCCCACTCCATGGGTCAACCCGGTTGTGATAATACCAAAGGCCGATAAAGATATCAGACTGTGCATTGATAGGCGGCGTGCTAATGAAGCAATCATAAGGGAAAGATTCCCAATACCTACAGTTGATGAGATACTTCAAGGTTTGAACGTTTCAACTGTTTTCGGCAAACTCGACCTGAAATGAGGATATCATGTCAGCAAGTGAGCAATACCATTAGCTGGCATTGAAGGAGTTCAAAACATTTCGGATGATGTAATCATACATGGCCCAGATCAAGAAACACATGACAAACGTCTGGAAGCAGTCATGAAACGGTTGACTAACCACTGAGACGACTGACTCGGAAAGACACACCATTTAAATTTGGTCCTGAACAAAAACAAGCATTTCAAGCTTTGAAAAATGAGTTAGCAAAATCAGGTACTCTGCCTATTTTGATAAGGATGCACCCACCAAGGTAATTGCAGATGCAAGTCCGGTAGGTCTCGGTGCTGTATTGGTGCAGCAACAAGAAGGGGAGATGGTACCAGTGTGCTATATCAGTCGTAGTCTGACTGACTGTGAGCGGAAATATTCTCAAACTGAGAGAGAAGCGCTTGCTCTTGTGTGGGCATGTGAAAGACTTCATCACTACATTTATGGTCGAAAGTTTGATCTAGTGACCGATCACAAACCTGATCTGAGGCTTCAACCCTATAGCTACAGAGTTGTGCATATTGCTGGGAAACAGAACATAGCAGATCCATTGTCAAGGTTGTTTGGAGAAACAGCTTTGAAACAAACACATAAACACGAGTCAGAAGAATATGTCAGATTTGTAGCAGTAAGTGCCACACCAAAAGCTCTGACGACTCGGGAGATAGAGAGAGAATCAGTAAATGACACTGACCTCTGTCAAGTGCGCCATGCACTCGCAAGTGGGTGTTTTGATCACTGCAAAGCATATAGGCCAATTGTAAATGAGTTGTGTGTGATTGGACAAATTGTGCTGCGTAGTAATCGCATTGTGTTACCTCAAAGTTTGCGTTCCAGAGCAATTGCTCTGGCACCTGAAGATTCACTTAGGAATAGTGGGGACAAAACAACATTTGAGAACAAAGGTTTGGTGGCCTGGCATGGATAAAGCAACTGAGAAATACTGTAAAAGTTGTCACGGATGTCAGTTAGTTGCCAGACCAGATCCACCAGAGCCATTAAGAACCACAGTGTTGCCAGATGGTCCACGGCAAGATGTAGCCATTGATTTGTTAGGACCGCTTCCTTCAAACCATTCTATATTGGTGGTCATAGATTATTATAGTCACTATTTTGAGTATGACATTATGACCTCAACTACAACGGAGAGAGTGCTAGATAGTCTTGAATCTATTTTCAGCAGACATGGACTACCACTGACATGCAAGTCAGACAATGGACCACAATTCAGATCTGAACTGTTTAAAAAATACTGTGAACAAAATGATATTCTGCATCTCAAAACAACGCCGAAATGGGCACAAGCAACTGGTGAGGTAGAACGCCAGAATGCATCATTGATGAAAAGGATAAGAATTGCAGAAGCAGAAGGTTTGGACTGGAAACAGGAACTAAGGAAATATGTCACTGTTTACCGGTGTGTTCAACATGCAACAACAGGTAAAAGCCCAGCTGAACTATTGTTCAACCGAAAAGTGAGAGGAAAGTTACCAGAGTTTGGTCAGACGAGCACAACAGCATTAGATGTACGTGACAAAGATGCAGATCTCAACAGAAGGGCATGTTACTCAAAGGTTAATGTGGGGGACCAAGTTCTTGTGCAGCAAGACAAAGTAGATAAATTTTCGACATTGTTCAACCCCACACCACATAAAGTTGTGAGCAAAACTGGAAATCAAGTTGTGGTTGAATCTCCAACAGGTGTGAGATATAAAAGAAACACAACACATGTAAAAAGATATGAGACACCTTTTCCACTGGACGAAATATATGAAAAAATGGATGAGACTAGTGAGGTGGTGGACAGAGAGGTCAAAGAAGACGAAAAGGAACAGAGGAACATTAATCAGTCAGAAGTTCAAGAGGATACACAAAGAGATCAATATCCGCGTGAATCCCACAGGGTTAGAAGACCACCTGATAAACTGCGTGATTTTGTGTGCAATTGATTATGTGAATCTTATATTACAGTGTTTGACATTGGAAAAAAACAGTTACTTGTCATTAGAAAAAAAGTGAGTTAAAAGGTATGTTTTGGTGTCTGAAAATGATGTTGACAGATGTTTATATTTGCATTGTTCGAAGTTTTATTGTATGGGAAAGTTTGTATCTAAGAAAAGGGGGGATGTCGTGTATTGAATGTGTATGTCACGTGATGGAAAGGAAAGAAAGGAACCCGAATGTAAGCGGGAAACAGAAGTGTATGTGATGGTCTGAAGAGAGGAATAAACACGGCTGAGAACTGTCGAACCCGTTGTGATTCAATTCAGAAACGTGTGTTATGCAATAGATTGACAGTGTACACACGACAGTGGTGTCCGAGCGAGAAATATCTCAAAAAGTTGCCGTGACTCGTCGAAGGCTAACTCCGGACTGGTTTTCTCATTGGCGCCACCTGCTGTGTATATGTGGAGCTGCACTTCCATCTTCAGTGTGGATAACTATCAAGGTTTCTTTTTGAAATCAGGATGTCATGGCTTGTCTAGAGAGTTTTGACCCAAAAACTAAATTGCTGCAGGTTCACAGATGACACAGAGAAGCGAGAATAAATTAACAATTTATTAAATACAATAATATAATACAAAGACGGACTGGAACGACAACAGAAGACGTCACAGCCAAAACGCGGAGTGAGTGAACACGAATGAGGACGGGGAGAAACCAGGAAACAAAAAACAGGCGATTAATAACGAACCTGATGAAGGAGGACAACAAAAGACGCACTCTGAGTTAAGCTTGACGAGGCGGAATAAACGGAAAGCGCTCGGTGGTGGATCGAAATCAGACTCACGTGAGGAACAAATGCGTCTGGCCCCGCATACTGAAGCTCCGTTGTTTATATCCAGAATCGTTGATGAGGCAAACGAGCTTCAGCTGCACGGCCATTAAGCTGGGAAGAACACAGGGAACAGAAACGAAGCAGGGAACAACCTTATAAGCCGGCTAGTTGTCGACAATCAGAGGGGGAGGCGGAATTTCAGAGGCTGCTTGTAGAGGAGATGTGGAGACAGGCTTGAGCAGGGAAACGTGGAACGTTGGGTAGATACGGAGGGAGTCAGGAAGTTTTAGTCTGACTGCTGTGTCATTTATGTTCTTCTCCACTCTGAAGGGACCGATGAATCTAGGGGACAATTTTCGGGACTCACCCGGTATTTTCAGGTCACGGGTGGACAGCCAGACTTTGTCGCCCGGCTGGTAGGATGGTGCTGGGATCCTGCTCCGGTCAGCCAGTCTATTGTTGCGGTCTGCGGTACGGGAAAGGGCAGCCAGAGTGCGGGACCAGGTCTCTCTGCAACGTTGCATGTGGTCCTTCACTGAGGGGACGGTGCTGTCTGTTTCCTGAGAGGGAAAAAGTGGAGGCTGGTAACCGTAGGCAACCATGAACGGCGACATGCCAGTTGAGGAAGAAACAAGGGTGTTGTGAGCATACTCCACCCACGGAAGGTGGGACGACCAGGAGGCAGGATCCTGTGCTGAGACACAGCCCAAAGGTACGTTCACACTGAACGCGACTTCCGCGAGCGACACGACTGATTTGCATACAAAGTCAATGGAGTTGGGCGATTGTTGGCGATCAGCGGCGACAGTCGCGGACCAGTCGCGGTGCGTTGACCAATCAGAGAACAGATCCGCGAGTGACGTGTCCCGGAGGAGGAGAAGCTCATCGCTGCAGTTGTTTACATGCAGACTTTCCACCGTGGCACAAATTGTGCTTTTTTTAATTTCCACCCGAACATAAATAGGAAGAATCTTGTCCAGAGGGAAAGTTCGCCACAACGGTGGCGTGACTGGTGAGTTGACACCTTTATTTACGTAAGTTTACTTAAGTTATATTCGCCTAAATGCAATGTCCACCGAGTTTACGAGGCGAATGTACTGCTGCGACTGTAGAAACTATGTATGCATGGCGACAGGATAAATAAGTACTGTTTCTGATTTAATTTAATTCTGATGAGACGTCCTGAAGGGTCTGTTTATATGAGGGGAGGACGGTGACTGAGGAGCGGAGTGGTCAGCGGCATCTACTGTAGTGCCGTGAAGGGAGCGTTCTTCGCCCTCCTCTCTCTTGTGGAGCCCTTCATCTCCAAGAGAGACCTCGGCCAACATGACTGGAGACGCTGCTGCAGCAGCAAGGTAGCAGGTAGGTTTGCACGTTACATTTCTTTTTGAGGAAAATGGCTTCACAGAAAAAAAAAAAATCAAAAGCACTTTGCAAAATGTCAACAAATTGAGTTGAATACAGCTTTGTTTTATTGCAGAGATGAATTATATATGCAAGGACCTATGCTTTGTTAAAATAGGTGGCTGACTCTTGAAAGAGCAGTTGTGGTGCAGTGATAACTGTTTTTTCCACAAGGGAGAAGCCTCATCTGCGACGAAAACATATGCGGTCGGTGGCCATGGTCCTCTGGTCAGCTCCTGGAAGTGGACGGTCTCACCAACACTGAAGCAGTTGGTGATGAGTCTCCTGTTACAGAATACCTGCAAAATATAAAACACACATGGATATGTAAACATACAGTATATATATTCTCTGGCGAATGCTACGAAAACGAGAGACGTCTCTTTTTCCGTGTTTTCATTTAATAAGTAGCACCAGCGTTGAAGAGCACCGGCTCCGCCATCTTCAATCCACCGTCCACAACAACTTGAGGGGATACCGTGCAGGCGGAGGTAGGCCTGTGACGAAGTCCACAGCAATGTGCGATCAAGGGCGTCCAGGAAGCGGCAGCGATTGCAGGAGACCAGCAGGAGGACGGTGAGAAGCCTTGGATCTGTTACAGGTAGTGCAGGACTTGCAGAACTCCTTTACGTCCCGGGTCAAGCCTGGCCACCAAAATCGTTGGTTGATTAGAAATAGAGTTCTGAACGTACCTGGGTGGCAGGCGAGTTTTGATGAGTGTCCCCACTGGAGGATCTGGGTTCTCAGGGGATCGGGGACGAACAGGAACTAGGGGCTGGGTGTTGTTTCTGGGCGTCCAGGACAGCCCTCTCGACATCCCAGCAGGCAGCACGAATGACACAGGAGAGCGGCAGAATGGTCTCACTTCTTTGTTCAGCTTCTGTGGGTTCCTGAAGTCTAGAGAGAGCATCAGGTTTGATGTTGTGGCTACCTGGTCTGTAGGAGATGAAAAATCGAGAGTTAAGGCGTTTAGCGGTCTGGAGGTAGGTTAGATTTTTGTGGTCCGTGAGGACCATAAATGGTGTTTCGGTGCCCTCCAGCCAGTGCCTCCATTCCTGCAAGGCAGAAACCACCGCCAACAATTCACGGTTGCCAATGTCGTAGTTTCTCTCCGTGGGGGATAGTCTTCGGGAGAAGAAGGCGCAGGGATGAACCTTCTGGTCGATGGAGTCCCTCTGAGACAGCACCGCGCCCAGGCCAGAGTCCGATGCATCCACCTCCACGATGAACCGGAGCTTGGGGTCTGGGTGGCGAGGAATCGCAGCAGAGGAGAACAAAGTCTTAAGTCTTTTGAAGGCTCTTTCAGCCTCAGGCTTCCACAAGAACTCCTTTTTAGTGGATGCGAGGGAGGTTAACAGTGCAGCAATCTTGCTGTAGTCCCGAATGAATCTGCGATAAAAAATGGAAAATCCAAGGAACTGTTGGAGTTGTTTATGGCAGGTAGGAGTCTTCCAGTTAATAACTGCTTCGATCTTTGCTGGGTCTGGAATTAAACGTCCTTCTCCCAGGATAAAACCCAGAAAGTTTTCGAGCAGCCTCTGAAGAACAAGTCGGACATATTCCTGATGTTCCTCCTCCCCTCTCGAGAAAATCAAAATGTCATTGAGATATTCATATACAAAATGATTAATCATATCTCTCAAGACATCATTGACAAGGGCTTGGAACACAGCCGGAGTGTTAGTAAGACCGAAAGGCATTACGCAATATTCAAAATGACCCAGGGGAGTCTTAAAAGCTGTCTTCCACTCGTCTCCCTCCCGTATACGGACCAAGTGATAAGCATTACGGAGGTTGAGTTTTGAAAAGATCGTGGCCTGGCCTTCAGGGGTTCAAACGCAAGACCAATAAGGGGAAGAGGATACTTATTTACAAAAAACAAGCCAGCTCCCAGGGGGGAGGAGGGACGGATGAGGCCAGCAGCTAAAGATTCATTGATGTATCTTTTGAGAGCTACATACATTGTATAGCCTGCTTGAGGGAAGAGGAGCCCCGGGAACCAGATCTATAGCACAGTTGTATGGACGGTGCGGGGGGAGAGAGAGGGCCTGGTCTTTGCTAAAAACCTCTCCCTGATCATGGTAGCAAGAAGGGACCTGAGAGAGATCGGGAGGAGGTGGAGGAGGGGAACACGAAGAAGAAGAGAGGTAGCGTAAACAGTGAGAGTGACAGTAAGTGCTCCAACCTAAAACTTTCGGAGTGGACCAGGCGATATGGGGGTTGTGAAGAGTGAGCCAGGGAAAACCAAGGACCACGGGTGACGAAGAAGCAGGGAGAACCAAGAAAGAAATCACCCCAGTGTGGTTTCCCGATAGGGTGAGCGTCAGGGGAATGGTGCGATGAGTGACTTGGGGAAGAGGGCTGCCCTCAACCGCTGACAGGGAGTGACCAGTCTGACAAGAGAGAGTGATAATGAGTCAGCGAAAGCGGCATCAATGAAATTATCATCGGCTCCAGAGTCAATAAAAGCAACAAAATAAAAGCAAGGGAACAGACACGGAACATGACCGTACCCCCCCTTTAAGGAGGGCCTCTAGGCACTCTATTTGGTCTGTCTGGGTGACTAGCGTGGAACTCCGAAACCAAAGAGGGATTTAGAATGAGTGACCGGGAGATCCAGGAACGCTCCTCGGGACTGTATCCCTCCCAGTCTACCAATTACTGGATCTCCCGGCCACGGCGTCTGCGATCGAGAATCTTACGCACCTTATAAGCCGGTGGGTTGGCGACAATCAGAGGGGGAAGAGGAATTTCAGAGGCTGCTTGTAGAGGAGATGTTATGTTCTTCTCCACTCTGAAGGGACCGATGAAACTAGGGGACAATTTTCTGGACTCAGTATTTGTGCTGCTGCTACTTGTGTATATATTTTTTTTTTTTTAGTACCTACTGGTTGTTCTCTGCATGCTTGATTGTTTTTTTATATATTCTTTTGTACATTGTTTGCACCAAGGGAGTAGCGCAATAAAGGACAATAAAGGCTATTCTGTTCTATTCTATTCTATTTGCAGGTCGTGGGTGGACAGCCAGACTGTTGCCCGGCTGGTAGGATGGTGCTGCAAGAGGTTATTTAGTGAGTAGTACAGATGTCACAGAGGTCAGCACTGTTAAAGCCGTCACATAAACTTAAGTATCTATATCCCAGTGATACTAAGACCGATAGTCACAGGAGGAACCGTCGTCTCTGAGGGTCTGAGTTTGCATTCTGTTCTTTAACCAGTTTTCGCACTATAAAAGTTGACTTGTGTCTGACATTTCAGTCAGTTTCAAGTCAACACAAGTCTTGCCATGGCAAAGACCAAAGAGCTCAGTGAGGACGCATTGTAAATGCTAAAACGGAAGGGAAAGGGCACAAAAAAATTGCTAAACAATTTCAGGTGTCAGTAGCAACGGTGTACCATCCGGAAGTACCAAAAATTTGGAAGTCAATAGTGTCACCTCAGCTTGCCAGAAAAATCAAGCGGAATGTTGAAAACAATCCAACGACGACTACCAAGGCTGTCCTAACTAAGTTTGAGCCCTGTGACTCTGTCAAGGCAGACACTCCAGCGGGTACTGCACCCAAGTGGCCTCTATAGACGTCGACCAAGGAAGACCCCTCTGCTTCAACCAAGGCATGTAAAAGCTTGGCTGACCTTTGCAAAGACGCATGTAAAGAGAGATCAAAGCTTCTGGTCATTCGTTCTGTGGTCAGATGAAACAAAGATGGCGCTTTTTGGGCACAGAGACATGGCTTTCATCTGGAGAAAGAAGGGTGAAGCTTTAAACCAAAGAACGCCCTTCCTACTGTTAAACATGGAGGTGGAAGTATAATGCTGTGGGTAGTGATGGCGGGATGAGGCCCCGTGAATGTATCGAGTCTTTTGGGCCAATTGCTTCACCAAAAGGCTGATCAATCGAGGCCTCATTTAATAGCTCATTGGTGCTGACATCTGCTGGTCATTGGATGTAACGCAGATGTTATGTAGTTAACTGCTCGTTTATTTGTCACTTGTATGTTCAGTTACTTGATGTGCTTGTGTAACTTGGACACACATTGGATAGAGGGAAGGTGTGTTTTATTGATTTTTGTTAAGGAATAAAATCATTTTTACTGTGTTGGGACTCAGTCGATTCCTTTTTTTTGATATAATTAGTAGTACCGTTGCACCTCCACAATAGCCTCAGCTTCAGCATTGGACACGCCCCGTCTCTCATTTACCTACGTGTCAAATACACTGCACAGGTTCCCACCACCTAAAAAAAAGACAAGAGTTCATGATAGTATTGTGGCGTATTGGGGAAGGCAGAGTTGAGAAGTTTCCCCCAGCATGCTTTGCAGCGGTTTGTTTTGGTGTTCTGGGTGACATTGTGTGTGTTTTGCTTCACTACAAGTTGTTTGCTGCATGTTGCTGTTCTCTGTGTTGGGATTGATAGTTCTCTTTTGTTATAACTCCTGTGTTGGGGTGGGCACCGTGAGTGGGGTTGTTAGTTTGTTTTGTGACCTCCCTCCATTTATGTGAATGCATGTTATGCTTGGATGTTAATAAAGTGGCTGTACTTCCTGTAGTCACGCGGTGTATGACGCACAGGAATAGCGATTTACACTGGAAGAAGTCTGTGCCTGTGATTTGTTAATTTAATACCCTAGCTCGCCACACTGGTGTCAGAAGTGGGATCTACTATGGCTGCATCCATTAAGGAAATTGATGACCTCATTGCTCGACTGGAGACCATGCAAGGTGCACGACCAAAGCAGAGACTTCAAAACCCCTCTAGAGGTCGCCAAGGGAAACAAGCCACTGACTTCCCTGATGGAGCAAGTGCCCCACGGTCAGCAGGAGACCACTATAGGACGGACACCTCATCTGTCAAGGTACCTCGCTCCCTACAATTGATGACACCGCCACCGGTACCACAACCAGCATTTCCAGAACCGCCTTTGACATCCGACGGAGTATCATGAAGCTGCCACGCTATAATGGCGAAGTCACCAGAGACTTACCTTATTCAAGTCAACCTGGCGTCCCAACTTAATGCCTGGTCAGCAGAAGAGACAGCAGTCCAAGTGGCCCTCGCTTTGGAAGGAAAAGCCCTGCAGATTCTTACAGACCTCCAACCTGACGAGAGATTCAACTGGCAAGCAATGGAAGACGCCATCAAGCACCGTTTTGGCCATCATGCCCATGCTGATGATGCCCGTGACAAGCTTGTCAGCCGAAAAAGACAAGCAGGTGAGGGTCTGGGTGCATATGCTGCTGATCTCCGTTGTTATGCCAGGCGCGGGTCCCCCACGTTCCACGCCACAGTGCAGGAAGAGTTAGCGCTCCAAGCTTTTGTCCGGGGGCTCCAGCCAGAGCGGCTCAAAGAACACATCCGCCTGTGTGCACCAAAGACCTTGACTGAAGCCTTAACTGAAGCAGAGCGGGTCGAACATGTGCTGTCCACTGCAGAGTGCTCCAGCTACACAAGGAACAGAGTACGTCAGGTGTTTTACGAGGGGAGTGATGATGAGGAAGCTATCCGCCAAGCCACCACTACACCTCTGCGACGACCAAGACGAGGAGCTCGGAGGACTCCCTGGCAGCCTACAGAAGGATGTTACCGCTGCGGAGAATCAGGGCACATCGCACGCCATTGCCCAGCACCAGCCCCACGAAGCCCAGCTCCTGAGCCTTCGTCAAACTAGAGCAGGGTGGCACAGTGGGGGAACTGTCACCCGTAACTCATCCTACCTCCCTTGCCAAGTCACAGCTGCGCCTGGGTCGCCTGGGCCGGACGAATGGACTGTATATGGACTGTACCCTAAATGGCACTTTGTGCAGAGCTCTGGTGGACACTGGGTCCACTATTTCACTAGTCCGACCTGGGGCACTACCTGGTACAGATCGCCCAAGATCCAGGAATTGGAGACCAACTAAACTTTGTATAACCACAGTCACCGGTAAACGCACCAGAATGCAGGGCGAAAGATGGCTCCAGGTGAGTGTTTCTAGCCACACCGTCAATCACAAGTTCTGGCTGGCTAACATACAAGACCCCTGCATCATTGGGCTGGATCTGCTGGCTAAATGGGAGGCTGTGGTAGACATTAGCAGAACTACACTCTACCTGGGTTCTGAAGCCGTGACACTTCACCCCACTTTTGAAGACGGATCGAAGCAAGCATCTTTCCTTCCACCAAACACTCGGATCCCCTCCAACCCACCATCACTAACCAAGGTCAAGGGGGTTTCCACGGCACCACTACCATCACAGGTGCCATCAGCAGAGACCAAACAAGCTGTTGATGACCTATACCAGAGAAGTTGTGAGGGCCTGGACATAGAGCAGAGACACAAGCTTCGGGAGCTACTGACGCAGTTCGCTGACCTCTTTGCAGCCAGAGACGAGGACTGTACACATACCAGTCTGGTACAGCACGAGATCAACACTGGTGATGCTTTCCCCATCCGTCTCCGCCCCCGTCGCCTACCGCTGGCCAAGCGGGTTGCAGCAGAACAAAAAATCAAGGAGATGGCAGATGCAGGCATCATCGAACCACCCAGTAGCCCTTGGGCAGCTCCGGCCGCCCTGGTCAAGAAAAAAGATGACACTTGGCGGTTTTGTGTTGACTACCGCCGACTGAATGATGTCACCCGCAAGGACTCCTATCCCCTGCCCCGCGTTGATGATGCTCTTGATTACATGGCAGGGTCCTGCTGGTTTAGTTCACTGGATCTTCGGAGTGGCTACTGGCAGGTGGAGCTTGCACCTGAGGCACGCCCCAAGACCGCCTTCTCTATTGGCCAAGGGTTGTGGCAATTCAAGGTGATGCCTTTCGGCCTCTGCAATGCTCCAGCCACGTTTGAGCGCCTTATGGAGAGGGTCCTGGCTGAAATCCCTCGGAGTCACTGTGTGGTATATCTAGATGACCTCCTCTCCCATGCCGCTGATTTTAGGAGTGCTGTGACCAACTTGGAGGTTGTCTTTTATGCCATTCGCCGGGGTGGCTTGCGTCTGAACCCGAGAAAGTGCCATCTTTTCCGACGAGAGACATTCTTCTTGGGTCATGTCATCAGTGCAGCAGGGTGTCCACTGACCCTGCTAAAGTGGCTGCAGTGAGGGACTGGCCTATTCCCCAAAATGTTGGGCAACTGAGGAGCTTCCTGGGTCTGGCCTCTTACTATCGGCGTTTCGTCAGGGACTTCGCCACCATTGCCAGCCCACTACATCGTCTGACTCAGAAAGGTCAAGCATTCCACTGGAGTGAGGACTGTGCTGTCGCCTTTGAGCGCCTCCGTTTTGCCCTTGTTGGGGCCCCTGTATTGTCTTACCCAGATCTCCAGCTGCCATTCATCGTGGACACTGACGCCAGCAATGTGGGGCTCGGAGCAGTGTTGTCCCAGGAGGGAGAGAATGGAGAGCAGGTCATTGCCTATTACAGTCGCGCCCTCAGCCGACCAGAGAGGAACTACTGTGTCACTCGTAGGGAATTGCTGGCCGTTGTCCTTGGGCTCCGTCACTTCAGGCCGTACCTCTATGGTAAGAGATTTCTCCTTCGCACTGACCATGCCTCCCTCACGTGGCTCCTTAACTTTAAAGAGCCAGAGGGACAGCTGGCGCGATGGTTAGAGGTACTACAGGACTACAACTTTGAGATACGTCATCGGTCTGGTCGTCTTCATGCCAATGCAGATGCTTTGTCCCGACGGCCTTATGAAGTAGAACAGTGTCGCTACTGTCAGCGTGTGGAGGACCGGGACCCTCTGAACCCAAAAGTATCGGCCCTACAACCCATCTCCTCAGATGACGTGAGTGGGCCACAGGTTTCAGCGCTGACAGCGGCTGACGACGACAGCTTGGAAACGAAACATCGATCTCCAACAGCTCCAGCTGGACCAGAGCGAAGACCCCGTCCTCGTCCAGGTCCAAAAGTGGATGGAGACCGGCCAACGACCAGCATGGAGCACCGTGTCAGCTTTGGACCCTGAGACCAAGGCCCTCTACGCCCAGTGGACCAGCCTCAACGTCCGTGATGGCCTCCTTCATCGTCGCTGGCAAACCCCTGGGGGCCACCGAGATGTCTTCCAACTCCTAGTTCCCTGCAAGCTACGCCCCAGGGTCCTGCAGCTTGTCCATGGCTCAGTGGGGTCGGGTCATTTTGGAGTGACCAAGACTCTTCATCGGCTCCGGTCACGATTCTACTGGCCAGGGTGTCGACAGGATGTAGAGCTCTACGTTCATCGGTGTGACTCTTGCACTGCTCAAAAGGGGCCGGCTCGGCAGTCCCACGCTCCCCTGCAGCAATACCAGGTGGGGGCTCCTATGGAGCGTGTGGGAGTGGACATCCTTGGCCCCTTTCCGACCACTGACCTAGGGAACCGCTACATACTGGTGGCGATGGACTATTTTACCAAGTGGCCTGAGGCATTTGCGGTTCCTGATCAGAGTGCATCCACCATCGCTGAGCACTTAGTCAACGAGATGTTCTGCCGCTTTGGTGTGCCAGAGGAACTGCACAGTGATCAGGGTCGGAACTTTGAGGCCAAAGTGTTCAGTGAGGTCTGCCGGAGGCTCGGCATCAAGAAGACCCGGACCACACCACTGCACCCTCAGAGCGATGGGCTGGTTGAACGCTTCAACCATACCCTGGCTACCCAGCTAGCAATCCTAACCAGCCGGCAGCAGTGAGACAGGGATCGACACCTGCCTTTAGTTTTGTGGGCATACTGGACGGCGGTTCAGGAATCCACAAAATGCACCCCTGCCATCCTCATGTTTGGGCATGAGCTCCGCACCCCTGTGGATTTGGTTTTTGGTCCTCCCCCTGAGCCTGAGTTGGAAGGTGCACCAGGCTTGGACTACCTCTACAGTCTAAGGGAACGGCTCCGGCTGGTGCATGAGATGACCAGGAAGGCCCTCTCTGATGCTGGGTTGCGGCAGAAGCGGGCTTATGATTCCCGTTGTAAAGGACAGGACTTTGCCCCTGGGGAACAGGTGTGGGTCTACAGCCCTGAGCGGAAGAAAGGTCTTTCCCCTAAACTGATGAGCCATTGGACGGGACCTTGTACCGTGCTTGAGAGACTGTCAGACGTAGTGTACAGGGTGCGGCTCATAAAGAGGAATCGGGTGGTGGTGCTCCACCGAGACAGGCTTGCACCCTACCAATCTGGCGGGGAGTCCCGACTGGAGGAACAGCCCTCTCACTCACCTACACCACCCCCTGAAACTGCTAGCCAGCCTATTGTGACCACACGGCGACAGCGCCGGCTTCCCCAACACTTAAAGGACTTTGTCATGAGAGCATGGGTTGCTGGGGTCAGCTAACCACCTAGGTGGGGGCAATGTGGCGTATTGGGGAAGGCAGAGTTGAGAAGTTTCCCCCAGCATGCTTTGCAGCGGTTTGTTTTGGTGTTCTGGGTGACATTGTGTGTGTTTTGCTTCACTACAAGTTGTTTGCTGCATGTTGCTGTCCTCTGTGTTCGGATTGATAGTTCTCTTTTGTTATAACTCCTGTGTTGGGGTGGGCACCGTGAGTGGGGTTGTTAGTTTGTTTTGTGACCTC
Source organism: Synchiropus splendidus (assembly GCF_027744825.2). Taxonomy (NCBI): domain Eukaryota; kingdom Metazoa; phylum Chordata; class Actinopteri; order Syngnathiformes; family Callionymidae; genus Synchiropus; species Synchiropus splendidus. Next base: position 3,949,219 of record NC_071350.1, read on the forward strand.
CCTCCATTTATGTGAATGCATGAATGCTTGGATGTTAATAAAGTGGCTGTACTTCCTGTAGTCACGCGGTGTATGAGGCACAGGAATAGCAATTTACACTGGAAGAAGTCTCTGCCTGTGATTTGTTAATTTAATACCCTAGCTCGCCACAGTATTATAGTAAACATAAAAACAGATATAAAATCTTACTTGAGCTAGATGTTGATTGTGCTGCCAAATTTTCATCCCTCACTTGAGGCCTTTGTGGAGGAATTGATGGCAGAGAGATTATGTTGGTGCACTCCGTTTTCAGTCTCTTTACAGCGTCATTTGCTCTTGACTCACTGTGGAATCCCAGTACTTTGAACCGTGGATCCAGCAGTGTTGCCAGTGTCATTACACTGGCAGTCTCTAGTTTGGCCAGATGATCCTTCAGCCTTACTTTTAAAATGTCTGTCAACATTTTTGGTGTTTCTGTGGTCACATTAGAAGCTTCACAGTTCACTGCATGCAGAAGCATTTTCATCAGTGGTATCACTTTAGACCCAGACACCCATTTCTCCTCTGACAGCCAAGCACTTTAATGGTTTCTTCAATTGTTTTGAAGTCACTGGATGTGAGTTGGGGAAGGTCCACTGACAGTGAAGCCCCCATGGCTTCCCGCTGCTCAAAGACACGCTGGAGCATAAGCAGTGTGCTGTTCCAGCGTGTTTCTACCTCCAGTAACAACTTGTCTTTTGGTCTTCCCATGGACTCTTGCATGTGGCCGAGGCGTTCTTTAGCAGTTGTGGAGGTCCGGAAGTAGGCCACAATTTTTCTGGTTTTTGCTCTTATTTCAGACAATATGGGGACCTGGTCAAATGACTTTTGCACAATCAAATTAAGGGAATGTGCAACACATATGCTTTGCCTTACACCCAGAGTGCGTGCACAGGCTATCATATTGGATGCCGCATCTATGACCAGGCATTTGACCTTGTCTTTTATTCCCCATTCTGCCATAATTTTTGTCTTTGCCTGGGCCAAGTTCTCTGCCGTGTGGCTCTGTGGAAAATGTTCCACTCCCAGCAGGATGGTGTTGAGAGTGTCCTCCTCAGTAATAAAGTGACACGTCACACCAAGATAGGCCTCCATGTTCATAGAGGTCCACATGTCTGCAGTCAGACTGCAAGCTTTAGCTTTCTGGACCTCTTCTTTTGCCTTCTGCATTTCGGCATGGAATCTCTCCTCGATCATTGCCTTAAGAGCCTGGAAAATAAAATAAACAATAATGCCTCAGCTTTATACAGCGCTTTTCATGAGACTCAAAGCACGTCAGAGTTCATTCACACAAGGGGAGGTAGATTAGGTCTAACCCAATGACACTATGAACGCAACTTGGTGGGAGCGGGATTTGAACCGCCAACCCTGCAGTCATTGGACAACCTGCTCAACCACCTGAGCTACTGCTGCCCACTACTAGCCCACTACTATGGCACCTGTCATTTACCATATAACAAGCAGCATACATTTATGGATATACAAAACTCACCTGTCTAGTTGGAATAATATAGGTTGGCTCGAGGAGATGCAGAAGGCTCCTAAATCCCTGATCTTCCACCAGTGTGAAAGGCTGGGAATCCTTCACAACCATGTCAACCAAAGCCTGATCCACAGCATGTTTCCTGGTACCTACACAGAAACATTATTACATTCGATCATGTTATTATGTTTCAGCCACAGTGAGGGACATGGCATTTTAAATGATTGTGGGTTATTACTTGGCGCGGGTTGTGCACGTTCATTTTCTGTTCGTATATGCCACATATCAAATGCTTTAAGCAGGTTTAATGCACAACAAGGTTTTGCTTTTCACCATGGAAGCCAACTGTATTGTACTCCAGATGATGAAATGTGCCTCTCTTGTTTTCAGGAGCTGCTCTTATGATGGATGTCTCTCCTGCACCACGTCGCTGAGATCCATTGTTAGCAAGAAAATGGCATGGAATACAGGTGTTTTCACAAGGACTTGTCAGCACAGAAACAAAGAATAAAAAGGTGACTAAATGTGAATTCCCCTGGCTGAGAAACCGGTCCCCTCTAAATTGCAAAATTCATCCATGAAGTCTAGTCCATAGAGTTTGCTTAACTCTGGCAACTCAGCAGAGATAGATCCAGGGTAAACCAAACCAAAAGATTGTTTGAAGAATGTGTGTTGGGGGTGTAGGGGTTAAAATTTGTATCTACATATATTTTATGTATATATATTATATGTATTATTATTATATCATGTGTCACACACACGCCAAAAAAAAAGTTTGTTTATAATTATAGAGACCTGTGCTTCATTATACTGTTATACTGTTATACCTTTGTGGGAGATATCTGTTCGAAACGCTCACAAAGTGGTGAAGTCCTTCGCTTCTTGGGTGGCTCCATCCTCACTCTCTCTCAATCGAAGTAGCGCAGCAGTGATCGAAGACTCACGTCAGACGGTCATGCGGGGGACTCTTCCTGGATTTTCCGCGCCTATTTAAGGAGCGCGAATCACGACACGAGTCAGTCACGTGATCGCTGAAAACGGGGCCTCGTTTGCCTTCGGTCAGGTGACATGAGGAAAAAACGAGACGGGCCTCGATACGGGCTCCATTTAACCACGCCCCCTTTGTGCGAGGCGTGACTCGCGACTCCAGTGCCATTTGTAACATCACTAGCTGTGGGGCTGCTTTTCTGCCAATGGACCTGGCAGCTTGGTTAAAGTGGAAGGAATCACGAGGAAAGAGCAGCACATCAAGATCCTTCAAGAAAACCTCAAGAAGGCAGCGGAGAACCTGGACCTGGGGGAGCATTGGACCTTTCAGCAGGACAATGATCCAAAGTATACGGCGAAGGTGGTGAAGAAATGGTTCCAGGACAATGATATTCATGTGATGAAGTGGCCAAGTCAAAGTCCTGATTTAAATCCCATCGAGAACCTTTGGATGGAGCTCAAGAAACGGGTGGCAGCACGGAAACCCTCCAACCTCAAAGATCTGGAAACATTTGCAAAGGAGGAATGGTCCAAATTTCCTCAAAATAATCCATCTCTGCTGCTCGCTCAGTGTCACACGCTCGTGCTCAACTTCGGTTTCACTCGCTCAACCACATGCAGTTACCCAGCTGCCACAAAGTCAGCCGATCACTGAGCTACCGCTTGAAGTCCTCTGTTCTCATTGGCTGAACTTCTCCACCATTCACAAGACGTTACAATTGGGAGGATGGCGGGTCTTGAGGAACTGAAATAGTAAGTTCATAAAAAAGGCACAAGACAATGAGAACAACTTACAGCAACCTCAGGTAAATTATATTGTTACAAGTTTTCTTAATGTTGGGATTTGTTATGTAACACATGTAATGAATGGATAATTTTAAAGACGCACGGTCCTCTATATGATGCTAATGAGATGATTGAACTTACCTGAGGCTGAGCTCCTTATTCCTCATAGCCCAGCTATGTGGAGATGGCAGAAGTGACAGCCCCGGAAACTCCAGCAAACACAACGCACACTCTGTCATGGATGACTCCACAAATCAGATGCAGGTAAGATGGTGAATTATTTTCACAATGGTCAGTTCTATGTTTTAGAGATCCTCATGCATATTTACTCTGTTACTGTTTGTCTCAGGCCTCAGGTTCTGTTGTAATGGGACCTTTGGGCTTGAAGAAACACCTGGAGAAGAGCATTGATGTTGAAGTGGACACTACAGACAGGCATCCTTCCATAAGGAAAGGAGGCAGCCAAAGGTTAGTCTACTGTTCGTCTAAGTTTAAGCTCTATGGAGCACAACCTCACAATATTTATCTCCCTCATTGTCAGTGTTTCCCCCTGGACTTTGTAGGGGACTGCAGAATGTCTGTTGTGCACACCCACTGATTCGATTACAGCTTCATATGCATCTCTCTGCCGATAGCAGATAGTCCCTGGGTCAGGAGTGTCTGCAACCACATGTGGTGGAGCTGTTGCACCTCCAAAGAAGATGAAAAGGTACACAAGCATACAGACACAGCCCAAGTAAAATTCTGTTCCTATATGCCACATATCAAATGCTTTAAGCAGGTTTAATGCACAACAAGGTTTTGCTTTTCACCATGGAAGCCAACTGTATTGTACTCCAGATGATGAAACAAGAGTGGCACTCTCTTGTTTTCAGGAGCTGCTCTTATGATGGATGTCTCTCCTGCACCACGTCGCTGAGATCCATTGTTAGCAAGAAAATGGCATGGAATACAGGTGTTTTCACAAGGACTTGTCAGCACAGAAACAAAGAATAAAAAGGTGACTAAATGTGAATTCCCCTGGCTGAGAAACCGGTCCCCTCTAAATTGCAAAATTCATCCATGAAGTCTGGTCCATAGAGTTTGCTTAACTCTGGCAACTCAGCAGAGATAGATCCAGGGTAAACCAAACCAAAAGATTGTTTGAAGAATGTGTGTTGGGGGTGTAGGGGTTAAAATTTGTATCTACATATATTTTATGTATATATATTATATGTATTATTATTATATCATGTGTCACACACACGCCAAAAAAAAAGTTTGTTTATAATTATAGAGACCTGTGCTTCATTATACTGTTATACTGTTATACCTTTGTGGGAGATATCTGTTCGAAACGCTCACAAAGTGGTGAAGTCCTTCGCTTCTTGGGTGGCTCCATCCTCACTCTCTCTCAATCGAAGTAGCGCAGCAGTGATCGAAGACTCACGTCAGACGGTCATGCGGGGGACTCTTCCTGGATTTTCCGCGCCTATTTAAGGAGCGCGAATCACGACACGAGTCAGTCACGTGATCGCTGAAAACGGGGCCTCGTTTGCCTTCGGTCAGGTGACATGAGGAAAAAACGAGACGGGCCTCGATACGGGCTCCATTTAACCACGCCCCCTTTGTGCGAGGCGTGACTCGCGACTCCAGTGCCATTTGTAACATCACTAGCTGTGGGGCTGCTTTTCTGCCAATGGACCTGGCAGCTTGGTTAAAGTGGAAGGAATCACGAGGAAAGAGCAGCACATCAAGATCCTTCAAGAAAACCTCAAGAAGGCAGCGGAGAACCTGGACCTGGGGGAGCATTGGACCTTTCAGCAGGACAATGATCCAAAGTATACGGCGAAGGTGGTGAAGAAATGGTTCCAGGACAATGATATTCATGTGATGAAGTGGCCAAGTCAAAGTCCTGATTTAAATCCCATCGAGAACCTTTGGATGGAGCTCAAGAAACGGGTGGCAGCACGGAAACCCTCCAACCTCAAAGATCTGGAAACATTTGCAAAGGAGGAATGGTCCAAATTTCCTCAAAATAATCCATCTCTGCTGCTCGCTCAGTGTCACACGCTCGTGCTCAACTTCGGTTTCACTCGCTCAACCACATGCAGTTACCCAGCTGCCACAAAGTCAGCCGATCACTGAGCTACCGCTTGAAGTCCTCTGTTCTCATTGGCTGAACTTCTCCACCATTCACAAGACGTTACAATTGGGAGGATGGCGGGTCTTGAGGAACTGAAATAGTAAGTTCATAAAAAAGGCACAAGACAATGAGAACAACTTACAGCAACCTCAGGTAAATTATATTGTTACAAGTTTTCTTAATGTTGGGATTTGTTATGTAACACATGTAATGAATGGATAATTTTAAAGACGCACGGTCCTCTATATGATGCTAATGAGATGATTGAACTTACCTGAGGCTGAGCTCCTTATTCCTCATAGCCCAGCTATGTGGAGATGGCAGAAGTGACAGCCCCGGAAACTCCAGCAAACACAATGCACACTCTGTCATGGATGACTCCACAAATCAGATGCAGGTAAGATGGTGAATTATTTTCACAATGGTCAGTTCTATGTTTTAGAGATCCTCATGCATATTTACTCTGTTACTGTTTGTCTCAGGCCTCAGGTTCTGTTGTAATGGGACCTTTGGGCTTGAAGAAACACCTGGAGAAGAGCATTGATGTTGAAGTGGACACTACAGACAGGCATCCTTCCATAAGGAAAGGAGGCAGCCAAAGGTTAGTCTACTGTTCGTCTAAGTTTAAGCTCTATGGAGCACAACCTCACAATATTTATCTCCCTCATTGTCAGTGTTTCCCCCTGGACTTTGTAGGGGACTGCAGAATGTCTGTTGTGCACACCCACTGATTCGATTACAGCTTCATATGCATCTCTCTGCCGATAGCAGATAGTCCCTGGGTCAGGAGTGTCTGCAACCACATGTGGTGGAGCTGTTGCACCTCCAAAGAAGATGAAAAGGTACACAAGCATACAGACACAGCCCAAGTAAAATTCTGTTCCTATATGCCACATATCAAATGCTTTAAGCAGGTTTAATGCACAACAAGGTTTTGCTTTTCACCACGGAAGCCAACTGTATTGTACTCCAGATGATGAAACAAGAGTGGCACTCTCTTGTTTTCAGGAGCTGCTCTTATGATGGATGTCTCTCCTGCACCACGTCGCTGAGATCCATTGTTAGCAAGAAAATGGCATGGAATACAGGTGTTTTCACAAGGACTTGTCAGCACAGAAACAAAGAATAAAAAGGTGACTAAATGTGAATTCCCCTGGCTGAGAAACCGGTCCCCTCTAAATTGCAAAATTCATCCATGAAGTCTGGTCCATAGAGTTTGCTTAACTCTGGCAACTCAGCAGAGATAGATCCAGGGTAAAAATCGACTACAAAGCTGTCAAGACAGGATCGACCTCGGGGGGGCTGGCAGTCCTGCTCTTGTGCTTTTGTGCTCCTTCTTCTTCTCTTCTTAATCTTAAAAAAGAAACAGAAAAAAACAAATCATTCATTTGGGGTTTTAACTTTCTTCCATCAAATTTCAGTATTATGAAATTAAAAGGCCTCATAGCGCTCATGCTGGCTTCCTCACAGTTTAACTGAAGTGAAGTCACTTTCCAAATGCAAAATGAATAAATCATTGTAACTAATAATACGACAGCAGTTGTTCTTAGTGCATGCTTTCGTTGTAACTTTCTGTTACCCCATGCAGCTGAGCATAAAGTGACATTGAGCACTGAGTAGTAAAGCCAAAGATTGAACAATGAGTGCCATCTAGTGTCCATCAAAAGTTAGTACATGATCATGGAGCCTCTTCAGCCCATCAACACTGGCTTTCAACAGGTACTCACAGATGAACTAACTAGGGTTTGTTGATCCATGTCAGTAACAACATGCTTTAATGTTGCACATGCGTACCACGTGTTCGACCCTGGGGCAGTCTAGGTGTTGCTGTTCATGCAGTCTTCTCTCAAGCAGGGCTCGCTGGTAGTACTCCTCCTTCTGCTGGGCAGTCAGAGACCACCACTGTGGACACATGGCAAGACAGAATTGGATGAGATGATTTGGATAAAAGGCAACACTCGCTGCATTTTGTTTGAAGCCCACACACCCACCATCTGTCCCAGAGCTTTACACACTACAGAGCCGTTGCTGATCTTCATCTCAGCTGCCACCCTGGACCTGTTCTCCCTCATGAACAGCATAAAGGAGTTTGGTGGCTTTTTGTTGTCCGTCTTGAAATGGGCTGCCTTTTTCTGTTCCCTGGTTGAAGAGAGACATTTGAAACTTGAAAACACAAAACAAAAACAAGACATTCAGTACAGAACAGAAATTCATATAACCGTCACACAAAAACAGTTCACGTCTCTGACACTCGCCAACAGATTCAAAACGATTATTCAATATGGTACAGTAATATGAGAAAATGTGTGGTCAACTGAACAACTTACAAGAGTCCAGAGGCATCCAGAACGGTCCCATTTGGACTCATCAGCACCTGAAAAGCATCAGCACAGTGTGAAAATACATCTAACACAAGCACCCAATCCTTGTTTCTGTTGAGTTGTAACGACAAATTGATATTTTGTTTGAGAAAATGTGATTTCACGCTTGATATAATCCAAAACGTACAGACGTGATAAATGTCACACATTAAACACACAAGGTGACACTAAGTTTAGACTGTGCAGAATCTAGTCCAAGTCTCTCGGTTGGTGTTCCTCTGTCTTCTCCTACCTGTTTTGTCTTCAGCGAGGGGATGCAGACGACCTGGTTGCCTTGGGCGTCATGAGTCGGTGCGTCCTTGGCACGTCTGGAAGAAGCCAAACCCACACCTGGCTGAGCCCTGTTTGGTCCAGACTGTTCCAGTGGGACTCTGGGATGGTCGTAGGTGCAAACGATCATGCTGTGGCAGGAAGTTGGAGAATGGTGGAAACCTGGATCAACCGATGAGAGAAAGTTGGTGGCGGCGAGCTCCATGTCTGACCGGAGAGTAGTGAGGAGAACAAAATCTATTTCAGACTCAGACGTCTGTCTTTGATGCCTTTAGTGCTGACGTCATTTTTTAACGGTCATCATCAGTGCTTCGTTTTTTTTTTTTAAACTCGGGATGTAATGACGTCCAAACCGTCGCGTGCGAGTACGAGACCAGTACAAGATGTACGCTTGTGGAGAGGCAACCAATCTCAGACAAGACTGTCGAATTCAGGCAACTCCATACCGGAAGTGACCGCATGCGGAATGACGCCGTCAATTCTCGGACGGGCTCGTTTTCGTGTTCACGAGTCCTCGTTCGTTACGACCAGAACGAATTCTTCGAGTCAAAATATAGAGCGACAGAACCAGGATCTAGATCTCTGCCACCGACTTGAGCGAACGTGATTTGGTTGTTGTACACTCAACGTCGCATACGCGCGCGCTCAACCTCGGGCTACCCAGTTCGAAGTGTCATACGCTCGCGCTCAACTTCAGTCTGCTGCGCGCACAACTCCAAGTGTAGCGAGACTGCCACCAAATTCAGCCAATCACTGAGCTGCCGCTTGAAGTCCTCTGCTCTCATTGGCTGAAACTCTCCACCATTCACAAGACGCTTCACTGGACGGGGAAGGCGGGTCCTGTTGGAACTGAATCTTCAATTTAAAAAAATGGCGCACGGCAAGGGGGGCACCCCCGCAGTTTTACTGGATTTATTGGACACACCAGGTATTTTCACATTTTGCTCATATGATCATCAAATGTGATGTGTGATTAATATAAAAATAAATCAGTGTTCAGTCATTTAGTTTGCAGAGCAGTTTTCATTATTATGGACTTGTTTCTGAATGGCTGAACAGTTCATGCCAGCATTCCATGAGCAACTAACTCTGTTGTCTTCTTCAGTGTTCAGAAAAGGAGCCTGACAATAACCAATCACCTCCCCATGTAAGTGATATTGAGGCATCCCTCGAGAAATGAGAAACAGACATCTTTATTTCACATCAAATATTTGTTTGTCCACATTCATGATTCATGCTTTCTAACTGAATATTTCCCCCGATAGAACATACTGAGACATTAGCTGATAGAAAGTCTTCTCGACAAACTGCAAGCGGCGTTGAGTCAACAACCAATCAGCTTGGATTGTATGGACCTTCTACACACCATGAGCTTCTTCTATTTAGGTCATTTTCTGACCAAGTTGGTGATGTGTCTCAGATTACAGAGGCACTGCAAAACCTACATGAACTTGTCCAATGTGACCTTACTGCCAACTTGATACCTGGAAATGGAAACTAAAATCATTATTGAGAAAGAAAAACCTGAATATTTGCAAGACACACACTTTCCAGTCCCTTGCATTGCTAAATGTCTGGGTGTGTCAGAAAGAACCACTTACAGGAGAATGCAAGAATTTGGGTTATCTGTAAGAGGAACATACAGCACAATGAGTGACCAAGAACTACACAATGTTATCTCTCAAATAAAGCAACAGATGCCAAATGCAGGGTATTGAATGGTTATGGGCCATTTAGTGTCAATGGGCATCCGCATCCAGTGGAGTACACTGATGGCTTCTATGCATCAAGCTCTGTGTGCTTGATAGGTTTGAACAAAAACCTGCACCCACTACGGCCCTTCCTGGAACGGTTTGCCCTCCACTGGCATACGCAGTGGGATTTTATGTTTTTCAACTGCTGTATCATCATTTCTCTTTGTTCTTGCTTCTTACTTTGTAGGGGACTGCAGAATGTTGTGCACACCCACTGATTCGATTACAGCTTCATATGCATCTCTCTGCCGATAGCAGATAGTCCCTGGGTCAGGAGTGTCTGCAACCACATGTGGTGGAGCTGTTGCACCTCCAAAGAAGATGAAAAGGTACACAAGCATGCAGACACAACTCAAGTAAAATTCTGTTAATATATGCCTCATATCAAATGCTTTAAGCAGGTTCAGTGCACAACAAGGTTTTGCTCTTTACCATGGATGCCAACTATATTGTACTCCAGATGATGAAATGTGCCTCACTTGTTTTCAGGAGCTGCTTTGATGATGGATGTCTCTCATGCACCACGTCGCTGGGATCCATTGTTGGAAAATGGCACGGGATACAGATGTTTCCACAAGGACTTGTCAGCACAGAAACAAAGAAAAAAGAGGTGACAAAATGTGAATTCCCATATATTCAAAGCCCTGAAAACAATGATTATGGACTCATGTCCCCTAAAAGACCTCCAACAGAAGACGCTGTTCAAACCAATGTGTTTACGGTTCGTGGGTGAATGGGAGAATATGTTCTGAAAAGACATTTTGGGGAATGTCACACGTGACAGGAACAGGGAATTACTATGTTAGGAGTTCTAATTAGGTAAGAGAACTTTATAATACTTTACATTGCAATCACTGACATGTTTTTTTCTACACTTGCTGCCATATGAAGGCAATCTGTTTTTATATTGTGAAATAAATTCTGTATTTTCTCAGTTTGTTTGAACAACCCGCATGTTCTTCATGCATCCCACTATGCCACATCAAGTTGTGTTGAAAGGGGAGCAGCAACTCCCAACATCTAGCTCAGTCATCATGTTCTGAATGAATTGTTTTATTTGTTGAGCTGCAAAAGCATATCTGTCATTGTGGATGCCATCAAGCAGTCACAGTTTTTTTTTTCTATCATTTAGGTCTGCACCCCAAATAAAAGCAATCATCGCTCATCAGGGTGTTGTCAACAGTGGAAAATCCCCAGCACTTGGCATCACTGATCCTGAAGAGACTTGAAGAGCTGGGAATTCCATTTGAAGACAGCAGTGGGGACAGTCACATGACAACATGATAGGAAAAAATAAGGGGGCGTTCAAGGCTTTAATTGAGGTGAGAGAGTCCCAAAGCATGTCGCTATGTGACTGCGCAGATGCCAGCCAAGACATTTGTTTGGAAATGAATGAGGTGCTTTAGGTCAGCAAAGCACCACTTTTCATGTGAAGCAGTGATGATCACTGAGGAAGTCGGAGGTTGGTTTTCTTCAGGGTTGTTGTCGATGCAGCCATGTCAGCCTTTTCCCTAACCTGCCCTCAAAAACCACTTGCCTCCTTGGCATTTAAAGTTTTATGAATGGATAAGGAACAGTCAGAGATCTTTCCCAACTACTGGACAGCGCTTTTACTCTATTCACTCTGGCCTAAGCTTCCTGGAACTTTAACTTGTTAGTACTCTCTAGGTGAACAATGTCACCGGAACGCATCGCTAGCTTTACTATCATCAGCATGTCTTTTACTTCAAGACAAGCCAGAAAGGTGAGGTTTTAGTTTTTTTTGTCGTGTATTATTTTCTGACTTCAAAGATGACTGTAACACTGATGTCATTCCCACCTCTGAGGCAAATGGAACGCATTGGGTTCTGTTGGCAGAAGATGTTTTTGTGGGTGGTCTTTGATGAGAGGGAAGCTTCCCTGTCTGGACCTGCATTTTTCTGGCTTGCTCTGGGGGAGACAGGGTCAAATGAATCGGCAAAATGGAGTGAAATGATTTATTCTGAAACTACATTGTCTGAAACAATTTATGTCTCACCCTATTCAGCACAGGGATTGAGGTTTTAACTTTCTTCCGTCAAATTTCAATATTATGAAATTAAAAGGCCTCATAGCGCTTATGCTAGCTTCCCCAAGTGAAGTCACTTTCCAAATGCAAAATGAATAAATCATTGTTGTAATTAATAATACGACAGCAGTTGTTCTTAGTGCATGCTTTCATTGTGACTTTTTGTCACCCCATGCAGCTGAGCATAAAGTGGCATTGAGCACTGAGTAGTAAAGCCAAAGATTGAACAACGAGTGCCATCTAGTGTCCATCAAAAGTTAGTACATGATCATGGAGCCTCTTCAGCCCATCAACACTGGCTTTCAACAGGTACTTTTTCATGTCTTGCATATAAAATAAGTTTAGTCATTTGTAAATAATGGTGTGTTTTCATGTTAATACAATGTAATCCTCACAAGAGTTGTGATCCACTGAGACCTTGTAGGCAAGCTCCATACATATTGCACAGAAAAATCAAATTATTTTATTTGAAATCTTGTTAAAATGTATTGTTGAATACACAAGTCAAATGTAGTGAATTAATTAAATCAATCTATATATAACTATATATATACTATATATATATATATATATATATATATATATATACTATATATATATATATATATATCCAGACTTGCATTGATTAGTAAAAAGTAATGTTTGTGTCTATTTTGGGATTAAAGTACGATTTAAATAATAATATTACAAGGTGTGACTGTACTAAAATGAAGTTAAAATACAGTTAATACATTGGCGTAGTAATTTATTATTATTTTTTTATTGCGAAAAATTAAAGATATAGTCATGATCAAGCCAATTACAATGTCAAATTGCGGTCCATTTATATATAGATGGACAACACAAAGCATAAGAAATATACAAGTGAAAATGACAAAAACAAAAAATAAGTAACTAAGGTAATCACAACCACAAAAAAAAAAAAAAAAGATGGATGTATGAGCATGTACATCCTCTGGACTGGCACTTATCTGTTATTATTTTATTATTATTTATCTATCTATTTATTTTTGGTTATTTCGTTTTGTTTTTGGAAACTGGAGGCCTCAGACCGAAATTTCGTTGCCATCATATAGTAATATGTTTTGTGCAATGACAATAAAGAAAGTCTATGTCTATGTCTATGTCTATGTATAACAAATTACATATATGAACGCTAGGGGGCAAAATTGTTCAAGTGAAGATTTTAAATTGAGATCAAGCAGTGATTATTTTTTGTGCTTTTGTTTGGTTGAATGTTTAATTGAATTGAAATATTGTTTCACTTCAATGAAGAAACCAAGTGAGGAGGGGGATCTGTGAGTAGCTTTGGATTTATGGATATGGAACTTGGGTGAGTTTATAATAAAATTAATAATAAAATAGGCAGAACATAAGTGCTCTTCATACAAACCAAAAACTTAAAAAAATTCTTCCAACATAATTCAAAATTAGTTATTATATTGTCATTAATGAAGTCACAGTCCTCCTGCCAGAAAATCTTCACAACGAGGCACAGCCAAAAGAGTAAAAAAAAAAAATCTTTCTGAAATCTTTTCTTAATGCGTTCTTTGCTGGGATAGATTCTGTGTAGAATTTTAAAAGAGATTTCTCTCACTTTATTATGAATCAAATACTTATGTGGAAGGAGCCATACCTTCTTCCACTCTACTTTCTCAAACTGGCTCCAATAAAAAAGGGTGTGTGGTGTGGTACAAACGTCACTCTGAAATAACCGTCGTACTAGTTTGTTCTTCTTCGAGTCTTTTTTAAAACAAACCCGACCGACAAGTGTACTTATTGGGGACAACAAGGTTATTGGCTGAGCATTGATTCTTGGATGGTCTTTGTATAACATACATACCCTGAGAGATACAGCACCAAATACTTTGGCATATTCAGCAGGTGAAACAGGAAGGCTGATTTTTTTTTTTTTTTCATTTTTCACTTTCATATGAATTCCTCATGTGACAGAAGTACCCCTGGATCATTGAAAAGTTGATCAACAAGATATACAGTGGGTTGAAAAAGTATTCATACCCCTTGAACTTTCCCACATTTTGTCACGTTGCCACCACAAACATGAATATATTTTATTGGCATTTTAAATGAAAGATCAACATAAAGCGACACACAGTTGTGAAAAAGAAGGAAAATTATACATGACTTCCACAAAAAAACTGAAAAATGTGGCGTGCGAAAGTATTCAGCCCCCTTTCCTGAGTGCAACCAGTTGCCTTCAGAGGTTGCCTGATGATTGCTGAATGATCAGTCTACCTGTGTGTAATCCAGCCTTAGTATAAATACAGCTGTTCTGTGACAGCCTCAGACGTTTGCTAAGAGGACACTGGTCAGTGAACAGCGTCATGAAGTCCAAGGAACACACCAAACAGGTCAGGGATAAAGTCGTGGAGAGGTTTAAAGCAGGGTTGGGTTATAAAAAGATTTCCCAAGCTTTGAACATCTCACGGAGCACTGTTCAATCCATCATCAAGAATGGAAAGAGTATGCAAACCTACCAAGACATGGCGGTCCACCAAAACTTACATGCCGAACAAGGAGAGCACTGATAAGAGACACAGCCCAGACGCCCACGGTAACTCTGGAGGAGCTGCAGAGATCCACAGCTCAGGTGGGGGAGTCTGTCCATAGGACGACAATTAGTCGTGCACTGCACAAATATGGCCTTTATGGGAGAGTGGCAAGAAGAAAGCCATTGTTGAAAGAAAGCCATAAGAATTCTTGTTTGCAGTTTGCCAGAAGCCATGTGGGGGGGGGGGGGGGGGGGGGGGGGGGGGGGGGGGGGGGGGGGGGGGGGGGCAGCAAACGTGTGGAAGAAGGCGCTCTGGTCAGACTGCACATCATTCTCAACACACCATCCCCACTGTCAAACATGGTGGTGGCAGCATCATGTTGTGGGGCTGCTTTTCTTCAGCAGGGGCGGGGAAGCTGGTCAGATTTGATGGGAGGAATGATGGAGCCAAATACAGGACAATCCTGGAAGAAAACCAGCTGGAATCTGCAAAAGACTTGAGAATGGGGTGGAGGTTCACCTTCCAGCAGGACTGCGACCCTAAACATAAAGCCAGAGCTTCGATGGAATGGTTTAAAACAAAACGTATTCCTGTGTTAGAATGGCCCAGTCAAAGTCCAGACCTAAATCCTATCGAGAATCTGTGGCAAGATCTGAAAACTGCTGCTCACAAACGCTCTCCATCTAATCTGCTGTTCTACAAAAAAGAATGGGCCAAAAAGACATACCCCAAAAGACTTGCAGCTGTAATTGCAGCGAAAGGTGGTTCCACCAAGTATTGACACAGGATTGAATACTTTTGCACATCACGTTTTTTATTAAAAAAAAAAAAATTAAGGCCATGTATAATTTTCCTTCTACTTCACAATCGTGTGTCACTTTATGTTGATCTTTCATCTAAAATGCCAATAGAATATATTTATGTTTGTGGTCGGAACATGACAAAATGTGGGAAAGATCAAGGGGTATGAATACTTTTTCAACCCACTGTAAATAATAGGGACACTTCATGTCATGTCATGTCCACTTCATGGTTTTCCATGTTTAACTAGCACTGCGGTATTTTCTGATTGTGTGTGGCGATTTCCTGTTTCATAGTTGGTAACATAACAGTTTTAAGTTGACACGTATGTGAATCCATCATTGTGCCTTGAACAGCAGTTCTGAGAAGAAGGATTGTTAAAGGGTATTTTTGTCATTGACATCACCGTGCACCGTCATGATTTAAAAATTGCAGTCATCAGTAGGGCTTGTCACTTTTTATACTTACGTCACTCTTTTTTTTATTTTTTACATGACCAAAAAGTATAAAAATCAGCTCCACTATCAGCGTAAAAAATATGAACTGACCTGTACTTATCAAGCACTTTCAAATCAACAATACAGTTTTTAGCAATACAACTTAAATGTTTGTTCGACATTTTTTAAAGAATATTAAACGTTGTAAACATGTACATGCACTACAAAATCTAATAATAAATAACTAAACACGCAGTACTAGGACAATAATTACCATCATTTTCATCTACTCTCATCATATTTTAAATTCTGACTTTTAACTTGTACAAACTCCTTTGTCACTCTCCCTTCTTTCACACTTTCTCATTTTCTCTCATCCATCAATGCACCAACCCTCTGAGATGCCCCGTCCATGTCTTTATTACAGATGAAGGGGCGAAGTGATTTCCATGTAAATGGTGTCAGAATGTCATTTTCAAGAGAAGCTTCAGAGAAAATGAATTTTTGAAGACGACGGAGATTACCAAGGGGCAGCGACACCTGGATTGCATTCTTAGAGATTCCCCATGCAGCACTCGTATAATGGCCCATCGATAAAAATAGCTTTGTTTGGCTTCCACAGTCTGCTGCAGTGCCAATCAACTATTTCACACAGAGAAAGCAGAAAAACAGGCTGTGTATTAAATGTGTTGTAAATATTATGAATGGTCATCGTGAACAGTTAACCTGGCTTTGTCCTCTTTTCAGACACCTAATGAAATGATTTGATGATTTCCCCTTGTTTGGGTTGTTTCTTGTTGCCTTTTGTCAAATCCGACAAGTCTATTTTAAAGTATTAATTAATAATCTTAAATATGAATTAGTGTTTGATACTTATGAACGATAATATGCCTCTGTAGCTTTTCTTTATCTGTGAGATTAACAGAGGATTTTCCCACCATCAATCCACCCATCACTTTTTTGCTCCCTGTATTGAGCTGGAGTGTACCCAAGCTATCCACTGCAGTTTAAATATGTTCTCATGTATTATTTGTTTATGTGGGTCGATGTACCAATGTTTTTTTTTTTTGAGTGTGCATCTCCATCATGCAGTACCGTAATTTGACCTGCTGCTGGTAAGTATGAGTACACGTCTGTTGAACTTGAGGCGTCGATGCTGTTATGTGGTACAATAAAAGAACAAGCCCTCTGGTGTTGTTGAGATGGCTCTCGAAAGAGAATGCTCAGCAGAAAAAGAAATGTATAGTGTACATATATAAATGTAACTTGTGATGTACAAGATTGATCCGAATCCACCAGGGCCTTTGGGTAATGGAACTTGCACTTCATTCATCCCCCTAGTAGTGTATAAGTTACTGTAACTAAACTCAGACCACTCTGTGAAGGGAAGAGTTTTCTTTTTACTCTTGTTAAGCGTTAACAAAATAGCCCAGAAATAGAATCCATGATTGTTATGATTATTAATACTTATGGCCGAGCTGTAATAAGTCTTACACAGCCTTTAACACAACATGATGCTGTTGCAAAATTCTTGGTTATCGATGGTTATTAGAATTACCTCATAGAGCCTAAAATGGTGTATAAAGATTATTACAATAAGACCATAAAACAGTGCAAAGATATTTAAAAATAAATTCCGCAACCGATGTGCTGTACCCAAATGACTTAAGGTTTTTGTGTTGTAAAGCAGTGATGCTTAAACATAGGGCCGAGGCCCATGGTTGGGCAACGAGCGCCCCCTAGAGGGCCCCGAGAAGTTTCTTGTTTTACACCTCTGGGCTGTGACACATATGGCTGCAATAGCGAGTCACTGACTTGACTTGACAGTTGCAAACTTATGATAGTTACCAACAATGAAGAAGTTCTTGAAAAGAAAAAACGATGAAGAAAGTGATGGCGCCCCCTACAGTAAAAACTGTTCACCTGTTGGAGCAGTTTTTAAAATGAATTATGTTTTATGGTGATACTTTCATTTACACTTTACATATCTTCTTAAAAGTTTAGTAATGAAAAAGAAAATATGTTATGATATTTCGATATTGTTTTATTATTAGGGGTGGGATTCGATAAAAAAATTAAATAATTGGAGAATTTGTGATTAATTTATCTAAATTAATCACAGTTTGATGGTATAAGAATATTTGCCACAAGAAGCCACATTTTTCAATTTGAATGAATTTGGTATCTTACTGAATCAAATGATGGACCCATACATACATTTAAACAACAAAATATTGTTTATTTTGCATCAGTTTGACAATAGCACAATAAATCACAATGATGGCTGTATTCGAGTTTTTTTTTTATATCACCTTATTTAAACTGAGCAGTAGTGGCCATTGTGTAGCGAAAAATAGCCCTGAAAAATATTGTGTAGCGAAAAACGTCCCTGAACAAAAGCAAACAGATGCTTTTGTTTTGCTTTTGTTCAGGGCTTCCTCCAAGTTTGTTGTAGTTGTTGTTATCATCCGAGCTGCGACGTGTCTTGTGCATCAGTGTGATGAGTGGACCAGGACTCATGCACTCAGTCCCCGACCGCTGTGCTCTTGTTCCCGAGCGCAATTTTCCTGCAGCTCCCAGCTGCACACCTCAGTGTTCTGGGAGTTTGAGAAGTTGTTTTGGAACGATGTTGTCTGCCCAGACTGCGATCAGACCCTTTACTTTAACATGCCTTGGTTCTGCTGCTGATCACATGGTCTCATGTCATTTCAGGTTTTGGTTTGTTTACATGTGTAGTTATTAAACACAAATGAATCAGTTATTCTGAAATCAGAAATCACAGCAATGAGTCAGTTCTATTCCTTGAATGGGCCCCGGATCCATTTGCTCTGGAAAAGGTGGGCCCCGAGATCAAAAAGGTTAAGAACCCCTGTTCTAGAACGCCTACAGGCTTCTCTCCTCACGGTGTTTCCATGCTGCTTAATTGTGCTGTCATTTTTATTTTTTTTTGCTGCCTCTGATTCGAGGTTTAAATCAGAATTGACTGGCTCAGTTTGTTGTGAGGGGAAAAAACGCATGTGCTCTTGAGATACTAATCTTTTCAATGTCACACTCTAAAGTCTGCCCCCGTCACGATGATAGATGACCATGATATTGACTTCAGGTTAATTCAAAACTGCCCTGCTGAGTTGGATGAAAGCTCTTGATAAACACTCTTGTGATAAGAGTGTGGTTAAAAGAGAAATTGTTTTGGGAAACATTCTCCTGTGCCCACTCATCTGCTGCAGGTTCACTGTGAATCCTTTCTGTCAGACACTATTGACAAGAGCACACAAAGCATGAACGCCTGATTGTTCATTTCAATATTTATATCTCGAGAGCAGTCATTTCTTTTGAAAAGGCTTGCTGGATAAACAACTGTTGTTCAGAAAAAATGCATCGGCACCATCTCAACATTCTGTTGAAGACCGGTTGAATCTAATTAAACCTGGTCATGCGGCATAAATAGGAACAATCAGGGTGTAATACATGAGAAGTTTTGCTCTATACATACATCGATATTTGTCAACAATGGATTGGAACATTTGCAACACTGTCAGGCCGAGCTATTATTGGTTTGATCACCAGCCACTTTACAGTGCTGCATTTACTTCCATGCCATATTGAAACAATAAAGAGCCATGATGCTTTTATTAATGGTGAAAACATGACATGTGTCACATGTTTTTGTCATCGCAAAGAAAAAAAACAAAAAGGATAGACGGACATGCTTAGATATGACGTGTCCAAAGATATTTTTTCCAAATAGTACTACGATAAAACAAGAACATTTATTGAGCGTCGGTGTTTATTTGAACAGGGACTGCTGCATTTTCCATTTTTTTTCTAAATGTGTCACCTGATTAAATTCCCTCTCCAAACGCTATTCTGCCACTAGTGTTTAAATTAAGGAATGAATGATGGAACAATTCCTTTAGTTGTGAGATCGAAAAGAAGCAGAGAGAAGAACAGTTCTTATAATGTATTTTTTTTGTATTTTCTTTTCTCAGACAGGTTTAGCCAGTCCATTTTGTTCTCCAGAGTCATGTAAGTAAATGTAAATTGTTGACCACAGTAATAGCACTGATGCTGATCACTTCAATATATAAATGAATCATTCATCTCTTGGACCATGCTGTTACACTGTTACACTTCAGAAGGTTTCTGAACGTGCAACTCTCAGTCGATCAATGCCATTGCTTGCTTCCTTTGGTGATGCAGCAGTGGGCATGGAATGCCTCCTCCAGGGTTTGGTAGATTACCACACAAGCCTCTTTGAAATTAACCTTCAGCTTTGCAGGAAAGTGAATGCAAGCCTCACATTCTTCAACACACACAAGGAATTCTTTCTACAATAGAAATCAAATATTCTTCAGAAAGTTCTTCCCATGTCTGTTGCAGAAGTTCCCATAAATGTGTGGCACTTGTGGGTAGCTTTGCGTTCACTGTTCTGTCCATTTTATTCCAAACCAGCTCAATGGGGTTTAAGTCTGGAGACTGTGCTGGCCGCTCCATGTTTTCAAGTTTACCAGCTTGTTCTTTTTTCGCAAGATAGTTCTGGCATAGCTTGGACTTATGTTTTGGGTCATCATCTTGCTGTAAGATGAACCCCTGACCAACTAGACACATCCCAGAGGGTATTGCATGACGCTGCAGGATGCTGTGGCAGGCGTTTTGGTTCAGGGTGCCTCTCACTCTGAACAAGTCACCAACCCTGGATCCAGCTTATATTTGTGTTCGGTTGTTTGTACTTGGGCTGTTTTTGTAAATGGTCGTTGTGACATATTGACAATCGTCAAGACTTCTCAGTCTGAGTCAATTGAAAGCTTAAATAATCGACATGCAACACAGAGGGCTGACTTCTGCATCGACATCAGACACAAAAGTCCGCTTGAAGAGCAATATACTACACCTTTTTTTGCTTCCATGTAACTTGCATGTGGTTTTGTTGATGCTTCCAAAGGGTGTTATTGTGAGAAATGATGCAACCGTCATGCCTGCTGCTGTCTCTTCGCTACCGCACAGCATTGCCTCATCAGGTCAAGCCCTCTGACCCGCATCCGATATCACATTCATAGACAACATCCTTGTCATCTATTTAGGTTTTCTACATTTCTCTGTCAGTCTTTTCTCATACAATCCCAGAGCTATTCTCCCCACATCTCTCAAACACATACCTTGCTTTGTGTATGCAGTCAGAATTTACAGTAGGGAATGTTCATAGTCCCTGATGTATTACCAATGTGTATTAGATGAAGCCAGTGTGTTTATGTAATCCACCGAGCCTGCCAGTGCTGTATTAGGTAGATTAAAGTCAATGGCTGGAGAGTAATGTTGCAGTGCTGTCCGTCTTTTGTTACACAGTTCATTACACCGAAGAAGGGCAATCATTAGTCACCGTGGACACTGTTTTCAATAAAATGAAAAGGAAAATCAATATTTGAGAAACAATTTACTCAATGCAAGAATCGTGTGTGTGTGTCTCTGTGTATATATATATATATATATATATATATATATATATATATATATATATATATATATATATATATATATATATATACACACACACACACACACACATCTTCTGAATTCAAGCTGTTCCACAGTTTTGTGTTCGTAATACGCTCCCTCGCTGCTGTATGTCATAAATATTGTTATGCCCTCCACAGACTGTCCAGCAAAGACTGGAATAAGCAAGTATGGAGAACTATACAAAGTAATTTGAATTTCACACAGCAGAAGAGCGAGAGATGGTGCTTTCACAGCAGGTGAACCTCAACGCTGCAGGATGCATTTGTGCGATTTGTGAAGCAACAACACTGGGGTCTCTCTCCGTATTCTATCGCAGTCTGTGATCTGCGATTCTGTGCAGGTCGTCAGGATTACTGAAAGCATTGCAGACACAAAGTAAAATGCTGAAAAAATACAGGTCAAATCTAATTTGATATTCCAGTACAGGTTGAATGTAGCTGAAATTATTGCATATAATAGAAAGGGGCTTCCCATCATTGATTACTTGAGCTGTCAGGGTTTATCAGGAGGAATTTGTCAGCCTTAGGACCCTGAGGATATTAGATCCGGGTTGCTGCAGAGGTATGGTTGTGATTTGTATTCACTCTATCTGATAGCGCCTCTTGGAACACAGATGGAGTATTCCTCCCTTGGCAGCGCCACGTTCTTTTGAAAATCCTCTCTATTTTACACTCTCACATGATTTCATTGTCTTTTTTTTCCTCTCTCTGCTCTTCTTTTTAAGCACATGGACCTCTCAAATACGCAGTTGAGCAGAGAATCTGGCTTTTGCAGAGCAGAAGGAACAATGTGACAGGCGGAATTCCATGAAGTGGTAAGTTCTAAAGTTATGGCGATTGACATGAATGCTGATATGTTAGTATTCATTGAAGTGGATCTCATGAAAGTAGATAACGTGTGAGCTGTAAGCTGAGGAGCAGACAGCACACTTCTATGCATTTTCGTCATTGTCCAAAATGTGAACATGTTTCTCAAATGTTCCTACAATTTCACTAAGATAGGGGTCACAGTAAGAGGCATCTGGATGTGAGTGACAGAAGTTTTTTTTGGATACCTTCATTTAATGCACGGTTATGTATGTAAGCAAAAAACATTGTCATTAAAGTTGCTTCATTAAATTCACATCTGATTTTGGCAAGGCAGCGAGCATGCTGAGAACCTACACAATATGAGCTGATAGAATAATGTCCATGAAGTCATAACAGCTTATCATTAGATATGATATTTAACCCCAATGAGTCACAGTGTTTTTTAGACTGCTTTTAAAATAAATGACATCCAATAACTTAATTATTTACTGAATCGATTTAATTTAGTCTTGAAGATTATATTTCTTTTCTACACTATTACTTGCAAAACTATGTCTCACCGCTATTTACTGAATTTTTTTCCCACCAGACTTTACCTTCTCTGGCGACCTTCACTAGCCAGCATGGAGCTATGATGTGATGATGTGAGTCTGCTGTACACCTGAGTAATAATACAGGACAAATGTTATTGCCACACATGAAGCTGCCAATGGATTTCAATTTTAAATCTCAATTATCGCACTAGAGCTGAGATAACTCACAGTTAATGGCAAATGAATCACACTTTTTCTGTCAGTTGTAAATGTAGCTTCAAGGGAGATTTAGTCAGTGCAAGACTGGCCAACGATCATTACAATGTTATGCTATAGTATGTTGCTCAACCTTTCAGGATCTCTGAGGTTATTCTTGACAGTGTTCTTGGCTGTATCTGTGATGTTGGGTTGTTGGAGTAAGAAGATGTTTTCAAGAGGAAAGCATTTGACTTAAAACTTTAATTTTACAAACTTTTGTTGTATTACAGCCCTATCTGTACAGTTTAACTATGAAATGGAGTCTCTGTCTTGATGCATGTCTCCAAGATTAGGTCTGTCAAGTTCATCATCTGATTTTACCGTTTACTGTTTTTCGATAGGGTTTGATTTTGACTATTTTTTCTCAATATTATCAGAAGAAATTCTGTCCCATGTCACTGCCTCATATTTGGCTGTCAAAGCTGCCCAAAATCCCAGCCTCCATACTGCCTCAGCTGACTGGGACTTGTTACTGTGTCAGATCAGCAGACATATCCTTACACTGAGGGGGAAAAGCCTTTTGACATTCATTGTTTCACACCGATAGCTCCCTTAATACGTCCAAGTGGCAGTGATGAAACCCTGTATGTCTCCTCATCTATTTCTCCCCCAGAAGACGCTGCCATGTGTCACTTGCAGCTGCCAGGTGTTGTTAAGAACTTTTCATGTCTAAGGCAAGTCTTGACTGACAGTGATCTAGTGCCTACGTTTTGGGCTGCGACTGGGTCAAATATTTGAGTGGCTCTCACTGGATTGACACGCTCTCCTATGAAGATCTGATTGGAAAACAAGTTCACTTGGCAATTTCAATGTATTATAGAGTTGATGATTGCTGTTTACATTGTAACTAGCTAGCGCACAGGAACACCTGGAATGATACTCGTATTTAAAGGTTGGAATGCCATTGATCTATTTAGAGGGACTATGCTTGGCTATGTTAATCCAAGTGCCAGAGAGATGAGCTTAAGTAGATGTGAACGCAGCTGGCTTTTCAATGCAAATTCAGGGCCTTTGAAATAGTTCATCTTTTGCTTCATTGGCATTCAAGATGAAATACCCCTGACGACCAATGAGTGTTGCCTGCACCTTTTGACACTTTTATATCATATGCATTGCACATACTTGTCCAGTGTAGGAGGAAATGAAACTTTGACGGGAAAAGAGATGGAGGTGGTGGGCTGTGAGGTATTGCGTGGTGATGTCTGTAAGAGGATGGGGTGTGGGGGGTGCTTCAGAGAGCGGATTCTGTTCACGCTCCAGTGCTCGCTACAGTATGTGATCTGTCTACTTCGGTGTACGGGGGATGTGCGCTCTGTCTTATTGACAATATGTTAGATGGTAAACTGTGATTATTCCTCGATGGACAGAAGGAAAGGGAAATCAGTGCAGGCGTCACCTCCGATCGGCCGCCTGTCCCCCTCAGTTCAGAGGCGGTGCAGATATGTCCACATGATATGCCCCTGTCATTACTTTTATGAGAATAATATTCTTGTGAGCCCGTATAGAATATAGTGTAAGCTCATGTTTGATAAGAATGGCGATTGTGTATGTATATTTAATAATTCTAATTTCAGTCAGATCTGCCTATACGCTGTTTTCACATGATAAATACCATAATATTCATTTCTGGCATAGCAACAAAACTCCTGACAGATAACAATATCACAGATGTAATAGTGATAAAATCTGAAGGTGTTTTTAATGATTTTCAGATATTATTGCAGGTCAGATCACTATTTATGTTTTCAGGATACATGCTTCATGCTTAACATTGATGGGACAGCAGTAATTCAATTTGGATCAATGTGAATGAATAGAAAAGGTAGTGAAAGTTGTATTTTGTTGAAATGTCAGGAACAAAGTGGGAGAGTGGACATATGGACTCAGACAGGACACCGACCATGACCTTCTTGCTTTGTAGCACATAATCCAAAATGTGTGTCATTTTCCTTGACAACTCCAAAATATGGTTTGCTTTATAAATCTATCTAATCTAAATCGTATTATTTAGAATTATCTGGACTAAGTTTTCACCAAATATATTTCATTGTTCAGCTCATCGGTCATGTCGGTTTGGAGAAATCGGTTTCCAGTGTGATAACATGCCATTTCCTGAAGGCAAGCAGTTGCCACTTGGTTTTATTTCGTGAGAGCAAAAGCTGTAATATTGAGTCTTAAAGTTGACTTCGGTGAATTTGCAGAGACCTTGTATCAATGTGAAGCAACCTGAACTGACTCTTTTCAGTGGATGTTCAGCTTTCTAGCTTTCTCTTTAAACCGAGCAATAGTTTTTGTGGATTCCTTTAGTGCTCTGATCTGTCAATTAATCTCTTGGCCCAACATTCTGCACACTAAATAAATGCTTCTTTCGTATATATAGCTCTTTTATATTTTTTTTCTTAGTACACGAAGCTCTTTGCAATGAGTCACACATTCATTCACACACAGGGCTGCGACGCAAGAAAAACATGTCTGTTGCTGAGGTCAAACGTAGATGCAGTTCAATTCTATTGGCGTTGAAAGGATCCATTTGGTGGTTTCCTGTATACAAAATGCTTCTTCCAAAACTGAAGAATTCTTCTGGGCACTTGGCCAGATTCTGAACTGTCCATTTAGACCAACTACATATTAAAAAAGGGTTACATGGGATGTGCTTCATTTATTATTCTATAAACCTCGCTGAAGTGACCATCCATCTTTGATGGATGTTTCATTTCCTCTCACTTAACATGTGCTCTGATGCAAGGACCAAGTAGGCCCCGGGTTAGATCTAATATGTATCCTCTTCAAGTGCTCTGGGGTCATCTATTTCTTGGACAATATCTCGGCAACAACATTTCTAGCCACTAGGGATGATTCTCTCCAGCAAGTCTGACTGACATCTTCCTCATCTCTGATCCATTTCAGATGATTGTATCAGTGATCTTGTCCTATCAGCATAGCATGGGATAGGAGATGGAATTGCATGGTCTTGTCTTTTGGCTCAGCTCTTAAGCATTGTGCCTTTACAGTCCTTTCAGCATCAATAGTTTTTGAAAACAAGCACTGACATGACTATTTTAATGCATACCAATCTTAATATATTACATTTATGTTTCGTCATTGTTACTCAGTATTCCGGTGCGAGCATCTAGCCTCATCTAAATCTCCATAACAACAATGCCCCACAGTTTGGTGCTCAACTGTTTGGCTCATTTCACCATACTGGCGGTTGATGCTCATTTTTCAGAACAATTAGTGTTGCAGTGAGTCAGTAGGCAGGAGGTGCCAGTACTAGGCAGCAATCTGGCTGTCCATCAGACAGCTTGAATGATTTGCAAAGCTGTTTGTATCGCAGATGGCTGATCAGTAGAACTGACTTATTTCTCTCGCCTCGTGTTGTCACTACTATGCGTCTGTTGCCACTAGTGTTTTTGTTGTTGGGCAAGCGTCACTTTTCTGCGTCAGAGAGAGGAAACAATGGGACGAAAATGAAACCATGTCTCTATATTTCAGACATTGATTGTCTGCCTCCGACATTATGGTATATTGCATTCCGTCAGTAAGTGTGGATTGGATAGACAGCGACAGTTTGGCAGCATGTTCAGTGGCTTCAGAGAAAAGTCCATCTGTCTGTCTCTCTTGCCTTTAGAGGAGCACAGTAGAACACTACATTCGAGTTGTCAGCAGGGCGGTTGGTGGACAAAGACATCATTTTACTCAGTGAGAGGGTTTGTAAAACACCCCCGCTCCAAATATGTAAAGCAATGTTAGGAAATTTGATCCAAATATATTTTTGGAAGTTGTAGTGACATTAATTGTTGATGGTACAAACTGAGCATTTCTGGCATGTCGCTCTTTTGTGTGATATCAGGGGCAAGTCAGAAGAAAACAGTCAAGACATCAGGATGAGAATTACAGGCTGCACAAATCTGCTTCATCCACGGGCTCAATTTCCAGGTACTAGAAGGAGTGAGATGAATTTGCTTAGGTGCAAACTCATGCTCATCAACCTGAGAACAAAAAAGTACTTGTGAAGATGCAGGCTGTCGCTGGTCATTTGCCACATTGAAACAAGTGTTCTACTTCCAGAACGATGTTATCACTCGAAAAATCAGCCTCATTACTGTTTGAACAGACCACATAACAAAGGAATATTGAGGAAGAATATACAAATAAATGAAGTGTAGAAATGTGTTTTTTTCATGTATCGGACACAAACTTATTTCAGCTCTGTATTTTGCTTTTCAAGAAAGTTGAACTTTTAAACTTTGGATAAATGCAAACAACATGACACCTAATGCAAGACATTGCTTACTTAGATTAGTTACTTTCAAAAAAGGGTTAGTATAAATATGAATGAAAATATGCAGTATAAATATCAGGGCTGTGTGTTACCAGGTAACTTACGATACCATACATATCCCGACACAGGAGTGGTGATACAATACATTGCGATACTGTAACTTCAGTGATATATTGTAATCAAAACCATAATTTTTAGGGGGAGAATCAGATTATGCAGTACAATATTAGGTGTTGTGTATGGTGTATTATTGTTATGACGGCAGTCCAGCTAGACTTTCAGTCCAACAGAGGAATGAATCGCTCTCTTTATCAACAAAATTACTTCACGACGCAAAAAGATAAGGTTATTATTAAACACATCACGAATGTAGCTCCATATGTCTATGTATATCGATACAGACAACTTCAATTTCTCACAAGCAAGTATTGCAATATTTCATCTTAAATGGTGTTACAACATTGCTGAAATTGCAATATTTGAGAGCATCAATATTTTCTTACACCCCTACTAAATCTGATCTTAAATTGAGCTGAACAATAAAATGAAATAACATTATTGAACAGTCTATAACCTTCAGCAGGAAGTAAGATAGAATATGATGTCTGCTTTTTTAGTTAATGGAGGCTATTTTTAGCATAACCCATCACTGACACTTCTTGTTTTCATTTTATTTCCATTCCCCTACTTCAGTAACCCAAACTGACTCCAGAATTGTGTCGCTTTGTTTGCAACCCATAAGACTTTGTTCTTGCAACTTCTATTTTGACGGAGAATTATTTTTTATTTATTTATTTACCCGAGACACTAAGTCTGAATTTCCAACTCCTAATAAATGTAATAAGTACTGTGTGTACATGATTTGAAGCTTCCAAAAGTCACATATGCTTCCACAAGTGTGGTCGAAGAAAACCATGATCACACAAAAAAGTATTGTGCCTTAGGCTCGTATCATCAGTCATGAGTTATTGTGCATTGTACATGTCTAATGAAAGTACTATTTTTCCTTACAGGGTGTTGAAATCCTTAACATAAGAAGCACTTTGCGTGTCCAGGATCATGTTGCCTGCATCCTTCACTGTTCTCTTCAGCCTTTTATACATCTGCCAGCTGAGGCGAGCCGACACTCTGGATTTCACATCAGGTTAAAAGCCATTTCCCTTCTATAATGACATTGTACTTGACTGTTTTCATGCTTAAAAGCAATAGTTGTGATAATGTCACTGTGATCATTTATGATTTTCCATAGACTCTTGCGGACATTCCGACGTAATTATCAACATCATTTGTCCGTTGTTTAGGATAGTAGTTTTTTCCCCCCAATCCACTTCCCCAACAATAACAAACATAATTCTCACATTTATATCTATTTTATTTCGCTTTTCTGTCCTGTTGTCGACTGAATGCCACTCAATAGATGAGAGTGATGTGTGGGGATGTACAATGCTTTTTTGAATGTGTTGTTGAATATTATGAATTATGCTCCAAGCTGTTGGTGTTGCGGTTCAGTACTTTATTTATTTCATAAGGTAGATGAGCAGTCATTCTTCAATTCATATACTGTAAAACCAGACCGCAGTTATTTCCAGCAAATACTACCTGTATTCAAAACCAAGTATATGATGATTCTTTTCCGGGATTGAGCTCTATAGGACTGTAGTGACCTGCTGTGATGTATGGTTTGGAGAAAGTAGTCCTGACATGAAGACTAAAAGCAGAGTCATCAGTTGAAGATGCTCAGGTTTTTCATTGGGATTGTCCAGAGTAACTGCTCAAGTTCAGAGGTGTAATGAGGAAGGCTGGACTCAGTTGGTGTGGACACAAAGAGAGGAGAGACATGACACATGGAACAAATAGTGTTAGAAATGGGCAGAAGAATATGAAGACAACCAATGAAGTCTATAGATGTGGAGACTCATAACATAAAATGGATAAGTGTGACTGGGAAGCACAAGATTGTAAACATGTTGACAAACCTGTGGAAACTGATGGGGAATGTGGATAGAACATAATGCTTTATGTGCAGTACGCCGTATACTAAAATTGATGTGCATTTTAGTGCGATCTCTTGGCGAACAACATGACAGATGATATCTCAAAAACAGCAAACAGAATATACTCTTATATACTCATTCGGTTAAGGATCACCATTTCATTCTAGTACCAATGAAACGGTCACTTTCTACTACTTCCATGGTGTTTACACTTTAAACCTTGAAATGAAAACATCACATTGTAAAAGCAAATGAACGAAAATATCTTCTGTGTCTGAAAAATCTTCTAATGAAATCGTTGCCGCTTTGCTGCTGGAACCACAGCACTATCTAGTGGTCATTTTGTAGAAACAAATCGTGCTTGTACATTCTGGACAACTTGAAGCTTTTAATATTAAATACAGATAATGCATTCAGAAATGTATGATTAGTGAGTCAGGTTTTGTGGTCAAGTGCAACACAGGCTCTGTATTGATGGAGAGTGTCAGAACACACGCATCACTGCACCAGAGGACTCTAGGCTGGCTACATGTTCAGCTTTAAACTAGGCACAGTACCACTGCAGACCAAACATACGCCACTCCAACAATGACATGATTCACTGAACATGGCCACATCAGTCTGTATAGTCATGTTGTTGACAGTGGTCACTGAGAGATGTAACCAACCTGGGCACTACTGTTCGGGCGACATTGTCATGTGCACAAAACTGAAACATAGTTTAGTGGATCTAGACAAGCATTTGAAAATGTTGGAATCCAGTCTATTCACATACACTCTTTTGTGGCCAAAAATATGAATAGCCTTCCTATTCTGTCAGAAATTGCAATATTTCCACCATAAAACTACCGTCTGTGTATACATACATACTTTGAAAATGACAAGTGAATTCAGTCTCTTTTTATCCATGAATGATGCGGCCATGAGACTGCTTTATTTGTGACCATTATAGAGTGATTTTTGTGTCCTGTCTTGCTGGAAGACTCCTGCCCACCAGTGGGTACATGACCTTCTGACACTTCTAACAAACTTTGACAACCACCAGTATTTTTGATGGCATTCACACAGTCCAGGCATCTGCTACCAGACTAGTGTGACTGAAGGGACCATGGTCTTTTAAGAGGACGTAATTAAATTGTATTTAATTTAAGGGGAGCCTGCTCTATTATCTGGTCCAGATACACACAGAAGGAAGCATGAAGTCACCAGTGAACAATCTCCTTCAGAAGCAGCATTCAACCATGACTAGTTTTAGTTACAAAGGTCCAGTCTGTGTCATCCGTCGATGAGCAAAGCTTAACTCACAGTTATGCCATTTACAATCCTTTGTTTACTATTTAAGACAGACCATGTTGCAATTCACTGCACTGTTACTCGCTATAATAAGCAGAGAATGTTTAAGACAGGTACTACAATACCATGGTCTACAGGTGTGCTTCTTCTATATCTTACGTTGCGTTCAAAATTTGGAAGATTGTCTTTTCTATTCTTTTTCTGACAGAACAATTTTGAGACTATTGAGTAGCTGCTTATTCGGTTCCTTATTATTCAGGCATGACCTTTTATCTTTAGTACTCTGGTGTGTGATGTGTTTGTATCTCAAGGGCTGTATTATTTCTCTGTTAGTGTTGAGCTTTTAGAAAATCCCCAGGCAACTAGAACACATCTCAGTTCACAAGATAAAAGATGCTTAAAATTCTCAGTGCACAGATATTTCATTCTTTTTGGGATTCTAAGATCAAATATTTAAACTCTCACATTCTTTGTTCATTGTTTTATGTCTTCTCTCCAGTCCTCAAATCAGAATGGAGAAGTTGTTGCCTTACAGATGTGGTTATGAACCTCTAATTCAAATGCATTGTGCCTCTGGTTTGGTCTTGTGGTTGACAGCTCCTGAGACCAGGCGAAACACCAGCGTTTTACTGCAGGATTAGCCAGCGGCCACTGTAGAAAAGTTGAATCAATTATAAAATGTGTTTATTCACATGGTGAATAATGATTCCAACTGTTGTATTTCTGTGTTATATACTGGACAGAAAACCTGATAGTTACTCTCAAATTTCAGATTGTTTTCATTTATTCTGGACTGACCTTTTAAACAAGTTGAGATAATGAATGATAAAGCAGCAGGTAGATGGTTCAAAGTTAACGCCAGTCTTACCATTGAGGAGCGCAAGATCAAATAGAAATATGAATATAAAATGAACATGCACACACACTTGCTCACACACTCATGCACAGGTTTTGCTTTCCCTAGTCTCTCATCCTCAACTGAACCATCCAAAACTTCCATCCAAGAGCTTCATGATACCAGGCTGGAAAAAGGAGGGACTTACTGTCTAAGATGTACAGAGTGGACGATGTAAAATCATCTGTTCTTTGCTTTTTACCTGGATACCTGGACTCAACAGTTGTTAACTGAAGATATACAGTACGTATGTATGTATGTACAACAACAAAATCTAAATCTTTAATAGATGATGAAACCTCTTCACTCTACAAACACTAGCTAATTTATTGAGCCCTTTACTGTCTGGAGAAAAATCAGCTGAGGTGTGACTTGCTGGGTCAATTCTTTGTTGTGTAACCTGAGTATACGTATGTTCCGCACGGGAGGAGAGAGTGAACTGGAATTGAACTGTTGACCGTGTATAACGTTGTGATCAATGGTGAAGCAGTGAGTCACAACTACACTGATGTTTCCATTGCTGATGTTGGACCACACTGTTTGATACTACCGTGAACTCAATGATCTGTTGAGCATTTTTTCATGCATGTGTGTCCTGAGTCTGACCTGCTGTTGTGTTCTTCACCGGAAGCGAAAACATCACTCTTCAGTGTGGCAACTGGAAACAGACATGCCGAGATTCTGTGGTTCATGAGGTCCTACAAAAGTGTTTTGATATCAACAACCAGACACATACTATGTCTCTGGTCTGGTGAATCTGAACAACTGTGCTTTGGAAATATTATCACTGTGAAGACCCTTGTGATGTTCAGAGAGCCAGAGATTGATCACCACCTTGTGAGCGGTTGTGATGACGATGTGTGCTGTGGTGGCTGTGGTCTGGAGGAGCAGCTCCCAGTTCCTGTGGCGAATGTGTTTTCTTTCAATCTATTTGTCTTTCGTTTGCTGTAACAGACTGTAACAGACTCCAGTTTTCATTCTGGCACATAAAACCTTGCACATTTTTATACAGAGTCTTCACCCAAACGGATTAATA
Organism: Synchiropus splendidus; assembly: GCF_027744825.2. NCBI lineage: Eukaryota > Metazoa > Chordata > Actinopteri > Syngnathiformes > Callionymidae > Synchiropus > Synchiropus splendidus. Next base: position 3,981,438 of record NC_071350.1, read on the forward strand.
GTCCGGTTTTGGGATCTGTAAAATTGAAAGCACATTCACCAGTTGATAAGAGCCTCCAGTTGGTGACCAGGATCACAAAGAGGGAGCTGATATTGAATCTGCAACTGTAAATTGAAAGTGGGATAGGAAGGCTGACTTTGAATTCCCATCTAGCTCTGACAAATAAGCAGAGATCTAAACACATGACGGAAAATGAAAGTGCCCGGAGGGGATAAGATGAGAGTGGGGGAAGAGACTGCTAAATAAAAAGGAAGAAATGAGGAGTCAAAACTGACATCATCCTCGACGTTCTTCAAACAGACTGTCACTTGATTAAAAAAAAAATGATACAGAGACAAAACTGAATAATTTCTATAAAAATATAATTCCTGGAATACAGTTTTCCGAATAGATTTTCCTGTTTGGCACAGAACCAGTGGCATTGCAGTGAAAAAAAATAAAAATAAAAATAGGTCTCAGTTTTTGGCAGCAAGTCTTGATGTGTCTGCCATTTTCTGTGTAGCGGAGCTACAAAGACATGCAATTCTTTTATCCCGTTTTTTTCACCATCTGCTCCTGAAAATGTTAGTGTTGGGGATGCTTAGGAATGTGCCAAATTGTGAAACGTTTGATGTGTTTCACATGCAATCTGCACTGCACCTGTTGTCGCACAAATCCTCGAGTGAAACTGTATCCTCTCGTTGTTTTGCTAACCAGTGTTCTAGATTAATATTTCACCTCCAACAAATAGGCTGCCGAAAAAACAAACACAAAAAAAACGTGCAATTCATTCAGATAGAGTAGGGGGAAAATAATTCAATATTGAATAGTTAATTTTACAATGTGTGGACCTTTGTGTACTGAGAATGTTGGACAAGAGGCAAGTGTCACGTGCATGACTAAGCAATGGCTCATGTCATTGCATTTAATAGCCTTATGTCTTCTATAGCCTCCTTACAATAATATATTTTTTGGTTGTGGATATTGTACAAATATAATTACCTTTTTTATCATCATTATTATCATGACCTCTTGCAGACACAAGCTGACACACAGTTGCACACAACCACTGTTTGAAAAAGTGGGAATAAGGGATGGAAGTTATGAGAACTGTTCTTCACTCAGCTCCTTTTCAGTCTCTGTGGAATTTAAGTAAGAGCACATATTGACTGAATTTTATTCAACGTAAATGAAGTAACGTAACTTGAAGTCCTGTGATTTCAGAGGGGTACTAATATTGTGTAGCCCAATTTATTTATTTTTAAGTCCTACAAAACTCTTTTGCAGGACCTCATGACACACAGACTCTCAACAGTTTGTTGTTCCCAGTTGCCGCACTGAAGAGTGACATTTTCTCCTCCATCCGACAGTTGTTAAAGTTGGTGCTCATCATCAAGGTGACTTGTATGTGGAAGAAATCATCTTCTGCATGTTTCATAGAGGAGCCCATCTTGATTTTTAAAGGAGTTTTCCTTGAAATGGTGCATTTTGATGGAGAGGTTTTCACACCCAGTCCAGAGTCTGCTTCTTTTTCTGTCAGACTACCATGCAGTATGGAGGAAGTGTATCAGCACTCATTGCTATTCTTAATGATGACATTCTTTTTTTATCAATCCCCGGTGCGTCATCTCTATGAAGGCACTTTTAAGCCACTGCCTCTGCTTGGTGACACTGCTGGTATTAAAATAAGGTTTCCATTTGGTTTGGTTGTAACCGTCGTAATTGAATTAGATAATAGACATAAATACATTATGTTTATTGGACATTAGTTGTAGGGTAGTGTGTGACTTGGTGTGAATGTAAATATTATATTATATTATATTATATTATATTATGGACTGGTAATCTGTTTCTAAAACGTCCACAGTTCCCCTCTTATTGGACTGCATCCGCACCAATTGATGCTATATAGATCAGTGGATGAATGAATCCTATTTTGTAACTGTATATATCCTCATTTCTTCCATCATCCATCTACTCTCCTATCACTTCCGAGGGCAGTTGCTTCACTTCAGCCTGCGTTGTCGTATTCTTACCTCTGGATGGCGTGCTAACTTGTCCATTTTTTGACGCCGCTATGCAGAAGTCCTTGATTCATTTGAATTACCTTTTCCAAATCCCCTTCACTATTGAGACAAGAATGTTTGAGATGTCATACCATATTGTTATTAATGCACAACCTTACTCCGAGGACGCTTTCGAAAACACATTTGGCATTTAATTTCCCAGTGGTCTGTTCAGGGGTCAGGGGGTGAAAGATGGATCGATTCGGGGTTTGGAGAAGAATCTCCTGGCTGGTATTGACGTGTAGTAATGTTCAACGCTTACTTCTCTGCTCTTGTGCTTGTCTCACCTTAATGTTTGTGGTCTTTCTGCTGTGGATACTGACGCGGACGCAAATCCCCCGTATACTAAAATAGTTTTTATTTGGTTGCAAAGCTGTGGATCGCTGTGGTTTGGATGTGAAGCGCATTGATGCTTTGTGTCTTGTGTGTGTCCTTGTGTGTTTGAACGCTGTCTGACTCGGTGGAACCTCCTCAGCGGAGGAGAAAAAGCAGCGCGAGTCAAAGCTGCTCATGTGCGCACAGACGCATGACGCTTCATCCACAAACCATCGTGTCTCTCAGCGCTCGTGCTTCTCTACTCTAACTGCGACAACTGGACTGGACTTTTGTCGACTTTTTTTTGGGAGACAACCACGTGAACCGTTATTTCCGTGAAGTGACCGGCGTCAGGGTTGAAGAAGTTTAGACTCTCTGGAGTAAGTAAGTGGAATCGCAACGATGCCAGACCCGATCTGCAAAGAGAGCTTAGAGCCGCAGTCAGAAGAGTATTTTTGAAGTTTAAAAAAAAACACCGGCTGGTTCTTGGTCCAAGTTTTTCATAGATGAAATAGACAGAGACGTCCGTAGTGTGGATTACATGCTTCTCCCCCAAGATGCCTGCGTGTTCGAGCTGGATTTACGGACTGCTGCTGCTTCTTCAGACTTGTTCAGGTAAACGCTCATACTTTTTGTTTTGCGTTTTCACTTGGTCCAGTTTGATCTGGGCACTCTTTCCACTGTTGAACTGTGTTTCAGTACAGCGCACGCGGACCGTTACTGTCGGCAACAACACCTATTTTTCGCAGCTCTTGCTGGAATGGTGAACACTGATGCCCTACATGGCCAACTGCATAGGAGCAGGGCGGGAGGTGATCCTCGCTCTTCACTGAGCTCCTGGCTCCTGAGCAAATTGGCCAAGAGGGACTGCGCTTGGAACGTCCCCTTGCACCAACAGACCAGTATAGATGTGGTAGTTATAGGAAACTGGAAGCGAGCCGCCTCCACTCACCCCCCATTGTCACATCATTTCTACATGGTTGATCATATTCGTTAAAGTGGAGGAGTCCATAATGAAGCCCTCTGTCATTTATAAAGTGATTTTTTTTTTTTACACTCATGATGTTTCTGTGGGAGAAGGTTTTTTTTTTTGCCATTTGTATGTAAAGTTATGTTAAGGGTACTGTATTTGTATTCAGTAACCACACCCCCAGCCACCCATCATGCCTCTACACACCCAGAGTATCTTTTGTGTCTGATAGAGATGTACAGATGAAAATGATCTGTATGAATATTCATTCATTTTTCATGGGAAAACAAAGTAACCACAAGTTCTATTTTTTTTCTTTGTCTCGAATATAGTGTTCTCCCAACCCTTGATGCGATCATTTTGATTTAGTTTGAAGGTTTACATTTGATCTTCTGTGTCTTTTCTCCACCCTTGAATTCAAAGATCATTGAATTTACATCATTTCAGAATGAAATGTCCTTCAGGTCGGATGCAAAATGAGTGAATGACTGAATACATATTAAATATTTGCTTTGTTGGTGTAATAATCTCTATGTTAATTTCTGAATTACATTTTTTGTTATTCAACACAGAGACTTCCTTAAAAAATGTCAATCTATCTGATTTAACTAATGAATAACTGTATATTATACAGCTACATAATAAATTATAGTTACTAAACTGACAAACCTTGGGAAATGGGAATTGTCACATGCGTTTCCTGATATTTCACTCAAGACAAAAACTTGTGGGTTAGCTGATAATTAACTGTAATATCGACTGAATCTATGGAAGGGATATTAGATCCTCTCGCTGGCCATCTAGAAATGAGCCATCCCTCAGATTCACTCACTAGGTGAGAGGGCAGGAACACATGCTTTTGACTGCAACAGGGTTTTCAAAATAAAACGGGAAATGCAAGTCATAAAAGATCAGGGGAACATTTCCTGTAAACTGTTTTGGAGTTATGCTACTAACAGACTAATTGCAAAAATATAACTGCCACGGCAGATGTGAGTAACTGGCCTCATAACATTACCACTGACATTTAAAACTCAGTGTAATGTACTGTGATGTCTGGACAGCCACACCAGATTGTTTGAGTCTGAGGTCAAATGTTATTTTTTCAAGCATTTTTTTAATCCACGTCTTAACAGTCAAGCAGTGAGGTTTTTTCAAAATGAATGTAGAATTATCTTTGCAGTATGTAAATTATTGATCTGAAATAAACTTAAATGTACGAAATCGAGATTTGTATTTTAAGTTCCATATTTCCCTGCGATGGACTGGCGGCCTGTCCAGGGTGTATTCCCACCTCTTGCCCACTGCTGGGATAGGCTCCACCACTCCACACAACCACAAACCTGACCTGACTGGTAGTTGAAGATGTATGTATGTATGTATGCGAGTTCCTGATCGCAACTTGAGTGTACCTCATGATTCTGAGCCACAGGTGCAATATGGAGAAGTTAAACAAGTTTAAATGGGAATTTGAGAGCCTAGTGATTAAATGAAAGCTTGAACTGATGATGGCCCCAAATGTCTGCACGGAAATGCTTTGCCTCCTGTGGGAGAACTGGTAGCTTCTTAATTTGCCATGGTCATCATGGCATCATATCATTATGGGAGGAGGAGATGCAGATGGACCAAAACCTGACTTGCAAAATGTGGTCCTCCAGCTACCAAAAAATACTGGACATAAATAAGTCCAAGCATAGCCATTGAAAAGTCCTTTTTCCCTATGGCTTCCTGTTTATAAAGTGTAAATGGTAGCTATTAGAAACACATGTTTGTGTCAAAGCGGCTTTGTCCCTCACATCCCTCAGGTCGTAATTATGCATCCCCAGAGTGACGCAGAGTCTTTCCTCGCATGCTCCTTGCTTTGCTTGTGAACTCTTGTTAAAGGGGACATGAAAGATTACTCTCTTTACTTGTAGTCGTTCTGGTGATTGTTCATGTTACCTGAATTACAACGATAACTTCGTGTTTCTCACAGTCAATAATTTTGTTGTGTATGTTTTAATGTGTTAAATATACGTGTATGTGAGCATATATCCCAAGGGAATATGTTTATCAGAGGGTGCATGCGCTCTTGTGTTCACTGTTCTGTGTTCTAACTGTTGGCAGGTGGAGCCTTTTGTTTTGTCCTGAACGTGATCCTCATTGTTGTAGTGGTGACAGAATGTCAGAGCTTGTGCCATTTTGTCTTTTCATGGATAATTGAAAGTCGCACTCTTGTAAGACTTGTATGTTTCTCATGTGACATATTTTCTTATTATGTTTTATTTCTTGATATTTCCTATATCAACTCTGATCACTATCAGCATTGGGTTCCTTTTTCATTCTGGAGATTTGGGAGATTCTGGCAAGTTGGTCCTGGCTCTTGTATGACACTTCTGAAGCTTAAGTAGGGTATAAAAGCACTGATGCTTCAGCGCTGTCTGTTTCATTATGCACTGTGAGAAGTACTGACTGTTGAAGACTGTTGATCAGCTGTTTTGAAACACTTATTACGAAGCAGATTTTCTTCTCCTTCGCTCCAATATTCAGTTTTAAGACTCTTGTGCATTTGCAAGTCTCCCAAGGACTTCCTTCTGGTTTTGTGGTGTTCTTCTGGCTATTTGTGGCCCCAGTCCTCTGCCCTGGTCACTGAAGCACTCTGGGTAATTACATCTGTAGATGAATCTACTCTTTCATAGTCTTGTGGTTGTCATAAGTGACTGTGAAGACAGCCAAATCTTTAAAGTGTGGTTAATCTCATAGAGGATCTGAGGCTGAAAAACACTTTCCTTCTCACACGCATGGTGTGTGGAACTAATAGACTCCCCTGCGTGACCTCACAACTTGGCTGCCGAGGATTAGGATGAATGTTGATGATAGAAGTACTATTGGAATAGTGCTTTACCTTGGGGGTGGGTGGAGAAGTCATTGGGTGAATTAATATTTTGAAAAAGACAGCTTTAAAGGTCACAGCAATAGTACGGCCACAGAGATTCCTCTGGAGGTTATATCCAAGCGGCCCATCTTGTCTCCAGTCAGGCGGATAATAATCAATATCATCAATATGCTTTGGAGGGGATCCTTTGCAGTATTACCACTTTCACGCTTAGATAGACCCGAAGAAGGTGCACCCACTCACAAATGACCAATTAGGACAGCTTCAGCTCATGGTCTGTTTAAAGACAAAGACAGAAGGCTTGGTTTTGTGACGGAGCACATCAGGTGTGCATATGATCTGCTCCAACATTTCTCAGTCCCTCTCATCTTCGTGCCTGATCCGTCTCCACTCTGTGTCCTCACCGAAGGGGTTGAAAGCGCAGCAACTCAAAGAAACTGCGTTCTTTCGAACATATCTCCTTGAACATGCAGCTCTTTCTTAGACTAACTGATCTATTCTTAGTTATAGCTTTTGTCTCTTTCTTTTAACATGATTGTATGCATCCAGTTATTAGCATATTGTATGGTTTTAATGAACATTAAAATTGTGTGACTGGATAAGTGCTTGAGTAAACAACAAAAACACAATATAATTTAGGAATAGCCAATTAAACGAACAAACAGAAACAAATGAAAAGCAAAACAATGCATTACTTTTTATTCATGTATAACTTTGATAACCAGCATCAGCAAGGATGTTGACAAAAAAAAAAATGCCACTCCCGGCACCCAAACCCACTAGATCAATCACACTCACTCCAATATATATTTTCACATTCATCCATTTATATTCGTATCATATTATTGTTTCTGCACAGCAGCTTGTCACTTTAACTTTGCCCTGATACATATGATCTTCTCCATCAATGGTCTATATTTACTGACAGTCATTTGATTTAGTCCCCAGATTTTTTCCCCATCCTGCTAATTTCAATAAATATACATACTATACATTTCATCTTATGCATGCTACACAAATCTCTAAAGCTTTGTTATTCAACTTTGAAAATTAGACTTGACATTTATAGTGGTTAATCGTCAATTTTTTTCCACGTTGAACTGAAATAAGAAATAATAACATGTAATGATAATAGCTGCTGTGATGTGTTCAAGAAAGACAAACCATTTAGTATAATAATAACCATTGTACAATATAATTTTATTATTTTGAAAGACCAAACACTCCTAAAAGTCATTTTAACCATCTAGCTGTATGGTCTTTCTAAGCATTATGGTTTAGTTTCATCAGTTTGTCAAGTTACCAAGTACTAAAGATTATGGAAGTACTGTGGCTTAAATTGTTTGTTATTATGGATGTAAATATCCCACAAGATATATCTTGGGGAAATACTGTATATGGCGTTTGTTTCATTAAGTTATGAAGATATATGATTGACACTTGATATTCACAGGTATTCCTAATTGATGAGGTGGAGGTGGAGTGCCGGACGTGTGGATAAAAAAGTCCAGACAAGGAAGACTGCTGTAGCATAAGTTCAGCTCATACTTTACAGATTAGAGACAGAACAGAAGAAAACCTGTAGCCATCCCAGATGATAACTGACTGTTCTTAGACGGGAGCAGCCGATGCCAAAGCCTGATGCTAAAAGCATTCCTTGTACAATCTTTCTGACGCCTCCCATTAGCGAATGTGGGAATAAATGGGGAATATCTGTGCTGTGTGTGAAATGGCAATATTTTGCTCACACTGTGAATGAACATGTGCAGGAATGCGTTGCCAATGAATGCACATACCTGCGGTGAGCTACGTGCATTTTTGTTGGATAAATGAGCGTCATGGATATAAAGCCTGCGACTGCTTTGTTCCTCCTCAAAGTTTTGTCTATTGTGTGGCTGTGCCTGACAGCATCTGGCAACCTTAGTTGACCCCTCCAATTGAAGGACAGAGAACTGCTTGTTGCTCATATGAACTCATTGATCAACATTATAGCAAAGGGTGTTTTACAACATATGTTATTTCAGTATAGATCATCTCTATGACTCATTAGATATTATCTGGCAAGAAAGACTTTCTGGTTGGTCAAGGATGCTTGTACTTGGTGAGTTTGGTGATGTTTTTAAACTAACAAATGTTAAAACTTGCCCCAAACACATTGTCACACGGTTCACAAAGGCAAGTTTGTGTCTTCAATTGGTCAAAAAAGACCTGTATATTATCTGTTTAAACGTTTACTTCTGGATGTCCTCACAGATTTACAAATGTAAATGCAGCCTGCAACTATTAAGTGGATAGCTTTCTCTGACAAGGAGTGTCTCTCTCATAGTCTAAGGAGTCTACGTCTGAAGTCAGTTGAGCGATGGCAATAATTCGTTTTTCTCCGCTGCCATGTAAGTGAGCGCGAACATTGCGTTCCCATGCCTGGGACTGTGAACTGCAACCTGACCTTAAAGCACACAACCTTTGCGTGCTAATCAACTTTTGTATGATTTCCGTGAAGGTTCCAAGAGAACAAGATCACTATCATGTCGGAACTTTGGCCAGAATTTCTGGTCCTGTTTACTTCTAATAGTGTGTGACCTGGAAAAACTATTTGCGAGAAATTCAAAAATGACATGATGGATAATGAGCAGATCCAAGTGTGAGCTGTGTTGCCCAGACTTACCTCTGTGGAAGATGTTTATTCGATCAAAAGAAGTTGTGTCTGATCTCAGGAATGGTGCTTTGCATTCTTCAAAAATACATAAATGTAAGCTGAAAACAACACCAGATTAAAGAGCCAAAGATGAATAGCTTCAGTTTTTTTTTTCTGTGCCCTAACCCAGACATTCAAAACCAAATCAACCTTCCAACCAGCTGCAGCATAAAAAAAAAACGACCCAGTGTTACAGCCCTCCTCATCCCCCCACTCACAGCTCAGGCTAAAAATGATCTCTGCAGTAACAAAAAAAAATTGAAAAGCAATTTGTCAAAGCACACAGCTAGTTGGGCCAGCAGGGGCGAGTGACATTGGCAGTTAGTGTGAAATAGGTATCGGGGTATTGTGGAGATCCAGAAGCCTGTTCCCATCCCTGCTGCCCTCTGACTTCCAGGCTTTGTTTGCTGTATAGTTTCCTCCTACACACTTGTGCAGAGCATACGTTTTTCTTTCCTTTTGTGATTATAGACCACCCAAATGCACCATTGAGCAAAAATCTCCTGATCACTGGAGCAATAAAAACTATTTAGTTGTTAATGTGTGATACGATACATATCCCTACATGTATTTCACACTCCTATATAAAAGCGCATGCAAAAGATTTAATGTTTAATGTTTTCGTTGGCCCACAGTGTTTGAGTTATTATATATTGTTACTTGGATACAGACAGGGTACATTGTGAGAATAATTCCTCTGTTGTTCCATCCCATTACATTCTAGTTCTGTTCATGTCAAGGCACAGAGAAATAAAACAAAATGTAATGGATAGTTTACCACAGTATGTATTTGTTTTCGAAAAGATAAGCTAGTGTCCATTATTTAGGGCCAATTCTCACCATAACACTCTCAAACAGGGGCTCCGGAGCTGACTTTAAACAACTTGCTAAGACGAAGAGCGGTTAGATTCCCAGGATACCAAAATGTGAACTGAATAACAAAAGGGTCTAAAGGGGGTACTGTGTCCAACAAAATCAACAATACAACATTAATGAGTTTATTGTCATTTCTTCTTCACAAACAACAGTCGGCTAGTATTCAGGCTCAACATAACTCTTGCAACAAAAACGGCGCCAAACAGCGGCTTTGGCTGGGCCCATTTCTTCTCCATTGGTTCACAAAACGACGTAAGATTATCGATGCAAGAGGTTACAGAAACGCTGGAGCTGGCATTTCCAAACATCTCGAACGCTCGATATACGGTAAACAGTACCCACCACGGCAGCCAATGACGTTTACGCTGTCCTTATGCATGACATAAGTAAAGCTTGATGTCTTGAAGTCCTGTCCCAATTCTTAGGGAGGTCAATCACGTCTCACTTTGTCCTGTGTAGAGGGGGAGAAATGGGATTGGACCTTAGTCCAACTGAGCTAAGAAGCTACAGACTAAGTACAGATATCCATACACACCAGAATCCGCCAAACTAAAGCAGTTCTCGACCAGTGTGAATTTGTCTCTTATAATACATATGTATTACTTTTTATTCAGACAGTGAAGATGTGTCGGAATTTGAGTGGGAGGGGACGGATGTACGACGGAGCACATTATCCATCTTTCACGGTCCTCTTTAGCAGTCTGTTCTGGGATTTTTGGGGTTCAAAGTCCCACTGTAGGAGACGCCTATAGTGCTAAAGCACAGTGGATATGAATGGAGGACTCCGTCCAGCTGGTCCTGATAGATCCGAAGTAGTTCAGATCAGACTGCTTTTTGCAGTCATTATAATGGGTGTTGTGTTTTCACACCATATTTTCAGTGTTGGAGTAATTCATTGAGTGCTGTGGCGTAGCTCACTGTGCAAACAGCAGCTGTGTTCTGATTACATTTGAATCATTTAATTGACAAACTCCCAAGACATCAAACACCTGTCAATTTTTTTGGAACCTCCGGCAAAAATGATTTTAACTGGGATATTTGAGAGGTAGAACAAACATGCTAACAGATGTTTTAATTATGACAAAACGGCAAACATTTCTGCAAAGCTTTCTTGAGTTTGAAATTCTGTATATATGAAGTTCCCTCAGTGTTGGGTCTCTTTTCACCTCTAGTGAGGTTTTAAATGAAGCGGCAGTCAAGTGCATTTGTCATCAGATTCCTTAACTGAGGCCCAGAGGAGCACGGTGTCGACAGGTGTTGGTATACAGATCTCCAAGAAACAAGAAGCAGGGTCACCAAAGTTCCGCACATGGACATCCGCATATGGCATCTCAGTCAAGCGCCATTGAGTTAAGCTGTTCTCAATTGGGCTTCATACTTTGGAAGATCAGTTGACAGACCACTGTCCAAACAAATGCTCACTGCTGAGAAAAAAAGGTATCTGATCTGCAGAAAACTGGAGCTATGACTTATTGAAAAGGCAGTTTGCTGTTCCTTGCAGTTAGGATAGGATTTGTTTGCTCAAAGGTGTGTGACTTTGATGTTTGTTTCTGTCTGAAAAAAAAAATGGAGCTCTTCTAGTGTGGCTCATCCAATGCTCTTTAATGTGCTGCACCTCCTTTTAAGCTCCCTCCCTCCACTCCTAATGTCATCGCCTTTACTGAAGGAGAACAGCGTCACAATCTCAAACAGTAAATGTGCCAAATCATAGGTATACATACGCTGCTTTCATTTTTATACAGTCAACTGCTGTTCTGGTTTTTGAATGGTGCCTCTATGTGAAATTGGGATGACCCCTCAGGAAGGCAGACATTTCCCCATTTGTTTATATGGGGACATATTTCTCATATGCCTTTCTTTGTGTTGGTAATGACCCCTAGTGCACGCGATCACACACATCACATGTTTAGATGTGTAGATGCGGGAACAGTATCATACACACTGGACCGATCATATTCTTCAGTGTATTCTGGCTGCATTTATTTTAAAACACACCCTGCAAACAACTAGTACTACGGTGCCAACCTTGTTCGATGTGGCAGGCAGATCATGACCCAGGCTTTATATTTCTTTGGAATAAAAAAAGGCAGTAATAATCACATTTGGCATCTAAGCTATGAAAGGCCTTTATACTATGTGGTTGAGTCTGGCCTTTTCAAGTAACACAATGTTAATACTGCATTTATCGATGGTAGTGGTGTCGTAATATCTATGTGGTTTAAGAGCGTAATTCCTGCTTTCAACACAATTCTTTCATCACCCAGAGAGAACCACAACTGCCATTATTCAAATCTGTAAACTGCCACTGTTGAGCTTTTATTTTGTTTCATTCTTACACTTTCTTCAGCTTGGCTCAACCGGCAAAGTGATTACCACTGCAAAAGGTTCCATGTTTGAATACAGCTTGAGATGACCCTGGATTTCGATCATCTGTCAGACTTTTTCATCAAGAGAGGAGGTGTCTCCTCCACCTTAGCCAAGCATTTATGTCCACGGAACCTACTGGTTGTCTTGCTCTTCTCCTTTCACTCAGTATCTCCATTGCTAACAGCCTTCATCTCACACATTAATGTCCAACCATACACTTGTCTAGCTAGGATTGAGTCAAACCCCCACAACGCAGTTAAGTGGCAGAAAATGAATAAATGACCTCATATAAACAACGTTTTGTCTATTTTTTACTGACCCCAACCCTCTCTTTAAATACAACACAGGCCAAAAGTTTGGAAACATCTTCTGATTTATTGCTTTTTTTCTTTATTTTTACTGCTTTCTGCATTGTAGATACATACTGAAGACATTAAATATATGAAGCAGGATATATGGAATTATGTAGCGAAGAAAAAAAAAAGTTGAATAAATAATGCACCGCAAACAATACCAACACATGACCCCTGTCTTTCTTTGTGTTCGCCAACAACAGATCTCAGTAATACATATCTCCCATATGTGTTGTAGAGCACTTGCCAAAACAAATTCTTCCACGATCATATCCCGTGGTTCTTCCTTGACCTCTGACCGCTCTCCTTGACTCTGCAGGAGTCAAGTTGTTTTCTACACAGCCTTTCTATTAATGTCTCGATTGTCTGTCTTAAGAGAGATGCAAATTCCAAAGGCATTTTCGGCAATTTTCAGGGCCCATTTATTCACACCTTGTTGTTTGCATTTCCTAGCTGACATGATATGAAAAACATACATGAACGCATTGTTACCCATAAGTCAATTCCCTCGCACCGTTTGAAAATGTGAGCGACTTTAAACAGTCAGATCAGTTGGTTTTTCACTGAATATGTATGACTGTCAGAGCAAGCGCTGGCCATTTCTGGCCGTGCGGTGATGCCCTTAAGGTGTTTCTCAGCTCCTCTCCTGGAGGTGTGCTTTCAGCCTGGGGTGAAATGAGCCTCAGGAGCAATGCAGACCTTGTACTATCACAAACCTTCAAAGTATATTCAGTGTAACTGCATTACAGTTGTGCATTAAACTGGCTGGCCATGTTTTAAGGTTGGGTCGTATAAACTGCACCATCTATAGATCTGGAGAACGGCCCTAATGTCTTTGGCACATTAATGGTAATCGGATAATGCCATGCTTTTAAGTTGAGAAAAAGATGTTTATATTAACTATGTGTGAAAGCGAGAGGAGAGAGGCTTCAAGTGCAGTGATAAACTGGCTCCCTTTTGGCACTTTCCAGTATTTTAACCAGCTCTGAACCTGACCAAATATTCATTCCATTTTGGTGTGACATCAAGCTGGATAAGCCTGAACAATCTAAAAGGAGGTCCTAAAAGTGACTCCTCCACATGCATAGCAATCTCCTCTGAATGATTCTAACAACAGTTTTTAATTAAAACCAACACAATTCCATATTATTCTATTGCCCTGGTGACCTACTTCGCCCAGATGTTTGCAACAGTAATGTTAATCTTTGAGTTTGCCTGAGGGCTTTCATCACTCACTATCATAACAGGAGCTTGTAACGACTGCAGATGAAAACAGTTTTCATGATTCATGCAACTTTATGAGGTTTGAATCAATGGGGTTCCATGCAGCTTGTGTTCTTATTTATTTATTGGTTTGTCTTTTTGCTAGCTCCACACTTCCTACTCTCATTCTGGCAATTTCACCCAGCTTTGTTTCTGTGCTGTGAGAGATGTTTTTCCCCGCCTGCAACCCTGTCTCTCCGTTGGCTGCTTCACGGTACATTGTGTTTTGATTAAGGGCTGCAGCAGGGGAAATGCACATTTAAAACATGATTTTGTGGTGATTAAAATATGCTTTAGGAATTGTATCAAGTGTTTCAGGCTGACGCCAGACCAGAACTCCCGATAGCCACCCACACACACATCGGAACGCATTCCTTCTTCGACGTATTTGAATGAATGACAGTGTTCAAGTGTTCCACTTAATTGTAGTTTATACAACCTGCCGAGGAATGTCTGGCATTTATTGGTTCTCCTATGTTTGGGTTACGTGTCTTTGAGGAATAAAGAAGACAAGTGTATCTCAGTTTTATCAGTTTCTTTGTTCAGTTGTTCCTGTGTGGTAAATATATTCATTTAGTAAGCTGCAGGACATCCAGATCAATACAAATCTCATGGCGGTCTGATGAATATAAGGCCAAAGGCTGTTGTTTCAGCACAAGGAGTGAGGAAACATTAAAATTCTGCCTTTGAAAAGAAAAACGGCTTTGCTGCCTCGAGACAGATTAAAACAAATGTTGCGTGGACTGGCAGTAAAAGATAATTCAACTTCAGTAATAGTTTCTTTTTATACTTTTCATACTAATGTAAACAAAGTATTCTTCATTTAACTTTCTCCAGTTTTTACCAGAATTGGTTGATGATGAAATAAGCCTCACAAATCTGAGGTTTTCTTGTCATCTTTTCTCTGTCCTACAAGCTGGACATGGAAGGAGAAGTGTGAAGGCGTTGTTGCATACTTTCAAGGTCTCCAGCAACCTGTTTGTGGCATTTCCCCTTCCTTTTAAGTGCATGGACCCAATTTCTGCTTTTTGTTTTAAGTGTGACTTCTTTTTTTGAAGGGGCTATTAAAGTAGAGCCTCATTTCTCTGTTAGCCTCTTTGATGTCAGACCACATTTACATTAGTCAGGACTTGGCTTGAGAAGAGAGGATTTGTTGAAACTTTTCCTGACATCTTTGTATAATCAGATCTGCTTAAAATACCAGAGAAGTGTGCAGCGATGCACAGCAAGCACTTCCATAACGTCTCCCACTTGTCACACTAATTCCCCAAGTTCTTTGACTAAAGTGTCAGCTGGCCAGACGACTTTCTGGTTTGACTAAGTGTATTTTCAGACGACACTCTTATTTATCTTACTTATTTTGGTCATTCTAAAAATAAAAAAATAAACAAGTTATTTATTTATTTTTGAGCCCCTGTTTATCTGTAATTGATATCTGAGACATGTAGATCAATCGTTCGGCCGATTTAGCGGCAGCGATTTGGGCATTTATGATGTGATCATAGTCAACAGAACAAATAACAAATATTATTATATATGTTATATCATAATAGTTATTATATAATTATATAATTATCTTTTATTTATAGTTTTTTATAATGTATTTTTCTTCATTTTATTTTATTAATAAATATGATATTTATATTCATACATGATGGGTAATGTCAGTACGTCACGTTGTAAAAATGGCAACTTTGCTGCAACAAATTTGAGCGCTGTTCTGTTGTTGAAGAATGGAGCTTCGCTGGGGTGCAGAGCATCTGGAGATGCAGAAATAGTGGCACTGTCTCAGGCTACAAGGCAGCAGTCCGGTTTTTAAAAACTGATGGATGAAGTTTAAATTGTGGCTTTGATCTGTTCAGTATTTATTGAATTATTATTTATTTTCATACAGTGTTGTTCAGTAAGGATAGTAGGTTTGTGTAATGAACTAAAAAATATGTGATTTACTTCAAAAAATCACCATCCTTCCTAAAAAAAACATACCATATTATTTTCTTATAATTTTTAACAGCTTTTTGAGCACCTTCAATCCCCCCATTAAAGCCTATGGTGCACCAATACTGGGCGCATGTCAGTGACAGTCATATTTAAAATGTGCTTTGTTCGCTCAGAGGGACCAAATTGTATTTTATGGATACATTTCTACATCTACATCGCTATGACTAACATTATACAGGAAGGACCTTGTTATTCGTTACAACAAAAATAGTAGCAAACTGTTGTTGTCTGTTTTGTTCTACATCTTTCAATGGTGGTTTTTGTTTGATTCTAGTCAAAAATACTTTTTATTTCTTGGCAGGTTTCTTCTGCAGAAAACAGCACAAATAAGTTTCAACTTTGCACAGAATTGTCTTGTCACCTAAATGAGAAGTTTTGACTACTGCTTGGCAAACTTCGTCACACTGACTTGTCATTCTCTTAACACCACAGACACACATGAACCTAGCCAGTGTTTCTCCCTCTTGTAATAAACACATTTGATTGGTAATAAACAGAAAACTGGTGTTATGTGAGGTGCGTCAACATTAGTTGCAATGATTTAAATTCATTTTATCTTCTCTCAGGTCCACTGCTCCATTCTGTGTGAGATATTGTGATGAACAGGTGCCATACATTAGGCACTTTTCTTCTCTTTTGTCGCCATCTCTCCTCACCTCTGCCATATCATTACATGCTGACTCCTAGGGCTTGACATATTAATGTTCATACATTGGGTTTTCAATTGAATTCCCTACTTTCCCGCCTATGACACTGGATGCTCTTATAAAAAAAAAAAAAAAAAAAGGATTGGTGGAACGGTTAAGCCATGCCTTTAAAGAATGGCGCTCTTTAAAAAGCTACTAATATACTGACTTGAGTGCCTTTTAAAGTGATAAGGAAAAGTCAGCATGACACTAACTTTTAAGAGCGTCAGAGTGCAACAGATGACAAACAAGTCTCCCTGGTCATTAGAAGTACGGCCTGTGATCCATTCTCTTGCTGAACAACCACAAAAGCAGTGGATTTAACAAGCTGAAACAAATGCTTTGTTAACACGACTGGTTTGTCAAAATCTTGAATCTCTTCAAATGTCTGCCAGGCTTTATTAGCCTTTCTCCGCCGTGTAGTCCTCTGCTGGCAGTGGAGTGCAGGTAATCTCTCAGTCCCCCAGGTGGAGATTTACCATTTCCTCCACTGAAGTGCTGCGAGGCTGCGTGTCAGAGCCACCGATCAAGCTTGATTGTGTCACACAGCTGTCAGCGACACCAATGGGTGGTCGTAAATCCGTCGCATGCAGAGCGATAAAGTTTCACACGCTGTGTCCCATGCTTGCTTGGAGAAACCAAAGAGGAAAAATGAGGTTGTTAGTCAAATTTGTTGCTAAAGAAGCTGAAGATGAATTAGAAATGTTTGACATGCATATCGAGTGTTACTTACAATATACATTGACGTGCCTACTGAAATGAATTTTACAAGTCAAACACTGACAAGGTGACCCCACTAACTTTGTAGGATTTATTCACTAGACAATAGTATTATTATTATTGTTATTATTATTATTACAGTCTTTGATGTCACATCCTCATTGCAAGAAGGTCCCAATCCTGACTGACAAAACAAATGTACACGAAAAATGCTCACCACCTTCTTGCCGATGGTAACAGCGCTTATGACCCTGGCTTGCTGGGTTTTCAACTCATTGCTCATGATTCTCAAGTTCAACCCCTAACACTGTTGTTCAAGCTAATTCATTGGACTACATTGTTAGTTTCCAGTCATGAAGTGCAATATATTGCTCATAACCTCTCATCACCACCGTAAAAGTGATTCATTTTGATGATTTTTTGAATCTTTGTTTCTGATCCAGCTTGACACCTGCCATCACCTGGGGTTTTCTGCATGTACAGAAGCACGAAAGATCGTTTATCACCTTTCAGATTTTCAGCTGAGCGTTTCCTACTGTTGACAGCAGTTTTTGAAAGATAGAAAATGAAAAAAAAAGTTTCATTTCCCCCGAGTCTTCATATGCACTGAATAGAGGCTGCCTTCTGCTTCCCTCTAATAAATCTTTCATTACTTTTTTTTTCTGAGGTGAGTGTTGGATCTGCAATGAATTTCATTGGCAGTGCTTCGAGGTCATTAGAGAAGTTTCGTAGATCTGAGTTAGTCTCATTGCTTTTAAAATAAGGTGACATTCTTTTGGCTGCAACTACTGGGTAGCTCCTGATATTAATGTGGAATGATTAAGGCACCACATGTTGACGTGTTAGATTCTCAAGTGATGCATGTTTCCCTTTCTGTGGCATGACCTGATACCGTGAGCAGCGCGATGGCAGTTGGGTTTAGTGTTGGCCATGGGATGAAGCAACTGAAACAACCATTCTTTTGAAGCATGGTAACTTCTATGGTACGGTCAGTAAGGGGCAAAGCCACACCTGAAATGACGTGGTGAGGATGGTCGCCATTTGGCACCTTGGGAGTGAGTGTGGCCTGGTTATCCCTTGGACTGCTCGTGTTGTCTCACAGAAAAAAAAAAATCAATTAATCACAGTTTAATTGTATAAAAATATTTGGCACAAGAAGCCACATTATTCAATTTGAATGAATTTGGTATATTACTGAATCAAATGATGGACCCATACATACATTTAAACAACAAAATATTGTTTATTTTGCATCAGTTTGACAACAGCACAATAAATCACAATGGTGGCTACATTCAAGTTTTTATATCACCTTATTAAAACTAAAGCTTTTTTAATCTCTTATTGTGTAGCGAAAAACATCCCTGAACAAAAGCAAACAGATGCTTTTGTTTGCTTTTTGTTCATGGATTCATCCATGTTTGTTGTTGTTGTTATCATCCTAGCTGCCACGTGTCGTTTGCATCAGTGTGCATCAAAGTGTTAAATAAAATAAAATAATGATTAAATGTGATTACTTTAATAATAACAACACCAACAACAATAATAATAATTAATAATATTGTTATTATTAATTAATGACAATTAACTTGTTTGAAAAAATGTGTGTGTGTGTGTGTGTGTGTGTGTGTATTTTTTGTGAGATACTTTTTAGACACCCATTCTGTAACAGTCAAAACCAGCACACACATACTGTTTATTTTTTGCCTCTGCTCCTGCCTGGCTATCTACTTAGCAATGAGAATGCCTCAGGAATGACTGACAAAAAAAGAAAACATATTTGTAGGGTCACAGGTGCTACAGGCAACCTTTGCTGGTTGTGCATGCTCTCCATTGTTCATCCTTGGGCATGCTTTTCTCCATACTGATTGTGTGCTGGCTGCTGGCCCTTTGCAGATAAAAAAACATGGTCTACTGGGGGCCCACTTGTGGCAGGGAGATATTGCCTTTTTGTAAAGCCTGGGAGCTTTGAGGAGCTCCTTAGACCCCCACAGGCACAAGTCCAGCACAATTAGGAATGAGGAAAAACAGACCGGTACCTTGTTTGTTTTGTGGTTGGCTTATAGAAAGACAATGTGTACAACTCCTCGCTCACGAAATATTCACAATAGCCTCATCCACATGGGTAGTTTTGGCCGTCTTATACATGGGGAGTTCAATTTAATAGAGTTTTTGTGTCTTTGTGTGTCGTGTTTCTGCTTTGAGATTAGTGTGAATTGTAATACCTTGCCTGGGGAGCATAATTTGTCTGGCTCTGGCTGTTGGCTCTGACACCGTCATGTCAATGTGTATTTTTGCAACATCATAATTAACCCCCTACAGTACGTCATTTCTCAGTTGTTACTCCAAATCCTGTCATTAAATACGGTGTTGGATGAACACTGTTCTGTTGAAACATAGCTTTAATGAAAACACACTTTTTTGTGGCAAGAAATTATTTTTACTTCACATGGAGAGCTTTCAGTGTTGATATTTGTCATGTCTATTAATTTATCTAGAGGTGATTTTTTTATTTTCATTTTTAAGTTTGCATTTATTTAAATATATTCCACCATGTTTGAGAGTGTCTGGGTTGCAGGGCGCTCTAATCCTGTTGGTTTTTGGAAGAAGCTAGATGCCACCCCAAGCCTCTTAGATCGGCCAGCCACTGACCTTTGCTCCATAAAATCATTACTGAGCATTTTCTGCACAAAATATGAAATCGTATCAGCAGTTTACGTTTCCAAGAGTAAGACTCTCCAAATCCGGTCAGCCGTGACTTCTCATGGTGGCGTGGTAATATCATTTTCCTACTTAATCCTGTGGAAATACATGTAGTCCAGGTTCGTGCCACCACTAAAATCATCTTCTCGACCGCACAGTGGATCAAATTCCCAACCTACCCACAGTAGAAAAGGTGCGAGCTTTGTGAGTAAACACTCATATGGGAGGGATTTATTGGCTGCGCTGAGAGTGGAGGAGCTCATCATTCTCTAGCTTGCTGGCGATTATCTGCTTTATGGCGCTATAGGCACATTAAAGCGTGACCGGCTCGAGGCTGTGTAAGGTGTTGTTGTTGCCTACATGAAAGACATGCTTCCCCTGCAATAAAAAGGTAAATACTGGTTGACCTGTTCAATCCTTTCACATGCTTTAAGGTTTATTTGGACTTACCTGATTCTCACTATATAGAAAAAAATATCCCGATTGTAGAACTAGGAATATATTGCAAACATATAATGAACCATAATGGCTTATGCTGGTTCTTCAATAGAGAATTACATCATTTTGGGGGGTTAATTTATGTATTGTTACTTACAATATATATGAAAAGACATGTCAAAGATATTCCTGGAGAGAAGGAGGTCCTCAACTCGCTGTTGATGACACATTCAGTGCCTGGTGTAATACGTTATTTCCGTAAATGTCAATCACACATTCAAATCATTTTTGTGTCTCGTAATACTGAACAGTTTGTCTTCAGTCTGTTGCGAAGTCTGTGTTACGCAGAACGGATCATTTGAGTTCCTACACAAGCAATACGTTTTTAATATTCATCGAAATGACTTGATGATTTTAACGTTTCGCCTGTATGTCAATGTGCTTTCGCATAAAATGAATTTGATTTAGTGCCTGTTTATATTGAAGCGCAAACACATGCATTAACACTTTTATTCACAAGTATTAACACCTCCACTCAAATAACTTGCCCTATCTTGGATTACATTTTCCACCTCTGCAACTTAAATAATGTTGCCAGACTCTTTAGATGTGCTTAACCTACACGATGAAAGAAGCTTTTCTATTGTATAGCCGTAATGATCTGTAGTTGAATGGCACTTGGATCATGAGTTGGATTGGCTAAAAAAGTTGTTTGCTTCTTCTATTTCTTGCCAAACTGATTCACTTAAAGTAGTACTTCACCAAAAAAAGGGATCACACAGCATCCATAACTACAAGCAAACTACCCCTGCAGAATGGTAATGTGTCCATCAGCATCCGGGCCAGCATTAGTTCCAGCAGCTGGAGGAAATGGGAGTTAGTAAATGGGAAGGTGTGCTTTGTCCTGAGGCGCTCTGTGTTTAAGATGTGCAGTATCTGAAATACCTGCAGTACTGGTGGGAATAATGTTGTCTTGGTGGTTCACAGTGTGGTCACTGGAGATATTGATTTGAATTTCTGCAGGGGGCTGAACAGTTTTCAAAGCCATGGTGAATGTGTTTTATGAAAAGGTAGTGAATCGCCCTCTCACCCTCACTGTTGAATGAGTGTATGATAAAGGCGATAACTAACAATTTATTATTTTTTGGAGCTTGGTTATCAGAGCCATTGATAAAACTATGATTATGTTCTCATCTGTTTGGGAAACTTTGAGTGGATGCATTGCGTAAATAGTAATTTTAAGGCTATTTGCAAGCCAGAACATCCTGGGGATTTGTATGCCTTCATTGTTTAGTCTGTTACAAAGCCTTGTGGGGTTCCAGCTGCTGAAACAAAAGCACAACACTTTCTGAGCGACATGCGATTGTGTGGTAATTATATTGTCAAACTGGATTACTATTACACTTGCACAGTCATAATAACACGCCCGGGCTAATTCCTCCGGAGCTGCTGCGGTTGTAGATTAGAGCCACAAATTCATTGCGTGGAGGAACCAGTGAAGTATTTCTATGGTTGCGTCCTTTCATGATGTCGTTTGGTATTTATATATTACGCCGGACTGATTTCCTTTCTTTTCCTCATGAACTCTAGGGTCTCGTCTTCGCCAAGAGGACTCCCCTCCCCGCATCGTCGAGCACCCCTCTGACCTGATTGTTTCCAAGGGGGAACCAGCAACTCTCAACTGCAAGGCAGAGGGACGTCCCGCCCCGACAGTGGAGTGGTACAAAGATGGGGAGCGAGTGGAGACGGCCTTAGACAACCCCCGCTCCCATCGCATGCTCCTGCCCAGCGGCTCCCTCTTCTTCCTACGAATCGTCCACGGGCGGCGGAGCAAGCCTGACGATGGCAGCTACGTGTGTGTAGCACGTAACTATCTGGGCCAGGCCATCAGTCACAACGCTTCGCTCGAAGTGGCAAGTAAGTTTCTTTGCCAGAGGTTGAACAACTCCCTTGCATTTGACTGTCACAGTTTTAAATGCACTCATTCCTGCTTTGTCTTACACCCGTCAAATAATGTATCAATACATCCTGAAATATGATATTTTTATTATTCTGTAATAGAGTGTCATAAAGCCTACCTTTAAAAACAAAGGAACTTTCTGCATGTTTTTAACAAACAGTATGGCTACTGAATTGATTTTATATAGATATAGATTTCCTTGAGAGCAGCAAAAGGCGAGCAAAAACCCAACCCTTTTCTATCTCTATGGTGGTAACCAAATAAACTGTTTAGTTTTTAAGTCTGTCATGTTTTTGTATGGCATATGGTCTGTGCCATATAAAAAAATGAACTGAACCTAATGCAAAAGTAAAAATAAATATTAGGGATGCACTGATACCAGTTTTTCCCAGAATGGATAGCGTACGAGTACTTGCATTTGAGTACTCACCAATACCATTACAGAGTAATTACACTATTACACATTAAGTTACTTTGAAATCTTCCCCCATATGTATCATGTGTTATTTGAACCATACTCCTCACTTTGTTTTTCATCTACGTTGGTGACGGTTTCACTGTAGTACAAACACAAATTTAATAGAATTGTCATAAACTGACATTTAAAAACTGCGTGCTGCTGCAAAGTGATATTGGTTTTGCAGTATTGGTGGGCATTTTATTAGTATGAGTATGAGTACTCAATTCCTGCATTGGACTGATGCCCGATACTGGTATCAGAAACGGTGCATCCATAGTAAATATTAAAGCAATAAAGCAAGATTCCAGTCCGTCCTTTAGATGTTCATTCTGTTAAATATATAGTTGAAATTTCTTGCAATATTTTCACATTTGGCGTTACATGCTTGGCGTTCAGCCTTTTGGAATGCAGTTGCCATGAATAGCTTTAAACCAATGAAATGTAGGCAGTGATCCTTTTAATGTAGTCGAAGCATAGATATGTTCCCTCTGCTGAGGATTGTTTGGAAACTCACTCACATCACACCTGTCAGACATGCAGCAGCTGCGCCTCCACTTTGGTCTTCAGGTTTAAACAAGCGGTGTGTTGCGAACAGGTGACAGTGTCTGCTTGCTGAATCGTGGCGTTGCAAGTGTCAAGTGTGCGAGGTTGTTTAGTTAAACGGCCTTTCACTCAACTATGTCATAGGCAGGATTTAGCCAGGTCGCATTCTATAGCCTAACATGTGAATGTGTAAATATATTCATATGCTGGAGTGACAGAGCGAAGCCTCTGGACAAGGGTGAGGGGTCAGAGCAAAGGTCAGATCTTGCAACCATCAGAATAGAAGTGGAGATAATGTGTTATTCCTGATGGACTCTAAAAATAAATCTCATGAACTTTATTAAGTCCATTCCTTCTTGCACCACCCTATCCTGTCCAGCTGCACAACTAGTCCCCTGGGTGACACTTTTCCGAGGTTTTGGAATAATAACACCACTTGTGTTTCACCTTATGAATAATAATGAAAGTGGTGGTCAAACGGTATCATGGCAATGCCGCCTCAGCAGTCCTATCCCAAGAAGCTAAGCCCTCTAGGGGGAGAGTTTATTACCCTGGGTTCACTGAATTTACTGCCAGGTTTTAAGGTTGAGCGGGAACACAGGGAGGACTTGTTGAAGCTGCCTGGATGAGTTATGTCTCCCTGCTGGATCCCGCTGAGGTCACACAGATTCACGGGTCACCCTGGGGCTTGGTGATGAAACAGAGACCCCTTGAGCAAATGCTGCTGAGTGGGGAAGTTTATGAAGGAGGAGTGCCGAGTTGCGGGGTGTTCAAAGAAGCATCGACTTCACCTTGTCAATAGCGGGACGCCTTTTCTGCATTGTGCCATAACTTTGCAGGGAGGCTTCAGAACATGACATTTAAACATCCCACTATAGCTGAAAGGGTCTTTCTAGTACTTACACATCAAATCTAAGCTGTCTGAAGTGTTTTTCCGAAGTTATCAACATTTTTATGTTTGGCGTTCTGGAACCCACCTTATCTCAGGCTGAAAACGCGTTTTCTGCATTGTGCCATAACTTTGCAGGGAAGTTTCAGAGCATGAAATTTTAACCTGCCACTATTGCAGAAAGTGTCTTTCTAGTAGTTGCACATCACATCTAAGCTGTCTGAAGTGTTTTTCGAAAGTTATCAACACTTTTATGTTTGGCGTTCCGAAACCCACCTTATCTCAGGCTGTAAACGCGTTTTACGCATTGTGCCATAACTTTGCATAAAGCTTCAGAACATGAAATTTTCACCTCCCACTATAGCAGAAAGGGTCTTTCTAGTAGTTGCACTTCAAATCTAAGCTGTCTGAAGTGTTTATCGAAAGTTAGCAACATTTTTATATTTGGCGTTCCGGAACCCACCTTATCTCAGGCTGAAAACGCGTTTCCTGCATTGTGGCATAACTTTGACGGGAAGCTTCAGAACATGAAATTTTCACCTCCCACTATAGCAGAAAGTGTCTTTCTAGTAGTTGCACATCAAATCTAAGCTGTCTGAAGTGTTTTTCCAAAGTTATCATTTGTCATTCATCTCCTTTGGTCAACTCTTTGTAATGGGGTTGAGGCCTGACGTGTGGAACGTGTGCTGTGAATACAGAATACATCTATTGAGATTACAAAAAAAATGTTCAAAGTGTTCAAGTTCAAAACCTAATGTCAATGATTCTGTCCCATTAGCATTTAAGTGGAATGACTCCATTTCAAAGGATAATCCAGATATGCATTGATTGTTTTGATTTGGATGGCACTTTCACTAAATATCAATATTTTAGTTTCAGAAGATAATATTAATTCATTGGAGACTCTCAACAGATCAATATTTTCGCTGCACGTGGATGAATGTTTTTGTTTTAGGTCAAGTTTACACTTAATTTCTATCATTGATGCCGAGTTCTGTTCTGTATTGTATTCTATTGTACAGCATCATGCTTTGGAAATGAGGATAATGGGACAAGGAAGACCTCGATTTCGGTAGCGTTCTGGTTTACCATCTTAATCCTCAAATGTTTTTTGGAGGGATTTGTTGAGCTCTACATTTTCCAGTCTGCTGCAGTTTGAGTCATGACCTTCTTCCTCTCTTACTGTGTGTGTTGTGCGTGAGAGTTATTTAACCTGCTGACCCTCATTTGATCATGACTCTTACTGAGATCAATGATATTTGATATTGTACAACTAGAATGTTGTATAAATGGCAGCAGTCCACTGAACTCTAAATTTTTACCAGGTCATTTCGAGTTTTTTAGGCAACCTGCTTATTGGAAGTGTCAGATTTATTTATTATTTGATGTTTTAAATAGTAAGTCTCCAATTTATTTCCAAAACACACGGAATCCTTCCTTATTCCTCTTTTGGTATTAGCCTAAATCACAAGTCTGTCTTTCTACGGCTGTGATTCAGGTGAGAATGAAATAATGAGAACTGTGGGGGAGGGCTGACAAAAGACAGTATTGGAAGCTGACAGATGAAATGCGGAGGCAGACGTGATGAGAGTGGAGGAAATATCTGTCTGTCCAGCTAGAGAGGTCTAACTTGTTTGCTGAAAATTGAGGTGACATGGGCAAGGGACAGTGACGGATGTAGTGTTTGCCTGAAGCGTGACCACAGGGCTTTAGCCTTCCTGTGAGCACATGCAACGCAAACACACTCAAATCCTGAAATGGAAATAGATTTTACGAAAGGGAGAAATGCATGTAACTGAGTTCTTCTTCGATAAATGTCACAGACGACAGTCAGCACATTTTTCCTGCCTCCAGGGACCCTTGCAGACCCTGGGAAATGAACATATGTCCTATTGACCTCAGCCACTTGATTCAATCATGAAGAGCTTTATTGAGGTGAAGCCAAAGTCACAGCCCATGTACTCGAAAGGTTATTGGATAGTGGACCTGTATTTAGGTTTGGATCGGGATTGAGGAATAAATGGTATTCTTAAACTAATTGGACACTGCCATTTACTTAAGAAAAGTGTGGCTTTTGGCTGGAATAAAGGTTGAGCCTCCACTCCGGAGCATGGTAATGAGCCATCCAAGAAGATGATGGTCTTGTCTGTGTGGAAGTACGTACACGCATGCAGCAACATAACTCCTCCCCCCTTTGTTTGTCATGTAACCGAGCCAACTTAGTTTACTTGTATTTATATGAATAACTCCTGTGTTTTCTCATTGACAGTAAAGTAATGGATTAAGACAAGGGATATTATTGCAGCGATCGCTGTATAACTCAGGATTTGTGTGACGTGTAGACGTGTGGCAGATAGATTAAGATCTCTGAATGAGTGTACACTTCTATGTATATTAATATGTAGATGTTATGATGAAAGAGATCATCATGTCATGGCTCAGTTCATAAAATAAATAAATTAATGCTCACTCAGTGCATCACTCTCTGATACACTGATGATGACTATACATTTTTAGGATGACCATTTTTAGTCTTAACCTGCCCAGTTACCATTTCTTTTTTTGTACTGACAACCTATATTGGTGCAGATGAAAAAAAAAAACAGAATTTCAAGTCCAATTAGAGCCCACCTCCTCCTTTTTCTCTTTTCATGTCACTCTATTTTTCCGTTTAAGCTTGATGGGATTTTCTGTTAATTATTCTTGTAGAAATGTCTCTTCTCTACCAAGCTGTTTACCCACCCCCCCAAGCAATGTTCAAAACCAGAAAACCGAACGATAAAAAATGACGTCTGAGTGACCTGACACAAGCTGCTGGTTTTAATTAGAATGGTGTCAACAATGAGCTGCATTACTCACCAAGGCTAAGAGGAGGCACAGCATTGTGGTCTGGAAAAAAGATTTTCATGATAGAGGAAATGGACCGAGATGAACAGTGCTTCCTCTGCAACATTTATCCCTGAATACATTACCCAAATTATACCTGCCTTACCAAAAGGAATGCTGGGGAAACCGAAACACGGTGCTTAATGTCGCTCACATACGAACACATGGCAACACACAGAAGCCCTCAGAACACAAGATTCATTGAAATGTCTCTCGCAGACTCTGTTTTTTTCTGCACTGGCACGCCTGTCTTTCCTCGTCAGCAACTTATTCTCCAAAGATATGCAAAAAAGGAGAAAAGCGGGTAGAAAATATGCACACATTTAGCCGACAAGGCCAATAAAGGTTTCGTGTGTAATGTAGGAGAACCGAGAGCAGTGCTGAAAATTCACAGTGCCTCCCAGCTAATTACCACATATAAAGCCACATTCAGGAGATAGGTTTTTTTTCCTACTTGAGTCACAACAATGCATTCCTTGTTTTGTATGACAGCTTTTTAGCAGAAAAGGAGAGCAATATTATGGCGGGCGTAATTAATTATCGGCTTAATTCAGTAATCTGACATGGAACGTACATGCAGACAAGCAGTTCCTTCTGTGCTGAAAATGCAGCGTTGTCACAAAGTGCGCACACACACACACACACACACACACACACACACACACACACACACACACACACACACACACACACACACACACACACACACACACACACACATACATTCAGAAGCAATGGCTTTGCCACACTCAAGAGGCCATATGGTCTGTGTCAGAAACTCTTCAATACTTCTCTTCCTCCGCCTGCTGCAAGCTTAGCAAACGTCCTGACACTCTGGCACAGATCAGCCTCTTGGAGTAGTCGAGCCGTAAGGAACACGGAGACTGGAATTGTTTAGACAATGCTCGGAGTGCTCTCGCCCCCAGTCTCAAAGGCTGTAAACATGAACCAGCTGTCCCTGAGTTGGGATACTCGCTCACTGACACATTTAGAGAGTAGTGCAGTGGGTAAAAGGATCCAGAGAGCTTGTCAGGATTGATCTGACGTTCCAGGGATTTGCTATGACGTGGCTGTGGATGAAAAGTATTCAGAGGGCGTCAGGATTTGTCAGTCAAAAAATGTCATGTATAAGCGTGAACATGGAAAGCTGTTGATAAGAAACAAAATACAAAACTACGAAACAAAAATGCAGTTTTCAGAATTTCAGCTGTAATAGCAAAACCATCCCCATTTTTCCTTCTAAAAATACCTATTGTCCTTTGTCTGTCAATATCTGGCTCAGATTTAATCTACTTCTTCTACTCACTGTATCTCTGACATGTTGTCTGCTTACCTGCAGTATTTTTAATTTCATCTCTGATTAAGTGCTTCAACCTAAAGGTGAGGAATACAGATTGACATTTTAATTGTTTTCTCTTGCTAATTCTCACGTATGCCAATACCCTCCTAAACGACACCATAAGATAGCAATGCTGAAACAGTAGAACGAATAATTGCGTGTTTTTTTCTGTCACCTATATTTCCATACCTATAAAGAAATCTTTATGTTCATGGGAAAATAAATATTTTTGTCAGAAAAATGCAGAAAAACAACCATTAAGTTGCCATTTATGATCTTCCAGTGACATCAGACAGGATGTTGTGACAGTGACTGCGACTGAAGTGGAGAGATGGGACTTAATAACTAGGAGGCGGCGGAGAGAGAACCTGACCTCCAAAATGTTTCCTCCTTCCTTGCTTATTTTCAGCATACGATTACAATCAAAGCAGAGATGTGGGAGACAGACCAGGGGTCCCACCTCAAGCTGTCAATCTAACTGCGTTTCATGGCGATGCACATCCCATGATCCACTTCAGAGAGCGTGTTCACTCCAGTGAACATGTCCGTCATGTTAATGAAGTCCTTAATTACCTACATCCACCGTCTTATTGCTCTTCTGCTCAAGGTTTGAAAACAGAGCTGCATAAATTGAAGGTTCGAGTGTGCGTTTATGCAATCGTTGCTCCTTCAAGAGAAGAGAGTTGTTTTGCAGATGGATTACCCTGGAGTTAAAATAGAGATTTTCCCTGTTGATATTTGCCGTCTGTGACCTGCCTGTGAGTATTTCGATGTGTTTCAAGATACAGTGCAGTACATCGATAGGGAGACGCCGTGCCAAGTGAGGTGGACAGCTCCAGTTCTCTTGAGGGCCACATGAAAGGGCAAGTAAAACTAAAGAAATGTCATTAGTTGTAAAACGCATATTTGATTTTGATTGACACTGAATTATATAAATCACAAATGATTGTGCAAATAAGAATCAATGTATTATTTAAAAGCTCAAGTCATGGAAAGTGAATCCAAGATGCTGGAAGGCGTCTGAAAAATGAAATACTGGTTTCAAAAAGTGTTTAAGTTATAATAAATAATTTGTCCTTGGTTTCGCATTATGACCTGATCTGAGTTTCATTCATCTCCATGCTGACTTGGAGATTTCATAGAATTGCTACCCAAAGAGAATTGGTGTGTAAGTGCATCATGGCGTTAAATACATGCAGAGCAAATACAACCCTGGGGCACACCACCAAATGAACCTTGACCTAAGTGAACTATGTTGAAATTGTTGAAAATGCTTTTTTTCACAAACAAATTGTAGCTACAGACACTTGAGTATGATGGGGAATTATTTGCGGAAGATAATTAGTTTGTTTAAAATTGAGCAAAATCCCTACAGCATACCTGATGACCTCACGGCACACTGGCTGAAAAGACACCGTCAAATTCTCCAACTACTGTGCTATAGTATGGACTTATTAAAGTCAACTATACTGTATATCATATAATGCTGTCATCAGCATCTATTCCAGTTTTCACGCCACTTTAACGTCATATCTTCCCAATCTCTCTTGTACCTAGTAAATAAATCTTTAGCTGCTCAACTAAATACTTAATATCTATCATTGATGTGAGAAGATCCAGACATGCAATGTCCTGTATAGCCCTAATTATGATTTACATAAGTATATATCTATGCATTTTGATGGCCAGAGCTGTTTCAGCAGAACATACACTATATGACCATAAGTATTTGCTCAACTGCCTTGACTCACATATGAACTTCAGTGCCATCCCGTTCCTAACCCATAGGGTTCAACCTTTTGCAGCTACTACAGCTTCAACTGTTCTGGGAAGGCTGTCCACAAGGTTGAGGAGTGGGTTTATAGGAATTGTTGACCATTCTTCCAAAAGCGGATTGGCGAGGCTACACACTGATTTTGGTGGAGAAGGCCTGGCTCTCAGTCTCTGTTCTCATTCATCTCAAAGGTGTTCTCTCGGGTTCAGCTCAGGACTCATCCATGACTGCCATCCATGTCTTTATGGACCTTGCTTTGTGCACTGGTGCAGAGTCTTGTTGGATGGACTCCTCCAAAGTGTTCCCACGAGGTTGGGAGCATGGAATTCTCCAAAATGTTTTGGTATCCTGAAGCGTTCCACTGTAACTAAGTGGCCAAGCCCAACTCCTGAAAAACAACCCCACACCATAATTCCTCCTCCACCAAATTTCGCACTTGGCACAATGCAGTCCGCAATGTACCCTTCTCCTGGCAACCTCCAAACCCATCAGATTGCCAGATGGACAAGCGTGATTCATCACTCCAGAGAAGGCGTCTCCACTGCTCTGTACTCCAGTGACGGCTGCTTTACATCACTGCATCCGGTGCTTTGCATTGCACTTGGCCATGGAAACCCATTCCATGAAGCTCTATGTGTCCTGCAGTTGGGCCAGTCTGAAGGTCACATGAAGCTTGGAGCTCTGTGACAAGTGACTGTGCAGAAAGTGGCCGACCTCTTTGCACTATGCGCCTCAGGATCCATCACTTTACCTGGCCGACCACTTGGTTTTCTTATATGACAGTTGGCTGTTAAATATTTAGGAGTGAGGAATTTTCATGACTAGATTTGTTGCACAGGTGGCATCCTATGAGAGTTCCACGCTGGAATTCACTGAGCTCCTGAGAGCGGCCCATTCTTTCACAAATGTTTGCTAAAACAGTCTGCAGGCCAGGTGCTTGGTTTTATACACCTGAGGCCAGGACAAGTGACTAGGACACCTGGTACTGATCATTTGGATGGGTGAGATTTTTGGCCGTATAGTGTATGTTTAAGACCAGCATTAAGATTGTCCTTGGCTTTACTGGGGGTTACTGGCTTTTTTTCTTTGAAAATGAGATGCTTGTTTTCAAAACTAATGCATGAAATGGTTTAAACAGTGTTAAACTAGGTTGTTTTCTAATTCCAATTCGTTTTCCATTTTGATATTATTCTCTCATATGAATGCTTTAAAAAAACTCCACACTATTATGGTGTCAAATTGATGACTGAGGTTTATAAAGATTTAGCTTTCCCCAAAGAAACAATGAACCAATTACAAAGCACAGTGAAATTGAATTGAACTAAGGGGGTAAACCATAGCAGACCATTTAAACATTTTAGAATTGAATCTAGAGTCGATGTACTGATCAATTCCTGGCCTCATAATAAATATGAAACAAAATATTACAACTGCAAGTGAAATATTCTGTAGTCTTGCTTAATCTATGGAGTCCTTTCCTTGTGGAGATTTGTAGGAGACTATTAATATCACTCTTTCACCTTTTACTGAGTATATCTGGAAAGGGTTTATACCTTCTCAAATAGTGGGGCGGGGCGTGTAATTGCACATCCACTCACGATTTTTTTTTCAGGTAAATTGATGCACTTTAAGTTTTTATAAATTATTATTAAATATTCATCAAGTTAAGTTGATCTATATTAGCTTTAGCTTTATTAGCTTTTTCTTTTCTTTAATGTTAAGAAGGACTATTTACAGAGGCGGCGGAGAGCGAAACCTTTACTTCTTCTGGGGGGATGCGCAACAGAAAGTGTTTGAGAAGCACCGGGTTTATACACACCATTAACCCCCAGTGTGCTAGTTTCTCTCGGAGCTACTTTCTTTTTGTGCACAGATGTGGTGCTATGGTGAAGGTTTATCCCAGCTCCTGAGGAAAGCAATTAACGTCTGTGAGATAGTTAAAAAACATCAGTCTGTTTCCCCAGGCTGTGGATTTATGATCTGATAGTTGCCGTCTGTGATCAAACTGCTGATTTTCCACCCCCCCCATCGTGCACTATCATTAAGCTTTTGTGAGCACAGGCACATTTAAATCATCACCACCAACCATCATCAAATGCACTCCCAACACCAGACAGCCAGATTGCAGATTTCAACAAACAGGTAATGTTTGTTTGGGTGTTTAGAGCAGTTTTAAAACTTCTGGAATTAGCGTACTGACTTTGCTTGACTGACTCAAACACAGGCTTTCATGTCTCTGCCTCTGCTGTTTACCTGAGCTACAACAGCAGCAGAAACCTGCATTTTACATAATGATTCCATTCCAAACACATTTAGAGGATGTTAAGCTTCTGGAGGGTTGAATCTACTAAGCTCTCCTTAACACACCTTTTTAAGTAGGTCAAACCTTTTTAACGGGAAGGCGAATATATAGACAATGTTTACATTTAAGTTCTTATTCTCGATGCACCCCTTTCTTTCCTTTTCATCAAGTAAATAATAAATATAACTGTCATACCTGACAACAGGGCAACATTGAGTTAATTCGTGAGTCATATTTTATGTTTTCACAGGTGCTGTCAATTAGATTTTTTTTTTTAGCACCTCACAATACATTTCTCGAACCACAACTGTTTTCTATTTACCCTGTTAACTTTGATATCACTAATTAAAAAGCCTGAACATTTAAATTCACTCATCTAATGTGTATATTATGAGTCCACTATGTGTATATTATGACTCCGCGATGGTCATAGTGAATTACAATACAGCCGTTCTATCTGCCCCACTCATGGTACTCTTTCTCATCTGTCAAGCAACAATGATGGTGACTGGGCATCATGGTTGTGCACATCTGGTGTCTCCTCCACTATACACAATGAATGACTTCCATGTCATTTCTGTTCACATTCACATTCCCGATACTGCTGTCCCTGGACACGGTGAAGCATCAGCTCTTGCATCTGCACACAGATGCAACATCAGTGAACTGCTCTCAGTTATAGTAAAGTAGTAACTACATCTTTGCACCCAATGTGGTTTAAATACAGTGATGTTGCTTGTCGCATATTTGCAACTGTGGTGCTTAAAGTGTTAACAAGATTAACAAGTTGCTGTCTGATAATGAAAATGCATGCTAACTGTTATGCTACGTGTTAGCTGAGAGCTGTGTACAGACAATGTGTGTAGTGTGTCAAACCTTGATATGTGATATTTGCTGATATTGATAAATAAAAAGGTTCGGAGATTATCACGGTTTGTACTGACAAGTAACAGCAACTCAGGTATGTAGAGAAAGTGTTCGAAACCAGTGCAACCTATACAACGCGTACTCATTTCTAAGGTATTAAATATCAA
The DNA here is from genome assembly GCF_027744825.2 of Synchiropus splendidus. NCBI lineage: Eukaryota > Metazoa > Chordata > Actinopteri > Syngnathiformes > Callionymidae > Synchiropus > Synchiropus splendidus. The sequence goes on from NC_071350.1 coordinate 4,014,932, forward strand.
CTATCGTCAGTTGGACTTTCACATCGCAACATTGACACCACAGTTTCAATTGAGTTGTTTGGAATTGTTCCCGCGTTTTAAGACAGTCAGAGAGAGGGGTTGGACCTAAAACATTCGAGGGGTGGTGACTCACCGTAACTTCAAATTTGATGGGCATGCGCTTCGTCTAACATGAGTTCAGCTCATGATTAGATGAAGTGCCATATGTACCAAGTGACATGATATAAAATCTCCACAGAGACAGGAGCATCATCCCATGCCTTAACTCTAACCTCAACCATGTTTTTCTTAGACATCACGCGTCGTCTGCGGCATCAGGAAACAAGGCAAAACTTCAATTGAGCCTTTTGTGCGTTAACATGGAGCTCAGACTTCTGACTTCTGCCTTGCTCTTAGATGCGGTTTAAAGTGGATTTACTTTACAATAGTCCATATTTGACACCTCAAGGGTGAGAGTGTGTTGCACTAGAACACAACACAATGAATATCTACTATGAATGGGTTAAGTCTGTTGTTTCATAGCAGTTCTTGTTAAAAAATAAGGCCAATTTGACTTACACATTAAAGCATATTTAAAACAGATCACTGTCCCCCGTCTGATCAGAAAAATAGGGGGCCAACCCTCATGTTTGCTTATGTCACTGGTCAAAAATGGGACACTCGATTATAACACAGTGCTGATGAAGGTGTTTGCCAACAGATTGAATGCACACTTTACATTGCTTTGTCAACACCACTCCAACGGTGAACACAGTCTGATTTATCAGGAACCAATATGATGAATTGAAATTAAAATGGTGTAATGATTCCAATAGAATCAGACATTTGGTGTCAATAAAAGTATAACCTTTTCCTTGAGTTGGTAATTTATCTCAGTGTTTTAAAGAGATCGCTCAAGGAATCAGATTACTCAGTGGTGAAAGGAGTTGTTCTATGATGTACAGTATGCAGTAGCTGCTGCGGCCGAACCACACATAAAAGATCCAGGTTTCATCTCTAATTGGCAGCAGATGAGCCGATATACAACATGTCGCAAACGGGGAACAAAGAGTGAGACAGAGTGGAGGGGTGTGTTTCTGTAACCAAACCTTGAATAATGAGCTGAACGCTTCCAAAAGTGCCGCAGCCTTCCTGGCTGTCAGTTATGCATACTCTATTTCCTGCCACTTTCACTCTCCAGCCTGTGGAGCATCGCTTCATCTCTCCCCTCTGGGAATATGCTGGAATGTAGAGACAGGTTTGTGACGGCTCGTCTGTTGTGGCTGATTTGCCGAAGCCGCTTACTCCAAGCTTTGATGACCAGTGATGTGTTTCCTCACCACATAGTCTTTCACACTCCAAAGTGTGTGTCTGCACAATAGTGATTTTATACGGTGGCACACGAGGAGGCAAATCTGGTTTGTCTTGATAGTGATGTACCACAGTACCCAAAGACAGGCGACTTGCTGTGTTCCATTCACGCAAGCTGTTGGAGAACTAAGCTAATGCAATGCAGACATTCAATTGTTTTAAATCTAGGTTAGCTTTTTTTATCCATTTGGAATCGTACACAGTTTTGCTGCTGAACTTATTAATAAACTATATAATATTAAAATAAGACAATCCCTTGCTACGTCCCTTGCTACTTTACTTTACATGTAAAATTGTGTCACAGATGTTTCAGCATATCATATTCAGAAGATTCTTGTGTGTAACATGAGAGTGGAGCGATCTCACTATACAGCAACTAGTATATGTGTGAAGTTTTTGTGCATTTTTCTGTGAAACTGAGCTTTTTTCAAAACTTGCAATAACAGGTGTTGTCTCATGCTGGTCACGCATTGTGTCTTGAGGTCCTTGCCGTTTGGCCACGCTGACTGACACGCATATTGTTTTTGTTTTTTTTCTATATCATACAGAAAAATAAATAAATGAATAAAGTAAAATAAAGACTGGACCCCACAGTTTCTACTGATCAGTCTCTGGAGGACAGTTCATGCTTGTAGACAAAAGAGAATGCCAGTGTCTACCGAAACATGAATGAACAAAGGTAGAAATGATAACATGTATTTTAATGTTTGCTGCGATTTGTGAAGGTGAAGTCATTACATTATGCCGTCTCACATCCTCACACCTTGAATAGCACTGTCTTTTTTTCAATTCCATGATTCCAACAGATCAATTATGCAGTAATAGCATAAGCACCAGCAGATGTTAATGTCTTGGAGGCTGTTGTCGTGAGTTTGCTATGATGCGGAGATTTATGGTCCAGCGCAAGCTGCGAAGTGGAATGTGGATTGGCAATTACTTCATTGTGCTTCTCGTCCTAACGGCGGGTCTGAACTGCATCATCTTTAATGGAGATGACTCATTCCACTTCCTCTCCGGGCTGACGTGTTGATGCACCACCGTTGACAGCACCCTAGTGGCAAAAATCCTTTGAAAAATTGAAATCTCTGGTCTCCTGCTGAGGAAGAGGCAACACAAGCACTACTGTCTCCTTCATAAAACCAATGTATGAATGATTCCCTCTGGTGGGAAAACTATTATATTGGCTTTATTGCTAAGGTCAATGAAGATCCCACCAACTAGGAAAATGCTTTGGAACGTGCTATAAATAAATAGTAATAATAATAATAAAAAATAGTAATAAATAATTGGCTTCACTAATTCAATTGCACATTCACTGTCAGTTATGCTAGTGAAATGTGTAAATATTTTAGCTTAAAATTTTCTGAGTGTTCATGGTAGCTGGACAAAACGCTTCCCTCTGTTCCTCTTACATTAAGCCAAAGAAAACAATGGGAAAAGCATGTTGGAAGGGTGACAAGCTGTGGCACACTGTGAAGGACAGACACAGTTCTCAAGTTGGACATGACTGACGGGAGATATATTGTGCTCCTTGCCAGATTTGATTTGTCAAAAAAGTGAAAGATGTGTTCAATCGCATTGTAAGACATACAAATGTGATGGTGCAGGTCTTCTACGGTCATTTTACCGCAACATTTGCAAAAACAAACCGGCCATTTCATTCTCTTCCTCAGCTGCACTGGTGATATTTCTTCATCACCATGTCATGTGTGTTTGCTTAGTCCGCAGTTTCCTCCCAGAACCCAAATTCTGCTCATTTTCACGGCAAAGGCCATTTGTCAAGTGTCTTGTGCTTATGATGAGAAATGAACACTCACTGCTGTTATTTCCCGATAGAATCACCAGCGTGATAATCACGACTTTCAAAAAAAAAAAAAAAAAGGACAAATATTTTTATTTGCTAATAAAAGCCTTCCTTATGTTTGCTCGGCCTCCCTCACCCACAGTGGCATACTCCCATCACAGTTTCCCACAGACTACCCAAGGCTATTTAGGGAGATATAAAACAAAGGGAGATGCAAATACAGACGGCGCTGAGGAGACAATGAGGCACAGAGGTAAAGAAAAACCAACAGTTGTTGGAGAGGGACGGAAGAGATAATTAAAATGATATAGCCTGTAGCACTTTGAGGAATTAAAACACAAAAATGAATACAATTTAAAGGTTCAGAACTCAAGGTGGTTGTTGCATTCAGATCATTAAGCGTCGTCTCCTGCACAGCTCTATATTAAACATTACTAATGCAACACAACCACTGTGAAGTCAGGCTAGTCGATCTCAAGGAAGTGTATCTGTCTCCTGCAGGGAAGTGGCGCCATTATTGGGTGAATTATAGGAGGAAAACGCTATAATGAAGCTGAAGGTTTTAATGTTACTGAGACATAAATACGAGTCATACCCTCTTTATATCTAATCCTGCTACTTTTGTCCGCCAGCACCGTTCCTCTCATGTGCTTTAGGACAAGCTTTTAACCGAATAGAGAGCCACCAGACAAGTCTTACATCGTGGTGTTCCACTTGTGTTAGTATAGCCTGTGAGAATAAAAAAGTTATTTTTTCAGATGAAAAACAGATTTGCAAAAGTAACCGAATCCAGTTAGTGCCATGAAGTGTTTGCTTTGATAGATTATTGTATATTTTGTCCTTCAAACATGCTGAAATGCTCTCATTTGCTTGTGACATTATTTTCTTTCAGGTCGAAAAAAAAACTTAGACTTAGACTTAGACTTAGACTTTCTTTATTGTCATTGCACAAAAACATATCACTATATTATGGCAACGAAATTTCGGTCTGAGGCCTCCGGTTTCCAAAAACAAAACTATATGTCCATAAATAAATAAATATTAGATAAATACTAGTCCAGAAGATGTACAAATAAACAAATAAACAGTATTGCAGCTACTGTCTAACATTCAGCAGCCTGACAGCACCAGGAATGAACTATTCCTGAATCAAAACAAAAACAAAACAAGACCCTTTTATTGAAAAATGTTCTCATAGTTGTAGTAGTAAGTAGGTTTTCTAGTTAGGGACTCAAACTAGCAACTTAATCATTGCAGCACCAGCTAGTCAGGATGGTGGCTGTCCTGAAAATAAACCAGTTTGATGTTGGAAGAGTATCTTTGCTCTATTGGTTTTCTCTTTAAGTGTATCACTGAGAGAAGTTGCCGGTTTGGTTGCATGAGGACATGTTCCCAGCTGTCATTCATGTCATAATAAACCTAGATACACCGACTCCAGCTTGCTGCCTCCCACGTGGATTATTGCTTGACAGGATGGAGACTTCATATATCACTGTCTGCACATCCAACATATCCTACCACACTTTTAATTAATAGCCAGCTCTATCTATCAACAGCCCATCTCGGATTAGCGTGCCACCGGGGAAAGGCAAATGGTTTACTATAATTGACAGTGTGGGTGTATGAGTCTTTGACTGTACAGTGGGTTGCATCAGATCACAGCCAGTCCTGCTCCTGGTCTCCATTTGAACACTTTCATCTTGTTAGTTTGATTGAAAAACTGGACCTTCCTCATGGCTAGTTTTTGAATCGGCTCATGAAAGATTCACAGGCGGATAAAAGGGCCGCACTCCTCCACGCTCTAAGACCAGTGGCCTCCAAGCAGGGCCCGCTAATTATCGGCTCTGTGAATGTATTTTGTGAGAGGATTCTTTGCTGGACTTTTAATTGGATTGATAAGGTCCTGGGATTTGTACAAATCTTCCAAATTTTAGTCCAAGTCCACTTAAAAAACATGGGAAACTCTGGTCATTGGTCATTGCTTAAAAATTCACAACAATTTTTTAAAAATTATAATCTGTCCTGTCATTCATTTTTCACCACATGGAATACATTTATTCTATCATGTATGTATTATTCTATATATACCGTATATTTTAAAATAAAACCTCTGATGGGGATAAGTAATACCGTATCTTATCTTACAATAACACTCAGATGAAAGGTATTGCACATGTTGCGGAATGTTCAGTCCTTTTTCAGTCTGACCTTGGTGACATCATACATGTCTCACTAAAGGTCTTGCACCAAAATGTCAGCAGCCAATAAAGAGCAAAGTCGCCATGTACTGTATATAGATGCGTACAATAGTCTCTATAGAAGTGGTTCATTAATTGACAGGTACTGCTTTCTTGCAGTGACAGATGATGATGTTCCTGCACATATAAACGGCAGACACCTGCGCTACGTGTCAGGTTTTTTCCCCCCTTCTTGTTTGATGGCTACTGTGAGGAGACGTAATGTGCCTCAGCTTTGTCAGTCTGTCTTGTCATCTCGCCATCATATTTGTTTTATTCTCGCTTGCTAGCTTAAATTGCCTTATATAAACCATACAGAATGATGTTTTTTTTTCTTGCATTAATTTGCTATGTATGACTGCATTTATATTCAGTCTGGAGCCATGCATTCTATCTTTTTATTCATGCATCTCACATGAGTAAAATGCTATCAGCTGAATAATATGGGAGTGCTGTTGAAAATTGAAAGGGTACATATGGGATGATGCTGCATTCCCACAAAATAATTGTAAGTATTCTGGATCACTGCACTTGTCTTCCCTCTACAGTACTTGCTCTATTTTCTTTCCAAGGTTCTCTTGTTTCAGTTGAACTGAGCTGTTCTCACTCTCTGTCCGTTGTGGCTCTATTGGCATTGATTGTTTCAGTCCAAATATACAGTGTGAATGTGTGTGTGTGTGTCCACGCGCACACATGTATGTGTGTCCGTGCACTTCACCAAGCTCCACTGCATGCTGAGAAAGCAGCTATCTCAAGATTCACTGTAATAGTGTCTACTGTTGGCTGCCTTGAATTGCCATGGGGGATGCACTGTGTTGACTGGTCGGAAGGGATGTATAGGAGACTGGGTAAAGTGAGAGAATATCCCACCCTTTCTCCTCATCATTTGGCCGGATTCAAAATATTATCAAGGTTGGTCAAAACATATTTGATTTATAAACCCAAATAGTTAAATTTAGTATGAGATTTACTTGCATCCATTCAGTCAGATGGTGATATTCTGTAAAATCTATTATTATTAGTTTTACTAGGTTTATAAGTGTCCTTATCTCATATCTAATGGCGGAAGGTCCTTGTGAGATACACTAACCCCCTAAACCTTTTTAGTTCGAGTAGCACTTCCAACTCTACTTCCAGCGCCCACTGTTTGAAGTAGCAACAATAATGCTATATCATGAATGGCTCTTACATATAGCCAGAGTTGGTTCTACTATGTGGGGGCCAGCAGGGGCCAGTGCCCCTCCAAATGTCCCCCATGGCCCATGATTTTATGCGCTTAAACCGGACCTCAGCGTTGTCAATGGAAGTAGCAAGCGATGCACCTAATCGCTGCCGTTGCAGCAGAAAGACTGGTGCAACCTGTTTAACGCTTGCATGATCAAAGTCAAACCATCCAATTTTGAGTGTGCGTATTGAAGGAAGATCACAGTGTTTTATTTTTTATTTTTTTACTCTACTTTTTTGGGGGTTCATTATTGCATGATGTACCAAAGCGCTTTCCTAGTTGGTGGGATCCTCACCGACACTGGCAATAAAGCTGATTCTGATCGTTGTGTGTGCTGCTTTGGAAGACCTCCTTTCTTCTGCTGCTTTCCACCTCATACTATTGTGGAAAACAAGTTCAAGACAAATTACATGGATTTGATATGATGGCTCTCATCCCAACCATAGACTCATGGAAAGGGATGGTTCTATCATTTTGAACCAACTAGGAGGTGCTTGTAGAAATAACTGCCTTTCGAACCAACCAGTAGGAGGAGGAGCCTACTGGTCCATATGAATTGGTGAGATGTTGTTTGAAAACCACCCATTCAATGGCATGGTGTATCGGGTGGCGTTCTGGAGTGGACATAATGTGACATGCACGTTTCAGCAACAACAAGCTGAGAGTAAGTGCTTGGAAATCTCCATGGATGCTGGAGCTCCAAAGCCCTCATGGAATTGGTTCCTATGATAATGAACCTGAGTGAAACATATGTTTGGAAGGCCACAACTGGTTTTCAGTGATAAAAATAAAGAGCTTGTATCTCTGAGCTTGAATTTTGCAAAGATCTGCCAAAACTAACATCAAATATCAAGTTTTTTACTGCATTTTTTGATGCTAATTTGTCCTGTGGTTTAGAATAAATGTTGAGAAAATGTTCTTGAAATGAAAATTTTATTTGAGTATCATTTTGTAGTCGATTATAATGTGCCCCCTTGAATGAACCTCAGCCAACGCTTTGCCCCTACTGTAAAATTTAGCTAGTGATTCTTATTTTTATGGGTTATACATTTACTCTGTAAAAGGAAGTGTTTTTTTGACATGATATAATTTACTGTGTGAGGGAGACATCTCATTGTCAAAAAATGCTGTGAATATAAATGATGAAAATAATAATTATTATTATTAATTGCACTAAAGCATAATTAACTCACAATTAATTGCAATTTTTGAATGTCTTAAATTTAACTTAACAGAAGATTTCCCAGATGTTTTGAATTTTATCAACACAAGAATGGCCAGCGGTGCATTCTTCATGCTTACTACATGAAGAATATTACAAATACCAAGCAAAACAGATACTTTCGTTCTTAAGAATAATCTCTGAGGCACTGAAAAAGGTAAAAAACAGGCTGAAACACAACACATGCCACAGCACAATAACAATGGCAATGTCATTTGGGAGTAATGTTAATGTTTGGATTGACATCTTTAGCTGCGAGGGAGTTTAACTTTCAAGTGTATAAGACTGAACAGTGTATCTAGGCATTTTTAATACAGGCTTGTTCTGGTTCGCAAGTGTTGTTCTCCCTCTTTATTCAACTGAAAGGTGGAGATGGAAAAGACAATCACGCTCTTGCAGCACTTCAGTACAGTTTTATTGCTTATTGTTTCAGCATCATGGCTGCACAGGAAAAACAGAGTGAATGTCTAGATGTCAAGCGCGATCTTTGTAGTGCTTGAGAAAGAAATGACGCCGTGTTCGTTTTCAGGGTAGCAGTGTTGGCGTTGCCCAAATTTTGCTGTCAGGGTCCAGAGTTCTGTCACCATGTAACGAAGAGACTTGCCGTTCTTCGAAGGTCACAAGTCCCAGCAGATGAAGAGTTTTCTTTGCTGGGTGGCTGGACCGCACTTCGACTAGTATCCCTGCTCTTCCATGTTGTGAAAAGCATGGAAGAGCCTCCATCTTTTTTTAGAATGCCTCCGGGACCCATCCCTGGTGAGGTGCTCTGTGCATGTCCAATTGAACTGGGCCAAACCCTGGCACATTAGGGAGACCACGAGTCACCCACTCACCCACGTCTGGCCTTGAGACATCCCGATATTCCCCCAGAGGAGCCGGAGGAAGTTTCTGGCCGGACGGGAGTCTGGGCTGCTTTGTTCCGTCTGCTGTCCTGGTGGTGACCTTAGATAAGCGGTAGCAGATAGAAGGACTGTGGGAGACACACCCACTCAGTTACATACAATAGATCATTGACGCATAACCAGAAATCAGAAAACTTTATTAATCCCAAGGGAAATGTTCGTAACCTGCTCTGTACACAACATATCACAATACAATAGAAATAATATTATAAAGTGCAAAAAGCAGTACAAAAGAGCAAGAAAAAGCATATTCAAGGACAGAGAGAACAGTAAAGATGTGTCAAAGAATCCTTCACTGTAGTTTTTTCAATGCGTATTCATTGTTGTTTGAATTAATGGGAATGAGTTGGCTGTTGCTTGCATGCATCAGAAAATTCAACATTGTCACATTGGCTCAGGAGTTAGAGAATATATATGGTTGGAAAAGAGGCACTATTGTGGTGCTGTTATTATGGTACAGTGAGCTTTACGGACTGAGTGTCGTGGATGTGAGACCTTCCCCACTGAGTGCAGGTGTGTGCTGGAGTATTGGCAAGACAAATTGCTCTGTGAGGGAGAAGCACAAGAAGCTTCACACCGTGTGCACACACAGTAGGGGAATACCCTATACATTGTTTACAGTATGTACAGTCTGCGCTGTTTAATAGGCATCCCTGTCGCTCCATTTGGTTCCTCGACAGAACGACAAGCTCGCGAACACGGGCCTTTAATAGCGGGAGCATGTTAATCAGTATGCTTCAATGGACACTCCAAAACATGAGTTGCCTTCAGCCTGGTCGCCTGCTGTGTCTGATCATGGGGGTTTCAAAGAGACCCGGTAAAGGTCGCCGTTTCTTACCTTGGAAGTAAAGTCTTCTGCAAAGTTTTGCTCGACCCTCCAGCATTTAAGTCGAACCTCTAGCTGTGGTGTATTTATATCAGAGCGGAATGAAACAACGTCTCCCAGAGCAACCCAATTAATTTGGACACATGCTGCCATGTGGGGCGGTGGACGGAATTTAAGTGGAAGTCAACCAAGGCTAGCCGGCAAACCTTGCTTCATTGTGGTGGTCTGTTGTGTAGGTGGATGAGAGCACTACAGACCAAAGAGGAAACAGTAATTAACACTGATCTCACCGTGTCACTTTTTCTCACCTCTTTCGTTTCTATGGAGCCCAGAATCTTTTTCTCTATAGTGAAGCACATTCATTCATTCCTCAGGTGCAAACATGCATTTCTTTTTTCCTCAATGAAGCCTGTCTCAATGTGCCTTGTTTTGTTCCAGACAGACACCTGGAGGGATCATTACGCCCCATATTTGTGGTCTACCTGTTACCAGTGGAATTGAACCAATGTGTAGGTTGTTCACTACACTAGCAGGAAATGCACATTTTTTGTACTACCACTAACCAACCCAAGCTTCATTTCTTGTTTTTGGTAACTGACGTCTCCTCTCTCTAGCTGATACTGCACAAAGCGGTAGCAGTAGTTTTTACTTCCCCAGAGAGCAGGAAGCTAAGTAATGTACACTTGCTTCCAAAACTTGAACCACAGTACCACATCTAGTCACACGCTTGTCATAGCAATGTTTTTTTTTTCAGGGTCAACCATCATTTCCTCATCTGGTTTCTGTTAGGTAACTTGGTGAGGTTGTTAGTGGCCAGTTTGTTATCTTGGAAACCAAATTGCGCAAAATGAAAATGTGCCAGTTTTTTTTCCCCATCACTGAATGCTTATGGTTTTAAACTTGGCAATCTTTAAAAAAAATCTCTCCAATGCTGAGGTCCACATTGTGTTTTACACATCATCTGAAAGGTTTCCTGGGAGGAGACTTGATGCACCTCCTCCCAAAGACATGTTGAATTTGCTGCTTTATGTGAACCACTGTTTTCAATTTTGCAAAAGTTAACAAGAGCCAATGAATATATTTTAGACACAAAATATAATGTATTTTCACTAGGGTTGAGCGATAACTTAACGTACACCAAACACACTCTCCACTATGACAATTCTGCAATCTCACGATAGATTCGATAAACTCGCTGCATTGGACCTGCACCTGCGTGTACATGACGAGACCGCGATGACGCACTGCGCTCTCCAGCTCCGTGGCATTCGACAGCCGACACAGCGTGTGACAGTTGTGGAGAGTGTGGCAGACTTTGGTTCACAATCGTAGTTTTAAACGTATTATTTGATAATGACACGGGTCGACTCAGAGTCTCTGGATCTGTCTTTATTTAATCTTCAATAAGGCCATGGAAAACAACCATTTTAGGAGAGAGAATTGTGAAAAGGTTTTTCATCACACAAGACAAAGAACTGACATGTTTGTATAATGATTTCGAGAATAGAATATGACTAAATGATCATTTATTCACTTTATTTCTAACATTTCTTCAATAGCATCTAGGAAATGTGTCCAGACTGCTCCATAGTTAAAGTAATCTGTTCAGAGACATTAGATACCGCAGACAGACGGCTCAATTTTGCTGAATTTCTCATCTCTAAAGTTAGTTAACTATTATATTTAAACATAAATAAATAATGATGTTGGAGACAAACTCCACTAATAAGTTTCATCATAAAACAGTTTCAAGAGAGACTATAGTGTGTACAACACATAGTATAGAATGGAAATGTATTTATTGTGATAGTTATGGTTATCACCGAAATAATATTTATTGCGATAATTTTTTTGGTCCATATCGCCTATACCTAGGTTTCACCAGCATCTCTGTTACATTTTGAGATTTTCAGAATAGTGTTTGTGTCTTTCAGGCCGGATTAAATATTCACAGAGGGCTGTGCAAGTGTCCTTCCAACCATCTGCATATCGCTGCTGCCAGCCTGATAGGATGTTGTTTATCACCCTCCCTGATTTTTTAAATAATCTATTTAGCAATACCCTCAATATGCTCTCTTGTTCCTGCCGCCTATCAGAGCAGCTGTCCGTACACATGGAGGAGGGAGCCAAGCATAACGCTTCTTTGCACTGCTGCTAAATTCAATTAAATTTACAGGAAGGGAATCGCTTGATTATGAAGCTGCTCAACACACCCCTCCGTTTCCCTCTGTTGTGTGCATCCATGAGTGCACCGCACTAGGAACAACGTTAAGAGCTGAATGGGAAGGAATGTGACATAGCGGCGCACGGTGCCTGTCTGTTGGTTAATCCATATGGGCGCTTCGCTAATTAAATCCAGCAGCTCAAGCATTTACACCACTGTCTGTCTGACTTGGTGCTAAAATGTTGTTTGTGTTCTGTCGGATGGCGAGACGGAAGTTGCGGCCGACAGACTTTTTTCTGTCCAAGTTAGAGAAGGGACTTTGAGTTTGTGAAAGTCCAGAGTGTTGATTTTAATGGAACATTTGGAATGGCTGCCAACAATGTGGGCGGTCACAGATTGGAGGATCGCAGAGGGGGTATCATGTAATGGGAGGCCCCCTGACTGAGTCTGCCTGAGTTCCCTCTACAGACTGCTTGTCTCGTCTGAAGTCAGTGCCCCTCTCACCAATTTCCAAGCCTTATCAAATTTATACCGTTAAATGTGTGCTGTCTTTCACCCCTGACCTTATCAATCCCTCTGGATTCATTTCAGGCCGTTGCTCCGCCAGAGATGAATATGTAATTGTGTTCTGAGCTACGGTGGAATGGTAGGTTCGTTCTCTGGGGGTCTCTGCTCTATCTTGGTCAGGAACATTGTTTTGCATTGTTATTCCAACCAGTTGAGTCACTTATTCGATTTGGTCCACCATGATTTTGTGCCAGTCTGTTTGCCCTGTTGGGATGCTGCGCGTGGATTAGTCAGTGGTGCTTTGGAAGGTTCACTTGTTGCTTTATTGGCATTTTGTTAACAGGGTAAAGATTTATGGGCTCTTGCCTCCCATGCTCTGTGCAACAGATAGATAAACAAATCGCGAGCAGCTCTATTTGTCACTGCCAGAGCTCGCCTGGGTTGCAGTACACCTGTGGATTGCTTAAGTGTTCTGAGATGTCACAGTTTGTTGTCCAACATTTGCCTCGACAAATACACCCTCTTTGTGAGTCCAAACTACCTGTAATTATTAGCAGTTTAAAGAGTGGAGTATTTCAGAGGCACCATCCTTGGTGAAAAGGTGGTCAAAGATCTTTAGTGGAAGCTTAATCCTTCAAGGCTGTGTGCTGTTATTCTCATTAACTAAAATATGACCCTTGTTATAGAGTATTAGAATATTATGTATTCTTTTTGCAAAGAAAAATGTAGCTCATGCATGCTGTATTTGAGTGTAAAGCTGATGAGTGAAAATATATCTGCCGTCTTATTGAAATGATCTCTAATGTGGAGCCTTGCTGAATGTGTATTGTTGTGGATCAAGTTCCTTATGTCTGACCTGACAATTCTTACTATCAAACCCCATTAATATACCTTGAAGGTAGACTTCCTCAGTTTGAGCTCACTTGAATATGTGAAAAAAAATGTGTTCATAGTTGTTTACAATGAAGGTATTCGTAACAGACAGAACAGGCAGTGTTAGTCCTTTGTCTGGTATAAAGCGTATTCTAGGTCTGAGACAATTGTACTTCGAACCCGATGCAACTTTCTTGAATTAGAAGAGAGACGTTTAGGCAGAGAGACAAAAAAGCCACAGTGCTGGAGTGTGGTTTACCCTGGTATTCTGCTGACATGGGATCCATTAGAAGATTTTATGGGGGTTGGGTGGTGTAAGTAAATGTACGCCAGGACTGGAAGAGAACAGTGTGGTGGGGAAAAGTTAGCAAGACTTTATAACAGATTTAAGAGGATATTTAAAGGAGGAAAGAGGGTGAGGAGTCATGAGAGATGATGTGATCACTTAGCTGAGACAAAGAAGATGAGAGGAAGCAGAGTTTGAAGATGGGAAAACCAAGAGGGAGCTGAAAAGTGATGAGGGCACACAGTACGTGCAAGCAAAGACATAGTCAGTGGGGGGGTTGATTCAGAGAATGTTGCGCTGAGAGAGACGCATAGTGGAACTAAAAGAATACGTAATGTAGCCTCTGCCTCTATACTAGGGTGACCTTGCCGCTTTAAAACAATTTTCAAGGCTGTTTTTTTTTTTCACTTCTCAACCCCCTTGAGTCGTCTTATTTGGTGGAGGACTGAGCGAGTTTATGGAATACATCCCTGTAATGATAAGGCTCTGCCTGTACACAGGGTGATCGTCCCAAATGATACCCTCCACCCCTGTCATCACTGGGGTGCTGCATGCCAGTCAGAATGGCATCGTTGGGAAAATTAAAAACACCTGGAATCTTCTCGAAAAGTGGGTACAAATATCTGCACTGCAATGTTTGCAGCCGCGTGGAGGCAGCATTGTTTGTTCCAGAGATTAATGGAGTTACGAAAATAGTCGGTTGGAAGAAGGCATGCTTGGATTGCCAGTCATTTCGTGATGCTCCTCCAAGATCCCCCAGCGCCTTCAATTTTCCGCGAGCATCTTACATGCACAGTGTGTAGAACGTGTCCACTCTGTATATGCATAACCCCAACATCAAAGAGAATGACCTATCAAAGACTTGCTCTCTGTAGTTTGTGTAACCGTGTTCTTCACTCTTTTCTGTGCATATCGTTTTTGAGCGGTGGGCTTCCCCCTCCCCCACACCTGTCCATTGACTTGCCTCTTCAGAAAGACAAATTACCCAGTGGGCTGCACTTTTAGCCGAGCTTTCTGTACGATAATCAATTGGAGAATGGGTAAAAAGAGAGGGCTAGAGAAACGTGAAATTATTCATCAGGGTCTCTCCGTTGCAGAGCTGCTGAGGTGGTGTGGGGGATGGTCGGGGCTTCCACGTTCCTGTGAGATAATTGGGGAGCGGACTAAAAAAAAAGCGGAGAGGTGGAGTATAGAGTGAGCGAGCAGTGGGTGGAATGAAAACGAGGCAGAGGTGAGGAGTGCTGGCTGCCGACTGTACTGATCAGAGGGAAGCATGTTGTTGTATTTTTGGAAGTCTCCAGACAGTGTTTGGTTTGTCGTCCCAGCAACGTGCAGATACACACAGTGGGAAGAAGGATAGGCAGCTGTGGCTGGCGACGAGTGAAGAGGATGTGCGGATAGAGGGAGGAGGATGATTTGATGAAGTTAAAGAACTCCAGAAAAAAAGGAGGAGAAATGAGTGTGGCTGTCTCATGTGGCTGGTGTCTCTTCAGAGACCTCCTGTTTCTTAACAATTAAAGGAGACTGCCTCAGCGTGATCCTCACAAGCTGATGTCTCAAACCACTGCTTCCTAATTCCAGCATGTTGCTCACAAAGAGCGTATACCGTCCCGCGATTTTCATGAAGTGAAGTGATCTCTGTGTTTATCTCCTTTAAATTACCTTGATTATCCCCAACAACTTGCATTTGTTGTGCTCTTATCTCCGTTGTCCCCTGTGCTGCTGTAACGACCCGATTTCCCCAGAGGGATCATTAAAGTTTCATCTTTCACCCCTCATTCATTTCCCTTTCCCATTCATTCCTCCCCAGAGCAGTCTGTCCAAACCAAACAGCCTTGTCGTTATGCTCGATCCCCAGCCTTTACGTGATTTGTGATGCTTGTTGACTTAGTCTGCTCATGCCTCTCTGAAGCCAAATAGTTGTGGATTTACCTGCTTAAAAAGACAGACACAAATTGTATTGAAATTCAAGACTACCATTTCCTCTGTTGAACATGTTTGGCTACTGTAACACTTACCGCCAAAAATAACAGATCAGGAAACTGGGTTGGGTTTTACTTGCTTTCTGTTGCGTGTTTTCCGGTCAGTACAGGTTATTGATGGAGTACCCTAGATATATAAAGCTGGTCAAAGTGAATAAAAAAATCTTCATAGAGCTACAGGGTCTCCAAGAAAATCTTCTATTGCGCTCAGTGGTTAACAGTTTTAGCTGCATTTCACATTTGCTAGGAAAGAGGCAGCACCAAAGCAGGAGAAAGTATTCACAAACGGTTCTTATTACTTACACAGTAATGGTACTGGTTAAACACTTTACTACTTTGCTAGTTTCAGTCATTTAACCCAACGTTTTCATTTAATTTGGACTGCATGGGTGAAGAGATTGTGTTTGCCTATAACCAGTAATGATCCTCTGCCATGGCAATTTCTTTTGTATTGTCACTCCTCATGACAGCCTGAATTCTTTCATCTCTGCTTCTGCGTCCTGTCTTTGCTCCAAACAAGCACGACTTTTTCTATTTTATATAATGTCCTGAAAACGCTTGTGTTTATTAGTAACCAGTTTCAACTGAAGCATACGCATGGATGGATACTCGACCTGTGATTCTGCGTCTCTTAGCGTATCCATCAGCACTGAGAGTCCAGTGTATAACATGGTGTCAAATGCAGCCTTGGAGTCTTGTCACTCTGCTATCTGTTCCTGCTCTGTCAGCATCTTTCTCCTCTGCAATAATGTAATTTTGCCTGGCAGAATAAAAAGCATTGTTGTCTTGTGGTGTGGTTCCCGCTGCACAATGTGCGCCTGTCAGTCAGTGTAATGCGGCATGGAACATAATGCCACAGTCCCAAATATTTTTTGTGAAAACGACTCGTGATTGTGTCTGGTGTCAGAGCCCTCATCCCGCTCAACCCCTTTCTTTTTACACTGTGGTTCTGAGGAGCGTTACATACCTGCCAGAGCGTAGGCTGTCTCCAGGGCCCTAGGATGTTTCTTGATTGATGACAGGAGGAAGGAGAGGGCACCTGAGGGTACATTATGATGCGAAACATAGCAGTGACTGTGAGTGCGCAGCTTGTGAACAGCATTCTTGTGTGCCATTAGTTGGTTTGCAGCTTCACCTTTGCATAAAGAAAATAACCACATTGTCGGATTCATTGTGCACTTTTTTTCTTTGTTTCTTTGTGTCTCTGCTTCTTTCTCTTCGTGTAGTTCCTCGCCTAGCTCCCGTTTCTCTTTGTTAAAACACATCGCCCTCCCCGCTGGCGCTAGCTCGTCCTCATCTGCTTCAGCTTTCTTTGTGACCTGAACACACTTCTTCCTTGGAGCATCTTTTCTGGGTTGCACTTATTATCGCTTCATTTCTTTCACCGACCATGTAGTTTTCCAAGTACATACATTTTTGTGTTAAACAGTCAACACAAGACCACTTTAGCTTTAAAGTCAGTGTTTCTTCCAGAAAATATTCTTTTTTGTCTTGTTTTTTTTTCTTTGAAATCCAGAAAAAAGGTCAGGAAGTGTGTTCCCTGTTTTTATTCACACAATGACACACTGGAAATCAACTATGTTGAACACGTCACCAAGGACACATAGCTTCAAGAAAGCTTCATGTATGAGCTTCAGCGTCTGCCTTCCTTTTGCCTTCATGTCAATGACTGTCCCTAATGATGTAAAGTCTTATTTTTGCCCTGAATTAAAAACAGTCACTGACGTAGCGAGGCGCACACTTCTCTTTAAGCCTCCCTTCCATATTTTATCAACTATTTAATGTCCCCAATTAGTCAGTCAAACACTGCCAACGTTTTGCTGCGATGCAGTCTCATTGAAATGGTAATGCCACTATCTCAAAGTCGTTCATTCACAGGCTCCTAAGTGGATTTATTCATGACAATTTACTCTTCTCGTGCAGGATTACACTAATGAGAGGGTTAAAGGGTACAGTGTGTCTGGATGTGTGTGGTTTGGCGCTGCTTTTATGTGAGGGACTCTTGCCCTGTAGAGGCAGGGTCACGCTTCTAATGCAACCAGCTTTATCCGACAGAAGGGCCCTTACTGGCTTTTATTTTCTTTTCCCGTTTCTCCTTCTTTATGTAGTTGCTATGTATTTCCTCCAAAAGTTGTCATAATGTCTCTGCCAGCATTATACTTCATACGTTTTGGCATTATTTATTTATTTTCCCAAGAAGCATTGGCCAGATAAAATGCAGTATTTGCACAACTTTATCACACTGATCACAGTGATCATTGCTTACTACAGGACGATGAAAGAACCATGATGAAAACTGCCTTATTATTTTGTGACATAAAAAGCAATTCTACATGGTGCTGCAAAAAAGAAAGATATGGCCCAAAGTCATTAAAGTGAAGTTACTGTAGTAGTATAAGTTGTACTAATATTTTCTGGTGAAATTCAAGAGAGTATATTGGTGACCGAATGAAGATGCTGAGGTTCTCTCTGGGAGTGAGCAGGATGGATAGGATCAGGAAGCAGTAGATCAAAGGGACAGCACATGTCAGGTGTTTAGGAGACAAAGTCAGAGAGGCTAGATGGAGATGGTTTGGACATGTACAGAGGAGAGAGAGCCAGTACATTGGTAGGAAGATGTTGAGGTTGGACCTGTCAGGCAGAAGGTGGAGAGGAAGACCAAAGAGGAGATTTGTGGATGTGGTGAAGGAGGACATGAGGTTTGAGATGGTAGGGTGAGGTGGAGAAAGATGATCTGCTGTGGCCACCTCGGAAGGGAGAAGCTGAAAGAAGAAGATATTGGTGACCGGATATGCGGGTGTATTCAGGTGTATGCCATTATAATATAGCTTAAGGTAAAATACTGTACATGAATTCCCAACACTGTAAAAGATATTCATAAAAGGCATGTTAATGGTACAGTCAAGCTGTTGACCAAACTTTCAAGAAGAATGTTGTCCACCATCGTGTTGACTGTGTTTGCAATGTCACAGCCTGCAAGTGTAAACTGAGTAATGGCCCGTCAGTTCTTCACACCGCTGCCGTCTTTTGCCTCACTCTTAATACATGCTTTTTCTACATCACAAAACGCTGTAGTCAACTCACTTTTTAGGTTATTGAAAGACATGACAACAATAATCTTTCCATATTTTCAGGAAATTTATCGAACCAATCAGGTGCCTGGATTAGAACTTAGTAGTAGTAGTTTGATAATTGAGAAGGCTGTCTTTACATCCTACAGTCAGTGGTGACAACTGGAGGCAATGTCCCTGTGAGACTTCAGTCCGGGTTCATGGGTGTTGATTTGCTAATTGCTTGCCGTGACATTGTCTGAGGTCAAATTTCACGAGTCTGAACCAGAGATTGCTCAGTAAGTAAAGCAAGTGTTCATGTAACACCTTGGGACACGACTCTGATTCTTAATAATTTCTTTTTTTATTTTTTAAAATTGTATTTTTTTAACGTCCAATACCTCAAGTGTGACAGATCAATTCTTCAGCAGAGCTCGTAGCTAATAAAAAGAAGACTTTCATTAAGTCAGAATCCTGGGCTACAGGCCCTATCCCTGCTGGGGGTCAGATCTCCAGGGATGGATGTCTGCAAAGATCTTTGTATGTAGGTCATTGGGCCGAGAGCTCAACAGCCCACAGATATTGCCTCATCACTGCTGCCATTTCAACTGGTTTCTGTCAAGACCCTGTCACACAACTCTCTCTATCCTCCTGTCCGTCCCTTATTAGTGCCATCCCAGAAGGCATTGTTTTCTTCTGCAGACTCGACTTCCTGTGATGCCAAGAGATGTCTAGATTATGACAAGTGTCTGCCTCTTAGCCAAATAAAAACGTTCCTAATGATTTCAGTCCCAGCACCTCCATAATGACTCCTGTGCTGCATGAACAACGATAGTCAACATTCGACAGTTAAATTATAATGCAATGATGTCAGCGCTGCGATCAGGTCCTTATTATATTTTGGAACAAGCTAGACAATCTGCAAGGGAAACTGGTGGCTTGGGGTGGTTATGGTTACACACACATGGTTTTATTTTGCGAGTGATTTAGTTTTAAGTCTGTGATCTGACTCTGAACCAAACAGTGGTCTACTGTGACAGAATTTGGATAATTTTACCGTGCTATAGTCCCTACTGAACCTTAGCTGAGATATGAAATGATTTATTCAGCAGGCATTTCGATACGAAGATTCATTTACTGATATATGGTTGAGTGTTTGGCTAACTCGCTCTTGCCAATGTTGCCGCCCGATATCAGTCTTGTTTAGTAGTATTACTAAACAAAACTACTAGGACTGTATGTGTTTTAGCAGCTTCAGATGGCGTTATTGCAATTTTCTTAACTTACAGTGTCAATTGAAATTTGTTTTCACATATGTAAATTGACAAGAATGACATTTGAGTCTGACTGTTAAACCATATTCCCAGTTCCAAGTGGAAGAAACGCAATCTTACAGAGTCAGCGACAGGGCTATAGAACTATGCATCATTATGGAGTATGGAATGATCAACTATTGCCTAGAAAGTTGATTCTGTTGAACTAGAATATTAAATAAATGTAAAATTTGTCTTGCACTAAGCGAGGACTGGCATCATGCTTTGAAGACATCACTGGAGTAAGATCCTGTTAATGCATCAACTGGCTGCTTATAAACAAGCTCATCCGTCCATTCAGCGTCAGAGGAGAAATGATGTGAGAACTGTTGTGTGGTGGCTGGTGCCAGTGAGCATCCCAACAGAGGAATGAGATGAGAAATAGGTGAAGCAACATGAAAAAACAAGGCACAAGTGGCAACCATTGGCACCATGGCAGTCCTCTGCCGCCATCATTTCACTGCTCTGCTGGAAACTTCTGGTGGGAAAGTTCATCTCAAACATTCTGTAACAGACTTCACTACCCATAGTTTCCAAGTATAAAGAAATAGCACCCTCTTCATGTACAGAGCTGAACCAATCATTCACCCTCTGAGAGTAATTGTGTTCACAGTGACGTGATTTAATTCAAAATAAGTCGGTTTACATGAGCATTGTCAAATAATTCAGTTCTTTGCTGATATTGCTGGCAACTTCTTCTGCTTCAGCACTTGTTCAGAGAGTCGCTTCCTCCAGTTACCTCACGTCTAGATGGCGTTGGTGTGTTAGGATCACTGAGCATTGCACTGGTCTGCATCACAATGTAATTTATGGCAGTGTATGGGAGCAGAATTGTATTTACATTCTTGGTATTCACAGAATTAAAACAATTGTGTCTTGTTCGATTGGAACTCAGTCAGGCAGATAAAAAGATAATAAACTCTTAAACCGCCTGAGTGAGGCAACCACTTAAATACAAACATTTCAAATTATATCTTTATGTGGTAGCTGATTTGAATATGTGACGCTTCATTACTGAAGAAAAAAAGGTACACGATAAACCCACTGTATTCCTGACCAAGTGGTTCTACAGTATGTGGATATGGGTACCACTCTGTACAGTATTCTATTGCTGATGATTCAAACCTCAATAACTTAGGTGTCAGTGGACAGGTGTCACGTGTGCTCTCTTAACCGCAATACTCTGGAAGCTTTTTATCAACGACACATTGAACTTAACTGGCAAACACTATCAAGAGAGGAAGCTTTACTGTGATTGACAATGATCTTAACCCTATCAGAGTAGTTCATCCGCTGTCTCTCCTCCACCACTAATTCTTTGAATCATCCTCATTTCTGTCTCCCAGTATCTGCTGTCTCCTTCATCCAAGAAGTGTTTTTTTCAACCTCTATCTCTGGCTTTTCTTCTTTTAAGAGGACAGAAGGAGATTAAATTTGATGTAATGCAATCCTTTTAGCTGGTTGTCCTCTCTTGAGATAGTTTACTGAATGTACATCAACAGGATTACGGTGTCAGTGGGTCTGAGAACTACTGAACCTATTTGCTCACGCTACACTGTTATATGATGTTGTCCATTTTTTTGAAAGGCCAATGCTGTTACACTATTAGACAGTGAAAATGCAGGTCTGAAGGGGAAGATCCACTGTCTTGTAATAGGTGTTTTTTTGTTTTTAATTTGAAGGATTGTAAGCAATACGTTGCATACGTTTGTATGCAACTGAGACAAAAGGCATGCAAGCTGTAGTATAAGTATGAATGTCCTTTCACTGTACGCACCATTCCTAAATAATGTATCCCTGTGAGTGCCTGTGTTAAATAAATTGGCTCAGCAAACACAAGACAGATTTATGATTCTGGCTGAAAAAAATGTTTGCCTCAGAACCTTATTTGAGTAATAATGTTTTTTTATGGAAAATGAAATTCAAATAAGGGAGCTCTGGGAGGACAGGCCAGGAATTTGTGTTTCCTTTATGAGCAATGTGCTTTGTATTCTAGATTCTTGTGTGTTTGACGAATCTCATGTGCCACATTGTAATGAGACAAAGATAATATATGAAGCCTAATTTGTATGTGTTAGACCTTCCATTGTTATTGGATTTGCCCGGTTGCTATTCATAATACATTATTGGCTTCACTTGGAGAGGGTGTGGAGCCCACTGGACTCCCCTTCTTTGTGTGTGTGTTTCCACGAGACTGCCTGTCTTTGTGTGTGCGGCATCCATAAGTGTGTCTCAGTCTGCCCACCTAAACATGAGCTGGACGTATTGAATTTACTGAGGAGCAGCTGCTTCTCCTGCAGCTCTCTGTCTCCCTAGACTTCTGGTAGAGCAAGCGAGGATAGGATAGCGAGCAGCAGGGGAACAGTTAAGGTAGAGGTCAGGAAGAAGATTGTGAGAAGAAAAAGTCAAGGATTTCATATCTGCCCTGCAGATGATTGCTGCGATTTTCACCCTGGCTTCGGGTATTTATTATTTTTATGAATTTTTGACCCAGAGCTGTGGGATGATTTCGTCTGAGACAGCCATTTCAAACCGACTATCTTTCCAGATTGGGAAGACATTAAGTCTTCAGGAGCCGGCAATACATGCCAGTGCTTATTTTGACTTAATACTGGCAATAACTGCAGTTGTGAGTGCTGCAGAAGGAAACCATAATTTCAGCTTTTAGCGCGTCACTTTTTTCCCCCCGTGTTGAACTACTTACATGTTTCTTATATGAGTAAAACTGTTCCAGTGTGCATTAAATGCCGATTTAACTGGTATTTCAGGGATGATAAGCAAGTAGTCATTTTTCATACAGAACCGTTTTGGTCGGCCTGAAAAACTCCACTGCAAGCATGGAAGCAGAACCTAAATGTTCCAGTATGAAATGTGTGTCAGACACTGTATGCTCACTGAACAGTTAAAGGAGTAAAATCTGTTCTTTGCGTGAAAGCCAAATGTTTTCCCCCTCTACAGAAGTGCTACGATCAAATAAAACCCATGTTCTTAGATTTCAGTTGTACAGTTCCTTCAGACGACCACTGGTATTAAGTGCTCGATACACACAAACTCCAGGCCAGTAGACACTCTAAGTGATCATTCAAAGAGGCTAGTGAATAACTCGCTGTGATGTTTATAGACTTTCACAGGAGCACCAATCTCAGCCTGCGTTTTCAGTCATTACCTCGAGTTCATTGTCTGGCTAAGGAATAAAATGTTCATACACTAGAATTCAGCTGGTTACTTCACTGTACTGCTCAGCTTAGTGAATATCTGTATGACAGTTCTGCACAAGACTGAAATAAACCCTTACAGCACAAAAAACAAAATGATATTTGGTGGTTGTCTTGTCAAATGAAAACAGAATTCCTGTTATTTGCTGTAGTGTTTTCACCTGTTGAATGGAAAACTACCATGCAAGTTGGTGCCATAAAAGAATACCAAGGGAATAAGAATCTATTATTGCTATTATTTTAAATTGGATTATTTGACAGTCTGTTGCTGGATTTCCTTGGTTTGAATACATTTATGTGTCAATTGTGTCCCCCCTACTGTATGTAATTCAATTTCATAACCAGTGCTCATTCAATAAAGTCTTGGCCAGCGATGTCTGCTACAGTTCTCTGCCTGTAATTGTATTCCTTGTGCAGCAGGACTTTGATGTCTAAATCATGTAGCAGGAGGAGTGTCACGTGCTACGTGGTAGGTCTCACTTCGCCACATTATCTGATGAGGGCACTATGTCCACAGCATCCTACTCCCTCGTCTGTGGGGATACGCTGTGTTACTTTTTGGTGAGTCCTGTTGGACACCGTGGAGAGGATTATTGGAGCTCTCCTGCAGTTGGCCTTTCAAGATCTGGCTCAGACACCAGAGGACTAACAACAAGTCAGAGGCTGTCAGATCCACGGGTTGTGAGGCCGGGGGCTGAGGCTTTGAAGTGGGCCAAGAGATTCTCATCTGGGGGATCAGATAGGGGGAAAAGACAAAAGACAATGGAGCAGAGCTACAGCCAAGCGGGGAACCCAGTTTGGGCTTTGGGATGTAATTTTGTTTTGGGGCATCTAGGATGTGAAAAGCCTGAAAGTAGAGGGTTGCCTGTCTAGTTCCCTAAACTTGTTCTTTGCATTCTACATTTTATTATATATTTGTGTGGCAAGAACTGTCCACACCAATGTCACTTCCCTCTTGTTTCCTTCTCAAATGATGCCTCATTATTTTGCTCCCTGGAGACACTCAAATCACCACCCTTGACTAATGGGAAGATCTGTTGATAAAACAATGTTATGAATTGGTTCTGGCTTGAAAAAAACTGCTTAGCCCAGGCATCCAAACCTAATCTTTTCCCAGATTTATATCACAATATAAACATATTATCATGGGGACATAGCACAAAAGAGTATTTTTGGTGATGTGTTTTTGCGTCCTCCTTTGAGAATATCAACAGTGACACAGCAGTCCGTGTCACATTTGCGCCTGGTTTCGCAAAAAGTTAAGGCTTCTGAGCCTCCAGGTAAAACTAAAGCATTATTTGTTACAGTGGGCACTTGCCTCTCAAATAGAAGCACATCACTTTTTGTGTATTTGTGTATCATCACTGCCAGCTTTTGTGGCACCATAGTCTCATCATCCATGGTGGTTGGCTGCTATTCCTTCCCAGATTGCTCTACCATTTTATCCTTGTTGTCGGCATCATACACCATTATCCCGTCCTTGTAGAATAACTAGATACTTGAGTCCAGGTAAGAAAATTGGGCTCCCTCACACGACTCTACCACGGCTCCCTATAAATCTTAAGCATCACCAAAGTCCATGTCCCCGCTGCTGACTTCTATAATAGTTGCCATGGTTGGCTCTTTTTCCATTCCCCTTTCATAAATGTATTCTTGAAAATCTAGTGAAGAATGTCCAGCTTTTTGGGGCAGTAGCACCAAGCGGGAGTTCATTCAAGGTCTTCAGGTGAAAGTGCCGCCATAAAAACAGCTTTCTTAATCTTTTAAATTTGGCAACTTTTCCAACAAAACATATTCTACTGATACAGACTTCGTCCATCACAGTCTTAGTGTGTAGCTTTTGATCATAGCCTTGCATTAAAGACAATATGTCACTCAACATTCTACACCAGAAAGGTAGCTTAGCTGTTCAAGGATTAAAGCTCTTTTATGGACGCACCTTGCTAAATCTGTCCATAGCTTTTGCTACGTCGAGGTGGCACTCTCGGTTACAAAAAAATAATTTGAGGTTTAATCGAAATAGTTCAAAGCCAGAAAAATGGGACACTGTTTCATAAAACCTCCTATCACTAGTATTTGGTCCAGTAAATAGATAAACGAACATTGTTCCTTAAAATCCCTTCCCTAAAATCAAGTCACTTTATGTAAAGTGTTCCTGGATTTTCAATCTCCTATGGAGACATTAGTGCTTGGTACAACAGGAAAAACAGATGTGTGACCGGATGGTTATTTAAATTCTGAGATAACATCACTCAATCGATCAACATAAAGATATACACACATCTGTACACACTGTACACACAGTTGTGATGGTCTCACTTTCTTCCTGTCTGGAGTAATCTCAACCATGTTTTTGCGTCCCACGAGGAATGTCTTTTATCATGTGACACGGGTGGTATTGGTGGAGTTGGGGAGGGGGGCAGTCAGACAGCTGTTTCCCATCAGTGCTCAACTGTAGGCAGCCCACTCTCTCAGCCCTGAGGTTCACTGTGGAGCGGAGCGTCTGCACTGAGCACAAATACAGGCAGGGGCCACAATACTACCAATTACGGGGTCACCCCAATTTGTTTTCCCACATCCATAGCACTCATCAGGAGTTTGGGACTTTGTTGGGCTAGTGTCATGCAGAAATCCACGGCTCGCTGTCAATGGGATTCTGCCATCTGGGAATGGTTATGCTGTTTTCCCACTTGTTTCCTGTCTTTTTGCCTCCAACCTTTGTTGAGTTGTGATCTGTTATTCAACGCATGGATTCTGTCGTTCAACACTA
Source organism: Synchiropus splendidus (assembly GCF_027744825.2). Lineage (NCBI taxonomy): Eukaryota > Metazoa > Chordata > Actinopteri > Syngnathiformes > Callionymidae > Synchiropus > Synchiropus splendidus. The sequence goes on from NC_071350.1 coordinate 4,040,658, forward strand.
TTTCGAACACTGTCTTAAAATGTCCACACGACAGGCTTCGCCGTTTTGCTTCCATATGCGATGGGCTTCCTCATTTGAATAATAATTCCATTGAAGTCATAGCTTGTATAGACACACACGTAGGTGTGTACGGTGCATATTTTTTCATTTATTACTGGAGGACGGGTCAGTGGTGGTCAGATGTGCTGAAGCAGTTTGCTTTACAAAATTAATTGAACAAATGTTCTGATGCGTTAAACATATAATTGTATCCAAAGGTGAAGGCTTAGCTTTTAATGGGACATAATCCATGGTTTCAATTGTTTTTTAAGAAAGTAAAAACATGCCTAGAATTGAAATGTTCATCTATTAAGAGCCTTGTTTTGAATGTCAATTGTAAAACTGTCCAGGTCAGCTGAGCTGGTCTCAAATTGTAACTTTATGTGTGTGGTACAGAATGTTTGATGCCTAATTGTGCTAAAAAATTCATATGCAATGACTAAAGTGTCGGCATTGAATTGAAGGTAATGATATTATTTTACTTGCTCTACTGTACGTAGTAACTATTAAACAATAGGAGGAAACATGGATGCTATATTATATCCCTAACAATCCAACTGAGAGTACATGCATATCCAGTTTTGAGTGAAACATTTTCGCAAAATGTTCCTTCTGTAAGCATGTTCTCTTGCTCTCTGCTTTCCAGTTTTACGTGATGACTTCAGACAGAACCCTGTTGATGTTATGGTCGCCGTGGGTGAGCCTGCAGTCCTGGAGTGCCAACCACCGAGGGGACATCCTGAACCCACCATCTCCTGGAGGAGAGATGGCTTGAGCTTGGACGACCGAGACGAACGAATCACAGTAAGACGAATATCTAATCACTTCCACTGCTTTACTCATTTCTTCGTCCTCCTCAGCTCATGAAATGAAATAAAAAGCAGGCAACAGAAAGAAAAATACATAACTCAAACAAACGACCAGGCGTCAGCGTCACGGGTGATTTCATGTGTGTTCAAGTGAATGTTGGGTTGTCTACCTTGATACTTATGTTTGTGCCAACACACCGCTGCCTGTGTTAGCACAGAGTGACAGGTAGTGTCTCTCAGGGGTGCAGTGATGGACAGAGCAGCTATCTGTGATTTAAGGAGTGGCGCAGATCAGAGCAGGCAGAAACTCCTCTGAGGGAAATACAAAGGCTGGTTCTATGCTTTGTACTCACAGCGCTCCTGTCTTTGTCCCCCTAATCATCTCCACTATATGGAAATATGCCTTTGCTTCAAGAGTTCAGTCAAAGATTGCTCACTTCTAAGTCCACCTGGAGTGATTCAAATTAATGTGGTGTGTATAATTATTACTGCTTTAGTGCTCTTCATGCACTGGGATTTATTGGTTTTAATAATAGAGATGATGTGCTGTTTTCATGGAATACTATAACGTAATTCATAGTTTTAATATGTGCTGTATAATGTGTGTGTCGCTGTGTGTCATGATCATCTCTGGCAATGCTGCATTTGTTTTTTATTTACAAGTATTGGAATTTGGATTTATCACTGAAGGGATTCATTCTCGAGCTCTAATGTTTTCTATTGTCAATACATTTCATACAACATTGAATCTCAATTTGACACTACATAACACACAAAGACGAAGGGAAGTCATTTGAAGTGTGCAGTTGTATTATTTAAAGGCTTCTCAAAAGGTCTGGTCTGAAGATTGATGGGGGAAACTGAAATGGCAGGATGGATGTGGCCAGCCTTTAGTGCGAAGTTCCAGCAAGAGCCAATTCATCCATCTTATTCAGCATGCTGTGTGATTTCATGAATGTGTGCACTGGTGTTGTTGTGTTCATGACATTACAGGAAAAAAAAGAACACTGACAAGCAAAAATTCCAGCAGCATCAGATCCACTTTTGTGGCCTATTAAGGGAAACATAATCCTGCAACTTACTGTGTCAAATCGAAAAGTTATTTTGAAATATCATTGCGAGTTTTGGCGTCCAAACCTCACTGAACACTAAGAGGAAAAGCTGAATTTGCAGCATTGGTTTCCATATTCCAATCTCTGCCATCACTCGTGGCGAAGAGATGCTTGTGTGTATTTTTAAGCACATGGGTCAAAGAAAGTTTGTTGAATCATCCTCTTAAAACCACATAATGTGCAACAGATTGGGAATTTTAACCGTTTGTTTGCAACCCATAGTTGCTGCTTCTTTTGTGTGCCACACGCTGGAAAGTTTTGTAAGGACACTTAGTATGGAAAATCAATTTATTTATTTACTTTAATTTATTTTTGATCTGTTTCACCATTTTATTTCTCCAGAATTGACTGTGTTGCTGCTTTGTCTACATACACTATGTCTGTATGTATATAATGTCTTAATGTTTGCTGCTATAGCAACCAAAATTCCACCATTGTGGAAAGAATGGAGGCAGTGTAATCTAATCGAATTGGGTTGTTTTAAATGCAATACAGTAGGCACATAATGCTATGTAATTGTGATAACATGAAACATGCCCGTGTCATAGTTTGGGAAGTTTGACTAAAATCTTGAAGTACCGTGAAGGTTCTTCATTCATTCTTTTTTGCTCTCACATTCCAAAACCCAACTGTTCTCAGATACTCCCACACCTCCTCTATGGAGTCGAGGTGTCAGGGGACACCTACCAAAGTGTTACAAGACCGCTGCTTCTGCTACACCAGAAGGCTATTAGATAAACGTATACGGCATATTCCAGAGCACATAATGTAGAGTACAAAGTTTTTAGAGCCAGAAATGGACTGCTACCGGTTCATCTACCAAGACTGTTTAAACTAACTCCTGATGAGGAGCAGCAGAGAAGAGGAGGGAACGTCTGCCAACCATATGCTAGAACCACACTGAGACAAATACACTGTGAAAATGTGGAACTCACAATGCATTTTACTATGACTTAATTTTAGTCGCTGGTTCGTTTTCCAGAGTGACTGTCTGCTCCTGTTAACTGCTGATAAAATGCAGACTATATCCTCAGTTTCACACTTTTTGTTTGGCATTATTTACAAATTATAAACCTTTCTTATTTGCCCATTTTGGAAATAGCGTTTTAGAGATCAAAAAACACATAAAAAATGAACTGGTCAGTAGTTTACAGTATTCCAACAAAGAAGCAAGTGATTTTATTGATCGTTTTTCTTTTGCATGCACCAGTGCAGTAATAATTAAATGAGATGCCATCTACCACTCTGCCACAAGGCCAGGTGCTTTTCAGCCTGAAGCTGTGACTATGACTGCTTCATTCACCCATCACAGCAGGCAGCCTTGACCTCTGACACTGAAAAATACTTGCAAAGCAGCGCTGTGGCAAGCACTCTGAATGTACAATCGATCACTTCCACTGGTGGGTGATGTGAACAGAACAGGAATAATTGTGAAGCTATGATGATCACTGCCACGTCCGAGGACTCCTGGCTTCACTCGTTGACTACCTTCTGTCTGCGGTCACAGTCAATGCACCATGAATGCAGCTATCATGCCCTGTGGGAATGTACTGCACATTGGATATGAAAATAATGAAAACAGCGCGGCGTGTGTGTGTGTGTGTGGATGTGTGTGTACAGTGGAGGTAAAGAGTTTGAGCCAAAGGAAGCTGTCTGAACATCTGAAGGTCTCTACAAAGAGGTAGAATATCTTTGTTCCCAGGGTTGTGTGCTAATGTAGAGGCAGATATGAATTATGTAATTTCATCGCAGGTGACCTTCCTTGCTGCATGAACGAGCATGTTATTCCTCAGAAATACAAACTAATACACAACTATATAGGAGTTCATGTATAGCAGTTGGGATGCTCAACACAGGAAGTGTGAGGAACATGTTTTGGCCGGAGCAGTGCATGTGTGATGTTGTCGCTCAGTATCTGGCAAACACAGTTCACATAAGCCTGGCACGCTAACACAGCTGTGCAAATGCTTTTCTTGTTTATTTCAGATTCGCAGTGGCAAGCTAATGATCACCAACACCAGGAAGAGCGACGCGGGGAAGTACATCTGTGTCGGAACCAACATGGTCGGGGAGCGGGAGAGTGAGATCGCAGAGCTCACGGTTCTGGGTAAAGTCTTCTTTAGTATTGTTTACTCTGTGGTTCTGAATCTCTTTTTAATGACAATTTAATAAGCTAATATATGCAACACAAATATGGGGTTTCTTTTTGAACGCACGGTTTAAAGCCACAGCTGCTGCACCCAGTGGTTCACCCTCACGGTGCAGCAAAGTCTCATCCCAACATCCCCCACCGTCTCCTCCCCCACCTCTTTTCCTGAACATTTCCCATCAGAATAGAGCTCTTATCAGTATCACACAGTAAGATGACCTTGGCCAGCTTTGGGCGTGTTCAGTGCAGCATCTCGTGGAGCTATTCAAGGCTGTGGGAATAAACCTGTAGCGTGAAAATCAGATTGTATTGGGAAGCTGAGTACAATAAATAACCTCTGGGGATTGGTGAGTTAATATGTTATTATCATTTAATCGCTTTACATTGTTTTACAATTGAAAATGGCTCAGTTGCACAAAATGCTGGTCTGGCAGCCAAAAGCTTGCCGGGTCATGTCGGTGGACCTGTGGTGTGAAATGAAAACTCCCCCAGCACCGTTATATCGAGCACATACAGTGGAAGCTAATTCCATGAAAGGATTACTTTATACTCCTATCAGCTAGTGTGTTATACATTTTAGTGGGAAAAAATAACATCACTTGACATAGATAGTTAAATATGGTGCAAATAAATCAGTAAATTGAAAGAAAAAAACATAAATATGTGTCCTACGGCATGTTATAGGTCATTAGAAAAACTGATAAAAAATAACTGTGTACCAGCAGGATTATATAGTTATGTAATCATTTTACAGGAGTCTCTGCATGAGTTTTTTTTCTGTTTTCTTTCTTATAAAGTTTAGATTATTATAATAGCAACAATTAATTTTTAATTTCACCAAAATTAATTTTTATCAGTATAGTTGATTGTACAAGCTAGTATTTACATTTTACTTAGTTGTTATGTTGCACAATGCTTCAGGCATTTTATCGGTTCATATTCAGATTGGTTCATGGTACTATAATAAATACCCTTTGGTCATGTACCACCGTCATGTTGCATCACTCTGCATCTTGGTTTTCTTTAAGGTCCTGTATTACGCAAAATTGACTTCATATTTCAGAAAGCTTCAAGCTTTCGTCATCCTTTGCTGCTCATTTGAATCGTCCCTCCTTAAGTGTATTTTATGTTCCAACAGACTTGTTATAGTAACAGTCGATGCGCTTTAGTTATTTGGATTTAAATGTATTTAGCGTGTATTGTATTTGGCGTGTGAGAAAAAAGTGCAGTGAAAGAACTTGTCTTCGTTCATAGGAGATTGAATATGATGAAATCCTTTCCATTGTTGCTCGCAGGCCTTGGACAGTTGCACCAGGGTAGGCGTGGTTGGGGGAGGGGAGTACCAATTTGAGGAGAAATAGAGCCATTTGAAAGGTGTACAGCAGACCCCTCTGCGTTCTTCTGCTGAATTCATGAAACTATCGCAACAGTTTAATAGTTGCCGTTGTATTCTGAGCCAGAAGGTCCTGAAGGATCAAACTGGGACTTTCTTAGTTCAGTCTCTACACTCCTCTGAGCAACTGGGTGGTGCTGCTTGAGGAGATTTCAGAGAGAAGATTCAGTACCATTATGTATTTCATTTGGCGTGCAAAGGTTTCTTCCCAAGTCACCATGTCAGCTGCAAATGGCTCCACATCATTTGGCATTAGCATTCAGTAGTTTAGTGATGATGTTTTCTGATGTAAGGTAACATTGACGTTGAAGTTCATTTTCACCAGAGCGGCCAAACTTCATGAAGCGGCCCAGCAGCGTGGTGGTCCTGGCAGATGAGAGTGTGGAGTTCCACTGCGCGGTTCAAGGTGACCCGGTTCCCACTGTCCGATGGAGGAAAGACGACTCTGAGCTGCCCAAGGGAAGGTAATGCACAGGTCTACTCTATACAAACTGTTTAACTCTCCAACATCTTCTCATGCGTCTGCTGTGGCCCGGCCTATCTTCAGATCGGAAATCTTGGAGGACCACACCTTGGTCATTCGTCAGGTGACTTCTGCAGACGAGGGCTCCTACACGTGTGTGGTTGAGAACATGGTGGGGAAGTCAGAGGCATCAGCCACACTCACCGTACACGGTCAGTCTTTGTTTTTGCTTTCATGGTTTTGTTTCACGCAAGCAGCTGCTCTGTGCTTACACTGACAAGATGTCTGCTCATGTGCTGTTAGACGTCATCAGCTCTTATTCACAGAGATCCGATTTGGACATTAAAAGTCCAGACAGGCAGTTTTGTTAGTGAAGTTTTCCTCCCGCTGGCATTCTTATAAAGTCTAGCGTTGTCTCTGTTCCACATGCCGGAGCAGTTTGTGTACACTGCTTTCCATCATTTAGTGCTGTATGAACTGAGGAGAGCATGCAAAGTAAATGTTTACGTGACCACGCTAAGTGGATTCATGTGGTCAAAGCCGTGCTGCCACGATGACACCCTTTAGTCAGTCACAGGAAGTGCGCAGCACGTCACCTCTGGCTCACACAGAATCCTGCACATGCAGCAGTGACACGGTGGGGGACAAGAATTGTGGGGACAGTGGGGACTAATTAAAGGTTGCATGCTGGGAAATGATGTGGTTCCAATTGTTTCATCTCTTTGTGTCTGTAAACACAGGAGCCAAAAGCTGATGGCCACAATTAGTGCATTTGATGTTTTCAGTTTTTCAAAAAAACAGTTATATAAAATGTGGATCAGTCTGATTTCAAAACAGAACAGTTGGTGTTTAAGCACTGAAATGATTTTATTTTACTGTTAAAGAGCTGGGAGGAAGGTGTCAGTCAGTTTTATTACATTCTATTTGTATGTTTTGCTTCTATGTGTATTTGAATTGTTTTATACCAATTGTTTATTGAGTATAACTACAGATTATAATGAAGAATTGAGTGATTTTTCCCCCCACAAATATGACAATTAAATAGTAGTTTGTGCTCCAAATATTGTTTCACACTTTCTCTCACTTCTCTCACAGTGAATATACGAGTTCAGAATAAAAAGTAAAATGACAATGGAATTACCCAAAACATATTTTTCTGCCAATTTGTTTTCAATTACACAGTCAGTGGAGCTTTTGCCCCAACACTGCAAACCATCCAAAAACATCAGTGAACTGAAAAAAAAACCCTCAGCCAGTCAAAAATTCTTTGGTTTTCTTTGCATATTTATTTTGCTGTAAATTCAGTCTGTAAAATCCATTTTCCTGACGAAACTTGAGCAACAGTCCCTACATGTCTTCCAAATCTGCACAAAGGTGACCAGACGGAGTCTTTCGCTCTGTGACATGTTTTTGGCTCCCGTGTTTAAAATCTACTTTCATAAGCAATCTGTACTCATAAGTGAAAACAATCGTCAGAATGACAAACTACTTTTTGAATATGATGTCCGTGGAAGGTTATGCTGCGACCAGAGAAGAAAAAGAGCCCAATTATCACCTCTTCTGTTCTAAACAGCTCATAAGAGACTGTTGCATCCAAGATAAACACAGTTTATGACTACAACAGTGAAAACCACCAAGGCTTTGATTTTTCATTTGAGAAAGTCATGGTATTTGCTGTTTTTAAAACACCAGTGGAAGCTATGAATCAAGGCTTGTGTTAGCTGCGTAGTTCCTTTATGACATTTTAACACTCACATTAAAAACAGTTCAGATCTGCTCTGTGTTGTGGGAATCCTGTGTAGTTTAACTCAACTCAATGAAGTTGCGGGATGTGTGTTCATAAAATGTGAATAGCCCTGTTGCAGTTTCTACTTTTCTTTCTTTGGAGTGGCAGCTTCACTATAAGAATGCCCTGGACAGATTACGTTAAAGCAATATCTGATGACCATAGTCTACATTCTGTAGTCATGGTTGTCCTCATTTTCAAACCTCACTATGTGGCGCTTTTTATTTAAAATAATGTCATGCTTCATTGAAATTGTCATTCAAAATTCAAAGACTATGTGGTAGAGTGGAACTGTTTCATGAAAGCCCATCGCTGTTCACTACTGTATACAGAGCACTTTGCCGTTTTGTGTTGTGTCTATCTTCAACATCTTTATTTAGGTGAAACTAACTCAGACTATACATGACTTGATATTTGGGGTTGATATTGAGCTTTTTTTTCCCCTCTACAGGTTGTGGTCAGAGTCCAAATAAACACATTTAATTTTGTTATCCATTCATTAATTGATGGCGATTGAATATGCTACTTTTTGTCAAAATAAGTTTTGTAATTATAGTGAGATAGAATGAACAGGTTATGTGTGTATTATTCATATGTGTTGGACTGTCCATAACTTCCGAGTGTTCTCATTGAATTCCTGTGAAACCATGATTTTTTGTTTACCATCTCATCTGCATTTTCCTGTCTTAAATACTCATTTCTTTCCATTGTTGTCTGTCTCCCCTTATAGTCAACCCTGGTAAGTTTTCACGCATCCTCCATCCTCCATCCGAAGAATTGACAGGCTCCTGTCATTGTATGTAATTTTGTTATTTATCGGTGAATGGTAATAAAGGGGTATCGAGTTAAGTGTTAAAACCAACTTAAAAAAAGTAAAGTGTCTTCATTCAAGCGTATCCTCTGTAGTGCCCCCAGCTTTTGCTGTGCGCCCAAGGAACCAGGTGGTGGCAGCGGGCAGGACAGTCACCTTCCAATGTGAAGCCACTGGCAACCCACAGCCCGCAATCTTCTGGCAACGAGAGGGAAGCGAGGTGAGACCAACCCCTGCATCTCAGTGTAAATAAGGCCCCGTAAATGTGTTTAGAACTCTGATGTGCATCTCCCCCTGTAGAGCCTGCTTTTCTCCTACCAGCCGCCGCAGCCTTTTAGCCGACTGTCTGTGTCCCAGATGGGCAGTTTGACTATTACGGATGCTCGGCTCTCTGATGGCGGCATGTACAGCTGCCAGGCTCTCAACATAGCTGGAAGTGTTATTACCAAAGCACTGCTGGAGGTTACGGACGGTGAGTAATGGCAGGAAGTGACAGACGACACTCCTATCTCCTCAGATTTTAGGCAAAAAAAGTTCTCAATTTGAGTTTCAGGCTTTGGTTTTCCTTTGTTTCTCACACTCATCCTCGAACAGGAACACATGAAAGCGCACGTGTGTGTGAATCAGCCGTCTGTGTTCTTTGTAGGTGTGGCGATGTGAAATTTTGGCTTAAATCCCTCTGTTTCCATGGTGATGGGGCCCAAGGAGAGTTTGAGGTGGTTTACTAGTATACAGGCAATTACAGCACCACTACATCCAGTTTGTAGTGTTGAGGGGAGCATACAGCATCTCTGTCTGGCCCTCTATCCATCCATTCATCGAGGACTGAGAGGGTTCCAAACGTGCAAACTGGAGAGTATCACTTGGCGTCTAAATCAGCTGTCCTGCAAGGATTCTGAGTATTTTCCATCACTTTGCTTGGAGCGTAAACTTGTTCTTCAAATCTCTCTAGATTCCTCCATGCACCGGTTACTCTGTTTCATGAGTTGTTCTGTAGTCGCTCCATGCATGGCTGCATTACCTTACTTCTTTAATCCATTTCTAGCAAAAAAAAAAAGCAATTTACTGCTCCTAGGAGTCTTTGATCTCCTTGTACAGCCTGTATTGAAGCCTCAACAACTGCCAGCTCCTACAGTAGGTAGAGGCAGTAAACTTGGCCAAACGCAATAAATATATAAAATATCAACACCCTGCTTTTCATGTGTGAAAGTGGATGGGTGGGTGGAAATATCCCAGTCTGACTTCAGATCATCTCATAGCCCAGAAACAGACTTTCAAAAAGTAATCAATGCCCCTTTTTCAGCAGCACACGGACGCTCCACCATAATTCTTATAGACCTTAGTGCAGTTTGACACTCGTGACATGCAACTCTGCTGGACAACTGTCACTTCTGGTTGGGAGCCTGTGATACTGCGTCTTTTAGAAAGGATGTCTTCAGTCACTGGAGGTAGCCTTTCATCATCCATTGCTGAATTTATGTGTGGCGTTCCTCAAGGTTCTATTTTAGGCCCCGTTATATTTTCCACCTACATGCAATTTCTTGGTCAAGTGATCCCTTCCAATATTCCTCAAATACCCTTCCACTGTTATAGACGAGAAGCTGGTTGTCTACCAATACCAGATTTTTTAGACTAAAGTAAAAGATACATTCTTCAGTTGATACATTCTCCTAGCTTCCTGGCTAGCGGTCTCCGTCCAATGTTCAAAAGTGTAACTCGTTTTCCTTCCTTTTGAGTTTCCATTGGTTAAAAATTAGTTCTAAATTCAAACCCTACTCTCAGCTGCTGACTTAGAACAACTTACAGTACAATAATAATGTGTTCATATTTTCCCGCCGCTGCCCCTCTGTAACTCCAGCAGCAATAAGAAATCCGGTTCTCAACCCAGCAGTGAGGCTTCTAACAGGTTCTAAGAGACAACAGCACAGCACCTCAGTTTTAGTTTCACTGCAGTAGCTCCTTGTCCAGTTAAGAGTTGTCCTGTGGCCCTGAATACATGACCATCTCAGAACCAACCAAGACCCTCAGAAACTTAGGCCAGTCCATGCTGGCTGCGCCAAATCGGGGGGCAACAAAGCATCTGTCAGGGCTCCTTGACTCAACATCTACCTGTGCTTTTATAATGCCTATAAAAATAATTTTTTTACAAGCTAACATCCAGTATTCCTCCTCCACTCATGTTTGTGCAGATGCATGTACAGCAAATGTGCACTTATTTTACCGTAAACAATGGTATTCTTTGGATCTATAGATCCATTATGTATTTGTTCTGACTTGAATTAAATTATTCAAATTAGAATAAATTATAGTTTATATATATTGTGTTTGATATTTGATATGATGGCATGTTTTTCATTTTCTTGTATTTTTTTTTCAAATCTGTCAAACATTTAACAGACTGCTCTCCATTAAGGGCAGAGTCTCTTTGAAATCAAATGAATTCATTAACAAGTTCCCGTTTTAATTGGATTCGGCAGGTTTTCAGCAGCGCTGTCAGTCACTCATTCTGACGAACATCACCCTGTTTTAAGCAAATTAAATTGTGCTGGCAGCTTTATTGGCAATTACTCACCAGCAGGTGTAATCTTTTGGCTACACTGAAGGAGCAGGCGATGACTAGAGCAGTACATGCCTGTCTCTCTTTGTTTTGAATTATTCAACATGTTTCCCTCAGCGAAATTCAGCTCTCAGTCTTCCACTGATGATGGTGGGTTATAAGCACAAGTCCAGGTCAGTGTACGTGTCATCACTGGTCGACAGCTGTATGTCACTTGTGCTCTCGTACTGACCTCCACTCCCTCTTCCAACTTTTATCCTCGCTTTGAAGTACATTTAAATGGAAGTAATCCACCTTCTCTCCTCCAACTTTGCTTATCCCATCATCCTTGTTTTATTTATTTTTTAGTTATTTTGTTCGCTGGCGTTTTCCTCCTTACAGATACATCAGAGTGTGCTCTGTTATCATAGTGGTCTTGTTATTAGTTTGCTTTTTTGCGGCTACGGTTGGAGCCGGGTTCTCACTGCCGAATAAATGATTAGTTACTCTCCGCTGGAGGGGAAAAGTTGATTTGGTTCCTGTCTGCTGCCTCCTCAGCCACCTAAACCTATTATTCTCTCTCTTTAACCATTTTCCTCTCAATATCTTTCACAACTGTTTCATTTCAGTCCCTTTTTAATTTCCCTTCTTCACTCCTCAAACATCTAGGCCGGTGTGAATCTGGGGCTGACACCAACAAACTTGAATATGTTTCTCCATGTGGAAAATGATGCTTGTGCAATTATTATTCACATATTATTGAGCGATATTTTCCCAATGTGTTTCCACTCGGCAGACGGGTCAGAACACCCTCCCCCTGTCATTAGACAGGGCCCCATCAATCAGACAGTTCCTGTGGACAGTGCTGTGGTGCTGAGCTGCCAAACTGCTGGCAGCCCACCACCTACCGTCCACTGGAAGAAAGATGGCGAGGAAATGCTGCCTCTTGACGCCAGTTATTCCATCACAGATGCCGGATCACTTGAGATCCACCAGGCCAAGGTAGGTGGTGAAATGAATATAAATACCATGATTTCGCATTGCAGCATATTGATGTCTTCTTCTCCAATTAGCTGGGAGACTCTGGCTTGTACACGTGTGTAGCATCCAGTCCCAGCGGAGAGGCATCCTGGACTGCATATGTCAAAGTAGAAGGTAGGTTGCAAAGGTTGCCTAATGAAAATAAATACTATATATATATATATATATATATATATATATATATATATATATATATATACAGTGGTGCCTTGGTTTTCGAACGTCTCGGATTTCAAACGAAAATCCAGAACTCAAACGCCCCCGAAAACACACGGAAAAACATAACGTGCGCGGACCAACTGACCCACGACGCGCTTTGTTATTGTGTATAACACAGCCTCTGTATCCAGACGTGTCCCGTTAGCTACATTTACTGACTGTTTTTTCTTCATATTGAGGTGTATAACCTTTCCTGTCTCCGCACTGGACCGTGGTAGAGTGTCACAGGGGAGGTGCTCGCTCTCCACAACTCCGAGGCTGGAGCGCGCACTCCAGGGTTTCTGGGCTGGAGCTGGGACAGGGATGAGGCGAGTCTGGGACAGAGCGTGACTTGGTTTATGACTTTGTCACAGCCAAACTGCACAGAAGCGCACATTCAGAGCTGGACACGCACCGGGCACCTCTTCACTTCTGGAGAGACGTCACTCACTCAGCAACCCCTCCCACATGCAGCGGCCACACACATAGAGGAACAGTGCACCTGCAGCAGACACTCTACATAAAAGCCTCTTTTAAAGCTTGGAATTATTTCTTTTTCAATTCATTGTAATGGAAAAAATCGATTCAGATTTTGAACAAATCGCTTCTCGAATGGCCGTCTGAAACGGATTGTGGTCGAGAATATATATATATATATATATATATATATTTTTTTTTTTTTTTTTTTCCACAAGTTGAGTCTATCTGCATCTATCTGTTGCAGAGTTTGGTGTTTTGATCCAGAGCAACCATCCCTCTGATCCCCACCTGATTCCAAGCGCTCCGTCCAAGCCTGAGGTCTCCAACATTGGCCAAACGTCTGTCACTCTGTCGTGGAAGTACAGTCCCGGTGCGAGCTCTGCAGCCTCATCGTACTTGGTAGAGGCTTTCAGGTCAGCTCAGAATTAGATTACTGTTATGATGAATTATTCCTGCTGATGTTTGTTTTGAAACTTCCTGCAGCAACTCTCTGGGAAGCAGATGGATGACGGTGGCTGAGCATGTCAAGACGCAGACTTTTGTCCTGAAGAATCTGAAGCCTTCTACAGTCTACCTGTTCATGGTCAGAGCAGTGAACGCGCATGGCCTCAGTGACCCCAGTACCATCTCGGATGCGATCAGGACACTGGGTGGGTGACATTTGAACGTGCATGTCTGGCTACATCCACCGTTCATATAGGCAGAAAACACATTTAAACGACAAGGCGTGGGGAGAAAGTTGAATGAGTCAGTCTTTCTGCAGAAGATCTCTGTGTTTACAAAGCATTATGAGTAAAGGAGAACCACAGTTGAAAACATTAATGCGAGTGACACATTTAAAAGTGTATATGAATCCAAATATGAAATAGACCTACAATTTAGTGAAATTGCTTTCATTGTTATTAATAAAAGTTACAATGAAAATGTATATACACAGTATTTGTTTCAATGTAAAACCCCCACACTGAGTTCCAAAATACCCGTCTGCTTTATGAAGTGCAGGACAGAATCTCGTCTTTCTCTCCTGGTTTTACGATCGTGTCAAAGATTATGACGAAATACGCTTGGCTCTTCTGCCTAGATAAATGATTACTTCCTCAGCAGTTATTTCCCAGTGCCGTCTTCCATCTGGAAAGAAACACCTAAGGGATGATCAGTGGAAACAGGATGCACCTGAACTCAACCTTGAGCCACATGGCCAGTTCTGTAAATACTTATGTGCATGTGCTTTCTTGGCTTTTCATTTTGTATTAATTTCTAGAAAATAAAAAATAAAAATTATATCTGGGTATTGAATAAGGTTGTGACATATCACAAATGTAGAACAATATTAGTTGCTCTTGTTGATGTATGTATGTATGTATGTATGTTGATCATATGACCACACCTTTTGATTGAGACTTTACTTCATCAGAATTTGTCCCGTGGTCCGCCGACTAACTTCTTCACACTAATAGTGATATAATTCATCTACCTGCAGATGGGGCCTCCACCCTCCCTGGCATGGACCATCGTCACATCCAGAGGGAACTGGGAGACGTGGTGATTCACATGCACACGCCCAAAGTTCTGTCTTCCTCAGCTGTGCGGCTGCAGTGGATGGTGAGCTACATCCTGCTGCTCTGTGCACTTACATGACAAGTGGTGGCCCACATCTAAGCTCTGAAAATAAGGACACTGTATCATGAAACCTCAGGAACCTTTTATTAGAAATTTCTTTGATGCGTACTGCAGTTTCTAGCCCCACCTCTTGAGTTCCTTTCTTAAACGTCCACTCAGCCCATGTTTACAATTATTCATGTGTCCACGCCGAAGGTCCAGCAGAATTCCCCATACATTCAAGGATACAAAGTGCTGTACCGGATGTCAGCTGACCACGGGCAGCCGGAGGGGCAATGGAGTGTCCTGGATGTAAAGAACCCACAGGAGGATGGGGCAGTGATCAGTCAGCTGAAGAGAGGCTCCATTTACGAGTTCAAAGTGCGCCCTTACTTTGATGAATTCCAGGGAGCTGACAGCGAGGTGAAGGTGGTCCGGACTTTAGAAGAAGGTGAGAACTTTTCCCCCCACTGCAGCATTACGTAGATTCCACCTGAGAGGAATAGTAAAGGCTTTACTGTGCCGATACTGTTAACAAGAGCAGCACGTACCGGTCCGCAGCATTTGAAGGTTAGCTGGGTGCACTGCTGTATCTCTAGGCAGCATTTGGGCAGGGCTCATTTTTTTATCTGATGGCTCAGATCTCTTGTGTTTAATTATCCTTGAGTAGGCCTTAGAACAACGAAGCATACACAGATTTTCCTTGAATTACATTAAACAGAATTGATGTAGGTGTGCTGTATGCATTTCAAAAACTAGAAATCAGATTATGTTTTAAAGAAATATATGATTTACATCTATAGTCTGCCTTGTGTGTCCCGTGCCTTATTGTAATTCATAAACTTTGGGGGAATATTTTACTGTTTTCCTCATATAAATATCTGGACTTTGTTTTCGTGTGTGCAAAATGGAACTACATTGTTATTAACATAACAAAGTTGGATCCCAAGGTCTTAAACATTTGTATTATTATTATTATTTGATTTTTTTTTAAAGCATTTATTTGTTATTTGTGGCAGAAATCGTTCAGTATATATAAATCACTTTGATTTTATTAAAATAAATAAAAATAAATAAATGTTCACTTTTTTAAAATAAAGATCCTTGTTGAATTGTGTATTTAAATGGAAACTCAGTTTTGGAATAATTCCTCTCGGCTAGAATGAATGACTTAAAATCGTAGATTGTTGGTCTACAGTGCCGCCTGGTGGCGACCTCCTCTGTTGCAACGTTCAGTAGAATATTCTTCTTGTCACGTGAAGCGAATGATGCCGGCAATAACTGAGCCCCAAAAATGTAAAAGTTGCTTTTTTATTTGATGATAACATCAAGAAGGGGCTTCACCGCTTCACTCATTCCCTGTTTTTTTTGTTTCAGCTTTGAGTACGGCACCACAGGATGTTACAGTGACAAAGAGTGACTTTAATGGAACCGCCATCCTAATTGCTTGGAAGCCGCCTCCAGTCCCAGAACCTGCAGTGATTCAAGAGTACAAGGTAGAAGGAAGGAGAAGTCTTGTCTCTTACATTACCGTGGCGCTGTCTGATGTGACCCTCGGGCTAATCACTGTCATCTGCTGCTCCATTTCTCGTGACAGATTTGGTGTCTCGGCAATGAGAGTCGCTACCACGTCAACCAGTCGGTGGACAGCTCCACCTTCTCCCTGCTCATTCCCAGTTTGGCACCGGGGATCCGTTATCGGGTGCAGGTGGCAGCGAGCAATGCAGCCGGACCTGGAGTCAGAAGTGATGTCACCTTCTTCCAATTAGGTTGGTCACAAAGAAGGACAATTGCTGGTTTGTCCCGAAACAGAAATGTGTGCCTGAGTTTGAGTGAGTCATCTGATGCTCAGCCTGTTATTGAACCCAGCGCGAGTGGCTCATAGTTCACCGCAACAAACAAGGTTCTATGACTAAATGGTTCCCGTCAGTCGCATCACGTCTCGTTGCTCCTCCTGCAGACTCCAGCGGACAGATGATGGACATCACTGAGGAGAAAGACACACTGACTCATATCTCTGATGTCGTGAGGCAGCCAGCGTTCATTGCAGGCATTGGCGCCACCTGCTGGGTGGTGCTCATGGTCTTCAGCGTGTGGCTGTACCGGCACAGGAAGAAGAGAAGCGGCCTCAGCAGCACTTACACTGGCATCCGCAAAGGTTGGTCTGTGCTTTATTACATCGGCTTTGAGTTTGTGTGGAATAATTTAAAGGTTATCGTGATTTAGGAGCCATGAAGGCGGCTGAGATGGAAGTGACATTCGAGGGAGATAAGCCCATGTCATCAAAGGGTGGAAAAATATCTCTCCGCTCCTGGAACGGAGACTTCACAGACAAATGAGACAGTTTGCATGTGCGACATGGAGACGTTCAGAGTCTGACCTTTAGTGGTGGGCCTGTCAGCTCACCATTAGCTGCTGGGATATCTCCGTAATTTTCCCCTTCCCCCTGCTTTTACCTGTCACACCATTAGCCTTCACCTGGACACTCTTGTCACAGATGACATGCAGTTATTTTAGTGCTTTGAAATGAAAGGTCCGGGCTGCAGCTCAGAGAGGTGCTCAGAGACTACTAAATCACAGTGTGCCGCATGGCAACAACAGTAACATCCCCTTATTTGTCTTTCAGTGCCGTCATTCACCTTCACGCCAACAGGTACGTTTAATAACAAGTTTGCGCCGCCGTATGTGGACATGGTATTTGGAGAAAGAACAAAGGGAGACTGCGAGAAACTTGAAACATGAAAAAAAAAATCATTTAAAACAATTACTGCACGCAATATGGTTATGTATTCGCAATTTTCCAAGTAGGGGTAAGGCAGGAAACAATATACCTAAAAAGAAAAAAGAAGGACTATTATTTGTGCCTTTCAAATGCAGCTGCTTATAAAAATCAAGCTAGGTACGAAATCTAAAACTTTCACATATGAATATCATATTAATCTAACCCAGATATTGGGATGATAACATAGTATAAATTGTGTTCAAGGTTTTTCTTACAGTCACTGCAATGATAATAGCAGAGGTTGTAACCTGAGCAAGGTCATACTCGATCACATTTTATCAGGAGCAAATGGTGGTTTATGTTTTAACTGACCATGTGGCAGTGAATTGTTCTTGTGATTATAAAAATTACGTGCATCAGATTCTAATTTGCTCAAGGGAAGTCGGGTACATTTAGTTATGTTTGTCCAAGTAGAAAAATGACTCTGGACAATAAAGACTGTCTGCCGAACAAAGTTATACCAAGTGTTTTTTTAGACTTTCTGTGTCGGAATATTTTACTGGTGATCAACATCAATCTGCAGCAAGGTCAGTAATATACATGTATTTCCATCATAAGTAATACCAAAAAAATAAAATTAAACATTAAAAAAAAACATGAACAAACAAGGATAAAGAAAAAAAACTGGTCACACAATTTGAAAAATTGTATAGTGATGTCTGAAGAGAACAAATCAAAAAATAGTTTTCTATAATTTTTTAACCTTCATATTTAAAGCAGGGCAGTTATGCAGACCTGTGTCCACTGGTCCATTTCTCCACTATTTCTATTTCTGTCCCAGCTACATACAACACAGTATGTGGATTAAAAACAAATCCTTTTGATTATTTTGTCTAGAATAGTAGATATAATGAAATGTTCTGTTCAGTGAGGCCTATTTTAAAGTTTCACTTGAGTCAACGCTGATTCTAAATCAGCTCGGAGTTTGAAGTCGCAGCCAATCACTGCGTGCTCTCTAAAGCACAATGGGCAGACCTGACGAACAGTTTTGGACCGAGTTGACTTTTGACTTTCGCATCTGCTCTCATCTTTCTTTCTCTACTTTGCCTTTGGCGCTTTCTCTGGCTTGACAGCTCATCAAGCTGCAATGTTTTTCTGCTTCTCTTTGCAGTTGCATATCAAAGAGGCGAGTCTGTGTGCAGCGCTGGCAGGTAACTTGTATTTTTGTTCCTTTGTGTTATATTAGGAGCCATGAAAAAAATGTGTGTAGTTATGACAGAGAAGCACTGGGGGGAGATGTAACTCCATCAGCAGCAGGCGAGCGCTGGAGCATTTGAGTGACAGGGCTGTGCTTCTTCTTGCACAGGCCAGGCCTCCTCAGCATGGGGGAACCGCTGAACCAGCTGTGGCTGCCTGATAATTGGCCCAACGCTTGCGCTAATCACAAAGAATGTAGCATCAGCTGCTGCAACAACGGCAACGGCACCAGTGACAGCAACATGACAACATACAGCCGACCAGGTCTGTCAGGTCCTCGCTCAGGTGGGAGTGCTGCTTTGACTCATCTGCCCCTCTGCTCTGTGTCACCCTCAGCCGACTGCATTGCCAACTTTGGAAACCATCCAGACGCCAAGCAGGGGATGCAGCTTGGCTCGGAAACAGCCATTTACACCGACGTCAACCACTCCAACAAGCTCAACGAAATTAAGACGTTCAATAATTTCGGCCAAGTGAGTCCAGGGGGAGATTCGGGAACATACGAGCCCATCCCTTATGCCACCACGCAGCTCATCCAGGCCGGTATCAAGAACAAAGCAGCCACTGGGGGTGCCATGCTAGAACCACAAGACATGCATTTCTGGAAGCAGCCCCCCAACCCGCCCCCAATCCCCAAAGAGATGGCAAACCAGATGCATTACAACATAGTGGAGCAGGGCGGGAAGTTAAATAACGGTAAAATGGTGCGCCCTGTGATTGTTTACACTGAACCAAATATCTCATATGGTGGTCACCGTCTCTGTCTGCAGACCATCTTAAAGAGAGTGAGGGGGTAATGCACCCAAAAATCGTCAGCTACAACCAGACACGTGATCACAGCACAGGAGGTTCACACCACAGCTCAGATCGAGGGAGCAGCAGCACCTCAGGTGAGCCAGGCTGCCGGATTTCATGAGATTTGAACCACAGTAATCCCTACACCTGCTGCTTCCATTTTCTCTCACAGGGAGTCAGAGTCAAAGAAAGGGAACGCGAGTCATGAAGAAAAACCCCTCAGTGAGCTTTGGAGAAGGCCCACCCCCTCCACCACCTCACACCTGGATTGGGGATGAGTACAGCGTTCCACTGGACAAGAGGTGACAGATTAAGCACTCTAGCTGGGTTAGCAGTTTGGAGTTGTGTTTGGACTTCAAGCTTTTGATAAAACTATATCATTGTGGTTATATCCGCGCTGCTGCTGAGGAGGCAGCTCTGGAGGCCAAAAGCTGCAAATTGAGTCAATAAAACGCCTATGATTTCATTGATCTGATGTGACAAGACTGAATATCTTGGTGGCATGAATCTCAGCACTTTCTGCTTCATGCTTTAATGAAAGTTACAAAACATTTATTACAAAAAACATTTAGAGGCCAGTCGCTTGGGAGGATTTGGGGGGTGGGGTACAAGGTATGGTGTTGTAAAAGGTTTGTCTAAAAATTGTTAATCAGTCAGGACGATCTTTTGACCTTTGTACCTTATATTTTGTGCTCCAACTAACTCACAGTTGCGGTTTAGGTCAGGGCTACCCAAGTGCTCTTTTTGTCCAATGTGCCAGACTCCCTCAAATAGCATGAACTGTTTAGGCTCCTGTGCATGTGCAGTACTTCATCTGTTACTTTAGGGGGCAAGAGTGAGCAAGGTGTGCGATGAAAAAAATCAAGCCATTATTACTGTTTTATTATTAGGTATTATTTATTAGGTCAAGGCAGTGAGAGCGTTGGTGTTATTTTAATTTATCGTTTTAATTTGGGGCCAAATACTGTGGACTTTGTCTTTGATTCACTCAGCTATTTAAAGCCTGAAACATGTAAATTGATGTGAAGTTGAGGACCAAGTGAATAGTGCTCTCTATTCAGAGGCAAAAGGTGTTGAAAAGTTCACCATTAAAATATTCTTGGCTTCATGTAAAACTGCTGACCACTTGGTGCCCTTCCTGTCTTCTGTTCATCAGTTTTGACAGCAAGAAGGGAGCGGAGGGCTGTCCTAACCCTCTTTCCAGAGCAGCTGTGCCCTACAGTGACACTACAGCGCTTCAGGGAGACCCGAGCACAAACCTGCATAATGGAGCTGGGCACCCTGGGTACACACATTTTTAGTCAGCCGTTTTGTATATATTTTTGTGACCCTCTGACCCGGTCTGTGCTCCTTGCAGCCAGCACACGTACAGCTCCATACCTGTCTGCATGGACAGTGATGGCCAGGAGGAAGAGGAGGAAGAAGACAAGGAAGAGGAGACACAAGCTGAGATTCCTCATCCTCAACACCACAACAAGCTAAAGCACAAACGCCCACTGCAACACCTCCATGGGCTGGAGCAGACCCCAGCCTCCAGCACTGGCGACCTGGACCGCTCAGTGACTGGCTCCATGGTCAACAGCTGGGGGTCAGCGTCGGAGGACAACATATCGTCGGGCAGGTCGAGCATCGTCAGCACTTCAGAAGGATCCTTCTTCACGGATGGCGATTTCAACCAGGGCGTGGCATCTTCACGGGATGTCTTAGGTCTGCGCATGTGCCGGTACTCCGAGGAGTCGGGTGAGACGTCCTTGTGCTCTGTATTTCATCAGGTTTTATCAGAATGTCTGAATGTTTGATCTTAAGAATCCGGTGTCTTTGTTTCAGGCTGGCAGCAGCAGCGACCCAGCAGCCCCATGTCCACTGACAGCAACATGAGTCCTGCGATCACACATAAGCGGCCGAAGAGACACAAACATACGCTCCCTGGACAGCACGGCTATCAACACTGCGACGTCTTCAATGATGGTAGCGAGACCTGTGTTCCCAGATTTTTCAAAGATTCCAATATTGAGTCTGTTGTCTCTGCTGCACCCCTCAGACTCCTGTATGCCCCTCAACTTCCCCAACCAGTCGTCCCATGGCGACTATCGAGTTCGAGGGGCCACGCTTCCGAGGATGGGCTCTGGGGAGACACGTGGCCGACGGGGCAGCACTGGGACCCACAAGGTCAAAGAAGGCCTATGTGAGCAGAAAGAAAGTCAGGACAAGTGCAGGAGTCCAGGAAAAGTTGGGAGACAGAACTCGGGTGAGCGGCTTTCACGTGACGTGAGACTTCTAGGACAAAGTGTCTGAAACCATCTTGTCCTTTTTGTTTCCAGATTTTGGGGACATTCTTCTGTACAGCCGTCCCTCGTTTCCCTCGGGTCAGAGGGAGTCCAATGACGGCTCGGCCAGCTTTCTACCATGTGTAGACTCACGGACCAAACCAGGACAGGTGACCCCTACAGGACAGGTGAATTGTCCAGAAAAAAAACGATCTGTATGAATCTTTGTTTACTCTGACTAGTTGACCACTAGATTGGGTACAACACAGCGCGCAAGTCCTAATCTTAGTCAGGTGGGATGAGGGTTGAAGACAGTTATTATTACATCCATCACAACTAGAGAGGATCAAAAGAGAGTCTCCACCAAGAGACTCAATTCATTTATCCAATATTATTGTCTGATATGAATTTGGTCTGAATAATATCCTTGACTGCAATGCTCTCAGTCAGAGTGTAGGTGGCAGTAGAGTAGCTCAACTCATCCACAGGAGGCAGGAAGAAGAGGTCACTGTCAATTATGCTGTTTACAATACTCATTTGTAGCTAATACCAGCTAACGTAGAGACACTAACACACTTGATGAGGTTCCGTGAAACAGTGTCCACTAGATGGCTGTCTGCGTTGTATAATCTATGACTATCAGCTATGATTTCAGCAAAACATTTCTAAACCAAGAGTGACATCTTCTACGCTATGAAAATTGGGACACCGGTCCATTAAACCGCATCACTCTGCTAGTAATGAACGCACATATCCTTAATAATTCTGGCTGGAGAATGAAGCCGTAGTCCTGTTTATACTGGAGTCTAGTGTAGTGTAAACCTTTGAAATGTAGGGATATTATTATGATGTTTTAATGTTTGATTTCTGTTATATCGTGACAAAAGCTCATTAAATGATACCGTTTTTGTGTGGACTCTGGTCCTGTGCTGCAGCTGGTGGCTTCATAGCTCCTCAAACTCACCCTCCTGCGAACCATGAAAGACACAATCTCTGACTTAAATAGCCGTTTTTACAACACTAGATGCCATTTTTCAATAGCAGACACAGTCATAGAAAACTGTTGCTCTGCCCTCAAGAAACCTGCAGTAAAACCTGTTCTCATGCACTTTAACAGTGGTGGATCACTACAAAATAATATTTGTTTTACTTGTTGAGTATCATGGTGAAACTAAAGTAATATTTGTAAACTTCTACTTCTCCTCCTGGTTACATGCCTTCCTACTACAAGCCTGTCTTGGCGCAGTTGTTGCCTTCATAATCTTGCAACCCATACGTAGGATAGTTTACACAATGTAGTTTTCTGACTTTCACCTAACTGAGATGGTTCTACTTTTCTTGTGCATCTGTCTGTCGTCATGACCTAAGTGGGATTTTCCTTTTGTTCCCACAGTTCCTGCAGAGCTAAGAAGATTTGTGGTCAGTTACTGGCAGTCAAGTCAAACAAGGCCAAATTTGGAGTGGAATGAGAAAGACTTGCAGCACAAAATGTCCTTTTTTTAATGGTTAAATGTTGGAAATAAAAGCTCTCATATCTCTGTGTGTGGACATCTTGGAAGCAAGTGATGGACAAACCTGAATAATCCTGCACATCGCCGGTCCTGGGTTCTTCGAATGACGGCACATTCACCTTCGCTGGGTGGTCGCCTCACGATTCTCACTGTAACTGGGTGGTTCCCAGACATCCTGTAAATTGTCCGCGGCCACAGAAGTGCTTCAAATTTTCTATAGCAGTGTTAATGTTTTGAATAAGGTGATGTACACGTATGTATGTCTTTGTAATGTTTGTTCTACTTTGGTTATAAAAGCACAATCACTACATTTTATTATTATTATTATTATTAATTATTATTGTACAAGTCGTCTTTCCGAGGCTCACTGATGTTTTCGTCAGTCGACTGAGAAAATGAATGTTGATTCCTGTGATTGTGCGTTCGATCGCCAACATTTCCAGCTGCTTTCAAAAGAAAATATTTGTTGTGTGTCAATGAGAGATTTGCATGCAGATTCTCCTCTTGGAGCTTTTTTCTGTCACATTAGCGTTCCGATTACTTTCTTCCTCATTTTGCTGGAGCATCAGGAGAGACTGGGTCGGTGGAGTCGCCCTGAAAAAACATCTGCCCTTTTTGAAACCTAAAATAAATGGACTGAATGGGAAGATTCCCTCTGCTGCTGTAGGCTTCTCTCGGTACGATGATACTCGCAGATCTGACACGAACCAGCACAAAAAATGAAATATTATGAAGCACTGGTGTAGAAAAAAAAAGAAACTAGATTGACTTTTCTATTGTCCAGCTCTTTCCTGTCTGTGGAACAGTCTGTCACTTTAACTATTCGACTTTGAATAAATATCACTGTTCCTACATTTGTTGTACAACAATTTTTTCGGTTTCATGAAACAGTGCTCTAAGTTTTGGAGCTCAGCAAGTGGCGCTGCTGGTTTAAAAATGAAGTGATGTTTCATTGGCACAGTTGTACAAAGCCAAATATTATATCTAGTGGCCTCTGAAAATGAGGATGCTGTATCATGAAGCTTTATCAACAAATCGCTGTTGTTTACAAAGTCTTTTGACATTTCATGTTGTGTATTTTTACAGCTGGCGTGGTGGTATAGTGGTTAGATTTGGTGCCTAACATCAAGAAGGATGTAGATTTGATTCTTGGAGTAAACCAGAACTCAAGTTTCCTCCCACTTTGACTGGTTCAGGGTCTCCCCGCCTCTTAGCCCTAGTGGCAGGGATAGGATCCAGCCACCCATTAGGGAATAAGCTGAGGTTGAACTCCGAGCTCCGCATCACCTGTTTCCATAGTTAAGTGAATTCCTGATACGACTGGTTCCCAGAAATCCGTGCTCACATCCCTAATAGCTCAAAATGCTGTTTTATAATCTGCTGGATGTCTTTTTCTGTTCGCCCTCTCACAGACAAGACGGCGCGTGTTGCCACGGCCAGTTCCACTGCTGACTCTGAGCGTCTCATCGACAAGTGTATGAATCATCCCGGAAGGTCGAGTGACCCACCCACGAACCAGCAGAAATAATCACAATAATCGAAAGCTTCTTCTGTAATTAAACCTCAAGCTGCACTCAAACCCAGGAACAATTCAGCTCTGGCCACAGTCCAACCCGACTCATATTCAAAGACTTTGTGCCAAGAGTAAGAGAAGCAAGGACGGGTGGACAGTTCTTCACCTCTCAGGCAGCATTGTGCCTTTTATCTGACAGTCTGTCCTTGATAATATAAGAGCATCGCAAAGGTTTTTGTGGACTTAAAGCGGTCCTTTATCGAAGTCACGATAAATGAATTTCCTGCTAGAATAACACGTTTTTGAATGCTCACTAAACCTCTGCAACACTGACAAGTTAGCAGCTGAACCCTGAAGTTCACTGTCAGACTCATGAGCTCAACACACCATTAACCCACAATTTCTCTACAGTACGTGAAGTAACCATGTTTATGAGGAGCACTTTAGGATCATATGAATTGTTCCAGCCTGCTGCTGATTCTGATCACAGTGATCCTGATGTGTTTCATAGTGCGCTTCATGACATGGTCCTAGACTGAAGAACCATCAGAGCTGGACAGATGAGTGTTCGCAAAGAAAAGACTTGTCGTTCTGTCAGTAGATGAGATTGATCTGTGTGCAAAGCCTTTCACAGTGGGAGTTGCCACAGAGAAAAAAAACATTGTATACCAATTAAGTATCTTCCTGCTGTGTCTCAGGAAGGCAGCGCCAAGACACCTCTTGACGAGTGCACTACAGAATCTGTGCCAGCGTGAGACTAAATATAGAGTTTAGAAACATTGCTAGGATTTGTGAGACATATTTTCTGTTGGTTTTGTATTATTGTTGGATGTATTGCTCAAGGATTGTAGATTTGCTAGTAATACACTGATGAGGCTTCGTGAAACAGTAGGTGGCGCTCTTGGTTTAAAAATGATGTCATTTGAACATTCTACATTTGCCTTCGCTTTCATGAAGCCTCATGAACCCATCACAACTGAAACACTGTCCTCATTTTCAGAGTCCACTAGATGACACTTCAGTAGCAATGAAACCTCCCATCAGCGATAAACCCTGGTAATGGTGAGATGAAGCTTCTTGGAGCGCTGAGGCATTTAGAAGAATTGGTTCGACTCATGCAGCGGCAGCAGTGATGCAGTCGCTATATCGGACGTTGTGGTGAAGAGGGAGCTGAGTCACAAGACAAAGCTCTGGATTTACCGATCGATCTACGTTCCCACCCTCACCTATGGTCACGAGCTTTGGGTAATGACCGAAAGGATGAGATTGCGGATACAAGCGGCTGAGATGAGTTTCCTCCGCAGGGTGGCTGGGCGCAGCCTTAGAGATAGGGTGAGGAGTTCGGTCATCTGGGAGGAGCTCAGGGTGGTGCCGCTGCTCCTCCACATCGAGAGGAACCAGTTGAGGTGGCTTGGGCATCTGATCTGGCCTGGGAACGCCTCGGGATCCCCCGGGATGAGCTGGAGGAGGTTTGTGCGGACCGGGAAATTTGGCCTTCCCTGCTCCGAATGCTGCCTCCGCGACCCGACCCCGGATAAGCGGTAGAAGAAGGTGAAGGTGAAGGTTCGACTCATGAGTCCGCGCTTCAAGAAGGTTCATTTGCGCTCTGGCAGCACCAAGTGGACATGAAATATAAGATTCTACAAGCATCAACTTTTGCTGCCCAAAGCTTTCAGTAGGATTGGCATCAACAATATAAGACATAGATGGGGTAAATGCTATAATGGTGTTTGAGGAGACATGGATAAGATGCGCTCACACACACAGCAAATTTGAAAAAGATTTTTTTCAACTGTTTCTCCCGCTATATCTGTAATACATCGTACTTACCTTCTTGGCAGAGATAAGATCGAAGTGTTCCCAAACTTTCTCTTTCTCGATGGTTCCATGACAACAGTAATCGATAATCAATACAGAGCTGCTCACAAAACATAATGCGTTTCGTGCCGCTTAAAGCAGGAATTGAACTGCTCGATCCACTTCCTGAGCTGGTCACGTGGTACGGCCAGTTTGAGGCTTCGACCGTCTTCAGCCACGTCATTGGTGCATTTCTTGGTGCACTGTTCATATACTTGCCAGATTACTCAGGACACGTACCAAAGGGTCGACACAGCGAACACATCACAAGTAAACCCCCTATTTGGCAATGAAAATGAAAACACTGTTTCATGAAACAGTGGTCCAGATTTGGATGCTTTGCAGCCTCCTTCCAAAGGGAAGGGGCAACAGGGCAGAAATGGAGGGTGGCTGGTGTCGTATAATCTTGTCTCTGAGGAGGTTTCATGAAACATTTTAGAGTCTAGTGGATGAAGCTCTCTATTCTATAACCACTGAATGTCTATTCCAAAAAATCTGTTTTAAACAGAGAGTGCCACATACTGTACTCTACCATCACTAGAATCCAGCGACATGAAAGGGTGTGGTAGCTCTTGGCGCTCTTTCATGCTTCTTCACGCGTTCGCATGTCTTCGGAGGCCATTACATTTGTGTAAATGCACACTGCAGGTGTGTGACACACACAGCAATTTACTGCCAGAAAGATCCTTGATAAAATAATCACAGTCATTAAAACAGCTCTCTCATTAACATGGAGATCTGATTAACTGACAAAAGAGCTAAAAGTTGCTCTTCTCCATTTTCAACATGACCGATTCCAATTCTCCTCCAAAGCAAATATTTTTTAGGTATTTCAGGCAAATAATATGTGGAAGTGACTTTAACAGCAGGCAAGGGTTTTGTCTTGTCAAGGACAGATGACATTGTTTGCTTTGGATTCGGAGAGGCTGTGTGTGTGTGTGTGTGTGTGTGTGTGTGTGTGTGTGTGTGTGTGTGTGAGTTCCTTTAAGTTTCACTTTTAATTACGGCCTGTTTATACAGCAAGTGTGTGGCAGTCTGTTGACAAAAACTCAACTTGGGCCACACGTGACAGAAGACGCTGCGAGGAGAAGTGAATCCGACTTCTGTCACCCTCTGGTGATGATTTAGCGGCGAGGACCTCCGTGGAGACAGACAGGTCCCCATCTGACCCGGCAGATGAACTGCTCCAGATGTCACTGAGGTGTTCAGTTCTCCCTCATTATGATCCTGCAAATGTCGGATGATGATTGAATCCTTCTTTGTGGGAGTCTGTGGGGGCTCGGCCTCCTGAACGAGGACATGCAATCATTCAGGAGACAGGATTTCCTATAATGACTTTTATTGAGGATGAGCAGAAGGTGCTGTTGTGGGAGCTGAAGGACAGAGATGACAGAGGTTGGGATTAGACTCGCAGCGGAGGAGTAAACAGGTGCTGGCAGAGATACGAGCCACATCTCAGATCAGAGAAGTAGCTTTTCTCCCTGACATTCTCCTCGTCCGCCGCTGGAGCCGACGTGGACACTGGTTTTAGCGCAGCACGAGTGACGCAGGTTCAAATGTGCTAGTTTGAGGAACTTTCTTTCTCCCTGATGCAGCCAGTTGGCGAGGAATTACAGTGTCAAACATCATCAATCTGCGCCGAGGTGAAGCTCAGCGCCGCTGTGGTGGAGTCAGATTTGTTTATGGAGATGTAGCTCTCGCCGTCGCTGTGAAAGTTCACTGTGGGATGTTGCCAGCTGAAATCTGCTGATGAGATGGAGTTGTCAAAGATTAGCTTTCGCTGGCAGAAACCTTCACACTGAGAAGGAAGTCAAGTGGCGTCTGTCTGCTGCTCGCCTACGTCTGCTTCACTCACCAGAAGAGTGGTTTTACGAAAAACTAAACAGGGCTGTGGAGATGAATCCAATCATCCGCCAGCTTTTTGAACGTTCGTCACATTTGAATCAGGTTGCTGTCTCTCTTTGTAAAAGTCACTGTTGGTGACCAAACATCTATTAATTCCTCGGCAAGTGGAGCGATCTGATGTCAGTGGTGGACCGTCAGGGCCAAGCAAGACCTCCGCTGCTGGCCTAACATAACCAGAAATCATGAGCATATTTATGGCAAAAGTGAATTTCATTTTTAATGTATTTTCCCAAAATGTACTATGTATAGTATATACAATAATCATACTCATGTCATAGTACTGTTTTTCTAGCTTAGACTTCTCATCCAATGAGAATTCAGCTAGCTTGTGTCGTCATGTCCAAGGCCTTCAGCAGCAACAGTGCAGGCGCAGGTGACCTCAGAGTGAACGGACACATATAGTTGATGGATAGTTGCGATAGCCAATAGGATCACGAGCTGGCAAATCGCAAATCTTTCTGGCCTCATGTTGAACGTATGCGTCATGTATGTATGTACGTATGCACAACCTTTTTTCATGCCATCACAACACAATGCAAATAATGAAACTCAAACACTGATCCTGAGCATGTCTTTTAACCCTTGCTGGCCCAGCTGCCATGGGAGTGTGAGTGGCTGGTGGACCATATGCAAAATGCTCTGGGTGCAGACAAAACAAAGAAAACAGTGATCAGGTCACATGTGACAGTGCTCTATCTTCAGAGCTCTGTAGGTGGCGTTTTAGAGGTTTCATGGAAATAGTTCAAAACCAGAGGTTATAGAGCAATATAGAGTATAATCTTGTGACTAAAAATAATGTTCCATAAAACCTCATCAAATGGTTGCTGTACAATGCAACATTTTTATTTATAGTTTGGCTAACATACCGTCTGTTCTTTATTCTATTATTGTTGTTTTAACTCGCCTTTCAAGATGAAATGAATGTTCTTGGTCTCAGATTTTGAAAAATACATTTCCCTTATATTCAGTGTGATTTATAAATAAGCGAATTGACAAAAGCAATCTAAATGCTAAAACAAGGATCTTTTTTGTCTATTTAGAATTTCAATAACAGTGATCCAAAGATGTGCTTAGTATTTTCCATTCCATTGAATGTTGTAGGTTCACACCAAATGCGATTTAAGCCAGAGGCTATCAAAGGTCGCAACTCTTGGGGGATTGACAAGACCCAGGTGGGTGTTGCGGGAGATGTCTGGGGTGAAAAATCAATACGTACACCAATTAAAATAAACAATAATATTTTATCAAATCATTGCAAAAATTTTGACCTAAAAAAAAAAAAAAAAAGCTAATGAGGAAGGTACACTCATGCTCTTTTGCCTACATGGCCTACATGATGTCAGGTGGAACTACATCCGCACACTGGCGGGACTGTGTTCTACCTCCCTGGGTTTGTTGGTGGTTGCCAGTCAGAGCCACTGCTTCATGAGGCCTCCTTTGTCCATCACAAGCTGTAAACATGTCATGTGGGAAGAGAAGCCATCAGGATTCAGAAAGACCTCCATGAAAACCATGCTTTTATGAATAATAATCTCATTTTGCCTTTTGGTGAATAATTGATAACACATCGCTCAGAGGTTCAAATTATTTCCACTGAGACCTGGGGATCCATGCAGTTATATATATACACAGAGCATTTGTTGGTAGTGTATCCTGTTAAGAGAACGTCTTCTGTTCAGTATTAACTTTCTTCACTTCCGAGGTCTGTTGAGCGCCAGCGCAGAAATGCGATAGTAGTTTCTGGGTATGACCTTGGAGATTTGGTGAAGAGTCTCCATATCAGAGTTGACTTCTAAAGCGGGCGGCGCGTGGAGATGAAGAGGATGGAATAAATTGGTCGCCGGGGGACCGAAAGGGCAGACCACCATGAGCATGAGATGACCCCCCGGGTGGCTCGGGCACAGAGCGGCGCTTTGGGGTGAACGGTGCTGCGGAAACCAACCGTCGAGCGCTTGAATCTGGTAATTAATCAAATGTCATCCGGCAGGACGTCAGAGTTGCTCAGAATCAAGGGCGACTGCCTAAACGCTGCCTCAGAAACAGACCTGGCGATAACAGGAGGCACTAACTCATGATTTGAAGTGATAAATGGCTGTTTCCTAACTTCAACTTTGATGAGGTATTCTATACGAAAACAACAGCGTGGTTAATTGTTTCCTTTTGTTCCATGAAGTCCCGCCCGAGCTCTTTCCACAGTCCCGTCACTCATCAACATTTCCAGCATCAGACGTCCTCACTCTTGTTCAGCGAGACAGGCAAACCATTAGAGTTAAAATATGCAGCCCAATTACATGCAATTCCTGGTGTTCCACATCAAAATGACGCAGACATTGGCACTTTAATAATGATGTCTGCCTTTGATCTGACCATCAGAGGTGGGGCGCGAAGCTTCACCCCCAACTCTTGTCCTCAGCCTCTTAAAAGTTACCTGTAGACTCTGAACGGACTCACTCTGATCACATACGTCAAAGCTTCATTTCATTCATTTCCTTGGTTTGACTCAAGTCCATCTTGCCTACTGATATTTTTAGGTGGTGCTCCGACAAAAATGTAGCTTCTGCGCAACCTTTTTTTTGGCAATGTTTCAAAGATGGTATGGTGCAATTCTGTGGACAAAGTCAGGAGTAGGACAGCACCTCGCTGCTGCTTTAATTCTATGTCCGTCTATGAGACGCATTACTGCGGAAAGTGAAGGCAACATTTGTGGATGAGGCTTACTTGTCTTGCATACTTAGAACATCATAGTTTTTCCCTCTATTTTCATGATCATTGTCATCATTGGCTGCTGGCGTGCACTTCTCTTTACTGTACTACATTGATGCCACAAGTTTCACAGTTGAAAAGTGAATGCAAAATTCTTCCGTTTGCAAGTGGAATAGACAATAGTTTTTAGAGCTCTTCGGCTTTCACTAAGAGAGTGCTGGATCAACCATTCACATAATACACTTTGTGGAAAGAACCAGGTTCAATTTATTTGGAATCATTCCGGTTAGTGATCATGGCTTGCCTATTTGAAAACCCCTGCAAGACACCCAAAGCACTTTACAGAAACTATTATCCATTCATGCCCCAGACACACTGTCTACTGCCAAAGGACACCAAGATGGCAAGTGGGACGGAGTGGGATTAGAACCACTCACTCAACTACCTGAGCCTGAAAGTCTTCTGTGCTGTCATGGGCTTCTTCTTTCAGAGACTCCACTTACTTCCCACACTCCAAAAACAACTTGATGACTCTACTTTGTCTGTAGGTGTGTGCTTGTCTATATGTACACCATGGCAGGGTCTTTCTATCTCGGTTATCCCAGAGGTTTCATGACACAGTATTGAAGGGTTAACAAGGTTTCATGAAACAGTGTCCTTATTCTCAGAGGCCACCTGATGGCAGTATCTGCTGTAAAATATTTTGACTTGAACAGCTAATCCAAAGAAACAACACAACATTTCTGTGCCATCTAGCGGCCTCTGGAAATTAGAACACTGTTTCATCAGCCCTGCAATACTGTGTCATGATGCCTCATTGACCCAGCTCTATCGCTCAGCAGACCCCATGACCTATTTGAGCAAACATGCAACTACATCACGGACTTCGAAGCAATACTCTAAAGTGGTCTAAGATGGTTATTTGTGGTGCTCTTTTTATATACCCGATTTACAAGCAGTTGGAATCAAAATGATCCGCCATCATTTTGCTTCAATGCTTCGATGTGTTCAATTCACACAGCAACGGCATGGCCGCCGCCCAAGTCCGCCAGCTTTTAAAACGCGACAGTGCTGATGTCAGCACTGTACGCAGTGAATGCAACACATGTAAACACTGCAGCAGGAGTGTTGGATGTCATCACCTGGACCTTTCTCTCAAAAAGTTCACAGTCATAAGTGCTTTGATATCAGCTAGTTGCCCGTGACAACATGTTGCCCAGACCCTGTTTTCAGTAACAAGTACTCTAATGCGTTGCTATCTCATTCCTTGTAATGAGATAAAAGTTACATAGGGCGCCACTATGCCATTTCCCTCTGTAGAATATACAGTATATAGTCACTACATTACCATTAGATGACGAAATAGCTTTCTTCTATCGCATTCAGGGGTGTGACGTCACACACTTTAGCATGAGGGTCACTTATGTGTCTTGAGCCAGCGATACAAATGTAAACACAACAATGGAGGGAGGAGAGAGATGCATGGTATCTAGCTAAAAATATAGTTATTATTTTGAAATGGGTCTGCTAACCGCACAGGGTCCATCGATGTGCAGAAATGACAATTCATGTTGGTGATTGTTATCATCACGTTGTGTGGATTTCATTTCATGTGGTGTGACTTTTCTGGTTTTCAGTCTTATTCAGACTGAATAAAACCTAACCTCACTGGAAAGGCTGTGATCAGTGGTATCACCTACATTAAAGGTGGTTTGAGGCTGCTTTAGCAAATGTGAGGGTGAAGCCTTGAAAGTGCTGTAAGTGAAGATAAAAACAAGTCTTGTTTGCAGGAGCAACATAAGTGGAAACAAATCTCTGTAGACAAGTCTTTAATATGAGCTTGATGGTGGGATTGCTGATGGTCTAACCAACTCTCTTCCTATCATTCTTCAGCTAAATCAATTTGTTAATCTGTGATTCATCGCAGAACAGGGATGGAAACAACTTTCATTCTGAACATTTTGGTTGATTCGTTCTTGAGGCTTGAGGCTGAACTGTCCTCCAGAGGCCAGGAGAGCAAGTATCCGGCCATAAATTACAGTAAGAGTAAAGCGATTCTTCCTCCACTGAGTAAAGTCAGAGTGCGACGACAGAACCAAATTGGCGGCATATTAGGCCAAATCTCCGTGACACAGCGCCATGTCTCCATTTGCACTGGTGGACCCCTGTAATTGGTCCCAGTGGGTTCCCATACAGCTTCCATTCTTCCATTAAATTCTCACGCAAGGTAAATAAGGAAGATCCTTTATGATGCTCACTGGCTGCAGGGTGTCTGGGGGAGTGGGTCACTCTGTGTAACAGGACCTCCAAAATACATGTGAGTGCAGAAGTGACACATTTGTCTGTCCTTTTTTTCTGCCCCAAGCAGAAATCGGATTTGAAGCTGAAATGGTAGATTGCACTTGGTGGCACTCGTCTGCACACAATCCTAATCCCTGTCCTATCTGTCTTCAGATACTGAGATCGGCTACATGCACACCCTCACTGCAGCGCTCGCAGCTTTTTTTTATCCAACACCCGTTATCTCGGCGAAGCACCAACATCTCACGCTGGCTGGAGGGTACGTTATCGCCTTGTAATGGCGGTTTTAAGCTGCAGAGATGCCGATAGCTTTAAATGAACACATTCTCGAAAGTGTAAACAACATGGTGACTATTGAAGGCTGTTGCTGCTTTCTCCGACAGTTAGATTTCCACAACGTCCATGGACAGTTCAACTCCTGAGTTGTTGTTTACGTGAATAGCTTGAGTTAAATGGGAGGAGTAACTATTTTGAAGTGCTATGGCTCGAGGCTGGTACTGTAGATGAGGTATCACAAAGCAGTATTGCAGGGTTGATGAAACAGTGTCCTAATTTTGAGAGACCACTAGATGGCGCTCTTGGTTTAGAAATGATCATGATGATGATGATTTTATAGCTGACAGTGCCATCCGGTGGTCTGTGAAAACTGTGTCATGACACCTCATCGACGCATCACTTGCTGTTGCTAACCCAACCCAAGGGCACATTTTTGAGCAGCCCTGCACAGATTCGCTGACTGAACTTCTCACCCTGATGCTGATGAGAGACTATTTCAGTATTGAATAGTATTATTATTATTTCAATCCACTGAAGATACATCAAAAACTTGACAGAAGGGCAGAATGAAAATTTTAATAATAGTAATTGAACTTATAGTCACTTTCTTCAGTGATTTTTCTTGTGCTTGACACATTCTGCGTCGTAAAACTTCTCTAATCTGTGACATCCATCACTCTAAAACCCTGGTATAATAGATAGAACGGTTGTGAGGGAGAGTTTTTGTCTTTGAGCAAGTTTAATACTTCCTGATGTTGGCATTTCTCCTGGCAAAGAGTGTTCCTTGCTCTTGCCATCACTTCTATCTCCTCTGGTGTTTGCTCCATCATTGAATGCGCTTTTGCCCCTTTTCTTGAGTGACTTGCAGTGGTGAGCGGTACTTCTGTGTATCGTCACACTCACATTTTTTTCTGTCCTCTCGTTGTTCGTTTACTTCCTCCCTGACTGTAGCCGTCTCTCCTTTGCTTCCACGTTCATTAGTGCTATTTGAGAAAATATCAGGGACAACTTATGTAGGATTGTTTTCAACAATGATTGTTTTTGCATTTTCCTCTCCTCTGTGTGTTTTCATTTGGTTTGCCATTTCTCTCATTTTGACTTGCATATCATCAACTTGTCATTATCAAATCTTGCTCTGTTTATGTTATATGCTGCATCATTGCTGTCTCCCCCACTGTTCTTCCACTGGTATTTTCCCACCTCTTGCTGGACAAGTGGTAGATCGACACTTGTGATCTGATTTTGGCTGGACAAAATTTTATATCTAGATATCCGTGCCACATATATTGATATCAATGATTTCATAATGGATTTAGATAAAACTAATTATTTTTTTTATTATTGCACAAAGCAGTTTATGTGAAATAAAATGGCGCAAGAACATTTTCTGTCAGTAAAATGTTGGGGCTAAATTCTGTAAGAGTGTGTGGCGTTAGACCTCTGCTCAGATGCATGTCACCGCTGTTCTACAACTCAGGTCGACCTGCAAACGCATTGATGTTTTCAACCCTCAGAAGAGCGATAATGAGGTTTGCAAATAAATATATATGTCATGTCTGTGTTTCTCCATGTTTGTATTGTCATTGTCATGTCTCCAGCTTTCTGACCAACACAGCTGGAGTGCATTTGGTAATCAGACTTCCAAGGATACCAACTCCTCGATGCCAGCGTGTGTCGCCAGATGGTTTCTTTGTGTTCCAATGGTAAACTCTCCTCTCTCGCTAAAGCTCCCTCGAATATTATATAATATTAATATATAATATAATATATCAAAAGACATTGCATGCTTGATTTTGTTTTCAGCAGCTTCTTTAGTTCTCATTTCTTCTTACTTCGTCTCTGCTTTCATTATCCATGTTCCGTGTTCTGGTTCCGTCGTTCGTTCCTTGTTCCTGTTTGTCTGTGTCAAACCTCGTCTTTGTTCATTCAATCATTAATTTAATCTCGTCTCCGTGTCTGTCGTCCAGCACTCATTTGCACCTGGGTCTAGTCTCAGACAGCCTCAAATATTAAATCCGCCTTTTGACTGGCTGCTCTGTGGAACATGTTCTGAATGTGTCAAGGCAGTGGACTGTTCTAGTCAAGGGAGTTGCCATTGGTGCCACCGCCATTACATGCAAGACCAGCGGGAGGGTGAGATATACAATGAACCCTTGTTTATCCCGGGGGTTACGTTCCGAAAATAACCTGCGATAGGCGAAATCCGTGAAGTAGTCTGCTTTATTTTTTTTACAATTATTATACAATACTGTACCATAGAATAAAACCAACGATCAAAACCTGTTTTCAGGCCCAAGGATTTTTAAAACAAATAAAATTATAGTTTTTAGAAATACTGTAATAATAAAACCTTTAATAATGTAGTCAATATGAGGATGGACACGTTGTGACTCACGTATAATTGTTGTTTTCCTTCTTCTCGATGGAACGCACTATAGATTCATTTATTCCGTAATGGCGCCCTACAGTCACATAGCTTCTAACTTCCTCCAGCATGTCCAGAAGTTTAACTTTTTTCTGCGATAATTAGCATCGTCCTCTTCCTTTTGGGCGCGTCCTCAGGTGCCTTTGCCGGTGCAGAGCGTTTGGTCAACATTGTCGGGTTTGAGAAAAGTTGCAAACGGAAATTTGGCAAGCTGTACAGAGACGAGGCACGGAGACTGTCAATATAAATCTGTGAAACAGCGAAGCCGCAAAAGGTGAACCGCGTCTCATTCTATGTTTTTTTCTTTATCTTTGGAGCAAATGTCCCCCAAAAATAAAGTGTTTTCCAGAGTTCTTCCACTCTTGATGAGGAAAGAAAGGCCTTGTTTTGTTGGCGGCATCCTAGAAATCCTCTATCCACACCATTGGTTCCACTCAGAGCGTAGAGTGTAGTGTCAACAAGTCTTGACTAATGTGGAACTCGAAACTCTTTGCTTGAGTTAGTCTCGGGGTCGGCAAATTCCCACATTGGCTTTCAAATGTGTCTGGATGGGTCTCAACCTTATTTCAACCAGTCAGAAGGTTATAAAAGACCTCGGCAGGTGGAACATCAGTGTCACAGGCAGGAGACAGAAAATCTGACGTGTCGAGTCTTCAACACGCCTGCAACCATTTTATATTCCGTGGCATCCTGACATTCCTGAGGGGAAGGACGCACCGACACAAATTCTTGCTTGTGAAAGCAAAATATATGCCAGACTTTTGTCTCCACAATTTTTGCACAACCTCCCCGTGTATTTACATGTATCAAAGACAACATGAGAGTTTGGCTGCTTTTTACACACAGTTTTTATTTTTTGCATCGAAGGATTGAAAAGAGCCGGCCGACAGACTGTGGCTGTGTATTCCTGAAGACAGATCGATCAGAGGGAGCCATTTGTGGACTGTTGGTCGAGGAAAAAGCAGTGAGGGCGCTGCTGTAGCACGATGGTTCTCCGTTCTTGAAAATGTGTCGTCAACTTTTCTCATCTTTTTAAGATGTGTAATGAATTGTTGCTATGAGCCAAAGTGTCTGAGATGTTAAACATCACACAAAAATATGCGTCTTCATGAATCCGACACCACAGAGTTGCAAGGCATCAACATGGCTGCTTTTGCTTCCCTCACTGTCCTTTAAATATTGCACTTGTATCATGTCATTGAGAAACAGCTGTTATTCATACACTATATTATCTGTCTATCACAGAGTGGCAGTGGAGTAAATCATACCCATAATAACACATATTTGCTCTCGATACTATGAATATTGTGTGGTATTGCAACTGTTAAAGCGATTCTGCGAAACCTCGAGTCTGTGTCAGGAGTCTGAGTATGAATCAAAAGTGAGATTAACTTACATTTATCCAAAGTCAAAAGCTCCAAGATCACCCTTTCATTACATCAAGTTCAAAATCAAAATAGTGGCACACAAACAACTAAATATGGGGGCACATGTCTTTCATAATCAAAACGAGTGAAAAACACTACGTTGCAAAAACTTTTCAAGAGAAATCAATGTTTAGCTAGTAGGAATGAGGTCGGAAAGATGTGACGCGGGAGTGTGGAAACAGCAGATATCCAACAGGTTTCCTGAAATGGTCCTTGTATTCAGAGCTCAGTCGGAGGCACTCTTGGTTTGAAAAATTACGTCAGGTTTCATTGAAACAGTGACTCAAAACCAACCATTGGTGCCATCTCGAGGACTCTGAAAATAAGGACATTGTTTCATGAAACCTCATCAATCCGTCACTACCTATAACTGTTCCCTTGTTGACCTTGAATAGGTTTTAGGTCTGCTATCCATCTGCGCACCAGAATTGGCAGAAAAAAGTATGTCTAATTCCTTAGAGAGAACACCTCAATGGTACCTGCTGCAAAAAGTAGAAAGAGAAGCATTTTCTGAATCTATGAGACCTGACCAAATATGATCATCTCTGCCAGCACTGGTATTTTTGTGTATTTTCCCATGCTTTAAAGCGAGAAAGGATATATATATATATATATATATATATATATATATATATATATATATATATATATATATATATATATATATATATATATATATATATATATATATATATATGACATACACAGGCACACAACTGAAATGAGTGAAATGTTAAATATATAATAAAGTCAAAGTATTGTTGGCCTCAATAATCCACCCCTCCAACTGTATTTCACTGTTTTCGTCCGGGTGTAAATAGTGCTCAAGTCCATGTCGTGTTAAGTGAGCTGTAAAATCTATCCACGCGCTTCCCGTGAATATGAGAATATCTGAGCAACTGCAGCCAAAGTTTACATCCACACTTCAGATGAACCCTCCCAGCCAAAATGATTCTCCTCCTCAGCTTAGCCGACAATTTGTGCTTATTTTTCACCAAAAAACACTCTGTGCAAAGTACAATGATACAGTAGCTTCATCAAAGTTTGAGCATCAATGAAAAAAGATTCACAGTAATAAATCACAAGAGAGACTGCGTCAGAGTTTGGCTTGCATAGCAAAGCAACAGAAAGATAACATTAAAAAACTTATGTACAAATTCTGCAAGTCCATTTGCACAAGTCTTGTGACGTTTCCTCTCGATCGCCTCCGCGTGAACATCAAGTGACAGGAAATAGAAGCAGACATATAACACATTGTCGACTCTTTTTCGAAGAGAGGGGGTCAAAGTTACACTGTGAGACAAGTGTCCGTGTCTGTACATGACATTTACACATCTGCAGCTTCCCTTGATTCTTTTCATCTCCTTGTCGTTCTGCACTCTAGTGAGGAAAATCTGGAGTCCTGGGACCAGCAGGAGATGATGTGTCACCACAACTCTGGAAGACACAGAAGTATTGACTTGGTTGCAAAATGAATTGAGTAACCTCCTGCCATGAAAGGAGTAACAACTTTACTTCAACAGGAATCTCCTGGTGCGTTGAGTGGTTTGCCCCACAAAAATGTCACATTCTGATTTTTTGAGGACACTATGCTTAAAATGTGGACCCACCCACATTGCAAAATCTTAGGCCAAGTTTTGGTTGCAGCATCACTTACTGTACATTTTTCTATAGGTGTGCAAGAAGTCTGAAATATCCATTTGACCATGTACTAATGCTAAGCAAGTTACCAGAATCTGACTATTGTTAAAATGCTGTCCACATTCATACGCTACAGTAAAGCCACTGTTGATTTTACACAGCATTATTTCATTGCATTTCTGACTGACATTGTTCCTCTCTCCGTGGGAGAGGCTAAAATTGCAGATGGAAATTGTGCAGAACACTTGAAGTCCCGTAATTTCCAGACTATAAGCGACTACTTTTTTCTCGCAGACTGAACGCTGTGTCTTACACAACCATGCGGCTAATATATGGATTTTCAAGGGACAAATGAGCTTCATTTTGCCAAAATATCGAGACTCTTCACATCCTCCAAATGCGTTGGTGTTGGAACTTTGGACTAGTGAACGAAAACAGATCTGAGTAGTTCATGATTCAAGTTCATCAGTCAGTCTTGATGCGGGACCCTGTTTACCAAACAACTTTAGAAGCGATGCATTTTTAAGCACCTCTGACCTTTCTACAGGGCAGACAGCACCACTGCACCCGTGGCTTATAGACCAGTGCGGCTCATGCATGAACAAGGTCTATTTTCCTTCTTAAATTCAGTGGGTGTGGCTAACATCCCAGTGCACTCTATAGTCTGGATTTTATGGAATATGAGTTGAGTCAAGCTAAAAACACAACTCGCTGAGCTCACTGTCTGACATGTTTTCAGTAGAACAAAAAAAGTCTACCTGCGTAAAAGAATAACTAATTTCTAAATATGTATTTAAAAATCAGATTCAAATGGAATTCCTGATGTCCATGAAGGCGATTTTGTTTTTTCTAACTTCACTCTTGCTATGTAGCCGTGTTTCCTGGCTGTATATGTATCATGTATTCAACGGTTCAGATTCTTCATCTGACTTCACATTTAATGGTGGTACAATAACGTTCTACCCACTCTAATCCAAATGCATGATAAACTGGCTCATTTGGGATGAGTGGAAACGTGCATGTGCACTCACAGTGGTCCAGCTTCTCTGTGCTGTTGGTTGGTAGGTGGCCGTTGTGGCAGAGATCTGTGCCGGGTCTCTTGTGGGAGCCCCGGCCCATGGTGGCCCTGTTAGATGCTGCGCTGCCGCTCCAGGAAGCCATATGCTGACGCTCCAGCGTCGACACGGTCACCATGCACTCGTCAGAGGGGTCTGGTGCCGCAGCTGCCCACGAGCTGTGCAGACGAGAACCCACGCTGTGCAGCGGCTTCGCAGCAGGCGTGTGGGCTGCTGAGTGGAGAGTCCACGGTGTGAAAGTGGGATCGTGATCAGACACGGCACCGTGTGTTTCATGATGAATAATGACTGAGCGTCTGCGCGCCTTCACTCACCGTCTGAGTGGTTATCTTTCCGTCTGGGCAGAGTCCCAACCTTGTCTGCCTGTGATCTGAGGCCAGATTGTGGCACCCTCTGGTGGCCAAGGCTGTGTGTACTCTTGTCCGCCATGCTGGGGCTGTCTGAGCGACACTGCTGCGGGAGCTTACCTGGAATATTCAGAGGACAGCTATGATTGATGGCTTGTTTGGACCAGTCTGTGGGCAGCTACTCCACTGAAGTCTCTGCGTGACTTCTAATCGACATAAACGTATTGATCGACTGCTTTTGTTTTCAAGTTGCGATTCCACAAAGTCAAGCTGAAATAATGAGACACTAAGGTTTTGATGCAACGTCCTTGGACAACAAATAACTGATGTTATAGCTATCGACACATGACAGAGTGACTCTAAGAACTCTGATTTGCTCTACCCACTATGTGACTTTCAAGACACTCACACCCCACCTCTACCCAGCCTACACCCTTTTGAGATTTTCATTCACGTTCGACTCCTCTGAAAATACCACCTGCTAGCTAGCACTGCAACGCTACACACAAGCTCAATAATACATGCAAACTTTGTACATTCCTTCGGTTGGTGGTAAATCTAGACGCGATTTCCAAAACTCAATACAATAATTCACATTTTCTCCTCAAGGAAATGTCCCACATTGCAGGCTTAATAGAGTTTCGTATGTAGTTCAGCGAGCACAAACAAGTTTGCATCTGTTTTAGTGGAGGCAAAATGGTTCATAAATCAGCCCTGAGGTGAGAAATAAACATCTTGGGTGGATTGATTCTTTACTTCAAAGGAATAATTCCGGAAGCTGTTTTGAGCCGAATGAAAAATGAAATGTCCGGGGTAAAACTGAAACTGTCCAAGCTTGTAATTACAAGATGGAACAAAAGTTTGTTGTTTTTTTTTTAACCACAATGAGTGATGGCAAGAGGAAACCGACACAAAAAGTACCTTGTGTTATAGTACTGATCTGTCTTGCTATCCAGCTGCCTGTTTTCGCCCTTGTTATATGACAAAAGCTCTGTGCACCGGCTGGAGGCAATTCTGTGATCAATGTGATGCAGTGGCATTTTTCAGGAGCAAGGTGTCCACGAACATGTCGCCGGAGGATCTTCACACCTGGTACCTGTTGCTACGCTGGTCCTGACTAACTCTCAGTCACTTGTAGAATTATTTTCTTTAGTGCAGTGTTCTGGGCTCTCCTGACATTCCAAGAGTTTCCTGTTGAGAATAGCCATTTCAGTTCTGCGGCTGCCTGTGCCTCCTGCTTCCATCCTCTCGTCTCGAGTTCGGATATTTGTTCATCTACAATTTGGAGTTAACCTATGGACCTGTTGGACTTCAACAAGACTGAGACAGTGACTCTGTGTCTGCGGTTGGTCAACTGCTTCGGTATACATCACAGCTGCATTAACCCACACAACTCACTTGTCCATGGTGTTCCTGCCTGTCTCCCTATGTAGCTGGGATTAGCCAGCCAGCTAGCCAATAGGGGTGCAAAAAAATATTGATACACTCAAATATTGCGATACTTGAGTGCGTCATTCATCGATATACTTGCTTAAATATCACAATACTGAGATATTGTTTTGATATTTTAAGTCACTATATTATTTAATACATTAATACTTGGATATGGTACTGCATTTGCGACGTGTTTAATGATAATAACATTTTTTTTCCATACAGTGGAATTATAGCCTTGATGAAGGGAGGTGTTCCTTCCTCTGTTGGACTGCGAAATTTAACTGAAGATCAAACTGGACTAGGTTCATAACAATGAACATATTTTCATGCACATAATATTGTATTATAGGTATTGCATTACATAATACATTATCTGAGTTTCTCTCTTTAAATGATGGCTCTGGCTCTTGTTCACAAATATTACAATATACTGCTGAACTCACAGTATCTCAATATATCGCAATGTATCGCAATGTATCGCATCACCACCCCCGTATTGGGATGTGCATCGTATCGAAGATACCGCCTAATATACATCCCTACCGGCCAGTCATCGGAAGGAAGTGGGATATTGTTGTTGATATTGTTGGAATATATAAGTATAATAAGTTCCTTAACATTTCAATGAGGCAACAGAATCATAAAAGTTATGTCCGATTTTTAAACTTTTATATAATAGGTTTACCAAAAGCATGTGAAGATCTGAGGATATACTCTCACGAAACTTTACAAAGCTCTTCTGATTTAAAGGAAACTTAGCAAACATGAGGATAAGAAAGTCCGAGTGAAATCATTGATACTGGACCCCCTGTGGAAGTCCTTCCACAAAACTGTCTTTGTTCATGTGTCTGTCAACGGACAGAAAAACATGAAAAATGTGTCAGCAAAAACAAAGACACGCGACTTGTGAGTAAATGTTTGCATTGCTAATGGGAAGTGTTATATTTTTAGTCTCCCTGGGTTGTGTTTTGCCCTGTGCTACCATATTAAAGCGTTAAAAAATACATATTCTCAAGTAAAACCTATCAAACAATGGAGTCTATAAATGGTGCACTTTTATCCCGGAGGGAGACGCCGTCAAGTTACTCTTTCAAGTGTTCTGACAGACACAACCCTATTTTTAAATGCATCGTAAATTTTAGACAGCAGCTTCGGTAGACTTTTTTAATATTCTATGTTATGGTTTTGATGTCGACACACTGGTGGCTTGGAGAGGCTTTTAGTGGAGCATGTCTCAGACGGAGGATGCTAACAGTGACATAAGGAGACCCACGAGCCAATTTTAATTGGTGAGTGAAGCAAAGTATTTTCTACTTGCCATGGTGGCGGTGGATTTTAACCACCTTTGAGTGTCAATCACACTTCCTGCAGGCTGGATAAATATGTATCAGTCTGTCTAGACAAGACGGGCCAGTGGCGTATGTGTATTAGGGGTTTGTGTATGTGTCCTTACCATTTAATAACATTCTCATTTAAACCTCCAGCTGTTCACATGAATGATATTTTAAACATAAATAAATAATTATATTGACTATTCAAGTTACGGATTTGCATTGCACATACTGTGTGAGTGGATTTTTTTTTTATTGAGGGGTGGCGGGAGTAGGATTGTGTGGATTATGACCATTCTAAGAATTTCGTGTTGATCTTCCTTCTTCTCTTTGCGCATTGTACGCCGCTGCCACCCACTCAGCGGATGGATTAGTAGCTGCTGGAAGTATACGCTCTCTACTTTTTTGAGTTTCATTGCAGATGAAAAACACCTTCGAACCACTCTATATGAACCTC
The DNA here is from genome assembly GCF_027744825.2 of Synchiropus splendidus. Taxonomy (NCBI): domain Eukaryota; kingdom Metazoa; phylum Chordata; class Actinopteri; order Syngnathiformes; family Callionymidae; genus Synchiropus; species Synchiropus splendidus. The sequence continues at coordinate 4,084,322 of NC_071350.1, forward strand.
TGTAAAAAATAATGTATATAATATGTGTATATTCTGGTGCATTATTGGAGTAATATAGAACACAGAGAGAACTACACTCCATGTCGTCAGGCGCTAAAATGAAATACATTTCTTATAAATGTCAATGGTGCTTGGTGAGCAAATAGACTACAGACTGCACACAGGGCACAATTTCGTCCTAACACAGTTGGGGGGCATTAAACCTCAAACTGCTAAAGCCACACATCCTCACATCTGAGGGAAAGTGCATTAAATTCTGGAGATGAAGAGAGATATCCTTTATGTCTGCTTCCAGTTCAGAAAAGAGACCCTTTGTCTGTAGCAGGTGGGTGTCATCTTTATCTTTATTCATCACAAAAACTGTGGTGAGGTTTCATGAAACGGCAGCCTCGTAGTCAGAGCACAGCAGATGAAGCTCACAGGTTAAACATGATGTGAGGTTTCATTGAAAACTGTGGCGCAGAGAGTGCCATCTAGTCTGTTTAACAAACATAAGCAAATCAGAAATGATCATCCTTTGACCCGGAATATGATCATTTTTCATAATCCAGTTCCACTCCATAAACAGTTTTTGTTTCTCTGTGTATGTAAAATCCCTTGCAGTATCAGTATGTTTTGTGTAACCAGAACCTGCCCTTCAGCCTTGAGCTCTTCTTTTTCTGTCGACCTACCCGAGTATTCCAGATGGTCCCCGCTGTGTCCAGAGGAGTAATCAAAGCCGCCGGAGTTCTTTGACACCACAGCATATCTTTGCTCCGCCTCCTCCTCTTCATCCTCCGATAGAAGCGTCTTTCCCAGGTCTGAACCCAACGTGCTGGACAGGAAGTCCATGGGTGGGATGGAGGTGTTGGACATGTTGGAACTGCTCTTTATGTGCCTGTATTGGTGTTGAGAAACACGGCAACAATCCAAAATATAATTTGAGCTCAAGCAGAGGAGAAAGCCAATGATCAGCAAAAGGGGATCATCTAGAGGAATATGGAGGGTGCAGCAGTCACTCCACTGATGACTCTCCCCGTGCTGCTGTGTGTTGTGCTAACACAATTCAGATGTAATTGGGCTGGATAAAGGAGCTGTGGATGGGCTGGGCTGTCACCAGCATGCCTCTTATCTCCCCCACAGCTGTCCTCTGTGATGGCTCACATCCCACCATCGAGGAGATGCATGCATAATTACCAACTCTATTTACTGATGTCAGCGCTAAACCCGCTTATTACCACCCAGTGTGGGTTGAAAGGTACTTGTCAAGTCTTCCGATTTGGCTCAACGGCATGCATGAAACCTGTTTTTATCTCCATCACTGAACATAGGCGTGAAGCACAAGCCTCTACTTGGTTACACCTGTTTCGTGAGGAGTCGAAACAATGGCTATGTGAAGCTTAAATTAAAACCGACGGCTTGGACAGCGGTCTTACCAGGCCTGCTTGGCCACCTCGTACTGGTAAGCTCGGGTCAGCTCGTCCAGGTGCGCTTGCAGAATGGACTGCATCTCCTCATGGTGGGCGGAGCTGAGAGAAGAGGACGAGGGCTGGCAGAAGGGAGCGGCAGACGACGTAGCAGGAGAGGACGCTCGTCCTCTCAGTGGGGGAGTGGGCCCTCTGTCTTCCTCTACCTCATTGTCCAAACTCTGATGGCAGAAGCTTGGGACTGAAATAGCCGGAGCCCAACTATTGGTGTCATACCTGAGGGACCAAAACACAAACACGCGTTAACCCCAATCATTCACTTTCATTAAATTACAGTTGACACTTTTATTCATGGAGAAATGACCCCATTTTAAGATAGACTTTGAGATAGAGTGCCACCTACAAACCTCAGAAAAAAGGAATGAAACAGAATGAACCATAGCCGATGCAAGAGGTTGCAAAAACGTTGGAGCTGGCATTTCCAGTCTCCAACACTCAATATGCAGGAAACAGCCAATGACATGTTGTCTTTAATTGTGACGCCATGAAGTGTAGTGCCAATTCTTAAGGAAGTCAATCACTTCACTTCGTCGTCGGAGGGAACTTCATAGCGCTCAAAACCAAGTGCTATTGTTCAGTGCTCGTGTTAGGGGGAGAAATGGGACACAGCCTCTGATTGTTCTTGCAAATGAGACACCGCCAATTTCAGATGATGTCTAAATAAGCAGGCACATGCACATATCTAGACCGGCTGCGACTAAAAAGCTGGAAAAGCCAGAAATGTTGACTTTGTATTATAGAGCACTCTAGTAAATCATTGAAATAAATCCACTCTCATGTGTACAGAGACAAAATGTGCCTCATCTATTGAAAATTGTTTGTACTACTGAAGTAATGTGGCAAAGGTATTTGAGCCCAGCCCTGCACTAACCAATGCAAGGTTGGTTTCAAAGGTAATGCATTTTACCATGAGCCTGCACAGTTGTTGAGGAATGAAGGTTGCTTTCCTCATCTAACTGCCTGCTGCGTTTTATTTAGACATGTAACTTGCTGATTCTTAGTAATGCCAGACCAGGAGTAACTGTCTGGGGAGGGGGCTACGATTGTAGCATGAAATAATGTATCTGATATTAAGGCGGAATAGATGGGAAATTGAGTTGAGAATTAAAGAATGAATGGGCTTCAGTAAAAAGGACACTTTTAACATTGGGGAAAAGAGCTGGTGCTTGAGCAACACGTGGACTCTCTTGATCATAAATCAAGCAATTCTTTTATTTTTATTTACTTAACTTTTGTGACATTGTGAAAAACCCATCCAATTCACTCCATACAGAAAGTGGTGAACGTCACCAATCGTTTGATGGATAGTGCTGAAAGTGTTTTCCTCTGAACTGAATACAAGCATCAGATGTGAGCGTGTGGAAGAGATGAACCGGAGCTGGGTGCACAGGTGCAGCGGCGTTTTTGCGCTTGTGTCTGAAGAGACTGATGAGAGATGAGCGCGTCTTACCCTCCTCCGTGATTTTCCTGGGGGTAGCGGTCAAGGTCGACCTCTGTTCCAGGGAGAGGGTGCATGGGTGGTGGAGGCAGGGGCATGTTCGCCCAACATGTCCCATTAGATTTCTTTGTTCCACCCTTCACCTTCTTCTTTTTCCCAACCTTTGCACCTGAGGAAAGGTAAAAGAGAGCAGGACTCAATAATGGCACACACACACACTTCCATCTTTGTACTCGCCTTCAGAAATACCTCCCCTTTAATTTTGTGGGCTGACAGCACATGAATTTTTTCTAAATGCTGACATTTCTTAAAGAGGCATTGAAACCTGCAGCAAGGCACTTCAGTTCTGCCCCTCTTCTCCTACTTCTTCTTCATCCCAGCAAAACCTGACATTTAGCTGAATACACTGTTGTGTGTTGCGATAATAAATGTGACCAAGATAATCTCACTGATATGCACAACAAATAACTCCCAAAGATTTGCTGCCATTACCAATAACATCAAGGCAAATCAATGTGTCATAATTGTGTGACATTTCTAGGCTGGAAAAGCTCTGCGGGTACGAGTCTGACGGAGAGGGAAAAGTCATTAGGAGTATTGTCCAGAGGGTCTATTTTCAGTGGCAATGCTAATCTGTTGGAGAAAAAAAAAACTACTGCAATTCACTTCCAACAGAAACTGAAACACAGATTTAATGAGGCAGAGCTTCCTTTTTAAAAATGATGAGTAACTTCATTGGAATTCGCTGTGATAATGCTGAAGACGCTTCATGAAACAGTGGTCACATTTTCAGAGGCCACTAGTTGGCACTCTCTGTTCGGCTCTGAGAAAATATGTAAATGAAACCTCATATTATCTCTAAAAAAAAGTGCACCATCTAGTGGTTTCTGAAAATTTGGACACTGTTTCCTGAGCCACCCACCCACCCATCTCTCGCGCTGGGTGCTTTTAATGCTCATGATACGCTTTATTCTTCTAAGTTTCAATATGACTTAGGTTAGATGCACCACGTGATTCAACTGCGTACTTCAAGTAGTTCTTAGAAAACACAGTACAGTACTGGTCACTGAGTGATTTCTATGAATCACAATGGTTACTTTGGTCACTACCATTGCATGGCCGTCTGTCGGTTAAGGAGTATCCCATGTTGGCCATCTCCTGTTGGGCCTGCAGAGAAGCCTTCCAGCGGGGATCAGGCCGGTCCACTGCCAGCTCATGGAAGCTGTTGGACTGCAGGATCTGGGTTGTGGCGTAGGGGCCAGGTTGAGCACCACGTGCAGGGCTGCTGTAGCCTGCTTTCCCCATGAAGTCAATGCTGCTGTAGATGGCACCGTCGGACAGCATGGTGCCTGTCTTCTCCATCGACGCAGAGGGCAGAACATCTGAGGAGAAGAGCAGCGAGGTAAAGAATGACGCTGGATCATGGAGTGATATTCTGATGATCTTTAAGGTCATTAACGCTCCCTACTGCTCCGACCCTCTGTGCTGGTTAAAATGTGGCCCTGGATGGACTTGATCTGAATGGAAGTGATTACGAACAAGCATAATTAGTGTGTGTGACCCAGTGGGAGTCTGATGGAGTGTTCACCAGAGGGAGCGGTTCAGACTGCGCTAACCTTCAGAAATGACCAGCGCTCCTCTGAGCTTCGAAAACACGTAACATACTTGAACTTTGCAGAATGCACAATGGCGGCTCATGAGAGGGAAAAAAAAAACGTAATTGCTTACAACACAATTCTAAGCCAAATATCAGGCTTGTCGCATCAAATTAGCAAAGTGTGACCCTCGAAGGCTCTGTTAATTTGCGTGCATGTGCTTGTTTGTGTGTCACGTCCTGTCACTGTGTTCACCACGGGGCGAACATCATAGCTGTCTGACCGGGCATCGCTGAAACCATGCCATGCATCAGGCCTGTTTGTGTTTTTACCTCCTCGGCCAAAGTTACTGCTGCCCTTCGGACTTCCTAAATCTCCGTTCGCTGGGAGGCTTGTTGTTGGCCAGGAGTCAGCCAGCCACGGCAGCCCGGGGTCACCGCCTTTCAACAGACCCGGACGACTGGGCAGAGGACAGGGGGAGGGGTGAGGACAGAGTGAGACCGAAAACCATCTTTACAATCGCTCTCACTTCCTTCGCTGCGCAGTCAACAAATTGAAGTGAAAACACATTCAGCATATTCTCGCCTATGGAGAGGCCTGCCGAGCGAGCAACAATGAACAACAGCGAGACATAAAATGGCAAGTCTATAAATCAGACTTCAGCCTCTCCCTTAACGCCGGCTCGCGTAACTCCCCCCCGAGAGACAAGGCGGGCCAAAACACACACTAAATCCACTTTGGAGCCTTCGCACAACAAAAATTTACATTTTAAATCGAGAATCATGGACCGCCGCTGGCAGAGCCACAACACGGCTGCGGTGTTTCCATGGCAACGCAGACAGCAAAAGCCCATTAGGTGCTTCAGTAGAGCTACCGTGTCATTTAGTGTTGGTGAAATACAGCAGTCTTGAACACATGCTTCACTTGAAGGTAGGAGTTGCGAGCAGCAATAGGAGGAAAAGGAAACAGTTCACAAGCACTTTGTGGATATAAATTGAAAAAAAAAAAAAAAACGGAAAGCAAAACATGCCGGCTGCATCCTCTGCAAATATGTTTGCTAAATGTGCTGCCACCTGGGAATTTTCCAGCCAGGCTGTTCCGACCGTGCCAGAGGAATTGTTACAGCTGACTTGGTCGTTGCTCAAAGGTGTTCAAACAATGACGTCAATAATTTCCATTTTAAAATAAGGGGCTGAGATAATGAATGAATGGAGTTACACAGGCATGTGCTTTCATTTACATACTGCTATGCCACATTGTCAGCCGTGTCTTTTGAATGCACCACTGCCACATTTGTAGCTCGCAGCGAACTTGGGTGTTTAGGGTCGACACAAAGAAAGAGACAGTGACTTTGTTGTTCAGCGTTGCATTCTTCCACATCTGATAATAGGAATGTGTTTAATAACAGCAATGGAAGAGGATGCGACGGTTACAGCTGTTAATAAACCCGATACTGAAATTGACTTAAAAACACCAAATATCAACTTCTCGCATCCTCATTGCTACAATGAAGTAAAAAAATATTTTTGTTTTTTTCTTGGTTGGATGTGCCAAAATAAAATCTCAGCATCCAAAACTGGCATCGAACTACAGCTCCCCTCCTGCTTCATGATGCCAGCACATCTTCTCTTCAGTCATATTTCAGCTTTTTAGCATCCATCCAAAAATGTTAAGGGTCGTGGAGGGTCTGAGCCAATTCCAGTTTACCTCAGAATCAAACAGCCGCCCACCTGCCTCAGTGTTGGCACTGTTGTTAAAGGAGTGATTTATGACTTCATCAGCGCAGATCATACCCCACCATGAAAAAGCCAGAAGAAATATATGCAAATATAGTTCAGACTGAAACATCCCATTCAGTTGGAGCCAACGAAACGGCATTTCGCTGTATATCATTGGGTATGAATTCAGTCAAGACACCCACCTTCCATTCCTGATGAGGCCTCTGTCTCTTTGGAATGTAACTTGGAGAAAATAGAGAGACAGACATTTGAAGGACTGTTGTATTGTTGAAATTATGCTAGCGAGAGAAGACTGCAAACATACCTGCACGAGTGAAGGTGAAGGATTGAACTGCAAATGAATAAGACACAATACATTAAAAGTAGCTATAACTTCTGTCAAGATCAATTCAGACCCCAACGTCTAATGTGCATTTCCTCGTGTGCTGTCTTGCTCCCTGAGGGCGTCAACAAAGATCTCAAGTCTGTACAAGACACATTCATTTTTGAGAAGCATTCTCTAATCCATTTACCAGCACATCAATTTAAAAAATGGACTTCATTGTTGCTGTCTGAAATGTATATGTCATTTCCATTTTATAGTTGTAAATTAGCTCAATGGAGTGGATCAGAAAAGTAGCAGTGGATCATATTAATCCCAATCGAATTAGGAAATCACTACGGCCTCTCTGTAAATCAAAATGAAAGCAATACGCATTATGATAATGAAACACAGTCAACTCACTTGGGGATACAACAGTGTATGTGCAAACAACACCTACCATGATGGGGCAATGGACAACCATGTTGAATTACACATCTGAGTGTATTAAAGAGCTGAAATTCCGTGGCCGACATTTGATATCTACCTGCGTAGTTGCTCAGACCCTTCCTCTTTTTCCTTCTCCAGTAGAGCCAGGCACTGAAGCCCATCAAGACGATCCAGCAGGCTCCTCCCAGACCGGCAATGAAGGCCGGCTGCTTCACCACGTCGGAGATGCTATTGTTGCCCTCCGAACCGGTCATTACGTCCCTCTGTTCAGCACCTGAGAGCCCCAACAATAACAGTCAGAGAAGTTTGTTGTAAATGGACACATCATGAAGGCACCAGATAAAAGATGGAACTTGATTTCAGAGAACAGAGAAGTGTGGACATTTTTGCAGACATTAAAATAAATATCTAGAAAAAAAGAGTACAGACCTCCAGCAAGCACCCATTCTGTGATTTTCATGAAATATTACCAGCCTACATGTACTTTTATGCACATAGTTCAATATACTTTTTCGCATTTGAAATACCATTGATTTCATGGAGGGTGTTCCAGAACTTACGGAATACAGTGCTACCCAAGAAAGAAGGGGAGAGCGGAAGTCTCTTATTTGACATCTTGTGTCACTGTAACGCAATGATGTGCTTCAAATACTAAGTAAGGTCATATTTGGAGTGAAAGGAGCGCCACACCATGGCTAACCGTTTTAACAACCTCTTCTTGTTGTTCTTTTAAGTGATGTGCTGCCCATCATGTTGCCCACCATTCACCGTTCCAACATGCAACTCTGCCCTCAGTGTCAGCATAGAACTCAAGAGCCACTTGTAGAATCACTATTTGACAAGAGTGAGTGAGGGAGTGAGAATGTGTTGGGTAAATATGGATAAAGTAAAAGCAATGATATATACTTCAATATTTGTCAACAAGTACCAGTATTTCACGGAAAAATTAATGCATAATAGAGAATACCTACTATACTATAATAGTGTAAATAAAAAGTAGATATTATTGTTATGAACATCAGATCTGTCCAACAGAGGAATGAACAGCTGCTTTAATTCATAAAACCTAAGGGCAGACAGGACGATTTATGTGGATCAAACAGGGCCCTGATACAATCTTTGATTTAATGTCTTCAATAGATTCAAATGACTATAAATATTAGAGTCCTGACACACATGAAAAATATACCCATTGACATAATTATATAATAACCTCACTGCAAAGAAACAATGTCAGCGAACTGGACAATGAGATTATTATCCTTAAATTAAAGATGTATTATTATTATTGTTTTTTATTTTTTATTTTTTTAAAAGCTCCTCTTAACTAAAACTGCTTTATTTTAGTTGCATATAGTCATGACACGAAGTTTCATAGACGTGTTGATGTAGTTTCATGAAACAGTGTCCTGCATTTAAGAGATAACGCAGGCTTAAACTCTTACATCTAGTTGTCTGTTAAAAGGTTCGCCACATTCACTCACTTCTAAGGCATCACATGTCGACAATAATCTGGTGGACGTTTGTGTTGAAGTCAGACATACGTGTTGCATTGACCCTAACCCTGTTGGAAACAACTCAAAAACATGAACCAGTTTTCAAAGTATTCATGAATTAAGTATCAACACAGCACGCTGAACATAACACACCATCAAATACTATGATATTTTAGGGTATACATAAGTTCTTGCACCCTTCATAACTACATACCATATTTCATGTTAAGTTTTAGTCAAGAATTCAAATATAGATTGGCTCATTCAGATCAATGAGATTGAATGATCCAAATGTTTAAGTCTCTACAGAACAAAACTTCCTTCCAAAACTTCATTTGAGACACACTGTCCCTGTATTTTTTAAATGGTCTGTTGGGTACGTTGCATCTTCCTGTACTTGCTGCATCATGAATAACTGAAGAACTTCCCTGTAGCAAGGACTTTTCTGCACATATCTCATCTGATGTAGAGGCGGACTGAAGCAATGCGAGGCAGCATATGAAAGAAACAACAAAAGACAGGGCAAGCGTAGCAAAAGCATCAAAAAACAGCATCGCTGCACACAATGCAGAGTTAATCAATTCAGCAGTGCACTTATCAACGCGAGCTGCAAGACGCGAGATTGACAGAGCAGCTCTGACAGGGTTTGATTTTCCGTTGCAGCTACTGTGCTGTGAAATTAGATTCACAGTCTCCAGCAGGAAACTCCCCCCCATCATTAAGCTCCAGTCCACAGGCCTGTGTTTCCTTTCCCCCCGTGTGTTAACGCTGTTATTATATATCAGTCAGAAGTCCCAGATGAAGAGCACCTGGCCCCGACTCCAATATTGATTCTGGGCTTATATGCTCTGAGCATCCTTTAGCTGCTTGATAAGATGTGAAATGCTGATAAGCTCCAAACAAAAACACGGTCTACTTTGTTAGCTGCAGCTGCCCACATATTGAAGGGGATTATTGATATGGCTAACAGCACTTGGCACAGTGTTCGTAGACACTATATTTAATGAACCACTATTGATTTTTCAGTCTATATCGGTGTTGCAAGGTGCAATCTTCTTTCTTCAATAGCGCTAAATTGATAAATCAGTTTTCCAGAGTCAGCCACCACCCAACAGCGCCTGAGTCTTGAAACCAAACGCCTTGGCCTCGCCACATTTGAATCCGAGGTTTGGTGAGTGGATTACCCAAGATGATGAGCTGGGATTTGCTCTTGACCCCCACTCCTGCGCTGGTGCCTGCAGCCACCTCCACACGGTACTGCACCCCCGCCTGCAGGCCGCCGACAACCACTGAACGGATGGTTGCGTCCACAGACTTATTGACATGAAAGCGTGTTTCGTTGGCCAGACACCAGATCTGACGAAGACAGAGGCAGCAGACAGAACTCATCGTGGGGGTGCACATTAAATTACAAGAAAGAGTGAAGGTCCACGGCTCGAACTCACCTTGTATTCCTGGATAATACCATTCTGTTGGTCCGAGGGGGGAGGGTCCCACGACACACTGATGGATGTGCTGTTATGGGTCCCGACTGTCAACACCGTCACTTGCTGGGGAGGTGCACTTGGAGCTGAAAAGATTAAACCAACATTGTGTGAAGACAGATAAAAAATAACACTTGATGAAACAGTGATTCATGATGTTGTCTCACTGGTGTTGCTATAGCGACCATGGAATCCCAGGTATATTAGGTACAGCCTTTTTAGGTGAGCTGTGTGTTAGTGATGCAACCTTGATACTACATCCACAGGCCTATTTTGGTGAAATTTCAGCAGGAAGTAAGGAAATTCAAGGTTCTTGGTGCATGGAAGACTAGAAACGTCACCACCAATGATCAGACCAGGATTCCTTTTGGCTGAGATTACCCACATTAGGTCCATGAGAACAGGAAGAAGCAAGCGGCAATAAGATCGAAGTTCCTCGCAAAGCTGAGAGTTCTGTTCCAAGAGGATAAAAAGAACATCTACCAAACCCCAAAAGTAACGGACAACAAATTGTAATGACATGGCCATTCTCTGATCAGCATTCGTGTTGTATCTAACAATCTTCACTTGAGTCGACTTATGAGACTCTGGAAATGAAAATGGACTCCATGAGGCAAAAAGTAAAGATCACAGTATGACAACGGGGAAAAGGAAATACATTAAAAAGGGGTAGAAATTATAAGAACTGTCCTCTCTGGAATCCTTTTTGATACCTCAGATCAAGTTGAAGATGAAAGAGTGTTATAGTATCTTTGAAGTGGGATTGAAATAAACTTCTCCTAAAAAGGATATCTTATCGTCAAGGTTTCATGAAAGAGTGTCCTCACTTCCAGAGGAAACCAGATGGCTCTATGTTGTCTGTCCTTGACAGCAATTTCGATTGAATGTCTCAACATTTCTAATCCAAGAGGGCCACCTAAAATTGAAAACTGCTGTTTAATGAAACTTCATAAGCCCTAGATGAAAAGAGTTGTAAGTGTTATTTATCTCGCACTACAGGAAGAATAACCGAGTCTAAAACACATTTTTCACATCACACATCTATTTCTAAAGTGTACTTGACCAGATGCTCTCCACGTGTACTATCTTCAAGTCATCCTGTCACAACTCACTGAAAGGAAATGTTTTGCCAAATGAATTGCCAGGCATCTCCAGTCCGATCACTGGACAGATGAGTGACTTGATGTAGTAAAACAACCTTCGAATCACTTTGTGTGACATAACACAGAAGTCTGGAACGTTAACCTCTGAAAGTGGGATAAGCTGTCACCACAGGGGGCACCACTGGTGCTGTTAAATACCCATGTCTGTTGCACGGTTGTTTGAAGTGGACGATTACCTGATCATATGCCACACAATTATGGGGTTGACCTTCTTCTGGAGGAAGTTAGCTGCAGAAAATGGGCTTTAAATGCACATCTTGGTTACAGAACACTGAAGTAGAGGTACATATTGCTTCTTGCAGGGATCACTTGTTAGCATTATGCTCCTGTTACTCTGCTCAGTAAAATTGTGGGTAAAACAAGCCAAGTGTGGACAGCAAGATAAAAGTCACTGGAACATGAAGAATGATGGAGGTTTACCAAGCCAGTATCTCAACATTACTGCTTTATGATGTATTTCCTGTGCACAGAAATCTAAAATTTATCATTCCATCACTAATGTGGGTTTAATGTTCCTATCTTTCATTCAATTACATTCATGTAGAATTTGTTCTTTGCCACAGAAAACTCCCACCAGCATTCCAGCATCATTTCTCTGGACTGGCCGACAAGCAGCAGGAGAGCATCTTCTCTGTAACACTCACATTTCTCACATCTCACCGAGAGCACGACAGAACTGCAGATCGTTTTTCACTTTATGGTTATAATTACGTTCCAACACAAATGATGTTGAAATAAATTAGACTATGCCCAAATGCTCAGGAGGTGGAGGATTAATCTGCACTGCTGAGAGGTAGGTGGGCCGAATGTTGAGATATTTACCTCCTGGAGCTTCACCGCAGAGTTTATGTGGTAATTTAAATTCTTCAGCAGGGGACCAAAAATGTATTTCTTCCCCGATCATGTTTGAGTTTTCTTGAAATGTCTCTCGATGCTCCCTTTACTGGTGTACATTTTGCAAGTTACTGGGTAGGTTAAACTAGTACTACTTGATCCAAAAAGTTTATTCACGGAACTGGAGTATGGAATTCACTTTCGACAGAAAAATTCTAAATTTAAAATTTATGTGTATTTATGAAACTACATAATGAAAAACATACACACAAAACATTTTGGTTGGCTGCATCTATTTTCACTTCTGATGTATTTTAACAGGGAAAAAATATATTCATAATATATTATATAAGTTATATTTCAGTTGCTCTCACAATGAACAAAAACATGTACAAAATACATTTGTCAGAAACAGACATATGATATGATACACTTTTCACAGACTAAACAATAGGTTTTAACTTCATCTTGATAACAGGTTCACACAGTAGTAACAGCAGCATTTTTGTTGACACCGTTATTACTGCATTTTCAGGTAGTTATTTTAAAATCACTAATTTGGTCAACAATTTGTAACAATAAGTCCTAAACAATTATGTTGTTACTACTTGTGGTACAATGACAATAAAGGCTATTCCTATTCCATTCCATTCCATAAACAACAATGGCTCAACAACAACTGGAGAAAACAGCTAATAGCAGATAAAATAAATTAGTGAAATACATACATATATATATATATATATATATATATATATTTATAAACAGTACAAGTTGTGGGGAAATAAATAAATAAAGTTCTTTTGGTTATAGAGATTTTAGCTAGTTATCATTCCCTCATTTGGAAAGTCAAACTCTCCATGGTAATATTTAGAGGTTTAGTATCAAGATGGATTGTTGACAGCTATTTCTTGGCAGTATTTGTCTCCAGACCAGAGTACATTAATGTTCTGGAGCTAGTTCATGTTGGGCAGCAACAGCTCAGGACTGGGCGCCAAGTCAGTCACAGATCACACTGTCAGAAGGATCAGAAACAGAAGCACTATGGTCTATATGTAGACAACGTCATTGTTTTATCCAGGTCCAACCAAATTCATGACAACAGGAACCTACCTTAGGTTTGACATTAAACAGAAACAAACAGCCCTTCGGAAATAAGTTGGCTTTCAGTAAGTAAAGTGTGTTTGCATGCAATCATTGAATAGAAACATAATATTTTATTTGTCATTTACTTTCGGTTATATTTTTCAATGAAACTTTTCAATGAATCTTTTTGAACACACAGCAGTTCCAGATTAATACTGGAGCAATATGAACCCATTGTTTAAACCTCTATATTCATTATGATGATGGCAAATGGATACTCATCTCTACTGTAAAAGACTGTTATTTTTACAGTCTCTTAATATCATTCTTTATAATAAATGCATCAAGAACCACTCAGTCACTCGGCAAACCTGAACCTGTGCCAAGGAGCTCATCATAGATTTGGTTGACCCTGTAATTCCGTATGTCCTGGAATAGTAATGGGTAGATGAGGTTTCATGAGACAGTGTCCTGATTTTCTGAGGCCACCGGATGGCGCTGTCTCCTGTAAAATGTTTGGACTTGAGCAACTAATTCAATGAGACCTCACATCATTTCGATAACAAAAGCTCATCTAGTGGCCTCTGGAAATAGGACACTGTTGCATTAACCCGTTCATGACATCTACCCAGCACTAGCCTGGACACTACATTGGTGTATCACATGACCGAAACAGGGATAGGTCAGGAATATTTCATGATTTCTAATAGCGATGGCTTTGAACAACGATGTCAATTAAAAAAAATAATGACTAAACTAAGCGCAGCAACTACCGAGCCCTGAAAATAAGGACACTGTTTCATGAAGCCTCATGGACTCTCGATGGCTGTCTTCTTACTCAACTCAATATAGTCGAGACTGTTGGGCCGCATAAAAAAAAAAAAAAAAAAACTTTTTACATTTAAAAGTGTAAAACGGAATGTCACCAGATGGTTTCATTTGCTGCTTAAAGCACAGCCTACAATCAAATCAATAAAAGAACTTCCGTGATTTGAGATTTCTTGTTATGCTCGCGTCCCACAAAATGTTTGTCTGCTTACGGCAAAACAAGAATCCGGACCGTGGAGATGAATGAATCCCAGCCACTATCCCACGCAATCCCTAAAACAATATCGAATGAACAGCACATTGAAAAATACAAGAGCACATTAAATTGTTGTCTTAAAACATGTATGAAATTCCAAAAGTTATTTTCCCCCAGCCAACATTTCTGTCTTACATCTAGAAGGAGACCTTGTTGAGGTAAAAAACATTCAGTCAGAATCCCCCGCTGCTTGGAACATTTCCTACTAGACACGAGCAAAGGCTGCTGCATAATTTAACTCGCTCCAACTGTAACACGCTGCAGGTAGAACGCAAACAAAGAAGCTACAAAAACCAGGACTACGGCGAAATGGAAACGGTGATGACTTTGTTGCTTGCTTTCTCCAAAGTTTATCTCTTCCCGAGACTATATTTAGATGAAATCTTGGTATGGGCCATTAAAGGGTTCAGTGTGTGTGAGTGCACTATAGCTTCCTGTAGCGAGCAATCTATAGTTCTGAAACCGAACAGGAGTAGTGCTGCTTCAGCAGGCATCCGTCAAGTCAGTCAAATGTTGACATTAAGATGTGCCAGGAAGCATTATGGGTAGATCTGAGCGACTGTGAGGATGTAATACAAGACAGACTGCACTCCAATAATGCAGGTGAGAAGTCAAGACAACGTGTCTGATTCCAGACGCCTTTCTTTAAAGCAATTTAGAAGCTATCATGAGTTGGAGCCAAAAATATAGGGGATGGAATAACTGTGATATTGTTGACAAAGTGATTACAAATTCAGCATAGTGTTGCTCTAAGCAAGATCTTGAGACATGCGGTGATGAGGTCACAAGAGGAATATCCTGTCAGATGGTCTGAGTGTGGCGTCGTGAAAACAAACTTTCAGCTTCAATGTCAGAAGAAACGGATAAATGTGTGGCGGCTGGGGTCTTTTAGTTTTGACAGTGAAAGAATAGGCCTGTACTTCTTCCCCCAAAAATGTAGATCATAAAAGTGGAAGAAGCTGGTTTAGAGAACACAGGGCTGGTGGCTACCAATGCAATGTTGCCTGTAATGTTGTCAAAAATTGACCTCTTTGTTTACATTTGTGATGGGAGTGTGTATACATTAGATTAGGCATAACAATACGGGGAGTTTTGTAGCAAGCATAGTATTTCTTTAACCTGTAAAGCATCCTGGTATATTTAAACAACATAAAGTATATTTATAAATGATACACCATTCCGTGTTCTTCAGTCCATCTTGAGTATGAACTCAACTGTTCTTCAAAATTGAGCACAAATTGTTCACATCTAGGGTGGTATTCAGTGTCAGTGTTGGTGTTTTACGACAACCACGTATCATACTTGTCGGCATCACGATGTAATTTTTGTGATAGCAGGGAATATAGTGTTGAAAAAACAGCGTATGCACAGTCTTTCTTGGTACTTTGTCACAGACCCGTTCATGAAGAACATGATGTCAAATGCCAGTGTGTCATCTCTCTCTCTCTCTCTCTCTCAAGACTGTTCCCTCAGCTGTATCCATCTATTATTATGGATGAAATCAAGTATTATATAGACACTCATATTGGGTATGGAGTTCACTGTAGTTGGGCCTGATCATAGCATGTCAGAGAGTAAAATCTGGTGACATCAGTCTCCTTTGTCCGTAGAGAACCTTGTACTCCGGGCTGTGAGAGATATGAGGTTGAGTCTGTGCCCTTTGACCTAACTGCTCTCACCACCAGTTCACACAAGGGTTGGACCCATTACTCAGCATGATATACCTTTTCTCACCGATTCTTCGATCAGCCATGACAAGCGTTATCTTGGCCTTTAGGACATCAACCACATCTCAGTGGTGACGCTGGCAATCCTTGTTCCAAATTGAAGATCCAATTTTTGTATTGTCCTAAGAGCAGCCCTCGAAACTTCCTTCCCTCGACCGGGCGGGACCTCCCGTGTCCCCAAGGGGCCGTTTTAATTGGGCTCCAGTGAGGTGAGGCTCTCCTTTCCTCTTTCCCTCCATGGCTATCCAAGCCTGAGTTTTCTCCTCTCATATATCACCATCCAACCCAGACGCTGGGTTTGAACCTTTTTCCCTCCGCTCTAACAACCTCATCACAATGTGTCCAAGAGCAACGCAATGCTTCAGATTTCAACTAATGCAGCACTTGATCGGGCTACAGTTACACCAGAGAGAAGGAGGCGAGCACGACACCAGGAAGTGAGGCTGCATCTCGGGGAGCCGACCAACAACAGCAACTCACAAGTTCAATCTTCATCTTGGAAAGAGGAATCTGACAGCGGAGGGCGGCACACGGAGCCGGTACGGCTCACTGCTGGGCTTTCAACCTAATCACATCCTTGTCATCGCTGGAAGCAGTTTGCTTCATTGATCTTTTAAATGGACGCTGGACAGCTATTACTATGTCATTTATGCCACTTTGCTATTTCACTATATGCATGCAGAGGATTGAGTTACCGATTGGACAGGATTTTATACTGAAGTTTGCTGGGAGTTTATTGAAAAACTTACGAACCGTAAGTGACTTTCAAGTTTTCCACCTGCATAGGGAAGTGGAAACTATGTTCCTTTTTTGTCCAGTAGTAAAACATTCTGATTTGAATCATTTATTTATGAGCTCTGCAATGATTCACTTCACCGATTTTTGGAAGGAGGTGGGGCAGGACAATGCTTTCTGGGGGCCTCCTTAACATTGATATTAAAGTCTGCCAGCCCTCCTCTTCAGGGCTATGAGGGAGCTGCAGGGTATTTCCAGCTACAGCAGAAGATATCAGAATCAGACCATGGTTTCTGTCATTGCGCAAATAAATGATTGAGCACCGTTCTGCCTTGGTCTTCATAATATTCATTTATTTATAAAGTTTGTTTGAGTGAGTAGAGCATTTCTTCCACATGTTAAGCCCAGACTTATGCCCAGGCCAGAGATGCAGTTACAAACAAACTGGGCTTTGGACTCAGACTTAAGTCAATGTGTTAAAGAATTGTATCTGCTCCTTCATGGCAATATTCTTTTCCCTTTAAAAAAAGGACTCTGTGCAAATGGAATCCGAACACAAACCACCAAAAACGTACGACACATTCCAGGCCTTCAATTGGCATTGCAATATCCTCGTAAAAAAATGGAAAAGAAGGCACAGTAACTGTGTATTATAGAACCTTGAGCGCTGATAAGTTGAGCAGCATTGCAGGTCACGGTTGACATCAAATCAGCAATCATTGCTGCTCACTGAAAGAGTGGCAAAAGACTGTGAATATTTTCACTGAGGTCAACAGCTGTTAGCTTCTGTGATGTTTTACGATTCGAGTCCCATTTTTCAGCTTTGAACTGCGAACACTGAGTGACTCTCTGTATGACCTTGCAATAACTATTAAAGAAGAGGCTCCACACAATATATCAAATGTGTTAGGATCCCTACAACTTGTTTAACAAATACTTTTCTTCATTATAGTTGTGTTTATTCCAGCAAAACACAAGTATTTGCCAAAGTTCTGCCAAGTGAGATGCCTCCTTGCTGCTTAACCTGTAAGGTCTCCAAGGTTTATATTAATTCAATGCACCTTTTAATGCAAATCTCTAGCCATTGTGTGAAATTGTGTGTGCAACATATAAAGTCAGTTTAATCTTCTGTCCAAAAATATCAAATCACCAATGATCATGTTTGTTTTGACAATAGGTCAATGACAATGTTTTGATAATACACATTGTGTACATTCATTTCTTTCTCCTAAACAGAACTTGAGATGCCTCCTCGGAGTGTAGTTCCTCAGCTGTTCTCTCTCTGTGGTCAGGACAGGGGAGGCTCGGATATTCTACTGTGCTAAGAAGATGGCAACCATATTGGCAAACAACGCTTTCAAGCTGTACGTAAATGCACAACAGACAGAATTTCAATCCATCATCAGAAAATGCAGTTTAAAGCCATGTATAAAGAAGGCTGAGGCTCAGGGGTGTAGGAGGAGGGGGTTGTACGGTGCAGCTCTTGCATTGGTTATAGAAGGAGCTGTGGCAACAGGGGTCCACAGCAGAGCACTGAAAGATATCAGCTTATGTCAGAGGTGACAGTTCCTGCCATCCTCTAACCTAGTGAGGCTCAGGCTTGTCACAGCCCCCCACTGTGCTGTCTGGGAGACCTGTTTGCACGCACTGGGGACATGGCACTGTCGCAGTGTGC
The DNA here is from genome assembly GCF_027744825.2 of Synchiropus splendidus. Lineage (NCBI taxonomy): Eukaryota > Metazoa > Chordata > Actinopteri > Syngnathiformes > Callionymidae > Synchiropus > Synchiropus splendidus. The sequence goes on from NC_071350.1 coordinate 4,102,595, forward strand.
GTGAGTAGGTGGCTGCACTTCAAATGCCATTATCTATTACGCTCTTACCATGAAGCCATTACCAGAGGCCATGAAATATAAAAACAGTGGAACCATTTACACAGGAGGATTTCATTAGTTCACATACAGAACCAAATTGTTCATTATTTTAGGAACTGGGAGCAGAAATAAAAATGGTTGGATATGAATGAATTTGTCACGCACCTTCCTCCATGGTGCGGGCCGTCATGGATTCGCTGTCTGCGCCCTGGAACTCGTTGAAGTACGGCCTCACTTTGATTTCATACACAATGCCTTTCTTCAGACCAGAGATGGTCATGTCCCTTTCGGAGGCGACCTTCAGGTCCTGGATCTGCCAGGGGCCCGGGGAGGGCAGCCCTGATGTCTGGCGGTACAAGACACGGTAGCCTTGAATGAACTGGGATGGATTCTCCACCTGAGAGGAACAGAAACTGGAATGAAGTGTGGAGTTTCAATTCAGGTTGTGTCATGAATGTAAACATTATTCCTTTTCTTCAGCCCACTTTAAAATTAGGTTCCTTAATTTGCACCCCGTGAGATGAAAAGAAGACAACCAAACAATAAAAAGTTTAGCTCTTCATACAGATTCATTGTAGATGATAGATTTGAAAAAGGCTTCAGTCGTGAGAGAACTGATGTTAGAGAAATGTAGTACAATTTATGAAACTGGACATATAAGGTGCATCACATTTGTCTCTCCCCTAAGATAACACCTCTAAAAGTGGATACTCACAGTCAAAGAAAGAAAGAAAGTTAGTGGAAGTAATGCTCCAAATTGTACAGTGGGGTAACAAAGTGTAACACAAAAGGTTTTTGTTCCAACCTGTCTACAGTCATTGGACAGCTGATTGGTTAAACTGGGTGCTCTTGATATGTTGGAACTACCTATGGGTCTATGAGGCTTCATGAAACAGTGTGCTTATTATCAGAGATCAGTTGTTGGTGCTGCTGGTTTGAAAATTATGTGAGGCTTCATTGAAATAGTTGTTCAAAGTGAGTGCCATCTAGTGGCCTCTGAAGATGAGGACACCTCTTGTGGGCATGACGTGGTAGTGATAAGCTGATGACGCTTCATGAAACAGTGTCCTCATTTTGAGAGCCCAGAAGATGGGACTCTATGCTCTTAAATCTTTGGATTTCAGTCCACAGAACCTTGCATCATTTTAAAGCCATGACTTCCACTTACCACTGAAAATGAAGCCAGGTTCATGAAGCCTCATGAACCAATTGCAAGTTGGAGCAAACAACCCCTTTTGTGGAACATCTTCCCACCTGCGCTCTCACTCTAAATATTAGTGTCCTCAAAACCAGACTATTTCATACATACACAAGCATAAAAAAGGTAGAAATAACACAATTGATTTTTATCACGGAACACTGAAAACTGCATCATTTCACTTATGACTAGCTTTTCATGTATTTCCAGTGAAGACCTGTCTGTTTTTTAAAACACCATACCGAGCAAAGATTTACTCATACAAGGACTTATTTTCATATACGAGAGATTCAACTTCCATTGAAATCTGTTTTTGATGTGGATTTGTGTGTAGAAGGCAGTTATTCTCATCCAAAGACCAGAGACATGGGTAGCATTTGAAGACAGTAACATTCTTTGTCTTTGATAATGAGGTGGCAGCTGAGAAGTGTGATGCGCGACTCCATATCAAAGTGCATGCAGTAAAAGTTGCAGTGCGTCATTAACCTTCAGTAGCAGACAGGCAGGACACCTTGCCAACAGACAGAAAAATAAGAGCGGGCTGGAAACTGCCTCCAGAAGAGACATGTGTAGCAGCTAATGGTGATTTATTTGTCCTGTGTAAAAACATTAGTCTTGGTTCATGCATCACCTCAAACTATTCTGAACTCAGAGCCACAGCAGCTCAGCATTCAGATTTGTTATCTTCCCACAATGTTTACTCCCTGCGTTTAATCCTGAAAAATAGCCACGTTCCAGGTGCAAAGTTGATATTTGTGAAATACTCACGGTCCATGTGACCTGCACTGAAGTGGAGCTGAGGACGACAGGGTTATGCATGCTGACCACCACGTCCCCCAGCTCCTTCTGCACGCGACGATGGTCCACTCCCTGAGCCGGTGGACTAATGTCTTTGGGAGATAAAACAGAGCAGGGATGCAGAAACCAATTGTCATGCTCCACTAAGAATGCATTACAATCTATTGATTTGTTTTTGTACCTTGTGTCCGCACCGGCTCAGACATCGGGCTGGGGTCCCCGAGCCCTTGAACATTGACAGCTCTGATGATAAACAGGTAGACGGTGTTTGGTCGAAGGTCCTTGACCGTGAACTCTGTGGTCTTTACGTGGTCTGCCATGGTCTGCCAACTGTTACTCACTGACTGGCTGCATAAGAACAGATGGACAACCAGATTTAGGGAAGCTAAAAAAAAGGCTGCCTTTGAATGAAACTTGTCTTCATGCCATTTAAAAAACATGAATTACATCCTTAATAGTATGCACAGTCCATTCAACAATACTCTAATAGAGATAAACTCTAAGGAAACAGTTGCTAAAATATTTCATCCAGGTGTGTTGTTGTGTTGACAAAAACATGTTTTTAATCCAAGAAATATTGTTTCTTTTGCCTTGTTGGAGCCTTGTTGGATCCAGTTGATGGAAAATCACCAAATAGTCTGCCATAATTATGTGAAGCATTTTCACGGGCTCTCCGGGTGACACAACTTTAAATACCAGCATATAAATTTAAATGAATCATGCAGTTTTACTATGACCCAAATAGTAATTTTGATAGGCTCTTTTTTTTTTTATCATTTTCCTCATGTATTTGATGTTGGATAAAAACATGTCCTAAAAAAAAAAAACACCCCTCCAGTTGCCGCGGAAACACCCACATCTGCTGCTGTCACGAGAGTTCGGGGTCACTTAAAGTAGCTTGAGGCCTTAGGTCACAGACATACCCAAAAGCCTCGATGACATAGGAGGACACTGAGGAACCCGACTCTGCTCCTGGTTCCCATGACAACGATATACTGCTCTTGGTCACATCGGTGACCTCTGGCTTGGACGGTGGCCCGGGAAGAGCGGTGCCGTTGTTTGACATGAAGTCCACAAGGTCTGTGGAGTCTGTCGGAAAGGAAACATGCAGCGACAAAATGACTCATAGCCGTCCAACCACTGGCGTGATTGATATAAGGAGAGCAGGATTAAAGTTTAATGTTAAGTGGTGAACGTGAAAGCAAACCTTTGATGTCCAAGTATGCGCTCCATGAAGTTTCGCCACTAGAGCTAGTTGCCACGCAGGTGTACAGCCCTGAGTCCGAGAGCTGCAAAAGACAGGAGGATTTTAGAGCAGAAAAACATGTATTCTTCTGAAGCTTTGAAGGTTTTTCTTTTGCACTGTACCTGTGAATGCATTCATTTCTCACATCAAAGATGGCCAGGTTACACGTGCACCATTCCATGCTCATTAACTGCACCATTAAATCCAAAAGGACTGGACTCAATGGAAAAAAAAGAACTCAAATCTTATATTTCATATTGCAGCCATCTTTGTTGTATTGAATTCTCCGGCATCAAACAACTCCAAAGAACGGCCTGTGTAGTTCCCACAAGATGATTCTAGAAAGTTCAAGACAGAGACTCTAAATAGGTCACAGAAAGTTTCCCCTTTCGTCTCTCCTCCATATCAACAGCAAAGCGACTCCCGGACTCTCCGGCTGTGTTGCAGAGCTAAAAGAAAGCCGGTGCCTTTGTAACTTCTATCCCAGATGGTTTCAACAAGGACTTGCGTCACTCCGGGCTTCTCAGGAGCAAGTGGTAACAGTGAAAATGCATTAACCTTCCCTGGCCTGCATTTGGCTCCAGTAAAGTGCGAGTGGATGTGAAAAATTTTTAGCACCTGCCAATGAAAAAAAAAAAAAAAAAAAAAAAAAAAAAGAATCCAGTAAGCGCCTACATTAATTTTCTTAATTGATTCTGTCCAATAACAGTCACTACTATTCCCAGAAGCATCAACATTATCATCATTGGCGCTGACACAGGAAATAAGAGATATGAGCGCTTGCTTTATGTTCATGGATCTTTCAGAGGCTCAGCGCAATCTCAAGAGGAAAAGACGGGAGGTAGCAGGAGAGCACTTTGACACCAAGACAGAACATGGAATATTGCACTCCTCCATTCTATTAGCCCCCTTGGACTGGGCTCACCTGTCCTTGAGTCCTGGGCTCTGCCTGATGTCGGGGAGATTGCGGCTAAATAGCAGCGTTTAACGACATCAAAATCAATACGCACTATTCATCTTTTAAAAGCAACATGGCTGCACTTGTCCATTTGAATTAAGGCTGACATCAGCTGGTGCACAGCAGAGATTTTTCCATGGTTATACAAACAAAGAGGGTGGAATATTGTTGCTTGTAGCAGTGAGCCAGGCCGGTCAGAGGCTGGGTGGGTGATGATGTCATCTCTGGTGACTCGCTTCAGAGATTCATTCACACACCCTTTCTTTACAATAATTAAAACAGCCCTGCAGATCATGAGTATCTTGAACACTGCGGGCTGGGTGAAAGATTGAGCTACAGTGATGTCATATCGCTGCTCCTTTGATCCTTTGAACACCATCAGATGCTGCTAGAGTACAACTGCAAAATCTTGGAGTGGTTGGGGTTTCACACCACTTTATGAAGTGCCATATTACCAGTACTATATTGCTTGTTTATTAAGACCTCCAATTGCCTGCTCTGAATAAGACAGTCAAACAAGAGCAAAACTTCTGCAATATGGCCACTAAAGAAATAATGTGTCTCCCGGTTTGCAACATGGAGAGACATGGCACCAATTTCATGAATCTTGAACGGAATTTTAGTTTGACAAGGAACAGTGCAGATTACTGACAAAAATAATTCTAATTACAACTGAGGCTAAATATTTTTTAAACATGTCTGATCATTTAAAAAAAAAAGAGAAATGACATAAGCCATCAGCCAGCTATATTTCAAATGCTGAATAAAGACAGAAAATTTTAACACACAAAATAGACTTTGATATTGCTGTTGACATTGAGTTTCAAACCATATTGTCAAGTAATTTGTTGAGTTTACTGCAGTAGGAAGACATATTATTGGAATCTAAAAGCTATTTCAACTGGCAAAGTTACATTTGGGTAAAAACTTCCAATGCAAGTTATTCTTCTGTAGTAAAATAAAACCGTTTTGAATTGATATACGACCTTATTACGAACACTTTATAACACTGGCATTCTATTAAGATTTTAATTTCTTCAAGTTATTTGTATTCAATGTTGCACAACTGCACCAGTCTGTGGAACCCTCCACTGACAATGGCAATGAAGTTGTTTCCGAAAAGAAGACGTAGAGTCACACACTCCATGGATGACTTTACATAAATCTGCACGTTCGCATTGGTGGAATGTTGTGTTGTTAATAAGAAATACTCTAATTATCAATAAGATTATTTCTTCTAAAAATGGTTTATTTGAAATGTGATGTCTGTGAGTGAGAGATGATTTGGTTTTAGATGAAAATCTGTGCTCCATAAAGTTGTGTTGGAAATGTGATGGCACTGAGATGGTCCCAGTCGCATTCAATGTGTTACATATGAAGCAGCCACAGGAATGCTTGACAGCGTGGGGTGAGAGCGTGTGGCGACTGGCATTCTTCCTTCTCTGTCACAGGCTGTAGCTTAGAACGCTCAACACAAAAAAGACACTTCTTTGAGCTGATTTTCAGCATGAGGCCAATCCAATATTTGCTCCCACCGCAATGCACCAAGTGCCACAACATCCTGGCAAACCAGGATGAGGAGTCGATGATAAATCATTGGGTAAACTATTGATTTCCATTGACTATGTCTGCAACGGGATCATACCAATAAGCGAACTCCCTTCAAACACTATGAACTGGGGCTAAAACCAAAACAATGGTCTTCGAAACGAAAAGCCTACCATTGCGTTCTGGATCTGAAGACTTCCATGCTCCAGCAGAGAGAACCTCGGGTCCTTTCCCAGCAGACTGACCCCATTCTTTCTCCAGGTGACCGTGGGCTGTGGGTCTCCCAGCGCCTGACACCTGAGGATGGTCACACCCCCCAAGGCCTGTGTTTGGTTGGACGGGCCCTGCCGGATGATCGGTGGGGGGCGGTCCTTCAGGGCTGCAGATAACAAGTCACAGTCGTGTTATTACTTTACCACATTTGCAGAACAATGGCGGAATGCAGCAGCAGCAGCTCTTGGCACAAATTGAAAAGATGGTGGCTGATTTGTGTCAAAAATAAACCATGACCTTATCGTGGGGTGTTAATTTGCGATTGCAGTAATTGGAAGCCCAATATGTCGGGGTTCGCTCTGACGGCTTTGTTTGGAGTGGATGTGTTTTGGGGACTTTTCACGGCCCGTCACTTGGCCCGTGGCACCGCATCACACCTCAGAGCTTTAATTACTGGGTGAGGATTAACGACACTTTTCCCGAGGTGCTAATTACCGTACCTTCTTTGTAACACCTCTCAACACATTCAAGCCCGCCATACTGACTCATTGCGCCACCGCCTCGTTCTCCTTCCTGGCATCTTTATTCCCCTCCCACACACCGACGGTGATAGTGAATTAACACGACATAGAGGGCAACAATACGTCTCTTTTACAGTGCTTTTTATCACTGGGAAATCCGCTCACTGGATCTTGTTAATGCCCTTTCTTCCCACTCCATCACTGCTGCTCCCTGACCATTATCAGGTCTGTCTACATTTGCACATGTCTTTAGCAGGTTCTGCTTATCTTTTATCACCGTCTTTTCAGCGCCACCAGAAACAAAGCAAGACAAATGAGGTCTAACTAGCAGCTGCTTACAGTGAGAACCAAACAAGATACACCACTTTTTTAAGTGAGAATAATTTGCTAAAGTTAAGATTAATTCCACAGAGCTCTATCTTCTCTTTGTATTTATCACTGCGGTTCAATGCAATCCAAAACATCAAGACATGGTCTATGCTTGGTATAGCACCAAGCCATATTGTTTTGGTCTAACATTCTGTAGCAAACGCTTCACATGACTTATTGTAATGGAGACGCTTTACTAAGGTCCCAGTTGATGCACAGTTTTGAAGCATGAGCAGAGAGTGTGATTCACCGTGATTGTGTGGACAGTCTAAAACACCAGACAAACATAGGAGACATACATTCATCTTCAGTTAACCACCACTTAGTGTTGTCCAGGGTTGTGGGGAGTGCTGAAGCCTATTCCAGTGGTCATTGGGCGAGAGGTGGGAATACACTCTGGACAGGTCGCCAGTCCATCGCAGGGCACACACACCATTCACACACACACACGCACACACAGGGACAATGTCAGAGAGCCCAATTAATCTACTGAGCATGTCTTTAGACTGAGGGAGGAAACTGGAGTATCTGGAGAAAACTACTCATTCTGGTTTGCTTGGATATTGTGGAACTTGGTGCATTGGGGGGCAATTCACGGATGGACTTTGGATCACAAAAGAAGTCAAATTAGAGCAGCTACATGATTATTTTTCTGTGTTTTACTCCAGACACCACTGTTATATAGGCAGCTGGATATAAGATTCACTTCAGATGTCTTGACTCATCAGATGACTTGTCTTCCTAACGGTCGGTCCACAGGTCTTACTTAGGGATACTGTGATCGATCGGTCACTGATCATGATTGTCCGATTTCAGCATGATCGGTGAAGCTGATCGCTGCCTGTTACGGAGTCCCGCTAAAGTATGTAAATATTTCGCGGACATATCGCAGTCTCTAGAGATTCAGCTGCAATGTCTCACATTGAATTAAATGTTTTTCAGTTGTCCTTTTGACAGAATAATGGCTGAATTCACCAAGGTTTGTCTGTTTTTGCCACCTTCTAGAGGTATATAAAACATGTCTGAATTGAAATTCACTTTTCTCACAATTCATTTTTGTCACATCATGTACACAGAAGGTCTCATCATTTTGATTATAAATTCATTGTCAATCCATTTGATCGGTATCGGTGATCCTGATCGGAGCATCCCAACCCCCATGACTACGACATGACTATGACATGATAACTTGACAGGCGTTAGCCAATCATCACTACATCTACCTCTGGAACCCAATGTTGTGGCACTTATGATGAGGTTTCTTGGACCACTGTTCATAGGCCATTAGATGGCACTCTCTGCTGCATAATATTTGACTTTGAACAATTTAACAATCAAGCCACAAACAACTCCACCTACCATGCTCTGAAACAAATACCCAAAGAGAGTTCAAGTGCTTTATAAAATATGTAAAGGTTCAGAAACATGTAATAATAATAATAAGCAACAACAAAAATAATAACATTATTATTATTATTATTATTATTATTATTATTATTATTATTATTATTATTATTATTATTATTATTATTGTTGTTGTTGTTGTTGTTGTTGTTGTTGTTGTTGTTATTATTATTATTATTATTATTATTACGAGATGGACTCTTTTTTTTATTTATTTATCTATTTTTCTTAGATTATTCAGTGGACAGGGGTTAATCTACTCAAAACATAACGCATTACATCACAACATGTTTGAGTGTGTGTATGCACAGGCGAGTGTAAGCCTCGAGTGGCTATATTCATTCAAAGCAGAAAAAGTGACCTCTGACAGACTTAATATGGAGCCCAATGTATATGTTCAGGAGCGAGAGTGAGAATTGCAGTTCATCAGCCTGGAGCAGTGAAATCTCCTTTGGCGGTAAGAACATGAGCTATTGCGGTGGGGTCTTGAGGAGTTAAGCATTTCCAGCTAAAGTAGTAAGATAACCTTTCATTCACACCGATTCATTCCACATTTCAGCTTGAAAGACAGATTCACACTCACAGAAACAGATTAAAATTGCTGATCCGCCAGGATTTGACCGATGTCACTGGTTACACAGCCTGCAGTGCTCCTTCCCTCAGGCGAGACACATGCACTGAAGAATCTTTCAGGCAAGTGTTTAACTTTGGAGCGCTCTCTCCATTGTACAGTGGTCTCAACTTTGCCCTCGTCTTCACTTCAACCAGTGTAATGCCAGCAGCACAGTGTATATATATATATATATATATATATTATTATTATTCTCATATTTTTCCCTTCATATGCTATAATCTGTCTCCAGTGTCTCCTCTTTTTGTGGTGCCTGTCTTCTTGTTAGCTCTTTGATGTGCATGAATGCAATTGTATAGTAATGTAATGTTTCAGAGTACGACATTGCATTCAGATTTTGTGGAAATAATGAATGAAAAATGATCCATTCTTTCTCCTCCGACAGGCAAACCCTCCTCGCCACATTGTGTTCTGTCACACCTTCAGTCAACCACATCTCAAACTAATTCACATGAGAGTTCCAGAAACCACTTTCGATAAACAGTTGTTTATTTAATGGTGTGTGGGAGAAAGAGTCAAGCAACAAAAGGGGAGAGGAGAATCAATTGTAACTCGGCAGATGGCAGCGCGACACTCAATGATAGCTTTTAAGCTTGGTGACAAAAAGACAAAGTGTCTCTCCATTAAGGAGATATTTTCATTCAGCAACCTCCGATTGTTTAGAATATCAACAGAAAGATGAACCATAAAAGGAATGATAAGTAGCTCAGAGTGCACAGATTTATCAATACATGTAATTGGAGACGTTATTTCGTGAGCCAGTTACGATTTTTGAGATGAAACGGCATGTGATGGTTTGACAGCCCCAATATTACACATAATCATTTGAGAAGCTCTCAGCAGACTCTCATAAGATGAATTAACATAAAGTGCCATCATATATTTTCACATAATCATCCCGTTTTTCCATCATCTGAAAAGCCTCAGCACAATATCGAGGCCCCTTCAGTTCAGTCTCCACTGGGAGAAATCGAATGGCTTTAATATGACGCTATTACCTGTGAATCCAGCCATGTAACAACATGCAATGATGATTTGCATATTCAATAACAGTGCATGTACATCCCATAAGGATTGTGAAGCTAACAAGGCATATAATGGAAGAGAAGAATAACGTGTGAAAAATCATATTAGCGAGCCTTGTGAGTCGACAGAAAAGTGAATGGACTCACGCTGAAAGACAGTATTGTAAACTCATTTTTGCCTCACACACTGTCAGCCGTAATAATGTGCTGAAGAAAATTGCTGCTGTTGAGTTCATTTGATGTTACACTTCTGTTTGGCTAACAAACAAACTGTCCTCTTTGGGGGGAACGATATCCATGACAGCTTAGGAAGATGCTCCAGGCATTTTGCATTAATAGCTTTGCATTTTTTTCTCAACAAGACTTCTCCTGTGGCTTTGCACCATGAGGCCTGATTCTAAGTGAAGTTAACAGCTTTGTAATTTAATTGCTATTGTACTATGTCTGAACCATGAATGCAACCACAAACTACAGCATCCAGCTCCTCAACCATGCTGCGGTGTTTTCCTTTTTTTTTTTTTTTGTGCGTTTCAATTCAAAGTTATGATGCAAGCTGAAAAGGCTTAGCAACCTTGTTCGTAAAATGACTTTGCGCTTCATTTCTGCAGGTATTTCTGTTTAGAGGAGGGTGGTGTGACCACACTTACCATCTGAAACTTCAAGCTGGGCTTTGGCCATGATGCTTCCAGCGACAGTCAGGGCTTGGCAGATGTAATAGCCGGCATCGGAGCGCTGCACGGACGTAATGGTCAGCTCTCCATTCACAGACACCGACATGCGACTGTCTCCTTGTGATGGCTGGCTGGGGAACATCAGATCCTGCACCGGGAGGAGGACGCAGTCACACGGAAATATTCAATGGATTGTGTTTTCAGGCCTAATGTGGGGACTAATTGACCATGAAACTATATTTGGGAATTGGTTGTACTTGTTCAGGATTAATTTGTTTCATTTACAGCTCGCGTAAATGAGCCCTGACAATACAAGAGCAAGATGACAATTCACTGGTGAGTATTTGCTGCCAAGCAGAGACAGACGACTTGAATAAGTTAGTCAAGTCTCCTGCTTTAGGCATTTCTCTTCAGGTGATGCCACAGCAGGTCAGACTCCTTCACCTAAACCCACCTTGTGCATCCTCCCTAGTCACACATCCTCCATCCTACATGGCTCTGAATCCAACACGTGTACAAACCACCAGAGTCTTCCTCACTCTGTCTCCAAACTTCCTGCATTATCTGTCCCTCAAAGCCGAAGCATCTTTAACTCTGATTCTCTGAACTGTGCTTCCTGTCTTAATGCCAGAGCTACTGTGTGTATTATATAGGCAGGACTGATCCCAAATACTGTTTTCTCAAACTGCCTACTGCATCCTCACTGAGCTTCCTGCCTCTCTCTGAATTATATATTCTGCCTTGGTTTCACCAGCCCTCCAGCTTCTCCAACAGATCACTGCATCATCAGCAAACACCATGGTTCATAAACAGAGACCGTGAACCAATACTGGCTGAGAGCTGATCCCTAATGTTGTCCTCCTCTCACCTTCCGTCACTCCTCCAGCTTACGTCACCTCATCACTGCCTCACCGTCCTAATACGTCCCAGTTCTCACATTCTAATTCCTTCTGTTGACACCTTGGTGGTTGGCTACCGCACTAAAATTTGCCAGTTAACTGAATATACTGGCTGAATTAGAGGTCAGTGTTGAAGGGCAAATGCCCATCACAGTAAACTGAAATATGCATCATAATGAGTAATAAAAAAAATTCTTGCATTCTCTTTGTTAATAATGAGTAATGATTGTTGTTTGGTAAACTTCAAGTGACCATTCCATGCTCAAGAAGACAGCAGACCTTCGAGCTAAGATACTTTGAACACACATATACTGATGGTAATCTATGTTGCCGAATTATTTCAGTTCCTCAACAAGTGACATTGAAAAAATGTATTTCCCTGTGAGTAATAGCATTTATAGGTTGTTTAAACTTGTCGTTTCCAGTTTATCAATCCCATGAAGACATGTTTTAAACGCTCCTGGGCCCAAGACACGTTGACTTTGCTCCTGTTTGACATTTATGTACAATTCAGCGGACAAAAGAGCAAAATCTCTATTTCCGACTGGGACAAAATGACTTTTTTTCTTTTGCCCCAGAGAGATAATCCCACAATCATGGTCATGAAATTGAGGCATCAGCATTGTTCGTTTCTGCAGTCCAAGCAGACGGGCTGACGGGCAGGAAAGGACATTAGCCCGCTTTCATTATGTCTAATGACTCTGGTGAGGTGGTCAGAATGGCGCAGGATTGATGATAAATGACCGTTTCATTATCTGCGGTGGCACACGACCGCTTGCAATGTCACATCTGCTGTATCCTGATATTTTACTGAGAATGCCGGGGCGGAATTGGATGCAGGGCTGAAAACGCGTCCTCACCTGGCTACCCTCTCGCTGCCAGAAGACAGCGGGCTGAGGTTTACCCCGGGTCTCGCAGGGAAAGGTGGCCGTCCTGCCTTGAACCACGATCTGGTCGCGGGGTCGCACCACAAACTGAGGCGCCTCTGGAGTGAAAAAGACACATCACGTTGTCAAACCTTGACAAATAAACGCATTTTATCAGACTATATTGCTGGGTCATGCACTGGGTGTGTGTTATCTCAACTTCAATGGGTGTGTGCTGTCTCTATTCCTCGGCTTTATTAATCTCTCATACCATTCATTAAGTTGACAGGACATCAGAATGAATGATGTCGTAATTGGTGGCCATAGTCTATGTCCTTCACAAGAATTTCAACTTCGTGTCAACGTCCCTAGGTTGCTTATTGTTTAGCAAAAGGCGAGAGATGAGGGGGAGGGTGCAACAACGTCGATGTGTAATCCTCACTTCATGAATTTGTGAATGCACGCATGCATATGTGTGGTTAAAAGAGAGAACAATGCATGCATGATGGGTTCAGCTCCTACTTACCAACAGGGCGAGCTGGTGACACAACAATGGTGACGATGACATTAAGGCATAAACACAGAGAGACGGAGAGCAGAGGAGCAGAACAGAGGGAAAAAAAATGAAAATTCAAGATGAATGATGAGGAGTTTGGTTCTCCAATGGTGACCTTCAGTCGGGTGGAGGATGAAGCTCCATCACCAAGCAGGTGATAGAAAGAGTGTTAAGGACATGTTTTTTCTGGTTAGAATGGCGAGCACTGACCAAAACCACAGGCTGAAATGATGTTATATGGAACCATCACTCGCTGTATTACTCTACAGATGATGATGGGATTCAGTTTTCACGTCACATTCCAGGTGAAATAAAAAAGTTGGATTGATGATAGCTCTCTGTCTAAGTGGCTCAACCTGAAGTCCCACCAAGTGCGTTTTCATTCTCTATACCAGCGACTCATTTTTCTCATTGATGTTCTCTGTGGTGGCTATTATTAGACTGTTGAGGAGTCTCAGGATAAGAGCTGAACTGGTGCATTTAGAAGGGAAAGTAGATGAAACTGCTCTTCATTTGAACAATATTGTACCAAGGCACCTATTGGAATCTTCATTTCTTTACCCTCAAGTGTCCCATTGGAAGAAATATAATCGGTTTTATATTGTTGTTTTATGAGTGATTATGAGTTCTATATTGATGAGAAATGTTAGTCACCTATCTATTGTTTCTGCATTGCCAAATGAAAAATGCATTCTACTTTAAATCTCAAATAAAGTAAGAATAATGCCGGTACAAGTAATCCACAAAACAAGATAGAGGACTTAATTTGTGTACGTTTCTTGAAGGGCACAAGTCAGTAACAATATCTTTTAAAGAGAATTATTGTATTTATTTATTTACTTATTTATTAATTTTTATTTGATTTTAAATAGTGTACAAGGTTCAAAAGATGTTTCTCTCACTGTCAAATTTTTACATATCCGTGGCCCATTGAACACCATGTATGCTCACAGTGTAATGTCAATCTGCAGTGACTGTAGCTCACTTTATTGAAGTGTGTGGGGAACAGAGGGGTGCCAAGAGGTGGATCCAATTCTAAATTAATGCCCTAAAAATAAAATAATCAACAGAAAATTCACACCAGACGATAGTATTTTTGCTCTTCCACTCAGATCCCTGATGGTCCCCATAATTTTTAAGGAGCCAGCGACTCAGCTTGGACTGTGGTAGCCGCAGCAGTTTGTCTTTCTGTAGACGAATGTTGATAAAAACAAAACAAAAAAAACAAAAACACCTCATGTTAAGGCAGTCACAGACAGATTTAATATACTAGATTCCAACACTCTTCTCGAGCCCCTTGTGGAAGCCTAGGCAAGCGGTGTTACGTTAAGTGTTACGACTGATCTGTGTATAAAGCTCAGCGAACAGATAATTACTCGACAGTTAATATCCGGCACCAATATGCTTTATGATCCTTAGTGTTTCACAATACGGCCATATCATTTTCCTGAGCAGCATTTAGGGAGTGTGTGTGCGCGTCCCAGGGGACGTCACATCACTTGAAGCTGGTTAGACGGTTCATATTTGGGAGCTGGCTGGAGATCTAAAGCAATAAACTGCATCATCCAGATGTATGAGAGGAGGCTGCAGCCCAGGGCACAGCCTTCCAGCAGGGGGGCAATAACACTCCTAAAATGAGCAATGAAAGACTGATTGTCCTGTAACCTGCTTCGGGAGGGATAAAAAAATAAAATAAAATACACGGCATGGGTTATGAGCTTTGCCACAAGTGTGTACCCACCTCTGATGGTGAGGTAGGCAGACGCCTCCACTTTACCCACACGGTTCTCAGCCAGACAGCTGAAGGTTCCCTGATCGCTGACTGACGCTTTCTTTATCCTGAGCAGGAAATCCTCTTTGTCATACTTGATGTCATATCTGGTGACAGAGAATTTCAGTCAGCGCTGTCACGACTTTCTCCCATCAAACTCTTCGGCAGATTTCAAACAGATAGAAGATCAATAGTGAAGCGAGACAACAACCGTTCACATGTTGATCAAGATAAACAAAGATCACAGGAAGTGTCATGTCATACATTTCGGCTCTGTGAGAAGTCAGACAAAGTCCTGGAACTCAAGCACGTTTGAGACAACAAACAAACAGGGCTTCTAATGATTATCAATTCAAATCACAATTACAATCCAGCGGAAGGAAAGAAAGAGAATAATGGAGATGTTTTTTCATCCAAAGATGAGAAATTAAAGAGAAGCACACAACGTGAAGCGACAGCATAACAGTTTGTGTAGTAATTCACTACTGTCCTCGTGAATATTTTTGTTCCTTTACATAATTTTGGATCGGTTTTTGATCAGCATGGAAGTTAAATCACTAGTTTAAAAAAGTTGAAAGAATTGTTTTTAAAATTAAACATTAAAAATTAGTTTTATATTGACAAACAGCACAGTGTTACACAAAAGTGAAAGCGGAACCGAAAATACTTGCAGCTATGCCTGCTGGTGTTACTATGCTGACATATACCTTAATAAATGAAGTAGCATTTACATGAGATTTAAAACAACATATTATGGCTGTTGTTTAATATTCTGAGGTCTTGTTTAACAGAAGTCATTCAAATTATGTTGTTTGTTTGAGATATTACTGACTGCTGGAGGGAGAATCCCACGAAACCACTGACTTCATGGTTTATAATTACAATACAACACATTTACTTTAGCGTATACTCATTTTTGTGAATTTGACCATTAAGAACAAAAGGAAACATTAAAAGCAAAAGAACATTTATGAATCTTTTTTTTTTCTACAACTACATATGGCTGTGTAAATATTTGATGAACTCGACATTTTCACATGAACCTGCCAAGAGTTATAACAATTGTAGAACAAAATATCTTGAGTGGAGTTTGTAACGCTCAACAGCGTGAATGAGGGATGACTTTTGAAATTTATTTTTGGGCTAACAACTTTACGTACTGCCACATTATCAAAGGTATCACAGCCAAAATTTGGAGGCACTCTCTCTTTTTTAATAAAGAAGAGGCCCAAATACATATAAAACGGTTTACCAAGAGACTGCCAACAAAAATAAATAAATAAAAATACAGACATGTTAGGGGCAATTAAGACTCCCCACCGCAAACACTTCATTGTCGGAAAAAAAAGTGTGTGTGTGGGGGGGCAATTACGCGGTGATGAAGGAACAGCGAAATGAAAGATGCTTTCAGCTGGAACCCTGACTGTTCCACTATTTCAATATTTATTAAGATGAACCACCCACTGTGGTGTGGGGCTTAGCAGTATGAGTATGTGTGTGTGTGCGTGTGTGCGTGTGAAAGAGAGAGCGAGACAGAAAGCAAAAGGAAAGGAGACAGGGCAGAGACTTAGACAAACAGTCTGAGAGTCAGGGAGTGGCGCGACAGACAGAGTTTGACGAATGACTCAAGCTATAAGAAATGACTAATTCATAGAGGTGTTCAGAGGATCCACTACTGCAGAATTCTCCACCAGAAGGCAGCGAGATCTGAACCAGCAGAGTTATATGAGGGGCTACAAGCAGAGTGAGTTGATGATCAAGGAGTCCGGCTCTCCATCTCTGGGGTGTCTTTTGCTGAGAGAGACCAGGAGAAATTGTCCAGCCAGCCATACTGAGTCAAAAATAGGAGTTAAGTCAGGCAGAGAAATGGCACACAGGGTGAGAAAAACTCATATTTTAAATGTCCTTTAGGGTGTGGGGAGAATATCGATGGGGGTTTGGTGTTGTGCATTGTGAGTCCATTCACAGCCCATCACTGACCCAGATACACACTTCACTCAAGAGCCTCCGATAAAAAAAAGGAATGAAAAAGAAGGAGGAGAGGTATTGAAACTGGGACATGTTTGTGGAGTCAAGGGCTACTGAGGTCAAACCATGTTCGGAAAGGCTGCTGGAAAGAGACAGGCATTGATTAGAGCAGAGAAAGGTGCCACTTTGTAGTGCTCTTCTGAATGGTAACGGATGTGTTCGACGTGGAGAAAAATCTCTTTTCACCACAACTGATTACATCATAACAAACAATAAAGCTATTGCTCTGAGATGAGAATATACAGTTTCTTCCACGCGAGCCACACACATGAATGGAACTAACCCCACTCAACCATTAGTTTCAGTAAATAAGACACTAGGTTTTCACAATGAAACCAACGTTGACTTGCTAGGACATTTGTGTAACCTAGCAACATAAGAAGCATATTGAAAAAAAAAAAAAAAAAAAAAAAAAAAGAGGTCACGAATGCTGCCAGGATGAAAAATTCATCCGATGACCTCAGGGGTGAACCTTGCATATTATATGACGTTGTTAAGGTTGTATGAGAATCAATTTTGAACTAGTGGTCCTTTTTCATTTGAAATATGTGGGACACTTGTCGTAGTGTATACTATATTTCATTAAATCTTTTTCAACTTGAATAAACAGTGAATAGACAGTGGTTTAGAATATAGTGGATCATTCTTAGTAATAAACTGTGCCTTAGGAACAGTACACAGGGTGCTGTAGATTGAAGGCAGACACTTTATGAAGAATAACAGTTGAAATAAATGTGTAAATAGAAATTATATTTACCTGGAAATAAATATGCATCCCATTTTATTATATATATATATATATATATATATATATATATATATATATATATATATATATATATATATATATATATATATATATATATATATATATATATATATATATACTACACTACACATACTTTTATTTTTTTTTTTCGAGTTAGTCACTGAGTGTTTATGTGTGAGTTTTTTTTTTAATTTTTATTTATTGGGAGGGGGAGGAACGTGTGTAACACCTCTAATGAAGTATTTTGGCATGGTCCAATTACTGTCTGTCTTGGACCATGATGAAAGGGGTGCAGACAGTGTTTGCGGGGCGACTGATGGTTGGTGTGTAAATACCCAATTAAAGAAACGTGCGTATGTATCATGGTTCTCCTTCTTTGCCTCCAAGACCACTGCACCAAGCCGACACTTAATTATTTCTGAATCGTGTTTCTCCCATCATTCAATAGTGAAAGTCCCAACAAACACCATGTAAGAAAACAAAACACTGGGGCAGCTATCTGTCTATCTATGTCAGCATTCCCAACATGTTCTGTAACACCAGGCATGGAATACTGGACCACACAATGTTGTTTTTAAGGAATTCCCGATACAGACTCAACGGATACCCGCAATACTCCAGTAGTTCATTAAATCCCTCACATGTCCTCATGTTAATATACTGGAGGAGACGTGCTACTCACCTTCCACGGGGAATATCCACATCATCTTTCTTCCAGCGAAGTGTAGGCGGTGGGTCACCTTGGACTTGACACCTGAACTCAACGCTCTCGTCAACCAAGACCACCTGGTTCATAGGTCGCTGCACAAACACTGGTCTCTCTGGACATGAGCAGTAGGAAAAAAACAAAACACACACACACAAAATGTAAATATTGCAGAAGATATGGCAGTTAGAAGATCGCAAGATGTTTGAAAGAAAAATCGACCATGATGAAGTGTCAGAAAAGGAAGCTAAACTGGAATAGTAATGTGTTTGTAGATCAGCAGAAGGGCACTTATCCCCATGGAAGATGATCCTACTCCCCAATTTATCACCTGTGTAGTGCTTACACGTTGTTCATTTAGTCATATTCATGGGGACGGTGCACCTAATTTCAAGATTTGGCTTATGTGCTTTCATCCTAAATGAGTGCTTCTCAGATATTTTCTGTTGAGCCCCCCCAGGAAGTAGTAAACGTTTCGCACCCCCCAACTCTCCGCCGCCTTTATGAATGGAGACATTTGTCTATATATATTCTTGTATATAAAATTATCAAAAGTACACCTCTAAATAACATTGTATCCTTGTTAACATTAAAGAAGAAAAGATAAGAAAAAAATAAAGTAGTATAGATCAACATCCAATAAAGAATAACTTTATGAACATTGTTTTTGTCTCAAACAGAAAAAACGTAAAGTGCATCAGTTTGCCTGTGAATAAAAAAATAAAAAATAAAAAAATCATGGGTGGATGAGCAATAACACTTTATTCTAGTTTGCAGCACAGGCAAAAACTGCTCCTGGTATTGACTAGCGAAATATGTTGCTCTTACTGGAAATATTAACAAAACATCTGCACCATGTCTGACGCTAGCCTCCACTATGCTACAAGCATCGTGGAGCACACCGTAAAAACTGAATGTATTGATTGGATGATGCTATAGTCCATCTCACCCATCCCAAGTTGCCGGTAGTGATTTGCTGAGGTTTCATGAAACTGTGAAATTTTCAGCAGCAACTCAATGATACTCTCACATCAGTAAACTTTGTCTACCAACAACTTATGTTGAGTCCATAAAAGATGCATGTTTTCTTACCGAAGACAGACAGTTGAGCTTTCTCACTTTCTCTTTCACCGACCATGTTGACGGCCACGCACACATAAATCCCCACGTCACTCTTCTTTGTGTTGGAGATGGTTAACTTCCCTCCACGCACCTGAACAAGTCAAACTTCAGTTAACACACTGACATAGGAATAACATCAGGAAATACAGCAGTCCAGTTTGAAACAAAGGGTCAAGCTTCCCAAGGCACCCACCGTGATCCGTTCATCTTTGAGGTCCAGGCGAGTTTTGTCTTTCCTCCAGAAGGTTGTAGGTTCAGGATGCCCACGTGGAGCCTGACACTCAAGAATAGCAGTCTCCCCAACTGACACCACTATGTCTTGGGGGTTTTGTCGGAAGTCATCTCGCAACACTGAAAGACACCAACAAAAGGAAAGTCTTTTAAGTTTAGTATTTATTAGTTTAGGCAAACAGGGGAGGTACTAGGTACGAGGGAGGGTCTGAATGACTTGCATCGTCCAGAGGACAGGTCAATTTAAATACAATTCGATAGGTATTTGGTGACTCCTATTCATAAAACACTGTGGTATAAAACACATGGTATTGAAAATCACATTTCTTGGTGTTTAATTGTGCGATTTGTTACAAGAAGCAAAAGTACTGACACACTTGTGAATGGCTTTGGTCTCTACAGCAGGTCATATTGAGGCCCTTATGCTGCCACATTGCTGGGATGCCAATATGGCGACCACCACATATCCCTCCTTCTAGCCCATCTAGAACGTCCTCCCTAGTGAGACGCATCTTTTGGATCCTAAACAGTTGCCCTGGTCCAAATATCCCCTGTCTCTCTATCCCTTGTGACAATGATAAGACATTGATCATTTCCATTTGAAAAATTGAAAGTTTACTTTTTTGAAATAACTATGAACACAGTCAGGCTGCTTCTGAATTATTCTCAGGTTATTTTTTTTTTCTTTTTTGGGGGGGAGTGGGGCCTCCACAATCTCACTTCCAAGGGAAGAAAAATCTACTCTTGATTATTGCACTTCAAAGACGTTTGTCAAGATTTGTCGCACAGTGTCAGAAAACGGTCACCGTGTATAAATTAAAGTCAGAAGATAGCCTCAAACACTCCCCAGTTCTGTCACAAGTGCTATCCCAAATAACAGCTCCAAAGCTTTAAGGAAGCAAGCGTTGACAGCATTGTGCAGCTTTACTGGAATTATATGGTTAAAAATAGAGATCATGGATCCAGCTCAGAATAGTGCAGGCTTTGCATTAATCGCTTATGACATGATGTTTTTTTTTTGTGAAATGCCTTAATGTGGTCCAATTTTGAATAATGAGTAGCAGGAATTATGATGATGGGAAGGAAATTGCGATGCTAAAAAGACCACATTACCATTTTGTTTAGTTAAATAAATGAATAATTAATCAAAAGTTAGTTAACCAGATTATACGCAATGCATGTTAATGGATTTATGAAGCATTATTTGCGCTCACCAAGAGTTCCAATATTTATTTCTGCCTCTTGACTTGAAGTAAATAATATGTCTACACGGTCTTTGACTTTTTCCTCATTACAGCAATGAGCCGTTCTGCTGTTTTGCCACCACATGGACTGCACGTCCCCCGGGACACCTTTAGTGAGGAAGAACATCAGCGAGGAGCCAACAACCCTCTGGCCAAGCCGTCAATCAGCAGCAGTCTGTGCTGGAGAAAATGAGACTCGGTGGCAGACAGTGTTTTGGCACAGGCATACTGTATGAGACTGGCTGTCACATGGTCCCACTTTTGTTTAGTGACCCGTTCTGTGGAGGCTAAAGTCCAGTCATCCAGTCACAAGTGCCGCGCTCCAGCAAAGATGTTTCTGGAACTGGGATAATCGTAATAGATACAGGAAAATCTATCTAGCTGGAAACATCAACGATACAAGACGCAGCATTGGGTAGAAGTTATAGCTTCTTTTTTTATTCAAATGTTTCTCGATGAAGATACATTTATGTTTTTTTATTGGACTTTATTACAAAGTACTACAATAGGAGACAATGACAAAGGCAACAGTCAACCTCAAGGTTTACTTCTTCGTGTCAAGAACAGCCAGTAGGGCAAGGAATCGGGCAGAGTGTGACTGGACATCAAACCCATTGGATGAAGATGAAGAAGAGGAGGTAGATTCAGAAGAAGTTGTGGTAGTTCGTAGAATTAAAGCAGGAAAGGAGGAAGAGAAAATGAGAGACAGAGAGCACAGTGAGCGAGCTAACTAGAGAAGAGTGGAAACTATATTTTATTTTGGAAGAAGTGAGTGAAACAATTGTATGTGTATGTATGGTGGGCAGTTAATGCCACCAAAGAATGTGTATGATAGGAATATTAAGTTAAATTAGACTGGATGGAATTTCTGTTTATTAGATTCAATAGCATCTATGAGTGACGGGAACAGATGAACGGGTAACATTTTTAGTTTATTTAGTTAGTTAAGGTATGAAAATCATTTTTAGTTGATCAGTTAGAAAAACAAAGTCGCAGAATCTGAGTTGATCTATTTATTATTGGTTGAGCTGAGTTATATAGGACATTAGGGAATGTTTTTTCTTTATTTGGATTATGGATGACGACTGTGGTTTGATATGATGTTGTGAATTCATCTTTTGAACAAGAAAAGATCAGAAAACATTATATTCTCCTGTCTAAACCTTGAATCATAACTTGTTGTAATCATTTTGACTGAATCCACTAAAGTGTATTCTATATTTAAGGTTCATTTTGTTTAATCTCTAGCTACCCTTCACACTCACCATCCCACCCCACTATCCCAGCATTTCCACCAATAAAGCCTGTGAATCACGTTTGCAAGCCCAGACCGTGGGGCGGCACTGTTCCAGGCTATTGATCTCAAATTTTCAGTCCCTGAGGAGTCGGCACCCATGTGTGGTGTTGTTGTTGGCTGGTAATTATTTCCGATTGCAAGGGAAGGAGAGGGGGGCGCACGCCTCACTGCCTCATGTTGTCTGATTGAGTAGCGCACAATTATTCAAACAAGCCATTCGGCAGACATTCCGCACTTTAATTTATTAAATGAGATGGAGAATGGTTTTTAAAGCGGCTGCATTTTGTGGCACAAAAGGTGTTAACATATGCAGAGGTGGGTGTTGCTCCACACAAAAGACTAGGGATTTATACACTGCACACATAGGCTGTAGCTTCCCAGTTTGGCATCAATAAAGCAACCATGCCACAGTCCCAAACAAACAGGTCTTAAGTTACGCCAGACACCATACTATCCATTAAGTCTTGTTGCTCGGCTGCTTCCCGTCTGGAAAGGGAAGCCAGTGCAAGGACATACACTAAGTGGACCTTGAGTTGAGATAGCTCAAGGTGTCCTTGAGCAAGACTTTGTAGGCATAATTGCCTCTATTAGACTGCATGCTATTTGCGTAGATTCCATAAGAAAACTAAGCATCTTGCATTTTAACATGGGCAACCATCTATCTCTTCCGTCCCTATCTTATCCCCAAAGAGATCTGAGGGCTGGAGATAAGCCAAGTTGACATTCACAGAGACCCTGAACGATAAGCAGGCAGTATATCTCCATACCTTCATACCTGTGGAGAATGTGAACTCACGTTATACATAATGTTTGTTGCATGGGAACATAATGGACTCCCATAACCACAGGGAACAAACACAGAGAAAACACAAGAAGACACAGTCACACTTAAAGATATGTCACACAGATACACGCACAAAGCCATCAATGCACAACTGAATATATTTTAATCACATTTTCTTTATCTATTTTACCGCCTTATTTTCTGTTTTATTTGTGAATGGCATCAATTTAAATCATCCAGGCAACAACATTTACCATTTCGATTCGTGACCCATTTGGGGCATGTCGTCTTTGTGTATACTTTCTGTATCATATTTCTGTACAGTGCATTTTCCTCGCATGCAATTCGACAGATTATTAGATGTGCAGTGTCTGAGTGGTGAACTGTTCTAAATGTGTCAGAATAGCTGGGTCCATGGCACTGGTTATGTGTTTGGAGCTACAGTGATGTTACAACGCTCCATAGTCTTCTCCAAAGTAGACCAGTCATAAAAGCCTCTACAAAGAAAGGAAGCTGTTCCCTCATGCTTCAGCTCCTTTAACATAGAAAATATTGAATTAAAACAATGTCATGTATGTATCTCTAACCATGAACATTAGCACGTACTATGCATTGTGCACTTGGAGAATATTAAAAGTAACAGTTTTGCTATAACTCTGAAAATCATCTGAGATTTTACTTTTTAAAGATTATTTTTTAAAATTGAATAAGTTTGCCTCATTAAGCGAGAGCACAGCGGTAGCCATTTTTGTAGACTTTTGTTCTCTTCATTATCCAAATATTTGTGAATAAACGCCTCTGAGCTGACAGATGGTGAAAACCACGAAGAAATTAATTCACAAAACATATGCATAAATGTGTTAATGCTTGCCCGAGAGCTTGCATGTGTGCTCACAAATGTGTGTTAGTGGGTGGTGGTCTCGCAGTGGAATTTATTATCCCACACACCTTCCAACCTCACCCCACAGACAACTGTTCTGCTGCAGAGGCAACACAGCAGAGGCAAAAAAAAAAGAAACAGAATAATATATGAGTGGCGAGGAAAGATGAAGACGACTTGCAAGTCTCTGCATATAACAGATGGCTAGATTTCCATTTGGGAATAAGAAACGCAATAAGGACGTGATGTGCTGCATGCCGACAAAGCTCACATCACATCAGCCTTACCAAGTAAATACTTCTGTTCTTCTGTGCAAGAGCTGGCTGATGTCAGGTGTTGGGATGTAAAAAGAAGCCTAATAGTGCTGCGTGGTTGTCAGGGAATGCTACGCAACAGCTAAGTGATCACACATGACAGAGGGATTCTAAATTGTGGCTTGGAAGTTGTTGAAGATTAGTTTTGAACATGATCGCCTGTAGCGACGTGTCTCTTTCTCAACCGCAGTCAAGGGTGTCCCGCATCTGTCACAGCCATAAAACACACACTGACAAGCACGCACACACTCCCAAACAAACAAAAAAACAGCTGCCCTGGTCTTGTATCACTGACTTTGCTGATGACCACAACACATCATCCTGGTACAAGAGACAAAAGGAGAGATCTGTCCACCCGGAGAGGACAGTGCAACTTGGGTATTTGCATCGCTGCCTATTTTTTTCATTTTATTTTTTATACATTTTCAATAAATAAACAACTTAACATCCCCGTGCCCTGAAAAAGTCATCAGCAATCAGTCAGGACTACGATCAGCAGGGAGATGAGGAGCGTTTACATGATGTCCCCAGAGGCGCTACAAGCCCAGCTCAGCCCTACATTACCTATTATAATTCTCCCTGCACATCAGCAGGAGACTTCAAACCAAGGTCCATTTTCAAAGACAGAACTGCGTGTCCTGAAAATGCGTCAGTTAGAAAAATCATCTACAAACAACGCTTTTATGGGGAAAAAAAGCCTGCTAGTGCCAAAAAAAGCTCTTTAATAGTTGCCAGGTTTGAGAGAAATGTTGGGCTTAAGACTGAGAGGACCAAAGACAAGATTGTGTGGTGGTGAGCAAAGTAAAAAGGCATATCCAAAATCCTATATTTACGATCAGAGTTTTTATGTCGACATCAACTTGACGCATCGTGAGGTTCATGCACACTTTGCCACACACTAGATGAATCCCTCAAATAGTCTCATTTGAAAACACGTTTTATTTGAATCCTCTTCCTGAGGGTTGAAAACTCAGATTTTATAGAGATGCACAATACGGTAGTCTCTATGAAAACCTAACTGATGGGAATCAGCTCTGTTTAAACATCATTAGTGTCAAGTTCAATGAGTCTCAGAAAGTACACAAGCATGTTACCAAACGTTGCCTGCGGCAACACAAATGTAGTCAGTTCAAGGTGCAATACATTTTCTATGAACAATGAATTTCATCACAAGTAGTTGTTGAATAGAGCTTTTTCCTCCACACACAAAGAATTCCATCTCTGCATTTCATCTTCTTTCCCTGAACTATGTGCATACGTAGTCACAGTTGGGGGATGGGGGACTTCACCCCAGTTTCTCAGCCTCCTCTGGCCTTTAAACGTGGAGCCAGAAAACCAGCATGAATGCTTAACAATAAACGCCTTGCATTGTCATGTTTAATTAACCTCAGGTCTCCTGTCATGTAATGAAAATTGAAGTTGCGGATGCCATAGTAGGATGATTCCACCCCGACCCTCCCTCCACTCATCTTGACTCGCTCGCCTGCCATGCCTCTAGTTACTGTAACAGCATTCCCTCAGACCACATTTCCACATCTATAATTAATTACTCCTGTCTCCATCTATTTCTTCACAGAAGTAGAATCCTCCAAACCTCAGACTTCTGTGTGCTCTGCCTGCTTCCCATCATTTCTTGGCTCCGTTCACTGGACTTGCAAATGTAACGGACCCTTTTCGATGCCCAGGCTTTCCAAGATGTTGGGAGGTCAAACACAAACCAGACACAGCCACCCAGGTGGAAGAATCATGAAACAAGGCTCATCTGGTTTTCACAGATTTGGGGTCACATCGGGGGTCACCACACCCTTGTTTTGTGTACTGCAGCTACGTTCACCTGTTGTTGACAGACCACCGGCCATCCCAGCGCCTTTACCTCTGAGCAGCCTGGTCACATGTTCATTCACGCAAGAGGAGAATGAAGCCTTGTCCAATTCACACAGCGACGGCTTTAAAGCTTCATGCTGGGCCCAATTTAGCAGAACAACTCAGTCCATACACTGACCATGTGGCATTACCAAAACCAGTAAAGTTTAGAGAAGGACACATATTATATCAAAAGCTGTTTCACTTTTTTTGCTGTTCAATGTTTGACATTTGGCATATCATGACCAGTCATGGCCACGAAACACGGAGGAGTCTGTTTTCAACACTATCTGAAAACAGATAACAAAACAACTACCTGACAATGTACCCACTGTCTTTGTTGGGGTTAGGTAAGCCATGGGATGGCACTACTTTCTTGCAACACTTAACAACGTGTCAGTTGCTATTTAAAGCCCCCCAGTTGGCTGTGGGTTTCTGTCACGGAACCTTTCTGTCAGTGAGGAGAGGTTCCAAAGCATGCCCTGAACACCTCCTCAGGGACGCGTCCAGGGGGCATCAGGATCAGATGCCCGAGCCACCTCAGCTGGTTCCTCTCGATGTGGAGGAGCAGCGGCTCCACCCCGAGCTCCTCCCGGATGACCGAACTCCTCACCCTATCTCTAAGAGTGCGCCCATCCTTTCGGTCATTACCCAAAGCTCGTGACCATAGGTGAGGGTGGGAACGTAAGATCGATCGCTAAGTCTTGTGATTCAGCTCCCTCTTCACCACGACGGTCCGATACAGCGACCGCATCACTGCTGCACCAACCCGTCAACCCGCCCACTTGAGAACAAGACCCCGAGATACTTAAACTCCACCACTTGGGGCAAGAACTCTCCACCGACCCGGAGAGAGCAAACCATGGCCTCAGACTCTCCAGCGAGTCCTGGGTCTTCCCCTGGGTCTCCTCCCGGTGTATATATATATATATATATATATATATATATATACTCATCACCTGTTTTCATTCACCTATTATTTATTTATTTATAACAAGTATATATTTATATATAAAAAGTTGAGGTGAGTGGAAGTACTGTCGGGTTCATCAGGGTTAGGATCATGGTCCTAGCAGACAGAAGATTATTAAATACATTGAACTAAAGTGGGGGAAAAAATGGCTGCAGTATTGACATTCCCCTGGTTTTACACTGTTAATGCCTCATCCACATGGTCAACAACTGCTTCTACAGAGAGACTGCTGTAGAGTTCTAAAAGTGAGCTCTTAAAGAGCCCTGAAGTGACCGCAGAGGCAGACTCATTTCCTGCACAGTCCAAACGGCGCTTCGGAAGACAGACGCATATAAAAGAGCGGCCATCAAATGATGTTTTTGTCAAACACTAAGGCTATCACAGACCCTCAGAGCAATGCTGTGGTAATGCTCCACACGAGCTGCAGAAATGAGTAAGGGATCTGAATTCAGCCTTTTATCCGCCTTGTTTCACTAAAGCGGTGCCCACCCAGGGAAAGAAACGCAATTACGTACGCGGCTGTGCTTTATTGTCGTCAGATAACCAAAATGCTAAACAAGCACTTCTTTTCCTGAAAATAATGTGCTTAAAATGTCATCCCGCTTGAACGGAAGCATAAAGTCTGCAGTGGAGTTATCAGGAGATCGGAACATGTGCTGTATGAGTGCTGTGCTGTGGGTTTTCCTCCAGTTGAACTGCTCCTTTTTCCAGGATAAATGCATTTGAATGTTTTATCATTTTCATTATTTCATTCTTGCTGTTTAGAGCAGATTCAAATCTGTCAGGTCACCACAGTGAAATGTTTTAAACTAGCACAGGGGCATATATCATTAAATTACAATGTATTTGATGGTGGGTTGATCAATTTAAGAACAGTTGTTTTTCACATCTTTCATTGACACAATTTATAGCTGGAGTCGATGATGATTTAAGTCCATTCAAATGTGCCCTGTCACATTTAACGCACAGCGTCACTAAAGACAACTGGGAATTTTGCTTCCAGTATGAGTTCTTAGGTAAAAGACCACATTTCATATTAATTGAATGTAAACAAAACAGCGGTGAATGTGAGTGTGGATTCAACATACATCTACTCAAATGAGGCATTTGTGGGGCATGTCATGAAAACACCACATCCACACGGTATAATACATTAACAATGGGAAAGTGCACTTTCAGCGTTGCATGTTGATGCTTTAGGTTTTCATTTGAAGAACATCCGCGGCATATCCTGACGCCATGGGGAGCGTGGCACGTTGAATAAATTCAGAGATTGGGTTTAGGTAAGCTGTCTTTCTTTCAACACTTAACAACGTGTCAGTTGCTATTTAAAGCTGAAACCTTTCTGTCAGTGAAGAGAGGTTCCAAAGCACCTCTCGCCTGGAACTCAGGAAGAACACAGGATGGAAAAAAGTTTTTGCTCCACTGATTTGCCGAATGCGTCAACATGCAACGCTGAAGGCTGCCTTTGTCGTCAGCATAGGACGCAAAAGTCCACTTTCCCAATGTCAACATATTACACCATGGAAACAAATGTACATGAAAAATGTTTTCCACACATCAATACTGCTGGTGAATAGCGCTTGTGTGGTGTACAATTTTATTTTCCAGGTTACTCACCAGCTGCAGTGTGTTCATTGTGGGATAATCTACACACAATGTTAGGAGACAGACCACTTTTGCTAACATTTCAGCCATAAATATCACAAACATCTTCTGGTAAAGTGTATTAAGTGTATTACCTTACGGTAAACCCATTTGGAATTGTGCTTATGGATCATAAATCACTTTCATTTTCTCAGGACAGTGCATGCAGCCAGATGTTACCCTACTTTTTTGTACAGGGTTTTGCTATACTTGAGGAAACACACCCACTTGTTACAATGTTTTGCTTAGTGGGGACAGCCATTTGTTTTGGATGGTCAGTTTATGTCAATGAAATGTCCCCACTCAGATAGCGGTATGTGAATGCAAACTTTGTGACTGCAGTCATTTGACCCAATACTAGTTAAAACTAGTAGCAGAGAAGATACATTTATTTCAGCACAAGACCAGAGGTTCAGCAACAAAAGCAAGTTGACAAACCCCAGAGTAAAACCATCCAACTTCTGTAGTGTGAAACCAAATACTTTCTTTGACAGTTTGATTGAGCCTCTTCATCATTTGAAAACCTATGCTGCTGGGGAATCTTTGCAGCATAAATATGCATCATATTTCCCCACAGCCAGATCGTCGTGAGATACAGCAATGGAAAGTGAGAGCTGAAGACAATAAGCAGCTGGTCAACGGTGAGCCGAGCAGTATTTACTGAAACAGTTGAGATATACGGCCTTGTGCGTATGCACATACAGCCGGTGCACAATATGCGCATGTTTGGGTTGCCTATAGATGTATATGAACGTGTTTGGAAAAGCGCTCCCAGCGTCGTGGCAGGGCGCCGCTCCCCCACCAACACTGCCGTTCAACACAATGGGAAACTAATTAATATGGTAATGTCATGCCGGCACATTAACTGATAATGTGCGGCACGCCTTGCTGCTTTGATTGCACTGATTTGACCTTTGATCTTTAAATGACTCAATGAAGTGAAATGCCCAAATGTGGGTGTCCTACACAGGGGTCATGTCACCCAGGGGGAACGCAGGCGTCGGCAGTTCAACACACTGTTAGAAAGATGGTCATCATGCTGCATTGTTATATGGAAACTGTTCTGAAAATGAAGTGTATTTAGTCGGGGTGGGAAGCCCCATTTTTCAATTTGAATGAATTTGGTATATTACTGCATCAAATGATGGATCCATACATACATTTAAACCACAAAATATTGTTTATTTTGCATCAGTTTGACAATGGCACAATACATCACGATGGTGGCTACATTCAAGTTTTTATATCACCTAATTCAAACTAAAGCTCTTTTAATGTCTTGAAAATATTTGTATAAGAATTTCAATTTTAGAAGAATTTCAAGTACATTCAGAGTAGTGGAAACCCTGGACCTGAAAAACATCCCTGAACAAAAGCAAACCGATGCCTTTGTTTGCTTTTTGTTCAGGGATTCCTCCATGTTTGTTGTTGTTGTTATCATCCTAGCTGCCACGTGTCTTGTGCATCGGTGTGATCAGTGGACCAGGAACTCCTGCACTTACACAGGTTCCCTGTTGTCTGGAGAGCAAACTGTTAAATCAAATTAAATTAATTTTTAGTTGCATTTTATTCATTGTAATAATGTTGTAATTAATTCATTGTAATTAACTTGTTAAAGTCCCACCACTAGTATTTAGCGAACTCTGTCTGCTACTGTTGCACACATTAATATTTATATACAATGAAAAGACCAACTTAGAAGTGAGAACTGCCAATCTAGGGTCAAATAAAAAGAGACAAACAAGAACAAATTTGCCTGTGAAATATTATCGCAAGAAAACAGGTGAGACTTTAACGTTCCAAAACAGTAATGCCTTTGTCATTACTAAACTAGCAATCCAGGTACAAAGGCTCCTCCCCCTTGCTATACCCGCCCCCCCCACCACCACCACCACAACTGAGCAGCTTAGAAGATTATTCACCCCAAATCTCTGTTAATCACATGCAAGCACAGCCCCCACTTCCCTGGCCACCCAGCGCACGTCCTGCAAGAGAGCAGCTGGCTCCAACACACTGCTACACCTCCCAGCCATCCGCCTTCATCACAGAATTAATGTCAGAGTTGATTAAAATATACCATCATTCAGCGCACAGGCCGCTTCCTTCGACAGGTTCGCTGAAATCCCACCAATCCTCCAGTGATCCCCCATCACCAGGTGATCAGTCTTCACCACGAGAGAATGGATCTCCACACTCACTCAAGATTTACGCACTAAATGATGGAGGTGTACATGCAGAGGGTTGATGTTCCATGATAGCTTTCAAGTTAGCCATCTCCCTTTTCATCTTCATCTTCCCTTTTTTTGGTCACAACTCCACAGAATTAAGCCGACTGCTCCCAACCCATCAGGCAGCCTGGATTATCAGCATGTCAGCGTTTGTCACAGTGATCAGAGGAAACGTCATTTTACTCTTCCACTGTGGCTTCATCTGAGAATCAAGAGTAGAGTATTCTGTGACGTCAGGTTTGTGAGTGGCCACGGTACTGGAAATACTGGACTACAGAGCTCACCGGAATATTAGCAGGGTCCAGCATCCAGACTGACTCATGACACAAACTCAGCAATGTTCTGAACTTGAATCATGAACATGTTTTATTTACATTAAAGCGCTCAACATGTGCTGATTTTGGCAGAGTGTTCGAAGTTCCGACACCACAGCCGGTCTCAGCTGCTGCTTCTCGTCTCCAGTCCTCCAGGAGATTGGCTCTGATGGCGGAGCTGTAGACACGTGGGCAAATAAACTGCATTTTGATGGCTTTAAGGTACATAAAATGCCTATGATTTCATTGGTTTGATATGACAAGGCTCAGTATTTTGGCAGCATTACGCTATTTAGCCTATAAAAAGTCATACAGTATTAGCCACAGTGTTCAGACCTCGACAAAAACTGTCGATATATTTTTGAATTTTCTAATTTTCTAATTTCTTTTTTCTTTTTTTTTGTTTTAGTTGTTTACTTTACTAGGATTGTCAGTGGTTTAACTCAAACTTCAGCAGTATCATTTTCTCTCAGAATAATCCTACTGTGTTGCTGAGGCAGACACTCAAGAAAATTAAATGTGCACACCACTATAAAGGATATAAAAAAAAATCATGTGAAACCGTTCCAATTTCACATCTTTTCATTTGGTTATTTGGAGCAGAATAACTGTAAATACAGTGAAATGGCTAATCTCAGCACAGCTGTTAGCATTAGGTCCTCTAATCCTGGTCCAGAAACGTGTATGCTGAAACTGGCGAGGGGACAAAGCCACCAGACTGCCAACTGGGCCAAAAGCAGCTCTGACACTTGCACAGGGCCCGGCAGGCTCAGAATGTGGTGACTGAACTCAGACGGTGCTATAAACACACACACACATACACAGGTACAAAAGCTGTCTCACTTTGTACTAATGATGAAGGATAGAATACCACACACGTCTGGTCCCAAAACAAAACTGATGACGTGAGAGCAGCATAGGTAGCTCTTTGATACGGTTTGTTGTGACTTCCTTATGTTTACTTTTAACAACCACGATTAAAGACCCTCAATTTCTCTTATTTGCTTCATGTCTGCATGTGATAGAGTAAATCAATGTGCATATGACTGGATTTAAATATGTATTAGGGGTGTGACAGGATTTCATGCTTCGATTAAATTGGGACAATGTTTCTCAGGTAAGAAAAAGCTGTCTCACAGGATGAACTGTGAGTTGTCTAAACGTCTCTTTGTGACCAATAGGGAGCAGTGACGCACATTCGCTATGTCTGCTTTGAAAAAAATAAAATAAAACAATAAGCAGAAGGACAAGGAAGAGTTATTGAGCATGCCTTCCAAACAGACATGCAACAGAGACCAGACTGACAGAGAATCAATGTCTCACTGACCCACTCACGCTCACAATGACAATACAGAGTTCCAGTTCTAGATTTTCAGCCATTATCTTTGTCATGAGTGACAGAACTGTGCTCATTCGAGAGGTTGGATTTTAACCACAGACGGGTGACAATATGTTGAAGCAGAGAGAAAAAGTCCTGTGTTTCAACATTGCATTGGGCGTCTTTTCTTGTCTTGCCTCAGTTTCTTTATTTAAAGTAAAATATTTTTTGAAGAAAAGTTTAAGTTTACATTTAAAATGAATACAAATGTGATCATTTTCATTTGCTACTGAATTTAGATTCTGCAAATAATGATGTGCTTTTGGGAATTGAATATATGATTCAGTTTCACTTTTAAAAATTGCTTGATCGAACCTCATAACACATGTATGATATTCAACCACAGTTTATGACGCTTAGCTAACTCGAACCCTATTTGTGCATATCAGAGCCGTAGCCCTGTTATTCTTCATTCCCCTGACGAAATACAGTGCACCATGTTTGGGTGGGTGAATTCCCGCAGGCTATCTAATAACCCTTCAAATGATAGAAAAAAAATGACTGAGGTGAGCAGCTGACTCTGCAGTCTGCGCAGCTTCACTGCTGCTGACACACTAGTGGCTGACGTGACGACCTGCTTCTGATCCGCATGTGCTGCCGTGTGCCAGACCCGATTGTCCGTGGAAAGATGAGCAAGTGGACGAGGTGAGACAACATCTGTGTCACATTTCGGTAAAAGCAAAGGTCAGGAGTGTGAGACACGCGATGGATGATTGACGGAGGGAGGGAGGCAGGGATGAGGATGCCACGCCATGCTCCTGAGGTTGGAAGACTCAAGGAAGTCTTTGTCTTAATCTTTGGGATTATGGAGATTCAGACACAAACCCCTTCAGTACACACACTCAATTACAAATAATATTCTGCAGTGTGTAATCAATATGAGGTGCAAAATCTAAGACTGAATAACTAATGAAAGATAAGAGAACATCTAAGGCACATGTCAAACTCAAGGCCAAGGTGCCAAATCCATATGCCAAAAAGTAACATCATGTAGCAAGAGTAGTAGTTGTTAAATTCAATGGAAATGTCAAGTTCACCAAAATAAGATCTATGTTGATATCAAGACCCAGGAGGCAACGCCTTTCACCACATGTTCTTCAGAAAGCAGGGATTATGAAAGTCTGGAAACTGAAAACGCAGATGGAAAGGGATTTAAATCCACAGTTTGCTAAAACTAGCCTACAAAATTCAATCCTGTTTCAAGGCGTTATTCGCAAAAAAAAAAAAAAAAAAAAAAAAAAAAAATATATATATATATATATATATAGATATATATATATATATATATATATATATAAATCTGTGATCAGAATTGAAAACCTGATGATCATAGAGCAAACAAGTGAACACTATCTATGCAACTATCTTGGCAGTGATTGATTCATTCAATAGTTAAAAACATTCAATAGTTAATTAGCCAACAACAATCGATGAAAATGAAAAAGTAGTCCACGCAGACCTTGGTATGAGACTTTGTAAAATCTCGGACATAGAAAACAAACTGCAGAAGACTTGTTAAAAGCAGAATAAAAACAGAATGAAGTGCCTTTTCTGCCCATTAATATGTCGCTGCGCTGTTTTAATAATGATGTATTAAAACAGAGAAAGTACAAGATGAAAAAAAGTGGGATAAAAGCGGCACTTGAAAAAAAAAAACTCCAGCCAATAGAAGTTTGCGTTTTTACCATGATTAAAGTGCTCCCCCTCCTCTGCTCACCATAGTACAAAGACTGGACTTATTATTGTTAAGTTGCTCCAATTACCGGCTCATGGAGGCGTTTGAGAGAAGCTACCATTAACCTCCGCAGCCAAGGAAACCGAAAACAGTCGGCTGTTTTCATTCGGGGAACGTAATTGATGAGACACTGTGGACCAACACACCCACTGGAGGATCTAGTCCCTCAGCAAATTATGACCAGGCATCCAGTGTGTTTATACAGGGCTGAACCTGGATGCAGTCTGAGTCAATATTATAATGTAGTGCTTTCAAAATTAAACATCGATAAAAGCAGTCAGGGAGGGGTTGGCTGCTTCCTGTGCACCGTTCTCTGGCTAAATGGATAAAGAAGGGAGATTCTAGACAGAAATCATGTGTAGTCAAACACAAGAAATGCGTCGCTTTAAGATGAAATGCTCTGAACCCGGTTTGTGTTGAAAGCTTGTATGGAATGGACCCATTTTCCATTGTATTTTTTTTTATAAGACTCGGGTCCAGCTGTGAGTCAGATGTAGATCTTCAGTCACTGGCAAAGTCACATCACCTCTTAGATAAATTGCATATTTCAAACATAAGCTATGGTCCATAACCACACATTGAACACACACAAGGTGACACAACAAAATGTACTAAAACAAAATGTTTGTATGAATGACTCACCCAACCTCAGGAAAAGCACGATAAAAACAAAAATAAAATCCCACCTGAATTAGCAGTATAGTTAGTGGCAGCCTTTAAAAGAATGAAATTTGTGGAAAAGTGTCGGCTGCTGAGGCAAAACTCTTCAATATCATGACTTACATCTTTGCTCCCCTTGGGCTGATAGACTGAGTCTTACAGGAGCATTAACTCAGGTGACACACTGATCGTAAATGGATGCTGTGCCCCTTTATAAATGGAACTACTTATGCCCAGAGTGCTGGAATCTTCTTCTGGAGAACAGTTCAAGATCACTGTGGATCTCATCCACCTGGTATCAGACGACCTGCTACAGAGCTCTACATCCTGAAAGCTAAGCTTCATCAGCACACATGCATTGTAGGCGTCTGCATACATTATGATGGCGCTCCTTAGCCCCCCGCCGCACCGGCGCTTTTTAATGAGAAAATGTTCAGTTACTGATGAAGTCTGGTGAGAAATCATCGGCAAAGCAAACATGTTTGTTACCTTATCATTTAATTGATCAGCAGAATGATGTATAATAATGGATTGTTTCCGAGCAGATTTAGAGAATGACGGAGCGAAGCATGTAGTACAACTTCATTAGCCGAGGCTTTATCTGTCTAGAACCCTCAATTTCTTATCTTCCACCAGCTTTTTTTTCAATAATGAAAGATGGAATTAAAAGAGCCTGTAAATTAAAAACTGCAATTCAGCTGTTATTGATCACATTTTGGACATTTGATCACTGTAGATCACACCTATACAGACCGCCAAAATCAAATTACGAATACTGTAAATACCTTGAGAGACACATCTAACTAAACACTTGAATCGCAAAGGCCACAATGGCGAGTGAGTTTTGAATTTGGTGGGTGTCCTGTGGCCAGTGTGCCATGTCAGAGCCTGGTCGGTACTTCTGGTAATACATCGGATTCCTCTTCAGTCAGGGTTGGATTCCACCAAGGGTTGTCCTTTGGGACCGGTTCTGTCAACAGAATTTCTTGGGGGTTGGAAGGGTTGGACAGGGTCTTCGGTTTAGTGGCAATCGCATCTCCTAGTAAAGGATTAAAGCTGAGACAAAGACGGACGCATAGTGATCTTTCTCTAGGTGAAAAGACGGGTTCATGGCTTGTGGTCTTGTTCCCAACTAAGAGAAAGCTGCAACATGAGATGGAGAGATGGATCAGCACCGCATTCTCAGGCATGAGGACGCGGGAAAGAGCTGAGCCAAAAGGCAAATCTCCTATGCTCAACCTTGACTTAACTTTGGGACCAAAAGAGAAAAAGAGTTTTCTACGCACAGAGAGAAGCCGGGCATCTTTTCAGGGCAACCCTGGGTCAGATCCCTGGTTAGGTATTTTAGCTGTTTCCAACTGAGAGGACACCTCATCTATGGACTGGCATTAGACGATTGTAAGCTTGTAAGAACCACAAACAAGACCATCAGCACCATCAGCAGAGGGGTCACCGTTCTAGCTCGCAAAGAGGGGGAGAAGCCCATGGGCCTGTTCAACAACATACATTTTATTTTCATTTAATAACCATCTTGTTATGTTTGGTTTTCTGCTTCCTTATTATTATTGCTGTGAAGAATCAATATTGTGATCAGTTTATTAGAAGAATATCATTGATTATCCATAATAACACAGAGAATATGAGACAAAATAGTGGATCAAAATGTCTCATAAATCATATTGGGTGGGAAATTTCCAAGCATAATGAGATGTAGCACATATATACTGTTCTGGGACATGAATTCCAGTCCAGAAAATGTGCACTTTAAACTCTTTTTTTGAGTACTTTGTATGAATTAGTGATAAGCCGGTGATCTTGAGCCTCCTGAATACGTTATAGCGAAGAATGTATAATCACATTCAACAGAGGACGGGGGCTGCGAAAGACGCTTCAGCTGCAATGTGAAGAGAAATTCATCCTGCCAGATCTTGAGATGTAGAGACAAGAGTGTTTATTCTGGCTGGGTGGCAGTTTAGTTTGAACCTTGGTGGGTGTGCTGCTGAGCACTGCATGACTGTGCCAAGTGACTCGTAGTGGCACGCTTGAAACCCTCACCCACCGAGACTTCCCTGACTGTCACATGCCACTGAAGCAGAGTAAACAACACACACACACTGGGCTGCACACAGCAGTGTACTTTACATTAACAGAACTACTGGAACACTCAGCCCAGCTGGTCTCTGAGTCCACACTGGAACTGAACATCTGGTGTCAATGCTCTGATAGAGGGACACCATCTGCTTGGATGGAAGGAAGGGGGGACAGGAACAGGAAGAGATGTAAGGGTGGGGGTCGGTCAAAGGAGACAAGGGCGGCGACAAAAAAGGCGACTCATCGATACTGCTGGAGCCGGCATTTGCAACATAAAAATGTAGTTATTGTCGCTGGATGCGCAAAGTACTCAGCACGCATTAGTCCTCTTCTGAGTAAGAGGATTAGATGGCACCATCAGGTTTGCTTCCTGAGCATCCGCAGCTAATGGGAATGAGCAGATAGCATGTTCAATGACGCCGACTTGGAATAGAATATATACATCGTTGCAACATGAATGAAGATTTCATGCATTGTCACTGACTATTAAATATTACAAAACACAGATCATTAATAATTCTCTCGCACTTCCATGTGACTTTTGCAGAGACTATTTTTAGAGTGACAGGCTGCTATGTTATTCAGTGTTACAGGAGCTACCCGTCTGCCGGTATTACCGTGAAATGAGGGTGTCCCCTTATGCATCGTCTCAACACTCACTCCACTGGTCTGCCTTTTTATTTCAGTCAAACATATAGACCGCGTCGCACATGTTTGAAGGGCACTTTGTTTATAAATATGGCTGGCTGTAATCCCTTAGGTCTGCATAGTAAGGGTTCCCATAGATTACAAATAATGGTAAGAGGTCAGACGGTGGCTGCAGACCTTTGAATGTCCCCACAGTAATGCACTTAAACACGGGGTTAATCCACATATACACATGCACCCAGCCTTCTGCCGCCAGTGGACAACTGAATCACATTCTTATTAAACCTTGATCGGAATTTCAGCTGGGGCATTATCCACTTACAGTTATTAATGCTGCAGCTCTCCAGGGAGGACAAGTCAGGGAGGGAGACAGAGATACGTACCACACATACAGATGCTCACAAAGAGAATCCTACGACAATTCAGATGGCTGCTTTTCTTTCATGCTTGAATCCAGCCGAGGAAATTCAGTGCGTTTTTTTAAATTCACATACATTACTAGTTATTAAAAAAATTTGAAGGCTCCTCACTTCTTATCCTCTCTATTTAGAGTGATCATATGATACCTTAATATTTCAAAGTAAGTACACTGCTTTTAGTTTGTAGACCTTTTACTTATTTATCTACACAAGTATGTTCACAATATAATTATTAAAAACAACAGTTACATTTTCACAGTTCACTTTTTACAACTGTCACTGTAGCTTCTAACAAAATAAAGTATCCTGCCTGTGTACAACGGAAAAATGTCATCATCACATTGTGTAGCAGCATCTACTCATACACACTACAGTATTTAGATGCTTTCCTGCAGTGGTTGAAAAATAATAAAAAGCAACATTTATTTGGCTTCTGACCTTTTGTGGGTTCTAAGTCCATGTTTATGAGATTCATCGCTATGAAATAAGACACTGCACTAAATACTTGAGTCATACACTGTTAAAGAAACAACCATACCAACCAACCATATGCTAGAAACGCATTGAGACAAATGTACTGTGCAATGGTGGGAGTAAGTGGAACTCATTGACAAAGGAAGTGAAAAACCTGTGCATTATGAGGGTTTTCAACAACATGTATCTGACACTTCACCTGCTACATTACTCTGAGAAAAGACTGTCAAGATTTGAAGCAATTGAAGGAGAACAAAAAAAAAACTTTCAGGCAGTTTTACTTTTTGAAGTGAAGTGAAAGTACCTTTGGCATACATATACATTCATTCATGGTATTTTGGGATTAAGACTAACATGCACAGTATTTATAATGCAGTGTTTATAACAAATAGCCATCAAACTATTATTATTATTATTATTATTATTATTATTATTATTATTATTATTATTATTATTATTATTAATATTATTATTATTATTGTCATGCATCATTTAAATTAGGATACAGTATATATTACGATAGAATACAGCACATTTGTAATAATAATAATAAGTCTAATCACTGTGTAAACAACACAGAAAATTACTTTTTTTTTTCTTAAATATTCGTTTTCCTAAGATAAAATAAACAGATTACAGACTATCTAAGCGCTGATCATCTATTATCTGGCAACTCCTTCAAGCTATGGGCACGATGTCCAACTGTTTTGAACCTCTGTTGCTCTCAGATAGTGAAGCGATAAGCTGGACATGACTGAGCTAATCTCCTCTTGTTATATCAGCAGAAACACTGACTGATAAATCGTCCTCCAGGAGAACTATTGATTATAGGGTACCTCTCACATGAAAGTGTACTGTTAAACATACACGCATGCTATTCCAAAAATCTTATCCCAGGGAATGCTTTTTCACATGCATTCTGAAACCTGACCTGGGAATTCCTAGGGCCCCAGCTGATGCGGTCCCTGGGGGACGGTTGACAGAGGTCCACATCAATGGCAAATCAACATTGTTGCTTCAGACAGAGCAACAACAAAAGCTGGGATTCATCTGTGTGGGGAGACTGTGTAGATATGCCAGTCGGGCCCACTCAGATATGGCGGACACAGCTACGACAAAGCATCTTGAAACCCCCTTAGATACTCTAATGATGGTGATCACGAGTGATGGGTAGATGAGGTTTCATGACACAGTATTGAAGGTTGACAGTGTTTCATGAAACTGCTCAAAAATGTTTGGACTTGTACTAGTAATGGTAATACCTTATCTACCCATCACTAGTGACCACTCTACTGGAGTCGAAAGAGAAGACAAGATGGTGAGGGATTTGTTTGACAGGTGCAGCGGTGGCAACAACAGTATTGGACTGGGACCCACACTTGCGTCATACTTGGTTATAGATCTGTTGCAGTATGGTTGAGCAGAACCTTCTCAGGCTTGATTCCAAAGCTTGCTGTGTTACATCATTAACAGTACACTTTACAAAGATCTGTTCAGTGCCTGGAAACACACAATAAAACCCCATCAGATCATGCAAGGGTGAAATAATGGTATACAACCACAACAGGAGTGTGCAGAGTCAACATGAATGTTAAGGTGGGAGGATATAAGGTGGGAATGCAAGACAACATTCATATTGATGCTGTGCAGCCTTTCTATAGCGAGCGCTAAAAGCCTTACTGCAATGTTGCGTAAAGATTTGATGAATTACTTGTGACCAAAGACAGTAGCCATCGGTCCACTCAGAAGAGCATATTCCATTATTTTGAGGACTGATGAAACCTAACCACAACACTTGAAAGAGCCAGTGGTGAGCATGACAGAGAGATGAAATGAAATAATGAAACAAAGAAGACTAAATAGCCATAGGCATGGCAAGCAACAATGGTATGGAAGTTCAGTCCAGTCATGGAAGTAGTAGATGAATGTTATTTCAGAGAGCTCTCGATCTTGAATGTAAGCAAGTGTGTGACTGATCACAATGCTCATACCTACTTCTACAACAGTTCCCAATGGCAAGCAGCCACTGAATGGAGAAGTTAAAGGAGTCAAAAACGATGCAGCAAAACAACTCATCTTCACAAAAGTCATGACTGTGACCAGTGTATCAACAGGGACATCAGATAACATGACTCACTGAGGCCATTCTTAGGTCACGCAAGTCACTAGGTGTCCAGCTCTACAGCTCCTTAGTTGTTTAAAAGTATCTCACAGAAATGACAGTCAGGCACCATTTGTTTGACAACATTAAAAAAATAAAATGGCTTCATTTAAATCTGTTATCATGAGCAACTAATTCATTCCATCTTCCAATCCTCCAAAGGAAGGTAGCGTAACTAATTTCAGCTTTTTTCATTTCAGTTTTCCACGTCAATGCTGGCAGGAAACCAAGTAAACACAGCGTCTCTGGAGAAATGCAAAATTGAAACGACTTTCAGATGACTATCTGAAATGTATAAGACAAGAAGCTCAGGTAAAAAAAACAAAAAACAGTCTACGTCTAAATTAGGAAATTTAAGAATTAAATACCCAATACATCCTGGACAGCAGGGGTGGTCAACCAGTCAGAGGCAAAGAGCCACAGTGTTTTTACGGTGAGAGCCACATCCTACAAATATGTAAGGCTGTAAGGCTGAACTAAACTGCTGGTCATGTGACTTAGCGGCAGTATAGCAGTTAAAGCACAACTCTGTGTGTCACAAGGTTGCTGTTGTCTCTTGTGCATGTATTTTTAAAATTCATACATGTTACCGTGATCCTCTTGGAAATATCAAGTGGTCTAGATAGAAATATGTGAGCCATTTATTTCACTTCATTGTTTATGTTTCATAGTTCAAAGCAAAGTCTTTGAACAATATTTTGACGTTTTGCCAGAATAACTCTTACTTATTCGTCTTATTTCCTGTATAAACAATCATCTCAATAGCAACTTGCCCAAAATTGCAGCCAATTCTGCGGCTCATTTGGTGA
The DNA here is from genome assembly GCF_027744825.2 of Synchiropus splendidus. Taxonomy (NCBI): domain Eukaryota; kingdom Metazoa; phylum Chordata; class Actinopteri; order Syngnathiformes; family Callionymidae; genus Synchiropus; species Synchiropus splendidus. The sequence continues at coordinate 4,144,083 of NC_071350.1, forward strand.
AGCGCCACATGAAACTGGGGATGTGGCGCATGTGGCTCGGGAGCCGCGGATTGGCCAGGCCTGCTGTACAGCACCAGCAAAACAGGACCCCATCTAAAATCTTGACATGCAAATTTACAGCAATTAGGCCTTTCGCAGCTCTTTCTACAAAGCCTCAGATGTGTTCGCTTCAATGACATCACAAGGCAATCTAGCTCCTTAATAAACACATTGACCTTTGCGTGAATGAATTTTCTCTAAATCACAAACACTGAAAGTTAACTCTGGTTAACACTCGAGGAAGGGAATGAATTGAGTGTGGATTAAATGCTTCTTCCAGGTGGTTTATGATGAAACTACCGACTTTCTGGTACGGTTGGGGCGAATTACACACTTCTCAGATTGAATTTGACCAGGTTTCCAAGTAACTATGATGCTATAGATATATACAGTTTCAATTTCTTGTTGGGCTTTCTACAAAAGGCTTAGTATGGAATGCAGCACCTTCACAAATCTCAGCCAAACAGCATAAAAGGGAGGACAGAGATTCAGACAGTCTGATTCCAGCGGGTGTCGGTTTTGGACAAGTGACTGATATAATATGGTTATAGAATGAGAGCCAGAATAGATAGTTGGGGGCAGCAGGACAAATGCAGAGCAGGACAGGCAGAGCAGCTTCTGGCTTTGATGGGAAGGTATGGGAGAAAGGAAGGCTGAGTCTTGGAGGGAAGCAGGTGTGTGGAGAGGTGATAAGAGCATCGCTGCAAGTGTGACACACATGGCAGCACACACGTAAACAAAAAAAAATGTCTCCACCACTTTAAAACTATTCAGCAGGAACTTGCATAGTTCACTTTGAGAAGCAGTTATGAGATGAGTAATGGCATATGACGGGAAAGTAAAGATTGATTTCAGGAGACGTGATACTAAGAGTGACTCATCTTTTATGGCAACTCCTGTTGGTTGAAATGGTTCCTATCTGTGTCAGGCACAGGATTAACTGGGTGATAGTGCGTTTACAGGATAGTTTAACATGGCTTTGTATCAACAAATCTTCAACCATAAAATACATCTTTTGTTATTCAATTTTCACATGAAATATTGTAAAGACGGTTGTGAAAACGCATCCAAACATTAGTTAATCTGATTTTAACCTGGAAAACAATATGTATATACAATGCAAATATATAAATAAATCTCACACACAGCTAACGTTAACATATTATGGATATCAACATCTCTCAGCGAGTAAGACTGGGGTTTTTTTTTGTAACTGACCTCGGTTTTGATAAATTTTGCATGTTGATGTGCAGCTGCAGCTTCCTGCTGCACGTGTGCGGCTCAGTGCATGCAATACTGTCGGAAAACCAGGCGTGCTTCAAACATGACGCCGTCTTCAATTGATGATTGCTTTTTCTCAAGGCAGTTTTCCAGAGATATAGGGATTAAGGTACGATGTGCTGCAGAACAAGGGCAGGCCATTCACAAGTCACACATGTATTTGGTTGGTTTATTTCTGAATCTATTAAGAGTAATTGTTTGCTAAATGAGCCTCTTTAGTTTGTGTTTAACCGCTGTCTTCCAACCATCAGCTCGCTGTTTATTCACTTGCTGAACAGCTGCTCATAGCGCGAGTGAAACCACATGAGGGTATTCTAATGCTGAACGTCGAGCACTTCACCGATGCTGTCTTGCACCTCAGACGACGGTTAAAAAAACTGAAAAAAGCATTTCACAGTAGTAATACGTCGACGCGGTTATACTCCGCAGCAGTCAATGCTCATTCACGAAAGGCAGCCAGAAAGTAAGTTAGAAGGCAGTTAGACTCTCCGTCAAATATGAGGGTTGTTTGGCTGCGAGGCTGCAAAGTAGAACGAAACAATGCCAAGCCTGCTACATCACAGCCACAGTCACATGGCTTCCACAAGCAATGAGCTCCAGTCACCGCTTAATTGAACCAACACAGACAGGACTTTGGAATTGTTTCGCTTCGCCAATTGTGTCCAATGTCCAATTAAAATATCATTTGTTTAATTGACTCTCTGTTTGGTTTCACGATGTATATTTGTCAGCACATGTGGGACTGAATGCCTTTTTGATTGTGCGACAATAAATCGCTCGGTCGCTCAGTCCATGAGCACCAGCCTCATTTAGACCCTGAAGTCAAAATATTAACCTTACAGTGACGGCTCACATCCGATTGTATGGAAGAATCAGCAGAAATTTTGGCATCATAAATGGACCTTGGAGCACATGCCTAAATGTCAACTGAATATTTACATAAAAGTTTGGTTGTAATAACTGGCCTAAATGTCTGAGACCAAATTATATATTCAGAGACTGAATATTTATTATTTCATGTTACTTTTTTATTTTTATTTTTTTATTATTTTTTTTGACTCATATTAACAATTCCATGATTCTATATTATAATGATTATATCTCCATAGCTAACCCCAGGTATCCACCAAACACAAGTATTACACTGATATGCTTTGTGTTGCCAATGAGAGAAGCTAGAATTGAAGTGTTTCCAGCACCACACCATGTGGTGGTACATAGCACTGAAGTCTTCCGCGAGGATGTTAGCGGATGAAGTGTTCCATGGCATATCCTGACATCAAAGGTTGTGGTCAGGCGTAAACCATTATGTGGCACAATCTTTTTCACCACTTGTTATGCAGAGCACCTAAAATGATCATGTGCTCGATAAGGCTTTATGCATGCCAGGTAACATCTAAGTTGAAGTAGGGATGAGAGCTGCCAATTGTGACTCTATGTGCGTTCTGAACTCTTACTTATAGAATGTCACATGGGAGGGCAAACATTTTACTCCATTAAAAAATGTTAACGTTAACATGCAACACTGGAGTCGAACTTGGGCGTCAACATTCGATGAAATGTCCACTTGAAAATAATCATGATTTGACGTTTTAGGAGTGAGAATATGACTTTGACTTTCGTGTATAAATCTCAGGACTGGACTGTTTGATGAAACAGTGTTCTTTGAGAGGCCACTAGATGGCGCTCTCAGCTACTAAAGTTTGGTATTGGTAACTATATCAATTAAGCCTAACAACTTGGTTGAAAACACTAGCGCCACCTACTGACCTTGGGAATTGAGGACATTGTTTCATGAAGCTTCATGAGCCCATTACTAGAACTGCTGATATTGGAAGGAGCAGAAACTCAATCCATGACAGTAGACGTTGTATATACCGTGTGATCGGCGATGACTGTGCTCCGAGCTCGTGAGACAACAAAAACAGGCTCGCACTATAAAACAGAGGTCATTCACTTCCAAGTAATCCGTAAAAGCAACCACTAAATCACTATAATCCTTCATTCACATTAATACATTCACTGGTCTTTCATTCTGTGATTGCTGTTCCATCCCATCAACTAACCACTTCAGGTACATTCACACAAACCAGTCACTATTGCTTGGTTTAATTTTGGTGGTTGTCTTTTTAGTGTATTTGACACGTTGTAATGCAACTACAAATGAATTAGGTTAAAAGCTCTATCAGATGCTGCCTCTCTTTACAGCAACAGTAACAGAAATCACATCCACACAGATTCTTCAGTTTACAGTACTGCATACTTTAAAAAGCAACAGCCCTTACATAGCTGCCAGTGGCACTATGGTTCCTAAAGCTCCCGCCGACACTTCCAAAGCTGAACACGTGAGCACGTTGACTCGCTGTCTATTGGATGCCTTATTTATATGCAGGGCTTTCAAGATTCAGGGTGTATGGAACCCTCCTAAATGCCAGTAAAAAGGAGCTGTCATTTGGGTCTGGATCCTATTCCAGTTACAAGGTTGGGAACACCCTGCCAATCCATCACAGGGCACATGAAGATGCACACCGTCAGACTGTGGTCTAGTTATGACAGCTTTAGAGTCCTCCATTGACCTCAGTAGGTTTCTGACCTGCGGGAGGACTCTAGAGACGCAAGCATGGGGATAACACACAAACCCCTCACAGAAAGGAGCCAGGTTGGCGCTGAAACCCGAGTTGCCATGTGCTGGATTCAAACTAGCAACCCGGTAATTTCCCCAACATCTACCATGTATCATGCAGCCTCTTGTAGTTTGGCTTACTGAAGCCAATACGTTTCATTTCCCCATGATGTTTCGGACTGTCATGGAGCCAAGCACATAATGTATATTGTTTTGGGTAAAATAATGAATGAAATGTGATGTATGATCAGTCAAACCAGTCATAATCAGTTCCTTTATTCCATTCCACTCATGAATCTTGGCTCTGTTTGCACGATTAAGTGGCAATAAACGATGAGATTGCTTAAAGAGGAAACCACAAAGTGGATAAGATAAGGCCCATGTTCTACTTAATATCATTTATTATGGATATTTTGGACACATCCACTCAATAATATGACATTGCCAAAGCTGGGTAGACCCAGTGTGATTCGTTTTTCAGTTGTTCAGTTCTGCTGCTGCTTATACTGTATCAGTGAATCACAGTTTGCTGCTCACGATTCCTGTTCTCACCACTACACGAGCCGATGCTTGGCACGATCTAACTGCTCATCCTGAGCATCCAAAGACAACTCTCTTGTCTATAACCCTCTTGTATCTGGAAATGCAATGAAAAAGGACCGGAAACTCGTGACAGAATGCAGACAATCAAGAAACTGTCTAGATGGGAGCCAAGTATTGACATTTATTGAATTGCACTCTTGAACTCAAAATATTACCAAGTTTGTGATACCTTATTTTTAAAATACATTCCCTTGCATGTGACATTTCAACAAGATGCATTGTCTTTTAAGACAATACAATCTTAAATATGTTGTTTTTTTTCCACTTGTTCTTCAGGCAGTTGTTTTCACTTATTTCACAGTATTTTTACCTTGAAGACTGGTGTTCATAGAAATTATTGTGTATCCCTCCCCGCTGAACATTTTTATTTTCTTTTGTGGTATATTCTCAGTCTTTTTTTCTTATTGTGCAGAGCACACTTGTTTCAATTGCAATTGTTAACTTTTGTTTTTGTTACATCATTTTCCAACTAAATATTTCATTTCCATTTTTGCTTGAAACTTCTCCTAATCTGCATGATCACACAGTGTGCTGCCAAGTCACCCTGTTTGGTTATTCAACCTCTGGTATCTTGCTTTCCAAGAACTTCGTATAGTAAAAATCAACAACAAATGTGTTGACAAGTGTCAAAGTGTCATCCCTGATGTATTTTTTATGTTGGCAGATACTTTTGTGACACACTCAATCTTTAATCAACCACATCTTCATTCCTTGTTTGTAAATATAACGCTCATAAATGTTCAGCACTTGGATATTTCTCCCAACTTGGGACAACCACAAATCAATCTACAGTGGTTCCATAGCTGTCAGCCGCAGACTGTGTTCCTGCCTGCCAGCAGCCTCCCAGCAGGTTGCAGTCGCTGGATCATCCCCAACCCCCCATTTCCGTGGGTGTTTAAATGTAAACCACAATGTTTTTCTGTTTCTGTACATTGTCTTGTGGAAAATTCTATTTCGGTGATGAGTCTTTCTCCCCTTTCAGTTTGCTGTAATCTGCTTGAGTGCAGTAAAACTACTGAATCCTTCAGCTCTTATTTCCTCTCCATTGTAGAACTCCCCAAAGCTGTATTAAATTACTCACATTTCTAAAGGAGAGGAGGGGTAGTTTTATTTTTTGAGCTCTCTTTGTTACATCTCTGATCTCTGGTCGCGACACGACCATTAAATGACCATTACCCTTTTGTCATTGACAATCGTGCTAGATCCAGATCGGCACAGCCCGGGGCAAGGCCACTAGAACACGAGTGAGCATAAACTGCTTCATCTGTTGGCAAGCCAAGTGTCATTTATCCAACAGGCAACGGATGCAGGCAGGCGATACAAACCAACAACCTGATTGTCTCGGGGGGTTCATGACCCATATGACAACAGCTTCCTAACCCAGCATCCATCACTGGAAATGATGAGGTGTGTGTTTGTCTCTGCTTTACATGCACTTCTGCACGCCCTGACAGGAATCTGTCAGCTGCGGGGCTCGGCTGATTTTCCGCTGGCTTCCGTGGAGAAAATCCTGGTTGGGTTCGGAGCTGCCGGATATGTGAGAGCGGGTTTAAGCAGATTAATTAGGGTGTAGCCAAGGCTGTGAAGAAACCTTTCTTCCATAGATGCCGTATCCACCGACGCAGATTTGCCAGCGTCTAAAATGAGCACACAACTACCCGCATTTGCCTCAAACTCCAACTCGCGCACAAATCTGCCGCATACACGCAGAGAGCCTGCTGCAGGGCCGAAGGAGGCATTCATCGCCCCCACTCATCCTCTCTCCTCAGGCTTAGTCCAATAGTCATAGCCCTCAATCTCTGAATGGGTTCTCTCTGTTTGCCTCTCACTTGGTTTGGCTTCCAACACATTCCTCTTGGTAATGTGCGTGAAGCCTGCTGTTTTGTTAGGGAAGGACGTTTTTCTCTGCTTTGATCAAGACTCTGCTGGAAGATAATGAAAATGATCAGGCAAAAGGATTTTTTTTCTTCGTTTTCCATTTCCATTTGTTGCTGTACATTGTGAATATTGTGACCATTGAGAGGGTCTGTCAAACCCAAAGAAAGGGGACGGGAAACGGGACGGGAAAGACGAACAATTTAGAAAAATAATCAAACAAGAAAGTTAGTTTTCAGTTGCATCATAATGAACAGAGGACAGAGAATCAGAGACAATGTCAGTATAGTTTTATTCTGACTCCAGGAGGGCCACATAAATATGGTCAAAGGGCCGCATTTGGCCCCCAGGCCGCACTTTGCTCAGATCTGCTGTACATGATGTGAAGCCAAGTGACAATGACTTTAGTTGCCTATTGGAGGAGGTTGGTTTTGAGTGTCCTGAGAAGTGATGGGTTATACAGTATAGTTGGTGTTGTGCGAGAGATGAGATAACAATGAACCAGTTTGACTAGCTTAACATACTGAGCCAAATGTGAGCTAATTTATGCTATATTCTTGTGGTACATTACTGTGGCTTTCTTTGACTAAAGTACATGTTCAGGGTTAGTTCCACCCTGTATACCCAGAAGTTGGCCTTCCGCTCTGGGGCGAGTCGTTCGGAAACGCTTCACTGAACAATGTTGAATATTTAGCCCCATATATGGCTCTCCTGTCTACTGACAGTGTTAAAGTCAATGAACGCACAGAGTCATTGACATGTCATTACATGTAGAACCCTATTTTTTTTTTTTACACGACGCGCTGCCCATGCCGACAAGAAAACCAAGTGGAAAGCGGAAACGTGCTTCAATTGAAGGGTTTTTTTTTTATTATGCCATAGGACTGAGGATGATGGGATGCTGATTTTACAGTATAAAATAACACAAGCTAATACAAATTGGTTGGTTTAATTTTTTACAGGCATGTTGAAGCACCAGAGAGTCCACATTTCAACTCAAACAGAAAAAGTCAGGTGGTCATGTGTGCTGGAGACATCGTTCCTTCGTTCGCTGCCATGTTTCAGATGAACAGGCTTAAATAAGACATTACACACAGGCCCTTTATAGCCTTTTTTTATTTCAATCTGGTTTTGTCAGTTGGTTTTTAAGCAGATCTACCCCTCGACTATGGAGCACTTTTATCATGATTTTGTTGTTGTTTGAGTTTTTGGCACCTTATGTTCGTATGTCGGAATGTTACATGTGAACTCAAACTCAAACAGAAATGTAAGGCTATAAAAAAGCGACCTGCTTTTCCATTGATTCAGTGTTACCTTCAGTGTCAATGAGACTAAATGTCACCTTACCACTCACTGAACTTTGGAAACAGACTTATAAGAACCAAATAAGAATGAGGACAGACATATGAGCTGACTGCAGAAGACGTCATCTTAACAGCATATCTGTCGCTCAATCGATAAAAAAGTAAAAATACTAGCGTCTCAGGCTGTGTTCTGTCAGTTTTAATTTGAGTTTAAATTGTGTACATGTGAGACGGTGAGTGACAATAGAGAGACTGTGGCATATACGTAGCTTTGTGTCAGCTAACCACAGAGGTGCAGTTGAGTTTGTGTTGATGATCACTTCACAACATCTGATATCTTTCCTTTTTCCTTGAGGGAAATCCTGATGTGTCGAATATTTTCAGTATCGGGGTCCACATACAAGTGTATAAAAGTCATGGGATGCCTTTTGGGTCACAGAACAGTGTTTCGATTGTGGCCACCCATGGTCACACAGATATCAAGGGCAATCCACTCAACACAATGCGTTTGTCAACACCTCCCAAGTACTATCACTGGTTATTTGGTTGATGCTAATTCAATGTTAATAGGAGAGCTTAACTTTGACTTGTTGTCCCCTCGTTCCCCGGGCACTCATCTTATCTCTTTGCACTGATTGATATTGAAGAAAGACAAGGACAAAATAAATGCTCCCCCCCTCCATCCCTCTCTTCACATATTCCTCATCACCATCATCATTTTCATCATTACTTGGAATATGACCGAGAGCAGACTCCCACAATGCTGTGCAAATGTCGGCAGGCGTTAGCATCAAGGAGACACAAGAGATATGTATGCATCATCTGGCCAGGAGAACATCACTTGTGGGGAGACAGCCAGAGGCCCGGAGGAGGAGACGAGGAACAGTGAGGGAGAGGAGGGAGGAAGTATATAGCAGGGGATGAGGAGAGGGAGAGGGAAGCAGTGAGGGTGCAGAACAGCAGACTACAACTGAGAGAGAAAGCGAATAAGGGATATTAGGAAACAGGACTAAAACTGAGTCGCTTGTGTTCAACATCACACTGGCGGGGAAACTGCTCACTCAGGCAATCAGAGAAAATGGAAGCATAATATTCTGCCACTGCTTAATCCCTGCAGATTTAAGCATAATGCATAATCTCCACAGGTTCAATAATACACCATGTGGCCTAATTCCTGGCCAATTACAAATGTGTGCCCCTTCCTTTGAATGTTACTATGAGTATTGATTTGGCGGAGAGGGGAACATAGATGTGGGAGGGAATGAAAGATTTAGGAGGAGCTCCCAGACAGCTGGGGTCCCCGAGCACGCATGAGCCGTCCTCCCCAATACCTTCTATATACTCCAATGCCCTTCACTGACCAGATTAAGGCCCAAATGACAAGCACACAAAGGCTGGCAACATCTGTTCTGGAACAGGCTGTCCATTCCTCCTCATGCTGAGCTCTGCTGGTCACTCCTCAGTTCCAGTCCCATGCGGTACAACATCTGCAGCACTGGCCTCGTGCACATTAAGCAGTGGACCATGACACTGAAGTGAGTCAAAGACCATGAGCGCACTACCCTTTGCTCAGGAACAGATGCATGGGCCCCAACAATTACAATGCTTGTTCTAAGGTATATATATATATATATATATATATATATATATATATATATGTATATATATATATATATATATATATATATATATATATATATATATATATATATATATATATATATATATATATATAGTGCAGCTGCAATGTCTAGGGTTTCTCCTCCACAGCTCAGGACAAAAGAAAGAAAAACTTGGGGTCTTGTTGCGCTACTTTTGTGTAACGCTTTTTGTGTGGCACATCCACATAGGAATTGTTTTGTCCTCCACATCCTCTTAATGCTACAACAATCAGATGGTGTGTTCTGTAGCTATAAAAACACATGCTGAGAAAGAAAGCTGCTTTCTCGGGAGGCTTTGGCAAAAATTGTAATTTCTGCATCAACTGCTTTTGCACGCCTCGCATTCAATTATTGTGGACGGGTGTAAAGTGGCTTTAAGGCTGATGTTAAGCCAATATAAACCCTGTAGCTCCTGACAAGTGTTTCCTATCACTTGTAATTCAGATAAAGGATTTTTACAGCTGCATTGAAGGGTTTATTTCTCTTTGTAGCAGTTCTGGCTCTAACTATTTTGTGTCTCTCTAAGTTGTGCTACAGACGCCTGCCGAAAAACATGTTAAAGTGAGTGTAGGAAGTGTCACAAAGAAATGTAAACAGTGGCAATGAGAGCTCAAGCCTGCTCCGCTGGTTTGGAATGGAGCTCTTTCAACTCTAGCAAAAAAAAAAAAAAAAAAAAAAAAAAAAAGGTATCTTCTGCACTTTAAGAAAACACAGACACATGTCAAATGAAATAGCTTTTGCTCCCCAGCTGCTGCAACACTCCATTGAACAGCAGCGGAACAAGTTGACACAAAGGAGCAAAGCACTTCGCAAATTCCCAGCTATAAAAGCCACTGACAGGCCGCATCAAGGTGCACACTCTTTTCTTGCGCAAAGTTTTTATTTATTTAATAACCAGAGCCAGGTAAAGAGCAGGGGGAAACAGACTCCTAAGTGTGTGGGACTTCGAGGTTAGATAAAAAGGACGAGACTCAGAGGATTTCATGAATAAATCAAGCATCCGGACATTCCTTCCTTCTTGCGTGTTGGGAGCATCCGATTGGATCTTACTGCCATCTCGCCTTGGCGCACTCGCCACTTCAGGTAGGATCAATGGCTGATGGCAGGTCTGATATTTCCCTAGAATCACAGGCTGGAGAAACAGACAAACATGTCGGGGATGTGACATGCTTCGCACAAGGCTGTGCCCTAGATTGGGTGAGATGTTGAGAAGGCCACATGAATAATAAACTAAATACAACCCCCCTCTGGCTGGCTTGTAATGCTCTTCACTCTAATCAACCCGGCCAGACTGGAGAGGCTGGTTCAGGTTATTTAAATTATCAACATAACTTCATGGAATATTCCATTTTTATGATGTCGCACTGCTTCCAGTCTTGCTTAACATCTTTCAAGAGAATAATGTCTTTGTTTCAGAAATGCCACGGCTACACCTGCAGCCATTGCGTTGTAAGGCTGATGGTGTGTGAGGACAACAGTAGCACCAGGGAACCTTCTGAAGAGGAAGGTTCTGCCAGAACCACTTGGGGCTGATCTTCCAAAGAGACTGGAAATAATCGTAGTCTTCAGCCAGCATTAGTTTCATCATGTGAGTCAGTGCCATAAGTGTTAGAATTCCACTCCAGCTTTTACATCAAATTAACCATTCCCTCCAGCGCAGTACCAGGTCGTACAACCGGATTCCAGCAATGCCCGTTGCTCTGCTGCTTTGTCTAGATTTTTCTCAAACTCGCATCGGATTCTGACTTCTAAAAAGGCCTGCACATTTTATGTTCCACACAAGTGCAGGTCCGTCATGTTTCTTTCAGGATCACAGTTTGTAAATGAGCTATAAGTTAAATTGACCCGATCAGAGACCCCGTCTTTCTGAGGTGACCAACAACATTTTGACTAAAGTTCCTGTGGTTTTGTCACAGAGGCAGGCGTTTGGCCAACATTACAGTGCCCATATATAATGTCGGTTGTGTAGTAGTGGCATTGCTTGAGCATTCAAACAAGTAAGTCTGTTGTAAATTACATATTACAAATATGGAGTGTGAACATTTAACAAATGGATTTCATTCAAGATAAACAACAGATATTTACAAAGCAGTGAGTGTGGTCCATGTAGAGAAAGGTGGATGGTATAGATAACACATTTTTACAGTCACCAGTGGGGATCAAATAGCCATGATTGGTTTAAAAATCAATATCATTCTTCCAAAACCATATTGGACATAGCTTTATTGAAAGTGGAAGAGTGTGAGTTGTGAGTGGCGATAGCGCTAAGTTACTGCTGTGAATGTCTCCTTTCAAGGTCTGCTAATGGAGTAGCCTGAGCCGGAGCCAACTCCTCTAAAATGAGATGTAAAGTTGCTCTCAATTTCAAATGTTGAAGCACATCTGCAATATTTAACTGCCAATAACATTTTATTTATGCCACGGCAATAAACAGCTATGGAAGGTAAGTGATGGATCAGTTCATGATCTGTCATGTCCAAATTAGATTGGATGTAGTTGACCATGCACAAATCTTCTCCACTCATAAAACTGAGGTGAGATGTAAGAGATTTCCACACTTGGACATTGGGCAACAAAAGCAAAGGTGAGTTTCACAAAGTCTATTTTTTTCTTGTCTACAGGGAAAGTCTATACCCCAGGCCACATATATAAGCCCCGCCCATCTCCCCAGCCACACCCACTCTGCTGTGATTGGTCAGGAAGAAACCTTCAGCCCTGCCCTGCTCACAGCTATTGTCAGGAACGTCTCCATTAAAACCCCACGGAACGGCAAAGTGGGAATTTAAATTCATTCACACCAACAGCCGAACATCAGTGAGTCAGGAAAGTTGGATTTGGGGATGACGCAGATTACCATTTAATCATAATAATTTACTTTAATTCGAGAAAAAAGAAAATCTTCAGCAGCATCACCTTCAAGATTTCAGTACACTAGAAGCACAAAATTCCCCTTTTGGCATCACTATCATTGAATAATAAGAGGAGTCACCATCGCTGTCATACACATCTTCACCAACATGACCAGCGTGATTTTTGTCTCCAGGTCAGTGGCCTTAGCCGAGGCTAATGTGGGGACAGAGGAGAGGACAACATTACATGAGAGCCTGGGCATTACCTTCGTAGGAATCGTCCACAGAATACATGTTCATGATGTGTGTGTGTTACTAGACTAACCTGCTTCACATTAGAGGCAAATGCAGACTTTTTCAAATTGTGTTCTTCACTGCTTCATTGAATGTAGTTCATAGTAAAATAAATGATCGCACCCTTGACGGAGGAGAAGAAGAAGCTATTTTGTGATGTGATTGCAATGGGGTGAAAAGCGGTATCCATAATTGAAAACCATTTCAATTGAAAAGATTACTTTTTGATTTGCATAAAGATAGTGGCCCATTTTAATCAGCATCGGCTGATTATAAACCAACACAATACACAAGGGTAAAAAGGCATTAAGGAAATGGCGACTTTGACTGTGTAATAGCAGTGTAAACATAATTCTGTCCTGAAACTTTTCTTTAAAAAAAGTTGTATGACATAATAGTGTTCCAACAGCCACAGAATAATCAAGTTATTATGCCGTTTCCAAGCTAAGCATATGCTTCTTCCATTCAACTGTAAGAAAGTGCACCAGAGCTCTTAAAGGTGTTTGCATGGTCCACTTAACAACAGATGCTAGCCCTTAGCACACTTTGGAAAAACTCCTGTTAGACAGACCTCCAAGGAGTGAGCATGGTCCAGTTAGCACCAGATGCTAGTGCCTCATCTTACTGTCATCAGCCACAAAAAGATGGGCACGCATTAGTTCTTCTTGGCTGATCTGGCCATCAGTACGTTTGCACTGTAAGAAGCCTGGCGGCACAATACAAAACCTTTCAATCATTCAATAGCAAATCTATTGGTATTTTGCCCTTCAAACATGACTAACTCAGGTCAATAACAAGCCTTATTATCGTATAATGGCATTGTATTTTTGTGTGAGTCGCCATTTGGAAGCTAAAACCATGATACCTCTTTCATAGCACTTAAACAACACTTGTTTGAGTTTCTGAAATCAATTCGAATGGATGCCTTTTTCAGTTTCCTTCTTGCATTTGGAGCTGTACATACAGAGAATGTAAGTGGCCCAAGCCGGATTAAGATCAACTCCTTTCCAGAACAGCACTTAAGAGCACTTTCGCCTTACTGCCCAACTCTTATGGGTCAGCCTGCTAAAATGCACAATCCCGTCCAATAAAAAAAAGCTTTTTGCGGAAACTTTCATTGTGAAGGCTGAGGGCCACATAAACTAGAGATACAACATTAACACAGGTTTGCAAAGGTGCAAATTGCATGTTCCAAGTGGCATGTTTGGTGCAATGTGTGCTCGCAATCTCATGTACTATGGCTGCTGCGAGCAATTTTGCACAGCGTGCTCCTATTTTGCCACGTCTCAGATGTAGAGAAATGTCATGTCTCAGATGTAAGAAAGGCTAGGTTTATTAATGTTGCCTTCAAACTGACCGAAACTCAGATTGGACAGGTGTTTCAAAATAAATAAATGTAACCCAAATGTAAACAGCCATGTATGAGTCCATCTCCACTCTTGTCGAGGTCTGCTTGACTACTTCCATTACTGACACAGTTGGCAGCAAAAAAGCTGGATATTTTTTCAGCTCATGATTGCATCAGCAAATAATTTAGAATGTGTTTTTATCGTTTGTTGAACATGCTGGCACACAAGTGATTTGATGGCTTAAAAAAGCATTAAAAAAAGAGGCAACTAATGCAACTGAGAAAGTAATCTGGATGAAGGATATTTATCGGTGTGAGGCAGAGGAGGGTATTTTGCATGCTGTTTCAGCCACTGTGTTTGTAACCAAATGTTCTCTTTCTGTTTACTATTCATCATCAAAATTGCACCCACAACAGAACAAGTTCAAAGGCTCAGTTGGAATTTCTCCTTAGACCGCATCAAAAAAAAAAAAAATATTGGGAGTAAATATCAGTATCACATTTGAATACAAGTGAGCTGTTAATACTCAGGCCATCAGAAACGTTCATCCAGAAAAATGATAGATGTTATTTGGATGTGTGCTTTAAGCTCAGATGAGCTTTAAACGGAGGTGATTGTGATTCAGGTGATTGTCTCTCTCTACGCTGCCTCCCTTCGTATGAGCAAGAATCAAACTATGATCACATGCGATAACATGAAAGGTACGCTAGTGTTTGCTCATCCACCTACCAACACTATTTTTCACCCTTCGGTTAAACACAAGTATGTGACTGATCAGTGAGTGAGCGACTCAAGGATGTTGCGTACATCTTTTCACATCTTTTTTTTTTTTATCAAAGAGAAGCAGGAGGAATGACAAATTATGATCCGGATGAAGTCAATACCAAGCTAAACACCACAACACATTTAATAGAGTGACGTCAATACTGAAAAACTGGGTATTTTTGAGGAGTAACCATCACAGAGTACACTTCAGAATGCACTTCAGATTGATGAGGGATTTGTAGGAACACTACACCTGAAAGTCTTCAAATTATCTCATTCACAATTTAGTTTCCAACTAGTAGTTTTTACAGTTATTCATCACCTTTCTAATCTGACCTGGTGCGATGCAGTCTAATCTAATCTAAAATATAATTCTGCTTCTCTTCAGTTGCAACTAACATGAGATTGAAAGCTCATTTATAGCTGTTTACACCAAAAGGTCGTTCTGCAGACACATTTTGGGACAGACAGGTTAAACCAGGCAGCATATACAATCAAAAACATGTTGAATTGAACGACTGAATGTCCATTTCAAAGAAACACACACAAAATGCGCCATCTACTGAGCTCTAAAAATAACAAGACTGTTTCATGAAGCTTCATCAGCCCATCACTACAGATAGCTACACAGGAGAAAATCAAAGTACAATTCCAGATTGAGGTATGTTACTTTGATTTCCTCCTCCTTTATCAAAGTGTTTCAATCTCAAACCAGCTATTACATCAATTATACAGCTTACAGAGATCCACTCAGCTGACACTGTTGATCTGTCAGTGGAAATGTGTCTCAACCGTTCCATGCTTTAAATCTATTACACATGATAGAGTCACATGTGTACCAGCCAAAATAGACTATGAAGCTCATATGTATGGGCATGACTCCATGTGTAGATGCTGCACTGTGAAATGGAACAAAATGAACCACATAGGCAGAAGAAAGTGTACTGACCTCACTGTCAATTGGTGGGACGCATTTGTTCACTGTACGTGCCACATAAGTTTGAGCTCATGAAGAGCAATGAGTCATTTATGGCAGATATTCTTTGTAAAATGGACACAGCAGAATTTCCTACACATACAGAGATCTCCCCAGCACTTCAGCAGCGGAGGGAGTTTGACCCTCCAGGCTGAGATTTTCTCAGCGTAGGGGGAGTTTTCCATTGTATTTGTAAACATGAGCTTGACAAACTCAGACATTGTAACTCTGTCTGGGTATCATACTAAACATGATTCTGAACTGAATATTAGTCTATTTTAATGTTTTTATTAATTTATTTGTTTTTTTAAATTGCATCAGGTGACCTTGCTATTTCATTCAATTTCCAGCATAGATTCCCACTTTGCTGCTTACTGTGTCCTTTGAAGTTTAATGATATGGGTTTGACCATGCTTTGGAAAATTCTCCCTCCAACTTTTATATTTTTTTATAGACAGTAGCAGACAAACATTCCAGCTTTATTCCATGAGAAACTGAAAAAAGCCTTTGCAATTTGTAATGAAGGTGATTTTTTTGTGTAATTATAATGAATTAATTCAGGTTATCTTGGACATGTGCTTTGAAAAAAATAGATGAAAGAGAAAGAAAGATGAGATATCTGAAAAGCACATTGACTTTGATCTTTTGAAAAATGCTGCCACCAACAATCCTAAACGGTTCGGCAGTGTGCAACAAATAGAATGTCAAATCGAATAAATTATTAATTTGCAGTTTATCCTTCTGAGATAATCACAAACAATATACGGCTAAGACAAACAAAGCAGAGATGGATGAAAGTAGAAAATGCTGGGCTCACAGACTAGAAAAAGGGCAAACATGAAAGCTGTGAGACCGGCAACAGATGGCGCAATGTGGCCAATCTACCCGCACACAGCAAACATTGACAGTCTGCCTTGGAACGCTCACGACTGGCAGCTTCCAAACGTTGGGTAATACGAGTGGCTAATACTAAAAATTCATGATCATGGCTAGTTCAATACTCGGTAATGATCCCCAATAGACCCTCAAGTGGTCCATTCCACAAAAAAAACAGAGTTGATGACGACGACGTACGAGCAGCCAATTTCCAACAACAGAAAATCAACAGCTAAAATCCTGCCCTGGATCTATTCGAAGCAAACACTTTCTAATCCACCTCCCACATGTCGCCTGCCAGTTGCAAACACAGAGGCGGGCATGGATGATTCCACCCATGAGAGGCATTTTTGCGAGAGAACGCTATTTCATGCCTGGAGAAAGCCTCAAATTATGCCAATTAGTCTAATGCTGTTCACTGCGAAGTCTACAGCTTGGGACTGCTCGGAGAAATGCCCAAAGTTGAAGAGAACACTGTGACAGTCAAGTGAAGGGGTGCAAGAAAAGCCTCACCATGAAGAAGGCAACGGCTCGAAGATATATATAAACATTTACAGAATCTCAACTCCGTCTTTGGGCTCAGCTACGAGCCCATCCTTTTGTGTCTGTGCTTTGTTTACGGTTTCCATTGTGGCACAAAGAGTCGGAATATGCGGAGCCCTGGAAGTGACATGCGTGTGTTTAATTTTTTGGGTGTGACATACATGACTTTATTTTTTATATTTATACAAATTATCTCGAGATAATTTTTATCTCGAGATAATCGATAATAATAAAATGGCTTTGTAACTGTTTGTCAACGTTGTCATTCGCTGTCTGCAAGTCAGAATATTGCCGACGACAAAGTCTGTGCGCTTTTAACAGTAGAAGTGGCTTCTACTCAAAATAACACCACATGTGGCATGTATGACATAATTTTTTTTTTCTCCCGAGATAACAGTGATCTCGAGATAATTTGTGTCTCGAAATAATTTTTATCTCGGGATAAAAAAAATAAAGTCATCCATGTCTTTTCCAGGTACGCGTAATACCTATAGCGTAGCCACAAATGGTATTATTTTGAGTAGAAGGCACTTGATCAGAGTGTTAAAAGCGCACTGACTTGCAGACAGTGACTGACAATGTTGACGAACAGTTACGAAGCCATGGGAGACATAGTGGTTCCAGGAGGACGTGTACAAAATGCTTTTCCAGAGAGGCAGTTGCGCATGCGCTGACATTTACCATTGTATCTTTGTATAAAATTATGTTGAAATAACTGTTATCTCGAGATATGCATTATCTCGAGATAACTGTTATCTTAGGCAAAAAAATCAAGTCATGCATGTCACATGCAAAAAAAATAAACACATGCATGTCACTTCCAGGGCTCCGTAGGAATAGGATGCTTCTTTAGTAAAAAAAAAACTCTCAATGACTCATGTGTTTTTGTTTGTTTGGGTCTTGAGTGATTGATACCTTACATATGTGACCTCGCCAGCGTTAATTCAGGTCATTATATTAATATTTTAAACGTTTTCATCAAATCTAATCCCTCATTAACATCATTTCCACAGTGCCACGACTCGCACTACAGTTTATCCAACGCCGTGCGTGCTTACTTTTTCGTTTCCTGCTTTTAACAAGAGGCTATAATTGATGATTGTGTGGCTGAGTGACTTTACTTCTAATTCACTTAGCCGAGTCCAACAGAGGCGCGCAGATTGGTTTCCAGTCTTTCTCTAATGAACACCCTCCGCCCACGCACACCCATCAGCACGTCACTGTAAATGTCTCTGTGTCCTTTAGTCGTTTGAGGGACCTGTTCTAATTCCATCAACAGCCACTCATGATGAAGATTATTGCCAGTCGACGGGTGGCCCTGGAGGTCAATCAGAAGTTTGTTGCTAGGAGGGAGGCTCAGCTGTGGCTTCGGACTGAGCCCACTGACGGAGTGACATTCTGGATCAGAGTGGCGGCTGATAATATTGCTTATTACGTATCACATGCTTGTAGTAAATAACAAAAAAATAAAAAAAAACACACACCGTGCAGCAGTCAATATCCAGGCGTCAGGTTCACGGTTATCAAAGGTGGAATACAAAAGCTGTTTATAAGAAAACAGGCTCACACTCTGGTATATTCAAATAACGGCGGAGTCTTTTGTGTCAAAATTGCCGCCAGGATATAAAATAGCCAGAAGAGGACATGAGCGACTTCAAAAGTCGCTTTGATTCGTAATGTGAAGAGTGAGAAATAAACCAAACAGAAGACGTGTTAGACAGTATTTTTCACAATGAGACAGTGAGAGCAATAATGGATGCAGACAAAAGAAGTAAGCTTAACACTAGTTAAACCACGTAAACCAGAAACTATTGTTACTGTATCAAGAAAATAGATTTAAAAGTATATTAAAAAAGACAAACGTTCACATACTGCATATATAACTTGATCAGCTAATTGTGTTGTCTATTTTCCAGATGGAAATGCGTCCAACAACATGTCATCCTCCGTTTCATATTTCAGGCGTAGCTATGGTATTAAAAAGCTCAAGTGTTTTGCCTCCCATGGAATAAATAGCGTCCTTTCATATTTCCGCTCGACACAAGCTCATAAAATGCATGAGGAAACACCAAAATTGAGCTTGTACAGCACAAATGTACCCAAGGGAGCTGCAACCCCCTCCTCTCTAGTTAGTTGCATTTTCTGAGCCAGCGGTCGAGGTACAATGCAAGAGCCCATTATAAAATTTGAGATATGTGCTGAATGTAGGATTTCGAGCTGGTCTCAGCATTGTGAGCGTAAGCTTTCTCTGGAGAAGATGCTCCGTTATAAAGACCCTCAGGAACACTGAAAAAAAAATAGGATGCCGGAAGGTTTATGCATTTATTTTTGCTTGTTAAAATACAGATTAACCCACAATTTTAAGAGACCAAAGTGACTAAAGAGGAGATCAAGGAATGGAGCCAGTGTGGATGCAGAAACAATAGTAGCAGATGTAAGCACATGGGAGTGGTTTAATAGCAACTAAACTGTCAAGCGCACACCCTCATTATATTGCCATCCGAAGGAATTGCACGTATGAGGCAATTAAAAAAATCCACAGTGGCCACTTGAAGTTTAATATACACTGGGAGAGGAAGCTCTTCCAGCAGCATTCAGTCTGTGTGGTTTATATAGCGACTGAGGAACTGTGGGATTTTAAGATGTACTCAGTTCTTGTTGGCAAAGCAGTGATAGCAACCTCCCCCATGTGGAAAGAGATAATGTTAGATAGAAGTCATACACAAGCAAATAACGGTGCGTAGCAACATACATGAACAATAATTCTGCTTCATTTTAATAGTGCAACAGAAGTGGCAGGGGGCTATGGGGTTTCACGATTCAGTGTCCTTATTTTCTGTGGCCATTGGACGCCTTTGAGAGGAACCTATGCATCCATCCATCTATATTATTTCAATATCTGTAAAAATCGATAAAATCCATTTTAACAAATGCTGGGTTTGGCATGAGCCTGTGTGAATTTCCGTGTGACGCTGGCTGTATGTACATTTGCGTGTGTTTTCCTCCAGGCTATCTGACTTCCTTCACAAGTTACAGTTATTCTCAGTCGCTTTGGTACATATATCAGATCGGAATTGTAATGATCAAAGTTCAGTCTACACATGTGCCACTTGTGCACATCAGAAAAGCAGTTTCTCATGTCTTTGGTCAAGTCGCAAATGCTTAAGAGCATCCATGCAAATGACTGTACAATTCACTGCTATTTTCTACATTATGAGTTGCTTATGTCCTGTTGATCAAAATGCATTGTCATGGCTCTCTGTTGGATAGTTTCACCTGTCACAGCATTTCGACATTAGTTCATCCCATAAGTCCTTCGATGCAAAATGGTTGACTTTTTCCTTAAATTTGGCCACAATTTGATCCTTGCCCCTAAGCAGTGGCGAGCCGTGCATTTTACACCAATGACTTCAGTCAAGTCCTCGGTTTTGTATCAGAAAGACTCCAACCAGACGGCCACAGTTTGCCAACAGCGGCACAAGAAACATGTCAGAGTAGAATCACACTGCTGCACCAGTGCGGCCCGTCATTAACATGTTAAACGTGAACAAAATAAATATCTCAAAGGCGAACTTTTTGGTTATCTCGCCGATGAGTGTGTGGCTGTGGATGCCGGGGAAATGCAGGGGCGGAGATCAGCGCAGTACATGCCGGAAACATCTGTGGTTTCATTGCTCTGAAGCTTGTTTGCCCATAAATATCCTCATATGTTTAAGCCACAGGCTTCAAAGAGCGATGGATAAAAATTCTAACCTAGAAAAACAGCACTGGAATATACTACGACATGAGTATGATTATTAGATATACTACACTATACTAGATATACAATGCATTTTGGGAAAATACATTAAAAATGAAATTCACTTTTGTCATAAATGTGCTCATGATTTCTGGTTATGTTAGGCCAGCAGAGAAGGCCTTGCTGGCGGTCCAACACTGGTCCTAAGTGAATCTTGACTTTCTATATTGGAAGGGAATGCATGAAGCATTTGATAAAATAATTTCAGTGGGCAAAATTTGATTATTGAGGAACCTTCTCAGCATGGAGAAGGACAGCACATGATCCTGAGCCACACACACAGATGACCTTCTGGCTAACATGGATGCTGCATGTGATGACAACAAAGCAGACGCCTGCAGAGGCTGGATGAGACAGTCTAAAAGATACTTCCCATGCTGCAACACAGGAGAAGATTATCGTGATGGGGATGAGAATTTGTGGCCCAATCTACAGGAACAGGAATAAAAAGACAGTTTTTCTCTCTCAATGGTGTGGTCTGTCAACAAATTACAGAAGAGTAAAAGGATAAATGTGAATCCATCTCCCACATAGATGAAGGTGTAACATACAAACATACAAATCGTCCACTAAACTATATCCATCATTCACAACAAAACCCCTCCAGAGTCACTTAGGCTGACAACACGACTCACCAATTTGACTGCTTTGTCGGTACACAATGGCACAGACTTGACATTCGGATGGCACATGTTTATTGAGTCAGAGATTTACTTTTGAGAGATGGGGTTTGAGCAGGAAATCCATGGAGTTTTGCAATTTGCACGAAAGGTTTTGAGAAATACGCAAACTGTACCAAATGTACCAAAGCGACTGAGAAAAACTGTAGTGGGTGACAGAGAAGTGCAGTTTCACCTAACTCTGTTTCTTCTGCCGGGATAAAAAGGATAATTTAGTTTGTTCAAGTTCCATTTAAAAGTGATCAAATGGAACTTTTCAAATACTCACTGTAAGATGGTGTAAAGGAACCAGATTTATACAGTTCATGTAGTTTTGGACTTCTGTTGGGAGTAGTAATATAAAATAAGATCCTATATTGGCTTCACACAACTCACTCTTAGAACACAGATAACTGAGAGACAGTGTAGAGATATACTTCGCCGCTTCCTTGCCTGTGTATCAGTGAAGAGAGACCAAGAGCACCGTGATGGAGTGGGAGTTTGGGTGTGTGCACATCTATATGAATGTGTGTGCGTCTTGTTCATGGTAAGAAATCAGCTCCGTTTAGCACATAATGGAAATGTGAATAGCCCTGAGCAACTCTCCCACACAGGCGGAGAGAGCAGTGCCTGGGAGCAGGCTGCAGCTTTCCAAAACCCAAGACTGGAAGGGAGTGAGCTGGGTTAAAATGCTGCTTCCTTGCTCTCTCCTCCCCAGAGCCATTCTCAGCTTGGCCCCATACATTACTCAAACGGGTCATCCAAACAGGTCTCACTTGCAGTCACACTCACACACACTTAGACTCACACACTCCCACACACAGTTGCGTGTTCAGTGACTAGGTGACAGTGCACATATTATGACAGATGATGTCTGCTACGTGGCGCCATCGACAGTACAACTGAGAGATGTTCTGCTTAATGTAACATACACTATCCTTTCAAACTTTAATACAACCGCATTACGTTTCCCATCACATGACTCATCTCACCCAGTGTCACGCAAACCCTCATGAAACCTGGACTTACATGCGACTTCGAGCGACGCGTTCCGGCTCCTTGCTTCTCCCAGATAGTTGCGAGCTACACACACGTAGCTGCCGTCGTCAGGCTTGCTTCGGCGCCCGTGGACAATGCGTAGGAAGAAGAGGGAGCCGCTGGGCAGGAGCATGCGATGAGAGCGGGGGTTATCGCGGTCTGTCTCCACGCGCTCCCCATCTTTGTACCATTCCACCGTTGGGGTGGGCCGGCCTTCTGCCTTACAGTTAAGAGTGGCTGGTTCCCCTTTGGACACGATGAGGTCAGAAGGGTGCTCGACAATACGAGGAGGTGAGTCCTCCTGGCGGATTCGAGACCCTAGAGTGGAAGGAAGATATCGATGAGCTATAATTCAAATCTCAACACAGGCACCAGCAGTGATCACTGCAATTAAAATATATGTATTTCAATAGAGAATGCTTGAATATATTTTCCCATATGTTGAGCAAAAATAAATGGCTTTGATCTTCTCTTGTCAACGGCTGCTGATATGGATGCTCTTGACATTTCTGTTTGAAACGACGCACTTGCCTGCATTGACTATTTCACCAAAACTACAAGGAAATGTAGTCAGAAATGCGGGCAGATACGGGGAGAACACAGACCCACCTTGCCGATGAAAGAACTGGGAGACATGTCTGAGCTTATTTTGATACCCTGACTTTTCAGGATTCCCCTCTACACTCACAGCTGTCAAGACATACTTGAACCGGAACTGAATTATTTTAATTTAATGGACCATGGGAGTAGTGATTGAGAAAATTTTCCAACACAAACAAACTCAGTGATATAATCATATAAACATGATACGATGTCATGTTTATCTCTGACTATCCAGTTTTGTGGCCTCTCTGGGGCCCAGTCAATGACGGGCCCCTCGGACCTGTCTCTTGACTCGACCCAGTCAGAGTCAGTAACTGAGACTCTGATTCAGAATCAGAATCAGAATCCCAAGGGAAATTATGTCCGTAACATGCTCTGTACCCAACATATCACAATAAAATACAAATAATATGCAAAAAGCAGTATGAAAGAGCTAATAACAATGTGCAAGAAAAAGCATATTCAAGGACAGAGTGAACAGAAAAGAAGTGCCAAAGGAACCGATTGAAAGATTCGAAGACTCAGGCTTTTCATTACATTGATGTTTCATTACATCAAGCTTCATTCTGAAGCTTCGCCAAAGTTGGTATCATATTGACAGTTCTGAACTTCAGCAGCAGCTTAAAGTGAATGACTTATGGGAAAAAAAGATGATATGGTGAGATGGTGTATGAGTTCAGTATACAACAGAAAAAAATGAGATGGCAAAAACCATATAAACAGTACATACAATGTCAAATATGAGTTAATATTTTATCTGCAATTTCAACCCACTGGCCCAACCAAATAAATAAAATAAAATAAAAAAAGATTTAAAGGCAACAAATTCAATACTATCCACTTTAGTCACCATGCCAAAATTGGCTGACTGGTATCTTTTTTTTCCATTGAAATCTTCGTAATTCATCCAGCTATGACGAAATTTGTCTGGTCAAAATGTATGTGCAGTTGACTATACGGCAGTGAGGTTTGTGTTCCAATATCCCGTTGTATTACATCAATAAGTGGCACAGAAAAGCCATTCTCAGACTTGTGCAAAAATTATAGTGATGAAACATATTTAGATTTGCCCTGTCCTTATTTCATTTTACTTTCTTTCTCTCATTCATTCTTTCTTTCTTTCTTCCCATCGACACTGCAATTCTGCAGCTTCAATCTGGTCACATTAAACTGAGACTTGAGCTCTCAGGATTTTAACTGGGAACATTGTGCTTCATGCTCATGAACTGCAGCCCTAGTATTCACTGCATCCTGCATTACACAAACGCATCACTGTACAGTTCTTACTGAGTATTCCCAGTCATCAAATAAGAAGAAAAACAAAACAGCACTGCAGCGTGTAATTTAGTTTCTGTTTCCCGATTGGAAAGTTAATCAGTGTCAGCGTCTTATTGGCTCCTCTGCACTCCGTCTGGAATATTTATTCTCATATGCAGTCATTACATCTCATTAGCTGTTTCAATAACCGGCCCCATCAAACACTGACATCTTCAGACATGTGTTAGAAAGTGTAGAACAGGATCAAGTCCCTGTCAGAGAGCGGCATGGCTGCACATAATCGGAGGAACGCAGTCATAGTTCCAGATCAGTTGGCAATGCTCAAGAACTATGAACTAATATATGTATTATTATTATTATTAGACAATAATATAATATAATATAATATAATATAATATAATATAATATAATATAATATAATATAATATAATATAATATAATATAATATAATATAATATAATATAATATAATATAATATAATATAATATAATATAATATAATATAATATAATGTATGAATGATCATAAATTAATCATAAATAATAATCATAAAACGTTAAAGGTGTAATATGTCACCTTAAAAACCTTCAGTTGGTATATTTGAATACAGTACATCTTCATATGTGAGTGAAATGAAAGTGTGATTACACTTTCCCCACCTAACAACGCTGTGTAATTCCCTTAAATAAGGACAATCTTCATCAAATTCTCACACTTGTTTTCCACATTTCAAGCAGAAACCAGTGGGGGTGACAGTGGTGTTTGCTGGTATCAGAAAGCAGAATTTCAATTATGCTCGTCGTGGGTGGAACAGTGGGCTCAGTAGTTGGTGCTGTCAGAAAAGATCAACGCGGAGCAGCAGGATTTTGTCAGTCTGCTGCAGCATGACTGACAGGCCTCCCATCCAGGGGCTTTTGCCTGCTCTGAGTCTTCTCCACTAACCCATGACCCCATTTTGAATAAGTCAAACTTGAGCGAGAAGCTTCTGTTCTGTCAGCATTAAAATAAACTAAGGAAACCAGCGCAGAAGTTCAGCTGAATCAGCATCTGAAGCATGTCTGGTGACGGATTTTACATTTGAACATCTTTTAGGAATTTAATTAAAGAAATCAGACAGCAGGGGAATGCAAGGCAGCATAACGGACTTATCTCTATATCTGAGAGTATGATAATTCTAGCTGTTAAGGAAAGAAAATTAAACATTGGTTTGCAGCTCCATTGTTCCCAGATTACAGTCTGAGAATAAAACCTATTCTTTGTGTTGCAGAAGGAGAACACAATTCTAAAATTGAAAAGATGAATTGCAAAACATCAATATTTTCTACACTTTATAATAATAATAATAATAATAATAATAATAATAATAATAATAATAATAATAATAATAATAATAATAATAACAATAATAATAATAATTATAATTATTATTATTATTATTATTTACCAAAAATAATTCTTCTACATGTGTTGAGATGAACGTTTCAGTTATTTATTTCGGTAATTCACTTGTATTTAACTGTTATGGAGTCAAGGAGTTTCAGCCTGTTTTAAACAGAGCTAGTCACATGATTCTGCTTCCAAATTTTACAAACCAATACATGAAAACTTCTGAGGTAAATAAAGTTATTATAAAAAAAAACATAAAAAAATGAATATTTCAATTACAAGTATTTAAGTAGGACATATATTCTAATACAGAATGTGAACACTGAAGTAAAGTAGTTTTCGAAGAAATAAAAACATGAATCTGTAAACAACAATTTCTATTTTGTGAAATGAGCAGTTATTAATATTCTATCTGTAGACTTAAAAATGTCAGCAACTTCAGTGACAGTCATTCAACCACCATGTGAATAGACAGAGCAGGCTTTTTCTTTCTGTGGTTGTTCTTTTTCAAATTTGCTTTGCTACTTCACAGAGTAATTACACTTATTCAATGACTGTGGTTGGTGGTTATGCAAAATTAATTTGTTCAATATTGGCAGACGCAGTCCTATCAACAGCGAATGATTTGTTCATCATGTTTACCTGTGAAGTGTAGGTAGAAGAATTAACATTCATACTTTCAATAACACCATCAAAATCAAACATGGCAGTAGCTGTGGACAGTAATGTTAGTCAGTTGTTTTTGTAATAGCTTACTGCTTCCACAAAATAATGTGTGAATGAAAATAGTTTGGATTTGTGGGTCGAAAGGTTCAACAGATTCTCCAAACCAGACACTTTGGGTCGACCAGTCTGTAAGTCAATGAGCAACTCAGTGATGTGAAGTCTCATTACGACCTCCAACAACCCTCAACACTGATAGGCAGTGCTCCAAGAATCGCTGGCTGGCCAGCTGGCAGGAGAATGAAATGTTGGTGTGGTTTTGGGTGGATGAGGAAGTGGATTAGCTCCTTTAGTGAGACTGGAGGTATGAGACCCGACCGACGATCTGACTCAGTGATCATCCACACCGTGTTTGTCATTTTAAAGCCCACTTTGTGAGGAGGTGGACTTCCCTTTTTTCTCATGTTAATGTGGATCTATCCATGGTGCTGAATCAAAAAAACGCAGTTCAGTTCACATAGCATATTCTTTCTTCCTTTTTTAATGAATAACTCATCTTTAATAATCTTTAATGACTCGAAATATATATATAGATTTAAATTCACATCAAATCAGCAAACAATGGTTGAAGGATTATTGCATTCAGCAGAGAGCAGCACAGAAAAAATGAGCAGCTCCTATATAAAGCAGCAGCGAAGCCAGGATATATATAGATATATAGATATAGGTAATGCATGCAATACATGTATAATTATGATATTATGACATATATTGTTAACAGCAACATATTTGCACATCCCAGTAGGTCTGCTTTGTCTGTGTGTATTTCTCTGAACACACAGGCTCGCTATCATGTTCTATATGAGTTGCCTGCGGACGAACTCACTCCGGGGAAGCTAAGCCTATATGAGTAAGCATCGTTTCCACAACACATTAGGCATTTCCACTCGGACATGAGGCTCCATCATCTGCTTGAGCAACCTGAGCATTAGGTCGCACTGACTCTGATCCCCAGAGTAAACAGCAGCGGCGAGAGTTGAAGTTCATTTGTCACAAATATTCCTCTTGGTTCTTGCCCTGCAATCTTACGAGATAAGTGCGACCAAGTTGAGAGAGAAAACAAATGTTCTTATTGAACATATATGGAGTAGTGTGTTCCTTGACTATATTGCTTTGATGCTCCAATAGCGCTGAGCATGAATGAAATGTTGAAGCATGAACAAGAGGCAAGTGAGAGGACAGAAATGCACTAACACCAAACCACAAGAAAGACACGCTTCAGGTGACAATGTGCACTTCTAAAGCATCATCATACTCGTGGCTTTCAGCAAATATCACTGAAGCACTTACCATGGGTTTTGGTATAGAGAAGTCCACAGAGGAATAAATATTGTAGAGGACCCATTCTGGCATATTGGCCCCCTCAGCTATCGACGCATGAATTCCTCCTCCAGTGTCAAAAACACGATCAATGAATCAAACAATCCCGCCTGCGCGACTTTATAGTTCAAACATGCAGCTAGAAAGCAAAAGGAGACAGTTGGTTTGGCGAGCGAGCGTGGTCCATTCTTCCTCTCCAAGCGCGCACCAGTGGTCTGCACACCCGCCGACACGTTGCTAGATTTCTGCAGTCACCACTCGCAAAAATCACCGACGCCCAGGCTGCTCCGGCGACTGACGGCTTTCTGGTCCGGCCGCATTTTCCATCCACTTCCGAGCCCGGTGCAACCGCAGGAAAGCGTGTCCATTCCAGCGCGGGACAAGTGGAGGGGCAGCGGGGTGATGGAGCGGAGATCCAGCCAGAGGTGAGGAGCCGCACGGTGCGCTTCACAGCCCCGCCTCTACGGCAGGAACACACGCACGCGGACACACACGCACAGCGTGGTTTTATAGTGTAGCATCGACGTCTAATATACACTAAAACTTCATGTAAATTTCACACACTGGTGTGGTTTTTAAAAAAACGATCTTAACTGGGATTTCGCTAAACATGTTCATTGATACAAAACGCGTCTGTCTTCGGGTGAAATAAATCGTTTTTTTTTGTTTTTTTTTAGATAATTTTCTCCTTTCCTCTTTTGTTTAAGCAAACAGATCTGAAGTTGTCAACGTAAGATAGTACCCAATACAATAATTTTGAAATTACCTGCACTTAAACTGTGACCCAGTCCCACATTACCTATGGAAACGCTGCCTGGCATTTCCAAATATTTTGATTCATAAGTGCCATCCAATTATTGAAGGAATGAAACGCACAATGTGCAGCCTAATGGAAAAAAAAATGTTCACATGTGTGCTATTTTGCCAACAAGTTAAGACCTGTCAAGTCACCAAGCGAGGTGTTAGGAGACGTCGCTGATCCCTGAACAGCCACTTTCCCCTTGTCAGCAGTCTGCCTTCTCACCATAGACTGACCAAGAAAAGAAAACAAAGGCATAGAAATTCTCACTCCTAGTGATGTGTGATGTTAGTGCCATTTCCCTAGACCAATAAATCACATCCTCTAATCTAGTTGTTAGACCCAAAACTGGGTCTGAGAGAAGGCAACAAATCTGCAAATCGGTGTATTCAGGTTCGAGTGTTCAACACGGAAAAGATCAGCCTATAGATACTGAGTCTTCTCTATTATTGATTGTATAATGCCATTAGATCATCTTCACTTGTTCAGTTCACTTGTTTACATCCATCGAAGCTCACCCGTTCCGATCACTCATTCTGACAAAGCGTACTTTGAATTTCTCTCCCATGGTCAGGCGAAACTCTTTGCATGCATTTTACAAGTCCAGCTGAAGACAGACTACGGCAAAATGTGGTTTTCTTGGCCGTCATGTACCATGAAAATTGGAATCTTGTGTATGATACTCTCTTTAATGTAAAATAATGGTCTTGTTCAAAGACTTTTGGCCAGATAAAGCAGTAAGTGCAGCTGTTTGAATTTAATGTCGAGGAACTCTTGAATAAGGGTGTACAGGTGTAAAGAAATGGTGCTTCAGCCTGTCTGATACAGAGCTTATTCTGCCCCTAGTCAATACTGATCAATATTGTCGGTGGTGTTATGAATGCAGTCTCGGCAGGCGAGAATGAGATGGTGTGTATCGGCCGCTATTGATCCACTGGCTGAAATTAAACCATTTTGGCACAGTGCTCGCAGCGGCAGATCGAATAATAATAGAGGATGATGGCTAAATTGAGTCCGCAGGAAAACGGCTGTAAAGTGAACACCGTCATTTAAATTGGATGGAACTCATTTACCAGAGAGGGACGTGTTTGGAAGCGGTATCCAGATAGAGTGTGCTCATGGTTCGTCCTCCTCCCAACAGCTTTTTGGTTATGGCTGGATAGCGCTCAGAATTGCCTAAACTGAATGGTAGGAACAGATAAGAGGCGAATTTGAATGAAGAGAGAAGGAATGAAAGTGACAGGGGTGGTGGGGTTCTGCACTTGAAAATTCATTATAAGATCTACAGGGCCTGTCACTGAAGGACTGCCTCCCATTTTTTTTTAAAACACAGGGTGACCTTTGCATCATGTTTTTCAAGAGGGGCAGGAAGAGGATAATAAATCGGCTTTTCAAGGAATTAATAGCCTCGCAATACTTATCAAGGTGAACTTTAATGATCTGAGAATGAAACTTCATCTCATGTAAGCATGTCGTAATTATGGACATGTCGTGTTTACACAATTGTATACATAGTTCTGATCATAGTTACAGGACAAAATAAAAATGCTTTTGTGTCCAAACCACAGGTATGAAAAACAACATTCAATACATTTAAAGATTTAAAAAAAATACACAATAAAACCATAAATAAAGCATAAATTAATGACATTAATATTTAAATGTATTCTGTCTTTTCACTTTTAACTTTTAATTAAAATATATTTTGTGAAAATATTGAGTATTGCAAATAAAGAGTGGGGAGAAATAAAATAAATCATCCTTTTGAACAAAGCTCCATCTCAGCTTAGTGATTACATTTATAATAAATAACAAAATCTCTAAATCACCAACTCTCCAGTCTAGTAACTGATCATGCTCTCAAAAGAGCAAGGTTCTATGTCTTCACAAAAGTCCAAATATTGCTGAAATGAAAGTTTTATGATGGTTGAATAAAATATGAGAGAAGCTCACACAGCTAGCTTTCCTTAAAGTTGAAGGCTCTTCTCACATGAAATTGATTCTCTGTGCAGAACATGTCAAATGGCAAGGTTCTCCATTTGTGGTGGGATGATGAGGTTTTGAGAAACAGCGTCCTCATTCTCAGAGAGCACCAGATGACCCTCTCTGCCCTTTAATCGGTGGGTTTGATCAACTGTTTCTGTGAAACCTCATTTCCTTTCAGAAGCCTGTGTGTCTGCAGAGTGTCTGCGACGGAGCTCAGAAAAACAGTGCACTGTTTGATTAAACCTCATCCACCCATCACTAGTGGACACGTTTGCTGGTTTACTCCTCTGCCTTGTCACTGAAAAGACAATTGAATCTTTAAAATAGACATGGATTCTCCTAGAACATGAGATACAATGAAAAAAAGGAAGAAAAAAAAAAGACAATACAGGTAACATCCGACTTACAACCTGCTCGACTTATGCCCACCTGTACTTACGAACACGGCCAGCAGATGCTTTTTTTTAAATTCAATGT
The DNA here is from genome assembly GCF_027744825.2 of Synchiropus splendidus. Classification (NCBI taxonomy): domain Eukaryota; kingdom Metazoa; phylum Chordata; class Actinopteri; order Syngnathiformes; family Callionymidae; genus Synchiropus; species Synchiropus splendidus. The sequence continues at coordinate 4,175,188 of NC_071350.1, forward strand.
CTGGCACCGCAGCGTGTAGCAGCCCGGCAACACATACGACAGTTACGGCAGCACAGTATCCCAGCACCTCACTCACACAGTGATCTACCACTACAGTTGTAGCTAGAACCCTCGCGTCTATTTTGAATGGCATTTGACTCACGTCCAATCCGACTTACGACCGGTTGGTCGGAACCAATCCCGGTCGTAAGCCGGATGTTACTTGAGCAACACTCTTTTTGGGTGATTTAAACATAGGATAACCATCACTTCAAACATGTTAATTTTTCTTCTTTGTAATATGGTTGCTCTCCAACGCTGATCATGATCTAAGTAGTTAATATAATGACATATGGTATAGTGAGTGCAGACCTCCACCAAATGTTATATTGTTTATGATACTTCATCTGCACACATGAGAAGAGGTATGGGCTCACAGAACCAGCTCGAGCTGAAAACTGAAGATTGCTACAACCTCATTCCTCCATTGTGTGTTGTGATGGGTTGATGAGGTTTCATGATATCGTGTCATTTTCATTTTCAGCAAAGAGCGCCATCTAATGGCTTTGAAAATGAGGACAGTGTTTCATGAAACCTCACCAACCAAAAACGTGTGTTTCAGTAGCTCTGTGACCCAACTACCCCCCGCCATTTAGTCATTGGAAATTAGAATTGTGTTGCTCAGTAGGAATGGATCAGATCACACAAGAATCATCTGTTCAACGTCACATTACCACCATTTCCTGAAATATTTCATGAAAATAAAACTTCACTGAAATATGTGTCTATCCGTATGGGTTGTTTGCAAACTGAGACAGATGCAGGTTCACTTTTGAATGCAGAGCTGCGGGACGTGGATGAGAATTTCTTCAATGTTGGTTTCCAGCAGGCAGAGTTAAAATCCTCATTACATCTGCAGGCAGTTCTTGAATGAAGTTCTTAAGTGCAAGTAAAGGAATGATAAGATTGATCAGAGAAAGGTAAGGAAGAATTCAGAGCTCCTCCCTTTGGGCGTCGCTGTATGACATCCAAAAAGAATGGAGCCAATTTCCTCCAACTAAGATGCAGAAACCCATGAGTTGCAGCAATATGTGGCACCAATTTGGTTTTCTTGAGAGACCCTTTTAAATATGTCATCTGTGCTTATAGTGACCAGGCTGCTTCCTGCATGGCGTGACCTTGCAGGAACCATGGAAAATGGATGGAGATGTGGGATTACTGGAGGTGATGTCTGCTTCGCTGTGGTCACTTCAGATGATGCTGAAGCATAAGAAATGCAAAATGCACCAACACTTATTCATGTTTCCAGGCAACAGAAGAATCTCTGATTTACTCTCATACACAAGCAGAGGGGGCTGCAGACTCTCATCAATCTGCTACCAGGTCTCTGTTGATCACACAGAAGAGACCGAGTCAAGGTCACAAGTTTCGTCCGCCCCATTACCTACTCATAACGGTGTTTGTCCAAGCCAGGAGTGCTGGAGAGAACAGATGGCATGTGTGACAGTGTGTTCGACACCGGCGTGCACAGCCTTTAGTGTGAGAAGACATGTGTCCTGACCACTAACCTGCGTACCACTTTGCAAACTTCTGTCCTCCACTGCTGGCTGCTCACCACCACTGACAGTACAGTAAGGATTTTAAAATGCTTACAGGAAGTTCATTTGTGTCACCCCATCCAAGACAAAAAAAGAACGTTTAATATTACATTTTAAATTCACAGAGGACTTCACCATAACTAAGACCCACATTTCTGTCAGGAAGAATTGCATACTAAGATTCATATGGCTCACCTTCAGCAAAGACTCTCTTTCTGGTAGTGTTGCGATCTTATTTGACAGGTTGAATGCTTTCACGTCTGCCAGCAGGGTATGTTTCAACAGCAGTTTGCCTGGGTTCAAGATGGCACTGTATGCAGTATAATCCCTGCCTTTGAACAACTATTTCAATGAAACCTCACATCATTTTAAACCACTTACTGAGCTCTGAAAATTCAGATACTGTCTAAATAAACCTTATCAACCTATTAATTTACACTTCACACTTTTTAGGAGTAAAATTGCTTGTGCAATGAATTATGAAGTGTTGAACGTGTACCATCTGACATATTTCTGTTTACACATCTATCACGTCACTCGAACATCTGGGCCATCCCTACTCACAGGGTCTATCAACCCGATGATATCTATTATCTCTTTTCCAGCACAGAACTTTGAAGTCCAGAACTAATGTCTCACACAACTCTACATCGCTGCATCACCATATGAGTTTTTCGGTCACTTGGAGAACAAATTAACTAATTACAAATTAACTAACTAATTAATATTATTTTGTCAAGACAAGACAAAAAAGCCTCTTTGTGCTGTTGTTTGAACAGATGACTTTATTGTCCCATCGATGAAAACAGAGAATAGTAAATGACCAAACCACACCAGTCCAGAAATGCACTGGATTCCTGCGTGAAGCAGGAGATGGATCATATTACAGATATTAGCTGGAGATAATTGTTATCATAGAAAATATACATTGATTCATACATGTTAAGTTGGCCGCCGCTTAGTCCTGTTCAGGGTTGCAGGGAGCACTGGAGCCTGTCCCAGCAGTCATTGGGGGAGAGGCAGGAACTGACCCAGGACAGCCTCCAGTGCACCGCAGGGCACACACACACACACACATTTTACAATGTACAATTCACCTACTGAGCATGTCTTTGGACAGTGAGAGAAAACCGGAGTACCCAGAAAAAACCCACAGGCACACAGAGAGAACATGCAAACTCTATGCAGAAAGGCCTCCGGCACTTCATCAACACATTGGTGTCTGTTGCCAACAATATTCAGGGCTGAGTCTGTTCATTGAATCCCAAAGAAGCACCTTCATATAAATCTAAAGAGTGTTGGTAAAAGAGATGTGTTTCTAGGCAATGCCTTGTGTTGTCAATGCATTAGTATCCCGTTATTCTCTCCCCGCGAACATCGCTTTCTACCCTACCTTCACGCTTCACCAGACGGCGTTGAACTCCTGACACACCTTGAAAGAGTGGATGGACACGTGTCCAATCTCTTCCAACTCCATTTAAATCCTTTCAAACATCGTCATTCGGCAGGAATAGGTTGTGTGGAGGTATTGAGTCCTCTCTGCTGAGCCAGAAGGAGAAATAGTTTGTGTGTATTCAAGCTCGAATATACTTACACCATCAGTTGTTTTCCCCTTGAGGGTGCACACGAGAAAATAGAAGGAACAAGAGAGGAGATGCTCCGAGCAAATTGTGGGAGAAACCTCTGTAACTGCTGTGCTTAATATTTCCAAACCGACTGATAATAGACTTCTCCCATGCGTGTAAACATCACATTTACATGGAAATGGCCTCTTTTTGTGTTTAAAACCAGTAGATACGGGTGGGGGATATGCGGCCCTCACCTTATAATCTAGTTAGGCGCTTCCGAAAAATACAGCGAATAAAACTTCAACATGAATTAGCTATTTAAATGAAGGGAACATTTCCTTTAGGCTCTTCAACTGTTTCAATGGTCCCTCGTGCAGTACATGTGGTCTACTTTTTATGTGTCCCTGGCACATGAACATCGTCAGACACACTTGATAAAAGTGCATGTTTCTGTTGTTGTCATAACACCCACTAACAACAACTTGCCACATTTGTCACTTGGCCATTAGATAAGCCCACATTTCCACCTGAGAAAGACCGTGCGAGATTTCCCTGAGTGTCCCACCTATAGTTTGTCATCATTTCAGCACCGCCCCGTGCTCATGTGTTTGCGAATCCTAGGATGGTAGGGGAAGATACCGCCTCCCTTGTTTCTTTTTTGCCGGAATGTGTCTCCTCCCCAAACCTTAAGCAATTTCAAAATGAGTTACTTTGCTGAAAAAATGACAACCTATCTTATAAGATTTGCCTCTGCTCAGCTTCTTACCTCAGTGGTTTGGCTCCGGGAGAATTGACGGCTCAACTATTTACAGTACCTCAGATGCTTGGCCTGCTTTGAACACAAGATCACACTTTTGTGGTCAAATGAAATAGCCAATCCAAGGAGAGCTTTTCTAGCCAATTCGAGAGCGAGGAAGACACTTCACCTTCATCTTCACCTAACATCCTAGGATTCACACATTTGCGTCTGGTGCAGCTGCCGCCTGGTCTCACAAGTTCTAGTCCGCCTGGTACTCAATGTACCAATGTTTCCCAATTTTCAGAGCCCAGTATGTAGTGCTCTCAGCTGAAAAAATGTGAGGTTACGTTGAAATAGTTCTTCAAGGCCAAAGATCATATATTCGAGAGTGCTATCTAGTGGAAATTAGGACACTGACATATTGTTTTTTTTTTTCATTAAAATAGTTTAATGCCAACGATTATAGACCAGAGCATGTCCTTGGAAAGTGGTGTTCTAGTCTAATAGGGGAAGGGAATTGTAAAATCGGTTCAGAAGGTCCCAATGTCTCACGAGTATATCGAACGGTATTGCTGCACGACTCTTTCTAGCTTGGGGGCAACATTGTCCCTGCAGAAGTGTCACTGGAAAGCTACAATAACAGCTGGTCCCTGCAGTTGCACTGTAGTCTGCTGTGTAAATGGTATATGAAACAATAAAAGCAAAAACTCACTGATCTGTCTAGTGCAGTTTGAAATACAGTACTACGACAACTGCATGAGTAGGAGTTACTTTAAGTGGAAGCTACCATGATTGGCCACTTTAAACACTAGCAATAAAACTACAAGAGCATTCATTCCAAGAGACGAGATGCCGACTTAAAAGGACAAATGATGCACAGTTTAACAAACAGAACAGATACAAAGACATGACGAAGATGAAAAACAAGTTGAGATGAATGATTTGATTAAAGTTTGACAGATGATTTCATGCACTTAAACAACAGAGATTACAAAGGCACAATCTCAATGTAAAAGAATGTGACAAATTATCATGAATATGCATGAAATCCAAAAGTGCTCCTCACAAAGCAGCTTTCCTTTTGTCGAAGTCGCACGTCAATCAGCCTGCCTGTTTTTGCCTCCTAATCCGTCTGACAGACGGACGAACAAGAACATAAATGAACAGAAGCGGGAGAAAACATCAGCTCCTCAGCAGGGATAATAAAGAATGGGATTCTTTGGGGAAATATCTGCAAAGTATTTTTCATCTCAGCCTGCCGACTTGACAGACAGGCTGCCAAAGTAATACGCCGTATGGATCAGATAAAAAAAGTTAAAGGCATATGAAGAAAAAAAAATCACACCAGAACCCAGAGTGCCAGAGGGGCAAGTTCATGACCAGATTCTGAAATGTTTAGTGTTAAAAAAACCCCAAACTTTGATTAGTAATGTGGAGATTAATTAAAAGACATAATGCAATGGCACTTCTTTATTACTATCTTTGCGACATCACATTATCTAACCTCAAGGTGAGAATTTATTATATTATATTTTATCTTTGTTTGATTTCATGGTCAGTAAAAACAATCTTTTCAAGTAAAAATTGTTAAAAAAGTCATTTCAAATCAATTAAAAATTGTAATTATGAATTTCATGCTGTTTATCACAAGAGGGACATCAGAAAAGCAGCTTTAATTGTCCGCCAGCTAGTATTAGAATGTAAGTGAATGAGGAGTTTGTGTAACCACAGAACACTCCTGAAGACAACCTTGCATGTAGTGGAAAGCAAAACAATCCGAAAAGTAAGCACTGGCGACAAACAGTCCATTCACTAACCCACTTTACGTGTGTTGATTTTTCTTTCTCAGGGTGAATTATTTCACAAACTACAAATATGAGAGGGAAAGAAAGTATTCATTTATTTTTATTTATTTTTCAGTGAAGAGATCTGAGGAACCCACAATTTGTGAAGCTCAGGAGCCCCCACACCTTCCTATCTCCATCCAACATATTCCCTGTCCCCCCTCCCCTGCATGTCCAAACCAGTACAGCGTAACTAACTTTGTCTCTCAGCTTTTTTTACATGAGCTGTCCCTCTGACGTACAGTGGTACCTCGGTTTTCAAACGTCTCGGACTTGAGTTGAGTTCGAACAAAAATTTTTAGATTTTTTTGCTTCGGATTTCAAACAAAAATCCAGCACTCGAACACCCCCGAAAAAAGCCGGAAAAAAACATAATGTGCACGGACCAATCAGCTGACCCACAATGCGCTTTGTTATTGTGTATAACTCAGACTGTATGCAGACGTGTCCCGCTACATTTACTGACTGTTTTTTCTTCATATTGAGGTGTAAAACCTTTCATGTCTCCACACTGGACCATGGTCGAGTGTCACAGGAGAGGTGCTCGCTCTCCACACCTCCGAGGCTGGAGCGCTCACTCCAGGGTTTGATGTCCTGTTGTGGGCTGGAGCTGGGACAGGGATGAGGCGAGTCTGGGACAGAGCGTTACTTGGTTTATGACTTTGTCACAGCCAAACTGCACAGAAGCGCACATTCAGAGCTGGACACGCACCGGGCACCTCTTCACTTCTGGAGAGACGTCACTCACTCTGCAACCCCTCCCACATGCAGCGGCCACACACATAGAGGAACAGTGCACCTGCAGCAGACACTCTACATTCACTCCTACAAAAGCCTATTTTAAGGCTTGGAACGCATGATTTCTTTTTCCATTCATTGTAATGGGAAAAATCGATTCAGGTTTCAAACAAATCGCTTCTTGAACGGCTGTCTGGAACGGATTGTGGTCGAGAACCGAGGTACCACTGTACTTGTTTCTAGTCTGGTCTCTCCTCGTCAGTCCCAATGAAAACCAGAGCATTTTCAACTCAGACTCTTCAAACTTTGCATCTTGTTACAGGCATCACTAATGTCCCCTTTCACTTTAGCTGGTGCTCCTCTATCACAGATCACACCTGACAGTCCTCTCCACCACTTGAATGCTGGAACTCATCTGTTTTCAAAACATCCTTGCATTTTCATCCTCCTGTATCTATTTCATTTTAACACTTGCATTCAGTCTTGCTTCTACTGAGTGTCTCTCCAACTCTTACCTCCACCACACCAGTATCAAGGTAATATGGGCGCAAAATGGATTTTGGAGTTGGCGATAAATTTGAGTATAAATTTGAAGTCGCAAAGAAAAGTATTCTAGGAGTTGAGCACTTCAAGAGTTTGATTTCATATTGTTGAAGATGTTTTTTTCTGAAATTTAAAAATTAACACAGACAAGTCCTCATAGTATTTTTCGCACGTGTACAAATCCACTGATGCAAGTGCACAAATCATGGTCTGTGTGGGCTCTTGCTTTTGCTCCTCCTGGTCTGAGACAGTGATCGGCTGACTTTGTGGGAGCTTTGTAACTGTATGTGGTTGAGTGTGAGCGCATGACACCGAGCGAGCAGCAGGAGGTTGGGCGTGCGCATATGCATATTTTGAGTGTACTATCACCAAGGCACATTTGTACGAGTCGGTGGCAGAGATCTAGCTCCATGAGATATTGGATGCAAAACGAACTTGAACACTCGCAGGTCTGTGGGGTGGGGTCTGTTAGAAAATGACAGCCACTCTGGCCAATCAGAGTTCTTGCTCTTACACCGCCTCAGAGTGCGCCAAATCTGACAAAACCAGCCACTTCGCCACAACACTGGGTGAATCGAGGTGTTACAAACCTGAATTTCTTCTGTTTGTGAAGTCAATATGCGTACTGGTCGCTGTATGTGCAATGTTAGCATATGTATAGTTACACATGCTCAAATTTATAGGCACATCTGTGACTACAAATCCATTTTGCACCCACTTTACGCTCATACTCCAGGTCCCCCTCTAACGCATCTTTACTCTCACAAGATATCACTATATTGTCAGCAAACATCATAGTCCAGGGTGACTCCTCCATAACCTCCTCTGTCAGTCGGTCCGTAACAATAGGAAAGAGTGGGATCAGTGCTGATCTCGCCTTGAAGCCCGACACCATTATGTCATTCTCCCATACTGTAGCCCCAATAATTCACATCAAACAGTCAATATACCGCCAGGTACTTAGTATGCTCTGTCAAACCTGACTGTAGGACTGGAACCAAACACAACAAACCTTCTGTCTCACCTCTCATTTAAGATAACACTTAATTTCACACTGACAGATGCTGAGGTGCAGTCACACAACAACAGTGGTGGATTTTTCAAGAGAAATGCTGCATCCAACCTACTTTAGTGTGCCTCACTTTGAGTCACTTTATTCTGCACCACTTCTCTATTTTCCTATTGTCTTTCTGACCTATGTTGTGGAACTCTCTGGGTAGTGACCGAAAGAATGGGGTTTTAGCAGCAAGTGAACCACAGCTTCTTACTTCTGCGTGACAGAAGGAGTGACTAACTGATCCAGAAGGACCTTGGTAACATAGTGGCTCCAGAATGATTTTGATGGGACACTCGTCAGTTTTGGTTGCAATGGTACTTAAAGTAATGACATTATAAATTGTCACTTTTGCAAGTCAATGAAAGTAGTTCTGTAATGTGGCCTAAATCGACTAGTCTGCCTTCTTTCCATCTAGAAAGATGTATATTGAGTGAATAAAGTTGTTCTATTTGCCTGCAACCATCAGTTTGTAGTTGACTAGAAACTCTTGGAGGAAGGTACAGTATACTCCTCAATCCTTTTCTCAAAACACATGTACAAAAGGATTGAGTTTAGGGGTTATGGGTAGAATGTCAGGATGGGATGAACTTTGCCAAAACCCTTTCTTAAGAAGTGGTTTTGCTGCTGAACCACCATCTTAGGCAGGTCGTTCTCCAGAGCTGAACAACATCCAGCAGGTGATGTGAAGGTCTGCTTCACTGTCCTCCAGTTTGTCCCTGAGCACGACGGATGGTTTTAAAAGGATGCTGACAGTGCTGTCAGCAGCCTTCATATGTGTGAAGAATCATTGGAGCACACACGAAGTCTGGCTCAGGTGTCATCTTAATTTAAATTGTGGACCACAGCCAGGGAAGCTGACTCACACCATAGCCACGGTTGACATGAAATGGACCAAATGGATAATGCAAACTACGAACCTATTAAAATTCATTCATGAGACCCACAAAGGATCATGGGATGAACAGCACTCGGCACTGGACCAGTAACGGCAATGATGGATTTTTTTGGAGCCACACATTTTAATTTTGATGCAAAGCTTCTCATCAAGTATGTGAGATTTGATGAAGATCCTGATGAAAAGTTTATCGGCCCATTTAACACAAACTAACCCTTCACAGCTAATTCTTTTCTTGTGAGCAGAAAACAAAGGGTGATGACATCCCACTCTTTCATTAAACCGAAAGGAAAATAAAAAAGTCTGGCCTTCAACGTCAAAACAGTTCAGACAAAAAGACAACACAAGGATAAAAGTTTGCGTGATCCCGAACGTCTCGTCTGTGATAGATTTCAATTTTGGCAGCAGAGTAAGCCATTATACTCGGAGACAAACTTTATTAAACTAACTAAAAGACTTTTGACATCGGTATTGGCAGCCGTCTGCGGACTACGAGTCAAACTGATTCTCTAAATTGAATACAACTCAATAATCATACGTCTCTGAGAGTGAATAATGGAATTTAATAGGATTGTATGTCAAAATGGGTTTGGCTGGGTTCCTCACCCATAATATTATAAGTGAATGCTTTCAGATATTAGCCGGTAAACATTTTACTGCTCCTTACCGTGATTTATGTAAAGAATGTCTCGGCTCAGGAAAGACACAGGGCTTCCTCTTCATCTGAAGCAATATATTTATCATACACAAACTACTCTGACGTGTCACCACGACATTTGCCTTTTAGTCCCACAACTATCAAACACATCCTCCTTTGCAATAGACTTGAACAGTGTATAGTGTATACAAGTGTATATACTTCAGAGCAAACATGAAAAACAGCAGTGTCTGACCCTATCTCAGCCCTATTCAACATCAGTGAGAGTTCGACTTTAGTCCACAGTTAGAATACCGGTTCTGACCACACAACCAGACATAATAAGTGCTGAACATTTTTGTCTTTCAAAAGGACATTCTCTTCTCTTCTCATAGATGGCGCTACAAGCCCTGTACTGTACAGTATGTCCCCATGATGTGAGCACATATTTTTTTTGAACACATCAACTGGAAATAGATCTGAGGAAAAGCTGGTTCCGGTCCCTCACCAAGGATCTGTTTGCCTGAATGAGTGAATGACCTCTTCAGGAATATGTGACCTGATCACACCATTCATTGTGTTGTCAGTATGGAGCTATCACCGCTGACATAACAACAGAAATGGGTCTGAGTGTCATTATGAAGGTCCGCCACTGTTGCCTTTACTGTTTTAGTATTCACAGTATGAAACGAAATGCTGAAGAATTATATACAAGCATTTTCTAAAAGAAGTTATTCAAAAAAGAAGCACTGGCAGATGGTACACCCACAGTCGCTCTGCCAAACGTGGTGACTGCAGATGTTTTTCAGCGCACAAGGTTGAGTTGGATGGACAGTGTAAAGTGGGCATATGACAATGAGGCAGATGTCACCTTCAGTTTGGTTTCTGAGATTTCAATTTCACTGGCCAAAGCACGAGGACACCAGGTAACCTTGAAACACAAACAGTCACGGTGCAGTCCTTAGTACCCACCATATTTTCATCCAACAGACAAACCATCACACTCAACATATCTATGTCATATCCTGGGAGAAACATTGCCTCGTGAAATAAGCTTGATAAACAAGACAAATAACAATAACAATAATAATAATATTAATCCCAAACCACCAAACTACAAGACGTGGTCTACCAGTGTGAAGTTTTTTTTTTTGGACCTTAAAAAAAAAACAAAAAACAAAACTGAAAATGGAATATACAGCGAGGGCCACACGACAGCCTAGTGGTTAGTTAGTGCAGGTTCAACTACAGGCCTGCATGGATCCACGTGTGAGTGGATTTTCTCCAGGTTCTCTGGTTTCCTCCCACGGTCCAAACACATGCTCATTTGGGGTTTAGGTTAACTGAGTACATTGCCCATACATGTGAATGTGTTAGCAAATAGTCGTCTATATGTGTGTTACCCTGTGATGAACTGGCCACTTGATGTACCCAACCGTATCGAAGCTGTATGCGGAATATATAGCAAGCCGTACATTTGCACCAATATCATGCTAAAGCAACATATGCACAAAGTGATTTTAACAGAAAACAGCTGTTAATCCTAAAAAGAATTACAGTAAAATGTAGTCGTCGACTAAGTTAAAATCACATATGTAATGATAATATATGCTGCTGTATTTAACCAATACATTAGAAATTAATATTACTAATAATACGTGTTTTACATATGAGTATTGGTGAGGTTGCAGGTCAACTATCCATCGGCATCAACTGGATTTACGACACTGTGGAGAAAAGCATGGTAAAATCGAAATATACTCTGCGCTCTATTTTGGTTTGAGGATGCACAATTTAGCGGAATTATACCAGTGATCTGAAAAAAGAAATAATGATCCGGTGCAGATTGGAAACATAACTACACATCGCTGGTTTACAATTTCAATTTCATGGATCATTGGGCAAACCGTTGAGAGATAAAATATCACGGCTCCATCGACAGTCCGTGTCTGTTCACGGCAAGTGGTGACCCTGACGGTCAACATCTTGTAGTTCTAATTGAATTAAAAGAGACCGTCCGAGGTGTATTTCTTTTTTTCATCTTCACTGAAACCTTCCCGCTGCCTCCAACCTCCCATGCTTGGATGTAATGCGATGAGTTAGATTTTGCTGATCTGCCTTATGATGGGTCACTGGTAAGATCCTTCCGCAGAATAGCTCAAGTTAATGCCATAGTCTCTTTATTCAGCAGTGCATAACTGAAAAGTTACATTCACTTATGTAAAGAAACACCAGGTATAGAAAAACAACAACACCAAGACTACAAATGATGTGCCATGTCGAGCTGTGGCTCTTACCTCATCCTCCCAGAAGGGATCTCCCAAAGGGATTAATATAGTTGCCTGTCTGCTAGAGCTCAAAGGGCAGACAGACATGAGCCAAGCGAAATGTCACATTAAACATTCTTCCCATTGCAATACTTGTATATTATATATTTTTTCATATAAACGTTTGTGTTGTTTGTGTAGTTCCGCATTCATGCATGTCTTGTCATGAGAAGCAAAGATGAAATTTCCAGTTCCCTGTCCTTGAACTAGTCTGCTGACAATGCAAGCAAGCTTCTCCCTTGTGGCCATGTGTCCCACTGGCCAACATGAGGGCAGACTTGGTCTGTGTTCAAGCTGGAGACTTCGTCGAGTGGGAAGTATGTCAAGTTGATAAATTGATTCATATGGAAACGCCCCAATATTCACAGGTATATGACCTTGAACAACGCGATGGAATGGTCCGTGTACCAAGACTGGTGAAAACTTTAATATGAAGAAAAAAAAGAAATGCACGCGGGAGTGCACACAATTTGAAAGGCAGAATTACATGTGTTGTCCACTTAAGTTTGAGGCATTTAATTTATGGCACACATTTGCTAGTAGCAGTGACTGAGTCAGGCTATTTTGAATTTGTGTCTATTTTGTAACCTTTCAAATGTCAGGGACACCAACGTGTGTAATGAGAATGATACATTGAAACAACGGAAGAAGATACAATTTACATCCTTGCTTCAAAACGTTTTATGTTTTCAACCACCCAAAGCCTCTGGTGGACTAATCGAAGGTTGTTACCTGCTGAGCGTCAACAGTCACTGGTGTGAGTCAACCGTTTGAACTGCGTGTTGTTGATGACGGTGCGTGACATTTCTACACAGTGACACATTTAAGACCAACTACTACTGTAGCTTTCAGCCTCACAGATGGCTCAATGGCTTTATAAACTAATGCCTACAATGCTCTTGGATACATTTCACATGTCTCTCCAAACAATGCAAACCATGATTTAAACAGGCGTGACCCCAAGGCTTGTTTTCGTTGGTAATCTTAGTATGGTTCAGCGCACAATGTAGCATTTAGAATACACAAATGAGGGTCCATGTAATTCAGCTCCCACAGTATGAGTCATTTTCAAAATATATACGTCTTCTCGTCCCTCTATTAGTGATCGACCGCTTGGATGGACTGTGGCCCGAGGGTCATCTGTGTCTCATTGGCGGTGCACAGCAGAGACTGACTCAACGGAAGAAAGAGGCCGCTGGGATGTGTTGTCTTGGCCAGACAGTCACAAAGTATTGACGAACATGAAGGGCTTCAGTGAAGCGTCAATGCAGGTGCAGTTTTTGAAACAGGCTGTTAAGAACTAAGGAGCAGGCTCCTAGAAAACATTCAGCATAATAATCGGAAGAGTAAACATTAAACATTCAGCACGGAAAACAATGCTAAAAGTTGCTTCACTAACACACACTTTGAAAAACTGAAGCCAATCTGACTCGACATGAGGTCTCCATTCCCATTCAACTTGCTTCAAAACACTGAAATAGGGCAGAAAAAATATGCCAAAGCCTGATAATTAGGAGAATTGCAGGGTGCAGATTGCACCCACAGTTTAACACAGTGGTGCCAGCAATAATGATCATATGCTCAAAGGCGCTTCTCTCCTGCATTCAGCTCATGAACATTCTGAAAGGTAACAGATATATATTATAGATATTTGTGCATCTCAGGTAGATTATCATTGACGGTTAAATGTGGGTGAAGGATTCATTGTCATTTCTTTTCTCTTCAGGGAATTGTGTGGTAATGTGAGCAATCGTTTCCAGCCTATTCCTTTTTTTTTTGCCTCTGTCTTTTATCTTGATACATGGGTGTTGCAACTTGCAATGCGGAACACTTCTTCGTCCCCAGACGCAGAAGTCAATGTGACAATAGTCAATATTTGATTCCTTAAGGGTGAGAATGTGTGAGAGCTTTGCAAATCAGTATATTCACTCAGGCGCTATCTGGAAAAGTTTAGTGTGCTCTCTGGCTAGTCAGCTGCACCACTGTGCCTATCTTCGATGTGCTCATGTGTGCAGGGGAAAGAGGTCGGCAGGGGGTGTTCTGGGCAACCAGGCACAAGCTGGCGCAGTTATGGGCCTGATCCTCGCTCTTCCTCTTCTTCCCAGCCTTCAGATGCTCTACCCAAGTTCAGAACAAGTTTGAAAGTGGCTGATAGTGCGGCATGCATGTTTGCAAGATCATAGCCTGGCAGCCTGAAGCTAATGGAGGTCGACCATGGCAGTGGCTCAGTTTGGGCATCCCATTGCTGAAAGCACTTCAAGTGTCTCCTCTGGTTCTCCCCCAGTGGCTTGCTGTGTACTTTCCTACCACCTGATGCTCCCCTTAATCCAGAGATTGAGGCTTCATGGCCAATTGAAGGAATGAGCTGCACTATATACATGTGGTGCAGTGCTCCACGCCAGATGGATGGCAGTACTGTATATTGAGTTTTCCCCATTCTAGGCTGAGCCACAGCCAGAATATTCCAGAGCTCAAAAATGTGCTACCTTGGTTACCTCGCATATTTGTCATGACTGTATTTGCTTACTCACTCCATTCCTGTACCTGCAACCACCACTGCTGCCTGTGCTGGTGGATATCACGGCTTGACTTGAATGACCAGCACCCAGTAACACCCACATCCAAATCATTGCTCTCCCAGTTTTGGGTCTTCTCCGTCAGAACTTTGGTTGGATTTTGGCAATGGAGTGGATTGGACTTTGACATTGTCGGGGACAAAAGTTTGTCTGAAATGTGCTGTATGTATGATATACAAACTGGACAGGGATGCAAAATATCATTGAATTTTAAACTACATTTATAGCTTGAGAATAATAAAGGCTAGATGTATTGAAGTCACATGAGCATCTGGGAGATGAGGTTTTATTGAGCTCCTTGACAATGTTTCTTTGTGTTACAGTTAATCTCTTCCACTCAAATACATGAAAAGTTTTAGGAAATATAACAAAAAAAGTGCCACTTAAATATGTATTTTTATTTCAACATCTGTTGTTGAAGGTAAGCAGTCATTTACCCTTGAAGCGCTCTGCTTCTAAAGAAGTGTCTGGTGTCCAGTCCTCTTTTCTTTGTGCTGCTTCAAATCTATATTGTCAAGCATACACACATGTTTGTCTTTCAATATAACACTCATGCTCCCTAAACATAACCATCCAAAACAAACCAAACATAAACCGATTCATAACAACCAAGTTAGTTTTAACCATCATAATGAGTCAAATAGTTTTGCCTATTAGACAAAAAGCAGAATCTTTAAGTTATAGTTACCTAGTACACATTTTGTGCATAGAACACATACAGTTACATTAGAAGAATACATTTCATGTTCATAACTTCCCTGCCAAATGACTGCATTGTCACAGTTCAAATAAATATTGGAATGCTCCTTCCTCACATGTGAGAAGGCAGCATTTTATGTCAAAAGCACCATCAGCTGTGAAATGCCGGATCTTAAAGAGGCATCCGCCTGCCTCATCTGAATGTTCACCCCAGAGATTAGTATGTTTGGCCACCACTGCTGCCGCTGACCCTGAAACCTCGGTGACAGATGAGTGTTTGGTACACTGAGCACACGTTGATAATGCTCATTAATTTTCATCCGTGCTTCTTTGACTCCTTGACTTCCATTTTTAATTGGAAAGGCAATGAATCTCAGGTGACTTGAACATTTTGTTTTGGAGTGTCGAGATGGAGCCGAACTGCTCATCTGGGAAATTGAGTGCAGAAAACAGTCGAGTAATTTTGAGGTTTCAATTTGCTGTCTGATCAAGACGTTAAAAAAGTTTTATATCTAGTGCAGTGTTTTACTGTCCCAAATAGTCACATTTGACTGCTACATGATCCCTATAAAAAGTAATATTGTTTCATCTGTAAAATGCATTGCTTTTGTTTCCTAGTATAACTATAAGCAGCTGTTATTGAGCACAAGTTCAGGAGCCTAGAAATCATTGCAAAAAGATGAAGAAACACCCCCAAATTCAGTAACATACCTTCATGAATCAGGCCAGCAAACCCAGCCTCCATTTGGTGTGTACAATTGCCTGGAAATAAAAGAACAATAATGCAATCTGTGCTATGTTGGAGACTGAATTTCAAGTTCACCTCAGTCCAATAGCCTATTTGTGCTTTGGTTGCTGCTTCGGCAGCTCTGTGGTTTGTGTTCTGTAAACAAGTGTTTTTCCCCCAGAGACAAGAGGGCGTTCCTATCTTCCATTAAAAAAAACAAACAAACTCTGATGCTGCATTCCAAATAAAATAAAATAAAATAAAATAAAATAAAATAAAATAAAATAAAATAAAATAAAATAAAATAAAATAAAATAAAATAAACAAGTTTTCCACTATGATACCTACATAGTTGTCAGCAGCGGAATGGTCTGTGGTGAAAGGTCGGCCAAAGAACTGACCTACTCATCCTTCCACTTTCATCGTCAAACACATTTTACATATCAAGGGTGTCCGAATGCCTAGAAACTCTAAGCGAGGGCTCTCCCACTCTTCCCACTGATGGAAAGACATTGGCTGAGAACTCTACGGACATACAGCACAACCACACCACAATGCTTCGACTAGAATATTTTACCTTTCACTCCAGACACACACCAGGCTGGAACAACCTCTAACTAAAGATAACTATTATAAGGGGACCGCTAACCCATGGTTTAAGAGTTATCTACACTGTCTTGAAGATAAATTATCACCAAAACTAATGGTGTCAGTAATTTATTCTGCACAAAGCAAAACCCCACTGTCATCTGATCGGGTCATAACATGAGTCACTTAGGGACATAACAGACTAACTGCTGCTAACTATTGTCTTGAAAGTTAAAGATGTGTGTTTTATCAGTGAGGAGGAGGAACATGTTATTGTGTTTTAGAGTGGATCCATGGGTTGATAAAGAAGGTGAAGCTGCAGGAGTCTCTCTCTCTGCAGCTGCTACTGCAGTCTCGCTCCTTAAACACTCAGAGAGGACTGTTTGACAGATATGGGGAGCTGCAACAAGGTGAACTATCAGGCAGCTTTCCAAAGCACTCAACCTGGATCTGAACTTTGATGTCAGAATCTGTGACTCGCCTGTGGTGGAGCTGCAGTTTTCGAGCAAGGAAGCGAATGTTTAACTTGTTATAAGTTTGAAATTACACACATTGAAAATACTAACACTCCCCAGTGATACTGAGCAGCCTGTGGTTGGGGTGAGCTGTGGCCTTTCGCGAGCCTACTAGGACTTTTCTCCTCCACTTCCAGATCAGGCCTTTCTTTTTTCATAAATTTCAGCCACAGTCTGACCTTGAGAGGCAGGCAATAGTGGTGCCTATGCTGTGCCCATCAGGCACACTTTCCGTGACATTCCGTGACGTTCCTCTTTTGGGATCACTATCCGTCTGTTGTGGCACTCGCAACTTTAAATATTTATTGAGGGTGTTCCTCTGACCTGATATAGGCTGCATGCAGGCGGGTAAAGGGCTTCCTAATGTGTGGCAGAAGAAGCTGTTCCATCCCTTTTGTAGAATGAAGATACAAATGTAATGTGCATTTGGAAAATATAAGAACTATTCTTGGTCATCCAAAATTATAATGTGAAAAAAACTATTTTCATGATTCAGAATTTTTTTTTTTTCTGTCACCAGGTGCTGCTATTCACTTGCTCCGTACGAAGCCAACGCTGGATGGAGCAAAAATCGATTTCTGTCACAGAGTGACATGACAGCAGAAGAAGAAAAAATGATTTGAAGCATCCAAGTTTAATCCAGAAATACAACCCTGATAATGAAATGTATCTATCTGGCATGCTTCATCTGTATTCATCTGCGTTGAAATACAAGTTTTTTTAGTCGGATGTAGGAATAAAGTAGCCACATGGATGCAGAGAGATAGTGTAACTAACCCGAATGCAACATCACTTCTCTGAATACGTGCCAAGCCCTCTAATGGGCGTCTCCACTGAATAGGAGCGTATAGAGAAGAAACAGTGGAGAAAACATTGCTATATCTCTCTGCACCTACATTTGTTCAGAACGTACTTCATTGTAGCAATGCTACAGATCAATACTTGAATGCATATGACTCCCATTAAATGAGATTAGAAGTCCTTGCATGTATTTATGAAGAAAAAAAAACATTGTCACAATCTTTCAGCAGGCTCGCATGGGTGGTTTAAAGTTCTACAACACAACACAGTGAGAAATAAATGCTTTCATAATTTTGTTATTGACTTATTATTTGAAGTGTGAATGCTACTTCATGCAACTACAACACATTATTCTTTGTGAGGTCAGCGCACAGCCAGCCATAAATGCTAAATGCTGCTCATAATTGTGAAAACTCTTTTAGTGTTTCAGACTTCTCATTGTCGGTTTTCAGTTATGGCCAAGAATTTCTCGTGAAAACTGCACTGTTAGCCCAGAGTTTGTTTATTAGCTAATTTTGAACTTCTTTGCTGGTACTGGTTTTAGATGGTGATGCTATTTTATCTGTCCCACATTTGTCTGTTGTTTCATCCAACAGGTCAGTAATGCTAGTGCTCGACACTTTTTTTTTAAAGCAAGGAACAAAATGTTGGAGATCATTTATTTAAACTGGCAGACTGCGCTTGGCAATGTTTTATTCAAACGTGTCCTCACTTTATCACATCCCACATTTACTCACTCAACATATGTTTATAGGAGCAGCATGTTTGCTGGAATGAACTCACTCTGTCTCAGCCTCCCTCAAACTTTGATGAAGCCCAAAATTGTCCAGGTTTGTTTTTTATTTGCGTTGGTCCTGATGACCTGATTTGTTTGACCAGGTCATCTCTCACGATGATCTTTTGGAGAGTTGACAATGAGTCAATGCGGCCATGTGCAATTTACGTTTTCTCCTCCACCACTGTGCCTTTCATGCTTTTATTGCAGAACATCAGTACCAGTGACTTTGTTTCCATATTTAACCCTTGTGTAATGTTCATGTTGTAGTTACTCAGCCAGTGTTTGTGGGTCTGATGGACCCGTTGCATTCTGTGGCTTTTAATGTTAAAATACTGAACAGATGTTTACCTTATCCCAATTACAAGCAGTATAAACAATATATATTTAATAAATATTTGCCCTTTACCTTAGTTAGGTCAAATTTATAAGTTATTATTTAAAACATAATGAAGAAAATCAATTAAAATCAAGATATGAGTGGAAACAAATTTACAAGTGAAGCAAGGTTTTTCAAAACTATTCACTTTTATTTCTTTGAACTTGAAATTTTAGCCATTGCACAACACAAGCTCAACACATGAACAAAGTAAACATATCAGTCAAGACAACACATCAGCCCCATTGAACACATGGCCTTTAGCCACGAGCCTACACAACACATGAGGGCAGAGCTTTACTGCATGTGTGTTGCAGATATAATTTTTGCACTTGATGCATGTATATTGTGTTTTCCTGTCCATCTTGGGTCCGCACACTTCGCACCGCTTCTTCTTCGCTGGTGTTCACAACCTAGAATAATGAAAAGATCAGGAATTTTACGAACATCTCTGTGTCTCTCTCTCTCTCTCACACACACACACACACACACACACACACACACACACACACACACACACACACACACACACACACACACACACACACACACACACACACACACACGAGACATGAGTGCCAGACATGTACTGCAACAGCATCACACACTTACTTCAGCCTCCGCAGATTGTGGTTCTGTAGATTGGGTGGACAGGGCACCAGCCTTTCCCAGATCCTCAAGAAAGAGCCGTCTTTTCCAGAGCTTCACTCAGTTCCACCCTGGGTTCAGTGCCATCCAAATGACAAAGGCATTGGATTTTTTGGAACTGGCTGATGCTCAATCATATCATCTTCTTCAGAGTCACTGTCAGACTTGAATTTTCAGAAATGTGATCCTCAAATTCTGAAACCTCTTCTTCTGAATCTTCTCCCTCTCCATCAATGTCAGAAACTTCTCTCTCTTCCAAAATCAATTCCAGGGCCCTCTGCGCAGAGTACCTTTTGGCCATCTTGATCAATTATGATAAGAAACCACACTGGCAAAGCTGTAATTATAGTGTCCCACCTCCAATTTGTAGCAAATAGAGTGACAAAATAAATATTCCCATAAGTCAGAGGGTCAAATGTGTGAGAAAATTGTGGCAACTGCGCTTTTGTGGTTCTGTAACTGCGGTTCCCACACAAGGTCACAAGGTCTCATTTTCTCACACATTTGACCCTTTGATGGCCTGTGTGCCTACACTCTGTCCTCCACCTGTCCAGGCATGCTTTTTGAGTGTGTGTATGGTACACAGAACATCAATTTCCACACTTCTATTGGCCCCGGGTCCAGCGGACCCGAACATCTTATATGTAATAGTAATGTGTAGGGGGGTATACGGTGTGTGATTATTAAATATGTATTCTGATATATGTTCCTCACAGAAAATGAGCCAAAGCCAGTGAGTTTCAGTTTAAAAAATGATTTCATTGTATCATTTTTCTTTTAATAAAGAATGAAAACGGGTCCCACAGACCCGAACACCACACAAGGGTTAAAAGATAATATAATGGTTTATTTACAGGTGCATATTTCAATTCTGAGGCCAAGATATTCTTTTCAAATTATTGGCATTAAGTCACTAAAAAGATCCTGTCCATCTGTCTGCTGAAGACCGTTGGGCAGTGCAGCACATGGAGTGTCTCCAGCCGTGCTCCAGGTTAGTATTCGGACATTCCTGTTTTACTACTTTGTAACTACGCCCCCTCATTCAACCTTATATGCTTCAGGTATACCTAGTGAAAATGAGCTTCAGCTCTCGGCCTCTCTTGTTGTGGGTCATTCTAGTTCCATTTTGCCACCAATAATCTTGTAAGAAACTGCTGAACACTCATTTAAACACAGTTAAGAAAAGTATACGACTGGAAACTAGTGAAAGCTAACAGTTCCCCTGCAAGAGCATTTACTTACTGCTGAATTTGCTGCGCTCTTTTAGAACACCTGAGGTTTGGAATGAGTTTCTTCCCCTGGTGGAGGAGTTAAAGTGGTCTCCGGGTGTGAGGATCTCCACGCTTCAGTGCGTCAGACAGGTAAACAACTCCGCTGTGCTGTAGTGCCGAAGGGCCAACCTATTCTCCCTCCTTAGGCCTGAAATAGTGACTTTATTCAAGTAGATTGTTGCGTCCAGTGTTGACGCCAAAGTCTGCCTTCTCCTTTCCTTCTTGGCGCAAAGGTGTTTCAGTGGTGTAAAATGCTTGAGGACATATGCAGTGGCTGATGATCATGAGCTCTTTTCACCACATTTATTCCAAGTAAGCACTGTGACAAAGCCTCGGAAGGCGAAATGCTGGAGCCATATGGGTCAACATGTCACGCCAAAGACAGCCTTCAACACTGAAGGATAAAATGAAACCATTAGTGCCGTCTACACGGATCCACCAAACCAATTTGTGATGATGAACACACGAGTCGTAGCACGGACGGCATAAACAAATCGATCGGCAAGAGACACTGGAGCTCACAGACGACGCGGTTGAGCTTTGACTAGAGTCAACACTGACTAGGAGTGAGAGAGTGTCCAGGGAACTGTGTTTTGAGTGTTTTTATCAGCACCGTGGTCACCTGTTCTCTTCTTCATCGACACCACAGCTTGAATTTCTGTTATATGTTTGAGAAATGTAATGTTTGCCTTGAATAATTCACTTGTGTTTGTGACTTGCTTCTCTGTGGAGTGTGCGCTGTCACTATAAGTCCATTTTGTAAAAGCAGGTACGTAAAGAACCATTCAAAAAAAGTGGATTAGGGAGTGAAACGTGTAGGTTCTGGAGCGTGTGCTGCACCAAAACCAAGGGGAAATGAATGCGCCGTCTGCATGATTGAAAGCTGAGCTGAAAAACAAACCTGAATTCTTCCCAGCACGTCTCCTTGATGCCTGCGAGGTGCAGAAGGTTTTGGACAGAGGATCATAGTGCAGCTCGGCTCGCTCCGCCACCCTGCTAATCTCTAGCTAAATGCTCTCATTTAGTCCGCTCGCCTTTTAAGAGGCGAAAATGTCCGCTACAGGTGAAAATGTTATATTTGCTTTCCCCCCATTGACAATTACCGTTGGGTAAATGAGTAAGTGACACACTGTTTAATCAGCATCCGTGCTGGCCCCTGCATATTTCCATTCATCTGTTTTCCAATGAAGCAATTAACAAAAGCAAATACCTGTCTGTACTCCGCCAGCGGCCCCTCGCTCATGTATTGTGCTTCAGCAACCGCAAGGGAGGATTTTGGCTGCCACTCTCATGCTGGATGAAAAGAAGACATCTGCTTCATAGTAATATGGATAGAAAGGAAGGAAAAAAACTGCTGCCTCTACAAACAAATTAGTTTGGAAAAATAGTTTCGGCGGTAGTTAACATTCAAGACTTCAAATGTAAGCCCTGATTCCTTCAGTAAAAAAATGGTGCTGAAGCTGTCACTGTTCATCCAGCACTCTTGTTTGGGGTGTCAAACAGGCCAACACAAAGCTGATACATAATGTACAATAGACTCAAGGCAGCGAGGACACAAAGGAATACAACCAGCGCATTTGCATTGGTTCCCAAGAGAACGTATGCTCGCTGCATATTTATGACAAGGCAAACTGGAGAAATCCACCCATTCCACCTTTAAACTTATTCAAAGTTTGACACATAAATATTATATGGTGTTTTGCTTTGGAGCGAGAAACACTCACCCACACTGCATCAGCTCCACTGGTTGAATATTTCATTTCAAATTTTTATCTTTCAACAAAAAGCCCTTCACATTTCATGAAATGTATTCGGAGCACGGAAGAGAGGAGGAACGAATTCTGCGGCGGTGCTACATGATGTTGGAAAAATATATGTTTTGAACAGCAGGCATGATTCATATTTGGTTATCATGAGCACATTATTTAGGAAGAATGACAGCTGCCAGATTTGTGAAGGAAAGCTCAGTATACACTGTGCTATTACAGCACCCTCTGAACACTGGATGGAAAGTCAAAGCTCTAGACTGATGTGCTCTCCCTCACAGAGAGGAGATAAGATCTAACAAAAGATCTGGTGATTTAAGTAGACCGCCTTGTAGTCTCAGTTAGTCTTTCCAATTTTTCACAGATGGCATGAGTGGAATTAGCTAATAAACATCATAATATGCTTCTCATTTGACCAAGCTTGAACCTCCTGACTCACTTTTGCATTTGTTCCCGATTGCTGCTGTGTATGCGTATCCAGTATTGAAGGCTTGATGAGGTTTCATGAAACAGTGTCCTGATTTTCAAAGGCCACCAGGTGGCACTGTCCTTTGTAGAATGTTTAGACTTGGACAACACATTCAAAGAAACTCGTGTCATTTTTAAAGCAAGAGTGATATCTAATGGCCTCTAAAAATTAGGACACTGTTTCATCAATCCAGCAATACTGTTTCATGACACCTCATCCTACCCACCAGCATATATAAAACTGGCACCTACTGTGTGTCTACATAAGCAAATAGCGTTGTTGTTTGTGATATGTCTGCCGGGTGCCAGTATGATTCTCTCTGATTCTGACTCATCACAGCTGGTCCTCATAGCCGGAAAAACTCTTGCACCCACGTGATAAAAAGAAGAAAAACATCACAATAGGCAGAAAACGCAACTCACAATGAGATGAAATGATGGAGGTCTTGGGTGCTTTTAACAGAAAACATTCCAGAAAGAAACTTAGTAAGAACTAAATGACTGGAGAAGAACCGATGTACATGGAACAAAATTCAAAAGTTGCACATGCTGTCCACACAGCTGAGTGTGTCTGAGGTGTCAAAAGGTATGTCAGGTTTTAGGACCCAGAAGAACTGGGAGAACTAGATATAGAACAGTTTCTTTAAAGATAAGTTTGTGACCTTGTTTAACAAGTAAAATCAAAATGGATTCACCAAAGTTTCAAAGATAAGTACTTGGTGCTGCTGCTGTCGCTTGCTTCCGTCAGTGATGTGGCCAAGGAGATTTGGGACATCAAAAGTGTCCTCGTGGACATCAGTGAAACACTAAAGGAACTTGTGAATAAATCCAAATGTTTCTGTGCTGACATGCGGCGATGAGGATCGACAACATAGCCTCACACATTGTCAAAGATGTGGTGGGGAACGTTGGTGCATTCACGATTCTCGGGCTTGACCCTTTTCAGAACCTATTATCAGGGGAACCTCACTTTTAACACACCTCAGACCATGTGCTTATCTCACATGATAATCTTATGAGACACAAGATAATCTGGCGTTTGCCATCCTTAGTTGGGAAGGCGCAAAATCGAGATATCGCTTTAGGTCCATTTTTCAAAACAGCTCATTTCATATGGAGAATCCAGACATTGAAAATTTGTTGGAAAAGAAACTTGCTGCAACAAGCACTCAGCGACTTGTCTAAATATGCGTCTGTTAGTGGTGATCAGAGCACAACCCTGAACTGAAGGTAAACATGAGGGAGGAGAAGGAGAGGAGGAGGTCTGGCAACACACTTCCAACAGAGTGAAAAAAGCAGAGTTAAGCCCTCTGCAGACTTTAAAGCAGCTTACATATGAAGAAAGTCTCTCTATTTTCTCCCTTCTCTCAGAAATATTCTCAGCTGGCAAATGGAATAAAAGGAGAAGCACATGTGTTGCAGCTATTCGTAGCGAGCTCAAGTTTAAGCCCCCTTAAGTATTGCAAGGGCCTTGATAGGAAAGGGAAACGCAGCCATAAAGCACTTGGCCACATCCTTTTTTAATGTAAATGTCAGATTAAAGCACATGAAATGTTCTTTTCGTTTCTCAGGTCATCATGGAGTAGCTATTATATGCCCTCGTTTAGTCTTCAAACAGTCGATAACCAGTCGAAATGCAACTCAATATTTTATAGCCATCGCAAAAGTGAGCAACACAAACACGAACGCCGACGTTTGTGGTCACAGACCATCTGGCAGCGTCGCGACTGTCCCTCCACTGTCTTCAACCAGCTGTTTCCAGCCGTCTAATCAAGCAGGTTTGCACACTTTTGTCACATTTTCCCACTCGCAGGATTTGCATCTCTTAACAACTGAGGCAGATGTAGGAGCTGTCAGCTTAACCAAGCTGCTCATCATTTCCTCAAAGCGTCCCTCAGTCCTCTTTCAGTTTTGTGTCTCGTTCAGCTTTGACACACACACTGAGCACAGTGTGTCTACCCCAGATGATATTTATATTATCAATGTATGTTCAGTTTTCACGTCCTCTATCTGCTTCAATTTAATATTTGTATCTGTGTGGTGCAGTACTCCAATGACTGATTCATTTCTAGCACTATTATCACTGTATTTTCCCCTTCCGATTAATTCATTATTAAACTAAGCACCGTCGTAGCAAACTGGGTCGGCGTCTTATTTTTATTTGTCCATTGTCACCTCTGGGGGAGAATTTTTAATTTTTTCTTTAAAACCTTGTTTGGAAAAAAAAAAAAAAAGGTGGGCACAACATAACATAAGAAAAACACACTGGACATTGGGTAAAAAAGAATAACCAGATGAATGAACAGAGAAAGGTTCAAGAAGAATCACAGGCGTTAAATGAAGAGTCTGGGATCCAACACCAGCAGCCAAAATAAATGATGAATGTATGAGAAATAGACAATGCAATGATAAAAATAATAATCCAGAACAGCATCATGTGACATCATCATCATCATCATCATCATCATCACCAGTATAACAGCTAGCAGTTATAAATGTGTTTTATTATTATTATTATTATTATTATTATTATTATTATTATTATTATTATTATTATTATTATTATTATTATTATTATCATCATCATCATCATCATCATTATTATTATTATTATTATTATTATTATTGTTGTTGTTGTTGTTGTTGTTGTTGTTGTATTATTATTATTATTATTATTGTTGTTGTTGTTGTTGTTGTTGTTTGTAGTAGTAGTAGCATATTTACAACAACAACACTAATAATAGTCATAATGATAATAATCCATTATGTGAGTGTGGCTTAGTCTTGTGTTCTAAAATTGTCTTTATGTAGAGTATGTGTATGAATAAAGCTATCTAAGTCCCATTTGTCATTATTGCATTTAATGATACCAACAGTGTGTAGTAACTAATACCACTAATGAAATGAAACGTTCAGAAGGATCCTTTTCTCTTTCTACCCTTGCATTCCTGCTCTCCTCCACAGACTCACAGTAATCCAGTGAAAGCACCATGTGACAACCATGGAATTACATGACAAGAGAATTCCAAGAGTACTGTTGAAGTAACCAAACTAGGCATGGCACTTGTTTTCATTGGGCCAGAAATAATCTTTGTCTCAATGTTAATGAAACCAGGAGCAAGATATGGATTTTGAAAAGGTTCAAAACGTAGTTTCTGTCTCACCATGCGTTGCTGTGGGCCATTGATCTGACCAGAGTTTCCACACCATCTCTCCAGTGAGGCTGACAACTGAAGTGGCTCAGGGTAAATACATTAAGCTCATCTTCTGCACTATTAAGTCAAGAGCTCCTAATTCCCCGGTTCATTTTTGCCCTGTGTCTCATAACTTTCCTCCTCACGAACGATTCTTGCAGCCCTCCATACGGAAGCAGAGCTGAAATCATCACAAACAAAAGGGAAGCAAACAGAGAGCACATTTAAAAGACCGGCTCTTCTTTTGTGTCAGGCAACATTATTACTAAGTGGAAGAAGTGCTCCGAACAATGAGGATGCTGGGGAAATTACTTTCCGCCACCCGGGGCAAACGAATGCATAGCAACAGAGATTATCTGGAGAAAGTGTAAGAAAGAGAGTGAGTGTGATGAACTCTCAGGACAACAGCGGTGGTAACACACACCGCTGCCGTGCTGGAGTGAATTGATCATCTCCTCCTGGAAGCACCTCTTGTGCCCGACGCAAGACATTTGAGCTAAAAGTCCCTGTATTTCCGAACTCCCATGACGATCGATCTCAGACACGGACCCTCACGAGCCCCGCTATCACCCCTCACGTGACGTCGCTCCCACTCCCCAGAGCAACATCCCCACTGCTTAATCTAATCAGTTCAAATTAACCTTAATGCACACGGCGCCGCAGGCTGGTGCCTCCGCTGCGTCTCGCTGACACACCTTGTACGATTTTGCCACGTTCCACACCGAATGATGGCCAGCGAGCCAAACTTCAGCTGACAGAGAGAGTTGGTGATAAAGTTCATTTGCACATTAAGCTGGCCTTTGCTAAATCCAAGGTGACAATGGTGGTTTTTTGCAGCTAAATGTATTTGTCTCATGTACCCCGAGTGTGTACCGGGACACGAGATATTTCAGTTTTGACTAAAAGTTGTGGCCAGTAACAGAATCAAAGATTATTTGTGAGCGTATTCCGCTTTTATTATGACACACTCAGCATTGGTCGGTGCTTAACTGTGAAAAAGAGGGCTCATGACGGTGCATGACCTAATGTACAGTACCTTGCGATATGACATGAAATCATGTGGTCAGTGCCAAGATTTTTGTCATCGAAAAGCCAAACCAGCAGCAGAAGTAGGTGCAAGACGTGTTCATCAGATGTACCAAAGAAAATACCCTTGATACAAAAGTGGAAAAACTGTATGTAATGAATATGTTTCTGAATAAGACAAATATAAAAAAAATCAATGTCTAAATATCATAAAATATTTTCTCTTTCATAAATAAACTCCAAAGAAGATAAAGTAAAGTGTAAATGAAAGTATCGCCATAAAATGTTTGAATTAATTTAAAAACAGTTTTTACTGTTGGGGGCACCATCATTTCTTCTTATGAAGAACTTCACCATAGTTGGTAAATATCACAAATTTGTTAAGTCAAGTCAATGACTCCGACACCATATGTGGCAAGTGTATTAAAACTGAGTGTCTAACAGCCCGCAGTTGTAAAACAAAACACTTCCAGCGGCCCTCTAGGGGGCGCTTGCGGCCCAACTATGGGCCTGGACCAGAATTACAGGTCTAATCGACTTGTGAAACGTGATGATGAAGGTCAGAAGGCGGACCATTGCAATATGCTTTTGTTTGGGTTATGATGTCAATGCAAACTGCTTTAGTCCCTCCTCTCAACCAGCTACCATAGGTCAGTGCTGCACTGAAATACCATATCAAAAGAACATTAAGAAAACAGAAAAAGCCCCAGTAAAGGCAGAGGAAACGCTTGCCTGGAGGCAAGAGACAACTCTAGCTTCAAAGTGAGACATGTCAACATCTGGGTAAACCCACATAATAAGATGAAATTACGGTCAGCGTGAGTGAGTCAGGACACCCGCGTGACCTCGGAGCAGGCCCACATCTTCAGGGCAACAGATTCAGCTAATTGCCGCCACTGAGGCAGGATGCAGATCGCACCTCGTGCTGGTCATGTCTGCAGGCTTCTGAGGCTCTCTCTCGCAGCACGCCACAATGAAATCGGCAATGAAATATTCATCCACGTCACCCCCACTATGTTTCCTGTTGAACATTACAACCTGGACAGAAGGACACGGCCAGTCTTCACACCATTGTTTGTGTTTCAAACCAAACACTTCTTAGGCTGCTCAGATGAAAATGAAATCTTTCCAGATGCAGGACAAAAAAACAGATAAGATACACGTAAATATGTAAAGTTTGCTTCATTCAATTTGCCATTGTTTGTCCACATTAGTTTAGTACTATTAATTCATGTATTAAAAATGCCAGTCCTGACAGTGTAAGACAATGTCCTCAGTAACAGTGCCATCAAGTGGTCACACTTAGTACCTCTGAGGTAGAGGTAGATCTGATAAAAGAGGAGGTCCATCAGCATCCATTCAAATCTTATTTGCTCATATTTGCTGCTTCCACCTCATGAGACACTCTGACAACCAATGTATACAGCTGTTGCAGTGGGGTGCTATCTATGAGGCAACCTGCCATTGAAACAGAACATGTCAGATCATAGCAACTCTTGTCTCAGTTTGGACATGCAGCGGTTTCCTATTGCATTTGGCCGAATATATAACGTGAGAAAAACCTTTCCTCTTACGTCAAAGAAATCACAAGAGAGATCAAATAATTGCCACTGAAACAAATTAGTATGGAAACGACGATTTGCTTCCATCTTGTGGTTAAAGATCAGTACTACGTTCCACACAAACGTTCAGACGAAATAGATGAAACTCATAAATGGTTCGAACAATTTGGTCTGTAAATGTTATGTGATGAAATATTTAGTTCAATGGAGTGATTTATTCATGCTTACACTGCTTACGTTTTTTATGATAATATATATATATATAACAAAATAAAATAGATAATAATAATAATAATAATAATAATAATAATAATATTAAAAAAATAATAATAATAGTTTGGTGTGATGTGTCTTCTCAATGTCGAATGAATGCGAAGAGCTACAACAACAGCTAAGGTCATTCTCATTAAAACGTCGCACTTAAATGAACTTAAATGAACACCATCAAAGAAACCTGACGGCAGAGTGGCTGAACTCCGTAGAAAGGTTAATGCTGCCAGTAGAACAATGTGAACAGTAGATGTCTTAAAAAGAAGGCATGCAGAAAGGACAGAAGGGGACAAAGAAAAATGTGCTTATTAAAACAGCATCTAAGAATTACGTGTGTAGGGAGCGTGGCCAGAAGGTGCAGACTCTCTTTATATTGGATGGTGATATTTTGACTTTAGCGCTTTAATATCTGTCCCCACATGTTTTAAAAGGGACCAAAAGTAATTGGGTAGCTGACTAAAAAGTATAATTGCCCAGGCGTAGCCTTTAAAATTGCCACTGTGTTAGGGTCAGCAGAATCCGTTTGGTGCATCCAGAGAAAGAAGGAAAGCACTGCTGAACTCGGCAAAGCCAAAACAACAACAGCGGTGGATGATTGTGGAATCATTTCCATGGTGAGGAGACACCCAGCCACAACAGCCACTCAAGTTAAAAACACCACTCCTGGAGGGAGGCGCGCCATTGTCCAAGACTACCATAAAAACAAGACTGCAGGAGAGAAAACAGAGACAGTTCACCGCAAAGTGTCTCAAGAATAGAATGGCAGAATAAAAAAAATATATAGATATATGTAAAAAGAATATTCTTTGGACAGAATAAACCAAGTTCTCAAAACAAGCGCTGTGTGAATTCAAGCATGCATGAGCCCCAGCAATTCCAAGGTGTTCAGAGACTTATGGTTGGCCTCATATGCTTCATAGTACAGATGGATAATGACCAAAAACATACAGCCAAAGCAACCCAGGACTTTATTAAAGCAATGAAGTGGATTCATGGCCAAGCAAGTCATCTGATCTCAACCCAGTTGAGCATGTATTACACTTGTTGAAGACAAATCTTCAAGAAGAAAGGCCTATAAACAAACAGCTGCTATAAACCACTGGCAGAGCATCAAACAGTAAAACCAGCGTCCGGTGATGTCACTGACTTAGAGATTTAAGACGGTCATTTATAGCTCAGGAAAATGAGCAGTGAACTAGTGGAAATAGAAGGGTTTGTGTTTAGAAACGGCTTCACTTCCTCACGTTTAGGGGCAACCTCATTTAAATACCCTTGTGGTTCTGAATAGAATTGCTCTATGGACCTAACTGTATGGTTGAAAGATACTCAATAAAAGCACAATTTCTTCATATGAAAAAAAAGCCCCCATTTTAGGTGTTTAGGTGTGTTAGCTTTGTTGAGTTCTTTATTTTGCGACAAACAATAGCACACACTATTTTGGTTCCTCAAACTGTGTTTTCAAGTGTGAGCAAACAGGTTTGCATGAGTTTAGGTTCATGCAAACTAGTGATGGGTTGATAGGGTTTCATGAAACAGGGTTCATGAATCAGCAGGTGGCCATTAGTTTAAAAATGATCAAAGGTCAAAGCAGAGGATCATACAGCAGAGAGGGGGAGTTGGAAAAAAAGATTCCAGAATATACATAAATGATATTAAATATCCCAGAATGGATAATATTGACTGTTTTCCCACTTTTCGATGGGCAGCATTGACATGACCTCATCGCCATTTCTGAGTAAATGGATGGTGAACCTCTTGGACGCATCATGGATGAGTTCAGAAACATCGATCAAAAATTCAAACATTCAAACTTGTATTTTCAAACCAGAATAAAAGACCTTTAGTTGAATGTATACCGAGGAGTCCTTGCTGGTTCCACATAGCTGACGCTAACCCAGTTAGCACGGCCCTCAGAGGTCATGGATGCTGGATTAACACCAACAGTGTGATCGAGGGTCGTCCTGGGGTGTTCAGCTGAAGAGGAATTAGGAGGATGTTGGTTATTTAATCCATCTCCGGCTGTGTTTGATCCTGCTCTATCTGTGCTGAGGTCCCTGTATGACGCAGACTGGCAATGTACTGAAACAATTTTGGCCCAAAATTTCCCTTACGCCTAGTTAACAGATTAGTGTAAATAATAAAGTGTTTATTTATTTGTGTTAATAAACAATGCTCTCAAGAAATGCCACCGATGGGTCGATGAGGTATCATGAAACAGTAGTGCAGGGTTAAAGAAACAGTTTCTATATATTCCGAGGCCACTAGATGGCACTCTTGGTTTAGAAATGATGTGAGGTTTCAGTGAAATAGCTGGTCAAAGCAGAGCCATCTAGCGTCCTCTGAAACTTAAGACACTGTTGCATGAAACCTCACCAACCCCTCACTAATATATACACAGGCACATCTAATGTTGTTTGAATAAAAGGGCAATATTTCATCATTCAACATCATCTACCCTTCACTATCATGTAGGTTTGTTGCTTTATTTTGTCCTCATTTTTCAATGTTGTGTTGAATCTCAGGTCTTCACAGATTGATGAGCTGTTTTTATTCTGCTATAAATTCACAAACCCAAGTGTCAGAGTGAAGGTGACACGTATCCCGGCAAACCAGAACAAGCTCAGGTTAAAAAATAAAAGACTCAGACGTGCTCTGCGGCGACGCTCATAACAAGGGTTGTTGTTTTGTGTACATTTCTTGACGTTTAATTGCCTCTAAAGCCCTGTAGGGTGCGGGAGGTAATTGGTTCGGAAGCTGAGGCAACGATGGGGGACAGGAAGAGAAAAGTTATTGGTGCTGACAAGAGAAACTACTGTCCTATTAAAACTGTCAGACTGTTTGAAATACAGTGTTAGAGAAAGTGATTCAGTTTATTTGTGAGGGGATCAGCTGTAGCGAAAAGAAAAAAAAGTGGGAACAGGCGCTGATCCCCAGTGAGGTTGACTGCTCGACCATGTGGGAGGGGGAACTCCACACTGTCAGTCCTCATCATTGTGTAAGACAGCCAAACAGACACTGGGAAATGACATCTCTTGGAGCTACCTGCCTTGTTAAACCCTGCCTAGAATCAGTTAAAATCCTGTGTTTCATCCAAAAACACATGCTGGCATCGACGCCATGCAGTAAAGTTGTCAAATCACTCTGGAAAAGAAGGAATCATGCTGCTCCTGTCCACTGGGCTCCTGCCTGTCAGCCAACAGCAATACATTTATTTAATCTTGACTTAGGAAATGCATATAAACGGATTGGTTCATGCCATTGTCCATCGTCCATCTCATGCCATTTGTTCAATTTCTTTCAGATTTGTTCAATTTCTTTCAGATTTGTTCAATTATAATACATTATATTTAACATTATTATCCCCGTCAAGGAGGTTTTGTTTTTGATGCTGTCGTTTTGTCTGTCAGTGTTCGAAATATCTTACAAAGTATGGGCATATTTGGATGACATGTTTAGGAAATATGTGGAATGGTATGAGGAATAAATGATTCAAGCTGGGTGTTGAAGTATCACAAAACAGTTTTGCAGGGTCGACGAAACAGCATACTAATTTTCAGAGGCCACTAGATGGCGCTCTTGGTTTGGAAATGATGTGAGGTGCCACTGCATTAGTTGTCCTGGTACAAACATTTTACAGCAGACAGTGCCATCTGGTGGCCACCGAAAATCAGGACAGTGTTTCATGAAACCTTATCGACCTTTCAATACTGTGTCATGAAAGCTCATCTACCATCACTACTCACCCATATTTGCATTTCAGCTATTTATTTATTTTTGTGAGCGCTATTGTTCCCACTACTTTTGTCACATTAAGTCATGTTTTGACCCTGCCTCCACCACATACACGCACGTCTTGATGCAACGGCTAGAGAATATGGTGCCTGTGCACTGACATGGCGAATGGTCTCACTACACACAGTAGAAGCATCACTCTGTCTCACTGGACGACTGAACATCTTCATCACAATGAATATTCCTCCTCATAATCCATGTCCCACCACTCTGTTGGGCTCAGTTCTTTTGCTTCCACAACGCAACTACAACATCTCCTGTCTCCTTGACCAGGGGTTTCAAGTTCTATTTACTCCAGCTGAAACTGAAGGCACAAGTAGGTGCCATCTGTCTGTGTGAAGTCATAACTACATCAAGCTCCACATTTGAAATCTGGCTTGTTTAAATGCAACAATGTTGCTAGTTTCAATATAACAAATTTAACAAAAAATGGAACAAAAGCATCTGTTTGCTTTTGTTCAGTTCAATTTTTAACTACACAATGCCCAGGGTTTCCACTAGTCTGAATGGAATTCTTATAAAATTGAAATTCTTATACAAATATTTTCAAGACATTAAAAGAGCTTTAGTTGAAATAAGGTGATATAAAAACTTGAATATAGCCACCAACATGATTTATTGTGCTATTGTCAAACTGATGCAAAATGAACAATATTTTGTTGTTTAAATGTATGTATGGGTCCATCATTTGAGTCACACCATATATATATATATATATATATATATATATATATATATATATTCAGTCATTGACTTACTTTACCCAAAAAGGTCTATGTTTTATTTGCTTTTCTCGGATCATTTGCATTGATGTGTGTGAGTTTGTGACCCTGGCGGTTTAGAATAATCATTTAAACCAATGTGTTTAAAACACTTATCACAGACTCAAACAGCTTGGTACATATTACATGTTGTAAAGAGAACGGAGGGCTATTGTCCTGAGCGCGACCATGGCTTGGAGGCCGTCTTGGAGAAGCAGCTGGTGAAGTCTTTTACATCACTTATTCTCTTGGAGCAAAACTCCTTATGGTGCAGCGAGGCGCCTTCAGCGACAACCGAGGCAATAAAGTAGCAAGCTTCTCATTCCTTTCAGCAAAACTCTTCCCTTTCTGTCTTCTCCCTGCTCAACTGGCAACCCTGAACGCAGTCATCAGACGCACATGCAATTTCATTAAAGCGCCGCGTGCAGTTAGTGGCTTACATGCTATGAAGAACATGTAATTGCCTTCTTCTGAAGAGGCAGGCGCAGGTTTGCAGGTAAAACGCACACATCTGCGCAGGTGGGGAGGGAGTTTATTTTCAGGGATCTGTTTTTAGCATCATAGTTTGACTAAAATTAATTTACTCCTCTGGAGATGTCATTGTTGAAACAGGAGGGTTATGTTTAATTGTAGCCTTTGAGGCAGCTCACTTTGCTTTGAAAGCAGTGCTGCTGTCTTTTTTTTTTTTTTTTTCAGGTCGCAAGCCATTTAACAAACAGTGACATTTTCATGTCTTTGTACTCGTTCATATCACAACCACCAATAAATCCGCAGCTCTGTTACCCAGCCCACTGTAAACAACCCGGGATGCTTTTGTGCCTGCTCAGCATTTAGCAAAAGGCCTGTGCCGCCCTGAGGTCTGATACTTTAATGTCATGGTGCAAGTTAGTGGAGCAGGAGTGAAGAAATATGCTCCTAATGACAAACCAATATAAACCTTGATGTACACCGCTGTTGAGTCAGGCGCCACCTGCTCATTTTCGAGCTTAAGATTTTATTTTCACTTCATTGAGATGGAAGTGAGTCTGTTAACTATGATATATTTTCGTTCATCTAAGTTATCCAGCATTTGATTTTGGGACATAAGTGTTTTTCCCTCATCTTCTTCTTCTTATTTATTTATTTTACACAGCATCAGATGTGACTTAAAAACAATAATTCGAATAAAGCCCACTATCATCAAGGAGCTCCGCCTATTTTGTGATCTTCAGCCAATGTTCCTGTACCACAGTTATTATTAATTCAGTTTTCAATGGAATTTTCAATAATTCTTGTTGGTACGGTGACAAACTGCGAGAAGCATTTTGGTCCACATCCACAAAAAGACTGTCAATTGAGCGGCAGCATGAGCATGGTGACTTCCCGTTGTGCGAGTGTGA
Organism: Synchiropus splendidus; assembly: GCF_027744825.2. Classification (NCBI taxonomy): domain Eukaryota; kingdom Metazoa; phylum Chordata; class Actinopteri; order Syngnathiformes; family Callionymidae; genus Synchiropus; species Synchiropus splendidus. The sequence goes on from NC_071350.1 coordinate 4,210,310, forward strand.
CCGGAATTAGCACTAATATTTCATACACTAAAAATATGTAATTTTGAAGATGAACTAAGGGGGAAAAATGCTTTTTCTTAGAGCAACTGTTTCAATGAAGCCCTAAATTCTTCATGCAAATCTCCTCTTACTGAGCTCTGAAACCCTGGACCCGGTTTCTATGAAACCTAACCGATCGCATTTCAAAACCTTTTTAAACATTTCAAATAGCATTGATATCATTCATGATGAAGTTCAACAGAGCACGGTGGGACAGCAGGTGGCTGTTATGTAGTGACGGGAAGATGAGGTTTCATGACACAGTATTGAGCAGTAGATAAGGTTTCATGACACAGTGTCCACACTGTCCGCTGTAAAATGTTGGACTTGAACAACTCATTCAATTAAACCTCATATCATTGCTAAACCAAGAGCGCCATCTAGTGGCATTTGAAATGAGGACACTGTTTCATCAATCCTGCAATATTGTTTCATGATACCTCATCGGCCCATCACTACTGTTGTGTTTTGGAACTCACTTGCATGAGTCTGTGGAAACAGAGCAAGAAAGTGGGACCAGCTAGCGCTACTGATCAGACGCGACGGTATCGGCAATGCATGGTATCCAGGATGCGGGTGGTAATCTAGAACACCAACACAACTGAATCAGGAAATTCTTGTTCTGTCACCAACATTTCCTGAAAACTACAAATCTGTTTCTCACTTTTCATCATATTGAAAATATCGTAATGTATAGAAACCTTAATCCTCACTGTACGTGCATACTGCTGTTTATGAATATGCCACAGCATCACAATAGCGTCAGAATGTGACTACACCCACTGTGTTTCAAAGCTGTACAATGTGTGGGTGTCTCGTAATGTGATAGCATGTTATTTACATACGCATACGTACCATACGCAGCCTTAGGAATAACCACGAGAAATTCTATAACGCCTCTGTATGATGACAGTCTTATTCATTGTAGGGTTGCGTATCTTCAGGTCGATGAAACAGTTACTTTGGCTCACAACATGACTTTGTTTCATCTAAAAGCGAATCAATATGGAACTGTAGCTTGTAAGCTGTAAGAACATAACCTATGTAGAAACCTATATGTGACACACTAACAAGAAAAACAGCTGTAAATCATTTGAAGAATGCTGAAATCACATCTACTACATGTCACATTTCTGACATCATTTCATGTTTGAGGCCAAAAAAAAAACAAAGTCTTTGTCTGAAAAGTCTGATCCTGGCAAATTCGTCTGGGCTGGTTGAGGAAAGAGGTGGAAGTGGCGTCTGTGAGGGAACCTCTGATGGTTTTGTTGATAGTTACACAGCATCTTTGTAGCAACAGGTTCCAAGTTTATTCATTCTTTTACTTAATACATAGACTTACATGCACTTAAGTCTATGCTTTTGTGTTTGGTTAAAAATGTGCAAAGCCACTCCAGGATCCAGAGGATTGGAGCATAGTTACAATGTATGGTCCAATGTACAATGTGTAAAAAATGCACACATTTGCAAGAAGAAAATTAAACACTATTCCTTGAAATATTAATAATTATCATCACTAATGCAAACTTTTGAATGAGCCCACCAAAGCATATCCAATATTACAAGTCCCTCAGCTCACTCCAGGCAGGAAGTGTGAAGATAACAAACTAATGACATCCCATATTAACTGGAACAAAATGAGTGGAGTGATCCCACCTGGGATCGTGATGGTGAGGCGGCGTCTCAGAGTCAGCTCCAGGGATGTGCGCAGGTGGCTGGCAGAGACAGGTAGCTAAAGTGACGTCTAGAAAAAGTCACCCTTCGGATACTTTTTGTAAAATTTGGCTCAGACTTGCGTCACGGTTCATCTGGTTTTACAGTAGTTTTATGTGCAACAATCCTCTCACCTCTCAAAGCATTTACAAATATAACATTTTTACAACCATGGCGATGAATAAACAACACATTTGGCAAACTCCAATACTAAAATAAACAATGATCAATCTAGTTTCATTCATTTAAACATGTTTTTGCATCACTTCACACTCGCCCAAACACTGTTTCATACAAACAGTATCGAGAGGATGTTTCCTCTTTGTGATCCCAACATTTCGGATTTAGAGCTCACGGTGGATGTTTGCAGGCGGTTAGAAAACTGGAGCAAAAAGTCGTCTGGAGAAAAGTTAAGCTGCCCATCGGGTGATGGAGAGACACACATGACTACACCTGGAGAGTTTCAGCTAACAACCTTTTATGGCTGAGTCCCTAATCAATGCACAGTCCAGTTCACACACCATCCCGTCCAGCCCTGCTGGGGCCTCACTGCAAGCAACAAAAGCAACACAGAGTTTCCTTCACACTCACTTAGATAACGCCCATCTTCTCTTGTGTGTGAGAGTGACTGCCCACTATCGGTGCTAAATTCATTTTCAAAGACAGTCTGCAGGGGGTTCAGACAGAAAGGCTCTTTATTGTCGCTGAACATAATAAAATAATCATATCTTCCAAATGTGACCCCCCCCGAAGGGGATGTGAGCCGCCGCAGTGTAAAACCCAGGGGGGCAACGCAGTCCGTCTCCCAGCGGCTCGGTCAGCCACACTCTTCACATCCATGTCTTTTCTGAACGGTGGAATTGGGCTTTTTGGAGAGATGTGTTGGACGCAGAGAAAACAACAAGCTCCTTTGGGGGTCCCACTCAAAATTTGTGTTTCCTTGCGGCGACCCTCATGAAAGCATAACAATAAGACTAAGTTTAGGTTCATGTGAGGACACTAAGGAGCGATATTTGACAAAATGGATTCATGCCACAGGATTCATGTCCAAGAATGAGGCAAGAGGAAGCGAGCGGCACAAGCCATGGTGTCAAAGGTCAAACCTTTTGCCACTTCGACATGGCCAGGGCGCTTGCTTGACCTGGTGGGAGGCAAATTGCTGCCACATTACAAAGCATCATCAGAAACTTGAATAAAACTTTACTCATGATGAAAAGTCACTCTGCTACAACTGCCTACTATTGCTCAATTTATTTTTCAGGAATGACCCCAACTGTAAAATTGCATGCTGACATTTGTTATCGACTGAATGAACTCGCCCCTCCGGACACAACCAGACTGCCACTTACTGGTGGCTGTAGATCTTGTCCCTGTCTGAGAAAACACCAGAAGTAAGAGAGAAGGTAAACAGGGTAATACTTTCCTTGAATGGAATTTTAGCCATTAAACACCATGTAGACAATGTGAGAAAGTCACAGATGAAAGTCAGATAAGCCTCAAATTCCAGGACACTATGTCATTTTATTTATTTATTTTTTTATCATTGCCCTACATGTATTTTATCAGTATAGTTCATGTTAGTAATATCCAGATATGCAGTTTGTTCAATCAGACAGCAGATGGCATTAGCGTGAAGGAGCTCTTACAGCACACATGGAAGATGTGAACAAAAGTCCATTCTGTCGCTCTGACATTTTGAGTCTGACATTGCTTCGGATTGCAGCTTTTGGAGCATCTTCTCATTTTACCTTACGTCATACCAGTCCATTACATCATGGCTCGTCAGATGTGGAGTTGCAGTGCAGAATCAGAATCAGAATCAGAATTTAATTTATTGCCATGGTCAGTGGGGAGCCCACCAACTAGCCAACTAGGAAAGAGTTTTGGAATAAAGTGCTGACAGTAAAAATAAAATAAAATAAAATAAAATAACAACAAGGCTGTTCACGAATTCAACAGTCTGACGGCCGAGGGGGAGAAGCTGTTCCTGTGACGAGAGGTTCTGGTCTGGATGGACCGTAGCCTCCTGCCAGAGGGAAGAGGAACAAACAGTCCATGTCCAGGGTGAGAAAGGTAGGCTCTGATCCGACCTGCACGTCTCTGGGTCCTGGAGACATACAGGTCCTGAAGAGGTGGCAGGTTGCATCCGATCACCTTCTCAGCTTGTCCCTGGAGGTGGCGCTGTTGTACCAGACGGTGATGGAGGAGGTGAAGATGGACTGGATGATGGCTGTGTAGAACTCCACCAGCAACTTCGTCGGCAGTCGTAGTTTCCGTAGCTGCCTTAGAAAGAACATTCTTTGCTGGGCCTTCCTGATGAGGGACCTGATGGTTGGCTCCCATTTGAGGTCCTCAGTGATGGTGGTTCCTAGGAAGCAGAAGGAGTCTACAATAGGAATAGGTAAACCAGCCAGCATGAGAGGGGACATAGAAACTGTTACTCTCCTGAAGTCTATGACCATCTCCACTGTCTTCTGGTTGTTGTGGCTGCACCAGGACACCAGCCGCTCCACCTCCCTCCTGTAAGCCAACTCATCTCCATCTGAGATGAGCCCGATGATGGTGGTGTCATCCACAAACTTGATCAGCTTCACGGACTCGTGGCTGGAGGTGCAGCAGGATTTACATACTCACATTGTACTGTACGGTTGTTGACGGTAGCAAAGAACAAATTGACAAGGGGTGGTGTAAACATCTGCTTCTTCAATTGGTGAGGGGCAGTAGAACATACATGCAACATTTTAAACAGGTGGGATGTAGTGTTAAATGTAAACAAAGGACAATGCTTCGACTGACTTTGGCCCAGAGAAGACGGTGGTGTTTCTGGATCATGTTTACATAGAGCTTCCTCTTTGCATGGCACGGCAGCCTGTTTGCAGCCAGTGATTTAGGATGTGATCTGGAGCTCTGGCGAAGATTTCAGCTGCCGACTCAGGTTCTGTTGCCTGAGTGCATGAAAATCATGGACATCCCGTGATGGATTTTGTCCTTGTCCCTGGCTCAAGGAAATGTCTCCAGATTCCTAGAACCTTTTCATGGTATTGCATGTGATAATTGACAATATTTTCAAGGTCTTCACACTTTTGTGCTGAGGACCTTTGCAGGTCTTTGCAGCTGATGCACTTGAAGTGCCTAGTCATTTTTCTGGCCTGCTGCCAATCAACCAAATTGTGAAAGAAGCATGCTGCTTTGCTGTTAATGGATGTCTCCGGGCTGCACACCTGATCTTCCGCACTCACTTCCAGGTGCATGCCATCGATTATATTTAATCACATGGTAATAGAATGAAGGATTACTTAAAAACAGCACTCCTTTTGTACATTCCATTCATTAACCGGATGCTTTTCCACAAAAGTCTCCGCATATTATCAAGTAACTTTCAAAATGATTTATCACAAAATTCTTCAAAATGCAGAGGATGCACTTTTGTGAAAGAAATGATAAATAAACTGGGACCTGGCTGAGACAAGGACCTGGACAGCGCCCCCCCCCCAACCACAGTTCAGGCCCTGCAGACTGCAAGAAGCATGCAGCCCTGAGCCAAGGAGCTTTCTGTTTCACTGTGAAGATTTATTGCAAAATGTCTCATTATTATATAAGGGTGTTTTAAACCCCCTGCACAGCCAACACAAGAGGTTCAACCACTTAAGCTCGGTTGCAGACTTCATTGTCTGCCAGAATCTTTAACCCTGACTGAGACTTCTTTTCTGTTTCTAGATGGTTTTGACAGTTAATCTGGTCTATTCAGCAATTCTGTTGTGAGTCTGAGCACAGACTCCCTCACGTCTGCTCTGTCTGACTCTATGAACTGATCTTGGCTATTGCCCTCCTGGACAAAAGAACTTTCGTAATTTTTAGCTGAAAGCTGAACGTTTTCTATCGTTGGTTCTTCTATCATATAGTACCATGAAGGCACACAGCAGGGCAGCAGTTTCTGCTCAAACACCAAACCTCACAGCAAATATAAAACTTTGCAACAAATATAATAACCGAAACATTAACTCACAACAAGTAAGTGTAAGTGTTTGATGCTGCTTTCTGATTTTCAGAAATCTACTATGTTTCACTTTTAAACCTAAGTCCATGGGCTCGTACATGCTCTATACATATATAATGTCGTAGCTCTCGCGATAATAATGGGAATGCTTTTTAAGATATGGAACACCGACAAATAATTCAAATCTGTACTGGGACATATTGTTCCACTTTGCAGGTTATAATGTATTGTCCTTTTTGTGTTACACTGTGGGGACTTCCCATTGGTTTATGTAGTAATGTTGCAGCTTAATGGTGTAGCATCTGAATTTGTTTCTTTTGCAGATGTTGTGTTGTGGCTTAATGTCATTGTGTTGTAGTGTTTGAATTTGTTGCGACTTTTGCAGAGTTAATGTTGTGTTCTGTGTTTGTATTTGTTGAGCTTTTCCGGCCAACATTCCATCCCCTCCTTTTCCTTGCATGATCAAAGTGCCCATTAAACTTCATTCTTTCATTGTTTGAGAAAAGTTACTCTCCTGTCAGTTTACTCCCCCCTGTTTGGGCACTGACAATTTGCAAGCAAATGAGCTCTAAATATTGCACTTGGATAATATATACAGGTGGGAGGGGAAATGTTGACGGAGCCACTTTGGTTTTCTGTGTGATATACAGTGGTACCTCGGTTCTCCACCACAATCCGTTCCAGAAGGCCGTTCGAGAAGCAATTTGTTTGAAATCTGAATCGATTTTTCCCATTACAATTAATGGAAAAAGAAATAATGCATTCCAAGCCTTAAAATAGGCTTTTGTAGGAGTGAATGTAGAGTGTCTGCTGCAGGTGCGCTGTTCCTCTATGTGTGTGGCCGCTGCATGTGGGAGGGGTTGCCGAGTGAGTGACGTCTCTCCAGAAGTGAAGAGGTGCCCGGTGCGTGTCCAGCTCTGAATGTGCGCTTCTGTGCAGTTTGGCTGTGACAAAGTCATAAACCAAGTAACGCTCTGTCCAAGACTCGCCTCATTCCTGTCCCAGTTCCAGGTGACAACAGGGCATCAAACCCTGGAGTGCGCGTTCCAGCCCCTCCGGATGTTTTCGGGGGCGTTGGAGTTCTGGATTTTCGTTCGAAATCAGAAGAAAAAAAATCTCAACATTTTTGTTCAAACTCCGATTTGTTCAAATTCCGGGACGTTCGAAAACCGAGGTACCACTGTAATGTGATCACGGGTAGTTGGCTGTGTTTTTTGCCCTGTGTGTGTGTGTGTGTGTGTGTGTGTGTGCAGCGTTATTGATCCCCTGAGGGATCATAGATAACCTTTCATATTGATTTTTAGCTATAGCTATAGTTCCAAGAAGGGATTGCAGTTTTACAGGGGGATGGTTTTTTTTTGTTTGTTTGTTTTTTTTGGAGGGTGCCATCCCATCACCATGTTCTTGCAATGACCCTGAATGTTAATAATTTATTGAGGAGACACTAGTGACAATTGTTTGTTGGTTGGGTTGTGAACAAAATAATTCCGATGTGTGTTTGAATTTGTCTGTCAGGGTTGGCTGGAAACAGGCTTGGAGTGATCTTTGTAGGTTCCACTGGATTTACAAACAGCTGAGTATGTCACGAGTCAAGGGAACGAGGAGCGAAAGCCACGTGTTGAGGACGTGGAGCTGGACCCAAGTGCGGGTGGTGAAAGTTACAGCCAGGCAGGAGCGAGTTAGAAATAATATTTAATAATTAAACAAACAACTGAATCACAACTGAAAGCGTCACTGAACCGGGAGAAAACAGAGCAAAATCTAAATGTCCAAAGGGAGAAACCAAACTAGCAGAAGTCCACAAACATGAGTTAAAAAGTCCAAACAGAAAACGTTACTGAACCGGGAGAAAACTAACTTAAATCACAGGGAACTAGGGGAGAGACGAAAACACAATGAACCAAGATAGTCAAGAAAAACACCAGGAAACACGAAGAGACAAAACACTAAACTCAGGCACCAGGGTTTAACCTAGAGTAATCAAAATTAGCTAGCTAGTGCACGGAACGAGAGACTGAAAAAAGGAGAGCCACGAGAACCAGGAGTTACCACGAGGAACAAGAAGAGTCCAAATCTCAGGAACTAGAGGAGCAATGACCGGGAAAGGGAAACAATGGGAGAAACGCAGCAACTGGAAGAAACAATCTGGCACACGTTGCTGGAGTCCAGGTGTTTTTCTAATCAGGGTGATCAGAGGTAGATTGGCTCCAGCCGTGTGCCAAAGAAACAGGAAGAACGGAGGGAGGTAAACAAAACCAGGACTCAAAGGACAAAATAAAAGCAGGATCATGACAGAGTAGTAGCAGTCACCACTGAATATTAGTATCAAAAGACACTGTCTGACAGTTGTCTCTTGCACACACTATTTCATGACGTCAAAGTTCACGTGTTTCATAATTTATAGAAATTGTGGTGTGGAATAATATCATTCTGCTGTGCGTTTTTCTGAAGATACATGACATGGTGGAGGTATGAGCTGGTTATGTGCCTTTATGGTTGTTTTTATTGGTGTGTGTTGCTGTTTTTTTCCAAACTGAAACTTCTACATTAGACCGTAATATTAGTGTGGTCATACGTTTGAGGGATTCAGACATTGACCACTGTCAGTCTGTCCTGGTCGCATTATTGATTTATGGTTTCACTGGCACATACAGTGCTTTATTATCTTTCATCTGAAGCATTGTTGCCTTGTTGTTCTAACGGAGATAGTGGAACCTTTTGAACCAATTTTAAGCACAAACACAGAAGACAGAAACCCTAATCACAGCTGAGAAAACTGAGATCAAAACAATCATTACTGTATCATGGCAACCATTAAGAGATAATCGACGCATGTGAGTGTTGGTGGACAAATGCCGGCCATTGTGCTCCCTCTTTTGTCGTCCTGCCCTTTCTATTCTGCTGTCTGTTATTTCCCGTTATCGTGACGTGATGAACAGAAACCATCGCTGACGTTGATGATAACAAAGTGGAACGACCCTCCATTGTCGTCCAGCCTCTGTGAAAAATGTACGTTCCGATAAAACACGTTATCAATCGTGAGACAGCGGAGCGCCCGGAAGTCAGGCGTCGCTAAAGGAGCTTTCTTCAGCCTATTTTAATTGAATGTGTTTGGGATTTCCCCCCCCCCAGTGATATTTACGCGATTAAAGCAATGACATGCATTCGGCGATTATTTCATGACATTTCATTGAAAGCAGACTTCAGTCATTTGGCCTTTGCAGATATCGCATTAGAAACAGTGAGAAGTGATGACTGCCCCAGACGTTTTAAAGCAGAAAATAATTCAGCGGGGAGGCTCATTTCATTTTCTGCGCCATGTCTCAGAATTGATGACTTTTATCACCACTACTTATGTCTGCAAAAAGCAATTTGTGGGAGTTATTTGTTGACATTGTCATGCCACTTGTTCATCCTGCTCTCGCGCATTCTCGATGAAGACCGGGTGAACAGAACATGAAAAAATGACGGGGCAGCATTAGCACTCTCTAACACAGCATGGCGAAAAGTGGGAGAAAGAAATGCCTTTCAGCACTTTCACAGCCCTGGGAGATTTAAATAATAAAAAGCACTGGGCCTCTGAACAAACAGGATAATTATGGCCTACAGTCTTCCTGTCGCTCGTCTGGCACGGCCAAGCGGAAAGAAACATGTTATTACCACTCGAAGGTTCTGCGAGGAGAATTAGGAGGAATAAATGTTTCATGGCGAAGGATGGCTGCGCGGCGAATCCCTCTGACCAAATCGACACTCACATTTTAATGCGTTTCAATTATTTTATAGGACGGTGGCGACAGAAACTTCCCCAGCTGTATGGAAGACGCCCACGCGTGCTGTCACAACAGTAAATCAGGGAATGACTCAAGAGCGGGATCACAGTAGGAGCCAGAGCCCAAATTGATGGGCTTGGGAGTGAATGCCAAACAACAGCTTACATATTCAGCGTGGGGAAAAGTGGATTTTAGTCCCACCCGCCCCTATCCAGCCTTGTAAATAGGTTGACAGCACATACAGCCCCACCTGCTGCGGCTGGAACACAATCTGTGCTGTCAACTGTCCGGGTCTTTGATATCATTCTAAGTAGAACAGGCAAAATAAAACGGAAAACATCAATTATTGGAGTGCTTTAAGGCGGCGCCCCCTGCGGCTGGAAGGGATGAACCCAATATTTAGTTGAGATACTGTCAAATGTTAGAAGTCTAACTGGCTGCATTCATATTTAGGCACACTGTGTTTGCACCTCTTAATTGCTTCCTCCTCAGTTGCTTCTCCCGCTGGCCGCTCAAGAGCAGGGGTCTGCAACCTGCTGCTCCGCAGCTATATGGATCACGCTGCAGTGGCACCCTGTGACTTAGAGAAGAATAAAAGGAGAGAGTATTATGGAAGTAATAGCCAAGGTGAAGCATGATACTGTGTGAGCTTAAAGAGCTTTTTTCTACAGCCTGTGTAACCAGGAAACAAGCACATCACACACTGAAATGTCAAATACACTTTAACAATAGTATACATGACAGAACAATTCAAATGAAAATTCAAATCATTAAATATTCAGTTTAACCATGGGAGTGCGTGTTCATGTTGTACTTCCTCTGACTGCAGGGGAAAACAGTGAATAAGACACATGAAGCAGAAGAAGGTGACATTTAGTGAAAATTGTACATGCTCATTTACATCATCAAAAGATAGGTTTGCAGATTTTGGTAATGGAAGTGTCTCTTGGCTCCATCTGCGAGTTATGGGGAGATGAAACATCATGAAACAGAGGTGCTCTTGGTTTAGGATTTTTTAGAAAAGCCAAACATCTTGAAGCAGACAGTGCCTTCTAGTGATGGGTACATGAGGTTTCATGAAAGAATGTCCTGGTCTTCAGAGGCCACAAGATGGTGGCTGCTGTAAAATGTTTGGACTTCAACAACTAAATTCAAACCTCACATAATTTCTAAAGCAAGAGTGTCATCGAGTGGCCTATGATATTTCGGACATTGTTCCATGAACCCTGCAATACTGTTTCAAGATACAGTGGTACCTCGGTTCTCGACCACAATCTGTTCCAGACGGCCGTTCGAGAAGCAACTTGTTTGAAATCTGAATCTGATTTTTCCCATTACAATGAATGGAAAAAGAAATGATGCGTTCCAAGCCTTAAAATAGGCTTTTGTAGGAGTGAATGTAGAGTGTCTGCTGCAGGTGCGCTGTTCGTCTGTGTGTGTGGCCGCTGCATGTGGGAGGGGTTGCCGAGTGAGTGAGGTCTCTCCAGAAGTGAAGAGGTGCCCGGTGCGTGTCCAGCTCTGAATGTGTGCTTCTGTGCAGTTTGGCTGTGACAAAGTCATAAACCAAGTAACGCTCTGTCCCAGACTCGCCTCATCCCTGTCCCAGCTCCAGCCCACAACAGGACATCAAACCCTGGAGTGTGAGCTCCAGCCTCGGAGGAGAGCGAGCACCTCCCCTGTGACACTCTACCACGGTCCAGATTTGTCCGATTTGTTCGAGTTCCGGGACGTTCGAAAACTGAGGTACCACTGTACCTCATCTACCCACCACTACGATCATCTATCCGTCTCTACCATCTACATCCACGTGTAAGTGAACATTTGTTCAGAAAACGTTCTCAGCATGAAATTGGTTGGGGTGAGCTTTTGGCAGATGAAAAGTGTAATCTGTCTTGGTGACCTCATGTAGCTGAAAAACATTTGGACCAAAATGTGAGGACGCCCATTTCTTTGTCATTACTGTTTACTAAGTGTGAGCATGTCTTTTTGTGTGCTTTACTTGTGAGTGTGGTGTCTTGGGACTGTAACCCTCTCAGGAATTTTCAAACAAAACAAACAACACATGTCATCTCTTCATTTCATAGACATGGAAAATATGAAAAATATATTTCATGACAGAGCGCCCCAATTTTTTAGAGCTCTAGAAAAAAAAAAAGATGTGATGTTTCACTGCAGTTGTCCAAAGTCAAACATGAAACAGTAGCCTCAGAAAATTGGGATGCTGTTTCTTGAAACCTCATCAACCCATCAGTTGTAGTCTGCATGTAGGAGCCTAAATGCACTTCTTGAATTTTTGGTTTTGAAAGTTTATCAAGTTAATTTAAAAACAGATACAATTTCTAACAATAAAAGTTTATTATTTGGATGAAGGGCTGTTCACGGGTATTTTCTGTTTATTTGTGTTATTTGTTATTTATCAGTTGTATGGTTTGAGGTGGATGGGAGCATGTTGAATTTTTGAGTTTTGAGTTGCTGCGCACCTTTAGTCATCTTGGGGTTTCCATAAGGGCAGTGGTGCTGGCAGTCTTGAAAAAGTGAGAGTGGAGCCCCACGGTTTATGATCTCTCTCTCGCTGTCTCTGTGGATAACTTCCCATACGTTGTTGCTTGGATGTTACGGATGCTTCAATGCCCTTTTTTGTACTTTTTTACTGTTTGGCACCAGTAAACTGTTGAAACATTTACAAACGATTCTATGTGGATTTATTCAACAACGCAACGAAAATATTGAGAGCGTCAAGCCGAGCTCTTTTGTGTGGATACCTACATTGCACATGGTGTTCAGAGGTTTGTGCAGAGGACGGGACTTCAGGTTACATGTGAGTTTCTGCATGCGAGTATGCACAAACCTTGGCCCAGACCTCGGTGTGGGTCTCAGTCTGTGGACTGGCACCAACCAAACCGATGTCGATTGGTAACAAACCCCAGATGTAAGTTGCACAAAACTTTCTGAACTACCAACGCCATGAAAGGGAATTGCATGGACTATGTTCTACAACCGCAATGTACACAAACTAACTGCATGAGCAAAACATTCTTGAATTTTTCGAAAGTCCCATACATGCTGACGTTTCACTATGTCAAAAACAAAAAAATGTAGGTGCACCAGCCAGCGCAGATGCAGAGTTGGTTGTATTCGCACAAGTTCAGTGTTGGACAGGCCAAAAACTGAACCAACGTCCTCATCCTCATTTGTCGCTTGAGCGTTACAGCGCCTCTCTGAAGCCTGACAATTGTGCTGCAGTGTTATAGGTTCTTTTTAGTCAGTTTGTCTGGATCCCCGAGGCAGCTCCGATTGAAACCTTCAGGGAGCCATAATCTTGAAGCAGTTGTGGGAAGTGAAAGAGCCATGAGCGCGTGTACTGTGAAAATGAATACACTGAATAATGAAAACAATGCATAAGACACTACAATGATGAAGACTGAGGACTGTCAACTATTAAAGCTGACGGTTTTCCAAAACGGGTTCATGGCTTGTCTGGCTACAGGACCCATGAACCAGACCAAATCCATGAAAATCCGACCTTCATTGGAAAGACGTTGCAAAGAGACAGAGAGAGACAACATTTTAAAAATATCAGCGTAATACACTCCCATTCACTCTATTTATTTGGCCTTTATTTGGACAAAAGACCACTCAGGGTTTTAATGTGAACGTATGGCAGTTGCTCTGCCTGTGGTAAGTGTTTAACTTTTAATGGACAATAATGGGACTTCAACTTAATATTCAAATCATTAAGCTCAGATTTTTATCATCAGAAAATTTGGATTTTTGCCTGCCTCTAACACTTCATAACACACGCACACACTCAACATCTATGAACTCAGAGGACTAAGCAAATTCAATTCCCCTCATCCAACTGCAGGATGATTTAGCTGTTTTTACGTGTCACAGGGACTGAGCTCTTACTGGCGGGGTTCTGGGTCTGGCTCCAACATGTGTGCAGCTGCCAGCGCTAATGTTCACTGGAACAGATGGCAATGTAATGGAAAGAGCTTGTCTCCATTAGCCGCTCCGCTTTTCTGCAACACAGCCGTCGCTTTCGCAACTTTCACCCTCAGAAAAACAAACCAGCGGCTCAACGCAAACACAACATGACCTTTAGGTTTGATGATGCGTCACCTCGCCTGATTCATCTTGTCTTGAACTCACATGCTTCAATTTTGGGAGCTTTTTTGTAACTTAGGGCCCTCACAGAAGAGGACTGTTTTGATAAAAAAAAGAAGCCCTTGGTGTTTGCTGACACGTCAGAAATCTAGTTGAAGAAAACAAACTTCACTTTGGTTTCAGTTCAAGCAGATTAAATTTTAGGAAACCGTTTGATTTGACAATTGTTTAAGGGAATTCTGTAACACTGTAAGGTATATTTTATTTTAAAAAAAAAGGCACATTAAAAGGTTTGCTTTTGTGTCAATTAAATGACTGAATATTAATCTGTAAAAGAAGAAGACTTGAATATTGGCATATTTAATGGAAATATGTAGCATAACAAGAGGAGATGTGGTGTTAAAACAGTACAATACAGTGTACTAATGTTTGTTTTTGGCTCTGCCACTGTACTGCAACTGTAGAGTGAAGAAAAATAATAAACAGAGAAAACACGTTTCAAGTAAAAAGGTACATTTTAAATGAATTGAAAATGGGGCATAGGTGGCTGACTGGTGCAATGAAAGAAGCATGTTTGAATGAGAATAATTGAGCGATAGGTTTGTCCACGCTCATCCTCAGTGAAGCGCCTGAAAGGTCCCTGCAGGTTTACTTTGGGTCCTCCTCTCTGTCTCTGTGTTTAGCTGTGGCTATGCACAGAGGGGCTTTCACTCAGGGAGGAGCCACCGACCACCAGACTCTATTCATTATGAATGTGTTTGCAGGGCAAGGCCATGTTGATGCCTCGTGGCACATGGAAAAAAAAACTTTTTGCGTCTTCCTTTTTTCCTCCCTCTGATTACTGAAGCCCTTAATGAAACGCCGCCGCTCTCTCAGACCAATTAGCATTTTAAGCAATTAGAGCAGGAAGGAGTTTCAGAGTCATTTTCAGCAGAGACAGTTTCCACCTCAGGTTAAGTGGCGGCTGAATTCTGAATTCCTGGGAGAGAAAGTCTCTTTCAAACGGATGTATGGTTTGTAGTCTGCATGTGCCGACAAACTCAGTTCATCACCAAAAAACATCTTTGTCATTTTCGGCTCCATTTTATGTTGGGTTTTTTTTCAACGCCTTTTACTCAGCAAAAGAGAACAAACACAAAGTTTATGACGCTTCTGAGTTCTTGGTGTACAGACGCCAAGTGCCATCAAAATGAAAAATGAATCAAAAAACGTTCATAAGTCAGGCGTCGAAAGTCACAAAAAGCGCAATGGGGTGAGGATAGAGTTCCCTTTTAAGTTGGCCTTTCTATTCATTGGATTATAATGAATTCACTTGAGTATTATTTTAGTGATAATTGCAGCATAAATGCCAAGAAATCTTTGCCATTTACATGATTGATAAAATCATTAATTTGTGTCACGTGTGAAACTTAATGATCTGACGCAAGACTTTTTTTTTTTTAGCTCTCTCTTTAGCTGAAATTGCCGAACGTTGAAGCTCTTGTTTTCAACTGTTGATGCGTGTTTGAGCAGCACAGCAGAGGAACTGTGAGGAGCGGCCTTATGGAGCGGTGTATTAGCCAAGAAAACAACTGAAAGAAAACCATCATCCACGGTGGATTGTGGTATAATGCTGTTTTGCATAAAGTGCTTAATGAGATATACAATCAAGCACAGTTTGCTCCGCGCCCATAAGAGATATTCAGTCATGAATAATTATAAATAATCACAACTTTCTTCATGGTTCCCCTCACTTCATTCCAAGTAGTTAATTTTCATGTTGTTTCACAATAATGACTTTTTGATAGTGTTCCAGCAGTGCACAAATAGTCCAGAACGGAACAAGGAGTCTCCTCTTTTGATAGAAACACTGAAAGAAATACACACAATCCTTCTTTATAAACTTGTTATGAACAACTGGGCCGCCTCAACAACAACACGTTCCACTCATCAGGTTGTTAACAGGCTTCTGAGGTGTGACCTCAACCCTCAGTAATTTGCCAGCTAAAATCAACACACTTTATAGTCATTTTCCTGTGTTGAAGTAATATGTTTGACGGAAATAAAATAGAGCAAGTACTATATGTACGGTGTATATGTTGAAGGGAAAAGTTTGCTTTATGCTATTCTCTGTTTTGGCTACAAATGAAGGCTATACATAAGGATATATGGAGCATATTAACAGGACAATACCATGATGGAGGGGCATCTGGTAAGAAGAAAAAATAAAATATAAAATAATAATTTTAAAAAATGAATAAAGAAATGAATAAATATGAGCCCAATTTTTGTTTTTATTTACGACAGTGTAAAGTTAGATTAATTAGACATTCAGCCAAAAAAAACTTTAATATACATATTGTTGGCATGTTGCAAGTCAGAATACAGGTAGGTTACAAGTTTTCTCTGGTGTGATCTGTCCACTGATGCCACATGTTGTCCGGCCAATGGGTTCTACACTCAGGGCGTCCAGAGAGCAGGAGGAGAACCGGAAGAACCAGAGAAGCAGTGGGATGAAGACTTTTGTCCGCTCTTTGTTTGGACTCATTCCATTGTTGGCTCTTCCCGGTTTCGGTGAGGCTTTGGATTTATTTTCTGTTTTCTTCTTGGGGTTCAGTGACGCCTTTCATTGTATATTTTTGTATTACTTATTAAGTTGTTTGATTTGACATGATCCAGGCTCCTGTTTGTTCCTGTCTTTCATCAGTGCACTTGGATCCCGCCCCGCGTCTTGAACCATAACATAACTTGTGTATCCTCTGTACTGACACCTATTGTCTTCATGTTCTCCTTCTTCACATCCATGAACTTGTGGTTGTCTTTGTGTTCTTCTTTTGCCTGGTGCTTCCAGTTCAAGCAGTCTTCATCCAGTATCACCAGTTTTTTTCTCGCTACACGTCCAAACTATCTGAGTCCCTATAACTTTATCTCCAAACTTCCCTCTGATATTCCTGCTTCTAATTCCTTGACAACCCAAGAAAAACCAGAGTATCTTTAACACTGCTTCCTCTCTTAATGTCTGACCTACTGCCACCAACCCACGGCTCCTGAGCTGCATGCGGCTCTTTCCCCAGTTTCATGCAGCTCTACACCAAATGAGCAGCTGAACTGGCTGCGGTTTTGTTCAAGTTGCCTTAGAGATGATCATTTATACAGAAACAAGACAAAGTAAGAGCTATTCTGGTGAAGTGTCAAAATATTGTTCAAAGATTTTGGCTTGTGCTTAACTTCAATTCAGTGTTTGTGAAGCATTCATCACTGCATGATGAGTAAGGATTTATTTATTTTTTTTAAATTCCTGGTTGGGAAATCATTGATAGCATTGATACAGGATCACCTTTTCCCCCCCAAATAATTCCTCTGTGTATTGGTAGGAGGTGATCTTATGGTTAAGACATACAAACCAAACAACATGTTCATCTCTTGTCCAACTGTGAATAAGCATTCTTCATTCAGTTGTGGGAGTGATGCGTGTCAAATGACCAGCAGATGTCAGTCATCCCAAATGAGCTGTTACAGAAGGTCTTGGGTGTTCAGGGTGTGAGTGAAGCAATTGGGTGAAAAGATTCCACACACTCACCGGCCTCAATGTCTCTATTGGTAACACCTGAATGCCAGCAGATAAAGAAGAACATCCAAATTTGTCCTTCAGATCAGTGCTCTTAAAATGCCTTGTGGCTTCTAAAACAATTATGACCTCTACAAGAAATTAAAGCTAAAGTGAGTTCTCCATTTGTTGAGTAACTTAACCGCAGTGTACGTGCCTGGCCAACAATTAATTCTACCACGGTAGAATTGTCTTAATATGTAACCCCGGTATAATATACACAGAAAACCAAATGTCCATGTTGTAAGTGCACACATACAGTTCATTTGTTGGGGCCATTTGTGTTGTGTTGAAAGCGAAGGCATGACTTGGGCGTAACCTTTCTCTTGCTTGGTGTCCTCTGGGATCGGCTCTAAGCTTGGCTCTCCAGTATGAGCAGCGGAAGATTAAATAAATGCCGTGTTATTTCTATGCACCAATGTCCCCTGTGAAAAAAAAAGAAGAAGAAAAAAAAACAGTTCAACCCTCCTGATCCCTGTCAAAATGTGCACAGTAACAACTGGGATAATCTCAGTGCTAATCGCAGCAGGTTGCTTTTGTTCCCTTTAATTGGATGGGCTCTTATGATCAGCATTAAAGGAGCTCAGCTTTGAATTTCTGCTGTATTTTACCTACGATCTCACAGGTTGGTGTGAGCTTGATGTCCATAATTAAGTTCCAGGCAAGCAAGCCTGTGGTTCAATCAGCCTTCCAGGAATCCTTCAGAGACGGTCTAATCCTTCTCAGAAACATTTGTACAATTAGATATTTGGCCCACATACACCGTGCTTCCTGCCCGCGGCACTGCCTCATCTTAGAGGTTTTGGAAATAATCTCCACAGCCGCTAACATGGCCTCGGAAACTGACTTAACAGTTCACAGAAACATACCATTTGATAGCAAGATGGGCACAACATTCACCTGATAACTGAATGTACAGCAAAAACATTTCCAATTGTGTGCTGTATTGGAGAGTGTGAGAAAGAGGTGAAGAAGAGGGTGCAGACAGGATGGAATCATTGGAGAAAAGTGTCAGGTGTGATGTGTGACAAAAGGGTGTCGGCATGGATGAAAGGGAAGGTGCACCCAACTGTGGTCAGGCCAGCAATGTTGGATACTTTGGAAACAGTGGCACTGAGGAAAAGACAGGAAACAGAACTGGAGGTAGCAGAGATGAAGATGCTGAGGTTCTCTCTGGGAGTGAGCAGGATGGATAGGATCAGGAAGCAGTATATCAGAGGAACAGCACATGTCAGGTGTTTAGGAGACAAAGTCAGAGAGGCTAGATGGAGATGGTTTGGACATGTACAGAGGAGAGAGAGGCAGTACATTGGTAGGAAGATGTTGAGGTTGGAACTGCCAGGCAGAAGGTGGAGAGGAAGGCCAGAGAGGAGATTTATGGAGGTAGTGAAGGAGGTCATGAATGAGGTTTGTTGGTTTGAGAGAAGAGGAAGCAGAGGACAGGGTGAGATGGAGGAGGATGATCTGTTTTGGCGACCCCTGAAGGGAGAAGCCGAAAAAAAAAAAAATATTGTCGTCATAAAAGAATCCATCATCATTCCATACCACCAGAAAGCACTCAATATTACTTCAACTCAAGCGGGATTAAAACAGCAATACATATTTCAGGAAAACAAAACTTTATTCATATATAGCACATTTCAGAATGTGTGCGTCACATCAAAGACCTGCGGTGAACACCAGGTTATGACTTACAAGTCCAGTAGAAACATATGAGATCTACAGTAGTATTCAAATATCAGCAGGATGTGTGTAGAACTCAATGGTCAGGGCTTCGGTGTGTCGGTTTCCTGCTTTTGCATCCTGGATTTGTGAGTTTGAATGTTCACTTCTGTCTCGATTAGAGCAGTGTGTCATTGGTGACGCATCCCATCCTTGCTACCTTAGAGGAGTCTGGTGGTCTTGGAATTATTACCAGGACACTACCAGGCCTGGCAGGTCACCGCCAGAGAGGGCTATGTCTAGAGATTACATGGATTCGGTCACATAATTTCTATAAACTACTACTGCGCATCACTCGCAACACGCAGTGTTGTGCGCACCGTTCCTCTTCCCACACACTCACTGTGAAGAAGCCGGTCAAATGCACAACTTCGAGTTGTTTGTAAACCTGATGTGCCTCTAACTTGACCAAACACCTTTATAACAGAATGATGGTTCCTTGGCGGACAAAACGAGTAATGTAGGTGTACTTGCATTTGAGTACTCAGCGATACCGAATACTTTACATTGGATCATTACACATAAAGTTACTTTGATTTATTATTTTTTTTCCATATAGATCATTATTTGAACAACATTCCTCAGTAGGTTTTTCTGATACATGGATGACAAGCTTCACTGCAGCATGTTGCGAGGTTTATGCACATTTGTTTCTTGTGGAAGGACAACCAAGGAACTATCAAGTAAAAGTACTTATTCCCTGACAGAGGGGTCTAATACATAGACAGAATTCTGGGGTCAGAAGCTACACCTGACTTATCCATAGCAATAGTCTGGTAGAGTGACAAAAACTATCGAAAAAAACAGTTATTGTCCTGTTCTGATTGGTTCTATGTGTTACATAGCCATCTGTTTCCTCTGCGATTGGGGAGCAGTGTCTCCGAAAACTGATCCAAACTGCCTTTGTGGTTTCTGATTCTTGCAGATTCTTTTCTAGTCTCCTGTGGATGGTCCTTATCTCATGCCTCCTTGTGACTTGTAGCATCCTATATACTGGATCTCTGTCTTCTTGCAACCGTTCTTTCAGAATCTCCAGTAGCATAAACAACTGTAGCACCATTGGTCGTGTATGTTCATGAAAAAGTACTGAATAATATTCTCGTCAAGTACAAACACAAACTTTACAAAATGTCATAAAATGACATTCACTCTGCCATAAAGTGATATCAGTGTTGTGGTACTGAGGTATCGGACCATGTCAATATCTATTTGGGTGCATCCCTAGTTTAGAGTGACGCGATTTGGTCAGAGCCATTAAATATATTAGAACTGACCAATAGCCCCACCTCGCCACTGTCATTCGCCCATTCCCTAAAATATATGTGTGTGTACGGTCTCATCTGGGAAGGGACAAGATCCGCACAATACTTCTTACTTTGGAAGGAATGTGTTCCCAAGTCATCTCCCTGAACGTTGAATATTGTATCGCAGGACAAGGTTGAACACAGGCTGTGTTTAGTATTGCTATAAATAAAGGGAGTGCGCCTGTCTTCCCTGAGATAAAGCTGTACAATTAAGACTGAGTGCTGGGTGCGAGATGAGTGCTTTAGATGGGGAATGCAGATGGCACGTGCCTCTCTCGCCTGAGTCCCCTCATGCTCTGTCCATCCTGTATCGTGTAGCGCTCAACCTCCATTCCCTGTCACTGGCCTCTAAACAGCCTCTTCCCATTCAGAGAAAGAGGCTTTTAATTGCATTTCCATGTAGGTGTTTTTGGAGGGTGTCATTCCCCAGGCAGAAGCAAGAGTGCTCTGAGACGAGCTGAACATGCTCACCAGGCAAGTCCGAGCCCACCAGGGGAAATGCGTTGGAGTGAAGAGGTGCTGGAAGTGCTCATCGCCCTGTCGGGATGAAAAAAAAAAAAAAAAAGCCATAACAGCAGAGATATAAATAAATGCATGGGGAGAGCGTTTTTCCTCATGGATGGAAAGCCTTTAACCTTTTGGTCCACTTAAGAGCAGAAATGCCTTAGTGACATTTCACTTGCATATTCCGTGCTCACCAGGAAGACAATTTGGAGGTAATCTGGCAAAGCCTTAATGGATTGCTGCAGCTTTTTGTGCAGCCACAATTAAATTACATATCTGTGGCTGAAGTGAACTGCTTTCGATGTCACCATAGAACACCTAAAAATGTAGAAGTCTTATTGTTATTATGTATGATGCATGCTGTTCTATAACCAGCAAAGTGTCCGCTTGATCTCAATAGGACGCTCCTGCAGCGATGTCACCATCTGTGATTTGTCATAACTATATCGTCCACTTCAGCGAGCACTTCGCCAGTCACTTTCGTATTTTCACACCCCAGATCTGTCATGGCATGGACTCCATCAGACCTCTGAATGCCTGCTGTTGTATCTGACACTGAGATGTTGGAGAGAAAATCCTTTAAGCTGTGAGGTTGGGGCTCAGGGCATTTGTCTAGCACATCCCTCACACTTCACTGGATTGAGATCTGGGCGAGTTCAGCACCTTGAAAATCTCAAACTACATTTTGTTGCCTTGTCTTCTACATGTAAGAAATGTGCTCACACCTGGCCGTCCTCATATTGTGCATGGCCCAGTGACCCTGTTGTGTTGCTTACATGCCCATCAGCAGCATTTGACACAGTTGGACTCAAAAAATATTGTTACTCGTCAGACTAATGGAAAGTTATTGACACTGTTCAGATTCAGGGAAAGAACCTGGTGAAGGCTGCCTCATTGTTTTTTGTTATCCCATTCCTCCTTAGTGCAGACTGAGCGTCTCACAGATGCTCAAGGTCATTGCTACATTCTTGCTTGCTATCTTCAGTGTTACTGTGCACCCCTTCCGTCCAGTGATTTAAGTGTATGCTTGCTGAAAATTCCTGAGTGAGTTTCAACTTCATACGGAGAACTTGTGTTCTCACTCTCTTCAATAAATATTCATCAAAGACAAGTCTCTCTTTACTGAAGTCAAGAAATTCTGAAGTCCCAAATGCACCATTGCATCCAATGAGAGGCATGGTTAAGGCAGCACTTAAGGAAAATTGCATAGCCACATAAGCTGCTGTATGTAACTAGTGATATACTTTGAAATCCAATGAAACCTATGCGTCAACATGCAACACAGATGAGTGACTTCAGCGATGGTCACCAAAGTCTCCTTGAAAATAGTCGATATCTGACACCTTGGGAGTGAAAGATTGTAGCAAGGGCATGCTATGAAGCTTTCAGCGAAACAAAACCATGAAACCAATTGAACCGGAGCCTGGACAAGAGTGAACAAATAGTAGGTGTTGCATTTGCACCCTGCCAAGGATCAGGATTTATGAAAGTCTACACTTCAGATGCTGACACAGCTATAGTCCTACAGAACTTGAAAGTCATTCATTGATTGTCAACAGAGCGTACACATGTTTTGTGAAGATATTTCTGGTCTGATGAATAAAATCTAGTGAGGAAGGCTTTCATTATGATGCTAAGAAACCTGTTTTAACAAGAGAAGATGCGATTCTGCAAAGCATTGTCACTGTCCGCTATCGAAATGAGGGCTACTGTTTATTTTATTTATCTGGAGACCTTTCAGCTTCCACAACAGTCAGCAAATAACACAGTTCTAACAGCAGGAGAGCTGGAAACATATTGTGGTGAAGTGCTGCTTTTGGATGACTTTAGACATAATATTCTTTTTGGTCAATTTCTTCTTTTTTTTGCTGATGTTTGGCCAACACCACCATGCTTTAACTGCTTTATTCGCCAACACAATGTTGTTAATTACCCACAATCCATCATTCATTCCTCTAGTCAACAGTCCAGCATGTGCTCACAATACTGTACAAACTGGGACCACAGTAAATCTCCCTCGCGGCAAATTTTATCAACCTCTGCAAGCTCAAATGAAAGGAAACAAAAATGTTTCCAGCAACCAACCATCAACTTGGATGAACTAGTGGCAGCCATTGAATGTTTGTTTGATCTCATTTTCAAAAATGCACTAACTTGTGTATTTAAGTGAGCCACTAACCCTTAAAAATGTACTTAAAGGGTTACACAGCAATATATTAATATTTGATAAGGTTCTTGACTCTCATTAATTATTTGGCAACAGTTCAAGTCGTGCGTTATGATGATCAGTCAATTGTCATTGGGAGGGTCTAAGAATAGCTTGCGATCAGCATCATCGTGTCTTACGCGGTGAGCAGCTGCTGATCAATATTTGAGTTGGCCTGAGCAGAAATGGTTAAAATATTACCCCGACAGGTTCCTGTCTTACTGAAGAAGATGAAGAGCCCCAGGCTGTACATCAATGTGACCGTTACAATCTACAGTGGGTCGTGGTGCGCTTTTGATTTTTTTCAATTCCTTTAAATCATTCTGTCATTCAAGGGTTTTTGTGCCATTCGGAGCAACAGAACACATGTAGACACAGGGCTTCATGTCGGGGTGTGTGTGGGTGTGAGATTAATAAAGAATGTGTTTCAGAGAATGATCAAACTGTGTGTGTGTCAGGACAGTGTAAACAAGGTGATAAAAGAGATGCATGGTAAAGGTGCAATTTTTAAGTTAAAAAAAACAAACAAACAAACATCAGCTACTAGTCCATGATCATCATCAAAATGAAATCTTCAAGAAAAGGTCTGTACTGTATTTTCTCTGGCCATAGTGAACATTCATCTTCATACCAAACCAAAACATTTCGGAATTTTCCTGTCACATTACATTTTAAATATAGATCCTATACAACCAAAATTATTTTCTCACCCATCCAAATGATCAGGTGTCCTAGTCACTAGGCCTCAGGTGTATAAAACCAAGCACCTGGCCTGCTGACTCTCAGGAGCTCAGTGTATTCCAGCGTGGAACTGTTATGCCACCTGTGCAACAAATCCAGTCGTGAAAATTCCTCACTCCTAAATATTCCACAGTCAACTGTCAGCTTTATTATAAGAAAATGGAAGAGTTTGGGAACAACTGCAGGTCAGTCACGAAGTGGTAGGCCATGTAAACTGACAGAGAGGGGTCAGCAGCTGCTGAGGTGCCTAGTGCAAAGTGGTCGGCCATTTTCTCTACAGTCAATTGCTGCAGTGCTCAAAGTACAGTCCGGAGAGAGCTTCATGGAATGGGTTTCCTTGGCTGAGCAACTGCATCCAAGTCACACATCACCAAGTATAATGCAAAGTGCTGGATTCAGTGGTGTAAAGCAGCCGTCACTGGAGTACAGAGCAGTGGAGGCGCCTTCTCTGGAGTGATGAATCACGCTTGTCCATCTGGCAATCTGATGGGTCCGGAGGTTGCCAGGAGAAGGGTACATTGCGGACTGCATTGTGCCAAGTGTGAAATTTGGTGGAGGAGGAATTATGGTGTGGGGTTGTTTTTCAGGAGTTGGGCTTGGCCTGGTGTGGATGAACTTGACTGGCCTGCACAGAATCCTGACCTGAACCCAATAGAACACCTTTGGAATGAATCAGAGCGGCGACTGAGAGCCAGGCCTTCTCCACCAACATCAGTGTGTCACCTCACCAATGTGTATTTGGAAGAATGGCCATCCTATTAACACACTCCTCAACCTTGTGGACAGCCTTCCCAGAAGAGCTGAAGCTTTAGTAACTGCATATTGAACCATATGGGTTAGGAATGGGATGGCACTTAAGTTCATATGGGAGTCAAGGCAGGTGACTTTATACTTTTGGTAATATAGTGTACATATATACATTGTCAAATAACTAGTGTTTAGGCCTGTTCAGGGTTGTGAGGAGAGCTGGAGCATCTCCCAGCAGTCCTTGGCTGAGAGGCAGGAATACACCCCGGACAGATCGCCAGTCCAACACAACTTTCATTTGCGCATTTCAGAGTGTCACTTTCGATCTCACTGGGCGACTGCACATTTCCCCAACTTCTCTGCCCTTTATACATAGTGATGTACATCAGGAAGTGCTGCAAAGTGGAAGTATTTGACTCAATTATGCGGAATAATGCGGAAAGTTGAAATCTCATTTTCACCACCAATTGAAATCTGTCAACTGGGGGTGAAAACATATAAATATTTTCTTCTTAGACCAACAGAAAGTCAACTGTTGAATTGCGTAATCTTAAATTATTGATCTTCTGTCTTTTCTCCTCTGCTTCAGGGAGTGTCATGTCATCAAGTGCTTCTAGCAGTGTATTGTGGAGGCAGACATGCATGTGGCGTCTAACAATAAAAAAGAAAAAAATCCATGTGTGCGTGTGGAGATGTGTTTTAACTGTGTAACAATGGATTAACCTGTGATTATTTTTGGGTTTTTTTTTGCTTTGTTTGGTTATCTGTGAAACTTGCCACCTCCAAGCTCCACATCTTTTTCACTCTCACAGCAAGAGTGATTCTTCACTGCTTGGAGTTGACAAGATCTGACTCGCCACCTCAGTATGTTAACCCTGTTACCCTCTTAATTTTTTTTATTTTTTCTTTGCCAAAGTGGTTAACAATAAAATAAATAAATAATGATGGTAGCTCCACGTGTGTTTGAGAAAACAAGTAATTAGAAGTAGCTAGGTGCCTTGTAGCTTAACGTCCTTGGTCAGAGAACGCGGTTGTCCAGGTGGCCACAATGACTCCACCATCAATGTTGAATTGTTTCCGTTTACCTGTCTTTTTGAGTGCATTGTAGTACCGTACAGCAAAGTCAGATCATTATCAGTGTCTCCTTTTGAAGCTTCTGACAGCCTTATTTTAATACTTTTTGGCCAGCAACATGTGGGTCAGAAGCTCCTTTGCTGGCAACTGTGTGGTCTCCAACATGTTGGTGTGTTCATGACAAGACACCAAGAGAGAGACATTCATGGAGATATAATGAACTCAATTTCAGACACATCATCTTCCTTGCCGACATGGTTTGTGCCCATGGCGGTACACATGGTGGTGATATCAAAAATGCAGCCAGCTACTAGCCCTCTGATTTTGGTGTCCACAGATTTGAGACCCAAGTTGGTGTGTTACTCGAAGTGATGGACTGTGCTGGAAGCCTCACATCTAGAGGAACTTGACCACTTTTTGGCTCAGCAGTGCAGGATCAGCCATACTTTCTTCCTCACTCCCTCCTAGTACTTTTCTTCTGCTTCAACCTAATACCACTATTGTGGTAGTAATCATGGTTCCATGTATCAAAGCAGGTCTTCCAGGTTCTGAAGCTGCAATGCCCAGACCCTAGCTCTAGAGCATCACACGCTGCGTATGTATCAGTGTATTGTTGCATTTAAACAGATTATAATCTGACACACACACCTTCAAATAGTTAAACTCTTATGTTGCACAATTTCTTTGATGCTGACACTATTATTTCTTGCATTTCCCTAAAAGCCTGATAGTTTTGCTCAGCGGACGGTTTCATCTTGGAACTCAATTTTTGCCCTGAACACTGACTTCAATGGGTTCTTTGAGTCCTGATTCACATATATGTTTTTCTTTTTTGGAAAGCAGACATGAATCACACCAACCCGTCCTCACTCCCATGACGTTATATATTGTCCTACATTGACAATAAAGGCAGCCGCCCATGTTGCATGTTGATGTTAAGCCGTTTTAATAGCCTAAGAAACATATTTTCCAGGCGAGGGTTGCTATTTATAACCCCTAAGTGACGGTGCCACCAGAGAGTCAAGGACGGCCGCACAACATGTTGCTACAGTACCATGCAGAACCATCCTATGGCTTACCTAACCCCGACCTCCGTCTGTCATTTACATGACGTGCTGCCCACGACATCATACTGAAGGCTGCCTTCAGCGCCAGCATAGGACGCAAAAGTCACCTTCCCAACAACAACGCCAGCATGGGAGGGAGGATTGGTTGGCCATTCTTAGTCTGCCTCAGACCACTTTGTCATGGAAGAACCTTCCTGGAGCACCTACTACACAACTCTCAGGATCCCAGAAGAACACAAACCTACCCACCACAAGGAAGGAGTTTCTTTGTCTGCTTCATGCAAAAGTTGAGAGCTAAACCCCAGATGTTGATCCATTGATTTGTGTCCAGATCCTGACTTTATTTTGTAGATGTCAGCCACAAACTTTGTGTTGTATACACATATTTTCATATTTCACATACGACTTTATGTATTTCATGTATGAATATGGGTGATATATATTAATATGATGTATTAATGACAGATATCTGTATTGTGGCAACTTGCTTTATCATTATCTATGGTTTGTCATTGCATTTAATGCAATAATGACACAATGATTTTTATGAAGTAATAAACTGATGTTAACAATAGAGTTAGTGGGTTTATCAAAGTCTAAATTTCAGACTGTCTACGGCAGATAGATCACTAATTAACATGAAAAGTTTCTCTCTCATCTGCGCTCTATTCAAACGCTCTCAATGACAGTAAATTGCCATAATGTACCTCTGCCTTCAGCTGCCATACTGTTGAGTCTGATGTGATGGTGAAATAGAAGTATTTTCTTCATAACCATGACCTGATGGTGAAATAAAACCTTTTAAAAACTTAAACTTAGCATAGTTCTGAAGTATACAGAAAGTCCTCTCTTCTGATTCAAGGATATGTGTCTCTCTTTGCTCTTCGATAAATACTGAAGGTAGCGTGTGTTTTTACGGAAAAAAAGGTTAAGAAAAACCACATTACTCCAATAACTTACTTTTTCGAACATGAATTCAATCCTATTTTATTTAAAAAAAAATCTCATGCTTCTGTTCAATAGTTTTTCAATAGCAATTTTTTTTTATTTATATAATTTAACAAGACAGACCATTACTGGTTTTCAGGCTGCAAGACTACCTACTGTGCCTCAGTGAAGCCAAAGTTTTCATTGTGTGTATACTATTATTTTTGGAAAATATTCATTTCCACTGGAGCATTAATTTTTCACCAAGATCTTGTGTTGATGATGGTAGTGTCCAACCACAGCTAAAGATACTCTTTGGAGTGACGGTCTCTTTCTTCACTCCTTGGAATTAAAACAAAAAAAAAAAAAAAATGGACAGATGAAGCAACATAGTGATTCTGAGCCAGCTGACCTCATTCTTTGGATACCAACTACAACAACCCCAAACAGTGGTTTTGACCAGCTAGTGTGCCTCATGACCCAAATTGCAAACAAGCATAAAAAGCCAGGAGACCAATCACTCTGTTCTATTCACGGTTGCTCGTAACCAAAGACACTGCTTGTAAATCCAAAAGGAAATAACTCCTGGTTGCACTTCTTTACTTAGATGCTCATAAAATGAAACACATTCATCGAACCTAGAATTTATTGCAACTTGATTGTCCCATAGTTTCCCCCTAAACTACTCAGAGAACGTTGTTCACATTGTGTGGATTCAACACATCATTTTTAATCCAGGAGCACCACCAACGGAGCTCTGAAAATGAGACTGTTACAGCCTAATCCCAACCTTACTCCGTTACACCTCATCAGCCCATCACTACAATTATAGTTTTAGTATTTTTAGTTTTCATTTTATTGCAAGGATTTGTCAGAATGTTTTAAATGTGGATGGCTCCACTTCTCTTCTTCAGCATACTGTCTCCTAAACAGCGAGAAACCCATGAAATAGTGGTCTTGAAAGCCATTTGTTTGTTTTCGTTTGCCTTCAACAAACAACTTGTTTGTTCTTGACATGTTCAGTCACTCGCCATTTAATTTGTCAGAATGTTGTTTAATTGAACGCTTCATAATTCATGAGCAGATTAGCCGACCTCGGCTGCTCACGAGGATGTGCACTGAGACTCACAGCCTTGAAATATTCAAATATTATGCCTCCACTGGGCGCATGAACGCCGAAACGCCGTGCCAAACTCATCTACCCTTCCGTCTAAATCAGCGTCACAAGAGTGACAGAGTGCTTTTGTGATGAAGTTTTCATTTATACATGTAGGCCACGACATTCATGTGGATTGTTGAAGTTCATTCATTTGCTTTCCACAAAAACTCATATTGTACAATGATAAGCCAGATGTACGCGAGACTGAGTCACGGATTGTAATGAAGGCTGATCCTTCCAACAAGCTTCGACATCTCTCAGTCACCAATTCATCCATTAAATGAGATGACCAGCTGAAGTTGCACCAGGATCAATGTCCTGTCGATTTGTTCTCTGCAGATAAGATCCAAGCCTGCCATCAAGTTGCCTCATTCAAAACAAGTGTTCAGGACAAGCACAATCATTTTCTGCCTTCCGTGGGGAGGGAATTCAATTCCTACTGGCTGCCCTCCAAAATAATGTGGTAGATCAGCTGCGTATTTCGGGAATTAATCATGATTTAAATGAAGCAATCCTGAGTGCATTCGCGGCAGTTCGACAGACTGCAGAGTTGGAATTGTTATTCCTCCCTTAATTGTCAGCTCCTGAAATGTCCCCATGGTTTAAGATTCCAGAGGCAGAATGAGCTGCAAAAGGCATGATGTGAGTCTGTACTGACAGAGAATTAAAATAATAATAGTGTTATATAGTATAATATAGTTATTAGGCCACGTTTGAAAACATATACTATTATTTACCGCAACAAATCAACACTGTTCCTTCTGGTCTGGAGAGATCTGATATTCGTGCCAGATGGGAGTGGTTCAAAGAGTGTGGGGTGAGAGAGTCCATTGTGATGTGTCCTGACCTCTGTTGAGTCTTGGAAGAGTCCAGGTCCTGGATTCAGGGCAGAGGGCCACAGATGATGGGCTCTGCCGTCCTCAAAGTGCTGTCCTCTTTGGTCGGAGCTCCAAACACGTGGCTTCTTGATGACACCATGTTTCTTCAAGAAGTACATCCGTGAATGGGCTTTTCCTGAGAATGGACCTGATGCTCTGGTCCCACTTCAGATAGTGGGAGACGGTAATTTGTGGGTGCCCATAGTGGACACTGAGCAACTAAGGACTGTGAGAGGTGGAAGATCTGGGAGGTGACTCCTGAAGTCCACAGTCATTTGCCATAGTCTCGAGCTTGCTCCGTTCCACATTGTTCTTACAGGTAATGCTAAACTATCACTACCACCATGACCAACTGCAGCTAGGCCACTTGCTTTTGATGACATATTATCCTGAATGAGGCCAATGATGGTGAAGTCCTCAGAAAAGCTTTATAGAGGGATCAGAGGGAACTGTTGTTGGGGATGGTTCTCATGTCGCGGGGATGAGAGGATTGCTCTCATAGGAACTGACCATGCTCCAGAGTTGGAGCCACAAAAGTTCCTAGAACCTTTAGATTTGGTTTGTGGTCCATTTAAACAGTCTCACACAATTAGAGCGAGACTCATGCAAAAGAGGCTTCTCACACGCATTATATATTTCAGAAAATAGCCGCTGTGCCCCCAAATTGGTGCCAGAACTAAAAAGGTTCCTATCCAAATTCCTTTGTCTTCACTCACCTCTCTGTGTTGAAATTTAAATAAGGTGATTTAGACAGCAGATAGCCGTAGAGAACTTTCTTGGCACTGCAACAAAAGGAATATTAGCTGACCACGTCTTGAAGCCATCTCTTCACAATGTCATGAATGCTTTAGAAGATTGTGGATCCAGATACCAAAACAGAACGCCGCCAAAATGTAATCATCAGTTCCCACAATGAAGAGTCCTGAAAATGTAATTGCCGTCCTTTCTTTTCTTTTAGATTTATGTTTTTGGACAGACAGACACAGCCTCCTTGGCAGAGGTGAAAATGACTTGTCAAAGTATGCTAATGGTGTGTTTACCATCTACAGGCCAACAATGGGCTGTTCACCTCGAACAAAAGTAAGTAATTTAGGTGACAAATGGTTCACTTCCAGCGGCTGGTTCCATTAGTGGAACAGGTGACATGCTACTTCAGAATAATAAACAGTTTCATGATATTTGCACACAACTTGATGAGTCAGCTCTACTGTGACTCTCTCCTATCTGGCCCATGTAAAGTTAGAATGAGATGTATTATATGTGTAAATGAAGTGAGGTCGGTAATGTAATATACTATATGTCATGCCATATCATGGATACATTCATTTTCATTTAGTTATTTATGCTTACTGCATAGCATACGTGTTCTGAATTTAGTCTGACGTGAGCATTTCAGAAGGAAGGCTTGAGTGGGTTGTCATGTATGTATTTGTGGATGTATTCGGTGTGTAATAATAATAATAATAGTAATAACTGTTAAAGGTTACGTGACTGAGTCTGTTTGTTGGTTGGTTTGTATACAAAATAACTCAACCAAAAACAAAACGGAGAAACCTGTTTAAACAGAACTTCCAGGTGTGGTTGGAAGTGGGCTGAGATTTTCCATCCTCCATTTCCATTTTGGACAGATTTCTATTTATTCCTATTGCACTGTTGCACTGACAGTCATGTGACTGCTGTTTTTTTTTGTTTGTTTGTTTTACAGTTGCAAGAAATAGTATGTGATCTGGAATTACTTGGATCTATTTGTGCATGTCACAGGTCACAACAATAGACACACAGCATCGTCTGGTTGAACTGAACCCATACAAGAATGACATGTTCCCATGTTGTTTTTTTTTGGAAAGTAACATCTAAACATTCACATTGCAGAGTTCAAAATGCATGTGAACTAGGGCTGTTCCGATCAGGATCTTTGCTGCCGATCACCGATACTGATCAACCAGAGTGCCAATCACAATCACACGGAATGACAATAAATTTGTAATCAAAATGATGAGACCTTCTGTGCACATCATGTGAAAAAAAATAACTTTAATTCAGACACGTTTTTATATACCTGTTCAAGTTGACAAAAAAAAAAAAAAACCTTGCTGAATGCAGCAATTATTCTGTTAAAAGGACAGCTGAAAAACAGCTGTCAAGCTTCACCAGCTCGACGTGCCTGACTCCCTCTGCAGATGGATTACAGACTTCCTGACCAGCCGGAGTCAGCGAGTGCTGCTGGGGACAACTGTCTTCGACACTCGGACGCTCAACATCGGGTCTCCTCAGGGCTGTGTTCTCTCTGCAGGGCTCTTCTCCCCTCACAGGTCCTCCCTCCCCAGTCATGTTGGCTGGTTCGCCCATTCCCATTGTGGACTCCTTCTGCTTCACCGAGGCCCCCCAATGGAAGCTGACCATCAGGTCCTGGGCATAAACGACACCAAGGAAAAGGCTGGTCATCTTATTAACTATTTCTTATCATTCTGAATGCCACCCTCGTAACAGCAGGTGTTGCTAAGCTGTAGCTGTGCTAACAGCCTGCTGCGGAGGAAACAGCGGTCTCAGTTTCATGAGCCCAGAAAACTCTCCGTGCTCCATCAAGAGCTGGTGCTTTAAATGGTGTTTTTAATTTTAATGCCGCTGCGTGCACAGCATTTTCTTGTGAATGTGCTGGAGGATGAAAACTTTATATGACAGATTGAAAGAACCTCCACATCAAACATGCTGCTGCTGAGTGAGCAGCAAGTCGGGGGAGTGGGCGTATCACAACCAGCGGGGCTTTGTACGCCTGTCACACGTGATCGGTTGATCCTGTGGTCCTGTTGCATCATCCATCCTCTGTTGAGCTTCAGCTGGACGAAAATGCATTGATATAATTTGGTATTTTTCCAGCAATGCCCGCAGTCTGTCGGACTACAAAGAAAAAGACCATGCCCCCTCTACCATCTGTTACAGTTGGGATGAAGTTTCGAGGTTGGGGTACTCCGGTACCATGGTGTGTCCCCTTCATCTTAATAGGTTCACAGAATATTTTGATGTACAGCTGAACATCCAGGTCCTTCTTTAGGAACTTCCAAACAATGCAAACGTGAAGTCTCTGTGGTGAACCCTGCACAAACTTCATTGGTGTTGTGGTTTTGCTCATTTTAGATCCACCAGATGTGAAGCTAAACGTTGACGATAGCGTCATGATGAACGTGGTCTAGGCTTACGCACACCAGGAGCGGAAAGGGGAATTCTGGAACAAACCTGATGATGTAATGGAGAGCAATGCCCTGAAGGTTAGAACAATGACATGAGCAGACTTCAATGGCCATGTTGGTAACAGAGCAGACGTAGAAGTGATGGGAAGGTTTTGTTTAAAGGAGAGAAATCCCGAGGGACATATGAACACATATTTCTAGAAGAGAGAGACACACAGCATACAAGTGTGGAGGGAGAAGTTCACAGGGAGATTACATCGTGTGCAGATGGGTGAAACACAAAGAGATGTTGATGCCAGGTGCGAGTGTTGCCAGGCAGCATTGGCATGAAAACTTCTTCTTTCCTGAGGGTTAAGGCAGAAAAGCTGGGGTTCATTGCAACGGTCAACATAACGGCATTTAAACAAGCCCTGTGCGCAAAAATTGTGGCTGATGTAGTTTGTAGCATAATATCCGGACTATAGAGCTCACCAGAATATTAGCCGCCCCCATTAAATTTAAGAAGAAAAATAAATCTTGTTCATACATAAGCAGCGGATGCTGTCTGTGCCATTGAGAGGTCAGTGGTGCACGAAACGCTTTTGAAAACTAGTGTTGGAAGAGTGAATGTAGTGCAGACCTGGGCAAAGTGCGGGCCGGGGGCCAAACGCGGCCCTTTGAAAGTATTTATGTGGCCCTCCTGGAGTCAGAGTATATATAACTATAAAACTTACATTGTTGTTGTCGCTGATATATTTTCTGTGTGCATTGTTTTTTTTTATTATGATGCAACTGAAACATATCTTTCTTGTTTGATTATTTTTGCTGAATGCGTGGACCTGTGCAGTTTGGCCGTGACGGTAAATAAACCAAAGTAATGCTCCGTTCGCGACTCGTCTCATCCGTGTCTGAGCTTGGGACATGAAACCCACTCCAGGCCTGGAGGTGTGGAGACCGAGCACCTCCCCTGTGACACGACCATGGTCCAGTGCGGGAACAGAAAAGGTTTACCACTAGTTTTGAAAACAGGGTACAGCATGGAGACTGACGCATGAAACACATTTTCTGAATCTGAATCATTAACTCCTCACGTTTTATTTGAATTAAAGCCCTCAAAATACGCTGTTTGTGTGCCTGAAGTTCCGACACCACAGCCGGTCTCAGCAGCCTTTTCTTGATTCCAGACCTCCAGGAGATCTTCTCTGTTGCCAGAGCTGTGGATACGGTGGCGAAAACAGTGCATTTTCAGTGCTTTAAGGTTAAATAAAAAGCCTCTGATTTCATTGATTTCATGGCCTATGATTTCATCTGATTTCAGTCTGAAAAATCCATATATTAATCGCGCTGTTGTATAAGGGTTCAGACCGCGAGAAAAAAGTAGCGACTCAAGATTGGTATCAAAAAAGACTTCAAGGAGACGGGGAGGTTGTAGCTAGCTAGCATAACAGAGAGCAAGAGAGTAAAATTCACTGATCACAGATTCAATAGAGGAATATCTGCTCTCTGATGAAGATGTTTAGTCATGCAGCTTGACAGTAAGTGATGCTCGGTCTGCTGGGTAATAATACAGAAGTAGGTCATACCAGAGCTGATGCACTGTTTCACTGGTTCTGTGGACATGCCGAGGCAGTATCAAAACAAAACATTGCTCTATAGAAAGTTAAAAAAACACACTATTTTCAGGCTAGAGTAAAGTAAAAACTGCCACCTAAAGGCTTTGGACATGGAGATTCTGCTCTTGTGCCATTTCACCTTGGCGTATATTGTACTCCGTGTAACCCAAGGTATTTATGGTGCCACATTTTGAGCATTTGTCTGTGATTCACTTTAAGATGTCAAGATATAAGACATTAAAGGTTTTATTTATGAGTTAGTACGTGAAGAGCAGACAGTGTTTCAAGTGCCTGTCCAAGTCAAAATCAGTTCTGACATTGGTGTATGAAAGGAATATTCAAGGTATAAGTACATTGTCTCCAAAACGGCAGAAGGCACATGTTCTTGAGGGGACATTCAAACAACAGCAGATATTTCATGAACGTGTTCCATCACAGGAAAGAAACTCAGAAGCAATGCTGCTTTTAAATGTGTGACAGACACGTTTTTAATAATGTAACACTTTGTGAAGTGTTTTGTTTGTGGCTTTTCTCTGTCAGTTCCGGCTCAGAAGGTACTTCCTTCATTAACACCAGACTACAGAAAGTCTGCTCTTTGATTTAAAGCATGTTATTTTTATTTCATTTATTTTTTTGCGATTTCCTTTCTGGATTCACAAGAAAACAAAACAAACAAACAACAAAAAACTTCAGGCACAGACCGATACACAACACACCAAACACAGTCCTGAACCACACCAGCTCTTTGTTATGAAAATAATTGCTCTCTTCACTACTCAGTATTTTCTTTCTTTTTCCAAATGACAGATTGACTGTGAAGCACAAACCGTCTCCAACCTTCAAGTTCAGAGGAAAGTCATGTTGCTCTGAGACCAAGATCTTGTTCAAATTGCTTTAACAATCTGTGGCGGAGTGGCAGAGGTGGTGCAACCTCTGTGACCTCACTTGCGCTTATCTTAACGTTATGAAACAATATTAAAATAATTGCTGAAATGCTTTCTAGTATTAATTACTAAAACACAGAGGTGAAATTCTGCAAACATTGATTTTAATTGATTTTCACGCTTCGTTCACAAGCACACATTTCCCTTCCATAATATATACCACAATAAATACTCAACGTTATTATGATCGATTTCAAATTAATTGCCATTATTTTCATTAACTGGTGCAATAAGGAGGTCGCAAGAGATCAAATCAGTAAAGTGAAAATATACATCTGTTCCACTTGAGACAATAAAGATGGATTTTAATAGTACACTGGTTATAAATATCTCACCCTGCCTCATAAAATTATAAGAAGAAAATTATGCAGTTTCCACGATTCTTTGTATATTTTAAAAGTCTGAGCATATACTACTGTTGAAGTAAAGGTGTACATTATAGATAAATACATTGATAATGGCCAATTTATTTTTATTATAATACATATTTATTGATCAATTTATTTATGTTAAAGGGGGTGTAAATAGGAATGCAGTGCTCAATACTCCCAAAAGTTCCGCAGCCTGTTTATTATAAAGCTACTTCATATTTATTCAACAGCTGGGATGGAAAATGTTCTTCAGGGATGTCCAGAAAGAGGTTAAAAGTGTCAGCTACAACGTACCAAAGAGCTCCTGGTGCTTTGCAGTTCACTTCACGAGCAGGATAGAAGGGAAAGCAAATTAAATATTTGTACCCTTTTTTTCTTCTTCTTATTTTCCCAAAGATTCAGATGTGGTTTTCCGGGGAGATGAATATTTCACACAGAAGGGCTTGGAGAGAGCACATCTGAGAGTCAGTGCATGTTGTCCCCCTTACAATGGTTTTGTTGGGCTCACAGCACTTTGGCTGCAGAGTGGAAGAGGAAGCGGCAGGGAGAGAATGGCCTCCGTCCAGCTGAGATAATGGAATTGGTGTGTTCTCCCTCAGCTCTGCTGCTGGCTGGAGTTAATTCTGTTAATAGCGAGGAACTTCTCCTCTCTGAGCCTTTTCTCCAGCCTGGGCAGTAATCAGAGAGCACACAAGGTGGCTTTTATAAGATGGCTGATGGATGAATAATGGATTAACTAGAAAGTGGCACATACTGCTTACAATTGTTCTAAAAGCCGCTAATGTGCAATCATAAAAAGACTTGGCTCTCCATATTTCATTTAATTAAAAGGGCCATTCATGCTAGGCCGCCGACGTGCCGCCACCTCCTGCGCCACAGGCAGATTCATCACGCACCACCCTTTGACAACTGTACTGTAGAATATTTGTGTGGAGCAATATCAAACGCGATGTCTCCCCTGGGTTCAAAGATGGCAACAGCAGCAGTTGCCGTGCTTGTAAAAAAAAAAAAAAAAAGGCGCTACCTTTTGAAGGAATGCATTCACACCTGTACACACTCCCAAGACTCCCCTCCTTTAAATGAACTACCCACTAAGGGCGACAATGTTCACCGTGCGTTTGACTGCCTTGACTGATGTCAATAATTTTCCCTGAAAACAACAACTGTCTTCCGTAAACAATGTAAACATGCTTGATAATATTGACATCAGAGTGATTCAATCATTGAAACATTTTGTTCGCTTTTTTCCAAAAATGAAACTGCCATTCTTTCAAATTCCAACATATGCCACGGTGTTCTATGAGTATTAGTTTACTGTACTGTTAGCTAGAACAAACCACAAGGAATAGTACACACAAAAAAGGAAGTGTTGTATATAATAAGATATGAAGGCCCCTTTACCGAAAAGGCTCTAGAGCTATCCATAAATATGCAGCATGGAATGATCATATATTGTCTACAGAGTTGGTTCTATTGAATTAGAACACTAAATAAGTGAAAACTGAAATTCATATTCAGCGCAGTGTTACGAGAACCGAGAACAAAGCGAGAACCAAAACTGCGCCTCAATGACGTCACCAGAAGGAGCTCCATTGAAGTGATGGGTAGATGAGGTATCAAGAAACAGTATTGCAAGGTTGATGAAACGGTGTCCTACTTTTTAGAGGCCACTAGATGGCGCTCTCGGTTTGGAAGGATGTGTGGTTTCATTGAATTAGTTGTTTGAGTCTAAACATTTGACAGCAGCCAGTGCCGTCTGGTGGCCTCTAAGAACACGAACACTGTTTCGTGAAACCTCATCATTCCTTCAATACTGTGTGATGAAACCTCATCTATTCATCACTAAGTCCAGGTAAAAAAGCTCCTCAGCTTCAGTATCAGAGAAGAGATGCCGAACTACTGGATGTGCACTCTGAGGCTGTTCTTCAGAAAAGATGCAGAGCATCAAAAGAAAAATGGGTGAAGAAACTTAATAAAAGAAGAAAGGGCAATTGCAACCTCTGATGTGGTTTGTAGTGGGCAGGAACCTTTTCGACTGAATGTTTGCTTCAAACAGGTTCTGAAACTGACTACAATACCCATGGTTTTCAAACGTAAACAGACAAGGACATATCAAAGGAGCACAGAGAAACAGGCGAGACTAAACCCGTCTGGAAAATAGTAAGTCCTTTTGTTTACTCATTTGCATTATATATTTTGTACTATTGACCCTTCAGTACAACACCCAGCTCATCTTCCTCTTTATTTTTATATGACCATTCATTGTTATGGAGCCGACCGATGGCCACCACAAAGCTTTTTTAGCTTTAAGGTGTTTCCATTATTTTGTCCAAACCCCTGTATGCTTGTTTATAGTTAGGTCCATCGGTAAGGTCACAAGATGGCGCTGGTGTTGGCACCCAAGTGTGATGTCCAAGCATTGCACTTGTCTGTTATCAGAGAAAATTATGAAAGTGAATTGTTACAGAATAGTTTGTAGACCCAGAATAAAACACTGCATTTTACTTGAAAAAACAACCCATTTTAGGTTGTTTTGGATGGTACTTAACCCAACATCATGGCACAAAGGCACCTGAACTGCACTGGTGTTAAATTTACCGGGAAGAATGACAGTTTGAATAGTCGACCAACATGTGAGTGTACCTCAAACAAGAGTTGCAACTCGTTGCATCAAAATGTATTCAATTGTGTTCCAAGATTATCCATCCATCCATCTGTTTTTCACTCAGCGTCACAATGACACAAACACATCAAGCGGGAGGATTGAACCGGCAACCTCTCAGAGACAACTCTACCTTGATATTTTGCTCAAGAAAGAATCTACAGAAGAATCTGCAATAATAAACAAGTTGATTCTTATTCAGTTTTTTATGTGCATAGTGAATCTTTTACATGACAACTAATAAACATCTCAGAACATATATCAAATAAATACAGAAATAAAATGTCTGCAAATGTTTTTTTTTTTTTTGAAAAAATACCCACACACACTCTTCACACTAAAATTCAGGTGTCAAGTGAAGTGAAGTGAAGCATCAGATCTGGTTGAGAGGGAGGCTTGATGCCACCGCTCCCAGAACATTAGTTTGAAACGTAACCCAGAATTTGTGTCATACAGTCACCAAAACAGCCCAAGATTTTTGGTTAAATATGAGCCCTATAACCTGGAAATTGAATCACTTACTTGAAGCATAACCCATAATTTTAACCCCACACAAATATCCCAGAAATTGGGTGGAAGGTTTACACAACATTTTGTGTTTTTTTATTTGTATTCAATTGTGTACTGTGTCTTCCATATTTTTTGGCGATGTGTTATTTTCCACAACACTTCAAAACAGTGTGATTCTAGTGGATATTTTTTAACATAATATAATAAATCATTCAAGCATGGATTATTCTTAATATTTATTATAAAAAAAGACTAGCATGTCAGGATAAGCGTGTTCCCTGCATGTGCACTCTATACATGAGTGACCCTGCTTTCAACTCAGTTGATGCAGCTATCCAGCAAACCCCACATTCTTTTGTGCAGGGTGTAAATGTGAGACAGTGCTTCTCATAAATAACATGTCGACATCAAATGCCAGCTCGGTAGTTGAACCCTGCACTTCTTATAGCTGTCAAACCACTTTTTTTTCTCCCCTTCCCATGAACTAGATCGAGCAACTCTAAATGCATCTCATTGTTGGAGGCGTAGGTACGACGTTGAATTCTGCCTGATTTGTAAACACCACAGAAGCAGTCTGCCATAATCTTCACCTCCAGTTAATGGCTGCAGACAAAACTGCAGATCGCCAGAGACTCTTATCGCCGACTCCTTGAATACGGAGGAGATTTGCCCCACATCTGATATAATTTTCAACTCTGAGTAATCTTTGCAACAAAACAATTTGTTTGCCCTATTGTTGGATTTGTCCCCCTTTTTTTCCCGGCGCGGATCTGAAGGAGACGGATGTGCATTCGCAGTAATTACAGCAATTATTACTCAGCGATGATATAACAAGCTCTCAAACAATTAGGCCTGCCTTCTCCCACGCAGTCGCTTCACAAGTGTTCCACTGCACAAATAAACGTTTGCCGTTTAAACCAACCCGTAAGGAAAAAGCACGAGCATGTCGTTCATTGCTTCTCATTTCGACAGAGAAACTGAACAATTGCGACGCCAGGGAGCCCAGTTGCATCCTGCTGAGCACAAGATGTTGGGATGGTGACACTGTCTATTATGCCAAATGCACCAGACTGCTGACTAGAGGAGTGCGGATACCTTACATACACAAAAAAAATATCCAGCCCCGGGGGCAGAGAGGCAGCCGCTGTTCAGATTCTGTCCGACTCCGCTGATTCCACTGTCTGTTGAGACACGGTTCAATAAAACGCGCATTTTTTATTCCTAATTTAACAAGGCATCTTTACCGAAATACTTCTTTTGGCCAAGGCTGCTGGGGGAAGTTATAGACTTGCACAGTGGCAGCTGGGAGCAACAAATACAAACATTAAGGCCATGTCTTGTTGGCCTCAGAGCAAATCTGCGACTGCACTTTCTCCCTGCCTTGTTTAATGCTCTGCTCAGGGGCGATTCAGCAGCAGTAGAGGGTAGATCGCACCTCCATCAGACCCCTGAGCTGACTCGCCCCTGCTGAAACGGCACTATTTCTTCACATCTCCTTCAAGCTGGGATTTTAAAATTGAAGAAAAAAAAAGCCCTTGATTTGCTTGAATTGCTCTCGACTTAATGTACAAACTGATGCTGAGGGAAACGGGATTTCTCTACAGTCAAATTTGGATTCCAATCAAAAGGGCAGTTAGTCGATCTCTCGCTCTCCAGCCTACATTTCCTGAGCCACATGGCAGGGACTGCGGATGGCCTGTGGGGGTGTGAAAAGTGAGCACAATGGACAAAGGCATGTGTGGCAACTCACATCCATTTCTTCTCCCCCTTGCAGCTATTATTGTATGAAAGTGCTGTCGACAGCTTTTGCACTGCACCATGAGTTCTGGAAACAATGGAGGAGAAACCTGCCGTTTTGCATGGAAGTAATGATCCCTGAGAAACACAGGACCATCCATATCGGCACGGCAGCTCAATGACACTTTATCTTCAGTCAATGAGGCCCAGAACAATAGTGACCACTGGTCAATGAGACCATAAGAATGGCCCAATCAACCACTTGAGAAATGGAATGCATTGTTACCAAACACTAGTTTGTATTGAGAATTCATATGTGGAAAACAATATAAAAAGTAAACAGATTAACTTCCTACAAAACAAAAATAGGAATTTAGGAATGCATGGTGCCGATCTGACGTGTACTTTGTGTGACTCCAAAGCCCAGTTTATGCCTCAGGAGCAGCTCTGCAGCCTCCCAAAGTTGCCTCCATTTACTCGCAACAGAAACCTCACAAACCAAGGGGATTCCAGGTCAATCTCGGGTATCCGTGGAGCTGTGAAAGTGTCCTTGAGCAAGACACAGAACGCTTTAAATAGGCAGAATTCACAGGCAGAAAATGCCGTCTAGGTTGTTCATGAAAATGAATTGTATAACAAATCTTAACTGGATTAACTCTGGCTCAGCAAAATTGTCAATATTTCTCTGCAAATAATGACTTAAACAGCAAGATGTAACACATTATTAATTTACAGGCCTGTTCCCAGAGAAGAAAAAAAAAAAAGGTTCAGGCTTGTTCTTAATGAGGACACGCTGATATATTCTCCCCCCCAATAAAGGCGATCTGGAGCGCTACTGAATTAGCAGAATGACTTCATTAAAATCGTAATTTATGTACCTCCTCTCGTAACACCATAAAACGGAGACAAGATCATTTTAGTCAGTTCTTTCATACCTGCACGAAAAGCAATTATTAAAAAAAAAGGGTCTTATGTTCCACTTCTATCATGTGAAGCCAAACTTTGTGGATTTTCAGGATACAGCTGCGCTGGATCTTTGAACCCTCAGGGATCAACACAGCCTCAATCATCCTGCTTTTTCCCCCTTTTTTTCTAAGTGTATATTCCAGCCCCAGATTGTGAAGGATTAAAAGATTTACCACGTGTCCTTCTTTCAGCATTCAAGGCACATGTCTCGTGTTGGAAATAATCTCTGGATTCTGTTAATGACGCAGATGATTTATTTCTGCATGATATCAGCTACATGTTTCAAATGAAATATGTTGAAAAGTTTTAGATACTTACATATTTTCCATTACTCAGAGATGTTGCTTTGTATGCTTTATATGCTTGAATGTTAGTTTGCACCCTTGTTTCTTCTGGATAATTCAATAATATTCTCTTGCAAGTCAGTATCAAGGTTAAAAACTAATGGAATCACAGAGTGGATGTGCAGGTGGCAATGTCTGACTGTGATGAAAGGCTGGAAAGCTCTCAATAAATTAGATGTGATCAGAATGCATTTGGAGAGGGCCACCTTCGTCTTCTGGGCAAATCACACCTCAAAACTCGGGTATATCGCAGTGAGTTTGGAGCTTTTAGAAAAGAGATAAGTCACAGTCAACGAAACTGATGTGGTAAAACTGTCATGTTTCTTCCTGAAATGCCCCCTGCTAGAAAGAATGCAAATAATGCTCTGTCCTTCGCTGCAAGAACATGAAAGGGAGTATCAGTGTCATGGCTTGTGAGGGAGCTTGAACCCAGTCGCGGAATTGGTGCAGGTTT
The DNA here is from genome assembly GCF_027744825.2 of Synchiropus splendidus. Classification (NCBI taxonomy): domain Eukaryota; kingdom Metazoa; phylum Chordata; class Actinopteri; order Syngnathiformes; family Callionymidae; genus Synchiropus; species Synchiropus splendidus. The sequence continues at coordinate 4,252,619 of NC_071350.1, forward strand.
ACAGATGACTCGCTGAACCAAGGGTGTCAACACCAAAACACGGAGTGAGGAAACACGAGCAGGGCCAGGGAAGAACCTGAAACAGAGAACAGGCGAATAGGATTAAGCCTGAGAAAAGAGGACAATGAAAAACACACTCAGAGGTTGCTCACAAGGTCCAAATAACAAAAAGCGCTCAGTGGTGGATCTATTCACACGTACACACGAGGAATAACTATAACATGGAGAAAACAGAAAAGGTACGTTTTCACAAAAACACTAACACGCGAACTAGCAGTAAGAAAACGGAGGAACGAGTGTAACTAAGGAGGCAGCTGAGAAAAACATCAGGCACGCACATAATTTAGATTAAAGGACCACGAGAGAAACACGAGTCGAAGGGGTTTACCGTGAGGATGCGAAGCAACCATCTGGTGACACGAGCTGGCACAGAGGTGTTGAAGTCCATGAGAGCTTGATTAGCTAATGAATCCCAGCCTTGTCGCCTGGAAAGCTGGGGAAAAACAAAGAAACGGCAACACAGAACCGAACAGGCAATAACAAAATAGAAGCACAAGAGAGAGACGGTACATAACAATCTGCCGTACAAAAACAAAACTAAAAAGCAACACAATCTGATGAAGAAAAACACAAAAGTCAATAATTTAATACAGTAAATAAATACAGATGAAAAGATCCACATGCCAATGTGGCACAAAAGTGCCCCATTCCCCAATGTTAAGGAATCTGTCTAAAAAATTCCTGTATCCGGACGTTGATCTGGATCACTCTCAAAATTGAATTATTTGTTCCCTGTCCCATTTCACGTATTTCCATATAAATTCATTCAAATCCACCTACACATTTTCAGTTATTTTGAACACAGACAAATAAACCAATGCCTCTCAAAAATAAAAAAATAAATAAACAAGAAAGGTACCGTACAAATAGTGGTGGATTCATGAAGCACTGTCCTCAATGTCAGAGGCCACCAGATGCTACACTCTTGTCTAGCTTTGGATTTTCACAGCTGTTTATTATAAGCAAGAGCGCCACTTATTGACCTAGTTTTATAAAACCTGTGAAGAGGTTTGAGTCGGTTGCATTATTAGAAACCATCAGTCCCTCTTAAGTCACAAAAAATGTTTGTTTTCTTTCCTTTTTTTTAAGGCAGACTGTCCCAGAATGCTGTAGTGACAAATTCCGCGAACAAATAAAAAGTCCAAGAGCTCACTAGTATAAACTTGTAAAACTGTCCCATTTGCTGGATCACAATCTAGCAACATGGGGCAAGAAGGATTTCGGACCATGTCTTACGGTGCTACAGGGTGCTAGACAACCCTCAACCAACCAACTACTGTCACATATCCTTGGCATTTCATCTCTATATCAAAGCCTGTATTTTCGTCCGTGATGCACTGCTGTTGCTGTTGTTTGTAATTTAGACCATCATCATCATATCACAAAACAATCACAAAAACAGCGTCAACAACTCCCTTCAATATCGTCTCAATGCCACAAAAGTTGACAAGTGAAACACTGTGTTGATGATATAAACCCAGTTCAAGCCATCAACACATATCGGCTGGGTGAAGGTTGAGTGTCTAGTTATTATATATCCAGGAAGGGAGCCGAGAGAGTCGAGTGCTTTTATTCTGAGGAAGAATACAATCCAACTCTACCGGAACAGTTCACAATTTACTTCAGCTCACTTTCACAGTATGTTGTTGATGATGATGAGAGTGAAAGTACAGGTCAACATAATAATAATAATAATAATAATAATAATAATAATAATAATAATAAAAGTAAATGTATCTCATGTTGACACCGTTTCACTTCAACTTTCACACATTGCAAATAATGTAGCATTGTACGTAGCAACAATAAAACCAGACATATCTTCCTGTTTCGGCGGAATTGATTCCCATGTAAACATCCTTTTTCACAAGAGGCAAGTTGGTTTGTTTATAACAGCAAACAGTGGATCGACTTATATCAGTGTGTAAATTATGCAAACAGCAGCAGTGCAATGCTACTATTTTCAAAGCTAAGATTTTAATTCAGCTTCTCTGCTTTTCCTCTCACAATGAGGTCAGTTGGCATGCTCATTGTTTAGCTGAAGGATGATGCTGTTTTTCAAAGTAACTCGCCGAGCACTGAGTTATGGCATGGAATAGTTGTAATGTTTACAGTGGGATGTTGCCTGGTCTGTAATGAAGCACGGCTGCTCCCCAACAGCGTGATCGATAATGGCACAACTGATACCCTCATTTGAATAGTGCTGAATACAATTATAGGCTGCCTAAATGAAATGGATTAAAATAGTCACGTCTATATATTTTCTGGGCTCTTTGGGAGCCAAGAAAAAAATGTGTGCTGCTTGTCTGAGGCCTTGAGAGTCACCTCCAGCCTAATCACACCATTAGTGTTTTCCCCCCTGTGCAAATGTGCTTGCTGATGGGTTGTCTAATGTGAGATCTGTGGCCAGGCCTGCAAGAAGTCATCCACTCGCCTCATTTGGTCGCTTCATTGCACTCTGGGAAATATTTCATGAGGTTTAAGTGGCTCAAACACCAGGTTGACTCTTTTTTCCCTACCAGATCTTTACATTTTAATACGGGGTTGGACGTTCAGGACTTTCCAAAATGAGGGAGGGATCTTTGTTTTTCCACTTCTGGAAGCTGCCTCAGACAACTGCAGCTAACCTTGGCAAGCTGTGGTGTCCATCTCCAAGTAGACGGTTGGTTACGTTGTGTTTAGAGGACAGTGCTTGTTGGTTTAAGATGGTCGAGATTGTGTGTATGACGGCATGAATGTATGCTTTTTACAGGAGCGAGGACTAAACTAATTTGATAGCTTCGACTCTGGTCATGTGCCACAGAGGATCAAAAATTAAGGTCTGTGGTTTTGCACTAACATTAAAGTGCATCAATATCTATCAGTATACATATTTGTTTATTTATATGGAGTATTCCCTTTTTATAAATATATATATATATCATTTATCTTTTTCGAGTGTTTTTCTTCAATGTTCATTGTGTTGTTGCTTTGTTTATGTCTTTAATGTTCAATGCAACATTCCCCACAGTTTTACAGCCTCGGATGACCATCAGTTGCATAGATGGAGTTATTCCAGTATCAACAAACCTCCAGAGCTACACTGAGCAGCGGTTAGCAGAGAGCACTAACATGTTAGCGCTGGCACTTCTCTCTGAACCGGAGAAAACTCTCTCAAAAGAGACTTTTGTCAGGCCACGTCGCGTCTTGCCAACGTCATAATGTGGAAAAAAAAATAGATTCTGGGAGGAAATATCAGTTTGACGCAGCATCCTTTTATGTATGCATTATGTATGTTTACAGAAAGATGATAAGAGGTTTTTATGGCATTTAAAACACTGGCCATATCTCACTAGATGAAATCAGTGCCTCACCAGCCATGAAACTCACCACTCATCAATGGCGGCCTTTACGGCTCAATGTCTGATATCCTCCAGGTTTCGCAGAGAACAGGCCCTTTTGACCTGCAGTACAGCTATTTGATCTTCCATTTATCACGCCAAGTGTCAAAAATCATCAATGCTTCAAGAATCTAACCTCAAATACCGTGGCGAAGCGCAGATCACCGTATCTGTCAGAACTGCTTCACCATGTCTTCTCTGCTCAATTCAAGCTTCTGAAAGGACATGTGGGTCACAAGTGTCCAAGTATTGGATATATCTGGTATAAAATCAAGTAAATACAAAAACCACATGATGGAGCAGGCTGACACACTAAAAAAGTACCAACTACTACAAGCAATGACTTTAACTTCAGGTGTCAAATCTGTAGCAACATTTTAGCCAAACGCATTTTCTTTAAATTCAGTTCAAGATTACTCACAGAATATACACTTAGATATATCCAGTCTGCAGCAGATTAAAGTCACTGACCAGCTCAAAAGATACATCAGAGTTGTACTCACTTGCACTTGGAGAGGATCCAGGAGAGAAGGATCCTATCCTCTACTGATAACACACAAAATACACACAAGTAGTTACATTTTTAACAACCCACATGTACAGATGAACATTAGCTGTCCGTTCCCTCTTTAATTCTGTAAATGGATTTGTGAGATCTTGCCCTGGGCCCTTAAGAGTCCTCTCAGTCCCTTCACTTGTGGGTTCTTATGGGCTTGGGTCTCATGAGAGCCGGTGAAGCCCGGGGGCCCTTAGGTCTGCCGGGTCTCTCCCCTGATTCGCTGCCAGGGGCTTAAGTGGTTGTGTCTGCATATGGCGAGGGCAGCTGTCTTCCTGTGATCTTGCTGGGTGTTGCGTGAAATTCAAGACTGCGAGATGGATATTGCCACTGTGACTGGACCTTTGACTGAATGAAATGAAAATTTCCTGTTCTGTGAGCCTGGTTACTGTTTGCAAGTGGAATTTTGTGTCCCAAAGTCACGTGAGAGTGAGACACGCATGTGTTGGATGTTGACACATGAGTTGCTCAGTTTGAGCTCATTTTGCTTGGCAAAACATCGTGTGAAAGACCAACCGAAGAGTTCAGGGTAAGCCATGAAATAAATGTATAAACCTGAAATTTAAGTCCAGTTTTTGTTCATCCTTTGCAACAGATTGTTCTTCTTTTTGTGTTTGTTACAAAATGATTAATAAATATGTGTTTTCACACTTCCATCTTATTTTCATTGAATATCTTTTTGGAGTCAAATTCATGTGTTATGCCGCTTACTTATAAAAGAAAAGATTTTCAACATTAATTGGTTGATTTTAGCTGACGCATAAACCATGGAAGGTAAATCTCAGGCTTCCTGTTTCCTGGCAGCTCCTCTGTCTCATCAGGTGATCCTTTCCTGCGTGATATCCTGACCTCTCATGTTGAACCCTCTTCAACTTATTTCACTGTGTTCTGCGCCGCACGTCCAGTTAAACTTTGGTCACTCCTCTCAGAGTGCAACCTGATCTTAACTATGAACCTGTCACAAATTCAGCTAACAGTCAGACAGTGCACCAATTTACTCTGGAGGAGTTAGAAACAGACTCTGCTCTGCTGTGGAAGGTGCCGATGAAGACCAAGGTTGCCCTTTTCAACCAGCTTTGGCAGGTTATTGATTGGATTTCAACGGGAGTGACTTCTGCTCCAATTCCTCTTTCTATTTCTGAACCCACAGTCAGCGCACCAGAACATTTCAAGCCAACTGAATTCAGTCCCTCCATCAGTAACATGTTGTATGCAGGATTAATCACTTATTTGCTGAGACTTGACATTTGCAAACAACTTAATGAAAGAGACTGACTTCAGACTGCCCCTCATTCGAGCCGTCCTCTCAGCCTGCCAGCTGTGAGTTATTTGAATAAATTCTGGAGAGAGAGCTTGTTCTGATCATTCAACTGACCTTTGGACCCATGTAGTAGTGAAAGATTGGACTAGTGCGTCGACACGGATTGCATTTCCTCAACAGTATGGGGAACAAAATCTTGTATTTCTAATATATCCCACATCTACTTTTAGATACGACCCAAAACATGTTGAAAGACAGTCAAAGGTCTTGTGTTTTCATTTTGTACATGAGCCAAGTTAAATTTGGATTGAGCAGCTGTGACTGCTCGACTTTCATGCTCCTATTAGCTTTTGAGTTTCAATGACTGTAAACTATTATTTATATATTATTATTTATATTATATATATTATATTATTATTTTTGGTGTAATTTCAGTTGCATTTCTTTCCATTTTTTTCAGGTCCAGATTTATTTCCGTCCATCCAGGATTTTGCAGACTATTTTTTTTTTGTATTTTGGCGCTAAAAAATGCTTGATTTCCATGGCAGATTTAAAAAAGAAATTAATTGCTGAAAAACATGATGGGAAATAAGGACCTTTACAAATTAGCTTTTCAAAAACTGACAGTTTTTAGACTGAAACATGCTCAAGGCACAATGGTTTTTCGGTCTGTCTACTACCAATTGAAATAATGGGAATTTGGACATTTATGAATCGATTCAATGGCAGCAATATTTGTGGAGAAATGTGAGCGTTTGGCATCACAGAGGACTTCATCTCAACAAAGAGGGAGGGAATACGAATATTTTAATATTGTTATTGATGTATGGTACCTGTAGACACACTGCAGTGAATGCGATATATTCTGTAGATTTTTTTATTTGGTTGCTCGCTTGGTATTTACAATCAATATTGCCCAAGTAAGTCATAATCCTGTGAACCTCCTCCACCACACTCAACCTAGTGTCTTGATGTTGCTATGAACTTCAACCCCATTGGTTTGCCATTCCCAGCATGTTCCATCCTCATATCCCCAGACTCTTCCCACCACATGCCTTCATGCAGAGGCGTCCAAATGCATCCTCAAGGGGCCAAGTTGACGCCGGGTTTTGTTCCAACCGATCAAGCACATGCAGCGTAACCAATGAGCCTTCAGCTGAAACAAGCTCCTGAGACACCTGTTTGGTCAAAAGGTGTCCTCTTGATTAGTTGGATCAAAAACATGCCCCCACTGCGGCCATTTGGGAAACAGTTGGACACGCCTGCCTCACCTGTATCCCAGGGGTGGTGCAGGTTTTTGTTCCGGCCAATCAGGTGTCTTAGGAGTGTAGTCAATTGAGTGCCTGTCTGGTGGCGCTTGTTTCAGCCGAAACCTCTTCTTCTCCTTTTCCTTTGGGCTTCTCCCTTCAGGGGTGGCAACAGTGGATCATCCTCCTCCATCTCACCCTTTCCTCTGCTTCCTCTTCTCTCAAAGTTTCAGCAGAAACCTCATTGGTTTAAAGACGTGCTGGTTGAAACACAAACTTGCACCACCCTTTGAGGAATGCTTTGGACAGCCCTGTGCTCTACCCTCAAACAGACTTAGAATCATGTGCTCTTCTGCGGAAACCTTTACTTGTCCAGCTTCTCCTCCACCTCCGCCTAACCCACACAACAAATCACTACATCATCATTAAAGGTCCACGGAGACCCCTGCCTAACTGTGTATGTAAGTCAGTCCATCACCATATATATGAACTGGACCGCTTGACAATGTTTAATAAACGCATCACGGCTGTCTTTGCTTTTCAACTGTTTCCCAGGAAATGTTCCTTTGGGATAAGTGATTAGGCGTAACCTTCCTCCCTGCCCCACTGTTCTCCTTTATGTCCCCAAACATCATATTCTTTCTATCTTAACTGCAAGTCTTCTACACAAACTATTATGCAACAACTTGCAACAACTGTAAACCAGATTAGCAACAGAACTATCATTCATTGTACACAAGCCTTAGAAGGATGGATGGCACATATGTGTAATTTACCGACACCCTCAAAGACATTTAGGTCAGCACCCGCCGCTTGGATCGGATGACCCCTTTAATGAGCTTCAGACCCTTGGGAACTGACCTTTCTGCAAGAAATACTTCACTGTGATTCATCACTCTCTGAACCAATCCTGGAAGACAATGAGCAGCAGGTCTGGCCTCTGAATCAGCAAGAAATAAATGTTTGGATTGTATTACACAATATTTTTTGGCACTGACACATTCTTCAATACCACTCTCTCAGGGACCTATAAGTCAATTGGACCAGTAAATATGGAATTGATTCTCTGGCTGGTGATGCGTTTCTAAATATGTAGGCTGGCTGTGAGGGGAAGTGGTGAGCTTGCATGAGTATCGGAATCCACTTCAGCCTGTGCTCTCCAGAAAGTCGAGATTTTGTGACAGTATGCAACAGTTATGGCATTACAGGTCATCACCTACTGCATAACTCCAATTATCGCCTCCTCTCTACTGTTGTCAGTGACAATTACCTTGAACATTTGTCACAGGGTTATGGAGATTTGCAAAGAGGGTTATATTATCATCTGACGTCTCTAATATATTCAAGCAAAATCTGTATTCTGACCTGTTCAATTGGGAGGACTTGACCACTGCAGCTTTGTTTGAACACCACAGTAACCAAGTTCATTTAGTCCATCTTCAGGCTTCAATGCAGTATTGTGGGAGCACTTCAAGAAAGGCTGGAATCCTGGTTTACAGATGGTATATGCTGACAAATCACGCTGATAAAAAGGCTGTAACTGGCAGTACCTTGAAAAAACTGCTGACTCAAAGGTTGGGGTCAGTTGCCATGGAGACTAATCCCTTATATATATATATATATATAATTAAAATAAAATCATTTTATTTTAATTTAATTTTAACAGTTTGCTCTCCAGACAACAGGGAACCTTTGTTAGTGCAGGAGTTCCTGGTCCACTGATCACACTGATGCACAAGACACGTTCTCGGATGATAACAACAACAACAAACATGGAGGAATCCCTGAACAAAAGTAAACAAAAGCATCTGTTTGCTTTTGTTCAGTTCAGTTTTTCGCTACACAATGGCCAGAGTTTCCACTACTCTGAATGTACTTGAAGTTATTATAAAATTTAAATTCTTGTTCAAATATTTTCAAGACATTAAAAGAGCTTCAGTTTAAATAAGGTGATATAAAAACTTGAATATAGCCACCATTGTGATTTATCGCGCTATTGTCAAACTGATGCAAAATAAACAATATTTTGTTGTTTAGATGTATGTGTGGGTCCATCATCATCTTCTCTAGAACCCACCTCTAGAGTGATTCACCCCTTCGAGCAATGTGGTGCAGACGTTGCGCCAAGCAGTAACCAAACCGTGGTCACGTTTTGTGTGAGTCTGAGGAAAGAATTTCCATGCCATCAGTGCAAGCCCAACTCTTGCTAACAACAAGCCAGCCATGGCACTAGCTTCCCTACCGCCATCTCCCAGCTGTTAACATTGGAAGGAGTGTCAAGGATGGTCACTGCTTATGGGTTTAAAAACCTGACCTAAATATCTAGCAGCCCAAACCGAAGGCTGACCAACAGTAACAGTGGTTTCTCCCATAGTACTCAGCCACATGAACTCTATGAATGCAAAGTATTGACTTGTCAAATTGGTAATTGGTGTCATGGTATATGTTCTGTATATGGAAATAATGTATGGTTATAGATGAGCAAAATTTTCAACGCTGCCCTGACACGTAATGGATAGACAAGCAGTTTGTGTTCCCAGCAGGCTGCAACTAGCCACCTCTCTGGAGTCCGAAATCACATCATGATACGTTTCTTGTTCCCGTCTTCCAAAATTCTGATGTGATTTTTATAAAATTCTTGTTCGTGTCAGAGCTGCCACAACTCTCGCTCATGCTTGATATGAGAGCCCGCTGGAATTGGCTCTACCTAATGACAGCTCCCTTGAACAATACTGTGCCATTCAAGCAGCCGGCTTGGACCAGTTGAGAAAGCATATGGTGCGGGACAGGTAGACATGCTGATGAAATGAGCAGGATTTTGAAGAATTCCAAGAATGTCATTTCTGTAGAAAATGTTTTCATCAACAAAATATATGACAATCTGTCCGGTGGGAAAAAAAAATTACGGAAGAGGGGCAGAAATTGTCAGAAATGTTCTTCTCACAGCTCCGTTTTGATTCCTCATACAACGTTGAGATGAAAAAGTTGTTTGATGTGGGATTGAAATAAGCTTCTATTACAATATTGTATGTACACATCTACAAGATCATACCCATTAATGTGTTCTTTTTTTTTCCTTTACACATGCAATGTTGAATGAGGTTGAGACATAGAAGGCCAGAAGGATGAAGATGTAACTCACATCTGTGTTCTGTGTCAGTGCAAGCATGAGCTACAGACATACCCTGCTTCTCTCCAATACACTGATGCACCGTTTACAAGAACAGAAACAACAGATATAGCAACGTTTTTCAATGTGTTCACAGTGGGGACCTGATTCAGTATCAGAGGGTCTGTCACCATTGGTGATAGGTAGATGAGCTTCCATGACACTGTATTGAAGGGTTGAGGAGGTTTCATGAAACACTGCCTTGATATTCAAAGGCCACCAGACGGCACTGGCGGCAATGTTTGGACTTTTGGAATTCAATCAAATCCGACGTCATTTCTAAACCGAGAGCGTCATTCAGTGCCCTCTGAAAATTAGAACACTTTTCCACCTTGCAATACGGTTTCATGACACCTCATCTACCCATCACTAGTCACCATCAGTGTGTGCAGTGAGGCGAATCTCTTCAAGTGGCTTAAAATGGCTTCACTGTGATGGAAAATGAAAAGCATCAATACACAAAGGAACACGAATGACTGAACCAACTAATCCTAAATCATATTTGATGTGTCAGTCAGATACCACGTCTGAAAACTCATCTGCATGACTAGATCTTATAGGACTAACACTCGGAGCACATACTATTGCCATTGTCGACAATTACTGTATTGAAAATGATCACAAACGTATCTGATTCTGCTTCATTTTCATATCCAATGCCTATGCTTTTGGAAGCACAAGTACTCTACATATGAAGGGGCAGAAGCGAAGGAAACTCATTCATGTAAAAAAATAAAAATAATTATATATATATATATATATATATATATATATATATATATATATATATATATATATATATATATATATATATATACGAGGACATACTACTTCTTCGCATTGAGAGCAGCCAGTTGAGTTGGTTCGGGCACCTCATGAGGATGCCCCCTGGATGCCTCCCTTTGGAGGCGTTTCAGGCACAGCCAGCTGGGAGGAGATCGAGAGGTCGACCCACGACCAGGTGCAGGGATTATTTCTTCACTGGCCTGGGAGCGTCTCGGGATACTCCAGTCGGAGCAGGTGGATGTTGTCCGTTTGAAGGGCGTTTGGCTCGACCTTTTGAAGCTGCTGTCAACGCGACCTGGCAACAGATAAGAGGATGAGGATGATATTTACGACAAAAAGTGAAAAAGAGAGAGAAAACGAGAATAAAAACGTGTCATAAAATGGTGTGATGGCTGCCTACTCTACCAAGTAGGAGGCACAGTAGGAGCCCACTGGGCCATTTGAATGGGTGATGTATGCTATAAAAACCATTTTCTCTTTATAGGGTGCAAAGTGCAAACACCTGTGTAAAAGAAAATAAAAATAATAATAATAATAATTAAAAAAATATATAATTTTTTTCAAATCTTGTCAGATCAGAAAAGCCCTGCTGAATCCCACTTTTATTTAGTTAGACATTTACCCTGTAAGCGTATGAAGCAATTGGAAAGGCCACAGTGGCATGATGAAAATTATATGGAAATAAAATCCTAGAAATAATGTCAAAGAGGAAAGAGGAGAGGAAATGGTTTTACAGAGTGCAGAGGGAAGTTTTTACATCTTACATCTCATCTCAGTTTAAATCCCTGTTGTTTTTTATTGTAAGTGTCATGATTTTTGCTTCATTGTGCCATTTCCGCTTGGCAGAAACCCAGAGTTGGTCTTCGCAGGTTTCCCTGGATTTGTATGAGACCTTTTCTCCCACCCTCCAAAACTGTCGCGTGTAGGTGAGTGGTTTATGGTGAAACGGTTTCCAGGCTATGCTCTACGTCATGTGTGTTATGGTAAATACACGCCCACTGGGTCAATGAAACCTGTCCGTATATCAGCTAAGCAGTGCACTGAAGAAACTCCTCAAAGCGGTCACCCTGAATAATAATATTTAATGAAATTATTGGGTGACAAAGGACTATAACTGCAAGGAAAGATTATACGGGTTCAGAGAGCAAGAAAAAATAATCTGCATTAATCCTCTTTTTGAATTGAGATTTAATTTTAACATCACCCATGGGAGCAGTCCCACACTGAGGAACAATAACATTATATATGTGAATATGATTTTATGCTTCAAAGCTCAGCCACACAAGAGACACACATATTGGGTGATGCCAAACTGTAGAGGAGCATGGTTTAGAAAAAAAAAAAGAAGATGGAAGGGAAGGAAGACTATTAGCAGTCAGGGGTTAGCAGTCATAAGAGTGTAAGTATCATGTACTGAATGTCATCCAGTGGTTAGCTGTTTAAACTTTGAAGCATGAGGACTTGAAATGCCACAAAATTCCAATTGATAATTTGGTGTACATTAAAATCTTGTTTGACATATTTGACACTAACATTATTATTAAATTAAATTCTTATCTACAATTAATAAAAACATGATCTGTAAAATAAATAATAAAAACAAATAATTCAACTTTATGAAAAATGGTGGAAAATACACCATTTGTTTGAAAGGCTCTCTATTGAAAGCTTTGATGGCCAGAGCTGGTTTCCAGTCAGAAAGCCAAACTTTGAGATGATGACAGCATGAGAAGGGCCATCTGTACTCGACCATTTTGGTGAGCTAATTCCTACGAGGAAACCAGTGAACCACCAAGCCATCTGCAACTACTCCAATAGGCCAATTTGTGGATCTGTCTAGTCCTCTTCAAAGTTCAGATGACATCTTCAAGTTTCACTGTCATTTTGATTGCCGTGACCATGGCACTGTCTTCTGCATCACTCAGACAATGAAATGAAAAGGAAAATAAATACATTATTCAAGTAAGAGGGAATCTGTGTTCCATTTTAGTGTTTAAGTTAAGTCTGAGGAAATATTTGGCTACAAGGAATTTCCCAGAATTTCGATGAAACTTTCTGCAACATCCATGTAATTCAACTCCCTGTGGTTGATTCAGTTCAAGTTGCATTTCATCAAGTGATGTTCAGAGGTTCGCCCAAACCTTACGACCTCCCTGCACCCACTCCACACTTTTTTTAGTCTCACCTAAATTCTCCTCTGCTGTTTTTTAAATCCTCAGACCAGCTTTTGAACTCACCTTTTCTCCCCGTCTCTGTCTAAATGCTTGTTGCTGCCATGCGACTTCATCATCACTTTAACAATGGGTCCGATGAGTACTGTATGTATGCGCAGACTATAAGTTTTCTTCCACCATTTGTGGTGTCAATTTTATTCAGCGAAGCCTAAGCCAGCGTCTTATACTTTAATAATTTCCAACATGATGTTACAGTAAACAAATCCATCACACGCCATGTCTCACTACTTCCCGTCTTCTATACACCATCTGTGACTGCTGCCTGAAGCCTCTTGCAGTGGAATACGGTTGACAAATGATGTTCGTCTTTTTTTCTCTCTCTCTCTAAGCAAGTTTTATTTGAGTTATACAGCAGGGATGAAACTTTTAATGCAGACAGTAAAAGTACATTATACGAGCACAGCACAATGTAAAAGCAGAGTGGTAAATATGTGAGACAGAGCAGGGATAAATGACTACATGTGTTGAAGGCCCAAATTAAGGCATGTACTGAACTGGAACAAAGGCAGAGAGAATAGAAAGAAAACGGAAAGTATAAATATAGAGTGGGGAAAGAAAATCGCATAAGTAATGATGTCTAGGTATTAAAAAGGGATTTTTTTGTTTTGATGCATTTTTTTAAACGGAGTTCATCAGAAAAGTTCATCAGATCAATGAAAGTACAGGCTAACACATCCTCACTCCCGTTGGTAAAGTGGACTTGTGGGTCCAATGCTGATGCCAGGGACAGCCATCAGCATTGCATTTGTCATGCTTCATTTCTGTTGTGCTTTTATTTTGTTATTTCCTCTGTTCCTGTGTCATTTCCTTCTCTCTCTGGATCCCATTCCGGTCGATTGATTTCAACACCTGGGTTCCAGTCTGCACTGCCAGATGGTTGCTTCACGTCCTCATGGTAAACTCTCTCTACCCTCGATCTACCGAGTCTTCTGTCAGCCTGCAACAATCCAGCAATTGGGTTTGATCCCATTGGCAGCCATGACAGCATTGGGCTTTCTACTGATACACATGCTCTACTTTCTGCGGCATATGATGATGCTGTGGGCCGCGTGTCATGTAAAATAAAGGCAAGGGATGGCGCTCCTATCGTTCTACATCTAACATTGTATCAAGTGCTAATTCAAGCCACTCAAACAGCCGTGTGTTGACAAAAGTCAGTCACAAAGACATCTGAATGTCTCCCCGCGCCTTCCCCCAGTCTCCCTGTTCAGAGGCGATGTTACATATCCATATGCCAGCACTTTGAAATCACAGGCCTTCCTACGACATTGACTGCACCACTTCTCCAGCATGTTAAATTCTATTTTCTTCCTAAATTTAGTGGCTACAGCTTATAATGCGTCAACATGCAACGCTAAAGCTTTTTCCAACATATTACACCTTGGGAGTGAGAATATGATGAACCATGTGTGGTTGTGATACAAAGGCACTTTGTTCAAATAAATTATGTGAATATTTTCAATTTATTAAGAAGGAAAACAGGCTTTCAAAAAGATACATTTTACCCACTGTAGAATGTTTCTTTTCTTTCCTTCTTTCTTTCTCTCCTAACCTCAACAGATTAGCAGACTCATCAAAACGCTGACATTTGCCACATCACAATTAGATCATACAAATGTTCAGATTTTATTTGTTCTCTTTGGTTATCGTGGAAATAGTGTGGTTGATCAATAACTTGTTTGTTCTCGTATTTGTCGAGTATTTTATGGCGGATAGTATAATCAACTCTAAGACGAGGGGACTGTGGTTTGACCCTCTGTCAAACATCAAGAAAGAATAGCATGGAAGTGAAGAGGGAGTCTCAAACTAGACTTTGATGGACTCATGATGAATGAAACCTGGTCCTACACCCTAAAGGTGTGTTGTCAACAGAGGAGAAAGCGGCACACACTCACTCCTAAGACGTCATATTGTTCAGCCATGCAGTGATACACGTAGACGTTCACTCCATGTCAAGTAATGTTTGGTATAGTGTTGCTTTGTGGACAGCTTTCTTGTTTAATGTGTGTTTCTGATGTCTTTAATGTCTTTATTGCAACTGCAGTGACACATCAAATTGCCCCACTGTGGGACAAATAAAGTAAATCAAATCTTTATCGGTGCGACTTTTTGTTATACTTCCTTGAGCGCGAATATCACTTCCTGTGTGCAGTTCAAATTCATGCACTGACAAATGCACACGTGACACACATTTCTGTCCTACACTTCGTTTCAAATATTGTTCGCCATTTTGGTTTCCAGTTGATCAAGTACAAGTCTGTCGTTGTGGTTCCTTCAAGTTGGATGAGCAACAAGACAGAACAATGTGGAAAAGTCGGGGGTCGTTCCAGTGGGCTGGTACTCAGCAGGGAATCTGCTGGAAGACTACTGTAAGGCGGACGGAACTCCACTGGCAGCTTGCTTTTATGGCCCTGTTTGAATGGCCTTTCTCAAAACCCCCTCTGTGCCCTAACCCCAACAAAACCTTTTGATTGACATGCGGCAGGGTAAACATTTTACTGAGTATCACAGGCAACGCAGAAGGCTTACTTCAGCATCAGCTTTCAATGCTGAAGTCCCCTGGATAATATTGACACCTTAAGGTGGAGCTGAGCTCTGGATCGAACTAGATAAGGTGGTTCAGATAGTTTAACAGAATGAGAGAACGGTGATAAGTGATGATGGGCTGATATGGCTTCATGAAACAGCATTCTCATTTTCAGAGACCACTCTCCATCATCTTTGGCTTTGAACGACTCTTAAAATGATATCTGGATTGTGCTCTGCAAATTAGGACAGTGTTTCATGAAAGCTCAGCAACCCATCACTGGTGTTATGAGTTGACCTCAATGAGCCTGTAAGTGAAGGGAACAGGGGAAATGAAGAAGTGTTGGGCAGGTATGCAGTCAAGAATGGAAGTGCTGGTGGTGGTAGGTTTTGCTAAAAGGACAGGAGAGCGGGGTTATTTCTAGAAGAGAAAAGTAAACAGGACAACTAAAGGATATTTCATAAGCAGAGGGGTAAATGTGAGAAAGGCAGTAGAGTTAAGGGGAGAGTGTTGCGAGGGACCCATGATCGGTAGAATGAGACTTGTTGCCATGCAGAGGTTGAATTGTAGCAGTACAATTCATTTAATGGTTGGGCGTACATGCACTTTCCAGGGACAAGCTAGTGACAGTAAGTAGCAAACACACTGAAAAAAAGCAAATGGTTTTCACTTGATTTTCTTTCCCAAAGATGAGTGGGTGCCCAGTGACAGGGGAAAGTCCAAAAGCTTTTGAACACTGTGCTAAAGGTTGTCCACCAGGTCACTACTTGGCCCACCTCCTCTGACTAGTGACCCGTCTCATCTGCATCTCACCACTATACTGTACTGTACATGAAAAGGCAAGGCAGAGAGACATCAGCTGAAGGGGGCTGCCCATCCCCATCTCATCACGCTGCTTCCTGCCTGACAGGAAGTCTGTAATCCATCTGCAGAGGGAGCCTGGCACTTTATGACAACCTGGGTTGATGATGTCCTGTCACATCCAGATGTTACTGGCTACAGCTGCAGAGGGATCAGAGAGCATGATGTTATAAATTCAACTTTCTCCTGTCTGAAGAGAGAGATCATTGGGAACCACTTCACTTGTCACTGTTCAACCTTCCACGGCATCGGCAGCCATAATGGAACATAGATGTAATAATCTGTTATAAGTAATATAATGTAATGCACACAAAACAAGGAACAGAAACTACAAAAAAGCTGATGTTTTGTACAGAATGTCCCCACAAGGTGTGGCCCCACATGGTCTAAAAATGGCAGCTCTTATTATATATTATATAATAATACAACAATAACGTTTATTATATTATATTGACCATCAGTTAACAGAGTTAACTATGAGGTTAGAACATGAAAAAAGGATGAAGACATAACTTGTGGCAAAGAAAAAGACTTCAAGAGAACATCATCACATTTAAGGAGCAGCAATGTGGGGCAGTCATTACGCCGGTGAACTGGTGGGTTTCCACTTTGATGTGTACATGAAGTGCAAGTAGAAAGGGAAGAAAAGTGACACTGGAGCGGTAACTACTCTGATAACCCAGCGGAAATTCTGTTGAGAGAAGCATCACTTTTTATACACTCCAATTACACGACTCTCCGGCATGGCCATCATGAATCATAGAGCAGATCATGATCCTTTAATGAAGACAATGAATTACTGACAAGGAAGACTTGCTTGTTTCCTCGTGATGTTATTTCGTGCTCAGCCGAGGAAGATCATTCTTACTTCCCTCAAATGTGCTGAAAACAAAGTGAAGCCAAGCGTATAGGATGGTGTTTTGATGATAGGAATAATTGCACGGAGATGCTGCTAATGAAGGCGGTTGCAGTGTTTGGAACCTGGGTGGTGTGGTTGAGGACATGCTGTCACATGCACTCCACGCCTCAGTTGGTAACTGGCAGCACTTTATATGTTGACCAGTCCACTGAGCCACCTATGTGTGTAACTGTTCCACGTGTCCATTTCCATCCAGTCATTTGTCTATGTTTTTGTTCATCCACCCACAGTCCACAGCGACACATGCGCTCTCTCAAGGCATCAAACAGTGAACATTTGAAGTGGACTTTTGCATTCCCGAGGCTGAAGTCAGCCTTGCACATTGTTCTACCTCCTGTAGAATATCTTGATGCCGTGTGCGATGCATCACGTAAAAGAATGATGAGAGCTGGGGCTTGGGCTGCGCCATTTTCTCACGTGGTAAACACAGCACCTCATGCACTTCAGTCTTCAACCATGGTGACCTCTATGGCACCATTAGTGAGGATAGATCCACATGAGGCGCTATATAGAACTAACTTTACTGACTAACGCTGACTACTGCATTAGACTTAATCGACTATGTGTACGCCTCATCTGATCGTAATGTTTAATATTAAAATTGTATTTGCTCGAAATGTAGTTTTGGTTGATGAAAGTGAAACAAAATAAATGTATCCTACTCACCACACACATATGTTAAACACAGGTGTTATAATTATAAGAAGGAAACCAACAGACTCACTCTGGCATTTGTCATCTATGTAGTTGAAGTGGTATTTACAGATTTTCTTTCCTTCTCTCTCTCTGTCTCTCTCTCTCTCTCTTTGTTTTTGCATGACTGGGCAGACAGATGGGTGTTTCAGTGCCCCCTCTCTGTCCCCAAGATAAAATCTTGAATTATTTAAATGAAGAGGTGAATAATGAATCCCATTGTCTAAAAGAGTATGTAGTTAAACACATATAAGTCAGAGTTCCTGCGGTATTTATGGTGCTTTTATACACAAAGGTCGGCATGACTGTTCTTCCAGAAAATAACAGGTATCAGGAACGGTTGGCAGCCATTGTTTTGCTATCAAATAAATATAAGGTTTGCAATGATGGTGACATGTGATGATGACTATATTCAACATCACCGTGTGATATTACATGGAAACATATCCGATTACGCAGGAGGGAAAAAAAATCATTATAAAGTACACCTACTTTCACAAAGTGGACCTGACTCAAAAAATGGATACAGAGAAACACAGCCTGAAAATAAAAGCAGGCACATAAAAGAGAAAGACAACCCTTACCTCAACTCTATTATCAAAAAAAAGTTAAAGTTAGCTTGACAATATTTGTCCAAAAGGTGGTTGCATTATTGTGTCTTTATGAGCATATAAAGGTTATTGCCCAATACCGTGTCCCTCTGCTTCTTTATTTCCACAAATTTAATGTTGCAGTGGTCCGTAGTTTAGATATTGCTCTGTTACCTAAGACTGTACGCACTGTATAATTATTCCAATAAAAAAAAAACCTGACAGCTGGTTTTATTATGTACCTCTACATTCAATGAATGAAGTTAAAAAATAAAAAAAGCGTTCTGAGGACACTTTATGCCTCTGTGATGACATTAACCAATTTCTTTTGGGGTGAATGTGAATGTAAGTGAAGCTCCTGTGCATGAAAAGAAATAATCCTCCTGTAAGTGAGACCTCAATGTTATTTTCTGTAACAACGCAAATGAGCAGTACCAGGCAAATGAGGCTTCATGAAACAGTGCTCTCCCATTCAGAGCGTAATAGGTGGCATTTTTGATTAAAAAAGAAAAAGAAAAGATAAAAGATTTTTATTGAAGTTGATATTCACAGCCAAAGATTATAGAGCAAACCATCTTGCAAGCACTGTTTCATTAAAAGTCATCAGCCCGTCACCAGTAGTAAGCAGTAGTGATGTGTCGGTGAGATTTCATGAGTTACTTGTCCTATTAAAAACCTTTTTTCTTGAAAATGAAATGTTCAACTGTTTTTAAGAGTTTCTTTTTTCTTTTTTTTTTTTTTTTTTTATTATGTTGCTGTTACTACCCGACATGTAACGCCAATGAGACATAAAAAGAAGACAAAACAAGGGTTGCAATATATTGAACGGCTTCACCGCCTCCAAAAATGCTGCTGTTGTTTCCTCTTTTGTGCCAGAAGTGCTTTATCAATACTTCCACAGTCGCCATGCTTTGGAGTTTTGTTGTTGTCATAAACCTTTGACTGTGGGCTGCTCCACCTGGTGGACATATTGCTGTGCCTACTGTAAATTTCATTTGGCAAAATAGCACACTTGTGTATATTAAAATCTGATGTATTACACAGGCCATGTATCTGAGATGCAAATAATCATAAAAAGAATAAGAAGCAAATATGTGAACTAGTCTGTATGTTTATCAGCTTTTATTACCTCTGAATCCTGAGACATGAAAGGAGGCAAATGTCCCATTAGATTGAAAGTAAAAGCAATGACTGGAAATAAGAAAGGTGAAGATGAGATGAAAGAGAGTGAATGAAATAAACACTGAAGTCGATGGAACCTTCTTGCAGCTCACAATCACTGTGACACCCAATTTAGGTGGTGGAATGAAGCTGAGAGAGGCTCTTAATAGGGAGAGCAGTGGGGCCCTGATCTAGTGCCTACACTTACCCAGTGTCACTCCAATGGCATACACAAGAATTTATAAGGTCATAAAAGCAGCAGCGACAACCAACTTAAATATCAACTCTTTCTTCCCCAGCAATTAAATCTGGATAATAGCTCCAATCTTTTTTCAGACTGTGAAACCTATTCCGTTTGGCACAGGACACAAAGTATGCTGAGGCCATGGATTTAAAATTGGCATTATTTAAAAGGCATTCAATCGCTGCAATAAAGTCCTGTGTTTCTGTAAAAACAAACAATGAAAGTTAAAAAAAAAAATAATAATAATAATACCTCAACATGCATTTTTGGTTATTTTTATTATTATTTTCATTATTCTTTATTCCAATCTTAAAGTTTCCTGCTGGTATTTCGGCCCATATTTCTGGTGTGGTCCATTAATAATTGAAGAGCCCACACCTGTTTCTGAAGTGCCCACAAGTGCTTCGTTTTGTTTGTTGTCTCCACCTGCCTGGTTGTATGGTGTGTTTCTGCTGTCTGTGTGAATGTTCCAGTTTGGAAGAAGGTCAGTGAGACAAGTTGCCGTTGTCATTTGAATCAATATTTTTTACCCACAAAATACATTTATATCGTTAATATATTTGGGAGCACATACAATTGGAATGCATTTCAATAAAAAGCAATAATAAGTTGTTGGAGAAAGAGCTGTCTTATTGACGTGAAAGGGTGAGTTCTCAAGTGTGCCAGTGAGGCACACAACTCCACTCTACTGTAGCTGGAGGCCCTGAATAGCTGGAGGCCTTTCTGCCAGTCATTGTATGTTGTAGCCACAGTTTCCCAGCCACCGTAGCGTATGGGGTTTTAGTTTCAGAATGAAACAAACGTATGTGTAAAGAGGGTTTAAAACTTTTTTTTCCCTTGAAAATAAGTTCTGCAGCCATCAGTGGGTTGGGTGACCTTTCTTCGGCTGGTGTGGAACAGGCATAAAAAAAGCCTTCTCTCAGACAGATAGGGCCAGCTGACAGTGCCAAACTTTGTGGGTCAGACGTCTGACTTATTTTCATAATTATGGCTGTGTTGATCAAAACTGACTTCAGACTCACTTGTCAAAGTAAAAAACTAAAACAAAATAAATGAAAATGATAATTGAACTCATAGCCTTATGTTATCGAAGCTTTAAAGCAGGAAGAACTATTCATGCATGATGGTTAATGGAGCATTAAGTGCTGTCAAGCTTTCTGATTCTCTCAACAGCTTTCAATTGAGAGGGCATTTAGTGACATAAATATTTGCAGTCGCTCATATCTTCCAGACGTTAGATAACCACGTTTGATCTGGAAACCGTGGAGCCAGACCTGTTTTCAGAAGTAAACTAATTCATTGGAACTGGAAAACAAATATCTGTCTCCTGCAGCTGGACATGGGATTTCAATTGAATCTACTTCCTATTTTGGTGCCTTATGCAATTACATCGGTCACATGCTGTTAGTAGGGACTCATCAGAACAGTCTTACATCATTTGTGTTGAGTTTCCATGACAGACTTCATACCGGCAGGTTATCCTTGCTTCAACTGTGTCCTCTCTGTTCTGTCACTTGGCTGAATGATGTGCTTTCACAACTCTTGTGGTCAGAATCGGAGAGTGACACGCTGCATTTTGTCATCTTGACATCTCCATCCAAGCATACAAATATCATGATGTTGGGTTATTCTCAAAGAGAGCAAATGGGGACTGACAAAGAGATAGAACAGCTAAATCATCTCACTGTTTTTCCATCCACTCCCCAAGAAATACATGTGTTGGCTGCATGATTCCAGACCGTTTTATTGGAATAATGACGCTGCATTCTGTTGTTGAACAGAAGTCTACCATTTGATCCATTGGTTTCAGTTTTGTCAGCCTAATGCTAATTGTTCCACACAAAGTCAATGGTTCAAAGTCTCTCCATCCAAAACACCTGCAACATGCGGACAATCATAGCGCAAGCATTTACACATATGTGCAAAACTGACTGCTTGATGGACAATTAATGCCCTCCACCCAAACGAAAACTTCACACCAACTCTCTTTCTGTCTCTCTCCCTCTCCCTCGCTCTCTCTCACACACGCACACATCATGAAAAGACACACATCTTAACCAGCAGCACGCACACAGACTCTCACACAGTGTGGAGCTCGACTTCAAACACATACTTGCACACACACTGCACACCCAGCCCTTCACGCAACAAGAACCCCACTAGCAACAGAACACATACAAACTCTAACAGCTTAGCTTGCTCCCGGGGATCTGAGGTCCAAAAGTGTTCCTGCTTTTATGTTTGTAAACTGTTAAAAATTCTCTCTTTGTGAGAGATAAACTGAAATTACCTTTCCAAAATACACATGAATGAAGGCACTTCTCAAGTCATTGTCTGTTGATGCATGGTATCCACCTCTTTATTTAAGGGTGTGATGAGCCATTACACAGTGACTTTTATAAGCAGTGCTGTCGATGAAGATGAAATTGGGCCTGTGTTGTTCATGCAAGGGCCCA
The DNA here is from genome assembly GCF_027744825.2 of Synchiropus splendidus. Lineage (NCBI taxonomy): Eukaryota > Metazoa > Chordata > Actinopteri > Syngnathiformes > Callionymidae > Synchiropus > Synchiropus splendidus. Next base: position 4,274,763 of record NC_071350.1, read on the forward strand.
ATGTTTGGATGAGTGATGTTGTTCAAATGGTATGGACTTATTTGTCACGATTACAAGGTCTGTATTGACTCAAAACACCAGCCCACACTGCAGCTCCATGACCACAAAGGCTCATCTGGCTAATGGTGTTGATGTCTGCAGATAAATGGTTTTGCAGTTTGTTTTGGCCAAAGTATCTACAGTTGTCATCCAGTGTCTTGTAGCCTGCTGTTGACACTCAGCTCACTGGCCGCTTCCTACTGTGGAGCAAATGCGGCGTCATGAAACACATCCTCATTTTCAGAGCCCAGTAGATGGTGTTCTTGTTTTAAAATGATGTGAGGTTTCAATGAAATGAGGGGCCTGTGAAAGTTCCGACACAGTTTCATGAAACCTCCTCAACCCGTCACAATCCTTTCTCTCTGAGAACATTCTGTTTGGACTTTTCCGATGACAAATTACTGTTGTAATTTTTTATTTCAGACTGGAGTGGTTGGCTTTTGTTTTGCTTAATTTCGTATTTAACTTCTTAAGTCCTCACCTCTCTGTCCCCAAAGGTTTGACCATGTTACCACACACACACATCTGGAACTACTTGGGAGTTTTTTGTCTGTAAGCTAGTTTTGACAGCCACCCTTTCTGTTACTCCTTTTCTTTTACTTTCTCCACAACACTTTCTACATTGTCGCCACCAACTGTTCCCTTGCTGGACTGAAGTTGGTGGATTCACACAGTGCCAATGCCGTATAAACAAAGTAGTGTTGTAGTCAAAACCACAACAACCGAGATCAACACATTATCGAGGCTGAGGAGTATAGAGACCAAGAGAAGACCAAGATATGTGGAGATCAAGTCCAAGATGAGACCAAGATATTCAGAGGTTGAGACCAAGACAGTGTCTTAAGAAGGCCCATGTTGGTTAACCAATCAGATGTCAGATGAAACAAGGAGCACCAGACTGACAACAATCTTCAGACACTATATTGGTGTTCAGGTATCCTCCTGATTAGTTGCAACAAAAACAGGCACCCACTGTGGGCCTCAGTTTGAGTTTGAGCCCAGATAAATACCATATGAAAGAAAGTCCGCAACAAAAAGCCAGAAGCTTTTTTTTTTTTTTTTTTTACCAATTATGCTCACTATCAATGACAGTCGTCTTGGCCGGTCTTGAATGGAAATCCCGATTCTGCCAAGTCCAAGACTACTAAAATTGCATTTGAGACCAAGAATCTAAAAAAGTGTTTGAGACCAGTCTTGAGACCAAGACCAATCTGGAGCACTACAACACTAGAACCCAGACCACGTTTGACATGGTACTGAGGCAGTTGTATCTGTCACCGTCAACCTTTAACCGCCAGCTCCGCACGGATTACACTCTACTACATTCATCATAAACTGCATTTACAGGGTGTTTATCCTTCCTCTCTCCACCTCGGCTATTGTGGGCTCTTTATCATTCAGCTTTGGTTTATATGAAGCATATGTGTTTAATGCTATGACTTTAAATTGAATTAAAAAAAAAAGAATGACACTTTCTATTTTGTTAGGCAACACAATAAGCCTGAATGAAAACTGAAGAAGCAGGTTTCTCGATGCACCGACGCACCTCAGTCTTGTAATTACCCATTGTAAGTTAAAATGATTCTTCGCTTCACCGCTTTGTCAATACAATCATGAACCTCTTTTCTGACTGCGTTCAACATTGTTGGACTGTTTTTAGCTCATGCAGTTCAATGCTAGGTTTTTGAGCATCGCGTGCCTCTGAGGATCTGAAAAACATCCTTGACACTATGTGTTGTGTTTGGTTGTTGTTGTAAACAAGATTTATATACAATTTTAAATATATTGTCACCCATGTGCATATATGGAGCTAGAAAGAGAGGATGTGTGTTTTTCCTTTGATGCCTCCCACGTTTCTTTGTTTAGAAACAGAGCAGTAATGTGCTGTCATGTTTCTGAACCAATCGCAACACAATTTTGCATATCACAAGGCAATATGTGTGCAAGCAGTCAGTACTAGTAAGAATCATTATCAGTCTCATCTAAAAATAATAATAAAAAAAACAGAAGTAACAATATGTGTCAACGGATAATGCTATTCACGCATGCCCATTTGTGTAATAAATGTCTCACCTGAAGGAGAGATTCACAAAAACAGCAGCGACGATAAGAAAGTATGGCTGTTTTGTCTGGGCTGATGTCTGACTTGATCCACTGACAACACATTTTGTGTCATTCCCGCTCCAAAACATTTGTTTCGCATTCTGTGCCTGAGAGCGTAGTGTGGAGAAACAGTATATTTTAGCACTCGGAATGGGGGAATCCGTTATGCACTGCTGACAGTGGAAGACATGCAGTCAGCAGAAAATGGCAAAAGTGTCATAAAAATCTCCCAGACACAGTTTCAGGGTCACACAGCCACAGGAATACTGTACATGTTTTAGGACGGCTTGTGGATCAGCTCAGGAATCCCTGGTGTGGAATTGATGGTAATTGGACTTAATAATGTATGAAAAAAAATACGTTTGTCAGAAACAGTATGAATTTTAAATCTAACTAGCATTTTTCTCCTACCGGAAAAGTTTGGGTTGTTGAGGAACAGTTTTATTTTGACCACTAGTAGGCTTCACCCAGAAAGACTTCAAAACATCACCAAATTTCCCTCCCAGCAGTAAAATGATAATGAAAAAAAAATATAATTATTATTAAAATTGTAGATTGGCTGTTTGGATGGAACTTTCTGATCAACAAGCTTCGGGATTGAACCGCTATTTCAATGGACGTTCCCATAATATCTAAACAGAGTTTGCCATCTACAAATTGAGGACAATATTTTATGAAACCTCTGCAATTACTGAATTTACTTGATAGATATGTCCATAAAATTGTAGAAACATGCATGTATGCATTGTTTAATACACTTTTTGTGGCTCAGATGATGTTACCGAAATGCACATATGGCTACTAAATATTGGGCAACAAGGGAAAATGCAGGATCATTAAATGTAGGAAGTTTGTCTCAACTCTATTTGCTTTTCTTCGACCCCACTGGTTATGGGTAGTGATGGAAAATGGCAATTCAGAATTTGCAGATAATTTTCAGTCTCCTACTACAACACGTCAGTGGTAAGCAGTGTACCTTCAATGGGAACTAGTTGAGGTTCCTTGAAACAGTGTCTTCATTTTCAGAGCTCAGTCGCTGGCGCTTTTGGTTTTAAATTTGAGGCTTCGCTGATAAAATGATTTGTCTCTAGTCCTGTGTTTGTGTCATCAAACTTGTGGTGGCTGTACTGGATCCCAGCTCCCAGACCAGCACTGAACTGCTGCTAAATAATCTATGTGACCTTACTTGTTTCATTATGGAGCAATTCTTGAAATAACCATTAGGTCTGCTGTTTGAAGCCCATTTCATTTCCCATAAAATTCAGATAGCATCAGAATGGTGAATTTTATTTCCACAGATGTTGGAGGTTATATGTGAAAGTCATAAAGTATTGAATTTGCATTTGACTTGCAACGCTAAGTTAAGAGTGAAGAGGATTAAACTCCAGATGGCATCAGCCAGTGGAAGCATGACATTGCCCTCCGTTCAAGACTTTCTGTTTGCTTGGAAAGCAGCTTTCCAAGCTGAATCAAAGTGAAGGACGCTTTGATGCGCTGCTTGACACAAACATGTAATATTTCACCATTTACCTGTCAGATGTGCTCGAAAAAGACATCAAGTGGGTAGCACTTTCACAGGGAAAACCTTCACTACGTGCCTTAAATGATTGTGTTTTTACCACATCAGTCAGTGGCAGACATATTGCGGCTAAATTTAACATGTGTTCAATAGGACTGATCGCTTATTACTGTTTAGCATGCATAAGTGCTCTTAGATATGTACTGCCAGATAAACTGTACAGGAGGAAAGTGTGCCCAGGTCGCCACATGTGGCCCTGTATCTTTCCTGCCCTCATGAGGTCAGAGTCATGACCTAATGTAAACAGAGTTCGGGGGCCAAAGTTTTGTGTTGACACCACAGTGACTTTTGATTCAATAACCATACATGTAAACACACCAAAACCTTGTGAAATGACATGAAACCAGGTGATCAGCGCAAAGATATTTGTCATCGAAAAGTTCCAACCAGCAGCAGAACCAGGTGCAAGTCATGGTCATCAAATTGACCAAGGAAAAAAAGAAGAAAAAAAAGTCAGTCGAGAAAATTGGAAAAAATGTACACCATGAATAAAATTCTGAATAAAATAAATATGAGAAAAGAACATCAAAATATGTTTATAAATATTTTTTTTTATAAATAAAGTCTAAAGAAGAAGAAGTAAAAAGTTAATAAAAGTATCTGCATGAAATGGTCAAATTAATAAAAAAAAAAAAAACTGCTCGAGCGGGTTTTTCCTGTTCCTGTCACTCTTTTTTTTTAAATCATTTTTTCTTTTCAAGAACTTTTGCAGCTTTTTCAAGACATTTGCAGCTGTCAAGTCAATTCAATGACACAGTACTGCCACCATATGTGGCAAGTGTATTAAAACTGAGCGTCTCGCGGCGCAGAGGTGTGAAACAAAAAATGTCTAGCGGCCCTCAATGGGGCACTGGCAGCCCAACCATGGTGCTGCATAATGGACTCCTCTCACCTCAGATCCCTCCAGTCCAGAACCACCAGATCAGCTTCTTCCCATCAGCACTGAGGGATGGGACTGAATCAGAGCCAATTATCTGTCCAAAATGTCAAATTGAAGTGGGTCAAGTAGCCTTCAACCTTGAAAAAAAAATCTAATGGGTTCAACTGCTGAATATGGGATCATGTAGTCATGTAACTTATGATCCCATATTTGAAAAAAAAGAAAAAAGAAACGAGAAGTGAAGAAAAACTATTATGTGCAAGAACGCACTCAAAGTAATAATTATTAAAAAAAATCAAAAATGGACACAACAAGGAATGAAATGTATTGAAACTGAAAACAAAGAGACAAGAAAATCATCAAAATTGTGAAGCTTTGTAACAGGGTGAGGAGAAAAGAATAGCATTCTAATTTCTAAAATCATCTATTGTGGAAAAAAAAAAAGCAAACTATTATTAGGACAAGAAGTATACAAAGCACTGAAATACAATAAGACTTGACAAAGTAGCAATTATGAATAACGCCTGTTGTTTTCTTTCTGAGTGAAACAAAAGAAGATCCTTCATTCGTCTTCAGGGCAGCAAAAAGGTTCGAATACACACATCAAATACTTGAAGCAAAAATCTGAAATAATAACAAAAAAAAGACAAACAAATTGATTGGAAAAAACATATAATGTATTTTATCTGTGAATCTGTGAAATCATTTGAAGTTCAACACTCCTGTGGTTCACTTTGAGTATGGAGGGACGCATTTTGGTCTCACAAAAGGACCTTTTATTGCTCCCTTTATGTTTGTTTCAAACAACGTGACTGTCACTGATCATTTGCTTTATATTGGTATTGCAAGTACAACAGCACATCTACCAGGGGGGCACAGCCCAGAGTCAATAATTTCTAGAAACAACAAACCTCACAACCCCTTTGCAGTCGCCTTGCGGTCAGTGAGACTGGAGGAGGGAAAATTCCAGCATTGTGATGACTTCTTCGTGTCTCCTTGGAGCTGCATTTTGGGTAGGAACAGCAACACTGCCCTCCACGTTTTCCTGTGGTACTGCTCCGTTTGGTCCATATCTGTAAGCTTTATAGAAATGTGCAGAAATAAAGCACGAACAGAAGGCTCCGTCCTTATGCAGATCCGTATGGAACGTTGACCATAAATGGGCCTCACTGCTACGGCTGTATTCCTGATTTAAGTTAATGTCAGGAATGATATCTTCTCAAATGACAGTCATGAGCTTCAGGGGTGGGTGGGACCTGCAGGCTGATTCACGCACACACATACACCCTTTAATACACCAATAATTATATGTAATAACATACATATGTTATTATATTATTATATATATTGCTGGAAAACCAATCATAAATCACCAAATCATACATAAAACACCAAATAAAACCAGTCAGCTTCTCTGATGAAGCGCACAAAGTCACAGATGTGTTTGCGGGATGGTCTTAATTCCCAGCATCAACACAGATCAACAGTCTGTCATGTTGACTTCAATGAACAGTCTGATCACAACATACCACCACCGTGTTTTCCTCAGCGGGCAAAAGTAAGGACATGAGCATCATGTAGGCGCAAAGAGGTGAGGAATATCTTTTACATTTTGATTCTCAAGTCACAGAATCTTCAACAACTTCTCTTTTGATGAGCAAGTACTTCATGTCAGTTTAGTTCTTCTGGAAACCTGAAGGGAAAAAATGTGAATTTCGAATGATCCTTGAATGATCGGCTGCTTTAAATGACCCCTAACCTGGTCAAGGTGTTGCCTTGATCCACCTACAGACCATCCATTTGCAAAATTCTAGTGGAGGTTATCCATGACTATAGTCACCTTGCAGCTCGTGCACGTGTATGATATTGTCCAGCACAATCTGATTAACATGATGGTTGTTATTACAATATATTGTTGAACATACAATATCACAATATATCCAATATATCGCAATGTATCGTATCACCACTCCTGTTTTAGGAAACGTATTGTATCGCAAGATGCCTGCTGATACGCAGCTGACACCTGAATGATCATGCTGTATTTATGCCATAATTCATGCAAAAAGAAGCCCAAACAAGTGTTCAGTACACCGAAATGAACATCATTTTCAGAGACATTGCTGTTCATTTTTTATTATATATAATTGAAGTCATAAGTTTTATATGGAAGCCATAAACATATTAATGCATGGAAAATAATCGCATTTTGATAGATAAAGATAAAAAAAAATGTAAATGCCCAAATGGGTTTCATTTGACAAAAAATATTTGCCATATTTCTCATGATGTCTCATTTTGTAAATGGGGGAAATATTAATCCAATACCAAAAATGTTGTGTGTGCCAACTGACAAAGGCAGTTTCTGAGGTTTTGGGCAATTGGCAGAACAACTCAAAAATGCATTAAATAAAAATGCAAGAATGTTGTGCATTTGACTGCTTGAAATTAGTATGAGATCCACAACAACTCATCTAGAATTGTGGCTCCCAAAAATTGGCTCTCAGCCACGTATAATCACTACCTGATCTGATCTCATTGTGTCAATCAGCGACACTTGCACCAGGAATCAATTTCCAATCCAGCTCCACAGGCAAAACCAAAGTGATGTCAAACTACGTCTGGGACAGGACTGCAGACCTGCATGGCCATCAACTGTCCCAAACACACTGCCAGGACGACAAAAGACAGGACGCATTATACAATCCTGGATTGCCTTAGTCAGCCTCCAGACCTCTGCACAATGGGAAATTTGTGGGAGCTGCGGTTCGGCAACGTGATGGATTTAGAGCTGGGACGTGCACAGACAGAGCCCGTGTGGTGCTCGCGCACCAGCCTTTCTTCCCTGCATGAAAATGTGTTTTCTTCATTCTTAGACTATTGAGAAAAGAAAAATATTGAGGAAGAGGTTAGTCCCAACAATTCTGACCAAAGGTATTTTCTAATGTGAATGGACAGTTATTCAGTTCCCTGACCTGCACCACAGTGCACACAAGCCAGCACCATGGCTCCTCCCACTCCTCTTCCACCCGTACGGAGCAGCTATCACACGGCTCCTCCGAGCTCAAGCGCCAAAAACCTCATAAAGTAACATTGAATACACACGGAAAACATATTCTTTTGTCACAATAACCACACTAAGGTGGAACATTTCAGTGATTCAAGTTCACATTTTAACAAAATTGTTCGTCTCATCCAGGGTTTTAGCCACAGCCACACGACTGGAAGTAATAGAAGTGAATCGGGACATCTTTGAACGTTCGTAAATCCAAACAAAAACCACATTAATAATAAGAAGTAGTCATGCAACGGCCGTTTTTTCTCCTGACCAGCCACCCGAAATGTCTGTGCATGTGCCTGGTTTGGAGACGTTTTGTGAGAAATAACCAACCATAACTTTGAGCAAACTTGATGGCCAAACTAACAGAAAAATGTCAACACAGCTCACTCTTGTGTTTGTTTTGGAACTGAGTACTTCAAAAATGGAGTGTTTTCTGTCTTGGTCCCTCTTCCCTGGAAATCAATAAACAACCAAAACAACATGACAATTAGAATCAGTTAATGGGTCTCTCTTGTCCTGCCACTCTGATGGCCAAACTGAAGCAAAGCAATTAAAAGGCTTTACTTTCTTTTTTTATTCTGTGAGTCAACAGATTGTGGAAAAGAAGGTTCAATAAGCGAGTCCCATAACATGCATGCGACCCTTGGCTAAAGAAAAAGGAGCACTGTCACTCTTTCACTCAACACTGTTTTGCTAGTCATTGGAATGAAACAAATGCTCTATAGTACATTTGCTCATTTATTTCTGCAACTTTGTCAACTATTGTTGCAGTTTTTCCTATCCATGAAAGGAAACCAAACCCCTTTTTGCACCCTGGTACATGAGATATATGTACAGGGAAGTAAGCATGTGGCGCCGGCAGTTTCTAGAGTTTAACCACTTAGTGATGGAAATTATGAACTATGAAAACAATTTCTGTATTTGGCTCTTCATGTATACAGCCATGAGCAATGTGCCACATGTGTATGAATCCAGACTCTCTACGCCTTCAAGTTCCAAAAGGCAGGAGTGACAGGTCAGTTTGCAAACCTGTCTGGAGGAGACTGCTCATGCAGGTAATCTTGACGGGAGCACTCAGTGACACGTTGACACGTGACACACGGAATGCTGCTCCCATCAAAGTCTGTGTTCTAACATACGCAACAGCAAGCAGAGATATGGATGCCAGATAGTCTGATGCATTGTTATTTTCAATTACACATTCCCTCAGAATGGCTGTGAGCACTGGGAATGCTGTTGATCACGCTTTTTTTCCCGACAACGTGAGGGCATAAATAGAAGCACGAAAATAGCATTGAAAGGCACCCAGTGAGACATATTAAAGTGCAATTGTTTCAAGAATTTGTTTTGGAACATCCACAAATTGAACACTTTGAAACACCTGTCAGCGATTCAGAACTTCTGCCTCGGGGAATCAAACTCTCGGTCTGGAGCTCAAGTCTTGACATGAGAAGAGGAGCGTGGAACACTGTACCTCAGCAACAGACAGAGTGGGAAGGGAGCAAGGTATTGTCTGTAACAAAAGCAGGTTTGAGACTCTGCGACCTACACTGCCTCAGGCTCAGGCATGTTTATCTGCTGCTGCTGCAAAAAAAAAAATGGAGCTGTCACGACCCAAAACATTTGCATTTTTTTTTTTTTACTAAACGTCAGATTTTAATAGTACAAAAGCTGACATCCTCTCTTGCTATAAACTACAAGCCGCTCTTCATGAGTGAGGCACAATTCCTTTAAGAAGATTATTTTCAGGTGTTCTGAATGAGTTATTAGCTATGTTTCAAGCAACGCCTTTCCGTATGATTGAGTTTCTCCAGCCCTGCGCATTCTGTGCAGAGCAGAGCATCATGGGGCCGAGTTGACAAGCCCATCCATCAGCACAGCATGTTCAAGTCGCCATCAAATGCCTGCGTCGCTCCATAAAGTGGAGGAGGAGAGGTGTCGCTCCCTAAACAGGATATATGGTCTCTCACTGAGACACAAATTAGACAGTAAATACATTACAGTGGAAGTAGCCTCTTCCCCAGCAACATATTTGTGCTGCTGCTGTGCCAAAATCAACACTGCGGGACTATTACAGGAGGCTGCTTGCCTGCCAACAAGACATACACATTTGCATCAGGTTACCCCAAAGCATTGCGCTCACATCAGACTGCAACTTTAACATGATGACAGCTGTATCTTTTAAAGAGAGTCCAATATAAAATGAACGACTCTAGTTATAAAAGAATAATGAGGCACACTCGGAGCCAGCACGCATACTCTGCTTTAATTTAAAAATACATTATTTACATGGAAATTGGGATTTTAGGTGCGGTTCAGCAGCATCATTATCATCACTTTCAGCTTTTATGGACCATTATTCAGCAATTGTTCACAGGTGGAATCCAGCCCTTTTTACATTTTGGGTTGGCAGGAGTTGTTGCAGTCACATAAATCTGGCCTATCTACGGGCACACACAGCTTTGTTTATAGCTGCAAAGTAGACAACTGTCATCCATCTCGGCTAAAAGCACTCCCACTGAGCTCTCATTAAAGCCAAACTATTGAGGTTTGTGAGATCTGGCTCCTCAGCTCCCTCCATAGTGTTGGAGTGTCTGCGTTTTTTCATCCATGGCCATGGAAATGCTCTTCGTGTTTGCAGCATTATTCATTTCAATAGCCACCTGAATACATTTCTGACAGCAAAGTCAACCAAAAAAACTCAACATCGAGGTAAGTGAGCAAGCATCATTTAGCCTTGTAAGAATCATCCAGTCACAACTCCTTCTTTCTCTTTCAGCTTCTCCCTTCAGGGGTGGCCACAGCGGATCATCTTCCTACATCTCACCCTGTCCTCTGCTTCCTCTTCTCTCAAACCTACAAACCTCATGTCCTCCTTCACCACCTCCATCAATCTCCTCTCTGGCCTTCCTCTCCACCTTCTGCCTGGCAGTTCCAACCTCAACATCTTCCTACCAATGTACTGGCTCTCTCTCCTCTGTACATGTCCAAACCATCTCCATCTAGCCTCTCTGACTTTGTCTCCTAAACACCTGACATGTGCTGTCCCTCTGATCTACTGCTTCCTGATCCTATCCATCCTGCTCACTCCCAGAGAGAAGCTCAGCATCTGCATCTCTGCTACCTCTCTGCCAGTGTTTGCAACATTGCTGGCCTGACCACAATTGTGTACACTTTCCCTTTCATCCTTGCCGACACCCTGTTGTCACACATCACACCTGACACTTTTCTCCAATTATTCTATCCTGCAGCACCCGCTTCTTCACCTCTTTCTCACACTCTCCATTGCCCTGGAAAGTTGAGCCTAAGTACTTAAGATCCACCACCTTCTTTATCTCTGCATCCTGTAACTTCACCTGTTCACTTGGCTCCCTCTCATTCACACACGTATTCCGTCTTACTGGGGCTAACCTTCATTCCACTCCTCCACCTCTCGGGCTCATCTTCCACTTGCTCCCTGCTCTCACCACATATCACAATGCCATCTGCAAACATCATTGTCCAAGGGGCTTCTTGTCTAACCTCATCTGTCAACCTGTCCTCAACTGTCATCCAGTCACAACTGGACAACCTTAGTAGCACCCTTAACCCTTTTGCCTGGAAATTTTGTTGTTCTGTCCAGTTTTTGTTGAGCTACTCATCGTTCACAGCATTCAAAGCCAGAATTTGAGAAAATCGTCAGTCAACTCTCACACTACTCACTTTAAGTTGCCAGACCCTGCTTGCAGCATATACCTATCTCAAAGATCAAGCCATGCAAGTCAGTTGAAATACAAATGGAACATCTTCAGGTGTCAGAGTAATACTGTCTTCTAGTGATGGGTGGTTGAGGTATCATGAAACAGTATTGGTTAAACAGTGTCCTAATATTCAGAGGCCACTAGTTGGCGTTCTTGGTTTAGAAATTACGTGAGGGTTCTATGAATTAGTTGGCATGGTGCGGGAACAAAAAGGAAAAGCATAGTCAATATAATGTTGGAGGTTGGTGTGATGGACTAAAAAACATGGTGTAAAAACATGCTTATATACTTGCACAATATACTTTTTATTTGGAGGAGAGTATGAGCAGTGGGACTCACCGTCTGTGGCCATGCCAGCCTCTGCACAGGAAGAACAGAAAGAGTGCTTGAACACTGGGTATCTAGCCAAAATAAAACTGGCATGAACAGAATGGTGTGGAGACACAATGTCATGTTAGTCTTCGACAGAAGGTCTCCATAGAAGTAGTCGAGTGTATACAGTAGTGATGGGCTGATGAAGCTAGCTGAAACTTACTTCAAATTAATTGGATTTTAATGTTTGTAAGCAGCGTTTCCCCAACGGCCTCATTCGTGTAAGGCAGCATAGAGAAATCCTTCAATTTATGCAGAGGTCAAGTTTTTGAAACACAGAAAATTGGCACATGGAAGTGGTTCCAGAGCTCCAGGATACAACCAGTCAAATTGTCGTTTGTTTGCGCTTTAACAGAGTATTTCTGTTGCCCCCAATGCTCAAATGTGAAGCTGGAAGGACATACTTGAATATTCATGTAGCAGCAAAAGTCAATTCAAACAAAACTGCATTCGACAGCAAGGCCAAAGTGCAACCAGCAAAAGGACAAATTTAGAAAGAGGCTCTCCGAACTTCCGAGCACACAAGACTTCTGAAAGTTTTCTTCTTTATTTTTTTCCAGGCGACTTTTTCAGTCGTGACACACACACACTCAGCTGAATTAATTACAGTGGAACAGCCCACTGAGGGCCAAGTCGGAATCTCTTGTGGCAAAAGAGTTTGCCCCTTTTATCTCAGACACAATGCCACTGCTCCCTCCGCCTTGAGGCTGCGTGTGTGCAGTGTGTTTGGAGGGATTTTTATTTGTGCAGTGAAATGATGATCATCTTACCTGAGATGCGTGTCCCTACCTTAAGGTGTCTATTTTCTGGAGCTATATTATTTGTGCGTCCTCATGTTCACTGAAAGAGTTTGCTATCTCCTTATTTCTTTTTCTCTTTAAAACACAAAAACAACGCCTGTTACCAGCGTTCTTGTGCATTATTCATTTTATTTATATATTGTTTACCCTCTGCTTTAATGTTTGTTGACGTCCAACTGAAACCACAAAAGGTCTTCACCCTTTTAGTAGTAGAAGTATTATTAGAAGAAGTTCAGTTCAACCCCACATCAAACATACAACAACACACTTTCATCTGAACTTGATCTGAGGGATCTAGAAGGAGCAGCGAGAAGAACAGTTCATCGTTTCTGCCCCTCTTTATGTATTTTCTTTTCCCATATAAATACACTACATGATGTAAATCCGCATTGCTCCTTTTATTTAAATTACATAAAAATAGAACTAATTTCCTATCATTCGTTACTTCTAGTAACAGTGTAATTAGGGGGGATAGGAGACAGTTAGTATAGCATTTTTAGTGTTGCATTTTCAGGAACATGTGGAGCCAAAGTCCTGCCCATACACTTCTGTCTCATGGGAAGTAAACAAAAAATATGAACGGGATTCAATGGAGAGACTAGTTATTAAAGTTAGTTACTGGTTATTAAAAGTTATTTTATGATCGAGTGTGAAATATGCCATAGATCTCACATATGTCTGTGAATTTGAAAGCTACATTCTAACAGAGTGAGACCACTGTTTTTGGCATCAAAAGTTACTTTAGGTTTTGTGTGATATGTAGTAGCCAATTGCAATGCTTGTCGTAACAACAGTATTTACCGCTGATAGTTTAGTACCTTTAGCGTCTGCCTTTGCACCGCAGCAGTCAGATTCTGCTGTGACGTCATATACGCAACGTTTGATTTGTAGTCCAAATAATTGTGTATTTTCAAAAGCAAATTAATCATAGATTACACAACAAACATACTTGAAATTCACATCATTATTTGTCATTTGAATTGAGGTACAGCACATGTGTGATCCAGGTCTTGGTCATTGAAAATGCATGAGACATAGTAATAGGAGAAAAAGTGCTCCAAGCCTGTTTCCCATATACAGCCTCGCCTCTGAATGTTAACATCATGTGTGGAGCCAAATGGTGGGAAAAATGCCTGTCGGGGTACTGACGGACTGTTGAGCGTGAAGCTTTGTGACAGACATCTTGTGGTGTTTTGTTTGACGTGACAGATGTTGTGACTGTGAATGGGTCAACTAATCCAATATAAAGTTTCCTTCTCCTCTTCCTTTATTTAATATATGCCTGTCTAACTCAGATTAGCATAGAACCAGTTGCCATTTAAATGTATAATGCCACAGATGTGACGTTGCACTGTATTCATTTGTAAGGGATTTTACTGAATTCTGACTGAGTGTCCAATGCTGTCAGAATGTGTGAAATGAAGGAAAGGTCAAAGACATGATCTGGGTGTGCACTGTTGGCAAAAGGTTAGTGACTGTATCAGAATTGTTGCTGGCTGTCAGTCTATAACAAAATGACGGGCTGGGCTGCAAATGTCACAAACATGCTTTTCCCATCCTCTGAGACTGAAAGTTGAGCATCATGTTGATGTGAAATATGGATCAGAGTGCCACTCATGCGGGGGAAATGTGAAAAAAATCAATAGAGAACGTTTAGATCACAACATGGGCTTCCAGTGTGGCATTCTGATGTTACTTGTTTGACTTGAATTTTGACAGCACGTCGGCTGAGGGCAGGTGCTTTCATTTTTGGTGATTAAACAGTAGTATTTCAGTCAGGTTTCTTCAGCGCAATGGTATAGTTACGACCTGCAAGTTTCAGTAGCTGGTTCAGAAGATAGACACTGTAGATTTTACCTCCTCGGTCTCTGTAGTCGACATGAATGAGGAAACAGACAAAAGAGTTGTAGTTTAGTCAAAGACTTGATCAGGACCACAGGCGTCCAACAAAGCAGAGAAGAGCTCGCTCTCAAACAGCTTCGTCCCCAGCCTCCGGTGCTTCTGTTCGGTGGTCCAGAGCAAAGCATGTGATGATGTTTTGCAGTGTTACAATGATGCATGACGGCACTGGAGTATACTGTTCCTATTTGTCCAGCTGACAACATGTTCATTTGCCTTGCCTTGACTGTGTTATTCACGCCAACTACCAGTTTTAATTGCGATCTAGTCATTTACGAGTCTCATATTGTAATTGATTAAAAAAAAAATTGAAAAAATGTGTCCAATTCAACTGTGTGAAGCAGAAAACATGAGGCATATTCCTCATTGTTTCCAAAGGGGGATACACTTCCATGGAGGATACAATTTACCTCTGGGCTAGAATAAGATGTGTAAGAGACCCTTTGTTTGTTGTTGTTTATTTTAGTTTTCTTAGTAGCAATGTATGCATTTGAGTGAGTGAAGGCAGTTCCATGGTATATGTGGTGTATGTATGTGAGAATTGATCAACTCTGTCTGTATGAGTGAGTGAAGAGGTGTCGAGTGTGGTGTGACTCTCAGTGACACTAGTGTGGAAAATGGGTGGAAGAGTCTGAATTTTCCCTTCAATGAGGCTTGCCACTGAAATTCCATTTAGTTATGAATTTATTTATTTCGTTGGCTCGATTAAAAAAGTTTTGTCATCAATTTATCATAACTGATCACATTTTAATATCTGATACCAGAAACACCAAATTGATGTTGAAACATGAGGGTGGAACTGCTCCATTTTTGCACTATTTTCTGGAAAAATTGCACAGTTTTTTTGTGCTTCTTCCCTCAGGTTTTAAAACTTAAACTCTCTGTCTATTTTTCTTTATGGATCGATTCTTTTGTCTGTTAAATTATTCTCTTCCATCCTTTTGTCAAATATAGAACAGCATTAATCTTGCTAGCTATAACCCTGAAATTAAATGCATTTCAAGCTAATTCCAATTATCTGGTGAAAATAAAGTGCACATTAGGAAATCCTGTATATATTTCCCAGTCTCAATAGTCAGCTGATAATCGAGAGAAGAATTCAATCCAACAGAGAAGCTTTCTGATGCATTTAAACATTGTACTGTCAATGAAATGTCGAATACATTTGGCATACACATCCGAGTCTGTTCCAATCATTTTTTTATCTTTCAAAACAAGGAGGCGGGGGAGAACTAGAGAATCACACACGAGGGAGTGAAGGTGGGAAGAGATAGGGAGGTGCAAGTGAAGAGGGACAGGCCGCAACACCAATGAAGTACCCACCATTTATTTATTTTCTTGGATTCATCTCAACTTAGCTTTGTGATTCCTCCACCATCATAGAGGTATGTCCAACTCACTCAGACATTGATCATAAAACAACCAGTGAAGGCGCATGATGAATCTCAATCATACTTCTTTCGTCCTCTGTCTGAGGTAACATGAACGGAGAAAGAAGGGCTGAGAACCTGAGGGGCAGATCTCCAAGAACAACTCCAATAACAATACCAACTCCTTTCATTTTGATTAGCCAACAAGACACAAGATTGTGACCATGTTTATTTCTATGCTCCAATCACACTTGTGTTTTCAAACCATAATTAAATCCACATTCCAACAACATTCGCCAAATCTGGGTTCATATTATCTCTTCAATTATGTTAGTTTACTGTAGCGACATTAGACCTCAACTTGGAGCCGTTCTGTGTGTAATGACAAGACGCAGGTAAATGCTAGTAATTTCCTCTGTCAATACTACAGCTACAGAAGCACAATAGCTATTTTCAGTTTGTCCCATTTATTGATATTCAGGGACACCAAACCAACTTCACACTGGGTTTTTCTTTTCTTGGCAAATATTCATGCCCGGTGACAATCAATCTAAATGGACTTGGAGATGGACTTGTCTTTATTATATATAGTTATTGCTGAGTTGAGCCCTTGGAAGGGTCTGCTACATTGATATATATATATATATATATATATATATATATATATATATATATATATATATATATATATATATATATATATATATATATATATATATATATATATATATATATATATATATATATATATATATATATATATATATATATATATATATATATATATCATCCCTGTCCCAGCTCCAGCCGTCAACAGGACATCAAACCCTGGAGTGTGCGCTCCAGCCTCGGAGGTGTAGAGAGCGAGCACCTCCCCTGTGACACTCTACCACGGTCCAGTGTGGAGACAGGAAAGGTTTTACACCTCAATATGAAGAAAAAACAGTCAGTAAATGTAGCTAACGGGACACGTCTGCATACAGAGGCTGTGTTATACACAATAACAAAGCGTGTCGTGGGTCAGCTGATGGGTCCACGGTCCAGTTTTCTTGGGCTCTGGGTTCTGGATTTTCGTTCGAAATCAGAAGCAAAAAAATCTAGAAATTCGAGGCGCACCATCATAACCAGAAATCATGAGCATATTTAGAACAAAACTGAATTTTATTTTAA
This sequence comes from Synchiropus splendidus, assembly GCF_027744825.2. NCBI lineage: Eukaryota > Metazoa > Chordata > Actinopteri > Syngnathiformes > Callionymidae > Synchiropus > Synchiropus splendidus. Next base: position 4,291,776 of record NC_071350.1, read on the forward strand.
ATGTATTTTCCCAAAATATATTAGATATATATTATATATAATAATCATACTCATGTCATAGTATATCCCAGTGTATTTCCAGGTTAGAGTTTTCATCCAATCAGAATTCAGCTAGCTTGTGTCGTCATGTCCAAAGCCTTCAGCAGCAACAGTGCAGGCGCAGGTGACCTCAGAGTGAACGGACACATATAGTTGATGGATAGTTGCGATAGCCAATCAGATCACGAGTTGGGGACAGCGAGGCCTTCTAGCTGGCCTCACGTTGAACATGACTTGTGTACGTCCTGTGATTGGATACTTATACTGTCATTTCAGCACTAACCGCTACTCGTTTCTCCCTCTCAGAAGCCTGAGGCTTAAACATATGAGGATATTTATGGGCAAACTAGCTTCAGAGCAATGAACACAGATGTTTGGTGACATTCCTGTTCTCCGCCCCTGCATTTTCCTGACACCTACACCGGCGAGATAACCAGGCGGAGAACGTTCGCCACTTCCAGTCAGGCGGCCACCGCAGTCTTAACGCTCGGTGAGTGCAAACGTTTGAGATATTTATTTTGTTCACGTTTAACATGATAGTAACGGGCCGCACTGGCGCAGCAGTGTGATTCGAAACTGAGACTGTTCAAACGAGAGTACAACAGGGCTTCTGCAACGTAAATATATATATATATATATATATATATATATATATATATATATATATATATATATATATATATATATATATATATATATATATATATATATATATATATATATATATAAACAAGCACTAGTTACAAGGGCTTCTTTTCAACTGTGGGACATGGAATATAGTTGAACAAGAATCTTTCTTGGTGTAATGATCATTGTAATTTATCATTTCAATATAGCTATTATCAGCTGTGGATGAGGAAGAAAAACATTACCCATATCTAAGGTGTGAAACCGCTCCTGGGCAGGATCCTTTCGGTCATAAAGTTCATCTCAAATGAGTTCTGAAACCTACAGTAACAATAAGCAACTGAAAAACACAAACAAACAGCAATGCAGCAGCAACGTGTCAACAACACTTTTCCCAATTTTGTTTTGATGACCTTTTTTTTTCATTTATAGAAGAGTCATGGAGCCGGCGGATCCTTGTTCCTTCTCCTGTCCTCCTTTAGGTTAAAATTCTAGAGCCATTTATTTTTCAATCAGTATTACCACCATAACTATTTTTATGCACACTGACATTGGTGAATATGTATGGCAAAGAGCAATAAAAATCACGCGTTGATCGTCCATTTGCCTGAAAGACATGGCCATGCAATGTAAAACTGCACATGGCCTTCACTGGTCAAAGTACACATGATCAAAAATTAATAGCAATCTTGAGCCAACATATGATTGATGTCACTAGTCCCCTGCCACACTGTCCAACATATTTTATTCATGTTCAAATCTTGCTGAACTCTGGGACTCAATAATTAAGACATTTTCAAAAATCTTGGGAAAACCCTTGTTGTCATCCTTCACAGCGGCCATATTTGGTGAAACTTTAATGGGATCCAACCTGAGCAAAGCTAAAAATGGTCTGCCTTTTTGTTTGTTTGTGTGAGTGCATTACTCATTTTTGGACATTTTTTTTTTTTTTTTAGTTTTATCACATTTTGTCCACATGCATTTACAAAAATAACAGTTAAGAATAATGTATCCCGAAGGCAGTAGATTGAACATTTTATTTAAATAGTACCAACACTGACACATTAATGACAGGACAAAAACATTTGAAAAACATCATGATGCAGAAACATCTTATTGCAAGTCTTCTAAATGCAGATCAAGGAAAGACATAGTTTTCTGAACTACATCTCAGTGTTAAGTATCCTTGCACTTCAAAGTCAAATAACTGATTTGAAGGAGCTAGATATCAGTGAACCTGAAGCAACTTCCATAAAAGTGACATCTTTTCTCAAACTGATCGGTAAAGCAAATTGAATGCCTCATACTTTGCAGGGTTTCTGCTACATATGAACTAGCGTGGCGCATCCTCGCGGCCATAAGAGGAGGGCGGCTCGGATTGGAAGCACATTTACTTCTCATGATTATACATACTAGCGTTTTTACGGTCACCAATTCTGTAAATGCCAAAACTCTGTTTCTGTATCACTTCTTCATTGGCTGCGTTCCATTCCATTCTTTTTTTTTTTGTGTATTTTTTTTCACGCCGGTGGTGCGGCTCCACCATAGTTTCAAAAAATCCAGGCAGCAACCCTGCTTTGTGTCCTCCATAGGACATAAAGTGTGTTGATCACTGCAGTCTTTTCCCATCTTCCATCTCACTGTAGTCTGAAGATGTGTCAGATGTGCACTGTTTTTGTTTTAAAGTTATGTGAGGTGTCATTTAAATATGTTTTTAAAGCCTTATCCTCTTCTGCTTATCCTAACCAAGTACCCATACTGTATGTTCCTGTGGGCATACTTGTACACAGGTATATTTTACTGACTAACTTTAATTTTGTATTTAAACATTCATTTTTTTATACTATCATTTTCTAGAGGAATGACAGGGGTTGGGTTCCAATATGATGCATGCTATTCTCCATACAGTACATGATTTTGTGGCTGTCTTGGTCTTAAATAATGTGACATCCATGCAAGTAATATTGCAATCCTTGTTCCCTCCTCAGGATAAACTAAGTAACTCTGAATTACTTGGTCAAATGAAGGGCAAATGACACATTTTCAATCAGGAGCCTTGGTTTGGGAACAGTCTGCCCAAGATGAACCAGCTGGCAGTGTCTCTGCCTCCTTTCAAATCACTTTTAAAACACATTTTTAAAAATTCACTTTCATGTGATTTTGCCTTTTATCTCACCACTTTTATGTTTCAGTTTCTTTTCTATTTATATGTCTTTTGCTCTTCTAGTGCTGTTTTATATGTGTCCTGCTTCTCAATGTCTTCAAAATGTTTTTAATTGAAGTTTTGCTGTGGATTTGATGCGGAAACACAGCGGTTTCTCAACATATACACTCCAGATAGTCCCCAGCAAATACAACACGGAGACAGAATTTCCTTCTCGACTATGATCCGAACAAGAATAATGCTGAGCAGCACTTTGCAACTGGTCTGCCTCACATCCTGATGTTCCCAGGTACTTACATCACAACCAGCAAAAAAAAGTCTGTACAGGTTAGTACCAATACAATACAATTTATATTTGAAAATGGAGTGATGGAGTGAACTGTAGGTGAGCTCAAGCAAAACCAGGCTAATACAGACACTGTTAAATCCACTGTTCTCTCCACAGACTAGAGCTTTATCTCAAAGCCAAACAACTGTGATAGATTTCTGAATCAACAATTAAGCTAATCTCCCATTAATCATTAGCTTTTTTCAAACATGATCCCAAGGTTTAACAGTGTTTCAAAAACCTTCAATCAGGACTAATGAGTCAAAGCAAACACTCGTCATCTGAGTCATTCTGCCGCAATTATGTCATGTACTACAATTACAAGAGTGCGCTGTCACTTTGGAGAGAAGTATACAGATGACGGCATGTTGTGTTGCGTAGACCGACTTTGTCACCGCACGGAGGATCTGACAGGCCGTGGCTGGGATCAAAACTGGAAGTGACGTGATGTGTGAGATATTCTGACAGGGTTGGGAATGTACTTAATTGGTACCATGCATCAATCTGTTAGAGATACATCTTACAGACAGTTTTGAGACGGAGCAGAAATCTGTGGTTCGGACTAACTGAACATATCACAGTCCATTAATTCATGTACATGCAGCTGGACTTCCTCGACTAAATGCCGTCCTCTTCTCCTTGCTCCAAACACTGACACAGCTTTACGGGTCAAGACATTCTGTGGCCAATGAAGGGAATTCAGATCCTCGCAGTTTTTAAATGCTTAGTGCAGTAGTCTGGCCTCATCTGAAAGTGAGACATTTTTATCGGTTGGCTCTGTCGTTGCCAGGACTGCTTGTTTTCACACACTTTTTTTTTTAAATCCATATTTATTTTCAGGCTCTGGTTTCAGCCTTGCATCCATGTGTTCAACATATCTACTTTGTATGCCAGAATTGCACATTACTTATCACTTCCAAGCAGTCCTGCATCTTTGCATGTCTTATTTGTCAGACACACCTTTAGTTCTCATACACAGCAGCCAATGTCTTCCCATGAGAGAGCCAGCATACCAGAATGTACTTTGCTTGCATCTGGTATCAAGCCCCCTCACTAAAAACAACCATCTGTTACCCTCGCCTGCACAAGGTGGTCTACACCTCCTATATGCCGAGACAAAGCCTCCCCCTACTCTTCGTTTCAATGTGTCAGTCTGGGGAGGGTGGTTGGTGGTGCGTCACAGATTATTTGCATTACCTTTGCAAATGCTAGCTGACACTGCTCCACTCGCCGAATCTTGTCTGCAGGTCCTTTTCAGTTGAGTGCAGTGAGAGGCTCAGAAACCACGGCAAAGATTGGAATTAACTGTCCAGAGCCAAAAACTGAATTCAGGCTTCCTTTTCAATGGAGGTGGAGAAAGTGGACTTTTCCTTATGGATCTTGTCAATTCATTGAATGCAGGTGCTTTGCGTTTTGAAAATGTCCAGCTGCTATGTGATCTCCACTTGGAGATCTCCTTCTTTCTTGGGGAGAGCGGACCATTTATACCAACCCATCGTCAGGATGCAAAAGTGGGTGCGAGGGACAGGAGACATATGGAAGTGCTCTTCACTGAATTATATTGGATGTCAATTGCCATTTATAACTACATACACGGCTCTCCTCCTTTGTGATACTGTCAAAAGTCGCACAGCCGTTTGACAAACTTTTAAAAGCAATCGACACGTTGCTACACATAGAATGAAAGGAGCGTCATCGCACCTCTTACCTCGCCCCAACTTCCGTCTTTGTTTTTTACATGTCACGCTTCCGTGGAAGGTGGAGCATGTGCTTCAATTGAAACAGAATGCATCAACTTGCAATGCTGTCATCAGTATAGAACGCAAAAGTCAAGTCTCCCAACGTCTATATATTACGACATGGGAGTGAAGATGTGTTGTAAATACAGAAAGTGAGCAGATAAAAAGAAAAGTTTACCCATTGATTTTTGAAGTAAATAACAAGATGTGAAGTTTCATTTCACTGAGAAACATCAACATTACCTCAAAACTGGTGGCGGAGATGAAAGACAACACGGATGAAACTGGCCAAGTAACATTTTTTCTAGTTTATAGTTTCCTTTTAAATGCTGATTGTGCACCAACTATCACAGAATGTAGCAATCCTGGCACAAACCAGTGTTGCTCCACTTGAAAATACTTCTAAGAAACGATTCACATCGGAATCCGGAACCTCAAAAAGTTGGTACTCATACTGTTACATCATTGGTGAGACTCCAGAACACCACAGGCGCCAGAGCCAGAACCGTGTCAGTGTTGCGGAAGTGGCCTGTGGTGAAATCTAGTGTTGAGCAGATTTTTAAAAAAAAAGCCTCAATAGTGTTCTTGTTCTTATGGAGGAGGACAATGGGGTTGGACAAGGGACATGTCTATTACCTTAATTTCCAACATGATTTTAATTTTTACTGAGCCACCATTTTTTTGTTTTTGTTTTCAGGGAGTTGTTTGGGTTGTGTCTGAGTCTCTCTTTTATAAGATGACATTAAACCAACCCCCCCACCTTTCCTCACATCTCCTCCATTGCCTAGCAACCAAAAACACCTCCACTGTGTCTTTCAAAGGTTGCTTTTTAACCTTTAGCTATATTTTTCATTTCTTATTATGCTTTAGTCTGTATTATTATTATTATTATTATTATTATTATTATTAGTAGTAGTAGTAGTAGTAGTAGTAGTACTGGAAGTTATAGTTGTATTAGTAGGATTATTTTTTTTCTTCTTCATTTTAAAGCATTGTCTTCCTGTGTGGAACCTTTAATTGTTGTTTGCTAAACAACAGTTGGCAGAAACTTCCATTCAAATGACTATTTTTAAACATTAAAAAGGACTGCATTATGTTTCGTTGCTTAATTTAAATCGTACTCAATTCATCTGGAAGCCAATTCAACAGAAATGAGAATGAATGTTAAGAGGTGTATAAAATTCAGCGTTTGCACTGCTGGATGAATCTGTTTCACCTGATAACATTGTTCCTTTGACTTCAACTGAAAAGAAGCCCGGGAATCAAGGTGAGTGGTACCGTAGCCGTAACATCTGAGCTTGCTAAGGTGAAAACAAAGATCAATTGTGGGACCAAAAATACGACCCCAACAAAGAATTTAGTGGTAAAACACAATCACAATGTGCAAAGCATATGGGCCAATGTGATTGTAGGTGCTGCAAGTGTTGCAGCATGCTTTGGTGTACGTGCAGTGGTGAATCTGTTGGTCTGTTTATTCTTCCTTGCACTGTATGTGCAATTGATTTTTATTCCGGTTTTTGTTTCCCGCTTTTTTTTTTGGTTGTTTATGTCCACTGAGGTCAGTCCCACTGAGACCAGTTATTGCTTCTTCTGTTGCTCTTTGTCTACGCTTGTTCACTTGAAGTAAAATAATAATAATGTTATCCACTAGCTGCGAACTCAAAACTATAAGAAAGTAAATAAAAACACCACGTCCTCAAGTCACTGAATGAAACAAAATGAAATTGATAGGAAAACATTCGTGTCAAAAATGGAGTCAGTGCATAAAAAACAAATATGGATCACAATATGAGCACACTACTTTGAAAAGTAATAGCAGAACTCTTAGGTTAGCTAGGTTTGTTGATAGTCACAAACAGTTTAAAATGCAATTCTTGAATGGTAGCGTTACGCCATAAGTCATTTCACTCTGCTTGTGCATGCGGGACATCTATAATTTCCTAAACTACGCTCACAGACGCATGAGAGCCAGTTTTCTACAAAGCTGGAAGACACAGACAGATGCTTTGCAACCTGCTTCGTCTCCTCTGTTGTTTCCTCGCATTCCCTGCGGCTACTTCCACAACCGAGCAATATACGAGCGTGGAGCCATTTTAACTTGATTCCTCTGAGAGACCACCCAAATACATCATCGTTCATACTTGTTCCCTGGATAAATAATAAAATATTTACTCTCACTCGACTGTATTGACATGTTTCTTTGGCTGCACAGCTTTTGAAGATCTTGAGGAGTATGGCGTGCACGTATATTTACAGACGAGGCATCGCTTGTATTAGAATTATCGGATTCACGTAGCACCATTTCTATATGTTCCACAGCCCTGCATGTTTGTTTCCCTCTGTGGACATAACGGATAGATAGATGGATAGATAGATAGATAGACGGAGCTGAAAAATCCCGCAGTGTTTTTCTTGCAGGTAACTTGAATATGAAGCTCAAGACCTCTGAGCAGAAGCATCTGTGTTAGCCGTACTTGCAACCACAGCATCTTTGTAGTCCTGTGGTCAGGAGTTTTTTCTTTTTTTTTTGGGCAAGACCATTGGACATATGTTTTGCATCCATTTTTTCAAACCAGATAGCTGCTGTCTGCTGTTCCTGGGGCTGGCTTCAGAAGGCATGGCGCCGGCGCTGACTGCAGATAGGCTGTTTTTCGTGGCAGGCGGATGATGAACCCATTTTGTGGCACATCAACTGGCTGATGCGAGATTTCACTCTCATTATCAGACTATGAATTTATGAAACATTGTCTATTCACTCAAGAGCAGATGGGAATGGTGATTGATCTTCACAACAGCATTGTAGTTTTACACAGGAATTGCAGAGTTAAAAACATTCGACAACAGGCACACACACATTGGAATTACAAAAATAAATAAATAAATAAATAAAATAGTTACGGTGCTATATTGTCTTCAAAACCGTGTGAAAAAGCAACACTTCAGGGAACGAAAAATAAAAATAATTAAACAAAATCAACTAAACCACATTGATATGATGGAGCAACAGACAGAATTTGATCAGTACCTTGATCAAAAACTTCTCCAACGGGACGTGGATTCAGCTGCACTTTAAAGTTTGTTGCTCATTCATGGATTATATTATGATAAAGAGGTTTCTGCAGCTTTATAGTTGAAATAATATGCTATAATACAACATATTATATAGCAGCTATATAATATGTTGTATTATTTTGTTGTATTTCGGAATAGTACTTTATGATGCAAAAATGGAGGTAGTTGTTTTTTTCATTTTAGTTACTATCAACTAGGGACATTATGGATCGAGAGGCTAATCTTTTGATCTTACCTTCCCTGTGTTATCAACCCTTTCAAATAATGATAATAATAATAATAAAACAGTTCTTCTGCCAATAACATTCCTGGCAATTTCCAGTTTCCAAACAACTTCATTTGTCCTTAATAGTGGTGACCATTAGTGTCCACTCTGTTCTGTCTCAGCAGTGTTTTCGCTGCTCCTCTTGTTTTGAATGCATCCTGTTTTTTGGTGACTAAAATGGAGAGCCAGACACAGACGCTTAATGTTCTGCAAGTCATGACGTGGCCTTCACAGATCAGACTTGTTTGACCAGCACGTCACACAGAGGCTCACTTGTATTGAGTTCGAGGGAATTTAGGAAAACAATTTAGCCTTTTGAACTTGTGTTCCCCAGACTATTCCTGAACCACTTACGCTCAGTTGGTGGTATGAAACAGACCACAACAAAATACTTAAAAGACAGAATCCTGACTGAAATGCCTTTAAACTGAGGGAAAAAAAAAACAACTAATAATAATAATAATAATGCAAAAAAAAAACCATTTCCTTTGCTCTGGGGTTGAAGCTATCATTACTGTCTTTGAAAAAAACCCACACTTACCATTATATATTGTGGCACATTTTTTTGGTTTTCTCAAAGAGTCTGCATGCTTCTCAACAAAACTAAGGGAGGTTGTAGACTATCTTTGGAATGTTGCAGTTCACAGTGACAGAGCTGTGAACTTGTCTGCCATTTTGCTGGTGCTAAATCTTAGCTGATGCTTGCTGGAACAAGGCTGGTGTTACTGTGCCACTCAGATTTACATTCACACTTCACTTTTTTTTCCCATGGAAAACATTCTACAGCAGCGTTATATTTAGTTCAGGTTTGACGAATGGAGACACTCTTGGAGCAGCATTAGCTACTCAGACCAAGAGGCCCACCCTGAACTATTGTATACAGTTGTGACACTGTGTTTTAACAGTGGAAGTCTATATTCAGACGGGATTTTACAGATTGGTGACGCCTCTTCTTTTCCATGTCGGACAGGCCTTTGCTAAGAAATTCATTGGTTTTACAAGACCACCCTTGTAGTTGGTTGTGACGGCGACACAAAGCAGCCCTTTCTAACGTCACTGTGCTGGACCTTCTCCCCCACAGCTCGGCTGATTCTCCACACTGCAGAGGCAAGTGGCCATGGGTTTGAACTCATGTTTGAAGTTAACAGTTGAAAAACCAGGGAGAAAGAGCAACATTTTGGTTCAAAGATTTTTGTTTGCTTGAGCTTTAAAAATAAACACTTGGAAGCCAGAATGACAAGAAATGCAGTAAAAATCACAACGTCAGATGTCCAAAATTTGGGGGAATGTTTTGTTTGAAGCTTTAAAAATATTTAATTCCAAGGGATTTCATGTGTCAGTAAATTTATTTAGATACATTTTGTTGGTGTCACATTCAATTCCGGATCCTTGATGAGAAGAGCTTTGCTGTTAGACGGCTTGTTGTCTAGAAACTGGAGTCTGGAAACACATAAAACCAGAAAAAGCTGATGCTGAAGGAAGGGTATTCAGTGAAAGATGGGAAATGGCTACATGTTTTTGCTCCAAGAAAAAAACAGAGGTGTCTAATGCTTAAGATATCCTCCAGTTATTAAAAGAAGAGGAATGTCTGTGCCCAATAAATGTTGGAAATATCAGCCAGCCACGTGATCAGAAAGAGTGCCGATCATGTGATTTTCAAATGGTCGGAATTGGGTGTAAATCATCGGATTTAGCCTTGGATCCAACAAGCATGGGCAACATTAGAACTACACCGTGATATACCACCCTTAAAACAAACCCACCCTACTCTCCCAGTTGTCAGTTCAGGATCTGGCAAACCTACAGTATTGTTTCTGTGCATGTGCGGGGGTGACAAGGCGACATCACTTCCGTTACTCTGTTACGTTTTCGAAGCCGTACGAGCGGTACATAAGTTAGTGACAAGCCATAGAGCTTCTAAACAACCCAGGTGGCAACCTTATCTACATGGTTACGCGCAGATTCGTCGCTTTAGATTTTCTGATTTTGTGGACAATTGTGTCATGATTCGCTTTTACTTTGTCTTGTAACTTCCGTTTTGTGTTTCTATCTTGGGTTATGGCACATGGCTGGACTCAATGGCACATGGCTGGAGTCAATCATGTCATCATCATCAAGAGCTCATAAGCACCTGGACTCCAGCAACGTGTGCCAGATTGACTCTGTTCGTTCTTGTGGTAAATTGGATCTCCTTGTTCATCCTTGCTATTCGCTCTGTCGGTTCGTTGTGTTATTTCTTCTTGTTTATCCCTGGTCCCTGAGTTGTGTTTTGTTCCTTCCTGTGTTTCCGAGTGTTTCCTGGCTTGTTCTGCGACTTTTGTTATTGCTATTCATCGTGTTTTGTCTCTCTGTTTACAGATCTATGTTCGTATGATTCTCCCAGTTTGGTGACGCTTTCGTTTTGGAGATTTTGACTTTGCTTTGTTTCTTCTGGTTTGGTGACGCTTTCTGTTCTGGATTTATTGTTGTGTATCATTAAATATTGTACTTTCTCTGCATACTGCCTTCTGTGAGTTCCTCATCATGCCACTTGCTCCCCCTCCGTCCGTCGATCATAACAGATTGAGACACTTGGACTCCTGCTTATTGGTGATTTGTATTTTCTGGCCTACTGTGAATTATTGTGTGGTTTTTTTTTTTTTTTTTTAATTGTTCAACTGGTCCCTACCTCGGTGCACCTTCAACATTTTGGACTTGGGTTCCACCTGCTTAGAAACCCACACAATCGAATTGGTACTGTACATTTCCCAGATGCTGTACTGACACACCTCTCCAACACCGGCAATGAAACAGATCCTGCAACTACTAAAAGAGAGAAAGATCCATGCCAAAGGTCAAGGAAGTTCGCAGCTATTTGAGAATGTGTCATGTTGGATGACCATTTTAACCAAATAACTAAATAAATACTGGCATATGCAAAATCTTAAAGTAGAAATTTCTGACTGGTGGGGAAAATTGTCAAATTAAAATAATAATGTACAGCTTTGCATGGCTCTCCTTTCTTCACCGACATCTATAATGATGCCATAATAACAGTGCTAACAGTGCTTCTTGTAATTTATTCAAAATGTATTTTTATTGACTTCGATTAGCCAGCCAGGGGTCGGAGGGGATCTGGTTCGGGAACCACAGAATTTCATCTCTGCTATTTGCGGACGATGTTGTTCTGCTGGCCTCATCGGACCGGGACCTTCAGCATGCGCTGGGGCGGTTTGCAGCCGAGTGCGAAGCGGCCGGGATGAGGATCAGCACCTCCAAGTCTGAGGCCATGGTTCTCGACCGGTATAAAGCGGTTTGCTCTCTCCGGGTTGGTGGAGAGTTCTTGCCCCAAGTGGTGGAGTTTAAGTATCTCGGGGTCTTGTTCTCGAGTGAGCGAAAAGGGGAGCGTGTGATTGATAGACGGATTGGTGCATGCGGTCGCTATATCGGACCGTCGTGGTGAAGAGGGAGCTGAGTCACAAGACGAAGCTCTCGATTTACCGATCGATCTATGTTCCCACCTATGATCACGAGCTTTGGGTAATGACCGAAAGGATGAGATCCCGGATACAAGCGGCTGAGATGAGTTTCCTCCGCAGGGTGGCTGGGCGCTCGGGGTGGAGCAGCTGCTCCTCCACATCGAGAGGAACCAGCTGAGGTGGCTCGGGCATCTGATCCGGATGCCCCCTGGACGCCTCCCTGGGGAGGTGTTCCGGGCATGTCCTACCAGGAAGAGACCCCGGGGAAGACCCAGGAGTCGCTGGAGAGATTATGTCTCTGGTCTGGCCTGGGAACGCCTCGGGATCCTCCGGGAGGAGCTGGAGGAGGTTTGTGCAGATCGGGAAGTTTGGGCTTCCTTGCTCTGAATGCTGCCTCCGCGACCCGACCCCGGATAAGCGGCAGAAGAAGGTGAAAGTGACTTCGATTACAAAGTTATATGGCTTGACACCATTGATAAACTGCAAAGAGATTTAATTTTGGACTTGGTTTGAACCAATGCAGAAACACTTGTGATAAAAGTACCATATGTAGAATTGGCAATAATGTTGGATTTAAATTAAAGGACAATTTAGTTGTATTTTCTTATTCTAATTAAGGCATTGCTGCAGTATCCAGACTCTGGTATTGTTTGTAGTCTTGATCCCTTGAGTTTTCCAACAGTAATTGATGTTACAATACAAATGAAGCTGAAAATTAAAGAATTTAAAGTAGGTCTGGTTGAAAATGGCTTGATGGCCGAATCCACTGTTTAAAATTTCAAAGTGCAAATGGACTGAATACTTGTGAGGACAGAGGAAAGATGGATACATTGACAACATTGTTGGAGGAAGAGTTTTAATCAAACTAGTCTTAGCGGGATATTCACTATGGCATCACCTCAATATCCTGGAAAGGAGCGATGCAGTGTGAATGCATGGATGATCGTAGCTTCAGAGGAAATTGAAAACTTGTTTTATGGTCGTGGCTGGTCCGGATAGAAATGCACTGTATGTTCTGCAACACATTAGCAGACATTCTTGTCATGTTTTTTTCCCCCCAACTCCTCGCATAAAATCAGCTCAGCACTCATGATATGAATCTCATTTTGGCAGCGGGAATGCACAGCTTTGCATGATTGGCTGTACTGCCGTCTTCACACACACTCCCACAGACATGCATTTGATTTGTCACCAGCATCCAAAGTCTTATCTAAATACTGCGAAGAATCTCAGAGTAAACGCTCTCGGCTGGCACACAACACGGTGAGCAGCCGCTCACAAAACCTGCTATTCTGCAGAATGGATCCTCCGAGTACCAGCTACCTTTTTTGTTTTTTTTCCTCCCCTCACACAAAGAGAGATTAGAGCGCACGGGGAAATAAAGAGAAGATATGATAAGAATATGAGTTGGCACATAAAAACATGCAGGCAATTGCGCGGCATTATCATACGAGAGGACATCTGTAAGAAGCGCTCATTGATTTGGTACTGGGGAGAGAAGAGGGGAAGAAAATTGGCAAAACTTCAGTAATTGGCTTCAGAAGTTGCAGCTTTCTTGTCTTCCATTTCTAGGTTGAGGAGGGGAAACCTGCCATGCTTGTCAAATCTCTCTGACTGTTACTGTGAAGGAAGGCCAAAGAGAGTGAGAGTGGCCTCCATCTGAAAAAGAGGAGACGGGCGGGGCGGGTACCTGTTTAGTCGAGCGTGAAAGAACACCTCGTTACGAAAGTGAAATATGTCATATTGGCAGCTCACCAGTTGACATTCTTTAAAATTGGTGTTTCCGATTCAATGCCTTGTTAAATAGGTGGAGGCGTTTTAGCTGAGCAATTATTGGAACAAAGGATGGTTTGAAATGATGATGACGTGTGTGATGATCTGTCTATCTATCTATCTGTCTATCTAGAATAAAATATGAATTGAAATTACGATTTATCATTTTGGCTTATTGTAGAATCATTCTAGAATGAATAATAAAAAAATGTAATAAATAGAAGTTAAATTACAATATATTGCATTATGCTATAAGCATCATTTCTCCAGAGATTTTAGACAGTTTGAAAGGGAGTAGAGTGACAATTCTTCTAATTTATGCTCCTTTCAGATATATTTTCTTCCACCAGATTGATCATCAGCAAAAGGTTTCTCTCACAGAAGTCCATTCTGTTCTTCAGAGTCCTGTAAGTATCACAGGCAGTGTAAGAGCGCACCTACTAGGTTCAGTGGTACCTCGGTTTTCGAACGTTGAATTCGAACAAATCGCGGTTCAAACAAAAATTTTGAGATTTTCTTGCTTCGGATTTCGAACGAAAATCCAGAACTCGAACGCCCCCGAAAAAACCCCAAAAAACAACATAACGTGCGCAGACCGATCAGCTGACCCACAATGGGCTTTGCAGACGTGTCCCGTTAGCTACATTTACTGACTGTTTTTTCTTCATACTGAGGTGTAAAACCTTTCCTGTCTCCACACTGGACCGTGGTAGAGTGTCACAGGGGAGGTGCTCGCTCTCCACACCTCCGAGGCGCACACTCCAGGGTTTGATGTCCTGTTGTGGGCTGGAGCTGGGACAGGGATGAGGCGAGTCTGGGACAGAGCGTGACTTGGTTTATGACTTTGTCACAGCCAAACTGCACAGAAGCGCACATTCAGAGCTGGACACGCACCGGGCACCTCTTCACTTCTGGAGAGACGGCACTCACTCGGCAACCCCTCCCACATGCAGTGGCCACACACATAGAGGAACAGCGCACCTGCAGCAGACACTCTACATTCACTCCTACAAAAGCCTCTTTTAAGGCTTTCTTTTTCCATTAATTGTAATGGGAAAAATCGATTCAGATTTTGAACAATTGGCTTCTCAAACTGCCGTCTGGAACAGATTGTGGTCGAGAACCGAGGTACCACTGTACTTGGGGGTACCAAATGTTTTACACAAGTAAACAATCTTTTTTTTTTTCCATTTCTCTGTCCACAACTTCAAAAGATTTTTGAATGTGTAAGTGCCAGTGGTTGACTCTAAACAGTATGTGCGCACAGTCTTGGACAGTTATTTGGATTTTAGGGTCCATTATAATGCTGTGAATGACACTCATCCACATGAATGACATCCACAACAGAAAACTACTACTATCCAGTGGTTAATTGCCTTTGTAGCAATAGGCACATTTCATTGAAAGCACTAAGCAAAGCAGTGAGTCTTGTCTTGTATTCACCTTCAGGCTGGTCAAACTACTGTCTGCAGCAATGTTGATTGAAAATGACTGTCCACTTGCCTTGACTTAATTTCAATGTCCATCTTTTTGTGTGTGGAATGTGAATAGGTTTGCTTTCAGTTTGGCTCCACATATCAGTCAATCAGTTTATTTCTCTACTTGCCATTAGTCTAACAAGAAAAAGGACTGTTACTTATGAACACTATGTTACCCAAGACACACACTTTGTAAATGGTTTGTTGTGGTTCACATGTGAAGCACAGAATGATGTAAGTTTCCATGGCCAGTTTTCAGATGACAGATGAATGCATCCACCAGGCAACTGTTCCTACCAACATGAGATGTGCGGAATGGAAAGTAAACCTCGCAAATCCCTCATTAAGGGTCAACAAGAGATTTCACATCAAAAATGATCTGATATGAGAGAAGTCTATCAAAAAGTCTATCGAACTAGAATAATGAGCTCATAGGCACGAAAGAATGGAACAACTCTGGGCCACCATTAGTGGCCTCAAATATACCAACAACACTGGCCTCTCAGAAGCTAAAAAACTCAAACTGTTGCCTTGCATCATGTAGCCAATTTCAACCGAGGATGCTACCACGTCTCATGGCAGTGGATGGTATATACACAAGTTTGAAGATGTGTGAGATTACAAGGGCCAGGGAGCCTTTTCTCTCCCAATCTCTAGTGGAGAAGTGCAGTACAAATGGGCAAAGGAAAGAGGAAGATCATGAAGGAACCGCAGCAAGAGACCGCCGTCGGCAGGGACATTACATGTGCCGGTCAAGGAGCCACCAGTGCGACACACCTTCAGCACCATGTAACCCTGAGCTACACTACTGATCATGTGTCATGCTGTAACCAGAGCTGAGCTCCAGCAGACAAAGTCCTGCAAATACACCCGGTCCCCTTAACCCTCAGTCCTAGAATGCACAATTAAAAAAAACAGATCTGTAACTGAAAAGTATAAAACGAACAACTATAAACTGGATTCGTACTGTTGTACGAATGCGACTTGTCGATTACTGTCAAAGACAGGTTGGAGAGAAATTGTTCATGAGAAATAGAACATGCAAATCACTGATTCAAGGACAGAATTTGTTCTTTATTGCTCGCCAGGAGCCCCTACTGCATCTGTCTTGGTGAATAGATGGCGGCTGCCATGGATATATTGACTGCAGACTTGAGTTTCTCTGTGTAAATCTCTAAAATCAATTGGTCTAATGAGTCACTCGGAACCATGATATCAGAGCGCTGGTCATTAAAATACGACTATGCATTGCTTTAATTCACTTATCATATGTTGCATAGTCATTTATATTAATATTTTACTTCTATTAGTGCAGTTGCGACTCTATCGATTAACTTTACACGCTATAACAAAGCACAGAGCACTTCCAATGCAGCTAACAGCTTTTGGTCCTTATGTCGTCCAAAAGCAGGGAATCAAACTCTTTGAAAAAAATGAAAACATATTTATGGGCTGATGTATGGGTAACTGTTGATATTTATTAGTGGAGCTCACACATCTGTGATAGTAGTGTATTATGCCAGTGGAGCAGTTCAGTTGGCAGTGTGCAGGATTCAGCAGCAACAATCCAGAAACTGCTGACTTCAAACACTGGAACGCGTCCAAGTCCAAAACAGACTTCCTGGCAATAATTCTGACCAATCTGACGATCAAGCATATAATAAGCGTACATTAAAATCCACCTGCTCTTTCATAGTATTTGGGAGAAACATATCAGCAAATGCCCTTATGTTTAATCCAGTGTCAGTGAGGGAGGAAAGTAAATAAATGAATAAATAAAAAAAGAACAAACATGACGTCATTTGTTACTATTTGAGAGTTTGACGTTTGTGAGTTGACCTGTGCAGGCGCCAACACTCTCCACCTGCACTGCTGAACATCCTGGGTACTGATGTCGAGAGGGTGGCATCATGCAAGCACCTGGGTGTTCACCTGAACAGCAAACTGGACTGGACTAAAAACGCCGATGCTTTTGTCAAAAAGTAGGTTGTTCCTGCTCAGGAGACTGGCAACTTTCCTGAAGACCTTCTATGACTCTATGGTGGCATCAGCCATTTTGGATAGAGTCGTCTGCTGGGCGGACAACATTACGGACAGGAACAGAAAGAGGCAAGACAGACTGGTGAAGAGGGCCAGCTCACTGCTGGCCTGCTCTCTAGACTCGGTGGAGGAGGTGGGAGACGGGAGGACTTTGACCAAGCTGTCATCCATGATGGTAGAAGACCCTTACGGCACTAGGTAGCATGAGGGAGCGATTTTGAACATCCTTTCTGCCCAATGGTGAGTCTGACTATTGTTGGTTGTCAATCACTTGTTTAGTTATTATTATCTATTTATATAATGTATAATTTATATGATTTATCATAATCTTTAATTTGATTTTATTGATTTTGACATGATAATTTTATATATTAAGGGTATATTTTGGTTCGTATTGTGTTGTTTCATAGCTTGTGACTCCACTTTTTTTTTTTTTTTTATATTTGTAGTGTACCTGTAATGTCTTTGATATGTGTTAGTGTCTTTGCTATCATCAGCTTCTGTGACATGTTCAATGTCCCCACTGTGTAACGAATGAAGGCCATCTAGTCTAGTCTTAAGTTGTGATAATGGCATTTGTGACCAAGAACTCACTGACAAATGACATGAAAAACCTAATAAAGGTTTTCAAGAAAATGTATCTCTCACTGACACTGACTTCAAGTTTACGCAGGATTATGACTGACAGTAACACACAACATCTCACACATGCGCAACTGTTCAGAAAAGAAAAGTGGGATGAAGGAGCAGAAACTATAAGAACTCCTTTTCAATCTCCATGAAATGTAACAAGAAATATTGACAGAAATGTTTTGCCATGCAACAGTAATAATGATAACAATGTCTTACAAGGGTCATTTCAATGCCATATCATTTGTCATCTGAGGGATGTACAATGTGTGAGACAAAATGTGGATACATTTCATGCTCCACAGTTTCAACATTTTTTTTTAGGAATTTCCCAGCTCTGAGGACAGCTGTAAGACAGCGTATGCGTCACTATTACTGGAAAAAACACAACACATATCTGTGAAAAGTTTAAAAAAAATCATGAGAGAAAAAAGAATTTAAGTAAATTTAAATTTCAGTTTGCCTGTGCCGCTGCAGCTGCATGATATTTATTAACTTTTGCTGTCGCTTAATAAGTCAAAGCTGTACTTGTGTCAGACGTTACGTGATTGAATCTTACAACAAGTAAATCATATGTTAACATTGCCGAACAAGTCTAACCTCAACCATATAAGAAAAAAAAATGTGTGTTGCTTTCGAAACTGTTTATGACGTCAAAATGAATGCAAGTTTCTGGGGATGCAACACACTGGATGCCAAGTGGACCCCCAACATACGTGCTGCCTACAAAGCACAAAAGAGGACGTACTTCCTGAAGCAATGAAGCAAATCCAACCTCCTTAAATAACTGTGAGCACAGTTCATACATCCATCAATCTGTTCTCTGTTACTCCATCACTGTCTGTTTTGGGTCAAACCACACAAGAACAATGTGCAGCGGACCATCCAGACTGTGGAAAATATGATTTGCTCTAGCCTGCCCACCACCCACGACACATAAATGATCCGTACATGGGCAAGCTGCTCGACTACACACAACTTCCCTCTGGTTATAAACACTATGACCGTTTAACTGAATCAACAACTCATTAACCTTTTGATTTCACTGCCTTTCTCCTCTCACTGCAGATTTCTTACCACGTTCGTCTGGTATTTATCTGTTTCGCTATTTTTATCTGTTCACTTGCAGAAGGTTGGAGAAGTGAACCTTGCAAACTTGGCATTCATTCAGGTTTCAAGCATGAAGTTACACACTGTTTATGGCAAGCACAAAATGGAATGTTAAAACAACTCACAGACAAGTGCACTCCACAAAACAATCATCCCTTTTGCAAACAGGAGTGTAAAAATTAAAAGAAAAAAAATGTGTTTGCTGCATTGCTTTTGGAGTTCTTCTGTATTACCTATGAAGGTAAAATGGGTGCAAAAGTGGCACATACCCGTAACATGAGACTCGTAGCCATGCATCAGAGGCACATAGGCGTAACTGCACATTTGCATCCGTAAACCCAGTGGCATGTGCGTGTAAAAATAAGGTTTACATTCATACAAACACGAAAAGTAATTTCGCCTTCATTTTCTAAGTGCACAGATACAAATGGCTAAACACGAGCTCTTGAAACCGCAATTGTGACACATTGTTAAGTTTTCCACCTCAACCACCACCAAAACGGGTGCATAAGTTCCACATACTCGTAGAACACGATCCGTATGTGCGCGCTCACTTTTGCACCTCTTCTCGCACCTGTAAATAAAACTGATGCGCACTCGTAGAAGTGGCGGAAATACGTGCCTGTTACGCCATGCACGTTCCCGATAGTCACGTCTATTGTCCAATCAGCTGCAGCGACAAGCTGCGCCATTATATTGCATCAATCTCCCGAGGAAAAGCGGCGTGGGTAAATGAAGCACTTACCGCCTGTCTTTCTATCAGTGGTAACAGTGAGAATCGCTTTCTATCCGAATTCTTCGTAAACCGCCATGACATGGGATGTCGCTGCAGCCGATTGGACAATAGATGTCACGTGACTACTGGGAATGCGCATGGCGTAACAGGCACGTATTGCCGCCACTTCTACGATTGCGCATCAGTTTTATTTACAGGTGCAAGAAGAGGTGCAAGAGGGTGCACGCGCGTACGGGTCGTGTTCTACGAGTATGTGGAACTTATGCACCTGTTTTGGCAGTGGTTGAGGTGGAAAACTTAGCAATGTGTCACAATTGCAGTTTCAAGAGCTCGTGTTTAGCCACTTGTATCTGTGCACTTAGAAAATGAAGGCGAAATTACTTTTCGTGTTTGTATGAATGTAAATCTTCTTTTTACACGCACGTGCCACGGGGTTTACGGATGCTAATGTGCAGTTACGCCTATGTGCCTCTGATGCATGGCTACGAGTCTTGTGTTACGGGTATGTGCCACTTTTGCACCCATTTTACCTTCATAATTATCTGCCTAATCTCAACTTTTGAGACCAAGCTTGTGACCAGAAAAATAAATAAATTAATAGCATGTTTTTTTAGATCATTAGCTTTGAATTTGGTTTCACTGCACAAAATAAACAATGGATTTCATGCACAGGACCATCAATATAGAGGCATGTCTTCCACGTGAGCTCATGTAAATGTTCTTGCATATTAACTCCGTGATGGATATGACCACACTATTACAGTCGTATGCAAATGCAAACTGCCTTGAAATATACTTTGCATATATAAGCTAAAGTAAACAAAATAGTTTAGATCCAATGAATAGCCCACAAGACAATATGATGCCATTATTATAAAGTCAAACAACACCTGTATCCAGAACTGAAATGAAATAAAAACACTCCAAATCCAAATATGGTGCTAAATATATTCAAATTGTGAGATTAGTTACTTTTTCAAGGTAATAAAATATGAAAACACACAGCACCGACTGGTCAAATTCCACTTCCTCAGTGAGTCACGTTGCTTGTCTCTGGTTTGTTTTGGATTAGTCGTCCATACAATATACATGAGCCAAAACTAACTGCACAGGACAGTGCACCAATTTAGAGCCGTAGAAACACTTCTGAATCGTAAGACAAAAGGAGGAAAAGAAAAAAGCCTCACAGAGAAACAAACAACCATCCACACCTACAGGCAATTTAGTCTCCAATTAACCTAACCTGCATGTTTACGGTCTGTGGGAGGAAGTCGAGGTGCCCAGAGGAGAGCAGCGCTGGCACCTTAATTCCACCCATAGCCTGCAGACAGCTTGACGTCTATTGTTCTTCTTCCCCGCAACAACAGAGCTCAACATGCATGATTCACATTCAAACTATGTAGGACTGTGTAAGCATACATAAACATATCGCACTGATGCCAGTGGGGCACTTTCAGTTTGCCATTGCTTGTCGCCCCAAGAATACTGCAGTATTATATTTCACAGGATGAGAAATGATTGTATCCAACTAACATAACTGCTAACATTTATTGCGTATGGTTGAAACCAAGCTCCTCAAAAACATTAAAAAATATTGATGCAACAAAAATTATCGATTCACAAACACTGATTCCGGATACAATATTAACTTTCTGTGGTATTGACTCTATTGAACTGATTTATGTAAATCATTTTTTTATTAGTCATTAGCCATGGCCAGCACCATTTGCCTCACTGACGTGACTCAAACGTGTTTTGCTTTATTAAAGATGCAGACTGGAGCAGAGAGATGTTGACCTGCAGTTAAACTGAAGAAATTAAAGACAACTCTACCACTCCAGCTTGAAAATCAACAAAAATATGATCCAGAATCTGTGAAGATCACATTTGTCTTAGTTATTTTGCATTTAGATGAGGAAAAAAAATGTGACTGTGTATTTTTTTTTGGCTGGGGGACTGGCATTGAAACAACTGTGACAACTGTTACTTCTTATGTACAGCTTCCCTGAAAATAATTTGATCATTTGAAATTGTTCACTGTTAGGAAAAATTACGACAGTGAGATCCTCAAAAAATCAACAAATGAATAAATAAAAACCTCCACATTATTCTCATTGAATGAGCATGCATACAAGACTCAAACCATAACAAACCAGGCGGTGTGTTCAGAGTGATACAACAGATCAGTGAGGGAGAAAAGTGACTGAGGTTGGTTGAATTGTGCGGCTGCCTTTGGTCCGTCGCTGGTCTCCGTAAATAAATCAATTTTTCAAGCCTACCTGGACAATTGATATCAATACCCTATTTTTGATGAGTATACTTTTCGCCTCCGCTCCCAACCCACAGTCTTATTGTGACCAGATGTTCGGAGAAACTCAGAGAAATCCAGTTGTTCACGGTTTTCATTCCTTCATTTAACTCACACATGCTGGTGAAAACGACATGATTCTGTAAAATGGTGATTCTAATTATCTTCGACATTGTTTATAAAACTGCAAATTGAAATCATAAACCGCAAACTGAATTCATAAACGAAACAGAAAAAGGAACACATCACTGAAAAAAGTCAGCTTTCATGTGACAAAAAAGATCAGAACATTCTCGTTTTTTTTATACATTAAAATAATCGGAATATGGAAAATAGGTAGATAAGTGTATGCCTTACATACACTAATATACAAATGTATATAAGGCATATAGGCAGCCCATCTTGGAGGCAACCCCTGAATGAGCCTCTATTCCGACAACTTCTCTCCACAAGGAACATAATACTTCGTCTTGCTCTCTCTGAACAACACTTCTAACCGAGGTGGAACCAAACAACAAGGTGAAATCCCAGTAAACATTAACAGATATTATGGTGCAGGAGTTGCAGCACACTCAAGTCACTCTTTATTCTAGTTCCTAGAACCACCAACTGGTAATTTGCTCCTCTTGTGTCTTCCCACACTCATCCTGGTGACTGTGACAAAGAACACAAATTGAGGTCAGCCAGGGGAAATAAATGTGTACTGAAATGTAATGGATGCTTGTCAAACGCGTCGGTAATGCAGCCAATTATTTAGGGCGAGAATCGGTGAGCTTGACAGTCAGACTTCATGAGTTGAGCAGGATGTAAACAGCTGGAGGATGAACGCAGGTATCGCCTGAGCTCAGCGACCCCCTACCACGACACACCCGCGCATCTCCACAGCGGGAAGTTTCAATCCTGCAGCCATATGTGTCAGGAAAATGTGCTAAATTAACCAGGGAAGGGTAACGACAGGAGGCCAAGTTCTGGCTTCCATTTAACTGAACAAAAATGTGACAGCAAATTAGACAAATTTATTAGTATTTACCAGTCACTGAGGAATATTCATGATTTTTTCTTAAATATGAGGGGATTAGTTATATTCCAAATGAGTTGATGGACCGTGAAACTATCAATTTGCCATGTTAAAGGCATTGGACTGACGTCCAAGCTGGTGTTGATACCTTGGGTCTTTTGAAAAGCGTCACATGATCAGACATCACTGCAACAGCTGCGCCTAAATTTGGCGGGTCTTCAATGCCCCACTGAGGAAACAGAAGTCTTCATGGGTTGATGGATGTTTTATGAAGCTGTCGCCGCGTTTTTTTCAAAGGCAACTAGATGTCGCTCCCTATTAAAGCATCTTTAGTAGTGATGGATACTTGAGGTTTCATGAGACCGACAAACATGCATCTTCAGCTAACCAGCGTTCAGTCCTGGTCAAGGTTGCGGGGAGTTCTATAGTCTGTCCCAGCGGTCATTGGGTGCGAGGCAGGAATACACCCTGGACAGGTCTTCAGTCCGTGGCTGGGCACAAATTTTAAATGTCCAATTAACCTAGTGAGCATGCCGTTGGGCTGTGGGAGGAAACCGGAGTACCCAGAGAAAACCCACGGGGAGAACATGCAAACTCCATTCAGAAAGGCCACCAGTGCGATCCGGGACCTTCTTGCAGCAAGGTGAGAGTGCCAACTACTAGGCCGCCGAGTGGCCCGTTTCATGAGTCAGTGTCCTGATCCCAAATGGACCTGTCTGCTGTAAAGTGTTTGGATGTTTGAACTGCCAATGAAATTAAATGAAAGAATGAAATCTGACATAATCTCTAAAGCAAGAACGGCATTTTCATCACCCCTGCAATACTGTTTCACGATGCCTCACCAACCCATCATCTTAAGCTTTGAACAACTGCTTCAGTGAAGCCTTGCTCATTTCAAAACCAAGAGCGCCACCCACTGAGCTATGAAAATGATTCATGAAACCTCTTCAACCCTTCGGTAGCAGAAAGGTCTCCAACAATTCCATCTCCTAAGAACATTTCTGATTGTTCTCCAGCATCATCCCTTCAACATTTCTGAGGTTTTCTTCAACCAACTGGTGTTAAATTGGGTCAGCGTTATTAGGAAGGATTATCAAATGAATTAGGAACAGCCACCCCGCCTCAAAAACAAGAGCAGAGAACAAGCTTGGTAAAAAAACTAGTTATATTGTCGGAACATGCATTCATTATTTATGTGGTTCATCAGCTTTCTTTCTTTTTTTTGCCTATTAAATCGGACAAAACAAATAACGCAATGTTGCGTGGCCAGGTGGATTTCAGGACAGCCGAGGAAAGGGGTCTGAATATGTTAGTGGCTCTTCTTTCTATCCCCAAAACGTTCAATATAAAAGAAGCAGTTTAGTGTGATATTGTGCAGCAGGATGCCATTTTGTTGCCCTAATAAGTTCACACGCTTCTCTTTCCCCCCCCCTTTTTCAATACATGAGAGGATACACACCTTTTGCTCAGTTACCAAGCAGACTGTGAAACTGAAGATTCTTCGGCGTCCCTGATTGAACAGATTTGTGTCCCATATGTCCTGGCCAACAAAAGAGAGGCCTCCTGAGATGCAAACTTCAGCACCGAAGCAGGAAACAGATGAAATGTTGTGTAAGGCAGATCTGCAAGGAATAAAAAAAGGGGGGGGATGGAAAAAAAAACCTCAGAAGGAGTAGGCTGGATTCCAAAAACAGCATTAGACTTGCCGTGTGAAATAAACAAGCTTGAAAAAAAAAATAAAAATACTGCAGAACTCAGGTGAGAGGTGTTGGGGGAGCAATGGAGAGGGAAGTGTGTGGCACTCAATCAGAACATTTCTAATCACCCAAACGTGAAGAGGGAAGAGAGGTGACTTTATTTAGTCGGCCCCAGAAAGGAAAGAGTGAGCATGAGACCTTTCTTTGAGGAGGACTAGAGGCGTGAGGTGAGAGGAAGGATTTAATTAGAGGAGATGACAGCGAGAGGTTGTGAAGTCTAATGAGGTGTGGTTGAGAAAGAGAGGAATGGTTTCGAAAGTGAGATTCCCCCAACCAGATGAGAGACTTCATTACACGTGAAACGGCAAAGCTAGGGAAAGATGAGTATCTTTGAAACCGCCGCGCTCGACATTTTCGATAACAAGTGATTAGCGCCTTCCTCTGATTCATTAGCAAACACATTTCCTCTCAATTTCGTGTGTGCGCCCAGAGGTCATCCATGACCTGGCCCACTGACTCTTTGGTCGATAACATATCGAATCATATTCAATGTGTCTTTTGAGACATTTTTTTCAATGTGTCTTCAATGAGTCTTGAACCGACTGGTCCTGTTTGCGGACTTCAGCTCTGCTTTCAACATGAGTATCCCAGCTCTGCTTGAAGACAAGCTTCGCCAGCTCAACGTGCCTGACTCCCTCTGCAGATGGATTACAGACTTCCTGACCAGCCGGAGTCAGCGTGTGCGGCTGGGGTCGACTGTCTCCGACACGCGGACCCTCAACATCGTGTCTCCTCAGGGCTGTGTTCTCTCTCCATGGCTCTTCTCTCTGTACACTAACTGCTGCACCTCCAGCCACGAGTCCGTGAAGTTGATCAAGTTTGCGGATGACATCACCATCATCGGGCTCATCTCAGATGGAGATGAGTCGGCTTACAGGAGGGAGGTGGAGCGGCTGGTGTCCTGGTGCAGCCACAACAACCTGGTTTACCCATCCCCATTTTATTTTATTTTATTTTATTTTATTTTATTCCAAAACACTTTCCGAGTTGGTGGGATCCCCACTGACCGTGGCAAAAACTTTGATTCTGATTCTGATATCTTAGTCATGATCCTTGAACTGTTTCGCAGACAGTTGTTCCAATTTAAAGTGATAGATAGTCAACAACAAGATTGTATGGCTCCGTTTACAATCTTGTTGTTGACCCTCTCTTTAAGTTAAGTCAAGAAGAAAGACTAACCCCGGCCTGGAAGCACCTTAGGCAGTCATGTCAACGTCAACCTCCCTCTGGCTGCATCTAAAATCAAGCTTTTGAAGCCCTTTGCGCTCCTTTGTACTGCACTTAAGTGGGTCAAAAGGGGGATCCTGCTGTCTGGGTAAGCTACAATACGCACAGCCATGTTGCCCTGCCAGAAGCCATGAAAAGGTTAATAATACTTGTGTCGACAACTAAAGGCTGGTAATCTGTCAAGACGATGACATAGAGCTTCCGCCAAGAGAGGCATCCCCAAACATTTCAGTGGCAGTCCAGTTAAATGGAGCCAGAGAGAACCGTTCTTGAAGTTCGCGTTTGTTTTGCTATGATGGATATGAGTCACTGAGAAAAAGTTTGTTAAAGTGTTTGTTGAACATTTGTTAAAAGGATATTTTTTCAGTACTGTACGGTGCACGTTTACGTTTTGCATTAGAGCATAAATGGTCACATTTGTGGCATGATAGGAGATTTACAGCAATCCAGAGAAAATTATGAAATAAAAAAAAAGAAAATTCCACCTCAACCTTTAACTTACTTAGTCCACCTGAGCAGAAGACATTCTTTTGCAGTATACTACAGTGTTTATCAACACAAAACTAGAAGTCTGCTTGTTAGCACCAAGTTCTTCTGTTGTGCCGCACAATGGCTCTGGATTGATAATGTGAGTACTAAAGGGCATGGACATCAATCTGACTGACTTTTTCCGCAGCAGCCATTTTAATTATTATTATTTTGGCGCTTGTGGAGCCCACGAGAATGTACATTATGTCTGCTGTTGAAATGAAACATAAGTGTTGTTAATGCCTGGAAGTAGCTTGTAAAAGCTTTATTGAACCCCACCCAAGGGTCAAAATGGTGAAAAAACAAAAAAAAGTCAATAGTAGTTTCAGTCAAAATCTCAAGAGTGAACCCTGTGATGGTGGTGTATGTGGAAAGGTCAGTACGGTCAGCGTGATGTGTCCTCAGGGGACCATAAATGTCAGTTAGCAAATCCATGATGATCCAAATGTATATTACAATGTCAACTGGTTAACTGAACTACATATAAAAAAGATATTCTGGTCATTTTTATAATATTTTTGACAATATATATTTCCAATATATCAAGAACAAATGCAGTAACATTGCTTCGGACTACTATCGATCCTCATAAGCAGAATCCTTTGTTATAGGGTCCGTGGACAATGGAAGCAAGGATGGCCTGAACGTTCCCATGACACAGGACTTCACATAAACAGAGATGTCTGAAGAATCGTTCATTCGATTGCATATTCCACCATTGGTCCTGCATTGCTTCTTGTTGCACTGCCGTCCTCTCTAACCTCCGTGTGTTGGTGAGGTGCCAGGGCAAAGCTTTCATCTTCACAGTCAAACTAATTTTCCAGGAGTCATGATGATGATTTCCAAGCAATTGGCCATGTAAAGCTCACTGATGGCCCTGCCACAGGAAAATCAACATGAGATGAAATGTATTGTCTTCTAATAACTTTGAATGACTAAGCAAGTGAGTCACTGTATCTCAGGAGCCACTGTGGGTAGCTCTCACTTTCTCCAACTGTGTTTGCTTCCAGCATCACACATCACATTCTCTTTTTCCTGTGTTCTTCTTTCTGTTCTTGAACAAGTTGGAACGAAGGAATAATGAATGATGTGAATTCTCCGATGCTGTACATGTTCATGCTAACCTCAGATCATCTTTTGGTTCATTCCCACTTGGACTGCATGAGTCATGCCAAGGGTTATCGGAGTATAGATTCATCATGAGTATGTGCATGATTCATGTGTGCCTTTTGGCAAAAACTTAGAAGTCTTTGCTCAAAGAAACAGTCATGTGCTGAGAGCAGAACTGTAGAATGGACAGCACTCACGTGTTCATCACTAGCAGTACTCTTGATCACATTATATCTGCGGACTGTGACTCATGTGAGCCAATGAATTTTAAATCATGCACTAGGTCTGAAATTAAAAGGACAAAAACATATCTACTTCAACTAAAACATGGTGCAATCTGGATCACTATTACTTTATATGTTTATATTTTCCAAAAGAAAAAAAAGTTTTTGTTGCAATTTAAGCAGCTATATATTAGCTATATTCGTTTTTGTTCTGGAAAAAAAAGTGACACTTTTGGAGAAAATTTGAAAAACAAACTTTGCAAACCAAAAAAGTTAAACAGTGACCAGAATATTCACGAGTAGATAGTTATCTTACCACTTATCTTAGAGAAGTGTTTTTAAAATCATGTTTCACGGTCTTACTGGTGCGATTAATAAATCTGCTATAAACCGATACTTGATTTCTTCCATGGCAATTTTAAGGTGCAAAACTCGAAGACATATAGAGGGGAATCCAGATGCTTCCTTTAACACCTGATCTCTCCACTTATTCATGCTCAAATGTGCACGCTTGAACGGCTTGATGCACACTGTACCGCAGACACGAGCAATGATTTGCTTTCCACTTGTTGCCTCCAATTTCTTGAAGAGCATTTTGAGCTCTTAGCAGTGAACCAGTCAATCCAGTTTATTCTGGGAAGAGGATGAGCAAACCTGCATCTGATCAATGTCAACTACCGTAAGGAGTTAAGAAATAAAAATATTTGTGACACAGCTGACTCTGATAATATTTTAATCTGACGCAAAAATAATGATTAAGCATGACGCTATTGGATTCTATGACATATTCCCTATGTACCGAAAAGTCATTGTGTTGTCCAGTCCAGATTTGAATGATGATTCTATCTGATAGGGGTTAGGTATCAGTCAGAAGTTATGGACTTAGAGAGTGTCATCCAGTGGCCTCTGGAAATGAGGTTTCATCCAACCCATCAGTACTGTTTTGTGAAGATATATTTAACTCTTAGCTTAGCATTGGCACAGATGTGTATCATGGTTTTATATTTTTATTGAAATCCCTTCATAACTGTTGAAGTTAGCGTGCAAACAGACAAACAAACAACCTTGGGGGCAGAGGCAACAATGATCATCATTACACCTGATCTCATCTTACTTATCACCACTTATCTGCTGTGAGGTCAAGATCACTTTATGGGAACCCAGGCATTCTTTTCACACACTATTTTCGAGAACTCACAGAGGAAAAATGTTTACAGTAGGCTGTCTTAATCTATCCCACCTCATTCCACTGACCTGGGTCGGTCTGATGCAGTAGCCCTGAAAGCGAGGGAGTAGGTTTGACTTTTGGCATAGTGGGAACCCAGATTTGTCTGTCACCTTACAAAAATACCAATAGACAAGGATGAAATATTCAGCAAAAATGCAAGCAAAAATGGCTTTTACCTTCAATTATTATGTGTAATTTATTTCCCTAAAATGTGGATTTATAGAGACACATTACCATCTAGAAAAGAATAGGTTTTAATCCTAATCCAACCACACACAATCTTTAGGTTTGGGCACAACTCTGTGCGCTGTAGCCATCAACTACATGCTAAGAAGAAGTGGTTGTATTGATAGAGACAGCATGCTAGTGGCTGGACATTGGTAGGGATGTGACACATTGCAACACAATTCTGCATAAAGTCTCTTTACACTTTAACTGACTAACAGCTAAGCAAATATTCGCAAATAAGGATAAATGCCGAAATAAATTTCAATTGGTCAAAGCAAGGTGATTATAGTCATTGTGATTTATTTCATGAAAGTTCATTTCATTGCATTTCCATCCTTCTTTGGAAGTAATAATAATAATAATAATAATAATAATAATAATAATAATAATCCTGGAATAAAGATGAATCAAATTTCTCCCGATGATTTAAAAGAATAAAGTCCTTAGGGTGGGAGTCTTAAAATTTTACCAATTTTTTCCAAGATTTTCCCAATCGTCGAAACATAAATTTACCATGATGCCAAAATGTGCACAACATGGCACCAATATTCCCCCACAACTTGTCTTCCCATTTGGTGTCTTAAACAACCCAAATCTCCCCATTAGTCCAAGCCTTACAGCACAGTTGGTGTGTCTGTGACCCCCTTTCCTATCCCACTCTTGTTGACAGTGTTAAACTTGAGTTTTTGACTGGCACACCGCTGTTGTGTACTTCCCAACTGCATGTCTGACTTTAAATCCCTAGTTGTGCTCATTAAAATTACGGAGCAACATAAACATTTTAAGATGTACAATAATTTAATTGGTTATTTTTGGGACGGGTACATGCATTTCCAAGGAAGTGCAAATGTGGCGTACGTTGATGTGCACAGCTTTATAAACATAAGACAAACATAACACAAGATAATTGGGTGCTTGAAGTCTCGATAGCCGCTCTTTAATGACCTGAAGATTTCCCACTTTGCCACAAGAGAGTGGAAATCGTTCAAAACAAAATGTCTTTGTGTTTGGATTGACTCATCCATGATCTCACTCCAATTATGCACACACCACTGTCCAGCTCAGACCTCCAAGAGAAGGGAAAATGTGAGGACACCCCTCTGTGTTCTCGCATTTTCCCTGTCTCAGCGAGAGGAACAGGGCTTTTCATGCCACCAAGCAAGTATTACACTTGTGCAGTTGTGCCTGTATTGTGCACGGGACGCATTAATTATTTAGGAAAGCTTACCGAATTGTCAGCGCTCGGATTATTTTGGACAAAAACACAATATTTTCAGCATGTCAAGCACGTGATTAATACAATTGTGCAGAAAACTGCTTCGGAAATGCTCTTCAAACCAGCAACGTGACCGCAGCACCAGAAGTAAATTCCTGATCACGAGACCAGAAGTAAACAGCTGACTATGCAAGTGGAAACAAACAAGCAGCAATGAGACCAGAAATGAATGACTGAAGCACGAGCGAGGCGGGCGATCACAGGAGAGCAGATAGATGACCAATTATCAAGCAATGAACACGGAAAAGCTGCGAGGGTTTTGACATCCATGAGCTATGCACATCTCCATCTCAACAAGCCAGTGCCCTTTCGGCTGCCTCTTAAAAGACTTGCTTGCTGGGAATTTGCTGTCTACACTGACGGTCCCTGAGGAGATGGGTCAGTTCCTCCTAAAGGTTATGTTCTGTTCCTCCAGGGATGGAGGGTCAGAGATTAGAATCAGCCTGTGATCACTGCAGTCTGTCAGGGGAGTGACTTTGGACGTTTAGAAGTTGGACTGCACACATGCAGAGGTACATTCCTGGCATGCATGAATGCTTTTTTACACAAAATGGAAATATCAATACGCTGGTGTAGCTACTTCCCCTCAGAAAATGGCTGCGCAGAACTAAACGGTAGGAGAGAAATTGATAATAAACACTTTGCTGCTCTCTAATATTGTTTCCCACTGAAGTAATATCTCAGCACAGATAGTCAATACTGTTGGATTGTGCTGGGGAAAATGCTCTGAGGCTGTGGAGCCTGAGCTTCAAACTTTTTGGGAGGTTTTTACTGTAACTTCAGTTTAAAATGTTTGCTTGTTGCCTGTAAAGCCACACAAATGATCATATTTAAAGTGCAAAGCTGTACGCATCCTTCAGGATGTTATCTCCAATATAGCACTCTCAGGAAGTGTTTGCCAGACGCCATGTCTAGTTGTTGGTGGGGGCTGTATTCGGTTTTCAAAAGGGAAACCCTGTAACTCCGGTTGTATACTGAAAGTAGACGTCCAGTTGATCATGATGTCATCGTCAAAACCAAACAGCCTGCTCCATTAAACAGTGACGAGAGTCTCTGCAAGATTAGTTAGCGCTCACAAATGACTCTGGCAATATAGCGCTGACTAGTTGGAACTACACATCAAGTGTCACGGAACAAATACGGCGTCTGGCTAATTAGCCAATCAATTACGTGAATCTCCTCCAGTGACAGTTGGCTCTCGCCATTTGGCTCTTTTTTTTTTTTCCTGCTTGCATAATGTCACTTTCTCTTTCCCTCAAGTATCAACTATCACCACCACCCAAATACCCCCAGAGAGAGGAAGACGTATAAAACGCCGGGAAAATACGTCGTGGTCGTCTTTGGCGAAGAAAGCAAGCCGCATCCAATTATTCCATCACCTGGAGGCTTCCGCAAAAGATGGATGGATTGTATAAGGATGGTGATTAGTTTTCTCTGTCACATGATTTCCAACTTGGCCCTTCGATAACTATTACAAAGACTAATAGACGCAATGGTTTATTCCCCAGGAAAAAAAAAGCTGGTCTTTTTCCAGTGTAATGAACAAAAGCAGGAAAGGTTAAAATGTCTGCTTGTCGGAAAACAAGGTTCTCCTTTGTGGCAGCAATACACTATATATATATATATATATATATATATATATCTGGTGCTCCTTGTGGCTGTCTCAGCGCCACCTGAGTGCCGATATGTGTTGGCATATGTTTATGTATAATTATGTATAATTTAAATATATCTCCTGTATGTATACATAATCTGTCTTGTAATTACAAGAATGTGTGCAATAAATAACATAAACAATTTCTCCAACACATTGTCAGTTTAATGGCGTAATATATGGACGTTGGGAAAGTTGCCTTTTGTGTCCTGTACCTTCAGTGTTGCATGTTGACGCATCGGCTCTGCCACATGCAAGAGAAAGATGCAGGTAAGGTAATCCTTGAGATGCTGCTCTATTCCTTCTGTGTTTAGTGATGGTGGTTGGGGTTAGGTAAGCCATGAGATGGCACCCTATTCTTTCTATGTGCAACAACATGTAACTTGCTGGTAAAACCCTGTCAAACGGCTGTGTGTTTTAGTCATTGTGCTGTCTCTAAGGAGGAGAGCCATGTCAGGGGTTAGCAACAAAGAGAGCTTGTGTACGTCTCTCCTGTTCCTTTCCGATATGCGATCCACATCCCTCTCACGCTTCCCCCCCGCCCTACCCACAATCCACACCCTACATGTAACGCTATTCGGGAAGTAGTCTTCTAGTCCATTGACGCCTATTGATGCCTACAGTAGGAGCAGTTCAATTGTTCCCCTCCCAGCAAGGTTCCAGCCAACTTCCAGCACAGTTCCAGCACAGTTCCAACCCCTGGAGTGACCCCCTCCCCTTGTCTTGAGTGAGTGTCTTTGAATAATGTAAACGCCACCTACTCATTGTGCTACGAGGTGCGAACTGAAGGTGGCGCTGTGTCTTCATACACAAAGCCTAGAGTGACTAGTGAAAGTCTCACACTAACTTCGTTGAGTTTTGATACAACTCCAGAGTGTGATTTGGGCTCGACACATCATCCCTCCACTCAGTAAAGAATCCCATGTCACAGAAATAGGTTATTTGTGGAGCCCGTGGCAAGCTTGGGTTCATGAGACCACTTCTTCATGCTAGTTCCATTCTTAAATTTCGTAAATGGTGGTGTGCCATTGTATCAGTAGCTTTTAATTTTAATACAAAAGAACAATGCGCTGTTATTTTTGTGAGATTATATTCCGTGATTCACAGAAGCAAAAATCCGAACAGGACACACACCACACTGATGTCAGTGCCAGGACGTTCACTGGTGAAAGTAAGCAATGAAGACCGCTGACAACAATTGTCAAGCTAATATCTCAATCATTCTTTGATCATCGTTCCAGAGTTCAGCCGCTCTGTTTTGTCAGAGCGGCTTGTGTGCCGAGCGGTGTTTAGCGCGCACGCTCCGTGCATTGAGGAGCCCTGCTTTGCTACGCATGGCTGTCAAGTCCATATGGGTTCAGTCTGTCTCGTGGTACTGTGTTTGGTAAGCGATCTCTGACACATTATGCAGAAAGGTACAGTTCCACTATTGAAAACGTTGAGGGGCAAATGTAGCGCCTCCCCGTGGACAAACGAGGCATTGCAGCTCCGACTGCTCAATGGCGTTCTCCGCTGACAACGTCATCTTGGGGGAATAAATTACCGCTGCGGAGCAGCAGGGGTCCGTGAGAGGAGCAGTCGCAAACCAGTCACAGACCTTTCACTGATGTTTCACGGAGGCACCATGGGAAGCTGGGAACTACTGAGCTGCTTCAGCTGTATGTGTTTGCGTCAACATGCAACATGGAAGGCTGGCTTTGTCGTTATTATAGGACGCAAAAGTCCTCTTCCCTTTTGTCAATATATTACACCATGGGAGTGAGGATGGATTGCTTTCGCTCTCCCTTTTTTATACATCAACCTATGGAATCATATGTGGCAACCATTCCTATTTAATACTTTCAAGACTCATCAGAGTGTTTTCAAGAACATCCAGAACTCACAGGATAAAACAAAAAAAACAATGAAGACAATTTATGTTGGAGATGTTGACGCAAGTTTGGGACATTTCTATATTGTTTTGGGGCCTACATTTCAGCTAAACCATTTTGGGAAGCGCAATATTTCGAGTCGATGGTGACAGACATCCCAATAGTTCCAGTTTTATGTCAGTTAGGAGACAGATCCCAACTTCTAAATGTGCCTACGTGAGGTTTCTTATGGTATGATGGTCGCTTTTGTCGTGGCTTCAAGGATTATTCTCATACTATTGAAAATATCCAAGACCACAGAACTGAAAGACTGGCTGAAGCAATGATCTGAAGTGAATCCATGCTTTAGAGCAATGGTGCCCAAACTGTTCCAGAAAGAGCTGCAGTGGGTGCAGCTTTTTTTATTTTTTTTTCCCAAACCCATCAAGTTATCCAATGAGGTATCATCTGAACAATACCAGACTGATAGTCAACTAATGTAACATAATATAATATAACTGATTAGAATCTTCAGACAGTGGTGAAGCTGTGTGTGCTTGTTCGGTTGAAACAAGAACCTGCGCTCTGTCTGGCCTTCAAAGATCAGTGTGGAAAACTTTAGAAGCTCAGTGACAAAAAGAAAACTTTGGAGCATTTTTAGAGAGCTGTGAGAGATTTCCACATTTTTCTGTAACCCAGGTTTATTTATTCATTTAAACAGATACATTTTTTTTGTATTTCAATTTGTGTTATGATTTTTGTCCAAGTGCCTTCAACATTACAGTACAAGCAATACACAACCACAAATCTATTAAATCAAACAAACAAAAAGAAGTTATATGAAAAAAAAAAGAAGACAAAGAAGAGTCAACACCAACTTCCCTTTTGGGCATTCATGCATCCATTACCTCATTATTTAGGAGAAAAGCCTTGGAAATAACCCCCTGGAATTAATGGGTAAAATGGCTTGATTTAGCTCAAATTATAACACAACAAAGGATAACTGCTGACTGTGAAGAAAATGACACAAAATGATGTGTATTTTCTCCTCACCACAATTGGATACGATCACTTAAACGTGTACCTGAAATTACTGTAAGTACTCCGCCAGATTTATTCACCCAATTCGGCTGAATATTTCATTACAAATCATGGCCTGTGGAGTATAATATGCCAAGACCGTCTTCCAACAACAGACTGTAATGCCTGCAGGCTTTACAGTGTTCTACACATAGCTCCTGTTTAACATTTAATTTGCTGGGAGACTTCATCTGTCTTTTGTATGCCATTTCAACGCAGGTAAATCTGGAATCCTAAAGAGAGATGAAACGCTGAAAAGATGACCTATTTGTGTTCTTTTTATAACAATCAAACCTATCGCTCTAAAGCAATTACACTGGAGTAATATGTTTTCATCTATCCATTTATAGCTTTTATTGGGAGTGTGTTTGTTCGTTGTTGTTGTAGCCTCCTCTGTGGGGCAAGCATGCATATTTCATGTAGCGCTGTCTGCCCTTGTCTTCATTTAGCCCCCACCCCCACCCCCGTATCTGTGACAAGCCAGTCCAGGCTTTTTTAACAGCAGCTTATATTACTCACAGTATTAGGTGCCAAAAATACCTCAGACAATCTGTTCTTTCAGCAATTACACCCGCTTTCTATCGAGACTACCGCATGGTTTATATTGGGGAACATCTGTCTTGAATTCCCTTTTTTTTTTTTTTGGTTTCTATAATTGCATTTGACAAACAACCTGCTGCCCAGGGTAACTGTTTATTGACTTGTCTTTCTGCAGCACTACAGTAGTTCTTGAAGAGGCAGTGGCCTTTACCTGCTCCCACCTCTCAGGGCCACTGTAAGTAAGTGATTGATTTTGTAGTCTTGAAAACAGCAGGTGTTTCAACACTGTCTCATAATGGCTCAACTTCATGTTATCGTGGTTATATATATATATATATATATATATATATATATATATATATATATATATATATATATATATATATATATATATATATATATATATATTTCACCTTCACCTTCTTCTGATGCTTATCCGGGGTCGGATCGCGGAGGCAGCATTCGGAGCAAGGAAGCCGAAACTCTTCCCGGGGGGATCCCGAGGCGTAGGGTCTCCCATGGCAAACAGGTCCTAGGTGACGGGTCAGACGAAGAGCACTTCAGAAGCCCTTATTAAACAAACAAAAACAGGGACATATATATATATGAGCATTTAATCGTAGTTCTCTCTCTGCTCTCCAGACAACATGGAACGTTTGACAGTGGCACGAGTTCCTGGTCCACCGATGTCACGACATTTGGTCATGCTTTTATTTTGTAATTGCTTTGTTGCCGGTGCAAGAACTATATCCTGAGACTCCTGCGCATGCGTGACTGCTCGTGCGGAGATACTCAACACACTGATGTACAAAGAGAGATGTATGTTCTGCCTGTTGATCAATCACTTGTCTGTATCTCGATTTTCGAGTGACCAGCGAAGGAGTGCAGCAACGGCAGGTACAATTGTTTGAATGCATGTGCATATAGCATGTAGATTGGATGAATATGTTGTGTAACATGTATGTGCTTTTCTGTTTATTATTCTATCGTTTTCATGGTGCAAACACACAATAAAAACACCAGTATTAAAACTCAACGTCTGTCGAAATTATTCCAAGAGGCCGCTACAGGGTGCAAGTTTCATTTTAAGCCCAACAATTTCAAGACATTAAAAGAGCTTTAGTTTAAATACGGTGATCAGAGAACTGCATCACCCCAGGATCACATTTCAAAAGACCAATGTTCCAGACAGAGGCTGTGGCAAGTCTGTTTTGAATCAAACATCGCCCCCCTGGTTTTTCAGTTTCACGATCATATTGTAGCCATTTATCTATTTTCTTTGAAGAGCTCAATGTGCTGTATTTATGTCTGTGGCCAGCGCGTTCTGAAGTACCCACCACTGCTTGTCCGGCAGCTGTGACCGCATGTGGAGACAGGCGGCTGTCAAATCATTAGAAATGTTATTTTTCATCTTTAATCAATCTCAATGGTGGTTTTCAAAGCCATGTATGTCTCCTCGCTCATATTATAATTGCACCAGGAAATCCCAGCTCCCTACTCAGTATCCCCACAGTGTGAGTTCATATTTTAACCGCAATTGTGACCGCACAAATGAATAGATGACGTGAGGGCAACTCCACTGCGCCAACACATTTCTGAAGGTGACGTACCTACACAGTGGAGTAGAGAGTATGAGCATGTGAGACAGAAGATAACACTGTGAAAATGATGAGGCGAGGACTGCACACCGACCTCTTTATTTTGGTTAAATGGTCCACCTGCTCCAGCCGAAGCAGAGCAAACCTTTTAAAAGGCACTGAGCGCTGGTGGAGACGGCAGGATGTCTCAAAAGTCTGGGTGTAAAAAAGAAGAAAGAAAGGTCTGGAGCAATTGCCTGTTCTCTATAGCTAACTTTGTCCAAGGTTCATCATCTCCTATCTCTCCATGACCCATGTATTGAACACAAGTAGAAGCATCTGTATATTATTACTATTATTTAATTTATTGTTCACTTGTTGACACCTGTTTTATAGATTATGAAACAACAATAGTAAACATTTTTGCTGGTGTTTTTGCTCAGAATGTATTTGTTCCCACACGAATTAGAGTTGAATTTCATTTTTATGGAAGAGATTATTTTATCTTTATGTTTAGTATTTTCAGTTTATTCATCTTTAGTGAATCTCAGGTTCAATAAAGAATTAGATGTTTTGGGGAAAATGGAGTCTTGCCTCCAATAATAGAATCCAAAACAATTTCTTGTTCTTAGTAACCTTGCCAGGTTACATGTTTTTATTTTCACAAATAAGAGAAAGACAGTCAACAGTATCATTAAAATGCGTACTTTTATGTAAAAAATAATGGCGATATTTTAGGTCCCAAGATCCTTGGGATAGTGCTTTGCAATACCATTAAATCACCTGACAAGACTTTAGCTAATTTCAAAAACACTTGAAGTAAGACGTTCTATTGCTTTTGTCTTAGTGCTAGTTTGGCTCAGAGTTTGGTGAAGCTTCTCTCAGTGGCGCAGGTAAGAATGACAATGAATTAAGATGGAGCGAGCAAACCTTGGCAACCTAGCAAAACATGCTGGATGCAGCATGAAATCAAAAGTAGAACTATTTCAGAGGTGCGGTTTAGCACAGTGGATCCAGAAACTCAGTGTGAGTGCTCTGACTATTTGGTTTTATTTCCAAAAATATTGCAGCTTTGCAGTACATACAGATCTGTTGATTCAACACTCACTTGTTGTAATTGTTAGCACCAATGATTTTACTGGAGAACTTTGCCGCCATCTGACCAGAAGTGAAAGATCCTCTCTTCCGAAACGCAGTCAGACGCTAAATTCAGTCTTACACCACGTTCCACACCTTCTAACACCAGCATTAATACACAGATTATTGCACACGTGTAGCGGAGATAGCGTGTTATAAATACATGTTTTGTGCTATCAGGGTCGTGTGTTATAGATTATAGTGGTAGAGTTATGACTGAGCTTTGTCAGCAACCGCCATGTATGTTCAAATTTCATGCTTGAGTGCGATCATTTCCGGGTGCTAAGAGAAGGTCTTCATTTAAATGAAAGCATCCATAATGGCCTCTGGTGTCAGGAGCTCTTATCAGAAATTGCACAGCGGGTCATATCACAAATGCACATCTGGTGCCTCTAATTGAAATGAGAGACAGAACAAATCTGTGAATGCGGTGAAGACGTCTGAAGATCCGCGTGTACCGCCGACGCTGAATACATCTCCGGCCAATGCAAACTGCGTTAATTCCTTCTCCACCTGTAATGGTGTCTCATTACATTACAGCCTGAATGCCTTGCTTATCAGGTTAAACTATTTCAACGAAGGGCACTTAATGTAAGAGTCAAAGCGATGCGGAGCTCTCAGCCCATGGCAGAGTGCTGCCGTCCACCCTGTGGTTGGCTTAATCT
Organism: Synchiropus splendidus; assembly: GCF_027744825.2. NCBI lineage: Eukaryota > Metazoa > Chordata > Actinopteri > Syngnathiformes > Callionymidae > Synchiropus > Synchiropus splendidus. The sequence continues at coordinate 4,330,642 of NC_071350.1, forward strand.
AACATGATCACCGACTAGTCTGAAGGTGGTTAACATTAGCCGTAACATTCCTTCCACAGAGTATTTGAACTACAAAATGCTATTAAATATTTCCGCACTTTTGAGACACCAAAAGTACAATGCGCTCTTAATGAGGTTGGTTTAATTTCATTAGAGTCAAATTAATATTCAATGAAGCACGGGCTTCTCTCCTTTTCTCTTCCTTGTTGCAGCTGGCGCTATAATGAGCATGTCGCTGACTGAGACAAGAGTGGCTCTCGGTGAACAAGGGACCTGTTGAGAATAGAGACCAGCAGCTCACCTGCTCATTCAGACCACCAACTCCTTTACACACGGCCCTGCCAAGCTTACACCACAAGCAGCCGGCAGGGTGACAGTGCGCTGCTTCAAACACCTGACTGGAATTAATGCCTCGCACCAGACCTACGACGCCGTAAGGGGCATGAGCAAGGCAGGCAAGGTTGTTTTCATTTAATTAGATGTCACTTCTGCTATCTTCATTTGAGCAGAAATATTCTGGAGGTCATTTAAAACAATTAACATTGAAAAATACCAACCAAAACTTGGCATGATACGGAGATTATGTGGCATGAGGCGGATGCCGATCTGCTTCAATATATTTGATGGACTACGTTACGTTATTTAACTTCGGTGTCATGATTCTGCTTTTATTTTATTTTCTTTCTTCCTTGTTTCTTCCTGTTCCTGTGGCTGGAGCCTATCATCCTCTGATCACCTGTGTATAAGAGCACCTGGACTCCAGCAACGTGTGCCAGATCGTCTCCTCTTGTTCTCGTGGTAAATTGGCTCTCCTCGTCTGTTCGCTTTCTGTGCGCTAGCTGGCTTATTGTGACTACTCTCTCTGAAACCCTGGTGCCTGACTTAGTGCTCTGTTCCTTCCTCTGTTTCCGTGTGTTTCCTGGTTTCTTTTGTGATTGACTCTCTCTGTTCATTGTGCCTTTGGCTCTCTGTTTCCAGGATTAAGTTCGTTTGATTTTTCCCGGTTCGGTGACACTTTCTGTTGGACTCTTATTGTGGTTTATGGACTTCTGCCAGTTTGACTCTTTTTGGACATTCTGACTTTGCTTGATTCTCCCGGTTCGGTGATGCTTTCTGTTGGACTCCTATTCATGTTTATGGACTTCTGCTGGTTTTGGTGACCCTTTGATTTTGGATAATCTGACTTTGCTTTGTTTCTCCCGGTTCGGTGACGCTTTCTATTATGGATTTATTGTTAATGACTATAGTATTGTATTTTGACTGGCTCCTGCCTCCTGTGACTTTCAACACTGCACTTGGGTCCCACTCCACGTCTTGACTCGTAACATTCAGTGTTTTAACACCACCACCAACAAAAGTCATGGCTGTCCGAGGTTAGACCCAGGAGCAATGAGTGCTGGACGGCAGAAGGCATAGAGACTGGTGAGGTTAAATTAATAAGTTAATGGACAGCGACAAAGTAATACACAGACTAACAGGAACGAAGAACGAAAGGCGGAACAAAAAGAGAGGCAAATTATAATCAAGCCTTACAAACAGGGAGAACACAAACACCCTCGGAGGTTACTTGCGAGGCCCAATTAACATAAAACACTCGACACAAACACACACACGAGGAAAGCTATATCAATGAGAAAACACAAAGTGAGATCTACAAAATATTCACACGCGGAAATCTACCGGAGAAGGAAAGTGAAAGCAGAAACAAAGCGAGAAGAACGAGACGGCTCAAATGGAAATCAAGCGCGCACAGAATGTAGAATGCTCAGAAACACGAGAGGAGAGAAGGTCGAGTGAGTTTACCGTGAGGACGCGAAGCAACCATCTGGCAGCACAGACTGGAAACCAGGTGTAGAAATCAGTGAGGATAGATCATCGGAGGAGCTCCAGCTCGAGAGAAACAAGTGAAAGGAAACGACACACTAAATTACAAAATAAAAGCACAAGAGAAACTGAACATGACAATTTCTTTTTTTTTTTAAAACCTTGGAACAGAGCTTGTCATATATTCAGTTGAATTGTAGACTCCGTAATGTATGAAGGTTTGCAATATATGAAAGTAGAAGAAATTAATGGGCAACTTTAATTTCAATTCCAGAGCATGCAGCTGATCTCTGTGCTTTAATGCTGAAGGCTCAATTATCAGATGTGTAATCATGGATGATCCGCTGGACAAGGCACGATGCGCTACTTCATAAGCTAATATTGTTGATTAAAGTGGCTTTTCTGCTCTTTCACCTCACAACATTAGATGTTTTCATAGTGAGAGGAAATCATTACCACAAACTAAAATCCAATCTGGCTCAGTGCTGGCGCTCTATAGCAAGTCCTTGATCTCAGTGGCAGCGTGCCTCATCATTCGATTGAATCACATCGTCTCAGCCACCGGTCGTCTTTCCAAAAGCATTTCTGTTGACATTGACAATGCAATTGGATTGGTGTTACAAATGGAAACAAGTGGTGTGGCGTGAAGTTACTAACTGCCTGAGGACTTCCTTACTCATCCCCAGCTACACCAGTAAATGGAATGCTACTTCGAGAGAAGAGGGCTTGACTATAGGAAGAATCAAGAGCAGCAGCCAGGAGTGCTCAGAATATATATTTTTTTGCTATTAATTCCAAAATATGTGTGTTGACACAACTGTAAACTCAGATGGAGGTGGACAAAACTGAAGATGGTGACCACTGAAGTCAACATAGAGTTCAATTAAGGTAACTACTCTAAAGAGATGCTCTAACAGTACATTCAGTCAGTCAGTTAACCAGCACTTAGTCCTGCTTAGTCCTTGTGAGGAGTCATTGGGTGAGAGGCAGGAATACACTCTGGACAGGTAGCCAGTCCGTCGCAGGGCACACACACCATTCACACACACATGCACACCTCAATTTTAGCGTGTCTACTTAACCTAGTGAGCAGGTCTTAGGGAGGAAACTGGAGTACCCGGAGAAAACCCAGGCGCACAGAAGGAGGACATGCAAACTTCATGAAAAAAGGCCACTGGTCCAACCCAGGAATTGCTAGAGTTAGAGTGCTAACCTCTAGGCTGCCGTGTGGCCTGCGACCTAACAATAAATCCCCCAAATTTAAAAAAATGCAAATCCACTTTTTGTCTTTTTCATTACAGTATGTAGATAGTTTCGCAGCTAGTCTGGAAAATAATTCACATATGGATTCACCCTCTGTTGTGGCTTGATGTTACCTTAGCTGAAAGCTAAACGGACCAACGTAATTTAAGACTTTAAAGCCTTTACATCAACATGCCTCTAACACCTTTCACACGCTGTTCCCTGTGTGAGATTCACATCATATCATCCGCATCACATCTCAAGCAGGCCATATCAACATTCAGTATCTGTCTATACTCTCAAGATTTTTATGTTTCTTAGGTGGGCCGAACTATACTGTCTGATATCACACTTTCTTGATTCTCAACACGGAGAGACAGGACCCTTGCTATGAAATATAAAGTATGTGATGCTGCCTTTGCAAGAGAACTAAATCAATGGAGATGTTTAATAAATTGTGTGCATTTTTAGTGTATTCATTTGCTATTCCACTGCCATTACATTATTCAAACATACCCTAAGAATTCACTCTTTTCCGATGTGGAATCTCAATGATAACGTCTCCATCCACAAAGGGGGAAGTTATTACTCAAGGCTGGATGAGGTTTCATGAAACAGTGTGCCAATTTTCAGTGCTCAGCAGGTGGCGCTCTTGGCTTGAAATGATGTGAGGTTCATAAAAGTACCATTTTGAGGTCACTGTAAATGGAGGGAATATTTCATGGAACATCACCAGAAAAGAGAGCTTGTAGAATCTGATACAATATAAAGAAATGTGGCTAAAGAAATCACTGCCACAATGTATGAGGCAGCTCAAAGACAATGAAGGGAAATCGGATGTGCATTCTTCCAGGCATCCCCTTTTTTATATCACTTTTCTAGTATTATTGTTCAGTCTGTGAAGACAAACGGGTCAATCATGAATGCAACACTGAATGGTTCCTTTTTATTCAAACGGTAAGATGGACAGAGCATAATCATCAGTTTTCCTAGCAATACAAAGTGATCATTTGACTGAGAAATGGCAGTTCTCACTTGTGTGTGTCTGTGTTTCCCACTTTCTGTGTCAAGGCTGAGTGGAGAGTTATGACTGTGAGTCTGCAGCGAAACACACTCAGTGCTTCCAATTTTACTGACTGGAGCAACAAAGAGAGTTTACCTTAAAGTCAGCGCAAACTATTTCTCTTCAACCTCTTTTTATTTTAAATAAAATTGTTCAACAGCAAAATTCCTTCTTGTCTGGAAAGCAGTTTTTCTTTTCATTCCATGTTATAAATGTATTCACTTTATTCATTTTGTTTCATTCCACCCTCAACCTCTGTCACCAGAAACCAGGTTGAACAAGACAAAATTGAAATTGACAGTCAATGTAGTCAATCGATCGATCCCTTGAGCAATATGTAGAACTAAGCTAGTCCTATTTCAGTTCTTGGTAGCTTGAAGTCTAGTTGTGTTTGTCTGTGGTGGATCCAAACTGCTCCTCAAACACCATCCCATGGTAGCTGCACCAATTGGACAAGGATATGAGCCGATCTCATCTGCCACTTGCATAGTTCTATTTAGAATTATTTGGTTAAAGAGGAGAGGAAACCAAGTGTTATGTGTCGAAAGGTTAGCGTCACCCCTTACTCAATTTTCTGAGCTGAAACCACTGAACATGCTACGCTTCAGAAGCATACAAACACAGTATGACTGTGTCAAATGTAATGTTTTGTTTTTCATCGGATTCTTGCTTAAAACAGATTTTGGACGTGTCGGTGGGTCAATAAACATCCGTGAAAGGATCATTGGATCAAAGGGACATAAGTGGTTTAGGTGGGTGGCAGCCTTCAAATCATAAAAATTCCAGAATGCCAACTGAACACGTTGGACAGAGAGATTTGGGCGCTTTCAACGTTTACTGCCTCATAAAAGGTGGTGCACGTGAAACACACAAAATGCGCTTCCCTGAGGCACTAAAAGCAAATGTCCTGTAGTGATGATTCACTTAAATTTACTTCATCAATTTTACTGCCGCAGTAAAATCCCGAGTTAATCAAGGTAAAATTCCCGACTTTATGTTATCCATCATTCATATAGAAATGGATTAGCAGAGACCAGCCAGGACAGAAATCTCTCTCACTTGAAATAGCAGCGTGCACTCAAACGGATGTGGATTGATCACGCTTCTACGTGTGAACTAGCGGTGACAATGCGCGCAGGGTTGTTGTTGCTTATATGAGCGGGCTTGAAAGAGCTTCGGTGTCAGATCAATGTTACATTTATATTCACAGCTTTACAGTCACATGGATTTTGAAGTCACTCTTGTAGTGTAACAACAATGGCTTAGCATTTTAGATGCATGTCTCCCAGGTGCATGGACTATTGTATAGAGAGCAGCTACAGCCCAAAGACACACAGTAGTTTCAAAGTATTTAATTGGAGACCGCATTTCAAGACAGCCTGCCCTGCCACTGCTTTTATTCTAATTGCCAGCAGCAACGCACTTAATGAAGCGAGTGGTAAAGAAGGGTGAGAGTGACCAGGTTTCCAAGGCAACAGCAGCAATAGCCGAGTGGTGTTTTCATCTTGAGGAAAAGGCTACAGGAGAGCAGTGTTTCCCTGCAGTGCCTCCTGCAGCTATATAATGAATATCCATAGTACAGAGCAAATGTGCCGAATGTTGCTGTGATGACAAAGGCATGCAAACATGTTGAGTACAGACTCCGCAAACCACAGGACAAACATTTAACTCTCCAAACTTCTGGAAGCCGAAAAAATCCCGGAGAGCAAAGGCACTCCCAAAAGTGTGGATGCATGATGTGTATTTAAAAATGATGTATAGTCAGTTTCTACCTTTGCATCTGCATGGCCGTTACCCAACAACAACAAATAAATAAATACATACATGAACATAATGCTCATGCATTAAACAAAACAATTATTTAGCTTTCATGACAATTTAAAACCAAGTTCAAGTTCAACTATGCCTATGTGTTTTACTGCCTCTTCGAGGTTCAATTCACTTTAATCAAGTAGAACGCACAGCATTAACTCGTTCGCATTTGCCTCGAGGAAGTTCATTAGGAACGTGTACACTCAGGCAGTGGTGGGACGATGAGGTTTGGTGAAATGGGGTCCTCATTTTCTGAGCTCAGTTGGTTTAAAAATGATCTGAGGTTTCATTGAAATGGTTGTTTACCGCCATTGATTATGGAGCAGAGAGTGTCATTTAGTGGCCTCGGAAAATGACCACGCAGTTTCATGAAACCCGAGCCACCAAATTGCCGCCACACGGTGCTTCGACATCTCGTGTGGTAGGGTGGCAGGGATAAGTACCATCAGCACAGCACTATGCTCACTGGTAGAAGCTGGAGACATGGACAGATATGAGTTAAGGTGTACTGCACTTGGTCCCATTTTCAAGGTCTTGGGTCCTCATTTATTAACATGTGCATCGAAAATATTCTAAATTCAGTCACATGAATGAAATTTAGAACGTGTGAAAGTACAAAAAGATTGCTAGTGCACTGGATAGGGTCATATGCATTTGGACACATCCCCATCGGACCATATATGGTCTGCCCTTGTTGCCATCAAAATGATGGCAAATGTAGCAGAGGCAACTAGGAGAAACAAACAACAAATGGAATACTGACTGAAGTTGTGATCAGAATAAATAAATGGATCCGGGGAATGAAACAACTGCTTTTAATTGTGTTGGTTGGAGAAAAGCCTCAGCTTAGAAAAAAACACACACACACACACAAAAAAAAAACCGTTATACTTGTTACCAATATGCTATTTTTAGCATACTGATATCTGGTGCCGTACGAAAACTGATAACTTGTCAGATTTGGCTTTGGTTTTATGAAAGTTTCATTGTGGATATAATAATTTGTTGGCAAACCTTCCCTGATTCTGGACAACAAACAGAAACTTCCAAAAAAAGTTCATAACACTTATGAACAGTAGCCAGTGGCCTGGATCACAGAAGAATAGTAGAAATGAATCCATCACCGATGAAAACACGAATTAACAATAACAAAAAGGGGAGTAGATTTCACTTGAGCTTTGCCAAAAGCACAAATGAGCAGCAGGCTATATTCTTAACCCAAGAGGATGCAATTCGACAAATATCGGCACGAACCGATATGGTGGGCTGTGATAGCAATGTAGGCCAATAAGTAAAAAATGACCCAATATATCGGTTGACCACGACTACCATTGCAACACAGCATCAATATACCTCGTCTACTGGCATGGACACAGAATTGTGTGACATTAAGCGTGGTAGAGTTACACACAATCTCCCAGTAGAACCAGCTCTGCCATTGATGCGTCACACTGCAGGTAAAATAAAAAGCTGGGATGAAGTGTTTCATTTATTCATAAGCATTCATTCAGACAGTTTAATTTGAATTAAAATAAATGTGACGATAATGTGATGGCTCTTCAATAATTCAGAAACTCAAGTCAGTCCAGCCTGTTTGGGGCAGGAGGATCAGGAACAGCCAGGTCCATCCTGAGCTCTGAGCGCCGCTACCTTCAGCCAGACACCTCCAAGTCTGATACTGAAATGAACAACCAACTGGCCAACATCGCAAATACGTTCTGTAAATCATGCACTTCACACATGTTAATATTTCTTGTGATGTTACGTATATTTCCACAAACACGCATTCGATCTGCGGTTGCACTGTGCAAGTGGCTAGGATGCAAAGCCGACATGATGATGCAGACTTTTCCACCTTATGCTATTTTTTTTTTTTTTTAAATAAATTAAATAAAGAAAGAAATTTATGGATACTCAGATTGATAAATACCATACTTTACATAGGAATGTACTTATGGCCTCCTTATGCATATTGATAAATGAGGCCCCTAATCTTGTTTTGAATTTGACTAGAATTATACGCTGCCATGATCACAGTCAAGCTTTTTTTCCCTTAAATGACAAATGTGTGGTATTCTCAAAGTTAAAGTGTTTGGAAAACTACCAACTGTTTGCCAGCAATCGCCACTAAAACCTTTCGTGTACCTCATGGACTGGACCTTATTTTGTGTCATAGAGAAAATGGCAAAAGGTGGGTGTCCTGTTCTTGACTCAACCCAAGCAAATAGACTCTCGAATGCAGCAGTACTACCGAAGTCTTAAATTCAATACTGACGTTATCGTGCTTCCATATAACATTTTTGAGGTAATCATTTCTGTATTCATCATTTAGCTATTTATGCATTCATAGCTCCTGGTGAATTCTATAATAAACCTATGTGAGCGTTTTCATAGCTGACACAGTAAGGTTTGTTTGGCTTCAAACGACTTAAGTAAAGAACCCCTCGAGTGGTGCTCTGCTTCTCCCTCAGTGAAGGGGGAGGCGTCTTTTCAACTGTTTAAAGACTTCTTTTTTGTGTGTGTGGAATTTATTATTTGAGTGACAAGGACTCAAAAAGGCATGCAACTTTCAAAAGGGAAGATAACTTGGAAAAGATGTGACAATTTTCAGATATGAGAGGAGCTTGACATTTGAGTGTTGTGTTTGCTGACTTGTGGGCCGAATGGGTGAGTTTTCGTTTCTCACCTTTAATCTTATTCGCAGGTACAAACCCACAACAATGAATGAACAATGAACTCATGAAAGTGTGATGAGCAGGGATAAAGACAAAGTGTCTGACTTTGTGGTAAACAGTCAAATAACTAAGTTAAGCCAAGAAATACTTTGTTTCCATGTGCTGAGGAAAGGTGTGGAGCATGTGGAAAGCAATGCTTCACTTCAGGGTTAATTATTAAGGAATAAGTTAGGTGGTGGTGGTGATGCATCGATTGTCTGCGGGTCTTATTTATGTATGTATGATGACCTCATTCTCCTGCTCCTGATGCCTACCACAGAGGCCTGGGAGCATAGAGTGGCTCATGTTCTACAAGCTCCTCTCTCTGCTTTTAACACCATTCAGCTTGCATGACAGAGATGGTGGCTGGAGATAGCTGGTGAACACCTGCAGTATGTCACCTCAGGAGGGGAAAATACCAGTCAGACAGGGTGGTCTGTAGTACATAAGGGCTTCACAGGGAACAGGCCTGACTTTTCTACTTTTATCCTCTACCCTGCAGAGCATGTGCATAACTCTGTAAAGAGCACGATTTTAAGGTTTTCTGACCGGCGTCATTCACTGGTGATTCACTAGACTACGAGGACATTATGGTCCCGGCGACACTAGGAGGAAAGTTCCAAAGATTAAATGCCAGAGCTATGCAAGTCCAAATGCAACCCTTGTACCTGTTGGCATAGACTGGGTTGATACTGACGTACGATTGTAGCCCGACTACGGCAATAGCTTGATTAAACCTCCAAGTCCAATTTGTCATCAGTTGACACGCAATGCAGTGAAAATCAAACTAGGGTGGGGAATAACTGTAGAGGAAGAGCAATCAAAGTTGATGGGTAGCAAGTAGTAATTTCAGACTGTTTTATTGAGATGTATGGACAGTGGTCTTGCAGGTTACTGAACTAGTTTAGCTTCAGAAGTACAGAATCAGCGCGTTGGAGCGATGGTTCAATGACGTCACCATCAGGGAGCTGTCATCATTGTCAGCGCGCTTGGCGACCTGCACTTTGTCTCGGAAAACTCATAGTGGGTGGTGAGCTTCTCGCCTCAACTCGGCGCTAGACGCCGGAAACTACACGTACAGCACGGCCCCACACAAACATGATAAATGCTGGCAGTAAAGGGTCTGATCGCTGTCTGGCCGCACAACATGGTTCAAAAACAACTTCTCAAACTCCCAGAACACTGAGGTGTGCAGCTGGGATCTGCAGGAAAATTGTGCTTGGGAACGGGAGCGCAGCGGTCCTCGACTCGCGATATGTGCGGATGTTTGATAACTCACATGTTTTCGCCTTTATTAGGCTGATAAACTCCTGATTTTATTGACTGAGGAGGCTCGGTACTGTGAAGCTAGCCGGAGCTGGAGGTTGGAGACATATGCTGTCTATATAGAAGAGCCTGTCTCACCTAACCAGACACTTACATCACTCAGCATCTCCCCAGTGACAAACTGAGAAGGAATATATCACTTGTGTTCTGTCATTAGATGACCTTCGTCTGTGCAGTACTTGAGTCATCAAAGTGGCATCGACAAAAGTTGTCTTCACCGAGCCCAAATTCCCAGATTATTTCATTATTTTTGTTTATTTATAGTCCAGTGCTAAACATTGCCAAAGACTTTTACAACTACTACTTTTTTCCTGTAGTCTGAGCAACTCTTACCTTTTCCTTCTGTAGCATTTTCATACGCAGTAAAAACTTCTACATGACTGCAGGGCTCATTGTCTATGCTCCCCAATCAAAGGTGCAACCTGTCATGAATAAATAGCTTTGCCTATTTTTAGAAGGGCAAACACCGTTGCATATGTCTCAGTACACACAGAACTTGCGAACTTGTGAATCTGCTTGTAATTTGGCGATGCTCAGATGCAGTCTGCACCAATTTTCTCAGTTGTTCTTTATGGTTAATGCTTCCTCTATGAGTCATGATTTATGGAGCAAATATGATATATGTCCACCTCTCCTTTTGTCATGACGTTGTTTCTGTTCTGAAGCTCCAGTTGAACAGTGATTCAGAATGGTTTTGAAGATGTCCGAGTACTGGAACAGAAAGGAAATCTCTCCTTGAATAAGACATCATTTGACAAGGTGAGGAAAGAGGAGAGTAAAGTGACGAAGCGAGAAAATAGACCAAAAGTCTGCACACTGTAATTAAACCTCTAAATATGCCAAATGAGAAACCACTCAGAGCATAAATGAGAATAGCCATCTCAAACTAAGCTGTTCAGATTCAGCATCACACCTATCACATACTCATGAACAACTGCTTGCACGATTGCACTTTTGATCGCTTATAGTGTTTTACATTAAGTGTTTTTAAGGAAACAAAGAATAAAAAAAGGTTGCATGGAATTGGTCTGGTGCAATGCCAGGTGAATTTCTACTTTATATATCTTTTTATTTGGCTAGAAATAGTGTATCCAGTCCCTGAAGTATTGTTTGGACAGCTCAACCTCCCCTGATTTTCCCATCTTATCTCACACACAGACATGATGCACCTGCTACCTCTTGTGTCCCTCTCCACGAGAGGTTTGAAGGACAGACACAGATGGAGGAAAGTGCAGTTATTATTCACGTACAGACATGTGCCTAAATGTGCTTCATTCCTTCATTTATTTCGTTTTTTATCCCCCCTAGCTGAATGGACTGTGAGGGGCTGGAGCTGAGCCCAACTACTTGGGGCCAGTCCATCGCAAGCTACTCACACATGTACCATTACTGTACATGCTGACAATTTAGACCAACCTGTTTATCTCTGTTCTTGGACTGTTGAAAGAAACCAGACAGCTTGAAGTGAACCAAAGCTCACACACTGAGTAAAAAAAAAAAAGAAAAACCTCCTCACAGAAGGGACTTTAAGAGCCCAATATGCCGAGATCATTGTTGCCTTTACTAATGGGCGACTTCAAAATGTTTGCAATGGCTACACACACACCCAAGAGAGAAGTGTTTGCCATGACAGTGAGGATGACTCAAAACAGGTGTGAGGTGGTGAAGTTCCGATGTAAATCAGAAGCCTCATATTACAACATTTGCCACATCAATAATTTGGTATTTTGTATTAGATAAGATTAATTACAAGGTTGCAGTGGATTAATCACAATAAAAAAACATTAATGTTTTATGTTTAATTTTGCATCAGCAAAGAGACTGTGGAAAGAAGCAAATATATTTATGCATTTATACTGTTATTTCAGATGATAAAAATTTAAAAAAGGGAGAAAGAGAGAGAGAAATGGACACTTCTTATTTGCCATAAATGACCTGCAAACAGTTAGAAAACCTATATATAACAATTTAATACTGAGAATCATACTCCCAAACTTCCAAAGTTTGATTCAATTCCAATAAATATTACATCCTTGAAAGTGGAATGCGCCAAAACTCAACCCAAGCTAACAAACGCATACATCTGCCGACCGACTCATTTTCACCCAAACTGTGACTTTGATTCTATTGCCCTACTTGCTGTGTGTAGTCAGTTTCCAAGTTATACAATTGAATAGGGGAACCTACAGAGAGTTTGTGAATCCAACCTTTGAAACCTTTGGATCAACCCACAAATGTTATCACGCGATTATCATCACTTTTTTTAACATTGTCTTATTGTTTTCGTCAATTTTCCAATTCTGAAATTCATTTACGGCTGTGTTATTTAAAAATAAGGGTGTAGTTCACACCCAAGGTGAAAGTGTGTTCTACGTACGGGTTACTTTATTGATTTATTTGCTTTTCTTATTGATGTTCTCCATTTTGTAGCACTCAATACTGTGCCATCTTCATTGAAGATTTGGAAAAGACATCTTGAACGTAAACAACTTGATCAGTCTCTGAGATACTACCACACTTTCAATTGTTTCCTACACCACATTAAAAATACATTTCTCACACAACAATACACAAGTCTCAAATCTCTGCACTGGCAACAGCATGGCTGCATGCTGAAGACTGCGTTGTTCATGAAAATTCAGAACAGTGTTCATGATGTCATGAACGATTGAAACATCATAATTGTTTAGGGTTCTGCCAAATATTGACGTCAATGAATGTCACTCGTTCCCTCATGTTTGACATGCTTGGGCAGTCATTTCCTCCCACTGACCCTGGCATCAGCTCACCTCGTTCATAGCCATTACATCCTTCTGTGCTGTCTATGATGTCCTTCGCATGAGCAGAAATATAATATAGTATGTAGTGTACATTGTGAATGGGGTTGTTGTGCTTTGAGCCAAAATAGAACGGTGTTCGGCATGATTTCTCTGTGACATTCATTGCCACAGTAAACAGATAGTGAGATTCATATTCGCGTATGTTGTGAAAAACGTGTCACCTGGTAAACTTTTACACATGCAGTGCTCAATCCTTGTTAGCAGACACTTCCATTTGAAAGAAGATTCTTCCTTAAAGCTTCACATACCCTTCGGCAGATTCATTCACAGACAGGCTTCAACATGTGTTTAAAAACTGAATCTGTGAAGCCTTGCTAGAAATCGGAAGAGTCATGAGAAACGCATGCGTTTATAGACTCACAATAAAATATTGGTCACCTACCTTGTGACCATCTTGTCACACTAGCGTCTGTCACACGAATTTGAGTTGCCTCTTGGACCCAATTTTAAGGTATCTCCTCTCAACAGCAAATGTCTTCCATGTCTCCAACTGTAGATTATAACCAACAGTACAGAGACAGCACATCCCTCAAGTGATGGGGTCCCGCTGAAAACACCGACACATTAATAATTGATAGGAAGCTAGCATTGTTCAGTGGGTCTGAGCCGAGCGCCGCGAGAAGAATTTCAGCAAATAGGTCTTGACGGTGCTGAATCTGTCATCTTTTACTACAATGGTCAGATGCCGAGCAAGTCCAATAGCCTATTAGATTAGGTGCTGTATCTCAAGCAAGATCGACGTGTCGCCTGGAAATCATTGGTTGTTATGTAGTGGGGCTATGATTGGCATTAAAGTACAGAATCTGGTGTTCAGGGTCACACAAGAAGCTGTTTAGCTCGAATAACACTGGTGGTATTCCTATTTTTGTTAGCTTTATATTGGTAGCCAAGGAAACAACACTAGAAGACTGAAAACTATGACATACTTATTTGTGTTTTGAAGTTGTGCTAACAGAAGAGCAGTGATCCCTTAGCGTTGTGTTAGTCTTTTCTATGGATTTGTTTTCACCAGAGTGGGACTTAATTGTTGACCCTGGTCCCGTGTTTTTGTGAAATTTTTTGACACTGAAAACAATTGACACTGTCACACATTGACCGTCACTTCAGTGGGAGCTTTGGATCCAGTGCAGAATAGAGAAATAGTGGTTGACCCTTAACTCACAACAAACGGTTTGCAGTGCGGTGCAATTTTATATTTTCTTCTGGATCCGGCAGCTAGTCAGCACCGCAAAGTGAACTTTTGTGCCAATGCACCAAATAATGCAACCTAAAACCTAATGCAACCTAAAGAACATTAAAAACATGCAATAACATTGAGAGGTCGTCCACACCAGCACAACAAACAAAGTAAAGCCCAATTCCAGCTTGAGGCAAGTTTTCAAGCACAAAATACACCAGGGACCGCTGGTTCTACATATATGTACAAGGCCCTCTAAAGTTGCATTGCACAATGGATGTCCATTGGGAAGGCTGAGAAATGCACTCACTGCCCTTGCAGGTGGCAGCACCACCCCTTCTTACTGACTGAACAGCTTGCACCAATGGCGAGATCAGTGATGGATAGGGCAAACCAACGAAGCCAACTCATGAGTGGAGTGATGCAGAAAATGGCGCAGTGTGACTTGAGGTCTCTGAGAGCTTATGAGCCCTTGGTAAGTTAGAGATCCAAAAAGCGGAACTTCGACAGCAACTATCTTAGCCCTGGCGTTCTGACCCACAGCCTTTTGAGGCCACGCTGCCACTGCTTCTAACTACAAAAGCCTCCTGCTGACCTTTGTTTAGCAGCAGAAACATCTGATATGAAGAGATTGACTGACACCCAGGCAGGGGAAACACAAATACAGTGTCTGCAGGTGAAGCTGTATGCTGCAGACATAGCCCACACGTTGTTCGCCCAGCTCATGTCTTGACCAGTGACACAAGCAACACAACAACGCTCCGAAGCATGCATGAAGTAGTACTGGAAGTTTATGTGTGGACTGTCTGCTTTCCAGAGCTTGTGTGGGTTTCCTGTGTTCCCTCTGGTGGCCGCCACACTTAAAAAATCTATTTATTTAAATCTATTTGTGACCTGTGACCCTTTGTTGGGTGTTCCTCCCTTTTGGGATGAGATACAGACTCCAGTCTCGGGCTAATCGACTTTTGATCTGGACCTGTTGGCTTGAAAAAGAAAGAAAGTGATTTGATGTGTAACGTTCTTCACTAGCTATGTCTCTGTCATCTCTTGTATTTGTTTAATCGCTGATCGAATTTACATCAAGAGTGACTACTCGGGCAGTTAAATTTGAGAATTACTACAATATTTTGAAATGTATATTTGTAAATATGAAATTAAATGAAATCACTATCTTAAACAATCCAACTCAGACAGATGAGCAGGACCATTTTGTTATCAATAAACTTGGTGAAAAAGCAGGGTGGCCTTATAAAACATTACTACTCTACTCGCACTACTCGAATAAAGAAGCTCTAAGAGGTGCGCTGTACATCACTTATGGCTCTTACTTTACTCACTGTAACAAATATGAAATTGACACACCACTATGGCATGGTTTTAACGTCTCCTCTCACTCCTCTAATGCGAATCGACTGGACACAGCGTATTATTCGCCTCATGCTGAGTGTTAAGCATACATGATATTGATAATCTCTCACTGCCTGTGAGGACAGGAAGGCTAAAATTACAAGTGAATGGAGCATTACGCTACAGCTGATTAACTGTGTAAAGCAACTCAAGCAAACTTGAGAAATAACCTTGGCTGTCACACTTCCACCAGCCCATTTGCAAGTACACACTGGTGAACCAACCTGACTTATGGGGAGTAACTTTTGGATTATTCTGTGTAAAGAAGCTCTTGGAACACCAATGCTTCTCTGGATCAATCAGAAAGTTGTCGGACTAAATATGTTACATGTCTGATGACAATATCTCAACACCTGTTTGCACGACGCAGCTATAGTGCAAAAGTATTTCCCTTTTAATTATTTTCAGACTATAGAGAGAGTAATATATAGTCTGTATAGTTAGATGTAGGAATAAAATAAACTCAACTTCCATGTGATGGTGTTGCCTCATTCACCCTTGGAGCCTCTATTCACAGTCCGGGTACATTGTTTTTGCTGTGATATGAGTTTTGTTTGATTTCAGTTGACTGTATGGAATGTTTTCTGAAGTGATGTGAAGAGTGATTTTTGATTGTTTGGGTACTTGTATTTTTTGTGCATCTATACTAAAAGGGCACTTTGAGTATATTGAGAGATAAACAGATGATATTTGAATTAAAATGTATTCCAAGCAAAATGCAATTTGTTTCTGTCTATGTTAATGCTTCATCGCGGTACATGCAGGCTCTGGTCACAACCTCCACCACCTCTGCTGTAGCTCTTTCAGTGTTCTGCACATGTAAAATGTGTCTTCATACACAGCCGAAACCACATGATAAATAAAGAATTGTGTGTGCATATATATATATATATATATATATATATATTTCTTCATTCCAAAAGTCTTTCTCAAGCTTTATTTTTTGATTTTGAATACTGATGTTTGGTTAGTTGAGTTGATACGGTGATGCACATGATCTTGTTCACTTCCTCTCTTTCATGTTCTGTGTGGCTTTAAGTCTGGCTGTGCAGCTGGGCCCAGTGTCCTGCTCCCTGCCAGTGTACACACCTGAAAGGCATGAAGGTGACAGTCACACTCATCAGCAGTGGGTGATGTCTGGCGCAGAACTCTGCTCATCCCACATCATCTCTTTACCTCTGGAAATTCTGATCTGGCTCATTCTGGTTTTTTTAAGATTGGACATTTTTCATTTGATCATCTGAATTCTCACAGAATAAAACTAAGACAACCCCAAAAGTTTGAAATGAGGTGCTTTTCCACTTTTTTTTTTTGTTGCACTCAACCTTCCTGTCTTTCACATCTTTTTCCCTCAGAAATCCTCCAGCAACCCAGGGTTCCCTTTCATGCCCCAGGACTTCTGACTTCTTATTCTATCATCCCAAAACATATATAATGAGCATCTGTAGGGTAGTTTGTGTGCGTGCATGTCTGCCAGTCCATACGCAGCTGATGATTTGATGGCAACCTGTCTATGGCAGCTATTCCTTCTGATCTAATGTGGCAGGGATGGGTTGTATTGACACAAGAGAAAACTGCCTTATCCCACGATTCAGTTTAGAGCACTTGTATACATTGCATATTGCCAACCAGTCGCTTGAAAGGCAACATCAGGGGTGTTTCAAATAGATAAACCTATTTTCAATTACATTAATTTGAATCTGAATCCAACATTGATGACATGCACTGTGTTGTGTTTCCTGGTCCTGTGTTGTCTGTCTCCTCTGCCCAGAGTTTGTGGCACGCAGCTGGGATCAATAGGGCTATCAACTCCCCTGTACTTCTACTATCTGGTTCCAGTCTGTCGTACCAGATGATCGCTTCACGTATCCTGGTAAAGTTCTCCTTTCTCTTGTGTTTCCTGTATTTATTCTCTGGATGCTTTGTTTATTCAGCTTCTGCGTGTGTAGCATTCCACTGCATTTTTTGTTTCTACTCCGTCGTATGTTCACTACGTGCCGATGATTTTTGTACTCACATTTTCTGTTCCTTTCTGTTCCTCTGTTTTTTCCACCCCGAGCTGTTGTTTGGGCCTCGTGTGATTGTGTTTTTGTTCTCCCAGTTTTTTCGGCATGTACTCATTTGACTATTTTCTCTTTTCATCCCCTGTCCCTTTGTTTGTGTTTCTGTGTACATTAAACTTGTAAAAACATGTTCTTGCTGGTCCCAGTCCTCTGTAATGTAGTAGCGATTAGCGTTTGGATCACACCCTGTGAGCCACCATTACAATTAAATCTTTTATCTTGAGCTTGTAAGCATTCACCTTGGCTTTATTTGTCCACATCTCACTGGAAGGAACATACTGCACTGACATTCCTGTCCTCGAAGTGAAGAGTTCCACCTGTTGCTCTGAGGTCACAGGTTCGGCAGCAGCCTGTGGACCAAATCGTGTTCAAAGCAAGCATTTATGTTATCGTGATTTCTCTCTTCTAGAGACTTAAGACTGTAGCTCTCGACTCCATTACTCCGACTGTTGCTACGATTTACAGCATGTGTTGTTCTGAGCGGCCACTGCCCCACGCTTCAGCTGCTGCTAAGCACTATAAGCAGGTCGAGCAGGGTCAAGAGTCTATGCCTGACCTATATCCAGGAAGATTCACAGTAATCCCCTGAGACTACAGTGACTACAGCATTTGCTATAAAAGCTGTTGAGGAGTATCCCAGCCTTCAATGACCTACCAGAGGTTTGCATGTAAAATATATGGTAAATATTGTGACAGCTTACCAGTGAAGCTGGATATTAACATGAAAATGCAGAGATAACCTTCCACTCGAGAGCCAACAGGAGAAAAGAACAGATGGCAACTGACAGTGATATGAACATTCTCTAGCCGATTTACAAAGCTATATGGGTTGTATAGTTGTTCCAGTCAAGCAACGTGGAAATCATTTTATGATGCGTGGATTTCCGATTTATCTCTCAATAATGCTTTTGTTACTTGGTGGAAGAAAATGAAATAGTTTAGACCCATGAGCAGGAGCCCCCATTCCATGGATCAAAGATGTTCTATAAACAATTTAACCCCTAAATTAAGTTATAAGCATCAACACTCACAGGAACAGAAGATGAAGATGTCCAAGATCCTCAACAGAACCGGTAAGAAAGAACTTTTTTTCACAAGCTTTTCAATGAAATCATCCATGAATATCTAACACTATAAAATATTCTGTCTCCAGCAGAAGTGCACATTGATGTACACCCAGAAATCTCACAGGTGGTCAGCGATAACCTGTAACAGGAATTAGACAGCCCTTTTTGTACCTTCGGATTTGCACGGTCAATGTCCCAGAAGACTGCTGAGATGAAACCTCCTTGGGGAGGACGGGCTCAGCTTATGGTACTTCATGTGAATGCTCAAATACAAGATGAGGTGCCAGGTTTTGTATTCTTGGAACCTGGCCTGTTGGAGAGAGTGAAGAGGATGTGACCCTAGAGCAATGCCTTGTGGGAGTCTTGTCTTTTAGCCAACTGCAGGCTGGTCAAGTTGTTGATCCATCGAAGGGCCTGTCCACTCCTGCGCAGCAACCACAGCCAACTACTGTCTGTAGCCCTATATCCTAATTCAGTGTCAACATCTGTGAGTAGAATGCTCATGAAACTAGATGTGGGCAGTGTCATGTTGGGAGAGATCTACACCGATGCCTGGGTTGAAGGTGTCCATCTCCAACAAGAACAGGAGAGCCACAGTTTGCCACAAGATGAGTAGAAGAGAAGAACAGACATTTCTTGGCAGTAAAAAAAAAACAAAAAACAACTTATTGTCCTGTGTTGAAACTACTGGTACAATGTCAGTATTTATGAATGGAAGAGGTATAACAGTAACTGAGTTCAATTGGAATCCGGAAAATCTATCCAAATAGGAGAACAAAAGGGACATAGTGGTCAAAACACACACATAAGCAAACTGCCGCACAAGGAAGCATAGGTACTGGAGCAATCTATCAGGCATCTAGAAGACAGAGTCATGGCACAGTTGTCACGATCAGCAGCCCTGGCTCAAAAGGGTGAGACTCATCAGGAACACAGACACTGTCATGGCTGTCTGAGGATGGACCCAGGTGCAAGTAATTGCAGGCTTACAGAAGGCACGGAGAGGAGGTTAAATTAAGGAATTTAATAAAGACGATTAATATAAACACAGATGAACAATAACAGGAAACTGAAGGCGCCGGAACAAACCGGGAACTACACGAAGGGACGAAGGAAGAATCTGTAACAAAAGAGGCGAATTAATATCAAGAATGTAAAAACGGGGAGAACACAAACACGCTCGGAGTTTAGCTCACGAGGTCCATTTAACGAAAAGCGTTACGTGGAGGAGAACACCGAAACCCACTAGTACAAACTGCAACAATCGATAAATGAAAAGTGAGACTGGAAAACGCTCACACGCGGGAAGACTAGAGAATGGAGGAGAGAAAACAAAACTAAGGAAGCGGCTGAAGAGGAGTTCAAGCACGCTCAGGAATTTAGAAATACAGAGTTACGACGAGGAATATAAGTCTTGGGAGAGTCACCAGTAACACAAGGAGACCATTTGGCATTTGCAGGCTGGAACCCAGGAGAAGATATCCATGGAAGGAGTGATGATGGGATGAGTTACAGCTGAGCAGCCATTAAGCTGACGGGAAGGCAGGAAACTGAAACTACAGAAAGTAACAAAATAAAAGCACAGGGAAAACGCAGAACAAACAATGAACAGAAAGTGCGCACATGACAGACACCGCTCTCAGTCCACGGCTGAAAACAAAGAAGTTGATGGTTAAAAAAAAAAAAGAAAGAAAGAAAACAGACAGGAATATCAACATTTTGGAAGACTCAACACAAGTTGGGGTGGAGGTGGGGTAGACCCTTTCTATGTCTCATTTATCAGTTCCTAACTAGGTGAGGAAGCTCTGCAGACACGATTAATAGCTTAGTGCAAAAGTCAAGCTCATTCGATCAGCTGAACATGACATCCTTCATTAGAAATAATAAACAGTTATGCGGGACGTGTATATATCCAGTCTTAACAAAGATGCATTTTTAAAGCAAAATTCCTGTGACTGTAGGTATAGGGAACCACACTTGAGACTGGCCTCCCAGTCCCCGAGCTGTCTAAGTAGTTCTATTCAGTCTCCAACACAAGGGAGCCTGAGACTGCATTTACACGGCATGATGCAGGCTTAATGATGGTTCTGTCAAGTCAAACTTTCATAATCTGGCCAGAAAATGTTGCAGAAGCAATTTAGAGTGACAAAACAAGGACTAAACAACAAGCACAGAACGACACACTGCTGTTGACAACGTTGACAATGACAATATTATTCCTCCTAACCTGTTCAGATGTCACATCACAGCCTCTCTCTGTAGAGACGCAATATAACCTATCAAAAAGGTGTCTCATGTGGTTGACAAGCTCCTTTTTTACGTCTTCCAAAAATATCTTGGACTCTAAAGATCCTTTGTTTCCAGCTGTTGATGTTGTCTCATCCATTTGCCTTTGTAGAAATCTGTGAGGAATTGACCTATCAATCTCCTCTTCTTTTGACAGCTTTTATTCATTTATTTTTTTGGAGGGATTTTTTATGGTCTCTTGACTCTTGCAAAGGCACAGTTTCACAGGTTTGGAGCATTTCTCGAGTTAAAATTGTGTTCGCTTTATCCTCACAATCACAAGAAATAAATGTTGATTAATGTAGTGCACTTGGACATAATAAAATATGAACGAATAACGCTCAAAATGTTCAATTAACAAGTAAAAACTGGTTTGATTATGAGTCATCATTCCTCATTTTACTTGATAATGTGTGAAAAATATTGTTTGGATTTGCATGTTTGATCAATCATTACAAAACAACTAGATGAAGTAATGGGAGTGACACGTTGGCTTATATAGGATTTTTTTTTTTCAGCTTCATCAGATTCTCAACATTTTTAAAGTGGGTTATTCTTTCATTAAAAAAAAAAACAACCTTTTTTAAGCGCAAAACTAAATAGCTTATTTTGATCTATTGAGATGTGAACATGAAAACATGTACATTGAGTAAATAGGTTGCTATAGTGTCGTCCCAGCCTGCGATATCTGAGTTCCAGCATGGTTTTTGGTGTTGTGCTCAACATTTGAGAACCACAAAGAATCGGATTAAGGACCACGGATGAATAACTCCTTCTTTTTTGTACAGAATCCCCAAGTCTGCTGCCTTGTTTTGTTGACTTTGACTTTTACGTGCTCCAATCACGTGTCTATTCCTAATGCTAAAAAAATTGCTTTGAATTAAAACCTCAAATCCTTCCTCGTAAACAACTGACTTACCCACAGTCTGCAAAGTAGACCAACGTATTTCAAGCTATGATTGTGTTTGGGAAGGACTCACTATATGTGTCATTAAATTGAAGCATAATTAAGGACGAGTAGCTGGATGGCTGAGCAGGATAAAAATAAACATAATCGAAGCAGCACCCGTGAAATAAACCATCGCATATTTTTCTGATAAACTCATGACACTTTATGGATATGAATAATGCATTTGGGAGACAGATAACAGACAGTTTCTGTCTCTTCTGCTGCCTCTCTCCTGTTTACCTGCTTGCCGCTATGTTCGGTCATCTGTTGCAGTTTCCCACTGTGGGCATTTAGACTGTCTATCCATCCTCATCCGCTTATCCGGTGCCGGGTTGTGGGGGCAGCAGCTTCAGAAGGCCACGCCAAACGTCCTTCACCCGCGCTACACCACCTCCAGCTGGCGGAGATGCTGGGTTTGTGTTGGGGTCGAGGGGAGTTGAAGATTGGTCTGCGAATTGTTGTAGCAGGGGTGGTGTCTCCCACACTGTTGTGTGTAATAGAGAGCTGAGCCAAAAGGCAAAGCTCTCCATTTACCGATCAGTTTTCATTCCGACCCTCACCTGCGGTCATGAGCTGTTGGTGATAACCGAAAGAATGAGATCCAGGATCCAAGCGGCTGAAATGTGTTTTGTACAATGGGTGAGGTGGTTCAGGCATCTCATGAGGATGCCCCCTCCCCCGACTCGATGCAAATAAAATAAAACTGTGGTGTCAGAAGACGGCTTACTTGATATTGTGTTTCAGTATGCCCACATTTGTCCTGAATGCAACGTGTGGCAGGTATAATACTTCAAGTTATCCCAAGACAGTCAGTTGACTGAGTACTGAATAAATGTAAGCATAGTAGTAAATATAAATAAATTACATTTTGTGAAAATAATGATGAACACTGCAGAATGTCTTAAATATTCTTCAATCTTTAGCCTGGAGGTTTCTCCAATGGGTGGGTGGGTTGGTTCGAGGAGATGTCAGAAGCTGTTTAGAATGAAAATAGTGGGCAGATGAGAAATCAGACTTCAGTAAAAATCTCGTCCTGGGCATCCAACTTCAGTCGAAACAACTTGGCCCCGAACAACAAGCCACTGACTCACATACACACACACAGTTTGGCAGTTGTTTGTTTTTTGTATATGGTTATAGAAGCAAACTGAGTCTGGCTCTTTACAGGAAGAGTCAATCCCACCTATATTTGAGTCAGTTACTGATGGGTTCATGAGTTTTCTTGAAACCACTCGATGGCACACTGTGCTCTTTCATTTTCAACTTTAAACACCTCACATTAATTTTACATAGACAGTGGCACTGACTGAAAATGGGACAGTGCTTCATGAAACCTCATCCGCCCCACATTGGTGTCAATTCAACAGTAAGGTTAAACTAAAATATGTCCGAATGCAAAATAACTATTTTTAAGGGTTATGCTTTGTTTCAGGCATTTTTTTCTCTGACCGTCTTGCATAATAAATGCATTGAAATAAGAAACTAGATACATCAAGGAAGAGTGTGCTGTGAAGCAGGGAATTTACTTTCAAATTGGCAAGAAATGCATCGCCGCAGCATGGTTCCAGTCCATAAAGAGAACAAGAACAGGGACCGTTTTTGTTCTGTTTCAAAAAACATCAAAGCATTGGAATCACTTCAACAGGACAAAGGGAACTGGTAGACAGAAGTCGGGGAAGAACCGGTTGCTGTGTCATGTTAGGTGGTGGACCTTGGGATTGATCAGCCGGTGGAAGTCCTGCATGAGTTTCTGTGGACAACAAGAAGGTGTAAGAAGGATAGATAAAGGCCCATTTATTGCCTCTCAATGTACAGAATTGTACCTGTCTGTTTCAAACGTAACTGTCACAGGTCACATACTTCCATGTGGTCTTTACATGGGCATTGCATTTCACAATACATCCACCAGATGGAGCAACCCAAAGTGAAACAAACTCTGAAACAAACATGCCGACTGTATTGATAATGTACTTTTTTTAATATACTTTTTCGCAACTGAAGGACAAAAATTTCCACCATTATCATGTCTTCTTCATGTCTCATTAGAGGTACATAAGAGCAACACTGCCCCCATGGTTTCTGGTGGTACTGCTCCATTTGGATCGTATCCAAAAGGTTTGTGGAAACTTGCGGGGTTATGGAACACAAAGCACACGTATATCAGTACGTCACGTTGAGCATGAATAAACCTTGAGGTGTACATGTAGTTGATGTCTGCTCGTGTGTCCTGTTTGCGATTTCCCTGTGGTTTTGATGCTTTTCAGGTGGAGGGAAGAAAACTCTTTTTGTACAAGCAACAGTGGCCTCCCCGTAATTTTCCATTTAAGGAACTGTTTAATGCAGAATCGGTCATGCGCAGAATTGGAGCGCTTAATTACCCATTTTATACTCAGTTTACACATGATTAAATAATATATTACTACAGCCGACAATGATTATGCCCATTAAGTTCAAAATCATGAGCTAATGGTGTAACACAGGAAGGAGCCCTGTGAACATCCCGGCATTAAAAAAGAGTTGGGTGCCTTTAACTGTGGCTCCCTGTCTGCACCGGAGACCAAAAAAGAAGAGACTCAGAGACCACTTGAAATTTACATCTGCCATTTTTGTCCTGAATTTGGGTTCGGCTCGCTCAAGAACGCTTTAAAGAAATGTTCCTTATCATGCTAAGTGTATCGTAAGGGCTGTGCTCTTGTGCCACTTTTGTTTTCCATGTTGAAGGACTGAACACAGGTCCTGGGACTCCACTTCAAACCCTGGGATGCTGCCTCTCAACATTCTGGAGCATTCAGACTCAGAAATGAGGCACCGGTCCCCACATGACCAGAATACTAGTTCATCCTAATGAGCCAGGGTCTTGGTCTGAAAAGAATGTCACGCTGTTGTGCTGAATCTGACATATAAAATGTAGCAACCCAGTCTCAAATGTGATTAATGGTAATAAATATAACAGCAGCCGTGCTTTTTTTTTTCCCTGAAGTGATTTTATTACAAAGTTCATGAGGACAATATTACAAGAAAAGTTGTCAACATGCGAAAAACAGAACAAAGCAGAACACAGGAGTTTAACAAACTGGTAAGATAGGACAATCCACTGTTCACAACAAACATAAAATCGAATAAAGTCCTCAGGAGGTGGGAGCCGGTGAATGACTACAGTGCAGGCATAGAACGGCCACATTCACACTGACTCAGCAAAGGTCAATCCAACCAAGGCAAGATGTGCACATCTCAAGAAAACAATTTACAATTTTATATGCCATCGGCTTTTCTCAGAACTTTTAAAAAGCGTCACTCGTATGTACATAAAACTGTACAAAAACATGGCATCACAAGCATTTTTATCCTATATAAATATAGCAACAGTTAGGATAACAACTAGATTCTCTGTTGTAAAGACATATTCTCAAGGCAATCGTCTTTGTTCTAGATAACTGTGAAAAAGGATGAAGCGTGAGGTTAATTTCAGTTTCGGTAAGAGGGGCCTTCCGTTATAACTCAGCACTGACAGTCCAGAACGTAACTCAAAGACAGTAAACAAATTTACCAATCTTCTTTGGAATTCATGCTAATATCACGCCCCGTTTCATAGCAGACACAGGGTTGTGGAGATACTGTATATGTACACTACGCCACCAAAACATTTCCTCACGACTGGTTTTCTGAAGAGCCTTTGCTCTGTACAAATTATATAAAAAAAAAAAAAATCCTTTGCCAATTTCAGTACAATAATTTTGTCCATCTGTCCACAGAAATGATCACCGTACGATATACACTACAGAGGCAAAAGATACTCAAGTGATTTCAACATTAAACCCATGTTTATTACAAATTAAACATATTCAACAAACTTTTCGTGTGTGTGTGTGTGTGTGGGGGTGCTTCAAAATGTCCTCTCACTTTGATCGAGATGAAGTCTTCTGCGCCGAAGATAGACCTCAGTTCACTCAGTTCCAAACAAGGGTCAGGCCAGGCCGTGGATTGTTCCAAGATGAAAAGGTGTTAATAGGCTCAAGTCCAACTGGTTGAAAAAGATTTTTTTTCTTTTTTTTTTTTTTTTCTTTTTGTCCGTGTCAAGACTCAAAGCAGAGGTTATTCATCTCACATAGGAGTGATCCAAAAAAGACAACTCTAAAGATACATTCCTGATGCACTACAGCGAAGAAGAGAGTCTTTAGGCTGGAATCAGGTTAGGACTAAATCCCAGAGATAATATTGATGCAGAGCAGTTGTGAGTCTAAATTGAGTCAAAGCATTTCAATATTAGATCAAGACGTGACTGAGGCTATGTGTGGCTTTATCACTCTTTACTATCCGTCGCACTTGCCATTACTTCCAGGTCAGTGACTTCACCCGCCGCCGTCTCTTCTCTTTGTCAAGCGGCCGTCCACAGCTCTGCGAGCGGCGCTTCGGGGAGCCGTGGAGGTTTAATCACAGTGTATCATGGCTGTTGTTTGAATTTGATTCCAGTGGCTAAATGGCTTTGAAAAGGGTATAATGTGCTTTCTCCCCCTCAAGGCAGGATAATCGCCCACCTTATTTAATCATGGCCATGTCTGCTAATTTCCATATGTTTTCACTTTCATTATTCCGAGCGCAGTTGTAAATGGCAGCATGATGAGGTAAGTGCTGATAATAATGCTCTTTTAACTGATGCTATCGCCGCGGTTAGACTCGCATCGGCTGGTGGGTGCTGCGTCCCGAGGGCGCTCGCGTGTGCCCTGACTCAAGAGTCATTACTCACCCTCATTAGGAAGTGTCCATTCCCCACTCTTCCATCTTCACTCCGAGACACGATCTAACCGCGCCAACACTCGGCAGAGGTGAGAGGTATCTACCAATCGAATCAAATCCATTTCTGAATCAAAGACACGGCGTTACAACGTTGTAAGGCAGTCATTATTAACATCCAATTACCGACTAATAGTGTCCTTCAACACATCCTTCAGTTTCACTTGGAAAAGATAAATGAAGCCTACAGACATGACCTATTTTTGTTCTGTTCGCAACGGCTCAAAGGATAAAAATGCCTTAAAAGTTAGAGGATTCTTTTAGCTCATCAATCCCCTGCTGCTTAACTGTGGTGGGTCAAAGAAAAACTTGATTTGTGAGGTGACAATTTAAGGAATTCGGGATGTTATCAGGGCGTCATTGAAATGTTATGACTCCTCAATGCACCATAAGAGAAGTAGGTTTGGGTAAAATGTGGAAAAAACAGGTGAAACATCAATGTAGTTAGTTCATTTGAGTCTTCACAATTCTTCCTATTTGATAGTGGCCTCAAGCGTAAAAATGTCTTTCTAAAGGGCTTCAATGGGAGAACTTTGAGTTTGGCAATGAATTAAACGGCGAGTTCATTTTATTTCTAGGATTGTGAAAGTTGCCCAATGGAGGGCGAGTGTGCTCTTGGCTCGGCGTGATATCAACCCGGTGAGTTTCACACACAACCGTTCGAAATTGCAGTGTGAAAAGGGCTAAGGAGACGCTTAGAAAAGCTTACACTGCTAATGACTTGTCTGATAAAAACGTGCTTTTTTGGGTTGGTGTCAGTGGAGAGCAACAAACAACTTGTGAATTTGAACGCATGGGCTATTTGGCTCAGCTGCAATGCTCTAATGGATTACCATCTCTTCCTAACTGAAGCAACTCAGGGTAGGCGGTCCTCTCCAAAGAGATGAGGACAGTTATAGGTAGCCTGGAGATGAATGCATTTTTGGGGGGAGCAGAGGTTATATCAGCTTAACTGCAGAAATTCATCGAGCCCTCTCAATCCATGAATCCATAGAAGTTGTGATGGATCGTGACGGGAGACTGTGGAGACCACAGATGAACGGTCAGTAACAGGCCTGATTGTCATGACGGAGAGAGGTCATTTAAAACCGACACACCGGTGTGGTTTCACTGACAGGGGAAGGTTTTGAATGAAAAGCCTATTCAAATCATCCAAGTGAATAGTCTGCACTTGATCTGTGTGACTCTGGGGCACTGTGGCCAAGAGGACTTTTTCTTTTTTTTTTCATGATGAACAATAGGTCACAGTGCTGCGAGTCAGTGGAACATAATGTCTGTTTAAATGTTTTTCACCACCAGTGGCTGTGCTCCACTGGGGCGGGAGGTAAAGGCCTTATTACTTTGACTGGGGGTTGAAGGTGTGTGTGACTGTGGAGCGGACAATTGCCTTACACAATATTGACCTCTTCTACTGGAGCAGTTTCCATTAAGTTTGAACAGCAGCAGCAACGGAAAGCTTAAGTACGCAAAAATATTCTGAGGCTTTTTTTCTTTTTTTTTTGTCTATTTTAGCTCGTGTCGGACATGTAAAACACACCATTCAAATGTATTTACAGCACTGTACATTAAGCTAGGCCATTTCACTTGATTGTTAGTGTTCTGTCTTCTGACACCACTGGCTGCCTATCCGATCATCTAACAGTTGCACACAAGCACTGACCACATTTGTCAAATTCAAAAGACCACTTCACAGAATAGGACTTGGCTAACTACGACGATAATTAGTCACTAAAGTAGTGGTTACCGACTGCATTTTTCATCAGATCTGTGCCCTTCCAGACTCTACATCAATAAATGAATGAGTGCACCAGTAGTGGAATTTTTAATAAATATGGTAATAAATTATTTAGGGAGGAGATGACAAAAATGCTCGTGTTCATGCCAAGGATTGGATGAGTCACAGCCTTGCATCCTACAAAACGGGCATTGACTTGTGGACAGCCTTTTTTTTTTTGTTGTTCAAGAGGTTCTTGATTCGTATGCTGATTAGACGATGGCACTCCTCACAGATAGATCTCTCTTTTGGGAGTGTGGGCAGTGGGTGAAGTGGGTGGAAACTCGGAGGCGACGCTCAGGGGCATCTCCTCTAAGGGGGAGTCCTGGCTGGCATCGTGACCGCTGTTGGAATAGGCACTGCGAGATGGCGGAACGCGGGAGCGCGGCTCCTCGCTGCCCAGCCTGGCGTTCCCGTTGGCCAGGCGACCCAGGCTCCCTCTCTCCTGGTAAGGCACAAAAGTGGAGAGTTTGGGGGGGTTCCTGGTCTTGCGCACCGGGGAAGGATGACCAGGCATCCAGCAGGCATCGGAGTGGCCCAATTCGCTGCATTCGGTGGTACAGTTTCCGGTCATCGCCACGTCAGGGATGGAGCGGATATCTGTGGGCAGAAGACATGAAACAGGCATCATCAAAATGCTCCCTGGTGATAAACATTATAATGCCATTCATGAAACAAACAAAAAGTTCCAGAAAGCCATTAACCATCAGAAATGGTGTCATCTGAAACACCCCATGAAACCAACCGCCCCCCTCTTTGAGGTCTTTGCAGCTGTTGCTAAGCAGTCAGCAGCAGTTGCTATGTAGCTGTTGCTATGCACTGTATAATGAGTGCTACTGTGTGTGTGAGAGAGAGAAAGAGTGTGTCCACTCGCTGATGTGATGCATTCAGGAGATGGCGTGCTGTGTTTCCGTCATTTCTAAGTATCTAGCAGCGGTAGGTTTTTGCGTTTGAAATACTTCACAGTCTTGTTCAGACTTCTTACATTGATTGCTACTTCTGTTCGTGTGCTGTACATTGTGCAGGACGTACACTTCTGTACAAACAGACGAAAGTGCTAAACCAACTCCCGCCGCTGCGCCCCGTAAGCCTAGCGGATGGAATCCTTCGGGCAAAAACATTGAATGAGTTATTGATTGACAGCACTGAAATGAGTCCTGTGCCCTTGATTATCATCCATTTTTGAAATTCAACGCTTCCTAATTAAATAAATGGGCCCATGACCCACTGTCCTCCTTTTAATGCGCAAGCCCCAAAATAAGTTTGCTTGAGCTTTCACTCTAAAGAACAAAAAAAAAAAAATAGGTGGCGCTTGACAGGACACCGATTCCTTCCCGGGAAATCGAACCGCACAGTCGAAGCTTTGTATTTGTTTACCAGAACTGTGCAGCTGGCAGGCAACGGGCTTTTTAATCAGCCCACCTGTTGACAAGATAAACACACGGCCGAGATTAAATGGAAATATACATCAATTTATCTTTGTTATCCCCTCAGACTCAGACGAAGAAGGCCAATCAATGTCTGTGAAGGAGAGAGCAGACGACCAAGGCCTGGAAGAGTGTGCTGGCAGCAGCCAAATGTGCTGCAAGTACATTAACACACGGTAGTGTTGCCCACCACAAACACACTGGTCGCTGGAAAAATGGATTCAAGCAGATGAGAACAAGTGCAGCACATGTCATGTACATGAAGACACTGCTGCATGAGAGTGATGCAACAAACGCAGGAGCAGACACTTTCTGGAGACAGCAGTGGGAGTTAAGACGCGGTCGGTTGACAGAAAGCCTGGGAGATGTACCATCGGTGTTGCACTTGTGACCAGTGGCACAATCATTATCACAGAGGCCAGAACGAAGAGCGTCTGCCCCACTGGGGCTTTAGTCATTCAGGCATGTTATATTTAATGCACAGCCCCAGTGCGCCGCAAGTAACACATTAAAACCTGTTTGTTTTCGCTGAAGAGCGGCCGGAATGCGATTTCTTTCCTTCCGCCAGAATGGTTAACTGAATATTGGAGTACTGCAAAGCTAAAAGACCCTGTCATGTACTATAACTAGATGAGAATGAACAGAGAAATTATGCAGAGCTCTTCATATATAAAAATGGTAAGCAGCTCAATGTTCCGTTCAACTAGCTGGTTTGTTGGATTTCCATCGGGTTTGCATTCTTTCCCCTGCTCTTCTCCTGGTTTATCACTTTTGTAAACAACTGTGGTCATTAGAGACTGCTGAAAGAATACAAGAATTACATTAACCACCATAAAAGCCCTATACAGAAGGAGCTAAGTGACTTTCACTTGAAAAGTTACTGTTTCACCACTAAAGACCACAGAAAAAACATCTGAAACAGACATTGTTTTCTTTCCCATTATACTTTTACACAGACAAGGTTAACATACGTCTGTGTTCTCGCCATGGTTAATGGAAATCCGAACCAAATGTACTGGTCAAAATAGTTTTTTTTCTTGACAGGAGATCATAAAATAAAAGCGTCTCCAAACAGTTGGGGACTTCAGACCGCTGCTATTGTACTGGTTGCCACAAATTAATTGCTGGCTCGCCACGTCTCCTGCTAGATGTTTGACTGTGAAATCAAAGCACGCTGGCCAAGTCAGCCCATGCGATGAGACGCTTGGCTGCCATCAACAGATCTTAAAATCTGATGAATCACAAGCCACAGCAGGTATTGCTGGGCGTAGTTGCAGTGGAAATGGTCTCTTTTACAAGAGACTCCTTTCACATGATCTTTTGTACTGGATGCCAGAGTGTCAGCCGAGCAACACAATTTTATCTTAAGCCGGTGCAAAGTAAATTCTGTAACTCCACCGTATGTCCCTAGTGTGTGTGTGTTCAACAATAAATGTATGTCTGTGCTTCGATTGCAAAAGAAAAGTCCCTTTGTCTGTAAGGCTGAGGAGGTGATTCTCCCCAACACACACATGCAGACTCATGTTTCTCACACACGGTTCCATCCCCACGGCCTATTGAAAGTCAGATCACCTGCTGACCATACATTTTTCCCAACAATTTACCCGCGCAAAACAGAGCAGAGGAGGCTGCGGCGAAACATTAATGAACGAGACACTATGACAGCAGGAATGTGGTGGAACAGCAGATCACAGGTTTTTTTTTTTTTTTTTGGCATGGGTGCAAAATATATTTACTAGTTAAAGTGCTAGTTACTGATTTTCCCAATGGTTTTAATTTACTTCCTACAACAAAGTGATATTAAATTGTCAGATTCATTCCAACGACCCACTGCATGGCGCTCTTGGTTGAAAAAACACATGAAGTTTCATAGAAATAGTTGTTCAAAGCCTCATCAACCATTTTTATTTATTTATTTTGGGGACATTTATTTTATTTGGGGACCTTTATTTATTTCTGGGACAGCATGACGGTCAAATAAGGACCTTTACAAATTGGCTTTTTAAGAACTATTGCTAGTTTTTAGTCCTGGGTGTAATGACCACTACAAAATATGCTTTATTTGATACAAGTGGTGAGTATTTCAAGTGGGAAGAACACCTCCAGCCCCCTAAAAATAAATTAATAAATTAAATGAAGATGAAATAAGCACGTCTTTGTTATTATGATGACTAGTTTCCAGGCTGACAGTGTGCAGCGTGCACTTGTTTTGTTACGGAGCTCCTCACATGGGCGGAGACTGATGGATGAGCAATAATGGTGGGGAATGTTTGTGTGGGTGTGACCGGAGTTGAATTAAAACAGAGAATTGAAACAGTAACAGTCGCAGTATGTGGTGAGATGTTCCACAGGTGGAAACTAGAGTGTTATAAAAAGAGAAGGATCTCGTTCTACTCCATTCAGTTTTCAGGTGACGCTGTGCTGCACAAGTGAGTTCTGCTTCTCTGTTCCGTCCATTAAAATAATCCATTTAAATAACTGGAATCTGGACATTGCTTCATGTATGAAACATGTGAAAATTGTTCATGTTTGAATCGCGACCCCTGGTGATATATTTTTGGGCAAATGTGAGTGTTTGGCGTCACACTTCTACTTCATCTGTGAATGACAATGATGCTCATGCAGTGGAGAGTGGCACGCGAAAGGAGACTGAAGTGATTGGTGGAATTTATGGGAAAGTCGCTGTGATCCAAGCAGAACTTGTTTGAGATTCCGTTAATAGTTGCGATTGCAACATCGCCATTTCCTGGAGAGACTACTTATAGGGTGCTTTATGAAGGAGGAAGTTTTCTGCACCATTTGAGTTTGAGATTTTTCAACCTGTTCCACATGTTGCTTGACAGTAACACACAACATGAAGGACCTCTAACAGACACAAGCTTACACACAGCTACAGACAACCAAGTGGGGATCAGGGGCAGAAATCACTGTATTTCAACCTGATTCTCTTCAGTCACAGTCACCATCCAAGATGAAACTGAATTGGATGTCATTACACAATAATGGAGCCTCACAATAAAGGTAGACTATTTAGATTGTATTACATGAGACTGATACATAATACTTATTCATTCATTCATTATCTGATCATTTCTAGGGTCATTATTGTAGGAGCAAGAACAGCACAAATGTGAGGAAGCCTTCAACTCGCCTTTTGGCTGCTTGGATAGTTGTGTTTTTGTTCTAAAGGGTTGAGCCAATATCAATACTATCAGTGCTATTAATGTTGTGCTTGCAAAATGCCAGCACAGTTCACATTTGGATGAATACAGAGCCATCCGTGAGGTGACTATGAGGTGACTCTTTGTATCAGAAGGAGAAAACGACGGCGGGAAACAGTACTTGTAATTTAAAGTGATGGAAACAGTTGATGGCTGGATTTTTAAATCTATACATCCCAGGTAATCCTGAACACATTGTCCCATTGTTTACAAAATAGTGATCAATGAAATGGAGGGGGGGAACTAGCCTTCCATCTATTGTTCCCTCACATCTCATTGTGCCTGTAATCCTAAATTGTTTATTGTCTGCGCTTTATTTCTCTCAAATGAGCAGTGATCTGTCATATTCATGCATAATTACATCATTATGCTTAAGTGGAAATGCTTTTTGTTTACGGTTTCATGACTGATTTAAAAAAGGAAAAAAAAAAATCAGGAAAGGAAGTGAATCGGGGGATGGTGGTGGAGGGTTAAACAGAGGTAGCAGATACAGAGTGCGCACACACCCTCATGCATGACGATTGGAGTTGCACTTTCTCAGCTCTCTGAGAGTGTTTTTGTCTGCATGCATCACTGCGGCGAAATAGACTCTTGCTACAAAAGATGATCACGGGAGGAGTGTTGAGGGGAAGTGTTCAGGAGCACGCATCTAAGCACAAACACAGCCGTGTAGGCATCTACTCAAAAAGGATTTTACACTTGATGAAAATCTCTCACAGCTTTGAGGAGGTTTATGTCACTCCAGCGGAGCTTGTGTACAATTCAGACGAGGACTGCAAGTCGGTCTGAAAGCGTGTTTGTCTGTCTCACAATAGTATCATACTACGAATGACACGTTTGAGAGGATTTGTGAGCTCCTCTTGATAATAGACATCAGGATGATAGCATTATTGTTTCACAATAAAATACCCTGTTAAAAGCTAAGCAGAGGCTTTATGGTTTCAGGGGATTCATCATTCATTTCTTTCAATATCTACAGTCATACAGAAAAAAGCTTCCATATGCTGCATCATGGTTTATTGTCACAATTATCAAAACATGATTTTCCATGGACTTGCACTGCCCCTCTCATGTTTGCTTCCAAGTGACCGATCGTAAAAGTGGCCTTGACATCTAATGGCATGACATTCATGATGACTGAAGCTCAGATCCTCTTTTGTAGTAACAATGTAAATGGTTAGATCTGCGGTTAAATAAAAACAAAGATATACAAAAATAAAGTAAAAACTGCTTTCTTGTGTTGACCCTGGTTTTCATTTAAAACCATCACATTTCGTTTTCAGGATCGATTCTGGCATCGATTTGCAGAGATAACAGGAGCAACAGTGAGCAGCACTTTGTATCATCTATCTAGGATTAAATCTTCCCTGTTTACATGATACTAAAAGATATTATCCGATTCAGATGTGTGTGCTCATGCATCACACAATTCATCTGAACCGAACGACTCTGACATGTGCAATGCCGTAAAACAGATCGCATATAGCCAGAAGCCTAGAAGAAGAGACTTTTCCGCCACACTTCCTCCTCGATCCATTTGTAAACAAACTGCCATCCGCAACCTAGCAACACCTTGCAGCCAAGAATTATTACTTAATACAAGTAATTCACATCATTTTTTTTTTTGTTCAATACAATTAACTTGTGTTGCTTTGAAGTGAACGTTCACCTGCTGCTGCCATCGGCTTGATTTGTGGTGGCTTTGCTTTTGAGGTGGAGCTCAGCAGCTGCACTTGCCTCAGTGGCAGAGACGGAGGGAGCAGGAGGATTCATGTTTGTTAAGAATTCATTCACTGGTCGTGTCACGTGGCGTAAACACGCACAGTGATACAAAAATCAGCCCAGGCACAGAGATCAAATGGAGTGTTTAGACGGATGCCAACCTGATCAACGGTACATATAATCCACACCTCTGGTTCAAGAAAATGCAGGTATAAAATAAACATTTATTCATTCAAAAGCATTGCATATAGTGGTTAATTCATAAAGTAGATAAAGCACAGATTAAGACCATAGAAAGATCCATACCTCCTGCTTGTGTGAACCTGTTTGTGATGTCAAAATTCAATTTACATAATTTCTGAGAACCAATACCAACACTTAACTTCATATAGCTGCCTTCCATTACATTCACTCAGCTGCATGTCTTCTGGCCCACTCCACACCTTCAAAACCTCCACTGGTTTCCTGTCCAATAACGCACACGGTTTAAAATCCACCCCATCACCTTTAAAGCCCTCAACAACAAGCGCCCTTCCTACCACGCTGACCTCCTCCAACCCCACAATCCCTCCTGTAGACTCCAGTCATCAGACAGCAACCTCCTGACCCCACAAAGAAACCAAGTACAGAACCTGAGGGTGACAGAGGATTCAGTGCTGCCGCCCCATGTCTTGGGAGTTTAACCTGAACAACACTGGACTGACCACATTTAAATCACTCTTCAAAACTGACCCCTGAAAATACAGAATCTTTGCCCATTCGCTATGTCTAAGTTAAGTTTATGTTGTATCCATTGCATTAATAACTTATCTGGATGTGGCCAAGTTTAGCAATGTAAGGTCAATGGGGAAAATAAATAAAATGAGAAAATATATATAAATGAAATATATATATATATATATATATATATATATATATATATATATATATATATATATATATATATATATATATATATATATATATATATATCCGTAGCAACACATGAATGAAGGGAAAAAAAGGGGGGGAAAGAAAGAAAAAAACATAGAAACCTCTTGAACTTAAAATGAAACAAGCTTGCATGTAAGCTGTCGAGAAGTACATGAGCGCTCCAAAATGCAAACACCCGTACACATGGGAACGGAGCTTTACTCCTAATGGCGCTCATCACCATCACCCACCATAAAATAAGCAATGACAGATACATAAACCACGCAGCTTGCCAAGTCTGACATTTCCTCCAGCAGTGCCAGAGCACTAATAAATCAGCCTGAAAGAACACTCAGCTGCCTGCTATTTAAGTTGATGATCACCTTTTTTCATCAAGTTTAGTTGTGAGGTATTTATTTTAAGGTTTCCGCTGACATGTTAAACAGTGAACTGGAAACTGCTCCTACATCCTGTTATTAGAATACATGTAATTTTTGGTTACAATGCAGCTGTTCAGTTTGAAAAGCGTGTCGTGTTTTTTTTTTTTTTTTTTTGGACTGCAATTTTGTGTCTTCCTTTGGCTGTTGCCAAAAACAATCCACTTATTTAGTGGCATGCTATTGTCAGCACATCAAAAACTACTCCAGCCCTCTTCCTAAAATACCCATCGCTTTGAGTACTTGGTGGTAAGGATAAACAGGGTCAACAACAAGTGGAAGCCAAAATAGTCATTCAAAAAAAGCTTGAAGGTGAAATTGGCATTTTCGCACCCACTTTGAGCTGTTTTCTCAAGAAGTAAATCTGCTCAGAGTGTGGAACAAACCCTTTAGAGTTTATAGTCTTGCATGTCATGGACGGCGAGCCAAAGTGGACGATGAGGAATAGACGGCTAAACCACAGCACTGCTACTTGGAATAGGCTCCCTGGGTTTATGGAAGGGAGCTGCTCTTTTTGGAGAGGCTGACTTTGACATTCCTCACTGCCACATGAATACTTCTCTCTGTGGTAGATAGCACCTGCGGCTGACTTGTTTATATGTGCCAGAGTGCTATGAGTGCACAAATGAATCAATAAAAACTGTGACTTTCACCTTCTGCCACTTCCCCATCCGAAAGTCTTAGCGAAGCTTGGGAAAGCTCTGCCGTGCCACAGTGCTGCAACAGTCGGAGCTGAAACTCCTATGCTGACAGAGACATGCGAGGGTTGGGTTTACATGCTGCTTGCATCAGGGTGCCAGTGGGA